>NC_086111.1:46212652-47521402 GCF_963921235.1 Mobula hypostoma
CCCACATCCCAACAATGCGGTAGGTTAATTAGCTACTGAAAATTCCCCTTGGTGTCGAGGTGAGTGATAGGGAATTGATGGGAATGTGGGGAGAATAGATTAAAGTTATTGAGGGAAATGGGAATGCTCTGTGAGCCATCATAAACCCAATGGGTCAAAATAGCCTATGTCACCAGGACATAGACTTGTTTGTATCAAAATCATCAGCAATCAGAGGCAAATTTCAGGCCATTATTCTACTGAACAGTTTCAAAGTCACAGTTATTTCTTTATCATGAAGCAGAACCTTACATTTGCACAGTATTCTCAGCCTAAAAATGTGGAACAGCAAGTAGTGTTATTAAAATGCAGGCAATATTAAGTCAGTAATAAATATAACTATATCCTCGAGGAAAGATGGTGAGCTTTCCTTTTCCATCCGAAGTCATTTGTGATCATTTCAATTCTTAAGCTAAATGCAAAACACTGAACGTAAGAAATTGGAGCAGCAATACCCATTCACCCGTTGTTCCTGCTTCACCACTCAATAAGGACAAGGTTTATGTTTGCATCTCAGCCATTTCCTACACGAACCCACAATTCCATAAATAATCAATATTGAACACCGTCTTGAATATGGTCAGCAACTCAAGCCACAGCATTGTTAGCTTGCAATTTTCCAAATTTCAGTACCCTCTGATTTTCACTTCACTATATTTAATGGGCAATCCCTTACGTGAGCTGTTTACCCATGGTTCCAGATACACTAGCCAGGAGAAAAATCAATGCTACCTCTCACTGTCAAGCTCCTTTTCTCCATTTCCAAATGAGATCACCTTTCACTCTTAAAAAATTGAAAAGAATATAAACCTAATCTGCTTATTCTCTCTTTATACATGAGACCTGCTATTTATTGAAATAATTCTGGTGAACTTTTGATGCACTCCCTCTACTGAAAGCGTATTTGTTAGGCAGTAAAACCGCACATATACATTATCCCTGAAGTGGTTTCACCTCGGCTCTGTTGTGTCCAATTTTGGGTAAACAAGAAAGCACCAGCACAAAAAAAGTGTATGTATACAGGAGCAATTGTAAACTGGTCTTCAAAAAGAACCAAGTTACATAAAGTTAATTATCATACTTATTTCAAACAATGTTTAAATAGCCTATTCACAAAACAACTTTTGTACCACATGAAAATTCAGCTTAATTGCTATGGTCTGGAGAAGAGTTCCGAATTCAGAGATGGTGCACATAAACTGGTGGAGGAACTCAGTGGGTTAAACAGGTCCTGATGAAAGATCTCAACACAATGTTGATTCCCCATTTCCCCCTACAGGCATTGCCTGACCAACTGAGATCCTGAAGCAACACAAAACGCTGGATATTTCCAGCATCTGCAGTCTTTCTGGTGTCTTTAGATTCAGAGGTTATGGTTATACAGAATTTTGCAATATACACAAGGAAATTTGACAAAGAACGGAGAAGTTCTACGGTGGACGCAATCACATGGGCTCTTCCCGTGGCCTTGGGCAATACAAGTATCTATGTCAGGATGCAGTTTATTGACTACAGCTCAGCATTTAACACAATCATTCCTACAGTTCTGATCAAAAAGCTCCAGAACCTGGGTCTCTTGACTTCCATCTGCAACTGTTTCCTCAATTTCCGAACTGGAAGGCCACAACCCATGTGGATCAGAAACAACATCTCCACCTCACTTGCACTCAACTGGGCTAGCACTTAGCCCACTGCTCTACTCTCTTTACACCCATGACTGTGGGGCTAGGCACAGCTCAAATGCCATCCATAAATTTGCTGACAATACAACTATGGTCGTCAGAATATCAGATGGTGACAAGACGGTGTACAGGATTCAGATATATCAGCTAGTTGAGTGATGTTGTAGCAACAACCTTGTACTCAATATCAGTAAGACCGAAAAAAACTGATTGTGGACTTCAGAAAGGATAAGATGTGGAAACACACACCAGTACTCACAGGGATCGGAATTGGAAAGTGAGAAATTTCAAATTCCTGGCTATTAATATTTGAGGATCTAACCTGGACCTAACAAAACTGCTACAAAGAATGCATGACTGACTATATTTCATTGGGGGTTTGCGGAGATTTGGTATGCCACCTAAAACACTTGAAAATTTCTGCAGATGTACCACGGACAGCATTCTAACTGGCTGCATCACTGTCTGGTACATGGAATGTGGGGGGCTTCTGCACCAGATCAAAGTAAGCAAGCAAGCTGCAGAGAATTGTAAATTTAGTCAGCCCATTATGAACACTAGCATTTATAATATCCAGGACATCTTCAAGGAGCGATGCCTCAAAATGCTGCCATCCATGATTAAGGATCCACATCACCCAGGCAGTGCCTTGTCGTCATTGCTCCCATCAGGAAGGAGGTACAGAAATGAACGGACACACTCAGTGATTCAGGAACAGCTTCTTCCCCTCTGCCATCCGATTTCTGAATGCACACTGAACACCTGAGCACTACCTCACCACTTTTCCTTAATTTCTATTTTTGCACTACTTATTTAATATATCTGTAATTTAGTTTTTCTCCCCTCTATTATGTATTGCATTGCGCTATTGCAGCCAAGTCAACAAATTTCAAGACATATTAAACCCGATTCTGAAACTGCATCTCCAATTTGTTCTCATCAGCCAACCAGCATCTTCCATTAGGCCAACAAGCTGAGTGGCCATTAGAGGTTTTACAGGGTAGGGAGTGGGCTATACACATACACACACACAAACATTGTGACTTCTTAAAACCTGTTTCAATTATTTTTGTTTCAGATGAAGAATGATCAAATTGGAAGCATGCAATAGTGAGTAAAAACAGTAAATTTATTTTTCTGATAGAATAAATCTATTTTCCATTGTACTTAACTAAGGATACATAGTTCCAGGAGTTTCAAAAAATTGTGCAACTACTTTAAGCACAAAAATTAGATTATACAACCTATCCTTCACTCAAGGACTCATATGGTTGGCCAGAAGGCCAAAAAAGTAACTATTTGGATTCTTAATTTAAAACAAGATGTTTTGTTTTAAAGAAAAGCTAACAGCCTCCAGAAAGAAAATGTGTCCTCTATACCCATATAACTCCAGATCAAATTCCATAGACACTGGCCTATGAAACTACCCTCTGGAATAACCTAACATATCACTCACATCAGGCAACAATGAGGGATGAACAACAAATTCACAGTATGAGAACAAGCAGCACAAGTGAAAAGAAATTAAGGTAGAATCAAAGTGGTCAACATCTATTGAAAGGTCCATAAGACATAGGAGCAGAATTCTGCCACTCAGCCCATCAAGTCTGTTCTGCCATTCCATCGCAGCTGATTTATTATCTGTATCCTGCCTTCTCCCCATAACCTTTGACGCCCTGACTAACCAAGAACCCACCAAACGCCTCTTTACATATGCTCATGATGCGGCCTCCACAACCATCTGTAGCAATGATTTCCATAGATTCACCACCTTCTGGCTAAAGAAATTCTTCTCATCTCTGTTCTAAATGGACATCCCTCTACTCATTTTTCTTTTCATGCTGTTTTCAACATTCCTTGTCAGCCACAGTTGCCTCATCCTCCCTTTAGAATGCTTCATCTTTGGGATGTAACTATCCTGTGCCTTCCCAATTTCCCCCAGAAACTCCAGCCATTGCAATGCTATTATGCAATCATCCCCGATAGTGTCCCCTTCCAATCAACTTTGGCCAGCTCCTCTCTCATGCCTCTGTAATCCCCTTACTCCACTGTAATACTGACTCATCTGACTTTATCTTCTCCCTCTCAAACTGCAGGGTGAATTCGATTATATGATCACTGCCTCCTAAGGGTTAATTTACTTTAAGCTCTCTAATAAAATCTGTTTCATTACACAACACCCAAACCAGAATGCTTTTCTCCTAGTGGGCTCAACCACAAGCTGGTCTAAAAAAAAGAAAAAAAATCTCGATGGCATTCTACCAGTTCCCTCTCTTGGGATCCTGCACCAAGCTGATTTTCCCAATCTACCTTCATATTATTATGTGCCTTTTCTGTTTCCCATTTAAATTTTTATGTCACATTCTGGCTACTATTTGGGACCCTGTATATAAACCTCACCAGGGTCTTTTTACCCCTACCGATTCTTAACTCTATCCACAAGGATTCGATATCTTCCAATCCAATGTCACCTCTTTCAAAGGATTTGATTTCATTTTTTTTTTTACTAACACAGCTACCCCACTCCTCTGCCTACCTGCCTGTCCTTTTAATAGAATATGTGTCTTTTGATATTAAGCTCCCAACTATGATCTTCTTTCAGCCACAACTCAATGATGCCCATGACGTCATACCTACCAATCTCTAACTGTGCTGCAAGATCATCTACATTTTTCCATATACTGTGTGCATTCAAATATAACACCTTCAGTCCTGTATCCACCACCCTTTTGAATTTTGTTTCCACATTACTTTGCAACTCATCCCACTGACTGTCCCTGTCCTTCTTGACAGCTAGTTGCAGTATACAATGAGACTAAGATACCAATCACCCCATCCTCAGCTCTATCATCCTTGGCTCCCATTCCCCTGCCAATTTAGTTTAAAACTTTCCCAACAGCTTTTATAAACATGCCCACAAGGATACTGGCCTCCCTTGGGTTTAGGTGTAGCCTGTCCCTTTTGGACAGGTCATACCTTCCCCTAGAAGAGATCACAAAGATCCAGAAATCTGAAACCCTGTCCCCTGCACCACTTCCTCAGCCACTCATTCATCTGTACCATTATCCTATTCCTGCCCTGATTAGCACGTGGTACTAAGAGTAATCCAGAGATTATTACCATGGGTGGTCCTATTCTTCCGCCTCTTCCCCAAGTCCCTATACTCACTATGCAAGACCTCTTGCCCCTTTCTACCTACGTCATTGGTGCAAATGTGCACCACGACTTCTGGATGCTCACCCACCCTCTTGAGAATCCTCTGCAACATCTGTCAAGACATCCTGGACCCCAGCATCGGTAACAATTACTCTTTAAAAACTCATCTAAATTTATCTCCCTTACAAGTGAAAGCAGCAAGGAAAACAAAACTTTCGTTCTTTTTAAATCTTTTTATTAAATTAGTACACACAGGGTAAAACATGTAGCAACCAATACATTGTTACGATATAGATATACAAGAAATATTAATACAAAAAAAAGAATGAAAACAACATAGGTTAGTTAAAAAATAACAATGTAATATAATTGTATACTAGTTTTCCATATAACGGTAAAGAGAAAAAAACCCCGAAGCAAAAAAAAACAAAAAAAACTACCGTGCCACTAAGCTACAAAGCAAAGCAATGGGCTAGCTAGGTAAATAGTAAACTTAACCAGAATAAACAATCACATCCTCAAACCTGGCCTCCATTTTAGATAAAATCCACGAAGGGAGTATGTATATGATCAGAGAGAAAAAACAAGTTACATTAAATGAAAATATTGAATAAAAGATCTCCAGGTCTGATCAAATTTAACTGAAGTATCATAAAGATTACTTCTGATTTTTTCCAAATTTAGACACAGAATTATTTGAGAGAACCAGAAAAACATAGTTGGGGCATTAATCTCCTTCCAATGTTGTAAAATACACCTTTTCGCCATCAAAGTAAGAAATGCAATCATTCTACGCACTGAGGGGGATAAATTACTAGAAGTTTTAGGTAATCCAAAGATAGCAGTAATAGGATGGGGAGAAATATCACTATTCAAAACCTTTGAAATAATATTAAAAATGTCTTTCCAAAAAGTTTCCAGAGTAGGACAAGATCAAAACATATGGGTCAAGGAGGCCACCTCGCCTGAACCTGGTGGTGTGAGTCCTGAGGCTCCTACACATTGTTCCTGACTGCAGCAGCAAGAAGAGAGCACGTCTTGGGAAGTGGGGTCCCTGATAATGGATGCTGCATTGCTCCAAACTGGGCCACTACTTTTTCTAGGATTTTCCGTTCAAAGGCATTGGTGTTTCTATACCAGGCTGTAATGCAGCCAGCTAATATACTCTCCACCACACATCAAGAGAGATATTTCAGTGTTTTCGATGTCTCTGTAAATTCCTAAGGAAGTACAGATGCTGCTGTACTTTCTTTATAATTATACTTATGTACTGGGCCTGGGACAGATCCTCCAAAACAATAACACCGAAGAATTTAAAGTTGCTGATCTTCTGATAAGGACTGGCTCATGGAACTCTGGTTTCCTTCTCCTGAAGTCAATAATCGGCTCCTTGGTCTTACTGGCATTGAATAAAAGGCTGTTGTTACGGCACCGCTCAGCCTGATCCTTTACACTAATTTATCACCACCTTTGATTTGACCTACAACAAACTTGAATATGGCAGTATAAGTATAAAGCAAGTACAGCAGGGCCTAAGCATCACCTGTGCTGATGGAGATCATGGAGGAGATGTTGTTGCCAATCCAAACTAAGGTCTGCAAATGAGGAAACTGAGGATCCTATTGCACCAGGAGGGATTACATACGAGAAGAACTTTTTTTTTTATAGCGATGGATAGGAATCTCACAGTGTATATACACTCAGTGACTACTTTATTAAGTACCTCCTGTATCTAACAAAGTGACCACTAACTGACGTTTGTGGTCTTCTGCTGCTGTAGTCCATCCACTTCAAGATTTGACATGGTGTGTTCAGAGATGCTTTTCTGCACACCCCTGTCGAATGTGTGGTTGAGTTACTTTTGCCTTCCTGTCAGCTTGAACCAGTCCAGCGTTTTCACCCACAGCACTGCCACTAACTGGATGGTTTTTTTTTGTTTTTTTGCACCATTCTCTGTAAACCCGAGAGATTGTTTTGCATCAAAATCCCAAGAGATCAGCCACTTCTGAGATACTCAAACTACCCCATCTGGCATTAACCCATGCCCAATGTTACTTAGATCACATTCCTTCCCTATTCTGATAGTTGATCTGAACAACTGAACCTCTTTACCTTGTCTGCATGCTATTATGCATTGAGTTGCTGCCACATGATTGGCTGATTATATATTTGTAATTACTACACTAACTTTACTGAGGTGCAATACTGTAGTACCTTACAAACTCACTCAATTTGTTCATGTAGAATATTGGAGGATCACCTGAATAAATACCCCCCACTCACTGTAAGGGCCAACAATATGGTAAAATTTCAACATTCTCATTATAGTGATAGATAAGAATCTCTCTCAGTATATATACACTCAGTGGCTTTATTAGGTTCATGCCTCAACCACTTCCGTTGGCAGCTCATTCCATATACTCGTCCTCTGCATGAAAAAGTTGCCCTCAAATCATTTTCATATCTATCCCATCATCCTAAACCACTGTCCTCTAGCTTTGATTCCCCTCCACTAAGTAAAAGACTGCTACCCTACATCTTATCTATATCCCCATAATTGTTAACACTTTATGAGATTGCCCCTCATTCACGTACATTTCAAAAAATAACAATCTAGCTAAGCTGTAGACACGTCCTGATAGTATGAGTGTTCTCCAAAACATTCCATTATCTTGAGCAACCACAATTTTTTCCCCTTCAGTAATCATCAATAATATGGCCTTAATGTCTGTCTTTGCATATAAGCAAGGTGTGAATTATTGAATGAGTTAAACATAACAAGAAAGAAATTACTAAAAGGTTAACAGCTTTGGAAAGTTGACGATCAATCAACTAGTTGATAAGTGTATAAAGACAAGAATTCAAAGAACACAACACAAGTGAACAGTGCACTAATGTCTCTTTGTATAGTGATAAAACATTTGCAAATAGATTGCCAAGATGGGAGAACAATTCAGTGCAACCACCAACCACCCAAAGCTACACATTTTCCAAGTTATTTCCAGCACATAAACTGCACAGTCTAAATAAAGTAGACAAGAGGCTCGTAAGGAAATCAAGGGAAAGAACAGAATTGCACATTCTGGTGGCAGGCATGGTACCACCCCCAAAACAATTATTAATATTGCAAATTTTTTTTAAAAAAAGGAACTATAGACAACTGCTGAACACCAGTAATAGGAAAATAATTGTAAATGAAAATCTTGATATCTTTCGGAAATGCACAGATCAATCAAGAACATTCAGCGTGGAATCTTTGACTTGAAATGACAAGTATCTCTCTTTCCACAGATGCTGTCTGCCCAGCCAAATGTTTCCACCATTTATTTCAGATTTCTAACATCTGCATTAAAAGAAAAGATGAAGAGCACACTTGTCCTAATTGATGTGTATTCTTGGCAAGATCACACACGATAGGTCCTTCAATTAAATAAAAAACATAATATTGATGGGAAAATGACATGGGTTACAAAACTTGCTCCATGCAAAGAAAAAAAAGAGAGCCAACAGATTTTTCACTGTCCATATAGTTGAATCCTCAGGATGAGTGGCAGTAGTCTGAGGCTACGTCTACACTATGCCGGATAATTTTGAAAACGCCGGTTTCGAGTAAAAACGACAGGCATCCACAAAGCGTTTTTCAAAATATCTCCATCCACATTAGGCGGATATTTGGGCGAATCTCCTCCTACTGGGCACGCGCAGGACACACAGAAAACAAGCGAAGAGGAAACGATATACTTAGTGCGCATTTGTCCAGTTACAGAGTAGAAAAACTTCAAAGGAATTGCTCTCGGCTCTCGCGCAGGAGGACTTAAAACTTTAAAAAAACCGATACTGGAGCGTATGGACGCAACCAAAAGGGAGTTCACGGGCAGTATGACCCGGCTGATGACGAACACTGAAAAACTGACTAACTCTGTTGCATTAATAAAGCACCTTGTTAAAAGTATAAAACATGTCTGCATGAGTGTTATCTTGTATTTCCATACAATGTTACATTAGGCTGTTACACATCTAAGTTGTCTAAGGATGCTAAGTTGCATGCCATCTTGGTCAATGTCTCCCATCCACTACATAATGTACTGGGTGGGCACAGGAGTACATTCAGCCAGAGACTCATTCCACCAAGATGCAGCACTGAGCGTCATAGGAAGTCATTCCTGCTTGAGGCCATCAAACTTCACAACTCCTCCCTTGGAGGGTCAGACATCCTGAGCCAATAGGCTGGTCCTGGACTTATTTCATAATTTCCTGGCATAATTTACATATTACTATTTAACTATTTATGGTTCTAATACTACTTATTATTTATGGTGCAACTGTAATGAAAACCAATTTCCCCCGGGATCAATAAAGTATGACTATGACTATTGTCAGAGAAGTACTTGCATAAATAGGTAAGCCACCTTCATACAAGGACAGAGAACAGGGCAAAGTGAGTATACTTATTTATTCAGTAAGCTATGGGTCAAAGTATTTGGTGAGTACATTTCTAACTCTTCTGGCTTCAGTCTCGTTGGCATCTGTTCTGAAATTGTTAGGTTATGTGGGGGGTTGCGTTCAAGAAAACAACGCAATGCAACGCTGCGGCCATCTGTTCCAGCACGTCATGACAGCGTTTTTAAATAGTCAAAAAAGCTCACTTTACAATTTAACTCTCACGCCGTTCACACCGGCTGTGCGTTATAACAGCTGTACGGCAGTGCTTGCGCAGTACCAAGCAGAAGCAGAAACAGAAAAAGCATTGTTGTTGTGGTGTTGTCATGACAGCGTTTTAAAATCTCTCCGTTTACCCCATACACACTACAACGGATATTCAGCATTTTCAGAATTATTCACTCTGGAGACCGTTTCTGAAAATCTCCATTTTCGAGGGGTGAAAACGCCGTTTCAATGTGGACAGAAGGTCAAAACGAAGAGAAAAAGCTTTGTTTTCAAAATTATCCGGCATAATGTGGACGTACCCTGAATCAATTGTTAATAAAAAGGTAAATGCGAGGTCATCCACTTTGGAAGGTAAAACAGAAGATCATATTATTATTTAAATGGCAAAAGATTGCAACCACTGCGGTGCAGAAGGACTTGGGAGTGCTTGTGCATGAATCACAAAAGGTTGATTTGCAAGTGTAACAAGCTATCAAGAAGGCAAATGGAATGTTGGCCTTCATTGCTGGAGGGATTGAATTTAAGAGCAGGGAGGTTATGCTGCAGCTGTACAGGGTACTGGTGAGGCTCCATCTGGAGTTCTGGTCTCCTGACTTGAGGAAGGATATACTAGCTTTAGAGGTGACGCAGAGGAGGTTCACCGGGTTGATTCCAGAGATGTCCTCATAGTCTGACCCTTGTTAAGACTGAGGAGAGATTGAGTCGCCTGGGACTATACATGCTGGAATTCAGAAGGATGAGAGATCTTATAGAAACATAAAATTATGAAACATTTGAAAGATAAAGGGGAAAAAAAGTTGTTTCCACTGGTGTGTAAGACTAGAACTAAGGGACGTAGCCTAGCTCTAGTAAATTTAAAACAGAGATGAGGAGAAGTTACTTTTCCCAAAAAGTGGTGAATTTGTGGAATTCTCTGCCCAATGAGGCAGTGGAGGCTACCTCAGTAAATATATTTAATACAAGGTTGGATAGATTTTTGCATAGTAGAGGAATTAAGGGCTAAGGGGAAAAGGCAGGTAGATGGAGATGAGTCCATGGCAAGATCAGCCATGATCTTATTGAATGGCGGAGCAGGCTTGATGGGCCAGATGGCCTACTCGTGCTCCTATTTCTTAGGTTCTTAGGTAGAAACCACCACTGAAAAGTCAGCAGATGTTGTGAAAATTAACAACAGCAATGGGTTAGGTGCAAAACCAATCAGTGGACTAGTAAGATATAGATGGAAAGGTGACAAACTGAACTGCAAAGGTGACATGCAATAAGTGGGAAAGGCGCAAATTTTGTTTAATGAGTCAGAAAAGTGATAGGATAGTGACTAGGAACGATCAAGGAACAGAGGGATCTTGGAATGGATTTCCACATACCTTGAATGTAAATAGACTGAAATATACAAGGTACACAAATATACAAGGTATTTTCCTTTATTAGCTAAATCAGAAAAGATTAAGGTTATGTTAGAACAGGTAATAACACTTCTTGGGTCATAGCTGGACAGTTCTAGTCTGACATTTGAGGAAGGATGTGATTACACAAGAGATTTCTGGAGGAAACATAATAAAGTCAGGATTGAAGAATTTTAGTCACAGTTAGTAGTTTTACTTAGAACATAAGAGCCAAAGAGATGCAATCCTGGATAGGAAGGTTAATTTCCCTTGACAGAGGAGCTTGATATCAGAGGGCATCCCCAAGTCATTGGTAAAGGGATCAGAAACAGATAAGGAATACTGTTTTATAAACCTGAGGTGGTACGGTGGATTCTGAAGTTCACTACCTCAAGAAAGCCAGCTCAGACAGAAACATCAAGTGACTTTGGATATGACGCACATGTCCACCACAAAGCAAAAGACAGAAAACGATATTTGGACAGTTAACTCCTCAGCCATGATGAGCTGAAGGGTAAACTTCTATGATTCAGTTAGTGATCAATACATTGCACAACCAAGCTGACAAATAAATTAGTAAATATGTCTTTTTTCCATTCTTCTACCTGTTGTTAAAAGGTCAGCGTATATACACATGCTTGGTTTTGTCTGATAGAAACAGATAATCCTTTCTTACTGATAAAATAAATGCAGCCTTTTCACTTCTGCCAATATATTGCCAAGACTTCACAACTTTTGAAAGTTTTAAAATCCATTAGAATGATCTAAAAGACACTAAATGCATGACCTTCTATCAGGAAATGGTATCAATAGCAGAAGGTGATCACAAAGAATGCATGTTAACAGTAACAGTATCATAGCAAGGAAGGTAACAAACTAAATGTTGTCTAAATCACATTCAAGTCTATACTTCTTTTGCCAGTTTTTCTGCAACATCCACTAACAAGGAATACAAAGGGAATCCAGAAAACTTCCAAAAATAAAATTCCCAATCAGAATTCAATTAAAGTTTACTGTGTTTAATGACTATGCACTCTGGGTGAAATTGCAAATCGTAAGAATGTCAAGTTGAGTTAGAACATAGGGCAGTGCAGCATTATTACCCACAATCAACCTAACCCTTCCCACCTACAAAGCCCATACGAACACTAGTATTTCTTTCATCCATCTGCCCAAGAGTCTCTCTATATTAAAAAAAGTCAACCTCTGAAATCTTCCATCCGTTAATGGGCTAAACAAACAGCGTGTAATTAAATGGGTAATTGCGAAGTTATCCACTTTGGTAGGAAAAGCAGAAAGGGTAGCTGTACTTAAGTTAGGATAGACAGGGATGTGTGCATTCTTGTACTTACTCATTGAAGACAAACATGCAGGTATGAGCAAGCAATTGTGCTAAATACTATGTTGCCCCTTCACCAAAAGAATTTCACACATAGGAGTGAAGATTTCTTTCTACAAATCTACAAAACCTTGGCAACACCAAGCTTGAAGCACTGGATGGTTTTAGTTTCCAAAGCAATGGATCAAAGTTCAAAGTAAATTTATTATCAAAGTACGCATGTCGCCAAAACTATCCTGAGATTCATTTCCTTGTGGGTGTTCATAGTAGATACAAATAAATACAATGGAACCAATGAAAAACTACACAAAGACAGCCAAACAATCCAATGTGCAAAGGGGTCAAACTGTGTAATACGAAAACAATAAATAATATTGAGAACGCAAACAACAGGAATTCTGCAGATGCTGGAAATTCAAGCAACACACATCAAAGTTGCTGGTGAACGCAGCAGGCCAGGCAGCATCTCTAGGAAGAGGTACAGTCGACGTTTCACGCCGAGACCCTTCATCAGGTTCCTGACGAAGGGTCTCGGCCTGAAACGTCGACTGTACCTCTTCCTAGAGATGCTGCCTGGCCTGCTGAATAATATTGAGAACATGAGTTGTTGAGTCCTTCAAAGTGAGTCCATTGGTTGTGAAATCAGTTTAGTGTTCAGATGAGTGAAGTTATCCATGCTGCTTCAGGCTGAAGGATAATAACTCTTCTTGAACCTGGTGGTGTGGGACCCAAGGCTCCATAGTTATAGAAGTATAAAGGATATACTTATCATAGAAAGAATTTAGAGAAGATCCACAACACTGAATTGTAGGATGATCGTACAGTCAAAAGAGCCTATCAGACCTATAACCAGTGAACTTTCTGATGAGATCATATTTCATTCTTCTAAACTCCAAAGTTCTAATTAAACTTGATAGATTAGATGAAGAATGATTACTCCCCTGGCTTTTTCTTGGAAGGGGCAGGAGTGTAGGTGCAAGTAGAACAAGAAATCAGCCTCTGGATAGTGCGGTGAGTTTTGCAAATGAAGTACTAGAAATTCCTTCACTCAGGAATAGTGAACCTATTAAATTTTCTACCAGATATCTGGTCAGCCAAGTTCTGACCAGAAGGTGATGGCAAGGTTCAAAAGGATCAAACAGCCAACATCCAGTCCTATTTTCTGTTTCTTTTTCAAAAAGAAATTCAGCCTTCATAGTCTTCTTACCCACATAAAGTCAGAGACTGGACACAGGCCTATCAGCACCCATCATGTCCACAACAACCACCATTATATCCATCTATATGACTCCCATTTATCAGTACTTGGTCTGTAGTCTTCTATGCCTTGGCAAACTAGGTAGGTTAGAATCAGGATCAGGTTCATTACCACATGCATGTATCGTGAAATTTGAGCACACAACACAGAACGTACTTAACTAGCCAACACCTTTCCTGGTTTCAGCAATGAAAAGTGTCAGAAGTTGATTAGGCCACACCAGCGTTGTCAAACATACAAATTAGAAACAGACGCAGGTCACTCCAGTCTGCTTCGTCATTTAGTAAAATAGTGGTTCATTTGGCTGTAATCTGGTATTTCCATTTTCCCATGATAACCTCTCACTTCCTTACTTATCACAAAGCAATCTCAGCTTCAAAAATGATCCATTCCCATATCCCCAAGCAAGATTTCCAGAGACTGACCTCCACCAAAAGTAAGTTGTACCTCATTTCAAAGGATTGCAGAAAGAGTCAAGGCAAGGGAAAAAGATTCTGAGGGAGAGGATTAATTTACACTTGTATAGGTGGAATAGCCAGCACAACTTTGTTAAAAGGAGATTCTGACAATGTTGAGTTTACTGTCAAATGCACAGGTACATGCAATGAAAAAACTTACTCGCAGCAGCACTGGAGACACAACATTGAAGCGACAATCTGAGCAATATGACTGAATCTTTTTGTAGTAAAATACATTTTACATTGTTGATTTCAGTAAGGCCTTTGACATGATCCCACATAAGAAACTGTCCAAATCATCACCATTCATGGGATCCAATACAAATTGGATTCAAAATTAGCTTGAAAAAAAGGTGAAGGGTGATGGTAGAGGGCTGTTGACTGAAGCCCTGTGACCAATGGATCACTACTGAACTCTTATTGCTATAAATATTAACAATATGAATGGAGGAGATATGATTAGAAAATTGTATGGCAATGCACTTTGGTGATAAATGGGAGGAACTACACAATGAACGACAAGGACCTAGGAAGTATAGACTATCAGAGTAAATGTCCAACATTGCGTAATATGGCAGCACAAGTAGATGAGATGCCAAAGTCATAAGCAGTCTGTGTCATCTTTAGCTGAGGCACAGAATACAAGAGCAGGAAGTTTATGGCACAGCATAATAAAACAGTAGGCCACAACTGGAGTGAACTGTACAATTCCGATCACCACGCGATAGCAATGATACAATTGCACCGGAGGAGGATGCAGATGAAATACACCAGATATTGCCTAGGATGGAGCATTTTGGTTCTGAAGAGAAATTAGATTCATTGGGGTTGTTTTCCGAAAAGTAAAGGAGACTTGGTTTGTGGGGGGGGGGGTGAAGAGGGGTTGCAGTAGGGGGGCAAAATACACAAAATTCAGAGGGACGCACATAGGCCAGATGGCAAGAAACTCTCCCCCACCCCCCCACAGCAAAGGTGCAGTTGACTGGAAGACACAGATTTAGGATGAAAGTATTTTTTTCTCCCAAGAGGCTAGTTGGAATCCGGAATGCATTGCCTCACTGATGTGTAAGCAAGGACATCAAAATATTTTATGATCTAGACAAGAACAAGAACCTGAATCACCAAGGGAGAAAAAGTTACAATGCAAATGTGTCAGATAGGATAGGTACAGCTGGTTGGGATGAACACAATGAGCCACGGAGCCCATTTCTCTGCTGCTTGACCATCTTAAACAAATGATCCGCCATTTTAAAACTGATACCAACCAATTCCAGGTCCTTTCACAGGAGGAATCATCCTCTATGCATCCAACCTTTCAAGACACCCCTCAGGATTTTGCTTCCATTGCATCCTGTTCATTCTACTAAATTCCATCAGGTAATAGCCTAGCCTGTCCAAACTTTCCTCATACGTCAACGTGTCCATTCCAGCTATTAGTCTTGCAAATCTTCCCCAGATTGCTTCTACACAGAACACCCTTCCTTACAGTAAGACATTAATACTGTATATAGTGCTCTAGAATTGGTTTCACCAATGCCCTATTTAACCTTCCTATTTCTATATACAATTCCACTGCAATAAATAATAACATTGTTAGCATTCTTAATTTCTTGCTATAGTTGCTAGCTTTTGTGATTCATTCACTAAGGGACACCTCGTTCCTTTTGCAATCAGTACCTAGATTTTTTTTAATTTCTTGTCTAATGGGCAATTCACATTTTCCCACAATATACTCCATTTGCCATTTCTGCCCATTTACAAAATCTACACAAAATCCTCTGTAGTGTCAATATCCTCTCTATTACTTACTTTTTGACCTACCTTTGTGTCATCTGCAAATCTAGCAACTGTATCTTCGGTGCATTAATCCACGTCATTAAACAAATTGTAAAAACTTGAGATCCCGACACTGATCCTGTGACTTGCTATACTTTGCCTATCAAACAAGCTCATCTAATCCATTTCCTGTTAGCCAGCTAATTTTCTATCTACATCATTGTTGCTGTCTACATCATAAGCTTATACTCTTTTCAATAACTTTTGATGCAACCTCATCAAATGCCATCTAGCAATCTTAGTACACCTACAGGCTCATTTTTTATTTCTTTAATATAACATCTTAAGTATATTTTCTAACATGTTCCCTCTGAGGCTATTAACCTAACTGGCTTTTAGTTCCTCATCTCCACCACATCTGTTCCTAGGATGAGGTTTTCCTTTCCTGAATATCAGAGATGTTCCCCTTCTTCAAAGAATGGGGTTTCCTTTCCCCCACCATCGATGCTGCCCTCAATCACATCTCCATTTCCCAGATATCCACCTTCATCCCCATCTTCATGCTACCTTAGCAGGGATAAAGTTCCTCACATCTTCACCTACCACCTCATGAGTCTCCACATCCAACACATCACTCTCCACAATTTCTGCCACCTTCAGCAGGATTCTACCACCAAACACATCTTTACCTCCACCATCCTCCCCCATTCTGCTTCTGCAGGGATCATCCCTTCCGTGATTCTCTTGTCCATTCATTCCTACCCACTGGCACTTATCCTGTAAGTGGAAGAGTAACACCTGCCTATTCAAATCTTCCCTCACCTCCATTCAGGGCCCAAGTCCTCCTCCTCTACATTGGTGAGACCCAATATAAATGGAGGGGGGTGGCAGGGCTGGCTTTGCTGAGCACCTTTGTTCCAGCTGCAAGGAGGATTTCCCAGTGCCAACCATTTTAATTCCAGTCCCCATTCCCATATACATCCGTCCACAGCCTCCTCTACTGCAACAATGAGGCCATCCTCAGGTTGGAAGAGCAATACCTCATACTCCGTCTGGGTAGCCTCCTCCCTGAAGCTATGAACACTAGTTTCTCTAGCTTCCAGTAATTTTCCTCCTCCCCTTTCCTCTTCTTCCATTCCCCACTCTGGCTCCCCTCTTACCTCTTCTCTTGTCCTTACCCCTGGTGTCCCTCCTCCTTACTTTTCTCCCATGATCCACTCTTTCTTTCTTTCTGATACCTTCTTCTTCAGCCCTTTATCACCCATCACCTTCCAGCTTCTTATCTCATCATTGCCCCCTCCCTCACCCACCTGGCTTCACCCATCACCTTTGAGTTGGTACTCCTTCCCTCTTGTCCACACCCCCAACTTCTTATTCTGATTTTTGCTTACTTCCATAGATGCTGCCTGACTTGATGAGTTCATCCAGCATTCTGTATGTGTTACTTTGAATGCTCAGCATCTGCAGAATAACTTGTGTTTATGGCTTTTAGTTTCCTACCTTCTACCTCTCTCCCTTTTTAAAAGTCACATTTGCTCTTTTCCAATTTAATAGAATCTTCTCAATATGAAAGGAAGTTTGAAAAACTCAACCTAACCAATCATTATCTCAAACAAAAAAATTAAAATGCTTTTAAGAACTCAGCTGGGATCCACCTAGTGAAAATTAAAAGTCAACATTCTACCTCAATGTCTCTAAAAGTTGGACAAGTTTGGAAAAGAGATCAAGGCTCATCAAATTGCAACCTCATTTTGTATTCTTATCTACACTCAAATAAGATTTAGCACCTCAAAAGTTGTGGACTTGTCAAGTTCTTATGAAAGTTGCTAATCAAAAATAATGACCATTGCTCTGTCCATGCTATCTCATAAGCTAAAGTCTTATACCATTTTCACGTTTAATTTTCATTTGTTGACATTTTTCTGCTCCAATTATTGCATCAACCATCTCATTTAGAACCATAGGATGAAATCTAACAAGACCTAGAGACTTGTTGGCTGTGCGAGGTGACAACATTGCCTATTATCACTTGTCTGATGATTTTAATCCATCACTTCCATACCTACCCCTTGATTCGTTTCCAATTTACAGCTATTCCTGGATGTTATTTCTTTCCCCTAAACATGTGAGAACTGAATATGTTTAGTATTCATGGATCATGATAAAGCAACCTGAAAGCTGTGAATGAAACCAAATACTGGTATTGATTGGAAGTCAAAATCCCAGAAAGAACAAGGCAGAGACTGTCTAAAACCACTGTTGAAATTAGAATTTTGTCACTTCCCAAACCCATGACCTTTACCATTTAAAGAGCAGTGGACAGCAGGCAGAGCACAATATTTCCCTCCAGGCCATACTCTGTCCTAACTTGCAAATGGTTTGCCATTCTTCATCACTGTTCTTTCAACATTCTGTAAACCTTTATCCAATTGTAATGTAGATACAGTGAAGGTACAAAGGCTACAATAGGTTAAGCTATCAGTTTGACATGACTTTGTCAAAACCAATTAAGGATGTGCATTAACTGCTGCCCTTACTGTGGACATTCACCTGATATAAATGGATAAACCACCTCCTAAATCAGTGTTGCTAGTGGCACCTCACATCCATGCAAAATTGTCTACTAATAATTTCAAAAACACTTACAATAGCTACAAAACTGCACCAGAGTCAACCCTGAGAGAATTTTAATCCCAACTCAAAAGTAAACTTAATGCAGTCGTGCACTGTCTCCATGGCCTCTTACAAAATGTCAAATTAGTGCAAAATTACAGAGTTACATACCCCAATCCAATTCTTAGAGTTTAAAATAAGGGTCAAATTAATCTTGTTGGAAACTTTTAAAGATCGCAAAGAAATCTCCTATTGGGTTGGACAAATTAAAACCTCTCAAATGTAGAACGTGTTAAGTATAAATACGGCTGAAGAGCAACAAGAACCTCAAGTCTACAGTGCATTTCAATTGAATTTTAGAAGAAATAGCTCCAGAAGCAAAGAACTGGAGCTTATGAATCTTTATCAATTTCATTCCCTCCAATACATAAAATGGCTGAATCTAAATTCAACCTCACTACTTTATCCACAACCCATATACACACTGAAAATTCCTAAACTATGTAATATTTTAAGAAAGAGCATACAAAGTGACAATCAAGCCACAGGTATACCCCAGTGTTCATTCCTAGCTACCAACAGTTAAGCAGATTTTTACCCAAATAATATGCAGAATTGTAAGTGTATTTAACTGTACAATTTACAAATGATAAACTTAATTTAGTAACTTTTGTGTATCTGGCATCTAAAATGGGTTGATTACCCCAGCAGCATAACAAAATAAACTGGGGACCAAATGAGTAAGTGCATTACTCATTTGCATTTGACATAAATGAAACCAAGAGTAGCTAACCTTAATCTCTTGAAAAAGATTAATTGTAATCAGCTTCTGTAGAATCACCAAAACACAACAGAATGTTCAATTACAGTGATTCATTTTTTTTTACTGATTTCAAGTAAGTTCCAGTTGCTCCAAAATACTATCTGGAACCACTCCCTCGTTACCTGACAAACAAGATAGCAATTGAACCCTAAACACGTAGATCAAGGAAAGCAACTTTTCAAAAAAAAATACAAGACTAGGAAATCGTTATCTAGGTGGGAGAAACAGGAACTCTGGGAGATTTTTTTTTAAATTTGCTCAACCTTGCCCCAGAAGTATTTGGGGGAAACCAAGAGTAGAATGCATCCATGGAACAGGCCCCCCTGTTAGTCTAGTGGCCAGTGCTTGCGAAGCAGAGTCGTCAGCCCGCCAGTGTGCGGTAAAGAGCCTATACAACAGACAGCCAGCCATGCAGGGGCAAAAACAGCAAAGTTTGAAGCCAACGCTCACCTTCCCTACTCAGCCGCATGACCTCACGGTTTTTCCCGCACTCCTTAAAAGTTTCTTCCAATTCGGTGCCTGTGTAACAATTGGATACATCAGTCAGTCAGTCACATAGTTACTACACTTGCCTGGCTGCCTGCGCCAAGTAGACGCACAAACATTCCCAGCCCCGCTCAGCACACGCAGTAAAAAGTGTTTTTTCGGGTTAAACAGCGCTTTGGACTCACCGTCGGCCCCTTGATGTTTAGCGGCATCGATCCAGTGGGTCCAAGGCTGTCCCACCAACGCCTCGGGACTAGGTAGTCTCCGCTCCACAGTCGCCATTGCTGATCCTTCTTGCTGCCCGGCCGCTCTTCGGGCCGCGCTGACGTCATCCTCGGCCGTTTCCGCCATCTTTTCGCTACATTGTGCGCGGAGTTCCCTTTCCTTTAAGGAGGAGGCGGAGGCGATGTTGCTCTGCTACTGCCGGGGTTCGGCAACATTGTGGCAAGTCCCCTATCCTGCCGCAGCTCTGAATTTCTTCCACAATAGCAATATGCTATACTTAAACAAACTCATAGGTAAATATGCTCCCTGAAATGGCGTTACAAATCCAATTAATGACTTTGAAAATTGACTTGAGAGTTCTCAAGAAAATTGAGTGGCCAGAAAGATTGTCCCTTGTCATCTCTCTCTGCAGATGTAGCCTAACATGAAAGTGTTTTTTTTTATTTCAAATTTTCTAATGCACAATATTTTTGGATTTTGTTAAATGAAGTGGCTATTACGCTGGTTTAGACACGATAGGCCGAAAGACTTCCTTCAATAAGTTAGCTGGACTTCACTCTGATAGATGTCCGCTTCTGTTAACTGATTTACAAATCTCCAGGTTAAGTTTGGGGTTACAACGACCTTTTAGACATATTTAATTTGTTCCTGTTTTACACTTATGTCTTTAAAGTAAATGGATAATAATTTCTGAATGCACACCCCGTCTAAAAGCTATTGATATTGAAGTCCCGCAATTTAAAAGTTGGCTGTATGCCTTCTAGTGAGTTTAGATGGCCGAAAACCATTTTCTCTCCTGGTCGGTTTAGATGCCCAGCGGTTTTCGAGATGAGGCAGGTGGCTGCATATTTTGCACAAATCTAACAGTGCCGCACTTCCTTAAACCCGAACGTCAGTCTCCAGGCTCCTACGCTATGCACGCGCGTCACGGCTGGAGCTCTCGACCAGGGACGTTCCTAACTATACCATCAGCAAAACAAACAGCTGGAGGGATTGAAACTTGCAGGAAGTAGAAGAGTTTGCAATTATTAACCAAACCTATATTTAATCATTTGTAATGCAATCTGTCACCTAAAGTTCAGTCAAAATAGATCATTCTTAGTAAAACCATGATTTAGAAAATTTATTGTTCCTTATGTTATTTTTTTATGATCAGGGTGCTGCTAGGAAGGCCAGAATTGATTGTCGTTTCCTAAAAGAAGGTGGCCAATGAAGGTAGTGGTACAGTGTAATAGGAATTCCAGGGTTTGCATCCTGTGACAGTGAATCACTGACATCTAAGGTTGATTTGATTCCCATTTGACGGTGTCCATTAATGGACAAAACATAAATCTGCTATGAATAGGTAATCAATTTTAGCTTATTTCTGTCGGGCTCATTTATTTCTTTTCGTACTGATAATATATTGATCAGGATTAGTCTGAGTTATGAACTGCTCAAATATATCCTCAAACAAGTTCCTGCACTGGAAAAAAATGTACCACAAGCAGAAATTAAATAGTTATTTTAATGTTATTTTATGCTGTTTATATTCACTTTAATAAGACCATAAGATATAGGAACAGGATTAGGCTATTTGGCCCATTGAGTCTGCTCCACCATTTTATCATGACTAATTCATTTCTCCTCTCAGTCCCAATCCCCTGCCTTCCCCCTCCTCCATCCCTTCATCAGAATCAAAATCAGAATCAGATTTAATATCACTGGCGTATGTCGTGAAATTGATTAACTTTATGGCAGTAGTACAATGAAATATGTGATAAATAAATATAGAGAAAAAACTGAGTTATGTTAAGAATATATATGTCTATTAAATACTTAATTTAAAATAAGTAGTGTAAAATAACAGAAATAAAAAGTAGTGAGGTGGTGTTCCTGGGTTCAATGCCCATTGAGGAATCGGATGGTGAAGGGGAAGAAGATGTTCCTGAATCACTGCGTGTATGCCTTTAGGCTTCTGTACCTCCTTCCTGATGGTAACATTGTGAAGGGAGCATGTCGTGGGTGGTGGGGATCCTTAATGATGGATGGTGCCTTCCTAAGGCACTGCTCCTTGAAGGCGTCTTGGATGCTACAGATGCCCTGGCCAATGGGGAAAAAGAAAAAGAAAAGAAAAAGATTCTTTTTCCATTCCGACTGGGAAGTACTTTCAACTTCCCTAGTGATGCCACATCACTCCAAAACATATAATCTGCCTATTGCCTGCAGCCAGGGTATATCTATTGTGCTGCAACAAGTATTACTGAAATGACCGCACATTCCCCATCCCTGACCCCAATGACACTGAGCAACAGCTTGCATGGGACAAGAACACTGAGTGTTTTATTTTCACCCTAACTCTGAAGTACTTTATAGCCACTTTCTCTTTAAAAAAT
This sequence comes from Mobula hypostoma, assembly GCF_963921235.1. Lineage (NCBI taxonomy): Eukaryota > Metazoa > Chordata > Chondrichthyes > Myliobatiformes > Myliobatidae > Mobula > Mobula hypostoma. Next base: position 46,234,933 of record NC_086111.1, read on the forward strand.
TTCAGAGTTTAAAGTAAATGTATTATCAAAGTACATGTATGACACTATAAACAACCCTGAGATTCATTTTCTTGTGGGCATTCACAGTAAGTGCAAAGAAACACAATCGAATCCATGAAAAATTGCACACAAGATAGACAGGCAACCAATATGCAAAAGACAACCATGCAAATAAAAAAGAAAAAAAATAATAAATAAGTAATGAATATTGAGAGCATGAAATGAAGAGTCCTTGAAAGTGAGGTTGTGAGAATAGTTAAGTGTTGGGGTGACTAAAGTTTTCCCTTCTGATTCAAGAAACTGATGGTTGAGAGGAAATATATGTTTCTAAACCTAGTGGCATGGGTCCTGAGGCAGAAGAGAGAAGAGAGCATGGCCTGGATAGTGGGGGTTCTTGATGATGGATGTTGGTTTCCTGCAACAGTGCTCCATGCAGGTGTGTTCAATGGTGGGGAGGGCTTTAATCGTGATGGACTGGGCTGTATCCACTACTTTTTGCAGGCTTTTCTGCTCAAGGGCATTAATATTTCTATACCAGACTGTGATACAACTGGTCAAAATACTCTCCATTGAACATCTATAGAAGTTTGTCAAAATTTTAGATGACATGCTGAATCTATGTAAAGTTCTAAGAAAGTAAAGTTGCTGCCATGCTTTCTTTGTAATTGCATTTACAAAGTAATTTACAATTTGTGTTGGCCCAGGGCAGATACTCTGAAATGATAATGCCGAGGAATTTAACGTTGTTGATCCTATCCACCTCTGATCTCTGACGAGGACTGGCTCATGGACCTACAGTTCCACCTCCTGCAGTCAATCATCAGCTCCTTGGTCTTGCTGTCATTGAGTGAGAGGTTGTTGTTGTGGCACCACTCAGCCAGATTTTCAATCTCCCTCCTTTATTTCGATTCATCACCACCTTTGATTCAGCCAACGACAGTGGTGTCATCAGCAAACTTAAATGTGGTATTGGAGCTGTGCTTAGCCTCACATTCATGAGTATAAAGTGAGTAGAGCAAGATGCTAAGCACACAGCCTTGATGAGCACCTGTCCTGATGGGGATTGTGGAGATATTGTTGCCAATCCAAACTGATGGGGTACTGCAAGTGAGGAAATTGAGATTCCAGTTGCACAGGAGCTATTGAGGCCTAGGCCTTGGAGCCTACTGATTAGCTTTGAGGAGATGAAATTGAATGCCGAGTGGTAGTCAATGAAGAGCATCCTGATGTATGCATCTTCGCTGTCCTGATGTTCCCAGGCTGAATAAAAAGCCAATGAAATCGCATCTGCTGTTGACCTGTTGTGATGGGAAGCAAATTGGTGTCGTTCAATCTCACTGCTCAGGCAAGAGTTGATATGTTTCATCACCAACCTCTCAAAGCACTTCATCACGGTGGATGTAAGTGCTACTGGATGATAGTCATTGCAGCAGGTTACCACGTTCTTCTTGGGCATTGGTATAATTGAAGCCTGTTTGAAGCAGATGGGTAACTTAGACTCTCAAAGCAAAAGGTTAAGGATATCAGTGAAAAGCAGTTGAATAGTACAGGTCTTTCTTCAGTACTCGGCCAGGCACCCTGTCTGGGCCGGATGCCTGCCGTGGGTTTACGCTCCTGAAGGATACTTTGACAGAGACTGACATCACATGGTTATCGGGGGCTGTGGGAGTTCATGAGGGTGCCTCCGTGGTTTGATGGTCAAAGCGAGCATAAAAGGCATTGAGCTTGTCTGTTGTCATTTATGTTGCTTGGTTTCACTTTGCAGGAGGTGATAGCATTCAAGCCCTGCCACAGCAGTTGAGCATCCTTCAGAGATTCAAATTTGGACCGGAATTGTCATTAAGCATATGAGATGGTTTTCCGGAGATTGTACCTGGACCTCCTGTATTTTACTTTCTTCTCACCACACATTTCTCCTTCTGCCAACACACATCATTATTGTGATTCACTGTGTGTTGTTCTCACTAGTGAGCAGTGCATTTATAATTGGTGAAACCCTTCTTTATGAACAGGTAATATTCAATGGTAGTCTTCAAATGTGTAATTGCTTGGATATGAATTTGTCTAAGTAGTCACGCACTTTTCTCCCAAAGCTAACAAAATAAAGTGGGAGAAGCAAAAGAAGAGAGTAGAATTACAGAATATGCATATCGATTGTTTTGGTGGTTTAAAGAAAAAGAGGTCAAGGATGAAAACTCCTCCAGAAGTTAGAGAATAATATTCCTCTTCATTCCTTCTCATTTTCCTTTTTCCTCTCCTCCTCCTCATCATTTCCTCTCACATACACTTTCACTCTCCCAAGCCTTATTCCTTTCTTTCTCACATTTATGTATTTCTTCCTTTCTTCTAACTCACCACTGATTTCTTCTCTTCTTTCTTCCTGCTAACTCACTTGTCAGCACCATCTTCTAATGTTCATCTCCCATTCTCCTTTATTTTCCATCTGCCCTTGTTGTATTTTAATTGTCCAAATGATCACAGGAACTAGGTTAGGCAACATGGCCTTAATATTTGAAATCAATCAGAATCAAAAACAGTTCTAATATCACCGGCACATGTCATGAAATTTGTTGTCTTTGCGGGAGCAGTGCAATGCAATACATAATAACAGAAAAAAAACGTGAATTACAGTAAGTGTTTGTGTATATATATAAAAAATTAAATAAGTAGTGCAAAAATAGAAAGTCATGAGGGTGAGGCAGTGTTCATGGGTTCAATGGCCATTCAGAAATCAGATGGCAGAGGGAAAGAAGCTGTTTCTGAATCATTGAGTGTGTGCCTTCAATATGTCTCAATGTGTCTTCAGCCCATGTTGTTTCACATTTTCACCCCACTGCAGAAGAAATCCATGCTTACTTTAGACCACGGGTTCCAAACCTGGGGTCCATGGAGCCCACGGTTAATGGTAAGGCTCCATGGCAAAAAAAAGTTAGGGAACTCCTGCTTTAGACTTTATGTCTGTATATCAAAATTGCTTGCAGATGGATGTCAGCATTCTGCTTCAAAATGTAAAATCTGTTTGTTGTCTTCATGACTTCCTTTAACATTAAAAGTAACTGATACAGCTGTGATCCTTGCATGGTAAAATGTTAGCCTATATTTATAAAGCACCCAATGGAATTAATATTCCAATTTTCCACTTCTATATGCTTCATTGCAAACCCTGGTTCTAAGTGTTCAGTGTTACAAGTTACGTTAGCAGACAGTTAAGGTAACTTTAAATTTAAAACACTTCTGTATGATCTCACACAGACACCTAAATCATCCCATCAGGCCAATTTTCTATCCACTTCAAATCAATTTTAAAAAATGACATTCGAAGTTAATAAATTTTATCAAATAAATGGGCTCAATTCTGATAAATGCAAGTCTCCATGAAATTGTTCAGAATTTACACCATTCAGAAACCCTGGATGAACAATGAAATTCCGGAATTTGCTGAGAGTCAGATTAGAGGCGTTCAAGTCTGGAAATCAAGAATGCTACAAGAGGTGCAGGTGTGATCTCAGGAACACCATCTCACAGGCAAAGTGGAGATTCCGGACTATACTGGAATCAACAAGAGATGCTCGACAGCTGAAGCAGGACTTGAATGCCATAACCTCCTACACAGTTAAATCTTGCCACATAGGGGACAGCAGAGCTTTACTTCCAGTTGAGCTCAATGTCTTCTATGCTCAGTTAGACCGCCAGAGCAGGCCCCCATGTCTCCCAATGATCCTTTGGTCTCAGTATCTGCAGATGGCATGTGGGCTGCCTTCAACAGAGTGAATCCAAGGAAAGCATCCCATCTGGAGGGAGTACCTGGCCAAGTACTGAAGACCTGTGCTGACCAACTGGCTGGTGTATTTATAGATAGTTTCAGCCTCTTGCTTTGGCAGTGTGTGGTACCCACCTACTTCAATCACACGTCAATCATACCAGTGCCCAAGAAGAGCATGGTAACCTGTCTAAATTACTATCAGCCAGTGGCACTTACATTTGCAGTGATGAAGTGCTTTGAGAGGCTGGTGTTGAACCATATCAGCTCCTGTCTGAGTGGCGACTTGAATCCATTCCGATTTGTGTACCGAAGCAACAGGTCCACAGCAGATGCTATCTCGTTGGCTCTTCGCACAGCCCTGGAAAATCTGGACAGCAAAGATGCATACATCAAGATTCTCTTTATCGATTCCAGCTCAGCATTTAATATCATCATCCCCTCAAAACTAATCAGTAAACTCCCAGTGCAATTGGATCCTGGATTTCCTCACTTGTAGGCCCCAGTCAGTTCAGATTGGCAAAAACATCTCCTCCACAGTCTCTATCAGCACAGGAATGTGTGCTTAGCCCCCTGCTCTACTTGCTATACACCTGTGGCTGTGTGGCGAAGTACAGCTCCAATACCATACACAAGTTTGCTGATGATGTTGTGGGCTGTATCAAAGGTGGTGATGAATCTGCACGCAGGAAGGAGATTGAAAATTTGGCTGTGTGGTGCAATAACAACAGCCTCTCTCTCAATGTCAATAAGATCAAGGAACTGATTGTAGACTTCAGGAGAGGGAAAACGGAGGTCCATGAGCCAGTAATCTTCAGAGGATCAGAGGTGGAGAGGGTCAGTAACTTTAAATTCCTGGGTGTCACGATCTCAAAGGATTTGTCCAGGACCCGTCATATAAATATAATTGTGAACAAAGCATGACAATGCCACTACTTCCTCAGGAGCCTGTGCAGATTTGGCATGTCATCAAAAAACTTGGCAAACTTCTACAGATGTGTGGTGGAACGTGTGCTTACTGGCTGCATTATGGCCTGGTATGAAATCAGCAATAACTTTGAGTGGAAATCCTACAAAAAGTAGTGGTGGAGTGAACTCAAGCAACACACATAAAGGTTGCTGGTGAACGCAGCAGGCCAGGCAGCATCTGTAGTGTCCTGACAAAGGGTCTTGGCCTGAAACGTCGACTGCACCTCTTCCTAGAGATGCTGCCTGGCCTGCTGCGTTCACCAGCAACTTTTATGTGTGTTGCTTGAACTTCCAACATCTGCAGAATTCCTGTTGTTTTTGGTGGAGTGAACTCGGCCTTTTCTCCTTGGAGCAACAGAGGATGAGAGGTGACCTGATAGAGGTGTATAAGATGATGAGAGGCATTGATCATGTGGATAGTCAGAGGCTTTTTCCCAGGGCTGAAATGGTTGCCACTAGAGGACACAGGTTTAAGATGCTTTGGAGTAGGTACAGAGGAGATGTCAGGGGTACGTTTTTTCGCAGAGAGTGGTGAGTGTGTGGAATGGGCTGCCGGCAACGGTGGTGGAGGCAGATACGATAGGATCTTTTAAGAGACTTTTAGATAGGTACATGGAGCTTAGAAAAATAGAGGACTATAGGTAAGCCTAGTAATTTCTAAGGTAGGGACATGTTCGGCACAACTTTGTGGGCCAAAGGACCTGTTTTCTATGTTTCTATGTAAAACCCTCCCAACCATTGAGCACATCTACATGAAATGTTGCCATAGCATCCATCATCAAAGATCCTCACCACTTAGGCCATGCTCTTTTCTTGCTGCTGGCATTAGGTAAAATGTACAGGTGCCTCAGGATTCGCACCACCAGATTCAAGAACAGTTACTACCCCTCAACCATCGGGCTCTTGAACAAAAAGGGATTGCTGCACTTATTCTGCTTCTGGTGTTCCTAAACTTACGATCTCACTTTAAGCATCAAAGTTGCTGGTGAACGCAGCAGGCCAGGCAGCAACTGTGGGAAGAGGTGCAGTCGATGTTTCAGGCCGAGACTCTTCGTCAGGACTTCGTTAGTCCTGACGAAGGGTCTCGGCCTGAAACGTCGACTGCACCTCTTCCTACAGATGCTGCCTGGCCTGCTGCGTTCACCAGCAACTTTGATGTGTGTTGCTTGAATTTCCAGCATCTGCAGAACTCCTGTTGTTGATCTCACTTTAAGTACTCTTTATCTTGTTACTTCATGCTTGTTATTTATTGCTATTTATTTATATTTGAAATTGCACAGTTTGTTGTCTATTGATCCTGTTTGGAGTTACTGTTCTACAAATTTGCTAAGTTTGCCCACAGAAAAAGAATCTCAGGGTGGTGTGCAGTGATGTATATGTACTCTGACAATAAATTTTATTTTGAACATTGAACTTCGTAGCAACATTTAGCCAGGTCAAATATGCTGGTCACTTACTACTTGGAATTTGCAAGTCTAGGTGAGGGAACGAGAGATCTTGGAGTACAATGTACTCTTCTTGAAAAGTAATTCTAGGCATTAAAGCAAATCAGGGACAACAATTTATTTCAAGAGAGATAAGATTGAAAAAATAATGGTTACTATGTACTGACCTTGACTAGGTCGAAGCTGGTATAATTCACATTGTTCTTTATCATCATGTTGTGAAAGGAATGGAGAGAATTAAGAGAAGATTAACAAGGATGATATCAGAAATACAATGATATGCATGTGAGGAAAGAATGAAAAGAGATTTTTCTCTTGAGAAAATAAGGTTGAAAATTTACCTCACAGTGATTTTCAAACAGCGAAAGGTTTTGACAGAGTGGATTCAATGGAAGTGTCTTCCCTTTGTGGGGAAGAACATAACCAAATGCCACCAATATAAATATGATCGACATGAAATTTAGAAGACGTTCCTTAACCCAGTAGTTGATAAGGATTTGGAGCAGATGAGAGTGGTTGAGCAAGTAGTATTGGTGTACTTAAGAACATGTAAAACAGATACAAAAGTAGGATTACATGGATTCATTTAGATGAGGAATGATTTAAAAAAAAAGATACTTGACATGGACAAATTGGACTGAAGGACATGTCCAAATCCTATATTTGATTTAATTTATGAGCTTCTAGCAAAGTAAGCAACTTGTTTTGTTTACAACTTCTTGGTGGTCGTTTTGCTCCTTCCCTGTGCAGATGATTCCCCAACAATCTCTCAACATCTTTCACAATTTCACATCCTACTCCGTCCTTCCAACACCCATATATTTTGCTGTAGTTTTTGCACCCTGCAGTTAACGCTGGGTAGATCATTTTTCCTTAGAGTGTGTTTTCTGTTCATTGCTACCCCACCGCACCAACCTGCACCCCCCCCCCGCCCCCGGCTCTGCATCGTTGTAGCATCTGTAGCTTCTGACTTTTGATACAGCATTTCCTTCAAATCACATGATTTTACCACATAAATTATTTTCACATGAAACCATTCCTCCTGGCTTTTGATATATAATTATCAAGATTCATATCCTCACTATAAAATGCATTGGAGACAGTGATATGTGCAAAAAAGACACAGTAATCTTCTTTAACATACTTCATCAAGAAAACAGAAGAGGCCTTTGATATTGATCTCAAGTTTATAGAATGGGAATTAAACAACCAATCTTTGAATTCATAGAAATGAGTACTGATGCCAGCCAACTCTCAAGCTACCATATGAGGAACAATTAAACAGGTGAGTCTTGGAGAAGACCCCGTAACCATTGAATCACTCCCTTATGTAAAAACAGCAAGTATAATTTAGATTGTGATTGAAGTTTGGTAAAATGAGTTCATATTTCAGTCAATAATTTCAAGATCATAGAGGCTGTCTATTGCTCAATCTCTTGATTTATTCTAGGCGTTGAAGGGACTCCTTGGTTATCTTATTGTGAAATTATCTTCCTCGTGCAAAAGATATTCATCATGAACACAAGATACTCTGCAGATGCTGGGGTCAAAGCAACACTCACAACAAGCTGGAGGAACTCAGCAGGTTGGGCAGCATCTGTGGAAGAGATCGGTCGACGTTTTGGGCCAGAACCCTTCATCAGGACTGAAGAGGGAAGGGGCAGAGGCCCTATAAAGAAGTGGGGGGAGGGTGGGAAGGAGAAGGCTAGTAGGTTCCAGGTGAAAAACCAGTAAGTGGAAAGATAAAGGGGGGGGAGGGGAAACAGGGAGGGGATGGGCAGGGAAGGTGAAGAAGAAATAGGGAAAAGCACAATGAGTTACATATGTGGAAATAAGTTTTTTTGTGTATAAGTTTCCTTTAGGGGCAAAGCAACCACTGAGCAATTTTATTCAGAGATTATTTTTTAAATTGTCTTTGTATGTTTGAGAACACAGTACATTTATACAAACAGATACTTTGTGTTTTATTGTATCATGTGATATATATATGACTAGTGTGTGGTCTTGGAATTCCATGAATTACACTAGCAAGTGGTCTTGCAAATGTAACATTAAGGGAACGATAAGAAACTGCGTTGCACTACCTAGCATCATGCAACAGTGTAACTTGAATCCTGAACAACCCCCCATTCTTTAACATGTAATTTTATTCTTTCCAAATTGATGGGGAGAATGTTACTAATTGGAATACACTATATGAATTTGTAATAATTTAAATTAAATCTGAAAGCTGGAGATGATTATATCTGCAGATGGTGATTATATCTTGTCAGATCTTGAACTAGATTCATTTGAAGATGTCTGCAGAGATCTAGCAATGAAAAAGTGAAACTTTGCATTGGAAAAGAAAATGGGTGTCATTTAAACATAATTTTTTTAAATACAAACGTTGGAAATCTAAAATAAAAGCAGAAGTACATTTGGTCTCTTTGTTACAGTGTTGGAGGGCACAGATTGATAGGTCAGGATGGAAAATGGGGGAAAACACACAAAACTGATAAGTGTCAGGCCACACAAGTGGAAGAATTGGGATATAACCATTGCAGCACTGACAACAGACATGTGAAATAGCAATGGGAAAAGATGTAACATGAATCTAAACCAAGCAGGTCTCTCTTCCACTAGACTCGAATGCGAGAGTCTTAGTTCAGCAAGAATGCTCCTGTTACTCCTTATCCATTTGAGATCACGTCCATCGATCCACATGCCCGTAGGGAAACAGTTACAATGGAGCACGGATAGTGAAGCAAGGGGAGAAATATGGCCAATTCATTGAAACATGGTTTCCTATGTCCTCGTCAACTGCAAAACAACAGAGAGTTTTACTGTATTTAGCCTGTACTGAGCATGTGCTTTACAGAATCAGAATCAGGTTTAATATCACCAGGAGATGTCATAAAATCTGTTAACTTTACAGCAGCAGTACATCTATCTATACATAACTAAAATTCTCATTCTGTTTATCTGTTTGTGCCCTCAAATTAGCCCAAATGGTGCATTAAAGCAGCACTTTTTTTGACTAAATTGATTTAAAATGTACTAACTTACAGAATGCATGCAAAGGTCAGGGTTATATTCATTTAAAATTGCTCATATTCTAGCTTTCATGGAAACCGCGACGCGACACCACGACACATGCACACAGCCAGACTCAGCAGCACCTCACGATGCTCACAGCAGCGACACCAACCACAGCAAAAGGTCAGGGCAGCTCTATTTCGAGCGCTCACATTCTGCTAATCACCATCAGCATGTGTGGGATTGGGACAAATCAAACTGCGACCCATCAATAAGAGGTATTTAAATCTTATTGTAATGAAGTACTTCGAAACACCCTATTACCAGATTCTACACTTGGACTAGTAAGAGATGGGAAAGAAGGAGAATAGGGAAAAGAGTGGAGGACTACTCCGGGATCTCTGAAGCAAATGTTCTGGGTCAAGTGTATACCGTTTCTCCACAAAGTGGTGACCTCTACTATTTGAGACTTCTCCTTCATCACATAAAGGGGCCAGTATCTTTCAAATCATTGAAAACACATGATGGAGATATCCTTCCATCATTCAAAGACATCTGCAGAGACAGAGGATTGTTGCAAGCTGAAGATCGTTGGCAGCAAACAATGGAAGAGACAGAGAGAACAAGAATGCCTAGAGCAATGAGAGTTTTGTTCGTCGCCTTGCTAACAAACACTGAAATCAACAATCCACAGCAATTATGGATTCGGTTCAAGAATGCAATGTCTGAAGATTTCTTACCAATGGAGAGGAGAACGATCAATGATCCTAATATCATGATCGATGAGAGGCATCATGGAGAAGCTCTTCTGTATTTCCAAGAGAGCCTTGAGAACTTAGGCAAAACACTTGAAGAATATAACTTGTCGACACGCAAGAAACGGTACAATTTCTCAAAGTAAACTGCAATACAACACAGACAAACAGCAGGAATTTGTTTCACAGAAGGAGCCCCTATTGAATAATGAGCAAAGAGAAGTATATGAATATGTGTGCGACTGCTTGGAAAGGAATCGCTCTTCAATGATTTTCATTGATGCACCAGGAGGAACGGGCAAGACATTTATCGTCAACTTGATCCTCGCTAAAGTTAGGGGAGATGGAGGTGTTGCTGTTGCTGTAGCATCATCAGGTATTGCAGCAACATTGATGCCTGGTGGTAGGACAGTGCATTCAAGATAAACCTCAAAGTCAATGAAGATGCCCTTTGTAACATCGATAAAAACACCAATACTGCCAATTTACTCCGAAATGCGAGGCTTATTGTCTGGGATGAGTGCCCCATGATTAGGAGGGAGAGCTTCGAAGCCGTGGAAGTTCTTTGTGATGTATGTGGCAAGAATGAGTCCTTCGGGGGTATTTTAACCATTTGCTATGGCGATTTCCTTCAGCTTCTAGCAGTTGTGAAATGAGGAAATGATGCTGATGTGGAGAATTCATGCATAAAGAAATTCTACTTATGCAGAAGCTTTATCAAGTTTCAATTGAAGAAAAACATGTGATTGAATGAGAGAGAAGGACGATATTCTGAGTTCTTATTGGATGTTGGAGAAGACAAGATTGAGAAAAGTGAAAACGATGGAATCGAATTACCTGAAGATATAATTCTGCCAGCAAAAACTATGAAAGAATGTATTGATTTCATCTACCCGGCATTCGACAATCCTGCAGAACTGTTCTGGAGGAATTCTGTCTTGGTTCCTCTCAATGAAATGATGCAAAAAATAAACTTCACATGCATTAGATGCTTCCCAGGAATCATGAAAGAATAGTGTTTCTTCAATGCCATAAGTGAAGGAGCTAACGCCACACATTTTCCAACAGAATTCCTTGATTCAGTTGAACTCTCTGGATTGCCACCACATAAACTGAAATTGAAGAAGGGATCTCTTGTCATTTCAATGAGGAACTTGGATCCACCAAGGCTTTGCATTGGAACGTGAATGATGGTGGAAGAACTGCACGACAATCTCATCGTAGCAAAGATAAACATTGGTGCATTCAAAAATGACATTGTCATGATCCCAAGAATTATTCTCAGTTTATCAGAAGGGGAAGATGTCCCTCTTCAGCGGAGCCAGTTCCCGATACAGTCATGCTTTGCTATGACTATACATAAGGTGCAAGGCCAAACCATGGAGAATGTGCTGATTTCTCTGGAGAAACCAGTATTCCAGTATGGTCAGATGTATGTGGCTTTAAGCCAGGGAAAAAGAAATGAAAACATTAGAATATTCTTGAAGGGTGGCAGAGCAACCAGAAATGTTGTCATCAAACGTGTCCTTTGTTAAACGAGGAGGAGCTATATTTGTCTTGCTACGTGTCTTTCTTCTTTAATTTCCAAATCAAAGAGATAGCAATAGTGTTCAGGTAAATTTAATGTTCATTCTGGTCACATCAGACTGCAATACCTTTCTCTCAAAGGGTGCCCCAACGGGTCACCTGGTTGTCTAGTAATAGACACTAGACACTAGACACTAGAATACTACAGCACAGTATAGGCCCTTCGGCCCTCGATGTTGTGCCGACCCATATATTGCTTAAAAAAAAGTACTAAACCCATACTACCCCGTAACCCTCTATTTTTCTTTCATCCATGTGCCTGTTCAAGTGGCTCTTAAATACCCCTAATGTTTTCGCCTCCACCACCACCCCTGGCAAGTCATTCCAGGCACCCACAACCCTCTGTATAAAGAACTTACCCCTGATGACTCGCCTAAACTTCCCTCCCTTAACTTTGTACATATGCCCTCTGGTGTTTGCTATTCTTGCCCTGGGAAACAGGTACTGGCTATCCACCCTATCAATCCCTCTCATAATCTTGTAGGCCTCTATCAAGTCACCTCTCATCCTTCTACGCTCCAAAGAAAAAAGTCCCAGCTCTGCTAACCTTGCCTCATAAGACTTGTTTTCCAATCCAGGCAACATCCTGGTAAATCTCCTCTGCACCCTCTCAATAGCTTCCACATCCTTCCTATAATGAGGTGACCAGAACTGAACACCATATTCCAAGTGTGGTCTCACCAGAGATTTGTAGAATTGCAACATGACCTCTCTACTCTTGAAGTCAATCCCCCTATTAATGAAGCCTAGCATCCCATAGGCCTTCTTAACTATCCTATCAACCTGTGCAGTGACCTTGAGGGATGTATGGATTTGAACTCCAAGGTCCCTCTGTTCATCCACACTCTTAAGTAACCGACCACTAACCCTATACTCAGCCTTCTGGTTTGTCTTTCCTAAATGCATCACCTCACACTTATCCGGATTGAACTCCATCTGCCACTTTTCTACCCAACTCTGCATCCTGTCTATATCCTCTTGAAACCTTCAACAACCTACAGCTCCATCCACAACTCCTCCAATCTTTGTGTCATCCGCAAACTTACTCACCCATTCTTCCACTCTTCATCCAGGTCATTTATAAAAATCACAAAGAGCAGGGGTCCCAGGACAGATCCTTGCGGCACTCCACTAGTCACCGACCTCCAGGCAGAATACTTTCCTTCTACTATTACCCTCTGCTTTCTCCCTGTAAGCCAATTTTTTATCCAAACAACCAAGGTTCCACTGATCCCATGCCTAATGACTTTCTGGATAAGTCTCTCGTGGGGGGCCTTGTCAAATTCCTTGCTAAAATCCATGTAGACCACATCTACCACCCTACCCTCATCAATTTCTTTTGTTACCTCTTCAAAAAACTCAATTAAGCTCATGAAGCATGACCTTCCCTTCACAAAGCTATGTTGACTATCCTTGAGTAGACTGTGCTTCTCCAAATGCTCGTAGATCCTATCCTTAAGGATCCTTTACAATAGTTTGCAGACTATTGTGTGGGCACATGGCCAAGTGATTCAGGCACTGGACTAGCGACCTGAAGGTCTTGAGTTCGAGCTCCAGCCGAGGGAACGTGTTGTGTCCTTGAGCAAGGCACTTAATCACACATTGCTCTGCGATGACACTGGTGCCAAGCTGTATGGGTCGTAATGCCCTTCCCTTGGACAACATTGGTGTCGTGGAGAGGGGAGACTTGCAGCATGGGCAACTGCTGGTCTTCCATACAACCTTGCCCAGGCCTGCGCCCTGGAGAGTGAAGACTTTCCACGCGCAGATCCATGGTCTCACAAGACTAACGGATGGATGCCTTTAGTTTGCAGACCACAGACCACCGACGTAAGACTTACCAGTCTATAGTTCCCAGGATTCTCCCTATTACCTTTTTTAAACAAGGGAACTACATTTGCCATTCTCCAATCCTCCGGCACCTCGCCTGCAGTAAAAGAAGATTCAAAGATCATAGCTACTGCTCCAGCGATCTCTTCTCTCACTTCCCACAGCAAACTAGGGTATATCACATCTGTCCCTGGGGACTTATCAATCTTGATGTTTTTAAGAAGATCCAACACTTCTGCTTCCTTAATCTCCACATTGTCCAGCACACAGGCCTGTTCTATTTCAACCTCACCCTGATCAAGGTCCTTGTCACTTGTGAATGCTGAAGCAAAGTATTCATTTAGGACTTCCCCAACCTCCTGCACCTCCAGGCACATGTTGCCTTCTTTATCCTTTAGCGGCTCCACCTTCATTCTTGTCATCCTTCTGTTCTTCACATACGCATAGAACGCCTTGGGGTTCTCCTTAATCCTACATGCCAAGGCCTTCTCATGCCCCCTTTGAGCTCTCCTAAGTCCTTTCTTAAGCTCCTTCCTGGCTACCCTATATTTCTCATGAGCCCCTCCTGCTTCCTGCTTCTTATATCTAACATATGCTTCCTTCTTCCTCTTGACGAGTTGCCTCACGTGTTTCGTCAGCCACGGTTCCCCTTTCCTACTATTTTTCCTTGATAATACAGATATATATAATATATGATAATACAGAAAAAAACTGTGAATTACAGAATATGTATGTGTACATATATATAATAGTTAAATCAAATAAATAGTGCAAAAATAGAAATTTTATAAAGGTAGTGAGATACTGTTCATGCTTTCAATGTTGATTTAGAAATTGGATGGCAGAGGGGAAGAAGCTGTTCTCGAATTGCTGAGTGTGTGCCTTTAGACTTCTTTATCTCCTTCTCGGTGGTAAAAATTAAAAGAGGACATTGCCTGGGCGGTGGTGGTCCTGAATGATGGATGGTGCCTTTTTGAGCCACCGCTCCTTGAAGATCTCTTAGATTCTCTGGAGGCTGGTGCCCATGATGGAGCAGACTAATTTTACAACTCTCTGCAGCTTACTCCGATCTTGTGCAGTAGCACCCTCCCCACGCCCCCGCGCCCCCCCCCCCAGCCAGTGCAGATGCAGCCAGTTAGAATGCTCTGCACAGCACATTGGTAGAAATTTGCGAGAAAATATACATTTTCTACCTGAAGCTGAATTAGGTCAGGTGTCACTCCAATCCGGGCTGATATTCCAGTCCAGCACTGGGGGAATGCTTCATTTCTGAAAGTATTGCCTTTCAGCTGAGCCATTGCATCAAAACAGGTAGATATAAACAATTCCCAAAGCAATAATGTGAAGAGAAGCAGCAGAAGTTGTAGGAATTGTGGCAAACAATTTGCATGACTTCTCACATCTAAAACTTGATGCCCAAATGAACTGCTTTGAGACTGCTGATTGAGGAAAAAAGTTGTGCAAGTGGAATTCTGAATGTAAACAAAACTGATGAAAGGTCATGAACCTGAGGCATTAACTGTTTCCATCTCCACTACTAACCTGTTAAGTATTTACCATAGTTACTGCCTTATTTCACTCCCTTTTAACAGTCCAACAGTGGAAGAACACCTGCAGTTTTTTTGGAGGGTGTGGCAAAGTTCCTGCTTTCATCTCAAATAAACAGAGCAAGGTGGGTGAAATGTGTTTATAAGATGGCGTTCAGACTATTTGTAATTATTTTCCCTTACCTTAATTGGCAAAGAACTTCCAACAATGAGCTGTTGTCTGGACACTCTTGGAGGAAGCATTCAATTCCAAGGAATCATCCTCCCCAGAGGCTTAAGCGGTGGTTCTACTTGGCCCCTATCTCTCTGATCAAAACTTACATTGCCTCTTTTTCCTTATTTGGACCAATTTACTTCTTTCTAGTGGAGGCAGAAAGCTGCCTTCATTTTGCAATGTTTTCAAACATGACTCTCCGATCTTCAGTTTCTGCCCTTATTTCTCAGTAGACATTTAGCTTTTTCATTCCAACTGCTTCAATATAAATTAGCATTAAATTTTCATCCTCCAACCCATGAGTAAACACAATGAAATCAACCTGAGTACAGGTCTGACCACACTATTGAAAATAACTTGGCATAGGTAAATAGGAGAAAGTCACAAGGGATTTGGAGTTTAGGGTTAGGCCCAACACAGTGGTATGGTAGTGTAGTGGTTAGCATAATGCAGTTGCAGTGCCAGTGACTCAGGTTCAGTTCCACTGCTGTCTGTAAGGAGTTTGTACGTTCATCCTATGACTGTGTGGGTTTCTTCCGGGTGCTCTGGTTTTCTCCCAGATTCCAAAGACATGTGGATTAGTAAGATCGCAAACACGAGGAAATCTGCAGATGCTGGAATTTCAAGCAACACACATAAACTAGTCCTGACAAAGGGTCTCAGCCCGAAACATCGACTGTACCTCTTCCTATAGATGCTGCCTGGCCTGCTGCATTCACCAGCAATTTTTATGTGTGTTGTTTGGATTAGTAAGTTGATTGGTCACAGGGGAGTAATGGGATGGCACGGGCTTTTTGCACCGAAAGGGTTGTTACTGGGCTGTATCTTTAAATAATTTCTTTTAATTTCCAGAACAATGACGTAGTAATCGAGTAAAGCTGTGGCTGATGTTCCAGATTTCTGAAAACATAAAGTTCAGCTGCTATGGGGCTCAAAACCATATCTGTATTGCTAGATGAATGAAGCCTAGCCAGCGGGAATAAAGGATGAAATTTCAAAGCCTAGATTTCCAGGAAAAGGTAGTTTACATGATTCAAAATAAGCAGGGCTCTGACTTTCATATACAAACAAAGTAAACCAAAGGCTTTTTTAATGCTTTCCAGTGAAAGGAATTCTTTGTGTGATACTCTACCAAGATAACTCAAGTTGTTTCGTGTTGGCTGAGAAGAATCAAGAATAAAGTAATGTGACAACAATAACATAACATTTATTTTTATCTTTTTTTTATAATTTAGAGATGCAGCACGGTGACCAGATGGTATGTTACCGCCCAGGTGCCTGATTCAGGAATGTCTCAGATCAGGCCCACATTATTCTTGAGGGAGAGGGTGAGCAACCAGTTGTGGTACTTATAGAAAGGAAAAGGGATAAAGTCTTGCAGAGAGAAAAAAGGAGGTAGGAAGCAGAAAAGCAGGACCTCAGGGGTCGTAATCTCTGAGTTGACGCCTGTGCCACCCACCAGTGAGGTTAAGAACAGAATGATTTGGGAGGTGAATCTGTGGCTGAAGAATTGATGCAGGGGGCAGGGTCTCAGATTTGTGGGTCATTGGGATCTCTTCTGCAGAAGAGATGGTCTGTACCAAAGGGATGAGTTACACCTGAACTTGAGGGGGACCAATATCCTTGTGGACAGGTTTGCTAGAGCTGTTGAGGATGGCTTGAACTAGTTTGACAGGGAAATGGGAACCAGGGTGGTAGGTCAGAGTTTGGGGTAGTTGGTGTAGAGGTAGATGCAGCATACAGAGAGAGTGTGAGGAGGGATAGCAGTGGATAGGGTGAAGTTGCAGTCAGTGGATGGGTTGAAATGTGTCTATTTTAATGCAAAAAGTATCAGGAACAAGGGTGGTGAACTTAGAGAATGGGTCAGTCCATGGAACTCTGACATTGTGACCACTCCAGAGACTTTGCTGTCACAAGGCAGGAAGAGCTACTGGGTGTTCCAGGGTTTCGATGTTTCAAAAGGGACAGGGAGGGAGGTAAAAGAAACGATGGAGTGGCATTGTTAATTAGTATCACAGCCGCAGAAAGGGAAGGATCGCATACTCAGTCAGTGTGGGTGGAGGTCAGGTACAGGAAGGGAGACTGGAAGTGTTCACTACATCCCTCCAACAGCAACACAGACACTGAGGAACAGGCAGGGAGAACGTGAAGAACAGGAGGATGATGATTAGAGTGAGGATAGGACCAGTCAGGGATGGAAGGAGAAACATGTGCCTGTAGTCAGAGGAGGTCGGGGAGATTCTTCATGAATACTTTGCTTCACTACTCACCAGTGAGAGGGACCTTGCTGGACATGAGGACAGTGCAAGATAAGCTGGCGTGCTGGAACGCGTCGGTGTTAAGAAGGAGGAATTGCTGAAAGGCATTAGGATAGACAAGTCACTGGCGCCAGGATACTTCGAGAAGGGAGGAACAAATCTATGTGAGGGCAATCAGAAGCCATGGTTCCAGCACGGTTGAGAGATCGGGATGTGGCCTTCAGATTGGGACAAGACAGCTCTCAGGTCAGCAAAAGCTGCGCTTTCCTGTGCCACCAGGACGGCAAAACAGAGATAGCTGTGAAACCAGAAACATGAGACTCATGTGCAGGCCATTCAGACCATAACAGACTACAAGTCTACCCTGCTTATCCACAACAGTGACGCTTCTTTTCCCGAGAGCAGAATGTCTTTTACGTTCGGTTTGATGCACGGAATAAGGTCCCAGCAAGGAAGGTCCCCTTCCACCAACAAGCAGGCACTCTGACTGGCCGCAGCTGATGTGAGGAAGACCCTAGCTAGGGTCAACCCATGTTAAGCTACAGGGCCTGATAACATACCTGGCTGGGTGCTGAGAGACTGTGCCACCCAGTTAACAGAGCTTCTAATGGACATCTTCAGAGTCTCTCTGGAGCAGTCCACTGTCCCCTGAGGCTTCACTGCTGCCATCGCTCCAGTGCCCAAGAGGGCGACAGTGACCTGCTTCAATGACAACTGTACAGTGGCACTGACCTCGGCTGGTTATGGATCACATTAAATTCCATCTTCCTGCTGCATTGGATGTTTTCCCATTTGCTTATCATTCAAATTGGTCCACTGATGATGCAATAGACTCTGCACCCCACTCCATTCTGTCCCACCTGGAAAATGGTGCCTCAGTTTGCCAGGATGCTGTTTATTGACTTCAGCTCAGCACTTAATATGATCATCCGTTAGAAGCTAGTGAGAGAACTGTCCTCGTTGGGTCTCAGCACCTCTCTCTGCAATTGGATCCCAGACTTCTTGACAGAAAGGCCACAGTCAGTCCGTGTTGGCAGTAACACCTCTCCCTCTGTCACACTGAGCCCTGGCGTTCCCCAGGGCTGTGAGTCCAGCCCACTGCAGACACATGACCGCATTGGTAGACCCAGTTCAAACCAAATCGTCAACTTCGCTGTTGACACAACGGTGGTCGGCCTCATCAACAATGATGATGAGATGGCACGCAGAGGGGAGATAGAGCAGCTGGAAGAATGGTGCAAGCATAACAATTTGAGTCTGAATGTGGACAAGACCAAAGAGACGATTATGGACTTCAGGAAATGCACATACTTGGCTCCTCCGTGAGGAGAGTTATGAACACTAGGTTATTGGGCAGTGCACATAACAGACCAGCTCAACTGTCCCTCAACACTTTGGTCATGAAAGCACAGCAGCAACTCCTCTTGCTAAGGAGACTGAGGCAAGTAAGGCTCCCACCACCCCTTTTAACCAATTTTTACAGGAGCACCGTCAGGAGTGTTCCAACCAGCTGCAAGGCATCTAACCACAGGTCCCTATGAAGGATTGTGAGGACTGCTGAGAGGAACATTGGGGTCTCTCTGCCACCCATTAGAGATATTTATCATAGCATTAGGACAAACACCGTGAGAATGGAAAACAACTTCTTTTCCCAGACCATGAGACTACTGAACTCCCTATCACCCCTCGTGAATCTCATCATACGGTCTCATCACGTAGAAACACCAGTAGTGTTTTTAACTTGTATTGTATATGCACCTTATTATTTGTTAATTTATTTGTGGTAATATTACTTCATGGGTAATGTATGTAATTTATCTGTACTGTGTTGTGCACTGTGGTCCAGAGGAACGTTGTTTCGTTTAGTGGCATACTGTATATGTCTGCCGTTGAATGACAATAAACTGAACTTGAAAGAGATTGTCTCACCTTTGGTGATGATTTTTGGCCACAGGATTAGTACCAGAAGAGCGGAGGGTGGCAAATGTTATTCCTATATTCCAGTAAGGTAATAGGGATAATCCTGGGAATTATAGACCAGTGAGTCTATATCAGTGGTGGACAAACTATCGAAGAGGATTCTTAGAGACAAGATTTATGAGCATGTGGAGAAGCATAGTATCATTAGGGGTAGTCAACGTGGTTTTGTGAGGGGCAGGTTGTGCTTCATGAGCTTGATTAAATTCTTTGAGGAAGTGACAAAACAAATTGCCAATAGTTGAGCATTGTAAGTGGTGTGTATGGAATTCAGTAAGGTGTTTGATAAGGCTGTGTGGTAGGGTCATTCAGAAAGTCTGGAGGCAAGAGATCCAGGAAAACCTGGCTTGTGTGGATACAGAAGGCAGGGGGTGGTAGTAGATGGAGCATACTCTGTCTGGAGGTTGGTGAGCAATGATGTTCTGCAGGGTTCTGCTCTCAGACTCCTGGTCTTGGTGACTTTTGTAAAAAGCTTGAAAGAGAAAATGGAAGGGTGAGTTTATAGATTTTCAGATGACGCGAAGGTTTGTGGTGTTGTGGATAGCACGGAGGTTGTCAAAGGTTACAGCAGGACATTGATAGGATGCAGAGGTCGGCTGAGAAGAGACAGATGGATCCAGTCTGAAAAGTGTGAAGTGATTCACCTTGGAAGGTGGAAACTGAAGCAGAATACAGTGTTAATGGTAGGATTCTTAGCACGATGGAGGAACAGATGGATCTTGGGGTCCACGTCCATAGATCATTTAATTTGCCATGCAGGTTGATAGGATGGTTAAGCAGGCATATGGTGTTTTGGTCTTCATTAGTTGGTGGATTGAGTTCAAGAATCCCAAGGCAATGTTGCAGTTCTGTAAAACTCTGGTTAGATCACACTTGGAGTATTGTGTTCACTTCTGGTCATCTCATTATAGTAAGTATGTCGAAGCTTTAGAGAGGCTGTACTGCTTGGATTAGAGAATAGGTCTTATGACTAAAGGTTGAGTGAGATAGAGCTTTTCTCTTGGAAGCGAAGGAGGATGAGAGGTGACTTGATAGAGGTGTACAAGATAAGAGGCATAGATTGAGAGGACAGCCAAAGAATTTCATCAGTGTATAAATGACTGCGATGAGGAGGCATAATTTTAAGGTGATTAGAGGTAAGTATAAGCGGGATGTCAAGAGGAAGTTTCTTTTTACACAGAGAATGGTAGGTGCATGGAACGCAAGAGGGACATTTAAGGTAGGCAAATTGGTGAAAGGAAAACGGAGGACTATGTGGAAGGGAAGAATAGTTTGACCTTAGAGTAGGTTAACAGGTCAGCACATCATCGTTTATCCAAACTTTGTTATACTTTTTCTATGTCCTAAGTTTGGTGAACACTAAGAAATTACTGAATTGATAAAGATGCTTTCTTGTAGAGGAGATGCTAAATCTGTACAGGTTTGTGTAAAGGTTCCTTGCATTGCTTGAAAACAAACAGAGAGTTTATTCTAATATCATCATCTAACATTCATCTCTGCACCCTCAACAGTACATTAGTCTATTCGGCTCCTACCATTGCTGTATTTGCAAGTAATGCAACAGGGCCTACACTTAAAATCAGCTGTTAACTGGTTTGAGGTGAAAAAAAAGATGAAAGGTGAAATATCCTTACAATTAAACTTTTAAGACTTTAGGACTTTAATTTATGTCCGTTCCACTAAGACCTTTCAACTACGTGAAAAGACCAGTTCCCTGAGGAATCCAGCAAATTCCTTTGATACCTCTAATCCCACCTATCAAGCAGGTATTCCAACATCCTATATAAAACATTGGTTCCTTAAGGTTGTTCTAGCGGGGGGTGGTAATGGGGACAAGCTCCCATTACCTGTTAAATGCTCCCAATGGTGTGCGCCTCAAATAGCGTCTGGTGACCAAGTCTAGCTCCTGGCCTTCATGTGTGGCTTAGCTACCAAGCCCAGCAGAACTGCTTCTATTGCCAGAAGGGGAAAAGGCGGCTACCAATGCCTTAAAACCAGTCGCTTTGGGCAGATGGGGCTTGTCAACTGTGGCTGGCAGCTGAACTAGGAGAAGGAGAACTCTGATCTCAATCCTCCGTTGCCTTGCAGCTACCCACCCATGAGGAAAGCTTCGAGAATAAACCCTGAGGGAAAAATCTGGAGCTGGAGATCCTAAGAAAGCCCTACGTTGAGTTCAATGCTGATTGGAAACTCCTACGATGCTACTGGTACCAAACTGTATGTCTCTGCCGTTCCTTTGGGTTCATCAGTTGTGTGGAGAGGGGGAGCTTGCGATATGGGCAACAGCTTGCTCTCCATATTGTACTACCCAAGCCTGTGTATCCACACAACATCCGTGGTCGACACTGACCGACGGAGACCTCAAATAGACCCTTCAGACCCTGTGTAAAGTATTCCATATTTCATCAGCTTAAAATGGACTTACAGCCCTTACACTTCCTCCCTCACCACCATTCAGGGCCCCAGATAGTCCTTCCAGGTGAGGCGACACTTCACCTGTGAGTCGGCTGGGGTAATAGACTGCGTCCGGTGCTCCCGATGCGGCCTTCTATATATTGGCGAGACCCGACACAGACTGGGAGACCGTTTCGCTTAACACTTACACTCTGTCCACCAGAGAAAGCAGGATCTCCCAGTGGCCACACATTTTAATTCCACGTCCCATTCCTATTCTGATATGTCTATTCACAGCCTCCTCTACTGTAAAGATGAAGCCACACTCAGGTTGGAGGAACAACATGTTATATTCCATCTGGGTAGCCTCCAACCTGATGGCATGAACATTGACTTCTCTAACTTCCATTAATGCCCCACCTCCCCTTCGTACCCCATCCGTTATTTATTTATTATTATTATATTTTTTCCTCTCTCTTTTTCTCCCTCTGTCCCTCTCACTATACTCCTTGCCCATCCTCTGGGCTTCCCACCTTCCCCTTTCTTTCTCCCTGGGCCTCCCGTCCCATGATCCTCTCATATCCCTTTTGCCAATCAACTTTCCAGATCTTAGCTTCATCCCTCCTGCTCCTGTCTTCTCCTATCATTTTGGATCTCTCCTCCCTCTCCCACTTTCAAATCTCTTACTACCTCTTCTTTCAGTTAGTCCTGACGAAGAGTCTCGGCCCGAAACATCGACTGTACTTCTTCCTAGAGATGCTGCCTGGCCTGCTGCGTTAACCAGCAACAGTTATGTGTGTTGCTTGAAATTCCAGCATCTGCAGATTTCCTCGTGTTTACAGTAAATCGGAACACTTAAGGAAAATTATTTCGTTGTCTGCGATCATTGGGTACAATGAAAGATAATTTCCAAAATGGGTCTTTGATTGATAAATCATAGCTATGTAACTGTGCCAGCAATTTGTTTATAGGTTCCTGGGCACTGAATATATCAATACAAAACTGATACAAGGTAGTTCAGATTCCAGTACAAATCAGATACATTGTTTTTATTTTAAATGTCAAATGGAAGGTTAAAATGTACATGTGACAGAATTTATATCAAATTAACCCAACAGGAAATGAAATATAAGATAGTTGGACAATATACATGATCCAAATATGTGTAAATAACACTACTTATTCCAAGGAAACACAAAAGACTGCAGAAGCTGTAATTCTTTGCTAGTTATTTCAAGTCAGGTCTTGGAATAATATCTCTTTTCTCCTTGAACTGTTCTATTTTTGTAAAGCCAGATGTCTTGATCAAAGCAAATTAAAAATTGTAGATACTAGATACTTTCTTTTGTGAAAATCTCAGGTCAAGCATGTAATGTGATACATCTTTCATGGACAAATCGCCAAAGCTCTGTGGAACTCTATTCCTTTTGGGTCATCTTGACATGAACTTATTTTGTCGGAACCAGTAACTTGGTGAAAGAAACCCTGTGGTCTTCCAGAAATGTACTGGCCTTCCATTTGAAGAAGCAGTTCATGAATTAGTATTTCCAACTGGGAAAGGGCAAAGTTCAGGAGTCCTTTCTGTGGGCCACATGCAAATGAAGTATGAACTATGCAAAGATCTTATGGTGAAGACAATACAGTGAATTGGCTCCACCCACCACCAAACTCCCTGCTGATCCCAGCCTTTTCTTTCCATAGGATGGGCAGTACCTTGTGAGGAAATGCTGCCACTCCACACAGAACTAACAACACTTCCTCACACCACAACAGGTTTGGGATTTCTGCACATGTGGCTGTGCTCCCTTGATCTCACAACAGATCTTTTTTGCTGAATTCCACGGAATTTCTGCATTGTTCAAACCTATGAAATATCAAGAATATGCTCACATTTATGAAAATACTGAATGCGCTCTGACAATCAGGTGCAGTTTTTTTATGGTGCTGAATTCTATATACAGTGTATTCCATTAAATTGGGACACTGAGACCAGTACATTTTGGCCCAATTGTGTGGCTGGCACAAAAGGCTGATGTTTCATGGAAATAGTTAAGAAGGTATAAAAAAAAGACAAACTGAGTAATAAAATCGTGTATTTAAATGAATCACAGAAACAAATTAGAACACTACCAATAGTACGAATGTACTGTAAAACTGTGTAACACACACAAAAGTGGCTGGTGAATGCAGCAGGCCAGGCAGCATCTCTAGGAAGAGATACAGTCGACGTTTTGGTCCGAGACCCTTCGTCAGGACTAACAAAGAAGAGCTAGTAAGAGATTTGAAAGTGGGAGTGGGAGGGGAAGGTCCAAAATGATAGAAGACAGGAGGGGGAGGGATGGAGCCAAGAGCTGGAAAATTGATTGGCAAAAGAGATATGAGAGGATCATGGGACGGGAGGCCTAGGGAAAGGGGGAGGGGGGAAGCCTAGAGGATGGGCAATAATGGATGGGGTATGAGGGGGAGGTGGGGCATTAACGGAAGTTTGAGAAGTCAATGTTCATGCCATCAGGTTGGAGGCTACCCAGACGGAATATAAGGTGGTGTTCCTCCAACCTGAGTGTGGCTTCATCTTTATGGTAGAGGAGGCTGTGGATAGACATATCAGAATGGGAATGGGATGTGGAATTAAAATGTGTGGCCGCTGGGAGATCCTGCTTTCTCTGGCGGACAGAGTGTAGGTGTTCAGCGAAACGGTCTCCCAGCCTGCGTTGGGTCTCGCCAATATATAGAAGGCCGCATCAGGAGCACGGGACGCAGTATATCACACCAGCCGACTCACAGGTGAAGTGTCGCTTCACCTGGAAGGACTGTCTGGACCCCTGAATGGTGGTAAGGAAGGAAGTGTAAGGGCATGTGTAGCACTTGTTCCGCTTACAAGGATAGGTGCCGGGAGGAAGATCAGTGGGGAGGGATGGCGGGGGGCGAATGGACAAGGGAGTCGCGTAGGGAGCGATCCCTGCTGAAAGCGGGGAGGGGGGAGGGAAAGATGTGCTTAGTGGTGGGATCTCATTGGAGGTGGTGGAAGTTATGGAGAATTATATGTTGGACCCGGAGGCTGGTGGGGTGGTAGGTGAGGTCAAGAGGAACCCTATTCCTAGTGGGGTGGTGGGAGGATGGGGTGAGAGCAGATGTGCTGAAATGGGAGGGATGTGTTTGAGAGCAGAGTTGATGGTGGAGGAAGGGAAGCCCCTTTCTCCTGCTCTCAGGATGAGGCTTTTCATTCCAGGACGAAAGAGATGTCCTCCTTTTTTAAAGAGTTTATTCTAGAATTGTTGGGGGGTGGGAACCCAACTGAAGAGACTGGGGAAGAGACAGTTGACTCACAAATAGAGAAAGCTTGGAGACAGTGCGTGAGGGAGAATGGGCAGGTAATGGAGAAGGGACGTGCTCAGACCAACGGTTTGGGATGTGTTTATTTTAACGCAAAGAGTATTGTGATCAAAATGGATGAGCTTAGAGCATGGATCAGTACTTGGAGCTATGATGTGGTGGCCTTTATAGAGACTTGGATGGCTCAGGGACAGGAATGGCTACTTCAAGTGCTGGGTTGTAGATGTTTCAGAAAGGACAGGGTGGCAGGCAAAAGAGGTGGGGGTGCGGCACTGTTGCTCAGAGATAATGTCATGGCTGCAGAAAAGGTGGACGTCATGGAGGGATTGTCTACAGATTCTCTGTGGGAGGAGGTTTGGAAAAGGAAGGGGTCAATAACTTTACTGGGTGTATTTTATAGGCTGCTCAATAGTAACAGGGATATTGAAGAGCAGATAGGGAAACAGATCCTGGAAAGGTGTAATAATAACAGAGTTGTTGTGATGGGAGATTTTAATTTCCCAAATATCGATTGGCATCTCCCTAGAGCAAGGGGTTTAGATGGGGTGGAGTTTGTTAGATGTATTCAGGAAGGTTTCTTGACACAATATGTAGATAAGCCTACAAGAAGAAAGATTGTACTTGATTTGGTATTGGGAAATGAACCTGGTCAGGTGTCAGACCTCTCAGTGGGAGAGCATTTTGGAGATAGTGATCATAATTCTATCTCCTTTACAATAGCATTGGAGAGTGTTAGGAACAGACAAGTTAGAAAAGCGTTTAATTGGACTACAGGGCATTATGCGGCTATCAGGCAGGAACTTGGAAGCTTAACTTAGGAACAGATGTTCTCAGGGAAAGGTACGGAAGAAATGTGGCAAATGTTCAGGGGATATTTGTGTGGAGTTCTGCATAGGTACATTCCAATGAGACAGGGAAGTTATGTTAGGGTACAGGAAGCGTGGTGTACAAAGGCTGTAATAAATCTGGTCAAGAAGAAAAGAAAAGCTTACAAAATGTTCAGAGAGCTGGGTAATGTTAGAGATCTAGAAGATTATAAGGCTAACAGGAAGGAGCTTAAGAAGGAAATTAGGAGAGCCAGAAGGGGCCATGAGAAGGTCTTGGCGGGCAGGATTAAGGAAAACCCCAAGGCACTGTACAAGTATGTGAAGAGCAAGAGGATAAGACATGAAAGAATAGGACCTATCAAGTGTGAGAGTGGGAAAGTGTGTATAGAACTGGAGGAAATAGCAGAGGTACTTAATGAATACTTTACTTCAGTATTCAATATGGAAAGGGATCTTGGTGATTGTAGTGATGACTTGCGGCAGACTGAAAAGCTTGAATATATAGATATTAAGAAAGAGGATATGCTGGAGCTTTTGGAAAGTATCAAGTTGGATAAGTCACCAGGACCGGATGAGATGTACCCCAGGCTACTGTGGGAGGCAAGGGAGGAGATTGCTGAGCCTCTGGTGATGATCTTTGCATCATCAATGGAGACGGGAGAGGTTCCGGAGGATTGGAGGGTTGCGAATGTTGTTCCCTTATTTAAGCAAGGGAGTACAGATAGCCCAGGAGATTGTGGACTAGTGAGTCTTACTTCAGTGGTTGGTAAGTTGATGAAGAAGATCCTGAGAGGCAGGATTTATGAACATTTGGAGAGGTATAATATGATTACCAATAGTCAGCATGGCTTTATCAAGGGCAGGTCGTGCATTACGAGCCTGATTGAATTTTTTGAAGATGTAACGAAACACATTGATGAAGGAAGAGCAGTGGATGTAGTGTATATGGATTTCAGCAAGGCATTTGATAAGGTAAGGAGGCATGGGATCCAAGGGGACATTGCTTTGTGCATCCAGAACTGGCTTCCCCACAGAAGGCAAAGAGTGGTTGTAGATGGGTCATATTCTGCATGGAGGTCAGTGACCAGTGGTGTGCCTCCGGGATCTGTTCTGGGACCCTTACTCTTTGTGATTTTTATACATGACCTGGATGAGGAAGTGGAGGGATGGGTTAGTAAGTTTGCTGATGACACAAAGGTTGGGGGTGTTGTGGATAGTGTGGAGGGCTGTCAGAGGTTACAGCGGGACATTGATAGGATACAAAACTGGGCTGAGAAGTGGCAGATGGAGTTCAACCCAGATAAGTGTGCAGTGGTTCATTTTGGTAGGTCAAGTATGATGGCAGAATATAGAATTAATGGTAAGGCTATTGGCAGTGTGGAGGATCAGAAGGATCTTGGGGTCCGAGTCCACAGGATGCTCAAAGCAGCTGCGCAGGTTGACTCTGTGGTTAAGAAGGCATACGGTGTATTGGCCTTCATCAAGCGTGGAATTGAATTTAGGAGGTGAAAGGTAATGTTGCAGCTATATAGGACCCTGGTCAGATCCCACTTGGAGGACTGTGCTCAGTTCTGGTCGCCTCACTACAGGAAGGATGTGGAAACCATAGAAAGGGTGCAGAGGAGATTTACAAGGATGTTGCCTGGATTGGGGAGCATGCCTTATGAAAACAGGTTGAGTGAACTCGGCCTTTTCTCCTTGGAGTGACGGAGGATGAGAGGTGACCTGATAGAGGTGTATAAGATGATGAGAGGCATTGATCATGTGCATAGTCAGAGGCTTTTTCCCAGGGCTGAACTGGCTGCCACAAGAGGGCACAGGTTTAAGGTGCTGGGGAGTAGGTACAGAGGAGATGTCAAGGCTCAGTTTTTTCACATAGAGACTGCTGAGTGCGTGGAATGGGTTGCCGGCAATGGTGGTGGAGGTGGATACGACAGGGTCTTCTAAGAGACTTTTGGATAGGTACATAGAGCTTAGAAAAATAGAGGGTTATGGGTAACCCTAGTAATTTCTAAGGTAGGGACATGTTCGGCACAACCTTGTGGGCCGAAGGGCCTGTATTGTGCTGCAGGTTTTCTATGTTTTCCATGTAACCAGAATCCACTATTTATTTCTGCAATGTTTTTATTTTGCAGTGCAGTTTCAACTTTCCTTTTACGAGGGGTGATTGATAAGTTCATAGCCTAAGGAGTCAATTTTAGAAAACCTAGCACATTTATTCTTCAACATAGTCCTCTCCTACACTTACACACTTAGTCCAGTGGTCATGGAGCATATGGATCCCTTCTTTGTATAAGTGGTCCACAGCAGGGATGATTGATAAGTTCGTGGCCTAAGGTGGAAGGAGATGATTTATTAACTTCAAATTTTCTGCATTTGCACTCAAAGAGTTGAACTGCACGTGCATGTAATGAGAGTGTCTTGGACCTCCAGGTGGTCCACAGCAGGGGTGATTGATAAGTTCGTAGCTTTAGGTGGAAGGAGGTGAGTTATACAGCTTTTGTTCCATGCACGTGCAGTTCAACTCTTTGAGTGAAAATACAGAAATTTTGAAGTTAATAACTCATTTCCTTCTACCTTAGGCCATGAACCTATCAATCACCCCTGCTGTGGACCACTTTCTGGATGTCCAAGACACTGACTTCTGCAAAGAAGGGATCCGTATGCTCCACGTCCGCTGGACTAAGTGTGTAAATGTAGGAAAAATAAATGTGCTAGGTTTTCTAAAATTGACTCCTTCTACCTTAGGGCACAAACTTATCAATCACTCCTCGTAGATTCAACCCTATTCCACTGGCAACTTCACTTGTTGGAGCCCGACAACCGAACAGTTTCAAAGTCAAATAATCCATGACAATTCAAATATTTACAAAAATCCTCCAATTTGTTTTCATGATTTGTCATTATTTGTGCTGATTTAGACAAAAAACAACTCTAAACAGCACTTAGTGAAATAGAAATAAAGCAGAATCTGGAAATGAATCCCTCAGACATATAATTTTGCTATTTGTCAAGCTGGTGATGTAAAATGAAGTACAGGCTGCCCTGGGTTATGAGCACAAAAGCTATGGATACCCTACAGTCAAACTCCCATGATATTATTAAATTCAAAGGTCTGGTGTACGTAGACACATTCATTTCAATGGTGATTAGAAATAGTTTCCGCTCTCTCCCTACTTTGAGTAATTGTTATTTCTTATCAGTGCTGTGCTCTTGATACCATTCATTAAAATACAATGGTGGTATAGTTAACACACCAAGTGATTGTTGAGCATTTTCTGACCTACAGACAAAATCAAATTATTGACTTGTAAAAGCAGAACCTGTTCATTACTTGAGGATGGCCTGCATGCTGTAAAATCATGTCTCTACCGTATTAAAATATCTAAATCATTTTAAATGCATCAAATTTCAATATCCTCCATCCAGATATGTGAAGTATCTTCTAGGTGGTGAGCAACAGATTTTTAATTTCAAACAAGAGAGAACCTGCAGATGCTGGAAATCCGAGCAACACACACAAAATGCTGGAGGAACTCAGCAGGCCAGGCAGTAGCTATGGAAAAGAGTACAGTCAATATTTCAGGACTGGAGAAAAAAAAACTGAGGAGTAGATTTAAAAGGCGGGGTAAGGAGAGAGAGAAACACAAGGTGATAGGTGAAACTTGAAGTGGGAGGGATGAAGTAAGCAGCTGGAAGTTGATCGGTGAAAGAGACAGAAGGCCATGGAAGAAAGAAAAGGGGGAGGAGCTCCAGAGGGAGGTGATGGGCAGGCAAGGAGATAAGGAGAGGGAGGGAAAAGGGAATGGAAATGGTTAAGGAGAGGGAGGTGGGAGGCATTACTGGAAGTTCAAGAAATCAATGTTCACGCCATCAGGTTGGAGGCTACCCAAATGGAGTATAAGGTGTTATTCCTCCAACCTAAGCGTGGCCTCATCACGACGGTGGGGGAGGCCCTGGATGGACATATCAGAATGGGAATGGGAAGTGGAATTAAAATGGGTGGCCACTGAGAGATCCCACTTTTTCTGGCCGACAGAACATAGCTGCTCGGCAAGGCGGTCTCCTAATCTACGTCGGGTCTCACCAATATATAGGAGGCCATACCAGGAGCACCGGATACAGTATATGACCCCAACAGACTCACAGGTGAAATGTTGCCTCACCTGGATGGACTGTTGAGGGCCCTGAATGGCTGTGAGTGAAAAGGTGTAGGGGCCGGTATTGCACTTGTGCCAGGAGGGAGATCAGTGGGGAGGGACGAATGGACAAGAGTGTCAAATAGGGAGACATCCCTGCAGAAAGCAGAAAGTGGGGGAGGGGAGGGAAAGATGCGCTTGGTGGTGGGATCCCGCTAGGGATGGCGGAAGTTTTGGAGAATTATGTGCTGGACGCAGAGGCGGGTGGAGTGGTACGTGAGGACAAGAGGAACTCTATCCCTGGTAGGGTGGCGGGAGGATGGGGTGAGAACAGACGTGTGTGAAATGGAAGAGATGTGGTTGAAAGCGGTGTTGATGGTGGAGGAAGAAGAAGCCCCTTTCTTTGTAAAAAGAAGACATCTCCTTTGTTCTAGAATGAAACGCCTCATCCTGAGAGCAGATGCAGTGGAGACAGAGGAATTGAGAGAAGGGGATAGCGTTTTTACAAGTAACAGGGTGGGAAGAGGTATCGTCCAGGTAGCTGTGGGAGTCCATGGGTTTATGATAGACATCAGTGGATAAGCTGTCTCCAGAGACAGAGACAGTGAGATCGAGAAAGTTGGAGGCAAAGTGAATGAAGTTGATGAGTTCAGCATGCGTGCAGGGAGCAGCACCAATGCAGTCGTCGATATTGTGTAGGAAAAGTGCAGGATGGCGCCAGTGTAGCCTTGGAACGTAGACTGTTCCATGTGGCCGACAAACAGGCAGGCATAACAGAAACCCATGTGAGTGTCCATGGCTGCACCTTTTGTTTGAAGGAAGTGGGAGGAGCCAAAGGAGCAATTATTGAGAGTGAGAACAAGTTCTGTTAGGTGGGGGAGAGTGGTGGTGGAGGGGAACTGGTTAGGTCTGGTGTCCAGAAAAAAACGGAGAGCTTTGAGGCCTTCCTAGTGGGGGATGGAGGTGTTTAGGTACTGGACATCCATAATAAAGATAAGATGACGGGGGCCAAGGAACTTGAAATGCTTGAAAAGATCAAGAGCAGAGTCATGGATGTAGGTGGGAAGGGTCTGAACTGGGGGGAGGGGTATAAAACAGAGTCAATGCATGCAGATATGAGTTCAGTGGGGCAGGAACAAGCTGAAACAATGGGTCTACTTGGACAAGTGGGTTTGTGGATCTTGGGGAAGAGGTAGAAATGGGAGGTGCAGGGTGCGGGAACTTTGAGGTTGGTGTCAGTGCATGGGAGATTCTCCAGAGTCAAAAAGGTTGGTGGTGGTGTGGGAGACAAGGGCCTGGTGTTTCTCATTGGGTCCTGTTCGAGGGGTAAGTAAGAGGATGTATCTGAGAGGCCTCAGCAAGATAGAGGTCAGTACGCCAGACTACTACAGCACCTCCCTTATTTGCTGGTTTGATGGTGAGGTTAGTATTAGTGCGGAGGGAGTGGAGAGTCAAGCGTTCGGAGGGAGTGAGGTTGGAATAGAAGAGAAGAGTGTTAAAGTCTAGATGGTTAATATCCTGTTGGCAGTTGGCAATGAAAAGGTCCAGAGCAGGCAGAGGACCAGGGCGGGGTATCCAGGAAGAGGAGGAGGGTTGAAGACAGGAGAAGGGGTCATCAGTGTGGGCTGGACAGTCCTTGACAAAGAAGTTGGCACGGAGACGTTGGTGGCAGAAGAAGAGGTTAGCGTCATGGCGGGCGCAGAACTCACTGAGATGTGGGTGCAGTGGGACAAAGGTGAGGCCTTTACTGAGGACAGAATGTTTTGCCTCAGAGAGGGGAAGTTAGAGGGAATGGTGAAGACCTGGTTATCACACTTATTTGATGATGGCATTGGAAATACAAGTAAATATATCAAAACAAAATCTATTTTCTCACACTTTTACAAAAGCTTATTCTCTCCAATTTTGCCTGGATGCTGACACAATGTATTTAAGGCTAGCTAAATTAATATTTTAATTAAAATGGCAGTTTGTAGCTTGAAGACAATCCAACTTTCCAAAGTCCTGTTAGTCATATATCCAGGATTTCCATGGTATCAAAAAAGACATGCCTAATGTTGTTGAGGTTGTTCATTTGTGGTAAATGTAAATAGGATGATAATAAAGTAAAAAAACAAAAAATCAGTCCATTTGGCCCATCGAGTTCACATTCATCTTCAACCACAAATTTTACAGTACCTTGCATTAACCCCATTTTTTATTCTCCCTACATTCCCCTCAATTTCCCACAAATGCTACAACTCATCGACAATGTCCAGTGGACAATTAACCTATCAACCCACACGTTTATGGAGTGAGGACGGAAACTGGAGTTCCAGAGGGAACCCAAACAGTCACAGGGAGAAGTTGCATACTCCACATGGAGAGCAATTGAGATCAGCATTGAACTCAGGCCTCTGGCACTGGAAGTGGCTACCAGCTCCACCACTAATCAGTTTGCTTTGACTATATGATAATAGAACGTGAAGAAAGTCAATGAAAACCTTTTTTTACAAAATACTGATTACTTTTACTCAATCAACACAATTTTTCATGATATTTTATTTAATGCCTTCCAGCTATTTAATTCTTAGTTTCTCTGAGAAATTGCTTTGGTGATAGCTTTACAAACCATTAAAATGCTGGAAGCATTTAAAAATAAATCCATGCAAAAATTAGCTGCTATTTTATTACAAACTGTAATCATACTGAAATGTATGTTGTTCTTTCGTGACAGAAGTATATTATACATCAAAAAATCTATCTGTAATATGAGGTGAATTTTTCATTTCATTCTTAAAATCGAATTTCTTTGATTTATGTTTCACAACATATGTATAAGTACCATGATAATGTCACAATTTCTTTTGGTTTAGCTACCTTGATCTTTATCTTTACACAACCCAACATAAATCATTCACATCCTTGGCCAACTTAATCAATGACTCTCTAATCAGAAGGACTTTTACATTTCATTTAAGACCAGTCAAACACAACATGAATTTCCATGTGATTAAAATATTAGAAGAGTAACTGTTCAGTTATATAGACTAATACATCTCATGCTGACCTTGCTGATCTTGTTGGCACAACTAATAATCTGAACGTAATGTTTTCATCTTGAGTCAATCAGCCCTTGGTGATACATAGCTGAGTAACATGCGTCACTAGTTGAAGAGCTACAAGCTCTCTGACCAGCTTTCATATTGAGCGGTTTCCTGGAGAGCCTGGCAATATGCCATTCAACTCCGGAGTAGTTTCACATTCCCCATTTACATTCCGATTTGCCACAGGGGAAGGAATGGAGTGTGTCAGACTGCAAAGAGATATAAAATCGGCAGTGTGTGCAGCACATTCTCTCCACAAGAAGGCAGTGTCCATTCATCAAACTTTGAACAGATGGTTGCAGTTGTCTCAACACCAATGCTCTTGTGTATTAAAGTGTAACTGCTTCTGCGCTCGTCTAATGATGTTAACTTATCAGAAATAACATTGACATCAACTTGGTTTATTTTAATTGGCAAGCAGGCCCATTGACAAATTATGATGTACGCAATCCTCAAATTGGACAGAAAACAAAAACAAAGTTAGTGAATTTGAAAGAACCTACACTGGCAACTATCCATTATGTGGAAAATTGTCCATGTATGTTCTGTTTAGAAAATTTTAAAAAACAGTATAAATATAAACTGTCTAATTACTACTCAACTTTTCTTCACTTAATCACCAGTGAATTGATGGAAGCTATTTTCAACTGTGCTATTAAGTGCCACATGATTAGCAATAACCAGCCCAAATGGCCCAATGACCAGAATGGATTTCGTTATTTGACTTGTCTCCAGCCCTCATCATGGTCCTGGTCTAAAGGGTTGAATTTGGGGTGAGGTGAGAATGGTTGCAAAAGCAAAACATGATCAAGTGTGGAATCAAGGAACGCTGGTGAGATATTAGTCATTGGGGACACAGGATGAAACATATCTCACACAGGGGAAGATGATTGTGTTTACCGGAGGTCACTGATAATTGCACTATAATAAATTTCATTCAGAACTCCTCAGTAACCTATGTCTGCATGCATCAAGACCTAGACAGCATTCAGGCATGGTTTGATCAATAGCAGGTATCAGCCAAGTAACACAAAAGCCAGGCATTGAACATCTCCAACAAGAGAGAGACTAACCGCTTACCCTTGACATCTAATGGCATGATGATTGCCATAGATCCTCCATCAGCAAAATCCTGAGATCACTTTGGACCAGCAACTCAAATGGATCAGCTATATAAATACCACAGCTGCAAGGAAAGATACGAGACTCAGTATCCTGTGGTGAAGCACTCACCTCCTGTGTATCAAGAACAAGATGGTAATACTCTTCACTTGCCTGCTGATGCAATACCAACAATTCCCAAGAAGCTTCATACTATCCAGGACAGAGCAGCCCACTTGACTGCATTTCATTAGTTACCCTAAACATTTATTTCATCTGCCTGAGGACATTGGTTGCGGTGAGAACTATCTACAAAATGCACCATAGTTACTTGTCTCAGCTTCTCCAATGGCAGCTCCCAAACAAGCTACCTCCACCATCTCCCAGCCGGTGCATGTTCTGCCCTTTTCCCTCCTTAAGCCACCTTCCCCATGTTAAATCATGAAACATAGGAGCAGACTATACGGCATTGGTCAGACCGCTCTTGGAGTATTGTGAACAGTTTTAGCTCCTTATGTAAGAAAGGATGTTCTAGTATTTGAGAGGGTCCTGAAGAGGTTCACAAGAATGATCCTAGGAATGAAAGGGTTAACATATGAGGAGTGTTTGATGGCTCACTGGAGCTTAAGAGAATTTGTGGGATCTCATTGAAACCTATTGAATATTGAAATGCTGTGAAAGAGTAGACATGATAGGATGTTTCTTACAGTGGGAGAGTCTAAGACCAGAGGGCACAGCCTCAGAATAGGACATCCACTTCGAAAAGAAATGAAGAGGAATTTCTTTAGCTAGAGCAAGGTTCCTCAACCGGGGTTCTGTGAGAGGTCACTAGGGCTTCCGTAAGAGATCGAGATAAAAAAAAACTGCTTTGCTTTTTAGTTTAGTTGCATGGTGGGTTTTTTCAGGATAATAGCTGGGATGTCTCTGATTCCATAGCTTTTTTGCTATATCCAACACTCTCAGTTGCTTCTTGCTATTTTGCAGAGAGTATCAAATTGATTGTGTATTGACCTCATATAGCTAGGAACCCATGGTGATGCTTACCCTACATCATCACTTTGATATTTTGGTCATAAATAGATATGGAACATATGCACATCATAAAGAAGGAGCTACTTGTAGCTTTGAAGTGCATTAAGATCGGCGAAAACCTGTAGCCTGACCAAACGCACATCTGGACCTTATGGGAGCCGAGTAAGAAATTATGGGGGCCCTTGTAGAGATACTTCCTTTGTCATTAGCCAAAGGTGAAGTCTTTTGGAAATTCTCAAGGAACTCAAGCTCAAAGTTAATGACCTGGAATCTGAGCTTCAAACATAGCAGCACATCAGGGAGGGGAAGAGTTACCTGGACACTTTTTAAGGAGGCAGTCACACCCATTAGATTAACCACTTTAAATTTGTTCTGGTAGTGCTGGAGGAGCCTTAGTCTCTGAACTTGCCCAACAGGTCTGAGATTATTGCTCCCTATGAGGATGAGAGTGGGGCCTGTAGGAAGGATGAGCAACTGAACCATGGCACCATAGTTCAGAGAGCCATTCAAGAGGGGTGAGAGAAGAGAAATGGTAGTTGTAATTGGGGATAAGACAATTGACACAATTCTCTGTCGTAGCATTCAAGTGTCCCAAAGGCTGTGTTATCTGCCTGCTGCCCAGATTTGGGATATCTCATCTGACCTGTAGAGGAACCTTGAATGAGAGGGGAAAGATCCACTTGTTGTGGTCCATGTGGGTACAAACGACATAGGAAGAAGAAATAAAGATATTCTGCTGAGGGAATTTAAGCCAATAGGGACTAAATTAAATGCTAGAAACAGAAAGGTAATAATCGTTGGATTGTTACCCATGCCATGTGTAAATTAGCACAGGGTTAGAGCTAAATGTGTGGCTCAAAGATCGTTGTGGGGAAGTGGATTTGGACTTGTGGAACATTGGCACCAGTATTGGGGAAAGAGGGAACTGCTCTGATGGGACAGGCTCCACCTGAACCATGCTGGGACAAGGATCCTGGTGAATCACATAACTAGGGCTGTGGATAAGGCTTTAAACTAAGGAGTAGGAGCATGGGCTCACCAGCTTGGAAAAGTAAGAAGAAAGTAAAAGGGACGGAGAGGTCACAGAAGTTTCCAGAATAAAAAGAGAAAGTTTAGAAAGGGTTAAGAATTTAACTTTGGGTAACATGGAGACAAAATTGAAAAGGGTGATGAATACAGGACTGAAGGTATTATATTTGAATGCACACAGAATATGAAATAGATGATCTTGTAGCGCAGTTAGAAATTGGTAGGTACTGCATGAGACTGTGGGCATCACCAGCTGGGAGCTTAACATCCAAGCATACAGATTGTATGAAAAGGACAGTCAAGGTATGCAGAGGGGATGGGGTGGTTCAATTGGTAAAAAATCAAATCAAATCCTTTGTAAGAGATGACATATGATCAGAAGATGTAGAAACCGTGTGAGTAGAGATAAGAAACTGTAAGGGTAAAAATACCTGTTGGGAGTGATATACAGGACTCCGAACAGTAGCCAGGAAATGGGGTAAAACCTACATGGGAGACAGAAAAAGCATGTAAAAAAAGTTAATGTTACAATTATCATGGGCATTTCAATATGCAGGAGGTTGGGGAAATCAGATTGGTGCTAGATCCCAAGAGAAGTAATTTGTAAAATGCCTACAAGATGGCTTTTTAGAGTAGTTTGTGGTTGAGCCCACTAGGGAAAGGACAATTCTAGATTGGATGTTATGTAATGAACAAGATTTGATTAGGGAGCTTTATGTAAAGAAACCGTTAGGAGGCAGTGATCATAATATGATTCACCCTGCAGTTTGAGAGGGAGAAGCAAACTCGAGATGTATCAGTGTTACAGTGGAGTACAGAGGTATGGGGTATTCACTCCGATGTAAATCCTACAACCTGAGGACCTTGCGGTCACTGTCCCAATTTGCTAGGCTATGGCAGATGAACCCCGGGTGTAAAGGGTGGGGCCAGTATCGCGCACACGGCACTCCACCTAAAACACCGTTGCGCAGGCCGAAGGACACGCCCACGTCCACGACCATCCTCCCCGACCATTCATCAAGTCCCGCAGAGATAGGAAAGGGGCAAAAACGACAGGTGGAAGATGACACTGGAAGCCGCTGTTCCGATCCTGCATGCAGGCGGTTCAGGTGTATGGGTCGTCTGATGTTGACCCCGGAGACGACGATATCATTCGGCAGCACCCTGAACAACCAAGCAGCCTTCTCTAGGGACAGAACTGCTTGCCCCACATGGAGATGGGCCTAGAAAAGGTGGCCTAACCAAAGCTCGTTTCCATTTCCCTCAGTTGGCTAGCCGCGGTTAACAGGCATCCTCAAATGTGGTTGAACAACAACAAAAAAGAAAAGGTACACACCTGCCTCACAAGGAGTGCAAGGACTAAAGCTCGTATGCTGGAACATCAGAACCATGCTCGATACAGCAGACAGTGGTCACCCAGAACGACGATCTGCTCTAGTTGCGCATGAACTTTCAAGACTGAATGTCGACATTGCTGCTGTCAGTGAAGTCCGCTTCCCAGAGGAAGGCAACCTTCAAGAACATGGCGCCGGCTACACCCTCCACTGGTCAGGCAAGCCAGAGACTGAGAGATGCCTTTCTGGCATTGGCCTTATGGTCAGGAACTCCATTGCCTCCAAACTTGAAAAATTGCCAATGGGTCACTCCATCCGCATCACCTCCATGTGCCTCCCACTTTGAACCAAGCAGCATGCCACACTCTTCAGCGTGTACGCCCCCACTCTTCAAGCAGATCCTGCAGAAAACGACAAGTTTTACACTGATCTGTGAAACCTCGTGCAGAACACCCCTGCATACGACAAGGTCTTCATCCTTGGCGACTTCAATGCCAGAGTAGGCCAAAATTCAGAAGCCTGGAAAGGAATACTTGGCAAACATGGTGTTGGAAACTGTAACGACAACGGGCGCCTTCTGTTAGAGTTTTGCACAGAGCAGCAACTTACCATTACTAACACCATTTTCCAGCAGAAAGACAGCCTGAAGACAACCTGGATGCATCCTCGGTCCAAGCATTGGCACCTCATAGACTACATTTTGGTGTGCCAGAGAGACCTTCGGGGCGTCTTACTCACCCGAGTGATGCCCAGCGCAGAGTGTCATATGGACCATCGTCTTGTGTGCTGCAAACTCAGTCTCCATTTCAAACCCAAGCCAAAGAGAGGAGGTGCTCCAAGGAAGAAGTTTCAGGTTGGCAACTTCTAGTCAGCTGAAGTGAAAGCTGACTTTCAGACAAATCTTCAGTTGAGGCTTCAAGATCCCAGTTTCCCCACAGACTCCTCTCCAGAAGTGCTTTGGGAACACCTAAAACCACCATCCTGCAAACCTCTGAAGAAGTCCTAGGGATTTCCACAAAGAAGAACAAGGACTGGTTCGATGAAAACAACCAGGAGATCCAAGAATTGCTGGCAAAGAAGAGCTCCACCCACGAGGCGCACCTTGCTCAGCCGTCTTGTCCTGATGAGACAGCAGTCTTCCTCCTTGTATGCAGCAACCTCCAGTGCAAATTTCGAGAGATTCAGAACGTGCGGTGGACCAACCTCGCAAAGAGAACTCAGCTTTGCACAGACACCGGTGACTAACAGAGGGTTTTATGAAGCCCTGAGAGCGGTGTACGGCCCTTCACAACAGGTCCAGAGTCCCTTGCGCAGTACAGACGGTCAGGCACTCTTCACAGACAAGGTGTCCATCCTGAACCGGTGGTCGGAACATTTCCAGACTCCCTTCAGTGCTAACCGCATGGTCCAAGACTCAGCAATTCATTGCATCCCACAACAGCTAGAGAAAACAGAACTGGACAAGATTCCAACCCTAGAAGAGACAGTCAAAGCCATAGTGCAGCTGAAAAGTGGCAAGGCAGTGGGAGTTGATGGAATCCCACCTGAGATTTGGAAGCATGGGGGCCCAGCGTTACCAAACTCCATGAGTTCTTTGTCTGCTGCTGGGAACAAGGGAGAAAAGCCCGACTGCTCCAACTACTGGGGGATGACTCTGCTTTCTATTGCAGGAAAAATCCTCGCAAGAGTACTCCTGAATAGATTGGTGGCCATTATTGCAGAAGAACACCTCCTAGAGAGCCAGTGTGGCTTCAGAGCCAACAGGAGCACCACCGACATGGTATTTGTTCTCAGGCAGCTCCAAGAGAAATGTAGGGAACAGAACAAGGGATTGTACATGACGTTTGTCGACCTTACCAAAGCGTTTGACCCTCTGAGCAGGGAAGGTCTGTGGCAAATCATGGAATGACTGGGATGCCCCCCCAAAGTTCCTCAGCATGATCATCCAGCTACACGAAGATCAGCGTGGCCAAGTCAGACACAACAATGACCTCTCAGAACCCTTCCCAATAGGCAATGGAGTAAAGTAAGGCTGTGTCCTCGTGCTGACTCTCTTCATTATCTTCTTCAGCATGATGCTCGAAAGCGCCACAGAAGACATTGATGATGAGGATGGTGTTTACATCTGATACTGCACCGATGGCAGCCTGTTCAACCTGAGGCGATTACAGTCCCACACCAAGACACTGGAGCAACTCATCCGAGAGCTACTCTTCGCATGATGCTGCCCTTGTTGCCCACACAGAGATAGCCCTACAGCGTATAACATCCTGCTTCGCAGAGGCTGCCGAGCTCTTCAGACTGGAAGTCAGCTTGAAGAAGAGAGAAGTTCTCCATCAGCCCACACCTCAGGAAGATTACCACCCTCCCCGCATCACCATCGATGAGGCAGAGCTGATGACAGTCTACCAGTTCAGCTACCTGGGGTGCACCATCTCATCAGATGCCAAGATCGACAAAGAGATTGACAACAGACTGGCAAAGGCAAACAGAGCGTTCGGCAGTCTGTACAAAAGAGTCTGGAACAACAAGCATTTGAAGAAAGGCACAAAGATCAGCGTGTACAGAGCCATTGTACTGACCACCCTCCTGTACGGCTCTGAGTCGTGGGTCACCTATCGTCACCACCTATGACTCCTTGAGTGCTTCCACCAGCACTGCCTCCGCACCATCCTCAACATCCACTGGAGTGACTTCGTCACCAACATCGAGTCCTCGAACAGGCAGAGGTCACCAGCATCGAGGCCATGCTGTTGAAGACGCAGCTGCGCTGGGCAGGGCACGTCTCCAGGATGGAGGATCATCGCCTGCCCAAGATTGTGCTGTATGGCGAACTCTCCACTGGCCACCGTGACAGAGGGGCACCGAAGAAGAGGTAAAGGACTCTCTGAAGAAATCCCTTGGTGCCTGTCACATTGACCATTGCCAGTGGTCTAATCTAGACTTTGATTGCGAGGCCTGGTGACACACCATTCACCAGTCTGTCTCCTCCTTCGAGAACGCATGCAGGGCTGGCATTGTGGACAAAAGGAGGAGGAGGAAGAACCGTGACACAGCAGCACCAAACCCAGAACAGAATTTCCCTTGCAGCCGCCGTGGCCGGGCCTTCCTGTCCCGTATTGGCCTCGTCAGCCATAAGCGAGCCTGCAGAAGACGTGGGCAGCCTCCTTCCTAAATCTTCATTCGTGAAGCCAAGTCATGATGAAGAGAGGTATGGGAGATAAGCTGGTCAAAGTTGATTGGAAGGGGACGCTAGCAAAGATGACAGGAGAGGACCAATGGCTCTTGAAATGTGTGGGATTGCTTCATCCCAAAGAACAAGAAGCATTCTAAAGCAAGGATAAGGCAACCATGACTGATAAGGGAAGTTGAAGACAGCATAAGAACAAGAGGGCATAGAATGGAGTGAAAATTAATGGGAAACTAGAGGATTGGTAAGCTTTTAAGACCAGAAGATCATAAGATTTAGGAGCAGAAGTAGGCCATTTGGCCCATCGAGTCTGCTCTGTCATTCAATCATGAGCTGCTCCAATTCTTCCAGTCATCCCCCCTCCCCTGCCTTCTCCCCATACCCTTTGATGCCCTGGCTAATCAACAACCTATCTATCTCTGCCTTAAATGCACCCAATGACTTGGACTCCACAGCCGCTCGTGGCAACAAATTCCATAGATTTACCACCCTCTGACTAAAGTAATTTCTCCACATCTCTGTTCTAATTGGACATCCTTCAATCCTGAAGTCGGGCCGTCTTGTCCTCGACTCCCCTACGATGGGAAATAACTTTGCCATATCTAATCTCTTCAGGCCTTTTAACATTTGGAATGTTTCTATGAGATTCCCCCTCATTCTCCTGAACTCCAGGGAATACAGCCCAAGAGCTGCCAGACGTTCCTCACACGATAACCCTTTCATTCCTGGAATCATTCTCTCCAACGTCAGTATATCCTTTCTAAAATAAGGAGCCCAAAACTGCACACAATGCTCCAAGTGTGGTCTCATGAGTGCCTTATAGAGCCTCAACATCACATCCCTGCTCTTATATTCTATACCTCCAGAAATGAATGCGAACATTGCATTCGCCTTCTTCATCGTCAGCTCAGCCTGGAGGTTAACCTTTAGGGTATCTTGCACAAGGACTCCCAAGTCCCTTTGCATCTCTGCATTTTGAATTCTCTCCCCATCTAAATAATAGTCTGCCCGTTTATTTCCTCCACCAAAGTGTATGACCATATACTTTCCAACATTGTATTTAATTTGCCACTTCTTTGTCCATTTCCCTAAGCTATCTAAGTCTCTCTGCAGGCTCACTGTTTCCTCAACCCTATCCACTCCTCCACCTATCTTTGTATCATCGGCAAATTTAGCCACAAATCCATTAATCCCATAGACCAAATCATTGACATACATCGTAAAAAGCAGCCGTCCCAACACCAACCCCTGTGGAACTCCACTGGTAACCGGCAGCCAGCCTGAATAGGATCCCTTTATTCCCACTCTGTTTTCCGCTGATCAGCCAATGCTCCACCCACGCTAGTAAATCCCCTGTAATTCCATGGGCTCTTATCTTGCTAAGTAGCCTCATGTGCGGCACCTTGTCAAAGGCGTTCTGAAAATCTAATTACACCACATCTACTACATCTCCTTTGTCTACCCTGCTTGTAATTTCCTCAAAAAATTGCAGTAGGTTTGTCAGGCAGGATTTTCCTTTCAGGAAACCATGCTGGTGTTGGTTTATCTGTCATGTGCCTCCAGGTATTCCATAATCTCATCTCTAACAATCGATTCCAACAACTTCCCAACCACTGATATCAGGCTAACAGGTGTATAGTTTCCTTTCTGCTGCCTCCCACCCTTCTTAAATAGCGGAGTAACTTTTGCAATTTTCCAGTCATCCGGTACAATGCCAGAATCCATTGATTCTTCAAAGATAATTGTTAATGTCTCGCAATCTCTGCAGCTACTTCCTTCAGAACCCAAGGGTGCATTCCTTCAGGTGCAGGAGATTTATCCACCCTCAGACCATTAAGCTTCCTGAGCATCTTATCAGTTGTAATTTTCACTGCACATACTTCACTCCCCTGACACTCTTGAATGTCTGGTACACTGCAGATGTCTTCCACTGTGAAGACTGAAACAAAATACGCATTCAGTTCCTCTGCCACCTCTGCATCTCTCATTACAATATCTCCAGCATCATTTTCTATTGGTCTTATATCTACCTTCAACTCTCTTTTACCCTTTATATACTTAAAAAAGCTTCTAGTATCTTCTTTGATATTAGTCGCCAGCTTCCTTTCATAATTCATCTTTTCCTTCCTATTGACCTTCATAATTCCCTTCTGCAAGTTTTTAAAAGCTTCCCAATCCTCTATCTTCCCACTAGCTCTGGCCTCCTTGTATGCCCTCTCTTTTGCTTTTACGTTGGCTCTGACTTCACTTGTCAGCCACAGTGGTGTCCTTCTTCCATTAAAAAATTTCTCCTTATTTGGAATATATCTGTCTTGCACTTCCCTCATTTTGTTTTAGAAACTCCAGCCATTGCTGCTCTGCTGTCCTTCCTGCAAATGTCTCTTTCCAGTCAACTTTGGCCAGTTCCCCTTTCATGCATTGTAATTGGCTTTATTCCACTGAAATACCGACACATTGGAATTTAGTTTCTCCTTCTCAAGTTTCAAAGTGAACTCAATCATATTGTGATCACTGTTCCCTAAGGGTCCCTTAACCTTAAACTCTCTTATCACCTCCAGATCATTGCACAACACCCAATCCAGCACAGTCAAGCCCCTAGTGGGCTCGACAACAAGCTGTTCTAAAAAGCCATCCCTTAGACATTCTACAAATTCTCTCTCTTGAGGTCCAGTACTGGGCTGGTTTTCCCAATCCAGTTTCATGTTAAAATCCCCAACGATTATCATGACATTGCCCTTCTGACACGCCTCCTCTATCTCCCGCTGTAATTTGTAATCCACATCCTGGCTGCTGTTTGGAGGCTTGTATACAACTGCCATTAGGGTCCTTTCACCCTTGCCATTTCCTAACTCAACCCATAGAGACTCCACACCTTCTTATCCTATGTCATCCCTTTCTAATGTTTTAATATTATTTCATATACACAGGGACACACCACCCCCTCTGCCTACTAACCTATCTTTCTGATACATCATATATCCTTGGACATTCAACTCCCAATGGCAGCCATCCTTCAGCCAAGTTTCAGAGATGGCCACGTCATACTTGCCAATCTGTAGCTGAATTTCAGGATCATCCATTTTATTTCTTATGTTGTGTGCATTCAAATACAACACTTTCAGTCCAGGTATTTGTTGCTTTCTGTTTTAACTGCACCACGCCCCTATTGCCCTGCAACTCATCCCACTGGCTGGAATTATGCCTTATCTCCTGCTTGTCCTTTCTATCATCTCTGTTGCACGCTATCTTTGATTTATTTCTGTTTTCCCCTACCTCAGTCCTATCACTCCGGTTCCCATCCCCCTGCCAAATTAGTTTGTACCCTCCCTAACAGCTCTATTAAACTGGCCTGCTAGGATATTGGACCCCTTTGTAACCTACCCTCTTTGTACAGGTTGTACCTCCCCCAGAAGATGCCCAAATGATCCAGGAACCCGAATCCCTGACCCCTACACCAGTCTTTCAGTGATGCGATAATATGCCTGATCGTGCTATTCTTGCCCTTGTCAGCACGTGGCACAGGCAGCAATCCTGAGATGACTACCCTGGAGTTCCTGCTTTGCAGCCTCCTACCCTACTCCCTGAATTCTCTCTTCAGGACCTCCTCCCTTTTTCTACCTATGTCATTGGTACCAATGTTTACTGAGACTTCCGGCTTTTCTCCTTCTCCCTTCAGAATACTCTGCACCCGATCTGAGACATCCCTACCCTGGCACCTAGGAGGCAACACACTATGCGGGTATCTCTATCAGGCTGACAGAACCTCCTGTCTGTTCTCCTCAATATGGAATCCCCTATGACTACCAAAAGAAGGCAAATAAAAAAAGTAATGAGGACAGAAAAGATGAACTATGAAGGCAAGTTAGAAAATAAAATAATTTTTTTTCCAGATATTATAAAGAGCAAAAGAGAGGCAAGAGTGGATAGCAGACTGCTGGAATATAATGCTGGGGACTAAGAAATGGTGGATGAACTTATTAAGTATTTTGCAATGTGGAAGGCTCTAGCAGTTTGCCAGAAATTCAAGAGTGTCAGGGAGCAGAAGTGAGTGTAGTTGCTA
Source organism: Mobula hypostoma (assembly GCF_963921235.1). Taxonomy (NCBI): domain Eukaryota; kingdom Metazoa; phylum Chordata; class Chondrichthyes; order Myliobatiformes; family Myliobatidae; genus Mobula; species Mobula hypostoma. The sequence goes on from NC_086111.1 coordinate 46,279,818, forward strand.
TACTGAGGAGAATACGCTTCGGAAGCTGAGAGGTCTGGAGATAGATATGTCACCTGGACCATCTGGACAGTGTTCTATACAAGGTAGCTGAAGAGATTGTGGTGTGATTAGTAATTAGTGATCTTTCAAAATTCACTAGATTGCGGAGTGGCTCTAGAGGATGGCAAAATTGCAGATGTTACTGCACTATTCCACCCTCCCCCTCTCCGCTCCACCTCTCCCTCCCCCTCTGCCCCTCTCCCATTACCCCTCCCCCCTCTCCCAACCCTCCTCCGTCTCCTCTCTCCACTACACCCCTCTCCCATTCCCCCTTCCTTCTTCCACATCCCCTCGCACTCTCCCATCCCCTTCCTAGTCCCCTCTCTCCAATACTCCTTCCCTTTCCCCTCTCCCCCGCCCTAACCTCACCACTTCTACCCTTCCCATCTCCATCCTCTACCTCTCCCCATCCCCGTCTCTCCCTCCTCCCATCCCCCTCTCACTTCTCCCCTCCCCCTCTGTCACGTCTCCCCTCCCCATTCCCACCCCTCATCCCCCTCCCCATTCCCACCCCTCATCCCCCTCCCCATTCCCACCCCTCATCCCCCTCCCCATCCTCACCCCCTCGTATCCCCTACCCCACCCACTCATCCCCCCTACCACCCTTTCTCCTATTCCCCCAGATACCCCCTGTTCCAAACCAAACCCCTCCCACTCGTCCTTCTCCTCAATCCCACTCCCCATTCACTGCCGCGCTGCATTCTGGGCTGCCAGTATGTCGGTAACGGACGGTAAGGACCTTCTTCTTTCCGCGGCTCAAACCGCTGAACATTGACTGTGTGCTTATGCCCTTTGCTTTCGTTCTTCCTCCGCTCTGATGCTGACCATTTGCTGTCACCTTAACTATTGTTTCAGACTTGGCCTGGGCGCAGCCTCGGGCTCGATTTATGGTCACAGCACCTGCAGGCCCATTGCCTGCGCCGTGCGAGCCGCGCCGCGCCAAGCGGGCTCTCCGTGGCTTTAGGAGCTCCGTTCCTCGGTGTGGGTTTACTGAGTCCCGGTTATTGTTGGGTGGTGGGGAAATGGTATTTGGGCAGATCAGGCCGTCGCTAACCTTTGTACTCTGCTGTCTTTGATCAAAACGACATCATCAAACGCGGGACTGTTTAAATAAATGGATTTGTCCAAACAAGCAGGTTTCTGAAGATGAAGAAACTGAATTCCCAAAAGCAGTTGAAAGTGGTTGGAAATACTTTCAGGACCAATAGACTGGTCCTGGACTTATTTTCCATCTGCCATAGTTTGCATTTTGTTGTTTGATTGTTTGTGGTTTTTGTATTGCTATATTTATGCTCTATTGGTCGGTGCGGCTGTAACGAAACCCAATTTCCCTCGGGATCAATAAAGTATATCTATCTATCTATCTATCTACTAATAGATTTGGTGAGTGAGAGAAATAGGATGAGTGAGGCTAAAGAAAGAGTGATGGGTTTGATTAATAGATTGAGGCAATATTAATTTATGAAACTATCCATCAATAAAATAATGTATTCTGATGTCTAGCATTGATATTGGAATCAGGTTTGTTATCACTGAAATTTGTTTTGTGCCAGCAGTACAGTATACCACATAAAACATGCTATTAATTATAGTAAGAAATATATATATAGGTTTTTGGTTAATTAAGCCGTTGGTTGAGTGGGGCAGGCGCTTATTTGTGACAAACCTTAAAGAATAAAAACTAATTGAGAAAATATCCAGGATTCCCTTTGTTTATTTGGGATATTATGCTGCTTAATTGGGGTAGGAGACTTGCTGAATGGTTTCTAACTAGCATCACAAACAAGAGAAAATCTGCAGATGGAAATCCAAGCCACACACACAAAATGCTAGAGGAACTTCTGCATCTTGTGTGTGTTGCTCTAACTAGCATCAGTTGTGTGAACTTGTGTGTGTGTGTTCGTGTTCAAAAAGCAAGATTTTTGTCACTGATAGTTGGCAAGAAATAAGCAGTAAGAAGATATCAAATTGCTTTCCTCACTGCCATTTCAAGCATTCGGGTTTGGAGATGCCAGAAACAGCCAGCAGTGGAAAATTTCACAATCAAATTACTTCAACAAGTTAGAAATTATGAAGAAGTTGAAGGTGTCGACAATCTTCTTGAATTTATATTTGGAGATCTGGAGGATACGATCATCGAAAGCATTGTTTGAAGGAAGTCCAATATCTGCACTAGATGTCTGCATTAATTTGGTTCATGTACAGTCTATCAAAACAATGTGGCAGCATGTTGGTTATCTTCATAAACACGAGGAACTCTGCAGATGCTGGAAATTCAAGCAACACACATCAAAGTTGCTGGTGAACGCAGCAGGCCAGGCAGCATCTCTAGGAAGAGGTACAGTCAACGTTTTGGGCCGAGATCCTTCAGGACAAAGGGTCTCGACTGGAAGTGTACTGTACCTCTTCCTAGAGATGCTGCCTGGCCTGCTGCGTTCACCAGCAACTTTGATGTGTGTTGGATGCTGGTTATCTGTTGTTTTTAGCAATTACAGTGAAACCTGTGCAGGAGAATTTTTAAAGCTGATAAGCCGTTGCACTGGGACAGTTCCATTCTCTCAACCTCGGAATTTTGGGTCCAGTCATTTGAGTAGTCGTCACAAACTGGGGTCTTCCTTGGATGCAGTGTATAACCAGGAATTCCTCAGTGCCTTACCATGCCCTTTGCTGTCTGTGAAGTGTTGTAGAACTGCTTTCTCGGCTGTTGGACCTCACTGTTGATCTCATCCGCCAGTTTGCTGGAGCAGGCAGGACTACTCTCACCTGTCTTAGCCTGCCCTTTGAAGCCGTCCCAATTTGTCCAATTAACTGGAATCCACTGCATATAAAACATATAGTGTAAAAATAGTGAGGTAGTGTTCATAGGTTCATGAATCATTCAGAAATCTTATGGCAGGGAGGAAGAAGCTGTTCCTGAAACACTGAATGTGTGTCGTCATGCTTCTGTACGTCCAACCCTCATTATGGTAGTTATGAGAAGAGGGTATGCCCTAGGTTGTAGAGTTTTTAATGATGGTTGCGGCCTTTTTGAGGCGTCACCTTTTGAAGATGTTTTCAATGCTACATATTCAATTGCTGCAGGTGTACCATGGTGAGCATTCTAACTGGCTGTATCACCATCTGGTCTGGTTGGGCCAAAGGCTTTTCCACTTAAAAAATTTTCCATCCGGTGTAGATCCTCACTGGATCAGAAAAAGGTGCAGAGGTTTGCAAACTCACTCAGCTCCATCATGGGCACTAGCCTTTCCAGCATTGAGAACATGCAGGATGTGTCCTCTTCTTCTTACCACCATCAGTGAGGAGGCACAGGAGCCTGAAGACACACATTTTAGGAACAGTTTCTTCCCCTCTTTACCTTCAGATTTCTGAATGGATAGTGAACAAACACATGAACACTTCCTCATTACTTTTGCTCTCTTTTTGCATTGCTTCATTTGTATGTAATTTTTTATTGGAATTTTTTTTATATATTGCACTGTACTGCTGCCACAAAACAAGAAGTTTCACAACAAATGTCAATGGTATTTAACCTGGTTTTGATTCTGCTGATGTGGAGGTTAGTGCCCATAATGGAGCAGGCTGCAGCTTTTTCTGATCCTGTCATTGGCTCCTCCATACCAGACAGTGATGCAACTAGTTAGAATGCTCTGTACGGGATATCTGTAGAAATCTGCTAGACATACCAAATCTCCTCAATCTCCTAAAGAAATATAGTAGCTGGTGTTCCTCCTCCATCAATATATTGGGCCCAGGATAGATCTTCAGAGATGCTGACACCCAGGAACTTGAAACTGCTCACCTTTTCCACTGCTGATTCCTTGATGAGGACTTTTCCCTCCCTGAATTCCACAATTAATTCCTTGCTGTTATTGACGTAGAGTGCGAGGTTGTTTTTGTGATACCACTTAACCAGCTGATCTATTTCTCCACCTGTATGCCTCCTTGTCACCATCTGAGATTCTGCCAACAACAATTGCGCCATTCAGCAAATTTATGAATGGCAATTGTCTGGCCACGCAGTCATGGGTGGGAGCGGGTAGAACAGCGGGCTAAGCTTGCATCCTTGTGATGTGTCTGTGTTGATGGTCAGTGAGGAGGAGATGTTATTTCAGATCCACACTGTGGTCTGATGTGGAAGACAGAGGACCAGATATTGAAGCTTAGTGATTAGTACTGAGGGGACGCTGGTATTGAAAGCTGTGCTGGTTATCAATAAACAATAGCCTGATGTAGGTATTACTGTTGACCAGGTGGTCCAAGTCCGCAGGGCGATCCAGTGAGATTGTATCCATTGTAACCCTATTATGGCAATGGGCAAATTGTGAAGTTAATGTAGAAATAATGGATGGGAAAAGGGGAAAATATCTGTTTGATGTCCAGTTCTTAAAGCAGCAATTCTGACCATTCCAAGCCTCTCACTGAAGCTGAACCATACTCTTCAGAACCTAAATATAACTTTTTCAACTTTCATTCAGCCATTACTCCTTGGTTTACCATACCTGTTAATTAAAGTCATACCTTCATTTAAAAATAATTGTTTTGTTTAAAATCCCTCAATTTTGCCTGTATCTGTAGGATTTTCTTCAGTTTTATAATCCCACATATAACCTCTACTGTTTTCCAATTTAGGCCTTTTGCTAACGCCAGATTTAATCACTTCAGTGTCAGCTGTGACATTAGCTGACTAGGCCCAGACTTTGGAGTTCCCTATTGAATGTCTTTTTTTCCCATTTGAGAACAAAGATTCACGCTGATACTGTTACAGAAATGACAAACCCTGTGTTGAGGAAAGACCTTCTCTAAGTTAGAATGGTGAATTGGATTGTGTTGCATTACAGACCCCACAGCACATTTTAAAAGAAGTGTAGTGGAACTATTTCTATTTTCCTGGCTAATATTTACCCCTTTATCAAAAAATAGAAATAATTTTCCAATAGGACGGTGCCTTAGGAAGGCGGCGTCCATCGGTAAGGATCCCCACCACCCAGGATAGGCCCTCCTTTTTTTGTTGCCATCAGGAAGGAGGTACAGAAGCCTGAATGAAGGCACATACTCAGCGATTCAGGAACAGCTTCTTCCCCTCTGCCATCCTATTTCTAAATGGACATTGAACCCATGAGCACTAACTCACTATATATTTTTTTCAGTTCTTTTTAACTACTTACTTTAATGTAACTATTTAATAGACATATATAGACTTAATATAATTCAGTCTTTTCTCTATATTTATTTATCATGTATTTCATTGTACTGCTGTATAAATTTAATAAATTTCACGACATATGCCAGTGACATTAAATCTGATTCTGATTTCATACCGTATTTCTCTCTGTGGGAGTTGGTATGCCCATAATCTTAAAAACTATAATACAAGAGGGACTGCATTTGAACATATTTAATAATGTCTTAAGAGTAATGAGATATCCTAAGATTGTGAAATAGTGCTATATTCTCATTTAGGTGATTTTTCTTCGATATTCTAAGTGGTCCAGTTTTTAGATATGTGCAATTGTTCTACCAAATGTAATGTAGTCTTCATGAAAAACATTCATTTCTCCCTTCTGTATTGTTCCTCTGAAGTTCTTTAAGGCTCTGTTTTTTAGCCCACTTTATTTACCAGGCGCTACCTGGTCCTCATATCATTGCTGTCTAGAAGATTGCTGCGCACAACTTTGCTGCAGTATTTCACAATAAAATAGCTTCAATTTATAAGGTGATTTTAATATGGTAATTATTTTCATTGTTGGTTGTTTACATTTGTCAGTTTTCTCTCTGTTTGATCTGAATAAAATATTTTTAACAATATTTTATATCTTGTATTTTCAAAATTATGGATGAAATTATGCAAACTCAGCTTGCAAGATATTGGATAATAAATAATTATCCACTGAATAAAAATCTTTGTTTCTGACCAAATTTGATGTCTTTTAGAGCTTGAATATTATACTTGAACTATAAGATTGTGCCTTTTCCATAGTTAAAGAAGGATATTGTGCCAATAATTCTCTTTACAGCCATATCTACTTGTGATTCCACTTTCAAGGAATTATGCATTTGTATTCCTGCATCCCACTGTGCTGCTGTACTTCTCTTTGCCTGCTATGTAAGACTTGCTGTAGAATGTCTTTCCAAAATGATTCAACACATTTGTCTGTATTGAATTTCACCTGCCATTTTTCAGCCTATTTTTGCAGCTGATCCAGATTCCACTGCAAGCTTTGATATCCTTCCTGCACTACATCCCCAATCTTGGTGTCATCCGGAAAATTGCTGATCTAGTTCTTCACGTTATGGCCCAGATTATTGATGTAGATGACAAACAACAGACCTAGCACCGATCCCTGCGGGATCACTGGTCACAAGCCTCCAGTCAGAGAGGCAACCATCTACTACCGCTCTCTGGCTCCCCGCCTTGAAGCCAATGTCAAATCCTGTTTACTATCTCATCCTGAATGCCAAGTGATTGAATCTTATTGACCAGACTCCCATGCAGGACTGAGTCAAAAGCCTTACTGAAGTCCATGTAGACTATATCTACTGACTTTCTTTCAACAACCTGCTTGAAAGTATCTTATAGAATGGTTACAATAGACGTATGACATACAAAGCCAGATTAACTACCCCTATTCAAGCCTTGTCTATACAAATTCTTATATATCTTGTCGCTTGGAATACTTTCCAGTATTTTGCCCACTACTGATGTTAGGCTTGCTGGCCTATCATTTCTCGGCTTATTCTTAAAGCCTTTCTTGAACAACGGAACATAAGTTGTTATCCTCTAGCCTATCGCCCATTACTAAGGATGACCTCTTCCAGAGCCCCTACAATTTCTGCACTTATCTCCTACAAAGTCCAAAGGGACAACTCGTCAGGCTCTGGGGACTTATCCACCCTGATTTGCCTCAAGGTAGCAAACACCTCCTCTTCTGTAATCTGTGTATGGTTCATGACCTCTCTGCTATTTTACCTCAGTTCTATAGACTTTGTTCATCTCCTGAATAAATACAGATGCAAAAAATCCATCTCAGATCTCCCCATGTCTTTCTGTTCCATGCATAGCTGATCGTCAGGTGGATCAATTATGTCCCTTGCTATTCAGTCCTATCTTTCTCCGTAACTGTCTTGCTATAATGGAATTTTGATCACCAGATCCAAAGTGTTTCCCTACACTTCTTTCACCTGCCATGTACTGTGCTTTCACTATATATGAAGGAAACTTTCCTGAACACACTTGAGAAACTCTATCCCTTCCAGTCCTTTTACAATATGGGAGTCCTAATCAATACGTGGAAAGTTAAAATCACTACTATCACAGCCTTAGTTTTCTTGCAACTATCTGCCATCTCTCTACAGATTTGCTCCCCTAAATCCTGCTGACTATTTGGTGGTCTATAATATAGTCCCATTAACATCATCATCCATTTCTTATTCCTCGGTTTCGGTAGATGAGCCTTGCAGTTTGTCCCGTCTGAACACTGCTTTGATATTTTCCCTGACCCATAACGCCACTCCTCCTGCTTTGATATAGACACAACTCAGAATATTATTCTAATCATGCTCAAAAGTTCAACTCCTTTCTCTGTAGGTCGGCTTAACATCATCTTTCTCTTTTGCATTAAAGATATTTTTTGAATTTGCTTTGAGTTAGCAATGAATTTTAAATAAATATGCCACAATTTGAAATATTACATCAGGATTTTTGTACGTCAATGATGTCATAAATCTGTGTTGAGCAATTGTTTTAATAAAGAAAAGTTATTAATGATTATAAATGCATTAACTGAATTTAATCCTATTAAATTGGATGATGCATTAAATTTAACATTAAATGGAACCATGGTGATTAGAAAACAAGTAAATGTTATAATTTCTCCATAAAATGATCCAATTCTAGATGAAGTTATACGCAAGCGGCTTCTGATTGATGGAGATGGTGCTGGTGATGATCGGCGCATTAACCTGCTTCTGAAAAGCTTCATTAAATGGTGTAATTCTGGATCACAGGAGGAGGGGTAAGTCATTGGTTTTAATTAAGTTGAATATTCTATCTGTTGATAGTGAAAGGATTACGTATGAAAAGGTTGTAATATGTTAGATACACCCTGTGTAATTTTTTTGCTTAGTATAGAGTATATAATCATGTTTTAAAATAATTAAATGTATCCTTTTAATTACAATTCTAGTTTTTTGTTTTATGTCTACTGAATAAGAATTACAACTGGACTTTTTTTTCATGATATAGTAGTACATTTATAAGTACCTTCTTCTGTAGTATGTAGAGCCAAAGTACAATTCCTGTTTTACTGAACCAAATGTGATTGAATTTAGATTTGGTGCATGGAAGCATTTCATTTGGCACTTCCAAATATGGTTAAATCATGAAATTGATCAAAAGCAAGAGTGCAAGTGTGTTACAAAACATGAATACAGGACCTGACTTTGTTCCCAATGCGGCCAGGCTAAGTTCATCTGCTAGCAGTAGAGACAAGAGAGGCTGTAGGGGAGGGGGAGAGGGAGACAGTCCCAGATTTTCTGGAGTGGGTGTTGAAATGCTGGTGAATGTGAGGCATATGTCACAGATCCTTTAAGTATCATAGATAAAGACCCTTTGGCTCAACTTGCCAACCCAGATGCCTATCTAAACTGGTCCCATTTGCCTGTGTTGGGCTCAAATCCCTTCAAAACTAAATGTGTACCTGTCCAAATTCTTTGATTTGTCTCCTCTGGCAGCACTTTCCATTTACACACCACACACTGTATGGCAAAACTTGTCCCTCAGATTCCCTTTAAATCTTTTCCTTATCCTTTGAACCCAATGCCGTTAGTTTTATACTGTGACTACCTATCCTATCTATACTCCACATAATTTTCAAAAACATCAACCTTCAGTGTCTATTACTCTATAAGGGAAAAAAGTCCTAACCTATCTAATTTCTGCTTATGCTTCAAGTGCTCCAGACAAAGGCAACATCCTTGTGAATCTTTTCTGCACCAAGTTTAATCATATCCTTCTCTTAGCATGGCAACCAAGTATCTTCAATACTCCAAATGAGGTCTTACCAGTGTTTTGTTCAAGTGTTATATGATGTCCCATCTCTTTTACTCAGTACTATGGCTAATGAAGACAAGTGTGCCAGGTATTTTCATTACCACTCTGTCTAACTGTTACCACTTCCAGGGAGCTAGGTACTAGCACCCCTGTTCAGTAACAGTATCCAGGGTCCTGCCAATCATTGTGCATATTCTGGTGTAATTTAACTTCCCAGGTGCTCACTTTTCACTTGTCTGAGTTAAATTCTGTCTGCCATTCCGTTGTTTACTTTCCCAATTGATCAATGTCCTGTTGGAACTTTAGACAACTTTTGTCAATGTACCATCAAGTTTGGTGTCATCTACAAACTTACTGATCGTTTCACCTGCATTGTCATCCAAACTGTTAATATATATATAACATGGAGCAGTTAGTGATCCCTATGGCCTTCACTGGTCAAAGGCCTTCCGATTGATTAAGAACCCTCCACTGCTGCAGTCCTGTCTCCTGTAGTCTACTAATTTTGTATCCATTTGACTAACTCACCCCATGTAACCCCATTATAACACATCCCTTGTGTTATAACCTAGTCCACACTACCGTGGTACTATAAGCAATTTCAATGTCAAGGTGAGCTGCAGCCCACTGAAAGTACTACTCTATCATATAGACATACTTCATCTCTGTTGGGGCTAAGGAGATGATGAAAAGCTAGCATCTTTAATATAGTACTTTACATCCTGCCAAGCTAGACATGATAATCTTCCTCTTCTTCATGGGCAGTGGAGCTACTTAGCTATAGTTGCAAGAAAAAGTTTGTGAATCCTTTGTAATTACCTGGTTTTCTGCATTAATTACTCATAAAATATGGTCTGATCTTCATCTAAGTCACAATAATAGACAAACACAATTTGCCTAAACTAATAACACACAAACATTTGTACTTTTCATGTCTTGATTGAACACATTGTTTAATCATTCACAGTCCAAGCTGAAAAAAGTATGTGAACCCTTGTTTTTAACACCTGGTAGATCCTCTTTTAGCAGTAATAACCTCCACCAAACTTCTCCTGTAGCTGCTGATCGGACTTGCACAATGGCAAGGAGGAATTTTTAGACCATTCTTCCATAGAAAACTGTTTCAGTTCATCAATATTTCTGGGATACTTGGCATGAACAGCCCCCTTCAGGTCATGCCACAGCATCTCAATTGGGTTAAGGTCTGGACTTTGACTTGGCCATTCCAAAACACAAATTTTCTTCTTTTTATACAATTCTGCTGATGATTTACTCTTGTGTTTCGGATCATTGTCTTGTTGTGTCATCCAACTTCTATTCGAGCTTTAAATGTTGGTCCACTACCCTAACATTCTCCTGTAAAATGTCTTGATACAATTTTGAATTCATTGTTCCCTCAGTGATTGCAAGCTGACCAAGCCTTGAGGCAGTGAAGCAGCCCCAACCATGATGCTCCTTCCACCACGCTTCACAGTGGGGATGAAGTGTTGGTGTGCGGTACTCTTTTTCCTCCAAACATAGCGGCGTTTCTGCCAAAAAGTTAAACTTTTCTCGTATTGGTCCACAGAACATGGTCTCGAAAGCATTGTGGAACATTCAGGTAGCCTTTTGCAAACTTGAGATGTGCAGCAATGCTTATTTTGGAGAACAGTAGTTTCCTCCGTGGTGTCTTTAGTGAACACATGAACAGACTTTAACTTTAGCAAGTTCTAGAGGTTTCTGCAGGTCTTTTGCTGTTACCCTTAGGTTCTTTTTCACCTCCTTCAGTGTTGTACATGGAATTTTGGTGTGATCTTAGCAGGATGCCCACTCCTAGGGAGAGTAGCAACAGTACTGAGTTTCTTCCATTTGTAGTAGACGATTTCTCTTACTGTGGATGATGAACACTCAGGTCTTTAGAAATGCTTTTGTAGCCTTTTGCAATCTCTGCAATTCTTCTTCCAAGGTCCTCTGAAAGTTGTTTTGATCGAGGCATAAACAGATCTTTCATGAGAAGAGTAGGCTCTGTCAGTAACCTGACTTTGTGTGTCTTTTTGATTGGCAGGGCATCTCTACAACCCACACCTCCAATCTCATCGACTGGAACACCTGACTCCAAATAGCTTTTGTAGAAGGCATTACCCCAGAGATTCACATACTTTTTGAACCTAGACTGTGATTATTTAAATGGTGTATTCAGTATTGATAAGAAGTACAATTGTTTGTGTGTTATTAGATTAGGCAGATTGTGTTTGCCTATTATTGCCTATTATTATTATTATTGTTAGATGAAGATTAGACCATATTTTATGAGTAATTAATGCAGAACACCAGGTAATTGCAGAAGGTTCACAAACCTTTTCTTGCAACTCTATATACCAGGAACCAGTGGGCTGTGGCCTGGCATGGGGGGTGGGGAATCTGCTTTGGGACCCACCAGTTGGAGGTGGGTGAATACGTTGAACATGGGATAGTGTGAAGTGTCTTACTGAATGAGAAAGTTTCTTGATCTTCAATTTTGCTGCACTGGAACAGTGTATGGTCCACAGGACAAAGAGGCCAGTAGATCTGGTGAATATTTAGTAACTGAAAGCTCATGGTCATTCTTGTTAGACTGCAGATTAGTCATAGAGTCATGCAGCGTGAAAATAAACCCTTTAGCCAAATTGTTTAAGCCAACTGAGTTACCCATGTGATAGTCCCATCTGCTTGTGTTTGGCCCATAGCCCTCTAAACCCTTTCCTATTCATATATTTATCTAGATGGCTTTTAAATGTTGCTAATGTGCTTTTCTCAAGCACTGTTTTGGGCAACTCATTCCAAATGTGCATCACTTTTTTTTAATGGAAAAATGTTATCCCTGATTTCTCTTTTAAATCTCATACCTCTTGTTTTTAACACCCCTTCCCTGGGAAAAAGATTATTTTTGTGGCTACATGGCTCCCAACACATAGCTGAAATCATAGTTTTACCTCATCAACAAGCCACAGGAGGCCATGAGTCACAACTAGCTAACATCACAGAAAGTAAGTCCATATCATTCCTGCCCGATGTACTGTCAGGCAGTTTCACTATTTCTAATTGCCTCCAACTTCCATGCTTCTTGCATATGTTTGAAAATCCAGTGTGTCTGCTGTATGCTTTGCAGCTAGCTGGCCACCAACGTCCTGTACAAGATAATTTAGCATTGTTTTGAAGGACATGAAAATGAGCTATGTATATTTTATTGCATAATGCAAAATAGGTTCCTTAACATTGTCATAGCCGGGGGTGGGGGTGTGGGTCGGGTAGTGGGATTAAGCCACTACCTATTAAATGCCCTCAATGCTGTGCCTCTCAAATAGCCTCTGACAACCAAGCCCAGCTCCTGGACCTTATGTGTGGCTAAGCTACTAAGCTTGGCAGAACCGTTTTTACTGATGAGAAGGGGCAAAGGCGGGTTACTGGTGCATTAAAATCAGTCACTTTGGGCAGATGGGGCTTGTCAGTCATGGCTGCAGCTCATCTGAGAGAAGGAAAACTCTGATCTCAAACCTGCACTGCCTTGTAGCTATATCCACTCATGAGAAAGGCTTTAGGAGTAAACTCTGAGGAAAAATCCAGAGTTGGACTCCCTAAGCAGTCCTAATTTGAGTTCAACTCTTACTGGCACCTCCTGTGACACCACTGGTGCCAAACTGTATTGGTCTTTGTTGTAAATAGCAGTAAATGGCATAAAATGGCAGGATACTTGGTAGTGCGGAGGAGCAGAGGGATCTGGGGGTGCATGTCCACAGTTCCCTGAAAGTTGCCTCACAGGTAGATAGGGTAGTTAAGAAAGCTTATGGGTGGTTAGCTTTCATAAGTCGAGGGATAGAGTTTAAGAGTCGTGATGTAATGATGCAGCTCTGTAAAACTCTGGTTAGGCCACACCTGGAGTACTGTGTCCAGTTCTGGTCGCCTCACTATAGGAATGCTGTGGAAGCATTGGAAAGGGTACAGAGAAGATTTACCAGGATGCTGCCTGGTTTAGAGAGTATGGATTATGATCAGAAGTTAAGGGAGCTAGGGCTTTACTCTTTGGAGAGAAGGAGGATGAGAGGGGACATGATAGAGGTATACAAGATATTAAGAGGAATAGATAGAGTGGATAGCCAGTGCCTCTTCCCCAGGGCACCAATACAAGAGGACATGGCTTTAAGGTAAGGGGTGGGAAGTTCAAGGGGGACATTAGAGGAAGGTTTTTTACTCAGAGAGTGGTTGGTGCATGGAATGCACTGCCTGAGTCAGTGGTGGAGGCAGATACACTAGTGAAGTTTAAGAGACTACAAGACAGGTATATGGAGGAATTTAAGGTGGGGAGTTATATGGGAGGCAGGGTTGAGGGTTGGTACAACATTGTGGGCCGACGGGCCTGTACTGTGCTGTACTATTCTATGTTCTGTGTTCCTTTGGATTCATCAGCTGTACAGAGAGGGCGAGCCTGCTGTATGGGCAACAGCTTGTTCTCTATATCGTACTGCCCTGGCTTGTTTATCGACTTCAACAGCTAGGATGCACCATCCATGGTTGACCCCAGCCAATAGAGGCCATCAAAATGCAAAAAGGCATTATTGCAAATTATCCATCATTCTGCTTTCCAACCCCCAACCCAGCTTCCAGCATACAATTTCCAAGAATTGACTTTATTTCTAACATCCTTCACATACATGGAGTAAAAATTTTTACATTGCTTCTCCATCTAAATGTGCACATTTAGTTGTAAACTTAGTAAACATGATTATTATTGTATATATGTTTTTGGCTTAGATTTATTGGCTTTTATATATATTAAAGGTTTTTGAATTGCTTGTTTCATAATGGATTCCAATATTTGTCCACTTGATATCAGGTCCTGATTCTGGCTTTTATTAAATTAAAATTAAAATATTTTGCACTGGAACATTCTTGTCTTGAAATTAGCTTTGTGATAATTTTTGGACCTCATTCCACTACAAATATATTATGTTGGAGATTTTCAGTGGATTCCAGTTAATTCGGCCATCGGTTAATCAAGGCAGCTGTTAAGTCTTGAAGAACAAAAACGGAAAGAGAAGAAGTCACCCTGACACAGTGGCGTCAAGTAAAGAACCTCTCCCTCAATGTCGCAAAAACAAAGGACCTGGTTGTGGAGGAATGGAGACAGGCTAACCCCTATTGACATCAATGAATCTGGGATGAAGTTCTTCGGCATACACATCACCGAGGATTTTACGCGGTCTACATACCGGCTGTGTGGTGAAAAAAAGCACAACAGCGCTTCTTTCACCTCAGACGGCTGATCACTGCCTAGCATGGGAACTGTACTTCCCTCAAACACAGGACTCTACAGAGAGTGGTGCGGACAGCCCAGTGCATCTGTAGATGTGAATTTCCCACTATTCAGGACATTTACAAAGACAGGTGTATAAAAAGGGCCCGAAGGATCATTGGGGTCCTCAGTCACCCCAACCACAATCTGTTCCAGCTGCGATCATCTAGGAAACGGTACCGCAGCATAAAAGCCAGGGCCAACAAGCTCAGGGACAGATTCTTCCACCAGGCCATCAGACTGATTAATTCATGCTGATACAATGACTATAAATTGCACATTGCACATTTAGATGGAGATGTGACGTCTAAGTGTGCAATGTGCAATTTATAGTCATTTATAATAAATAGCATGTACATCAGGACAGTCAATAAAACATAGAAATACAATTGTATGAGCATGAATTAGTCAGTCTGATGGCCTGGTGGAAGAAGCTGTCACTGAACTTGTTGGCCCTGGCTTTAATGCTGCGGTACTGTTTCCTAGATGGTCGCAGCTGGAACAGTTTGCGGTTGGGGTGACTCGGGTTCCCAATGATCCTTCGGGCCCTTTTTATACACCTGTATTATAATATTATTATTCTTTTCGTATTTGCTCAGTTTGATGTCTTATGCAGTCTGGTTGAATGCCCTAGTTGGATGGTCTTTCATTGATACTCATGGTTATTATTCTATAGATTTATTAGCCCACAAGAAGATGAATCTGAGGGGTGTATATGGTGACTTATATGAACTTTGAACTTTGAGGGGGGGAAAGATTTAATAAGAACTAGAAGTTATCCCCTCTGGTTCAAGAGCCTGATTTTTGAATTGAATTGACTTTATTACTTACATCCTCCTTCTGCATATGAAGGATGTAAGTAATAAAATCAATTCAATTCAGCTAATTGAAAAATAGCCAGGGTTCTCTTTGTTTATTAGAGACATTATTCCGCTTAATTGGGACAGGAGTCTGTTGAACAGTTTCTAACTAGTGTCAGTGGTGTGCACTTTTGTTGCAGTTGGACTCTACACCATGCTTAAAGCGAACAGCTTTTAAATTGTGTCAGTTGCATGTGTTTGTGTTCAAAAGAGCAGTGATTTTTGACACTTATTTGGCAAAAAGTAATCAGTAAGACAATTCAGAATTGTTTGCTCACTGTTGTTTCATGCATTCAGGCTTGGAGATGTCAGAAATGATCAGGAATGAAAATAAAACTTCCACTACTTCATCAAGTTAGGAACAACAAAGGGTTTGAAGTAATTGACAATGATCTTGAATCTTACAATGAAAATGAAGATTTGGAGGATGCAATCATCAAAAGCATTATACGAAGGCTGTCCATTATCTGCACTAGGAGTTTGCACTAATTTTGTTCATTTACAGTCAATCAAAAGAACATGGCAGCATACACTGGAGGAATTTGTCCATCAATGGTTATTAGGAATGAATAGATAGTTTTATAGTACTGTAGTAGTATTGGTAGTTTTCTAATTTGTTCTGTATTTCTTTGAAATACATAATTAGTTACTTAGTTAAATGGTAGTGGGCCTTTCTTTTATACCTTTTTAACTATTACCATGAAACTTCGCTGAATTGAGGCTGCTGCTTAATTGGGCCAAAATATACTGGTCCCGATGTGCCCCAATTAACAAGATTCCAGTAGATTTTATTTATCATAGTATTTTGAGTATCTTAATTCTATAATTTAGAGTTTATCATTATGGTTAAACTGCAGGGATGGAACATAATGTAAGTAAAAGCCATTTCTTTGCATTGGTAGCTGTTGCATAACTGAAGTGATGATGTCAACAAGACAAAGTGCCAGTATTGTGACTGGGGTATAAGCACATTGGAAATAATGCATAGGGTTATGTAGAATTGCAGGATATTCAGTCCAAGCCAGTCCACCTAAGTGTTTATGACTCAGTTGAGCCACCTGCTGTCTTTCCTCATTAAAGACAATTTATTTGTGGTTTTGTATTATTTATTCTTTTTTCAGTGGAGAGTTTAACCTTATTTTTTACTTATGTGGTGAGTTCTTTTTACTAGGTATCTCAAGGGGGTGTTTATTGATGCAGTTCTACAAGAGATTGGTGAGGCAATATTGGGAAAGAGCGCACATGAGATTAATGAGGAACTGAGTTATGGTGAGAAGTTGAGCACGTGGGGATCTTTTCTTTTCTCATTGGGGTGTAGGAGAAGAGGGATGATTTTACAGAAGTGTATAAAATCATGCAGAGTACACATAGGGTCAATGCCTCTTTTTTTTTTCCCCAGGGTTGGGAAATCAGAACGAGAAGGCATGGGTTTAATGTAAGAGGAAGGTAGCAGTTCCCCACTGATGCCATCAGGAAGAGGGTACAGGAGCCTCAAAACCACCAGGTTCAGGAGAAATTACTACCACTCAAAAATCAGGCTCTTGAACCAGAGGGGATAACTTTACCCAGCTTTACTTGCCCCATCACTGAAATTTTCCCACTATCAATGGACTCACTTTCAAGAACTCTTCATCTTGTTGTCAATATTTACTGCTTATTTATTTATTACTATTCTTCTTTTCGTATTTGCTCAGTTTGATGTCTCGTGCGGTCTGGTTGAATGCCCTAGTTGGATGGTCTTTCATTGATACTTATGGTTATTATTCTATAGATTTATTAGCCCACAAGAAAATGAATCTCAGGGTTGTATATGGTGACATATATGAACTTTGAGGAGGGGAAAGATTTAATAAGAACTAGAGGGTGGTCAGTCTGTGGAATGAGGCGCATTCACAAGTAGTTAAAGTAGGTACATTACCAACATTTAAAAGGTACTTGGGTGGTACATGGATAAGAAAGATTTAGAGCAGGAGTTCCCAACTTGGGGGCGGGGGGTGCCACAGGCACCTCAGTTAATGGTAGAGGTCCATGGCATCTTAAAAAAAAAAGCTGGAGACCCCTGGGTTAGAGAGCTATGGGCCAAACATAGGCATATAGAACTAGCTTAGATGGGAATATTGATTAGCAATGACCAAATGGACGAAGAGGCCTTTTTCTATGCTCTTTGACTCCATAAACTATAGCATCGTTTATCGACAGTCTATTCTGTTATGATCAATATCACAATGCACAGTCATAACCTTGCCTTAATTCCACCTTACCTAAGTTTACCATGAACACAAACCCTGTGCATTTTTTCCCCTTTCCCAAGCAAACTTTACACCATCACTGTAGCCATTGGCTAACTCTTTACTGGTTAAGCTGTTGTTTTTTTCCTTGGTCTGTTGGCTTAGCCGCTCACTAATAAATATAATGAGTAAGAGAGAGAACTCATTTTGGTTTTATCGTTGGATGTTTTACCTAGAGTGAAATGTACACAGTCAGCCTTTGGGATTTCCAGTGACAGTTGCAGCTATGAGTTTTGAAACATATTTTATAGTAGCTGATTGTGATGAAAATTAAACTTTTTGCTCTTTCCTATCTTTTAGGTACAGTCAACATCAGCGAATGCTTGGCACATTGGGCCAGTGTGAATTTTCTATGGGAAAAACATTGCTTGTGTATGATATGAACTTGAGGGAAATGCTCAACTATGAGAAAATATCTAAAGACATTGGTAAGAAAAGGAAATTTTAAAATAGTAAAGTAATAAGCATATTTGTGTTAAATATTTAACATCAATGTTTAGTCAATGCTTGAATATGTAAGTTTGTGATGTTCTAAACAACATCTTTCATATTTAGAGCAATATTTTAGTATTTTAGAGCAATGGAATTATTTTTGCTTTGTATGAAATCATTTTAAAGCAGGATCAGTGTTCAGTCAGTCACAGTTGTGATCCTGATGCATGCACAGAAATGGGAAGAATACAGATCCTAAATTTAAGGTGTTGAATGTTTGGGACCAGTGCTGGTCATCAAAGATGTAGGGACTTGATGCAGAACTGATATGTTCTGCATCCAGATGGCATTGGCGATTATATGGTGACATTTTGCGGGCAGCTAATAAACCTACTAACTATTGTACTAAATATATTTTTTCTGGACTGTGATCACTGTAATCCACAGCCTGTGATTTTCCTTTGGGAGTTGAGTTTTTGAACTGTCTGAACGATCTAGTGTTTTGTGGTATCCTGAAGGAGTTGGCGAACTGGACTCTCAAGAATGCAGGTTGTGCTGTGTCGGCCAGTGGACGCTGGCTGGAAAGTGGTGGGGCTTGGGCTCGAGAGCAAGAAGCAAACTGATTTAAGCAATGAGCCAGATTAAAAAGATTAAGACATCGAAGCCAAGGGGGGAGGATAAGCCAGTGTTCAGCTCACTAGTTCGTATCTGACAGGATCCCCTACCTGAGGCTATCCTGCTTGCCTGCGTCTGACCCATCTACCTCTCTTCTTGCTGCGAGATGCTGGAGTCTTGACTGGCTACATTTGCCTCAGCCCTGAATTGGCTCCATGGCTGTGGACTCACTTTCAGAGACTCTAGTATGTTATTTGTTCACTTTTTTACTGTTTGCACAATTTGTTCTTTTTCTAGCATATTGGATGTTTGACGGTCTTTGTGGTATGGGGTTTTTCATGAATTCTATTTTGTTTCTTAAATTTGTGGCTGCCTGTAAGAAGATGAAACTCAACTTTGTATGTGAGATACATACTTTGATAATAAATCTGAGAGAATGGAATGAATTGAAGTTTATGGAGGACTGTGATCAGGAAGCTATTGTGCAAAGTTTATCGTCCTGATTGGAATGAGAAAGACGCAAGTGAGAGGAGTAGTAACCATTAACCTGAGAAGGGTAGAGTTCAGCAATGGGACTAAAAACAAGTGGTCTTTTGTGAAAGATGGGAGCTAGTGCTGGGGAAGCTTGGCTTGGTGCTGAGACTTGGAAAAAGTCTGATTCAATGATAGGATTAGAACAGAAGAAAGAATTAATCCACAAAATTACAACCAGATCAAGAATAATTACTTTTTTTAGTTTTATCTAGAGGAGACGTTCAGTTTGTCCATGGCTAAATGTCCAATGAAGTTGATGCTCCTTATAGGTGGAGAAATTTTGTGAATGCCATCTGTATAGACCAGAAACAGCATTTAAAAGTAAAAGATGGCTGAGGTGAGAATGTGGTGTTAGAAGAAAATAGCATCTGGAGAAATTAGTAGACTGGCAATTTAATAGTAGATAAAGGCAAAGTTATTGATAAATAATAGGAGATCAATATTGGATTAAGACAGCAGAAGTTACAATGTCAAAAACTGCACAGACACCACAAAAGAACGTGGCACCTTGCTAACAGAATTACTATTTGTGACTTTTGCTAAAGGCGTTTGAGTGTTGTCACGGCCAATGGAGGCATTTGAACATTGAGTTGTGAGAAAATTATACAGAGATCAAGATATAGCAATGCAATCAAGACCTTGGTTGGGATAGTGAGGTTAGGAGCAAAAGTTTGTTCTGAAAACTAATGTCTATTTGTAAGACCAGAAACACAACATTCACGGCTTGTTGACATTCATTGTCAGCTCACCCTTAAAGCACAGCTACCTGTGCAAAGTATCAAAGCACTGCTAAAAGATTTGAAGATTCAAAAGTATATTTATTATCAAAGTATGTATGCAGTATCAAACCCTGAGATTCGTCTTCTCACAGACAGCCATGAAACAAAGAAAACCATGGAACCTGTTCAAAGAAATATATCACGCCCCCCCATGCACAAAAAAAACCAAATTGCACAACTAGCAAAAAAGAATGGAAAAACACAGAACACAAAATACTAACCGTCAAAGTCATCAAAAGAGTTCAGACATATTCAGCTCAGCCCAGGATAAGCAGTATTTTGAGGGAGAAGATATGATTTTCTGGCAGTATAAGGAAGGAAGAGAATGGATGTCGGTATATAATAGTCATTTATTCTGTAAACACAAAGTGAAATTTTCAGCTATGTATCTATAATGATGATCAGTATTGTCTATTATTCATTACAGCATTAAAACTTTCTCTGGTAAAGGTGATCTTGCATGCCTCAGGATTGTATAGTTAGTGGAGGCTCAAAGAAAATGCAAAGAAGTTCTAAGAAAATACCCTGCCAACAAGTCCACCATGTCCTAATACTTTATAGTTAAACAGTAACCATTTTCATTGTGTTATAACCTTGACTGTCATAGAAGCAATTCTTCTGTGAGCAAGTTAATTTATGCTGATAAAATATTTGCTTTCGTGCTTACCAAGGAAACTGTATTTTTCAGAAAGTAACATTTCAGCTGCTCATGACAAGATTTCAGAATGTAAAAAGCAGATTCAACAAGCAAAGCGAATTCGAAAAAATCGGCAAGGTAATATTTGTTATTTAAAAATTGTGCTAATGGTCTAATGCTACTGAATGGGAATATTCCCAGGGATAACATAACACATTGTTATTATAATAGTAACTTTTCAGAATGGAAACAACAGGAATTCTGCAGATGCTGGAAATTCAAGCAACACACATCAAAGTTGCTGGTGAACACAGCAGGCCAGGCAGCATCTGTAGGAAGAGGTGCAGTCGACGTTTCAGGCTGAGACCCTTCGTCAGGACTAACTGAAGGAAGAGTGAGTAAGGGATTTGAGAGGGGGAGGGGGAGATCCAAAATGATAGGCGAAGACAGGAGGGGGAGGGATAGAGCCAAGAGCTGGACAGGTGATAGGCAAAAGGGGATACGAGAGGATCATGGGACAGGAGGTCCGGGAAGAAAGACAAGGGGGGGGGACCCAGAGGATGGGCAAGAGGTATATTCAGAGGGACAGAGGGAGAAAAAGGAGAGTGAGAGAAAGAATGTGTGCAGAAAAATAAGTAACAGATGGGGTACGAGGGGGAGGTGGGGCCTTAGCGGAAGTTAGAGAAGTCGATGTTCATGCCATCAGGTTGGAGGCTACCCAGATGGAATATAAGGTGTTGTTCCTCCAACCTGAGTGTGGCTTCATCTTTACAGTAGAGGAGGCCGTGGATAGATATGTCAGAATGGGAATGGGATGTGGAATTAAAATGTGTGGCCACTGGGAGATCCTGCTTTCTCTGGCGGACAGAGCGTAGATGTTCAGCAAAGCGGTCTCCCAGTCTGCGTCGGGTCTCGCCAATATATAAAATATATATAAAAGGCCACTCAGGATGAGGCTTTTCATTCTAGGACGAAGGAGATGTCTTCCTTTTTTAAAGAAAGGGGCTTCCCTTCCTCCACTATCAACTCTGCTCTTAAACGCATCTCCCCCATTTCACGTACATCTGCTCTCACTCCATCCTCCCACCACCCCACTAGGAATAGGGTTCCCCTGGTCCTCACCTACCACCCCACCAGCCTCCGGGTCCAACATATTATTCTCCGTAACTTCTGCCAGCTCCAACGGGATCCCACCACTAAGCACGTCTTTCCCTCCCCCCCCACTGCATTCCGCAGGGATCACTCCCTACACGACTCTCTTGTCCATTCGTCCCTCCCCACTGATCTCCCTTCTGGCACTTATCCGTGTAAGCGGAACAAGTGCTACACATGCCCTTGCACTTCCTCCCTTACCACCATTCAGGGCCCCAAACAGTCCTTCCAGGTGAGGCAACACTTCACCTGTGAGTCGACTGGGGTGATATACTGCGTCTGGTGCTCCCGATGTGGGCTTTTATATATTGGTGAGACCCGACGCAGACTGGGAGACCGCTTTGCTGAACATCTACGCTCTGTCCGCCAGAGAAAGCAGGATCTCCCAGTGGCCACACATTTTAATTCCACATCCCATTCCCATTCTGACATGTCTATCCACGGCCTCCTCTGCTGTAAAGATGAAGCCACACTCAGGTAGGAGGAACAACACCTTATATTCCGTCTGGGTAGCCTCCAACCTGATGGCATGAACATCGACTTCTCTAACTTCTGCGAAGGCCCCACCTCCCCCTCGTACCCCATCTGTTACTTATTTTTATGCACACATTCTTTCTCTCACTCTCCTTTTTCTCCCTCTGTCCCTCTGAATATACCTCTTGCCCATCCTCTGGGTCCCCCCCGCCCCTTGTCTTTCTTCCCGGACCTCCTGTCCCATGATCCTCTCGTATCCCCTTTTGCCTATCACCTGTCCAGCTCTCGGCTCTATCCCTCCCCCTCCTGTCTTCTCCTATCATTTTGCCTCTCCCCCTCCCCCTCCAACTTTCAAATCCCTTACTCACTCTTCCTTCAGTTAGTCCTGACGAAGGGTCTCGGCCTGAAACGTCGACTGCGCCTCTTCCTATAGATGCTGCCTGGCCTGCTGCGTTCACCAGCAACTTTGATGTGTGTTGCTTTTCAGAATGGGTTGGATCTTGCTGAATAAATATGGCAAAACTGGTACTGATGTTTAGGAGTCAGACAGCTATCGCACAGAAGCAAGCTCTTCAGAACACTTAACACTACTATTCAAGCACCTATTTTTGCATATTTAAAATAAAGTTTGCAGATGACGCCAAGATTGGGGGCATAGTGGACAGTGACGAAGGCTATTAAAGCTTGCAGCATGATCTTGACCATCTGGGAAAATGGGCTGAAAAATGGCAGATGGAATTTAATGCAGATAAGTGTGAGGAGTTCCACGTTGGCAGGACAAACCGGGGTAGGACATACACAGTGAATGGGGTGGGGGGCACTGGGGAATACAGGAGAACAAAGGGACCTGGGAATACAAACCTATAATTCCTGGAAAGCGGCATCACAGGTGGTTTTCTTCGTAAAGCGAGATTTTTGGAACATTGACCTTCATAGATTGGAGCATTGAGTACAGGAGTCAGGATGTTATGTGGAAGATGTGGAAAGTGTGGAATACATTAGTGAGCCCAGATTTGGAGTATCGTGTGTAGTTTTGGTCACCTACCAACAGGAAAGATATCAAAGGATTGAAGGAGTGCAGAGAAAATTTACAATGATGTTGCTGGGACTTGGGTACCTGAATTCATCGAAAAGGTTGAATAGGTTAGCACTTTATTCCCTGGAGCGCAAGGAGAATAAGGGGATATTTTATGGAGGTAGGCAAAATTATGAGTATAGATATGTAAATGCAAGTAGATTTTCCCTCAGAAAGTTAAATTTATTCATCAAAATTTAAGTATAGGAAGCAACTTTGATATAAACCATTGTTTATTGCAATATAAACCATTAGTATATCTTGGCTTAATTTTGTTTTCTATTTTTGAAGTTATGTTAATCGCAATGTATAAATGAAAAGTAATGGGAAAAGAGCTTCTGTTGTAAGACACAGAGAGAGAAATGAATCCAGTTCTTTTGCTAATATCCCTATTTTGCAATTAATTCACAATTTTATCAAAAGCTATAAGTGGACTGTAATTAAGCTTGAGCTATTTCAGTGCTATGGTTTCAAAAGATTTTTTTCCCTACATGAAATGCTATATTAAGTGAATTTGTATTGTTTACTATGTCAAAGAAGAAACACTCAAGTAAAGCCACCATTGAAGACAACTTACATTTTTTTTGGTTGAGAAATACTTGGGTATATCCAATTAACCAGCTCTCCCTGGATTCCATACAATCTGAC
This sequence comes from Mobula hypostoma, assembly GCF_963921235.1. Taxonomy (NCBI): domain Eukaryota; kingdom Metazoa; phylum Chordata; class Chondrichthyes; order Myliobatiformes; family Myliobatidae; genus Mobula; species Mobula hypostoma. The sequence continues at coordinate 46,303,708 of NC_086111.1, forward strand.
CTTCCAGAGCAGTCTACCATGTTGAACCTTATTTGAAGGTCTTGCTGAAGTCCATATAAACCATGTCTACAACCCTGCCCTCATCAATTTTCTTGGTCACCTCATCAAAATGAAGTTCATAAGATATCATCTCCCTTGCACAAAACTGTGCTGACTACCCCTGATCAATCTGTCTTTCCAGATGTATGTATATCTTATCCCTCAGCACGTTCTCCAGTAACTCAGTAAATCTAATATATATTAGATTTAGCACTTCTTAAGTACACACACGTTTGCTACTCACTGTCTACTGGCAGCTGATCTTTGGCTCTCAATAATGCAAACACATATCTCAGCAGAGCTCCCACAATTTCCTCTCTAGCCTCCCACAGTGTTCTTGGATAAACCTGGTCAGGTCCTGGGAATTTGTCTACCTTCATACCTTTTTAAAAAGAAAATCCAGCACCTCCTCTGCTATAAATGTGGACTATCCTTGAGGATTCACCATTTACTTTTCCTAGTTCTGAAATCTTAACTTTTTCCTCCATGGAGCTGCTCATGAGCTATTCATCATACAACCATTTGTACAGAAGTTGTAATATTGATGTGAAGTAGAAGTAACACATCAAAGCAACTAACCAGAGTGCAGCCTTTTGAATTTGTGACATACCTGCTATGATATACACTCAGTGTCCACATTGTTAGGTGTAGGAGTGGAAATGGATGTGGTCTCTTGCTGCTGTAGCACATCCACTTCAAGGTTTGATTGATATACATTCAGAGATGCTCCTCTTCACATCGCTGTTACAAGACATGATTATTTGAGTTACTGTTGTCTTCCTGTCAGCTGAACTAGTCTGGCTACCCTCCTCTGACCTCTCTCGTTAACAAGGCATTCTCGCCCACAGAACTGCTGCTCACTGGAAGTTGTTTGTTTTCACACCATTTTCTGTACACTCTAAAGACTGTATGAAAATCCTGGGAGATCAGTTTCTGAGATACTCAAATCAACAATCATTCCACAGTCAAGGTCACTTAGATCAAATTTCTTTCCCTATTCTGATGTTTGCTTTGAACAACTGAACCTCCTGACTATGTCTGCTTGCTTTTATGCATTGAGTTGCTGCCACATGATTGATTAAATATTGGCATTAACAAGCAGGTGTACCTAATAAAGTGGCCGATGAGTGTGTATTCTGAGTTTCAATATTGAGATGGTCTCTATCTTCAGGTTTCTGTTTAATTTATTTACACCTATTTACATCCCATTCTAGCTAGTGTCTATTCCAGCAAGAATTCCACTTCTGTGTTCTCTGTCTAGTCGTGCTTATAGTTGGAGTTTTTAATCGTCTTTTTGTCATTGCTGAGTTTTGAAATAGAATTGGGTTTTTAAAAATGTTAAATTTATTAGTTTATCTTTATTTTTCTCTAGTTTTGTGGTGTTCCTTTTAAGTATGTTTTTATTTTTTATGTTTACAGAATATGATGCATTGGCAAAAGTGATCCAGCAACATCCTGATAGACATGAAACTTTACAGTAAGTCACTAACCTCTTTGTATATTTGACAGACAATTGGAGAGTAAAGCAAAGTAGCAAAAGTGATAAGTAGTTCTTGCATTTTGGTAGCCGGAACGTGCATGAGCTTGGCAGCATTTGCTCTTCCTCAGTGATGGGTAGCAAAATAATCAGTGGCTAATGGTGCAGACTGATAGTTCCACTAATTTACCATTGTGCAGATATGGAGCTGTCACATGCATTGACCACCGCACAATGGCATTAATCAAAGAGCGTAATCAAGGATAGAATGAGGAGACAAGTCCAGATTGAAAGAGTAAAGTTGAGGGGAGAAAAGCACAAAATAAGTTCTATATCACAGAATTAATTTCTTCTGACTTTTTTTTTTAAAACTATCAAGATTGTTTGAAATGTCATGAGTATATTGTTTCCTGCTCAGTATTATGATTCAATCTCTAGGCAATTGGAGGCCCTGGGTAAGGAACTTGAACATCTTTCCCATATTAAAGAGAGTGTTGAAGATAAGGTAATATTAAGTTTTGAGAAGAATATGTTTTTTAAAAAAGTTTTCATTAAATTAGCACTTCTAACTTCAATTTTGTTAATGCTAGCTTGAATTAAGAAGAAAACAGTTCCATGTTCTACTCAGCACAATACATGAGCTACAGCAAACACTAGAAGGTAAGTTATCATCTGTGTATGCAAAGGATTTTGAACAGTGCATTACAGATCTTACCATATGATGCCTGGCAGCAAAAGGATTATTTAGGTTGGGTGTATATGGTCTGTGTTTAACAGATTTACTCTGTACCCATTGCACATAGTGCAATGTAGTGCAGTGAGCAAGCACCTGAAACCTTCAGAAAATAGCTTCAGATGTCTTTGCTCCATAAATAGCATCCAAACAAATAGCATTGAGTGTACTGAACCTTGTTAATTCTTGCTTCATAAAAGGAAATTTGGATGATTCAAAGATTCAAAAAACTTTATTGTCATTCTAACCGTACATCAGCTCTGCAGGGCAGAATGAGACAGCATTTCCCAGGAGCAGTGCAATCATAACATAACAAACGCAACACTAAATAATAAACATAACAATAAATAGTAAAACAGAATAGCCACATGTCAGTTAAAATCAAGTTATAAGTGTCCAGTGCAAGTTAAAAGTTTCCAAAGCAGAGTCAGGTAAAGCAGCTATTTAGCAGTCTGACTGCCTGTGGGAGGAAGCTGTTTAATAGCCTTGTGGTTTTAGTTTTGATGCTCCTGTAACGTTTGCCTGATGGCAGAAGAACAAACAGTTCATGGAGAGGGTGTGAGGGGCCTTTAATGATGTACCGTGTCTTCTGGAGGCATCGACTCTGAAAGAGGTCTTCGACAGTAGGTAGGGAGACCCCAATAACCTTCTCTGCTCCCCTAACCACCCTCTGCAATGATTATAACAAGGTACTGACCCAGCTGATATAACATACTGGTCAACCTTCACTAATCCGACTACCTGTAATCCGGTTCCTTCGATAATCCGGCACTGATTATGCTTAATGTGATCCTTCTGTAATTGGACATTTTCACTAATCCGGCACTCCTCAGGTCCCAATGGTGCCGGATTAGTGAAGGTCAACCTGTATTTAGTTTCAGAGCTGCTTCATAAATGTCTCGAAGTTTCATTCAGTGTGAGAACTGTGCATTAAAAGAAGTAGTTTATCCAAAGAGTGCAGGAGTAGGAAGAGTACATAGAACTAGTAATGTTAGGTATCCAAAATGTCATTGGTAAGATGTGGTCTTGAAGTAGGTGGTAAGGAAGTGGTAAAATGCTTTGGTCATCATCCATAAACTGCAAAACTAAACATGCCTGTGTGCGTGGTTGCAAATTTCAGATGAAGTGTTTTAACACAACAAACATATCAAATACTGTGTAAAACAAGGATGTATATTATACATTTTGAGCTGATTCCACCCTATTTCTCAGGTGCATGGATCACAACAGTTCCTAGTGTCTTATTACTTGTTCGCTGGTCTGAATTGACTTTGACTTCCTTAGTACTTATTAAATTGATTGCATTAATATGGGGTTTAACAATAGCGCTCCATTTTGACATCAATCTGATATCTGCCTTTTGCTTCTGTAGTCTCTCTATTGCTAGAATGAATATTTTGTGACTAGGCCAAATTGAAATTGGCCTATGGCCAATTGGGCACCTTGGTAGAGTAGTGGCTAGTGAGAGGCTATTACAGCTCAGGGCGGTGGAGTTCGGAGTTCATTTTGGAAGTCGTCTGTAAGGAGTTTGTGTGTTCCTCCCCATGAACGCCTGGGCTTCTGGGTGCTCCGGTTTCTTTCCACGTGCCAAAGACATACCAACTAGAAAGTTAGTTGGTCATTATAAATTGCACTGTGATTAGGCTAGGGTTAAATAGGTGGGTTACTGGATAATGCGACTCGTTACACTGGAAGGGCCTTCTGCACTGTATCTCTAAATAAATAAATCAGTAGAATTATAAAGGGAATAGCAGTTATAATTTGGTCACAAGTGAGTGTCTTCTACACTTTTTCATAGAATACCCATACTCTCAAGAAGTTTATTGAAAGCTGCATCCTATTCTTTCAGCAGCAACACCATAGAAAGTATTTAGTCATACACTGTATCCTATCTCATACTCTGCATTGGGACTGCTGCAATTTTATACAAAGATACTGGCCTTCTATTATGATACAAGTTTAATTCATTAAACTACACCTCTATATAGAGTAGTGTTTTGCTGTCCCTACCAGGCACCATGGCTGCGATCAACCACATGTGAGATGCGATGAGCAAAATCAACTGAATTTGCTTCAAATAATAATACAGAAAGTAACAAGACTGTTTATACTAATACAGGTGATGAAAAATTGTCAGAAGGTGAGGACTCGCCAGAGACAAGAATGGAGATTCAAAATGGACAGTAGTGGAACTGCCATTGAGAGATTCTATATTCTAATAAAATGTTACTTTATAATAGAGGAAACAGTTCATGTGAAGCATTCAATTCCTACCCTATAATTCCAAATGCTTTTTATGTCCAGGTAGGAAAAGAAAAGCTCAATTTGTTTAGTTATAAAATATTTTTGAAACTAAATGTTTACTAGAGGAACCAATATGAAATTTGTTTACTATTCATTTTTCTGATCTGTATTATAAAATATTGGAAAAGAAAGCTGGGAAGACGAGGTCAGTGGGGATGAATTAATTATTTCTAGTAAGTTGAAAAAAAATAGGAATTTTCCAAATGAAGAAGGCACCTTTCTATTTTTTATAAAGCAAAAAATCCATTAATTAGGTTTCTTTGTTTTCTAAGTAAACCTGTCTTGAATGAAAAGTTGAACCATTTGAAAGTTTATTTGGAGAAATTAATAGCTGCTTTCAAGCAGTAGTATTTTTCTCTTCCCTGTTGAATTTACAGTTTTTCTAATGTGATATCTAATAAGGTGACTTTGGTCTACTTCAGATATTTTGTGCTGTTATGATATTCAGTAATAAAAGTCATACATTGTAAAAGCAGAATTTGCTTTGTCCTTTGTTTCTCTGTACTCTTCATTGTGAAATTTAAAACTGAAGATAAGGTCATTAGATGGTGGGCAGAATTGGTGGCCTGTCTGGCTGCTCTGCGCTTGTATTGTTTTAACAATAACTCCATTGTGTGTCATTTTATAAGCGTTAGTAAAATGACTTGGATCAGTTTATATATGTGAATACGATAGACTGGCATGTAGTACTGATTTTGGGATCTGTCAGCTATTCATGAGTCAACAATGCAATCACTGAAGAATTTGTTTCACATAAACTTCAAACAAAATACAATTTAAAACTCTCTGATCTGGCACCCGGCGGTTTGATGGCTCTTGTACTCCAGCAACTTTTAGATCTATAGTACAGATTTGTACTTATTAAATAATTCTAACTTAAATCTGATTAAGATCTAAAATAACTAAGATCTGTGCTAATCTGTATCTAACAAACCTACCAGTACAGCTTTTGTGATCTCAGCTGACTGTGTTTCTGAATTAGAAAAGCTTTGGGTTTTACCTGGTCCATTTCCGACTCCTTCCTCCCCTTTCTAGATCTTTCTGTCTCTGGAGACAGCTTATCTACTAATGTCTACTATAAGCCTACTGACTCTCACAGCTATCTGGACTATTCCTCTTCTCACCCTGTCTCTTGCAAAAACGCCACCCCCTTCTCACAATTCCTCCGTCTCCGCCGCATCTGCTCTCAGGATGAGGCCTTTCATTCTAGGACGAGGGAGATGTCTTCCTTTTTTAAAGAAAGGGGCTTCCCTTCCTCCACTATCAATTCTGCTCTTAAACGCATCTCCCCCAATTCACGTACATCTGCTCTCACTCCATCCTCCCACCACCCCACTAGGAATAGGGTTCCCCTGGTCCTCACCTACCACCCCACCAGCCAATATATTATTCTCTGTAACTTCTGCCACCTCCAACGGGATCCCACCACTAAGCACATCTTTCCCTCGCCCCCTCTCTCTGCATTCCGCAGGGATTGCTCCCTACGCAACTCCCTTGTCCATTCGTCCCCCCAATCCCTCCCCACTGATCTCCCTCCTGGCACTTATCCGTGTAGGCGGAACAAGTGCTACACATGCCCTTGCACTTCCTCCCTTACCACCATTCAGGGCCCCAAACAGTCCTTCCAGGTGAGGCATCACTTCACCTGTGAGTCGACTGGGGTGATATACTGTGTCCGGTGCTCCCGATGTGGGCTTTTATATATTGGCGAGACCCGACGCAGACTGGGAGACTGCTTTGCTGAACATCTACGCTCTGTCCGCCAGAGAAAGCAGGATCTCCCAGTGGCCACACATTTTAATTCCACATCCCATTCCCATTCTGATATGTCTATCCACGGCCTCCTACTGTAAAGATGAAGCCACACTCAAGTAGGAGGAACAACACCTTATATTCTGTCTGGGTAGCCTCCAACCTGATGGCATGAACATCGACTTCTCTAACTTCCGCTAAGGCCCCACCTCCCCCTCGTACCCCATCTGTTACTTATTTTTATACACACATTCTTTCTCTCACTCTCCTTTTCCTTCCTCTGTCCCTCTGAATATACCCCTTGCCCATCCTCTGGGTCCCCCCCGCCCCTTGTCTTTCTTCCCGGAACTCTTGTCCCATGATCCTCTCTTATCCCTTTTGCCTATCACCTGTCCAGCTCTTGGCTCCATCCCTCCCCCTCCTGTCTTCTCCTATCATTTTGGATCTCCCCCTCCCCCTCCAACTTTCAAATCCCTTACTCACTCCTCCTTCAGTTAGTCCTGACGAGGGGTCTCGGCCTGAAACGTCGACTGCAACTCTTCCTAGAGATGCTGCCTGGCCTGCTGCGTTCACCAGCAACTTTTATGTGTGTTGCTTGAATTTCCAGCATCTGCAGAATTCCTGTTGTTAGCTTTGGGTTTTTGACTGTTCTCAGGAATTGAACCTTCACATAACTCATGGAAGTCTTATACTGAAAAGAGTTCTCCTGTTCAGAAGGAAGATGACTGGGGACAGTTTCTGTGGTTTGGCATATTATGTGGTCCAGCACCAGTCAGGACCTATTTGTCTCCTATTAGAAAGATGCAATGTGTAACATGCAAGTTTCGGGGAAAAATCAATAATTGTCTGGCAGGAAAAAATCTGTTGCTGTCATGGGGCCTAGGTTTGAAAATCAGTAATTGTTACTATTAATGAATGAAAGTCAGCGATTAACGTTATTTTGTTGTGATTAATAAAATGCCTTTTTATTTTTAAGGATTAACCTATAGGTTAATTATAGGAAAAAAATTATTCTTAATTCTCTCTGGTCAAAGCCTTCTTTCTAACTGCTTTACCTATTTTGCTTTCTGTTTAAGATTGCTGATCTTATTATAGTTGAGAATATAACAACCTTGCAATGAGAACATCAAACCAGGAAAAAGACCTGAAAATTTTCTTTCTTTTACTAATACAGTTAACAAATAGCATTATCATATACTTAAGAAAAGACACGAAGTCAGTTGTTGCTTTTTCTTTTTAATCATTGTTATTGCTGGCATAAATAGTGCCATCCCAGAATACAAACTGCAAGAAAGCCAGTTACTATTATACAACATACCTTCTATCTGCTCTCTGAAGTTACAGTAAATGACTTGTAGTTAACATGAAACCTATCATGGCAACATTTCTGCATGGGATTCATAATGAGGCATCTTTTTTGTAGCCTACCTTAATACAGTGACTTATGACACAATCATTTATTTAGATCAGCCCAGAAGTTTTAGAAAAGCACCTATCTATTTAAATAACTACGATATGGAATGCAAAACCTGACTTTCCTAAAATAAGCTATGTTACATTGCAAGGATTTAAAATGCTTATATATGAAATTTTGTTTCAGTTGAACTTAGACAAATAGCATAATGCTTTACAATGTGCCAGCTGTAAGCTTGGGGTTTGATTCCCGCTGCTATCTGTAAGGAGTTTGTATACACAAAATAATCTGCAGATGCTGGGATCAAAGCAACATTCACAATACGCTGGAGGAACTCAGCAGGTCGGGCAGCATCAGTGGAAACGATGAGTCGACGTTTCGGCTGGAACCCTTCATCAGGACACTTCGTCGAAGGGTTCCAGCCGGAAACGTCGACTCATCGTTTCCACTGATGCTGCCCGACCTGCTGAGTTCCTCCAGCATATTGTGAAAGGAGTTTGTATGTTCTCCCCATAACCACATGGGTTCTCTCCTGGTGCTTCCAAAGACATATGGTTAGGGTTAGTGAGTTGTGGGCATTGGTGCCAGAAGAATGGCAACACTTGCAGGCTGTCCAGTGCAATCCTTACTGACTTGATGCAAACGACGCATTTCACTACATGTAACGAATAAAGCTAATCATTATCTTTTCATTCTAACTAAATCTACTTGTACAACATATTGCCTATATCTGAGATTGCCAGTTTTGTCTTGTATAAAGGGACAAAAGTTGTTCATTTAAATTAATGTGAAAATAATGCATTGTTGTAACTTTGATTATATGAAAGCTTTGTTGATAGCTTCTGCTGATTCAACTATAGCCTAATGGAACTCCTTGAATAGCAAATCTATATGTACGACCTTGTATATTAATTTGATGTTTTTTTTTCTTTTTATGGGATCTGGGTGTCATTGGCAAAGCCAGGATTTATTATGTGCCTTTTGTTGCTTGAAAGAAAGTGAGCCACTTAAATTAGTGCACTCCTTTTGGAAATGGTAGTGCCTTAGTACTGTTAGGTAGACCCTTGAAGTTTAAGCAAAATCATTATGAAGAAACAGCAATATATTTCCAAGTCAGAATGGTGTAAATACTTAACCACAAGTAGGGTAGAACCATATAAGAATACCTTCTTTAATGTCATTGATAGTAAACTAGATGCACTTTTAGAGCAATCTGGTAGTTTTATCCCATTACTAAAGCTAGCTTCCTTATTCTAGATTAATTATTTTAACTACTGTGATTTTGGTTGTATGACTCTCATGGATCTGAATCATTTATCCAGAGTTATGGATTTATCAGAAAGTTAACCACTATGCCACCAATCACAATGGTGCTCCTGGAGCAAAGAAAAGAGAAATTTATTTCCAAAATTGTGTCACTAGAATAAGAAACTAATTTAGCAGCAACATCTGCAGAGTAAACACTTCTTCCATTTGTACCTTCGGGCACTTTTCTTAGAAACTCGCTGAAACTGTTTTGATGACTGTAGAATTTCATCTCCCAAATACTCACACTGCTGGAGTTCTGCATGCCTTTGAGCCAGTAATTTCATTGATTTTTCTGAAGCAGTTTCTATTAAATCATTTACCTGATTGAAAAAGTTTTAAAGTTAATTATTGTGAAAGATATTCTTTGATAAGAGAAATAATTACCACTCTGGATTTAAGATACATGAATGTGTAAAATCTGATCTAATATCAGTATGCATAATTGTATGGCTTTATGCAAAATAAAAATAATGCATTTGGAAAAATTGAATGCTTACCTGTGCTTGAAGCTTTCCTATTGTTAGAAAGGAATGTCGTCTGTTTTGAACCATATCTTTTTTCTTTTTCTTGAATATTTTTAAATACTGCCTTTTGTTTGTGTTGACTACCTAAAATGAAATGAGTATGAATTTATCATTAGGAGATGAAAAAATGTTTGTAAACCTCATGTTCTATGTTAATAGAAATTATTCAAACCTTTTGCTGATCAGCAGAGAGGCTTGTAACAGACACTCGACGGGACATGCGACGTGATCTTACAATTAGATTGTTGCCAATAATACTTGCTGTTTCGGCCTCCACAACATCCACATCAACCTGGATTCTTGCTGCAAAGAAAGTTACCTCAGATTCATACATCTCTAGTAAATTTCCGTGGTCCATTGATCAATGCAAATTATTTTTCAATTTGTCAAAGGAAGTTAGGTTAAAGATTTCAGAAACTTGCTCAGGAGGGCCTCAAGAAGGCAGGAAAAAGGGGTTGAGAGGGAAATGGCAGAGCAGACTTGATGGACTGAATGGCCTAGTTCTGCTCCTATGTCTTATGGTCTTAAGATACGTGGAGGCCATCTGTATAGTAGCTTTTCACCTAATAAATTTAATGAGAACTATTAACTTAAAAACTAGATCATAATCAAATTTTGGGAGTTTGTAAGAAGTATGCAACTCCTATGCAACTATTTTATTCAGTATTTTGGGGGTGATGTCATGGGTGCAAGTTAGGTTTGCAAGGTAAACTGTAAGTTTTAGACCTGTGCAATAGAATACAGAACATACAACTTGTGAAAAATAAATTCATTGCATAATGAACATTGGAAATTCAAACAACAGGAATTCTGCAGATGCTGGAAATTCAAGCAACACACATCAAAGTTGCTGGTGAACGCAGCAGGCCAAGCAGCATCTGTAGGAAGAGGTGCAGTCGACGTTTCAGGCCGAGACCCTTCGTCGGGACTAACTGAAGGAAGAGTGAGTAAGGGATTTGAAAGTTGGAGGGGGAGGGGGAGATCCAAAATGATAGGAGAAGACAGGAGGGGGAGGGATAGTGCCAAGAGCTGGACAGGTGATAGGCAAAAGGGGATAGGAGAGGATCATGGGACAGGAGGTCCGGGAAGAAAGACAAGGGGGGGGGACCCAGAGGATGGGCAAGAGGTATATTCAGAGGGACAGAGAGAGAAAAAGGAGAGTGAGAGAAAGAAAGTGTGCATAAAAATGAGTAACAGATGGGGTACGAGGGGGAGGTGGGGCCTTAGCAGAAGTTAGAGAAGTTGATGTTCATGCCATCAGGTTGGAGGCTACCCAGAAATTCAGAACTCTTTCCCCCCCCCCAAGAGTTTGAAGTGCATATTAATAATGTCTTTCATGACTTATTTCATGGAGCAAAACATTCAAATTAATTTACAGGGACATTTATGACATTGATCTACATGAAGAGATGCTGGAAGCTTGCCCAAAACTTGATTGTTATGTTAGGTTTTAAACTACCATAAGGAAGACAAAGAGACCAGAGCAGAAGGGAAAGTTTAAGAGTTCCAGAACTTGAGGTCTTGGGTGGCAATGGTGGTGTGTGTAGTTAGTTTGAAGGTGGCAGTAGACTAGAATTGGAAGAATACGAAAAACATTGAGTATTCTAGGGCTGGAAGAGATCACTTTAGGGTTAGAATGAAATCTTGGAAGGATTTGAAAGAAAATAACTATGCAAATAGTGCAAATCTTTCATTGACCTGATGGAAGATTTGTAAAGGACACTTACCAGGATGTACACATGATGACTGGATCTCTGATTACCTTTACTATATAAATTTTCATGGTAGAGCATTGCAAGTTTTTGTTGGCTAACAATGTCATAGGCAAAAGATCTTGTTGGGTTAGGATGGCAAGGAATATGAAGCAAAGGTAAATGGAGTTTAAAAGCACATTAACTATAATCTAATTAAATGGCTGAAAAGAGTTGAGAGGGTTAGTCCTTTCTCCCCTAGCAATAGTAGGCAAAAAGTCTACAGGTTTGAACAAGTTAAGTGGAAATGTAGGTCATTCTAGGAAATCCTTTAATTGGAGGATGACTTGAAGGTGAGGGCGTTAATGCCATGTGTTTCCTTATATTGTAAATCTGCATTTTATCTTAAATATTTTTATGCAATTCCCAATTGATTTAAAATGCTGACTTGCACTTAGTTTAGATGTGCAATAAAGGAAATGCTTTTTATGAAAGTCATTCTGGAACCATGCAGATTGCTGAACCATGCCTTAAACTGCAATTTTTCAATGCTTAAAATTTGCTACAGGAAAGACATTGAACGTTTAGATAACTAATGAGTATATTTCAGTAATGTGTGAAACTTCTTTCAACAGAATTTTTAAATAGTGGCTTTAAAGTCATGTGTGAACTATTAGCCTACAGCAAAACAGATTTCCCAGTGTGCAAGTCTGGCATCTGGTGGCATCAATGCTGAACTGCAGATTGCAGAATACACTGATTTGAATTTTTTCAGTCGAGTTCTGAAGAGAAGAGGATTAATGATACAAGATAAAGAAGTTAATAAACTCTGTTGTCATTCTTGTGGATACAAGTTCATAATGAATACAAAAGAAGATCCATGATATGATTTAAACAGTGTGCTAAAGTGGTACTCAAAAATCAAAGGCAATCATGAATGCAGTGCCATCAGTCTTGTTGGTGGAATTTCAGAATACTTTGCCTTTTAAATGTAAATGGAACATGCACAGTGAGTCTTTAACTAAATCTTTAAAATTAACTTACTCTTATTTTGCAAAATTGTGACCCCACAAGGCAAAACAAAGCATGTCTCAGTGCCATTTTAGTGTTTCTCTCTGAACCAAAGCCACTTTGGTATCTAGCTACATAATACCACAGCTCCAAGGTACAAAACTGACTAAAGACAGCAGTTAACTGAGAATTTCAACCTTTCTACTGAAAGTCCAGCAGGTATGAACCTGCTCCAGGCTTGTATTAATATATTTCTGTTGTTCAAGTGTGTAAACAAATTAGTTCCTCTTTTTAATCGTTGGTTTTTCTGTAAACCTGAATACAAACCTGATTTTTGTAGTTTAGCTTTGAATGTTGCAAATATTTTATTTTCATCAATATTTGCCAGTTGTTTGGCCCATGTTGTGGGAGGTTTGTTGTCTATGGATCTGAATAAGAATGAATCAGTATTCTGGAGGTGATTTGGTGTTTTATTCTCCAGGAATTTCTGCGGAGAGTCAGCATTCTTGCTAGTTCTCAGAAAACGATAACATTTTACTGGAAGTCGTGGGATGTTCCTGGTTCCCGAAATATCACTTCTGCAATTTCTTTCAAGTTTCTTGTCAAGATTCTTTAACCGTTTGTGTTGGTAGTGATGTGTCACAAACCTTCTTAATGTTTTTCTCACTTTACTGATGAGACCTTTTTTCTTGCCTTCATTGTATTCTGAGCCATCCTCTGTGTATAATTCATCTTCTTGAATCAAAGTTGGAGCCTTGACTAGACTGGTAGATGTGTCTCTATGCCACCTGCACAAGATAGTGATAATAAACAGGAGTCACCTCCCAACATTTCTAAATATTGTCGCTTTCATTATTTTCAATGAGGTATTTCTATTAATTTAAGTTAATTATCATTGTTTGCACTTAACCAGCTAATTATTGAACTTTCACTTTCAATGCACAATGTTTACCTACTATTTCTATGATACTTTAGGATTTTTATCTCACTCAAGAAAATCTGCAGAGGTGTTTATATTTTAATTGCCTTTTTAAAAATAATAGATAGTGAGAATCTAAGCAGCAAATTGGTGAGTGAAGTAAATAATTTGGAAATGCTTGGCTCTCCGGAGGCCCACATTTAAATCTCAGTTATGATTGTTATTTAAAATTGTTAGTAATGCTTATTCAAATTTTAATAAATACATTGAGTAGAATGTTTCATTACTGTATTCAATGAGACACTCTGGCACCCTACATCTTTATAATCGTCCTTGATTGCGCTCTACGTCATGCTACTAAGGATCATGGCAAGCTTGGTTTTACTATAAAGCCAGGATGAACCAAAAGCGTCAGACTAGTTATGCTCACAGATCTCGATTTTGCAGATGACATAGTCCTGCTCTCTGACCAGATGGAGGAAGCACAGCAGCTACTGACAAAAGTGGAAATTGAGTGCAATAAAGTTGGACTTCACCTAAATGCTAGAAAGACAGAGTACATGGCGTTTAACTGCGACGAAGGTACTCTCAAGACCGTAAAGAATGATACCATTAAGAAAGTCATTGACTACAAGTACCCCGGGTCAAGAATGATGAGTTCTGAGAAGGACATAAAGATATGGAAGGCACTGGCGTAGAAGGCTATGAACGACGTGAAGGAAATCTGGAAGTCAAACCTGACCAGAGGTCTTAAAAAGGATCTTCATAGCAGTCATAGAGTCCATTCTCACGTACGGATGCGAGACGTGGACACTCACCAAGGCTATGCGAAAGTCTCTAGGTGGTTGCTATACACAAATACTCTGGATGGCTCTTGACGTGAGTTGGCAACAGCACATGACAAACGTCGAGCTCTGTGACGACCTACCGATGCTCACTACTAAAATCGAGGCGAGAAGACTGCAACTAGCAGGGCACTGTTAACACCACCCCGAGCTGCCTGCCAGCCTATTCGTTGTATGGGAGCCCAAGCATGGGAGGATGAACCCTGGGTGCCCTCCCAAGACTATGGTCAACACGCTCCTAGAAGACAGCGGCGCAGCTAATGTAGATGAGCTGAACACACTGATGAGGGGGAGGGAGGTGGAGAGTCCGTCATCGTGCCCAACGCTGGCCCCCTAGGACTGAGTCGACGCAGTAGTAGTAGTAATACCAGCTGTACTCAAGGGGAAAATTGTTAGTCTGCTCATGATCAGTAGAGTTACGTCTTGGACTCTGTCTGATCATGGTATAAAAGGTGTGACGGAATGGAGAATTTAACAAGGAAGATTTAGTAATAAATAGCTTGAACAAATTATAATTGGATTGGAAACTCTGCTTTCCTATACAGTTGGAAGTAATGATCGGCCAAATACAGTTCTCTTTTAAAACTAAACAGAATACCAGTCAACCCATAAATTCAGTTTAAAACTCAGATGATTAGTTATATTTGTATTGGTGTATTTTAATGAATGGTTATTAATAGTGATTCATTACATAATATTTCTAATTGGGGCTTGAGGAAGTTGGTTCTCAGATTTCATGAAACCGTATGAAATATGAGTGCAAAATTTTAAGGTAATATTTTTTGGAGGGAATTTTATCTAAAACATTGCCTTCCAGGCATTTTATTTCTTCCTCAGTTTTAAAGTTTCATGTGATGGATGAAGATTTTGTATAGAAAACTAGGCCTTTTCTTAAACAAACCAATCAAAACTCACTAATTTAGGAAGTGGCATTCTTTTTGGTTTAAAGATGTAAAATATTGATAATTTCCTTTTAAATGTAGACGTACTGTAGATTAATTGAAACAATCAGGGACAAAATTAGCAACCCTTGGTTGTGAATGGATTTGTTAAATGCAAATCGTGTAACTAATTTGAAGCAAATTTATAATGAGGTAACAGAAATGGTTGATGAAGGAAAAACAGTTTATATTCATTCAAAATGTCTTTGATGAGGTGCCACCTTACTGGCTTGTCATTAATTCTAAACCCATAGAATAAAAAAGTTTGTAGCATTTGTCTGGAAAATTAGAATATAGAGAGTAATAGTGAAAAGTTGCCTTTTGGATCAAAACAGTGAAGTCCTTAAAGTTGGTACCATGACCACTGATTTTCTTTTTTATACACACACACACACACACACACACACACACACACACTCTCTCTCTTACACACATATACGTGTGTGTGTGTACATATGTATATATGTACGAGGAT
The DNA here is from genome assembly GCF_963921235.1 of Mobula hypostoma. Lineage (NCBI taxonomy): Eukaryota > Metazoa > Chordata > Chondrichthyes > Myliobatiformes > Myliobatidae > Mobula > Mobula hypostoma. The sequence continues at coordinate 46,319,141 of NC_086111.1, forward strand.
CAATTTCCAAATCTGTGGATGATACATAACTTGGAGATATAGTGAATTGTGAGGAGGATGGTTATCAGTTTCAAGGTTTATAGATGGGTTGCTGGAAAAGCAGATATGAACAAATAAAATTTAATGCTGGAAAGTTCTTATGATGCAGCCATAAAGTTATAGAGCACAGAATCAAGCCCTTCGGCCCAATTCATCAATGCAACAGTTCTGCCTACCTATGCTGCTTCCATTAGTCTGACATTCAGCCCATATCCCTTTTCTCCTTCCCCATGCAGGTACCTGACCAAATTCCTTTTAAACATTCACATCCTTTTGGCAGCTCATTCTATACATCCACCAGTCTCTGAAAAAATTGACATTCATCTCTCCTTTCAATTTCCAGTTTTAGATTTCCCCAAACTTGGAAAAAGACTCTGGCCATCTTTCCTATTTTTGACACTTGCAATTTTATAAACCTCAGAGGTCACCCACAGCCTCTTACATTCTATTAAGAATAAGTCCAATTTATCCTAGTTCTCTATGAGTAGAGCCCTCCGGTTCAAGCTATTCTGCATTATTTCTAATGTTACCACATTGTTCCTTGAAGGTGGCAACCAGAACTATAGACAATACTTTGAGACCTGATCAATATTTTGCGCTGCTTCAACGCAACATCTCAACTCTAGTAATCATAAATATGCAATTGCCAAAGCTCTTATGATTTATAAGTGTGATGATTGGTAAGTGGAGTGTGAAGAGGCAATATAGACAGTTCTAAAAAGTGTACATGACAGACAGAACTGGAGGGGAAGGCTGTATTTGTGCATTGTTTGTTGAAAGTGGTTATAAAGCCACATGGGATCCTTAGCAGCATGGAGGACAATAGCAAGGAAATCATGATGAATATTTATAAAAAACTGGTTCTGCTACATCTGGAATATTCCCTTTAGTTGCAGGAACTGCACTATAAGAAGATATAAAGACATTGACATATGTGTGAAAGGGGGTTGAAACTAATTTTAAACAGTTCCAAATAGTTATTTGTGCAAACTTGAGAAGCTGGAGTTGGTTTGGAAGCAGGAGGTCGCAAGGATTTATTTAAAATCATTATATAGATCAACAGAAAGATACTATTTGTATCAGTGTCATTGCCAACAGTAAGATTAAGGTGATTGATAAAACAACCAATAAAGTGAAAATTATTTTATACAACAATATTAATTTCTCGAATGCACTTTGAGCATGGTATCCTAGATGTCTCCCTTTAAGTTCCCACGAACTGTTGGGCACAGTGGTATTTTAAAGAGAATTGGATGAATCCAGGCTATTCCTGGGTTACAGATAGGTTCAGTTTTTACACACATCCATGTCAATTTTGTCCAAAAGTAAGAAAATACACAAAAAGCACTTGATACAGAAACCATATCTCCAATGAATGCTGTTGATGAGAGCCGATTAACATTGATTTATTGTCTTCCCCTGACTAGATACAATGCTACAGAATCAAGCTGTCCTACGCTCAATGGCTGGTTTTGATGTATCAGTTTTTGTCACATTGTTCAATAGGAATTGTTGCACAAGTATAAATAGAAGTGACTGCTAGTCGATTTCCAAAGCAACCCTCTTAAGTGGCCTCCCACAGTGAAACTGGCAGCTTGTTCTTAAAAGTCAATGGTGTGTGATTATTTCAGGGAAATTGCATGTAAACAGGACTTTATCCTAGATTAGCTCTTATTTGAATTTATTAATATTTATGGAAGCTCATTAGTATGTACGGATGTCCATTACTCATGTGTTTGTAATCCAGGTGGGGGGATACAGTGGGGGTATAGGGACTTTGTCTAAAAGGAAAACATTTGGAAGATATGGGGAGAATGTAGTGGAATAGGAAGAGTTGGATTGTTCTGTATTACAACAAGTAGAGATCAAGTACTCCCCGTCGTTGCTGTGACCACACAATTCTGAATATATTATCAGAATTATAGCATACATTTCTAAATATTATGTTTCAAACTGGCAATTACAAAGATTTGATTCTGCTAAAAGATTAAACAATAGCTACTTTCTCATATGTTATGGACAGAAGTTCAATTATAACTTACTAAATATATCAAGATTGTGACTGGTCTTAGCAGCATTAAGGGACTGATTTCAAAAATTATAGAACTGAATTCAGATTTATGCAGCAGCATTTCCAATACGGTGGATTATTTTAGTGCATTGTGATATTTTATTAAAAAAGGAAGTTATAAGATAAATCATCTAGTTCTAAAAACTAAAAAAGTAAGACAGGATATAGTTCACAATAATATGAAAATATGATAAATATTCACAAAAATACACTTAAGTGCATTGTATCTAAAGTTACAATGAAGTTTGATGCTAATTAAGGTTAAGCTGAAGTAGCAAAGTAGATAATGGTACAGGTGCATATTAAAACTAAAATATTTCTGATCAGTTTTACCAGCACAACAGTAATAGGACTTTTCAAAACTTAACCATTATTATTGGCTGGATACTTACCTTATAATTCCTTTATCTCTGTGTTCAAGTGCTTCTGTTTTTCCTTCAGCTAGATCTTCACTGTAGTCTAGATTTTGATCATAAACTTGTTGAGAAGGAAAGCAACTTATGTGATTTTTATGCATAGTTGTCATTGCAGCTAATGGAGTTCAGCCATAAACTGAAGCAAAGCTTTTTGCGTTTGATGATAAACCCTTTGAGAAATGGATAAATACTTAAGTCGTTACTGTGTTCTTGCGTAAGTTTCTCAGCAGTCATTTATGGAATGTCAGATTTATTCGCTGGCATTTGTGAAGTGCATCATTAGCATGACTGCTGGATGGCAGTAAGACTAGGCGGATGAGAAGTCAGACACAACTTTGTGAAATTCCGTAAGGTACTGCAAGTAAGACAATTGATACAGAAGGCAGACCGAATGTTAAAGATATTTTATCTTCTCGGGAACAGAAAATGGCCAAAACAATGCAGTAGAATTTGTGATGATGGTTCACCAAAATATTTCATTTCATATATTCAAATACATAGTATGTAGATTTGCGTAACTTGGTTTACACTGTTAACTAACTTCTATCAGTTAGAAATTCAATAAGTGAAAAGCTGCAATTTGAGTTAATGATGTGATCTTACTGTCAAAACACCTCACATTAACTCTTTATTTAGACTCTTTAAAATTAGCTGCTATTGAAGTATTAACATGATAATATTTGAGTAATAGATTCTTGCCAAATGCAATTTAAAATAAAAATTAAGAATAGGTGCCTTATCATCAAACTGCTTTCTAGTATCCATAATCTTTATACCAGTCCCTCTCATATCATATATGCCACCAAATTCTTAAAATGGCATCATTTTTGATGATCTAAGACCGTAGAAGCTACAGATTGATTAATCAAATACTCCTGAAACTTCTGCACAATGAAAACGGTAAGTTTTAGAAAAACTCAACAGTTCAGGCAGCATCTGCGAAAAGAGAAACAGAGTTATTGTTCCAATGGGACAATCGTCCATATTAAAGCATTAATTCAGTTGTTTTATAATAATATGTTTAATTTATAATATAAGGGAAGATGTTTATTAATCGGAAAAAGTTCACTCTTACTAAGATTTAATTTATAACCTGAGAAAAGACCAAATTGTGCTAATAACTCTAAAACAGCAGGAATGGATCTCTCAGGATTAGAAATATATAAAAGTAAATCATCAGCATAGAGTGATAATTTATGGGACTTTAATCCCCGAGTTATCCCAGTAATATTTAAAGATTCTCGAATAGCAATTGCAAGAGGTTCTAATGCAATATCAAATAATAGGGGACTAAGAGGACAGCCTTGTCGAGTACCACGAAAGAGAGGAAAAAAAGGTGAGTTTAAGGAGTTAGTACGAACCGAGGCTACAGGGGAGTAATATAACAGTTTAATCCAGGATATAAATTTCAAGCTAAAATTAAACATTTCAAGCACCTTAAATAAATAAGGCCATTCTACTCTATCAAAAGCTTTCTCGGCATCTAAAGAAATAACACACTCAGGAACATTTTGTGAGGGAGTATAAACGATATTTAACAATGTACGAATATTATAAAAAGAGTAACGACCTTTAATAAAACCCGTTTGGTCTTCCGAAATAATAGAAGGAAGTACTTTTTCTAGTTCTCTTTTAAAACTAAACAGAATACCAGTCAACCCATAAATTCAGTTTAAAACTCAGATGATTAGTTATATTTGTATTGGTGTATTTTAATGAATGGTTATTAATAGTGATTCATTACATAATATTTCTAATTGGGGCTTGAGGAAGTTGGTTCTCAGATTTCATGAAACCGTATGAAATATGAGTGCAAAATTTTAAGGTAATATTTTTTGGAGGGAATTTTATCTAAAACATTGCCTTCCAGGCATTTTATTTCTTCCTCAGTTTTAAAGTTTCATGTGATGGATGAAGATTTTGTATAGAAAACTAGGCCTTTTCTTAAACAAACCAATCAAAACTCACTAATTTAGGAAGTGGCATTCTTTTTGGTTTAAAGATGTAAAATATTGATAATTTCCTTTTAAATGTAGACGTACTGTAGATTAATTGAAACAATCAGGGACAAAATTAGCAACCCTTGGTTGTGAATGGATTTGTTAAATGCAAATCGTGTAACTAATTTGAAGCAAATTTATAATGAGGTAACAGAAATGGTTGATGAAGGAAAAACAGTTTATATTCATTCAAAATGTCTTTGATGAGGTGCCACCTTACTGGCTTGTCATTAATTCTAAACCCATAGAATAAAAAAGTTTGTAGCATTTGTCTGGAAAATTAGAATATAGAGAGTAATAGTGAAAAGTTGCCTTTTGGATCAAAACAGTGAAGTCCTTAAAGTTGGTACCATGACCACTGATTTTCTTTTTTATACACACACACACACACACACACACACACACACACACTCTCTCTCTTACACACATATACGTGTGTGTGTGTACATATGTATATATGTACGAGGATCAATTTCCAAATCTGTGGATGATACATAACTTGGAGATATAGTGAATTGTGAGGAGGATGGTTATCAGTTTCAAGGTTTATAGATGGGTTGCTGGAAAAGCAGATATGAACAAATAAAATTTAATGCTGGAAAGTTCTTATGATGCAGCCATAAAGTTATAGAGCACAGAATCAAGCCCTTCGGCCCAATTCATCAATGCAACAGTTCTGCCTACCTATGCTGCTTCCATTAGTCTGACATTCAGCCCATATCCCTTTTCTCCTTCCCCATGCAGGTACCTGACCAAATTCCTTTTAAACATTCACATCCTTTTGGCAGCTCATTCTATACATCCACCAGTCTCTGAAAAAATTGACATTCATCTCTCCTTTCAATTTCCAGTTTTAGATTTCCCCAAACTTGGAAAAAGACTCTGGCCATCTTTCCTATTTTTGACACTTGCAATTTTATAAACCTCAGAGGTCACCCACAGCCTCTTACATTCTATTAAGAATAAGTCCAATTTATCCTAGTTCTCTATGAGTAGAGCCCTCCGGTTCAAGCTATTCTGCATTATTTCTAATGTTACCACATTGTTCCTTGAAGGTGGCAACCAGAACTATAGACAATACTTTGAGACCTGATCAATATTTTGCGCTGCTTCAACGCAACATCTCAACTCTAGTAATCATAAATATGCAATTGCCAAAGCTCTTATGATTTATAAGTGTGATGATTGGTAAGTGGAGTGTGAAGAGGCAATATAGACAGTTCTAAAAAGTGTACATGACAGACAGAACTGGAGGGGAAGGCTGTATTTGTGCATTGTTTGTTGAAAGTGGTTATAAAGCCACATGGGATCCTTAGCAGCATGGAGGACAATAGCAAGGAAATCATGATGAATATTTATAAAAAACTGGTTCTGCTACATCTGGAATATTCCCTTTAGTTGCAGGAACTGCACTATAAGAAGATATAAAGACATTGACATATGTGTGAAAGGGGGTTGAAACTAATTTTAAACAGTTCCAAATAGTTATTTGTGCAAACTTGAGAAGCTGGAGTTGGTTTGGAAGCAGGAGGTCGCAAGGATTTATTTAAAATCATTATATAGATCAACAGAAAGATACTATTTGTATCAGTGTCATTGCCAACAGTAAGATTAAGGTGATTGATAAAACAACCAATAAAGTGAAAATTATTTTATACAACAATATTAATTTCTCGAATGCACTTTGAGCATGGTATCCTAGATGTCTCCCTTTAAGTTCCCACGAACTGTTGGGCACAGTGGTATTTTAAAGAGAATTGGATGAATCCAGGCTATTCCTGGGTTACAGATAGGTTCAGTTTTTACACACATCCATGTCAATTTTGTCCAAAAGTAAGAAAATACACAAAAAGCACTTGATACAGAAACCATATCTCCAATGAATGCTGTTGATGAGAGCCGATTAACATTGATTTATTGTCTTCCCCTGACTAGATACAATGCTACAGAATCAAGCTGTCCTACGCTCAATGGCTGGTTTTGATGTATCAGTTTTTGTCACATTGTTCAATAGGAATTGTTGCACAAGTATAAATAGAAGTGACTGCTAGTCGATTTCCAAAGCAACCCTCTTAAGTGGCCTCCCACAGTGAAACTGGCAGCTTGTTCTTAAAAGTCAATGGTGTGTGATTATTTCAGGGAAATTGCATGTAAACAGGACTTTATCCTAGATTAGCTCTTATTTGAATTTATTAATATTTATGGAAGCTCATTAGTATGTACGGATGTCCATTACTCATGTGTTTGTAATCCAGGTGGGGGGATACAGTGGGGGTATAGGGACTTTGTCTAAAAGGAAAACATTTGGAAGATATGGGGAGAATGTAGTGGAATAGGAAGAGTTGGATTGTTCTGTATTACAACAAGTAGAGATCAAGTACTCCCCGTCGTTGCTGTGACCACACAATTCTGAATATATTATCAGAATTATAGCATACATTTCTAAATATTATGTTTCAAACTGGCAATTACAAAGATTTGATTCTGCTAAAAGATTAAACAATAGCTACTTTCTCATATGTTATGGACAGAAGTTCAATTATAACTTACTAAATATATCAAGATTGTGACTGGTCTTAGCAGCATTAAGGGACTGATTTCAAAAATTATAGAACTGAATTCAGATTTATGCAGCAGCATTTCCAATACGGTGGATTATTTTAGTGCATTGTGATATTTTATTAAAAAAGGAAGTTATAAGATAAATCATCTAGTTCTAAAAACTAAAAAAGTAAGACAGGATATAGTTCACAATAATATGAAAATATGATAAATATTCACAAAAATACACTTAAGTGCATTGTATCTAAAGTTACAATGAAGTTTGATGCTAATTAAGGTTAAGCTGAAGTAGCAAAGTAGATAATGGTACAGGTGCATATTAAAACTAAAATATTTCTGATCAGTTTTACCAGCACAACAGTAATAGGACTTTTCAAAACTTAACCATTATTATTGGCTGGATACTTACCTTATAATTCCTTTATCTCTGTGTTCAAGTGCTTCTGTTTTTCCTTCAGCTAGATCTTCACTGTAGTCTAGATTTTGATCATAAACTTGTTGAGAAGGAAAGCAACTTATGTGATTTTTATGCATAGTTGTCATTGCAGCTAATGGAGTTCAGCCATAAACTGAAGCAAAGCTTTTTGCGTTTGATGATAAACCCTTTGAGAAATGGATAAATACTTAAGTCGTTACTGTGTTCTTGCGTAAGTTTCTCAGCAGTCATTTATGGAATGTCAGATTTATTCGCTGGCATTTGTGAAGTGCATCATTAGCATGACTGCTGGATGGCAGTAAGACTAGGCGGATGAGAAGTCAGACACAACTTTGTGAAATTCCGTAAGGTACTGCAAGTAAGACAATTGATACAGAAGGCAGACCGAATGTTAAAGATATTTTATCTTCTCGGGAACAGAAAATGGCCAAAACAATGCAGTAGAATTTGTGATGATGGTTCACCAAAATATTTCATTTCATATATTCAAATACATAGTATGTAGATTTGCGTAACTTGGTTTACACTGTTAACTAACTTCTATCAGTTAGAAATTCAATAAGTGAAAAGCTGCAATTTGAGTTAATGATGTGATCTTACTGTCAAAACACCTCACATTAACTCTTTATTTAGACTCTTTAAAATTAGCTGCTATTGAAGTATTAACATGATAATATTTGAGTAATAGATTCTTGCCAAATGCAATTTAAAATAAAAATTAAGAATAGGTGCCTTATCATCAAACTGCTTTCTAGTATCCATAATCTTTATACCAGTCCCTCTCATATCATATATGCCACCAAATTCTTAAAATGGCATCATTTTTGATGATCTAAGACCGTAGAAGCTACAGATTGATTAATCAAATACTCCTGAAACTTCTGCACAATGAAAACGGTAAGTTTTAGAAAAACTCAACAGTTCAGGCAGCATCTGCGAAAAGAGAAACAGAGTTATTGTTCCAATGGGACAATCGTCCATATTAAAGCATTAATTCAGTTGTTTTTTCCACGGAGGTTTTCTGACTTGCTGAATGCAGGATTTAGATTTTTATTTGACCTCTCATTGAGGGCTGTTCTTAATATGCTGTAAAATAATGCATTTCATTCTAAAAGAATATTAAAAATTTCAGGGAGCAGTGCAACAAATAGTTTTTAACTTAGTTCAACCAAGATAAAGTCAATTATGTTCACATGCTCGGTGCAGCCTTCATTAGTCATTGGAGACACAAGAGACTGCACGGGCAACAACAAACAAAATGCTGGAGGAACTCAGCTTGTCTGGCAATATCTGCAGGGAACCGGAGAGTCAATATTTGAGGTCAAATCACTTCATCTATACTGTTATACTTAGTCTACTAGCAAGGGGAAGTGTCTATCTGCCCTTTGGATTTCAACAGTCATGTCAAGTCCCCTATATAATCAAAGGGCTGGAATGCAATTCTGTGGAGTCTGGTAGTTATGTCAATTTTTCATCATTCTGAATTTTCATCCACTTGCTACTGTGCTTGGCCTTTGACCCAAAGGAAAAAACTTGTTCCGACAAGGACAAAGCAACAAAGTCCTTTAGAGATTTGACATGTACTGCAATTTTACAAGCAGAGGCTGGTTGTGAACCTGAGGTAGATACCTTAATTGCAATCTTCCATTCTGCAATATAATTGCAACTGGTGGATGTTTTCAAAAAGAGAGAAACCATCATATAACATTTATTGTTGGTGTTTGAACCCCATTAATTTGTGACACCATCGTAAGTACAGTAAAATTCCAATAATCTGGCAATTGGACTTTTGTAGTTGTAGATTGGCAGATTTTCCTGGCTATTACACCAAAACCTTTTAAAAATGTCACGTACTATTATAATACATTTTCCATAAGCCCAGTAAGTTTAAGGAAGTATGAGAAATGAGACACCAACGTGATTCAAGAGAGCATGGGGGATGGAGCTGCCTGAGTATAAAATAGTGTAGGAAATGGGGAAGGTGTGAGCTTCAGGGGTCCAGTGATCCAGCTGCCAAACTGCAAGGATTTTGGAACAGTCAGGGAGTTGATTAGTTTTACTGTATCTAGTTGTCCAACAGCACTCCAGCATTTAAAAACAAAAACTACATTTTACAGCACCATTGCAAATTCTGAGACAGCTGAATATTTAAGGGCAATTAATTTACATTTTGCACACTATAGGGAAGTGGCATAAAATATTGTTTCTGGTTACTTTTGCTTAAAATATGATATTTCCCTATTCTCCTTCAAATTATGCCTTGTGATAACCCTATTTCAACATGCAAATAACCGCCGTTCAATATTAACCTGATAATATAGCCATCCCTCCTCAGATTGTTATTGACCTTAAGTGCGATTTTAGTGACTAAGAAAAGCCTATCAAGTAGATCTTACTCTTGATATAACCACTGATTATCAAGGGGATTCAGTGATTGGTAGAACTAGGCCAATGATATTTTAACCATTTTTCTGGACTGCTCTTTCTTCAAATATAGGGAGGGAGGGAGGGAACGTTGACTCAGACCATGAGAGGCCTGCGACGGGCATTTTCATGCCTTACAAGGCGCAGATTGGAAAACTCCTCGCACAGACACTAGAGCAATGTATGGTTAAGTGTCTCGCTCAAGGACACAGACACGCTGCCACAGCTGAGGCTCGAACTAGCGACCTTCAGATCACTAGACGAACGCCTTAATCACTTGGCCATGTGCCCAACACTAATATAACTTCAAATATAACTTCCAACCAAAGCTAGGGATTCATGGAATTCTGTCATGTAGACTATGTTGGTTATAGTATTAAAATACTTAAACTCCTTGTGCAATCTGTAAACCCAGAAAGCAACCAAGTACATACAGTACAAAATCTATGCTGAATGAATCTCAATATATTATTATCAATGTTTTTCTGGGATTGGGGCTATGTTCTTTCTAGATGTCAGTTCTGTTTGAAGTCCCTTCCATTCCATGCATTGTTCTTTCTAAATCGAAATAAAATGTGCTTTTAGGCATTTATTTATGTTTAACTAGAATCATTTGCCAAGTCACCACTCTAAATAGAATTCTGATATACAGTTCTGGGAAGTCTTAGTTTGCAAAGAAATCCAAGATTACATTCATCTGATTATATTCTGTTACAAATAAAATATAATATAATTTTGATTTCTATTTTTTCTATTTTCTTCTTTAGTAATAACTCTTATCTCCTTTTCCCACCTTTGATATTAAGATATAAATTCTATGGTTGCCTGGAGACATCCTCAAAGGTAGCTATAATTTTAGACATTGCATAGTATCTTTTTAGAAATTATAATTAAACATAAGTTATAGTGCCTCTGTCAACATATGTTTTTTAAAGAAGTTGGAATTTCACCAAAGGTTTGATCTTGGAGATTGATTAGTTTGCCTAATGTATCATTCTAATATATAGTGTATCATCTCAAACTCTTCTTCACCCTGAACTTACACCCTGCTAAATGCTCAAGGTAATAATTAATAAATATTTATGTTTTTTTCTATCTTGACACGTTTGATTACATCCTCAAATATCTTTTAAATGTCCTTTGCCCATCTGATTTTAACACTTCCCTTTACGTAACTGTGGAGTATTATATCTTACAAGTGATCATTTAGTTTCATAATTACACTTTGCTTCCCAACTGTTGTTTCATTTTCCTCCATATTCTTCCTTGACACCCTGTTCCAGGTGGTCATTTATTTTGTGGCTCCTTCATTTCTTATGTATTGATTTTTGGGTCTTTATTCATCTTTGATATCTAATTTCTGTCCAATCTGATCTCAATACCACTTGCAATGTCTTAAATTTTAACTTGCTCTTTCATACAATTTTTTGCCAATCATTTTCACTTTATTTTTGTAGTCTACATTTTAACCATTTTCTCTCTTATTAATCTAGTCTTTTCTGTACTTACAGCCTCTTCAGTTATTTCTAGAAAATACTGAACTTATTCTCCTTACTTTTGTTCCCCTAGTTTTACTCACCATGACTATACTAGTTCATTTTCTGATAATAAATATAATTGTGGATCCTCCTTGCTTAGGTGTCATACATGGTTATTCGAAACAAATAATTTCACCCCTTACCTGACTCTTATGTGCATTATCTTTAGGGATTGTCGAATATTTTTATAATTGTGCTTTGGTGTTTTTTTTTTTACCTCCAAGAGGACCACAACCTTGTCATGGTTTGGAGGCTTGCATGCCTCAGTGACCTGGAGAGCTATGCTGGCTGGAGCCAGTTGGCTCTTGGTAGGGTCACCCATGCCAAGCAGATCAAAGAGTAGAGGAAAGACTAAGAGTGGTCCACCAATCCTCTAGGTTTGCGGGTTCAGCTCAGGGCTAACAACCTTGACCGGCCAAAAAAAATGTTATGGAAACAGCAATGAAGAATCCTATATCCATGTGCAACAGTATGGACAGGCAGAAATGGAGAGCCTTTACTGCTGCTAGCGGCGTGATGAGCAGTAAGTAAGTTTGGTGTTTTACTATGAAGGTAGCCTTACTCTAAATGGGTTTGATTCTTGATTATTTTTCTAACTTTTGATGGGTATCCAGTCTTTTTATACTGCTGCTCTACCACTAATATGTACATTTACTTCAACCCCATTTTCTCTATGATTTATTTCCGTATAATTCAGCCAAGAACATCCAAGGTTTGCTATTGGTCTCAGCATGCTAGAGGGAGGGATAAGAAAGATTAGGGACAACTCCAGATTCTTCAGGTAACTTTGTTTATAGATGGTTGTTAGCCAAGGATAAAATCAAATGGACTGTGATGGCTCTCAGACAGATGATCAACGAATGTTCCGCAGTCAATCCAGGAGAATGGTCGAGTATTGATCAAGCTTTGGAAATGTGTACCAGCTTGGGATAAATTTATTGTGCAGCGTGTGGAGGAATTAGCTAAATGGGAAATGGTATGAGAGATGGTTGAGGAAGTGTTGAAAGGTGAGGTGACTACAGGAAGAGTAGTATTTAGTTATGCTGCATTTTCAATAGAAATTTGTTATTACCCGAGATTCATTTTTTCAACAGCAGATGGCAGTAAAGACTGGCAGTATTTTAAAATATTGTCAGTAATATATTACACATCATAAGTTATCAACAATTACAATTCCTGAAAAGATTATACTAGTTATAATTTCTGGCTTGCACTTTATCTAATAATTGTGTAAGTGGGATTACCAAGTGTTTGGTATTACTGTAATGCCACTTCTTGTTAGGCATCATGTTGACTGAATTTCTTATTTGATGGGAATTGTTGTAAATGTTTCTGTTGTGGGTTTTATTAACATATAGTTCAAAGAATTATTATATCATGTTAAATGAAAAGATTTTTGAAAGTTTGCTCAGGGAGAAGGGAAAGAAGAGAACTGCAAGATACGATCTCCTCAGTAACTTTTAATTCCTTGGCCCTGACTGTCTCATTTTCACCATGGATATGCAGACCCTATACACCTCTATTCCCCATCAAGAAAGCTTTAAAGCTCTCTGCTTCTTTCTCAGTGAAAGAACCAACCAGTTCCCCTCCTCCACCATCATCCTCCGTCTGGCAGAACAGGTCCTCAATCTCAACAATTTTTCCTTCAGCTCCTCGCACTTTCTCCAGACTCGAGGGGTAGCCATGGGCCCCAGCAGTGCCTGTCTCTTTGTTGGTTACACACAACAGTACATGCTCAAAGCCTTTCCCAGTGATACTCCCCAACTCTTCCTCTGTTACCTTGATGACTGCATCAGTGCTGCTTCACGCACCCATGCTGAGCTCATCAAATTTATCAACTTTGCCTCTAACTTTCACCTTGCTCTTAAATTCACTTGGTCTATTTCTGACACCTCCATCTCTGGAGACAAACTGTTGACTAGCATCTTTTCTAAACCTACTGATTCCAATGGGAGTCTTGACGATATCTCTTCCCACCCTCTCTCCTTTAAAATGATATTCTCATTTCTCAGTTTTTTTTGTGTCCGCTGCATCCATTCCCACTATGTGGATTTCCATTCTTCGAAGAACAGGGTTTCCTTCCTCTCCCACTGATACTACCCTCACCCGCGTCTCCTCCATTTCCTGAACATCTGCGCTCAACCCCCCCCTTCCCGCTGCCTTAACAGTGATAGTTCCTCTTGTCCTTACCTACCATCCAACACATCATCCTTCACAACTTAAAATTAACAGAGCACCCACCCGCCAATGGTCCACAAGAAAGAAAACACCAAAAACCTGAAGGAATCTCAAACAAGAGAATATCTGCAGATGCTGGAAATCCAAGCAACACACACAAAATTTTGGAGGAACTCAGCAGGTCAGGCAGCATCTATGAAAAGAGAAAAGTCGACGTTTTGGGCCAAGACCCTTCAGCAGGACTGGAGAAAAAAACCTGAGAACTCGGAGTTAAAAGGTGGGGGGGTGGTGGAAGGGAGAAACACAAAGTGATAGGTGAAACTGGGGGGTGAGGGGTGGAGTAAAGAGCTGGGAAGTTGATTGGTGAAAGAGATACAGGGTTGGAGAAGGGGGAATCTAATAGGAGAGGATGGAAGGCCATGGAAGAAAGAAAAGGGGGAGGAGCACCAGGGGGAGGGGATGGGCAGACAAGGATAAGGTGAAAGAGGGAAAAGGGGATGGGGAATGGTGGAGGGGGTGGGGGCAATTACCGGAAGTTTGAGAAATCGATGTTCATGCCATCAGGTTGGAGGTTACCCAGGCAGTTCCTTCAACCTAAATGTGGCCTCATCGCAGCAGTAGAGGAGGCCATGGATAGACATGTTGGAATGGGAATGGGAGGTGGAATTAAAATGAGTGGCTACTGGGAGATCCTGTTTTTTTTCTGGCAGGCGGAGCATAGGTGCTTGGCGAAGCGATCTTCCAATCTACATCGGGTCTCATCGATATACAGAAGGCCACACTGGGAGCACCGGGCACAGTATAGGACCCCAATGGACTCACAGGTGAAGTGTCGCTTCACCTGGAAGGACTGTTTGGGGCCCTGAATGATAGTGAGGGAGGAGGTGTAGGGGAAGGTGTAGCACTTGTTTGGCTTGCAAGGATAAGTGCCAGGAGGGTGATCAGTGGTGAGGGATGAATGGACAGGGGAGTTGCATAGGGAGAGATCCCTGCAGAAAGCAGAAACTGGGGAGGGAGGGAAAGATGTGCTTGGTGTTGAGATCCATTTGGAAATGGCAGAAGTTTCGGAGAATTATGTGCTGGTTAGTGAGGCTGGTGGGATGGTAGGTGAGGACAAGACAAAATCTGTCTCTGGTAGGGTGGCAGGAGGATGGGGTGAGAGCAGACGTGTGAAATGGAAGAGCTGTGGTTGAGGACAACATTGGTGGAGGAAGGGAAGCCCCTTTCTTTGAAAAAGGAGGACATCTCCTTTGTTCTGGATTGAAAAGCCTCATCCTGAGAGCAGATGCAGCGGAGACGGAGGAATTGAGAGAAGGGGTTGGTGTTTTTACAAGTAACAGAGTGGGAAGAGGTATAGTCCAGGTAGCTGTGAGAGTCCATGGGTTTATAAAAGTCATCAGTAGATAAGCTGTCTCCAGTGATAGAGACGGAGAGATTGGAAATGGACCAGGTAAATTTGAGGGTAGGGTGGAAGTTGGAGTCAAAGTTAATGAAGTTGATGAGCTCAGCATGGGTGCAGGAAGTAGCACCAATGCAGTCTTCAATGTAGTGTAGGGAAAGTGCGGGATGGTCACCAGTGTAGGCTTGGAACATGGACTGTTCCATGTAGCTGACAAAAAGGCAAACATAGCTGGAACCCATGCGAGTGCTCATGGCTACACCTTTTGTTTGAACAAGTGGGAGGAGCCAAAGGTGAAATTATTAAGAATGAGGACAAGTTCCGCTAGGTGGAGGAGAGTGGTGGTGGTGGGGAATTGATTGGGTCTAGTGTCCAGAGAGAAGCAGAGAGCCTTGAGGACTTCCCTGTAGGGGATAGAGGTGTATAGGGACTGGACATCCTCGGATGATAATGTGGTTAATTGGATCAGCGAACTTGTGGATGACACCAAGACTGGGGTGTAGTGGACAGCGAATAAGACTATCATGGCTTGCAGTGGGAACTGGGCCAGCTGGAAAAATGGCAGAAGGAATTTAATGCAGACAGATGCGTAGCGTTGAGACTGAAGGAAGCTAATATAAAGTACAGTCCAATAATTGTTATATCTCAGAATATGGGAAATGGCTTTTCATCTGCAAATGAGGAGAACAGCTGCACAAATTCTGTCCTTCAATAAAGAGTGACCACCGTCCTAACACCCCCGACCTGTGGCCAAAGGGTCCGATCCAGCTACTGACTGTCTCTGTTAAGAGCCAACGATGACCCCTCCACATTCACCTCGATGCTTTAATCTTCTTCGCTGTTTCAAGATGGAGTCGTTCATGACCACGCACCCCATCTCTGGTCTTTTCCATGGGTCAGCTTGTGTTCTTGGATCTTTTCACCCCCCCCCCACCCCCATCTCTGACCTCCAGAGACAGCTTTCCGGACACAACACGGTGTGGATCCCCCAACAGTTTCCGTAACACAAACAAATCAAAAAGAGCAAGCAGAAGGTGTAGAAAGATTTGCTATCTGAAAGATGTCACCTGAGGAATCGTTCACTGGTACCATCTTGAATGGAAGACCGGCACCTAGTTCATGCTGACCCATTTGAACTGGCTACTCCCATTGACCTGTACCCTCACCATAGCCCTCCATACCCCTACCATCCATATACCTATCCAAACTTCTCTTAGATGTTGAAATTGAGCTCACATGCACCACTTACACTGGCAGCTCTTTCCACACTCTCATGACCTTCTGAATGAAGAAGTTTCCCTGGTGTTCCTCTTAAACTTCTCACCTTTCACCCTTAACCCGTGATCTCCCATTGTTGTCCCACCCAACCTCAGTGGAAAAATCCTGCTTGAATTTACACTATCCATACCCCTGATAATTATGTATAGCATGATCAAATCTCCTCTCAATCTTCTTTGTTCCAAGGAATGAAGTCCTAACCTTTTCAATTTTTCCATATAACTCAGGTCCTCTAGACCCAACAACATCCTTGTAAATTTTCTCTGTACTCCTTCAACCTTACTTACATCTTTCCTATAGGTAGGTGAATAAAACTGCACACTATACTCCAAATTAAGCCTTACCAGTGTCTTCTGGAACTTCAACATAACAACTCATCTGTTGTACTCAGTACTTTGATTTATGAAGGCCAATGTGTCAAAAGCTTTCTTTCCAACCCCATCAACCTGTGACACCGCTTTCATTGAATTATGAACCTGTATTCCTGGATCCCTTTGTTCTACCGCACTCTTCAGTGCCCTCCTGTTCATTGAGTAAGACATACCCTGGTTGGCCCTACCAAATTTCAACACCTTCCACCCGTCTGCATTAAATTCCATCTGTCATTTTTCCAGCTGATCCAATTCCCACTGCAAGCCAAGAAAGTCTTATTTGCTGTCCATTACACCCCAGTCTTTGTGTCATCCACAAAATTGCTGATCCAATTAAACACATTATCATCCAGATCGTGATATAGACAACAAATAACAACGACCCAGCACTGATCCCTATGGCACACCACTAGTCACAGGCTTTCAGCTGGAGAGGCAATCATCTACTACCTCTCTCTGGCTTCTCCCACAAAGTCAATCTCTAATCCAATTTACTACTTCATCTTGAATGCCAAGCAATTGAACCTTCTTGACTAACCTCGAATGTGGGACATTGTAGATGCCTTGCTAAATTCCATGTAGACAACTTCAACTGCCTTGCATTCATCTACTTTCCCGGTAACTTTCTGAAAAAACTCTCTAAGATTAGTTCGACATGACCTACCAACCACAAAGCCATATTGACTATCAGTCCAGGTCTGTCCAAATACTCATATATATGGTCACTTAGAATACCTTCCAAAAACTTACCCACTACTGATGTCAGACTCACTGGCCTGTTATTTCCTGGTTTCTTTTAGAGCCATTCTTATACAGTGGAATAGCTTTGGCTATCCTGCTAATCTCCAGTACCTCACCTGTCTCTAAGGATGATATAAATATCTCTGCTAGGGCCCCAGAAATTTCCACACTTGCCCCCTGCAGGGTCCAAGAGACCACTTTGTCAGTCCCTGGGGATTTAATATGCCTCAAGATGGCAATCTCCTTCTCCTCTGTAATCTGTATAGAGTCCATGAAGTTGATGCCATTTTGTCTTATTTCTGTAGACTCTGAGTCCACCTCCTGAGTAAATACAGATGCAAAAAATCCATTTCAGATCTCCCCCATCTGCTCTGGTGGCACCAGTATCAGTTTTTAATAAGGTGACACAAGGGACTGCAGCTTCTGGAGTAGCAAATAGTCTGCCGGAGGAACTCAGCAGTGTTGATAGCATCTATAGGGGTGGGGAGTGTGTCAGAATTGTTGATGTTTCAGTCTGTAACCTTGTATCAGGATGCAATCAGTCTGATGTGGGTTTCTTTCCTCTTTCTCCACAGATGTTGCTCACCCCACTGAGTTCCTCCAGCAGACTGTTCGTTGTTTCACTTTTGTTGAAACATCGGGCAAAATCCTAAATAACTCACTAACTGGATCCACTAGTGCATGAGTATCAATCAGCTCCAGCGCATGGCTGAAAGGGTCACTGCTGTACTGTGCAGGGCACTGTCCTCTTTATCTGTGCAACTTGTTGGGCAAGGAGCAAATCACTTGATGGATTTGGTGTGGGTGAAAGTCAAGCATGCAGCTCATCGTCTGTGGATTGGAGAGTTTGACAGCATTAGGGAGATGAACTACAAAGAAAGTTAAGGGTGGCTGCTACTCAGAACTGAAGGTGTGAGAATACTCAGCAAGATGGAGTGAAGTATTTACTTAAAGGCAGAAAGTTGTCGAAGCTCACCTGTTCTTTCCAGGTTTCTTTCCACATTAAATCAGTGACCTGCGCACATCGCCCATTCTTGTTGGGAGCTGTCGACTTCTTCTCCCCTCTACAGGAGAAATTCATGGTCGCCTTCCTCTGTACCATTTGATATTTGTAGTGAAGCTTCTTAAATCTAGGTTCAGAACTGGATGCAAACCCATCCCAAACACTTCTATGTATGGATTTTATGTGCTATTGAGCTCATATCCTGTGATGAAACATGATGCCTACTGCAGACGTTGAACACCTATAACCTGGTATTTAAACGGTACAACAAAACAGAGATGAACTGATTTCCAGGTTTCACCCATGCAATTTCAGGCCAAGTCAAAAAGCCATCTTGAGGAATATTGGGATTGTAGGTTATGTTGACATAAGTGTCTAAAAAAGCAATGGCATTTTGCCAGGTAGGACATTAATCTGAAGCCATATTTGCCTCTTGACTTTGACAACGTTAACTGTAATTGGTAAGACTGACAACTTTGACCACAATTCCAAGAAAAGGACAGAGTTATTCTGCCTCCTGGTCAATATTATTACCTTAACCTTTGCCCCCATCTCATCTAATTGTGCGGGATATTGAGGACTAATATAAAAAGAATGTGACTAATAACAGCCACCTAGATTTCTGGACAACTTGCTCATGTTCACTGTTGACCAATGAAAATATCAGCTCTAATATGGTCTCTTTTGGTGTGTAATTTTCTACAATTCGGTTAAACTGCCCAAGACTAGTTTCCTGCCTTGTTGCATGAACCCGTTGATTCCTGCCTGTTCCCTTATCCTTTAATTAGTCATGATTCCATTCTAGTATACTATCCCCAACATCTTTAACCCCCAGTTTATACAACAGTGCCTCACCAAATACCAATTGCAAATTCAAATTCTCAGTTTGGTTCCACTTTACCAATTTTGATTATGGCACTCCCTTAAGAGCCCACTGATCCTGTCTATTATGATTTTCTTTGGTGTCTTGTAATCATTGCCTTAATAATGGATTTCAGCTTCTTCCTGAGAACTGAAGCAAGGCTAATTGGTGTTTAGTTCCCTGTTTAGTCTTTCTTTCCTTTGTAAACAGTGAGATTACATTTGCTTCTTTGCAGTCTCTTGGTGCCATTCCAAGCAATTTTGATACATCATCGTTACTGAATTTATTATTCCGCAGCCGCATCTTCTGGAACCCTGGGATGCATCTGTCAAGATATTTTAATGTTTTCCTCTCTGTATTGTCTTCAGTACTTTCTCTTTAGTGATACTAATTACCTTTACATTCTCAATGTCATTGGACCTTTGGATTTTATTCTTGCTAATTTATTAAGTCTTCAGTGAAGGCTGATGTGAAAAGTGTATTTCATGTCTCTAATATTTCTCTAATCCCCATTAACAAATACTCCTGCCTTTGAATCCAAGGGACCTGCAGTTATTCTTGCTATCTCTTCCTCTGGATCGGGACTACAGAGCGTCATGGGAGCTGAATTCTGAAGGAAGGCAGTTTTTTTAAAAACTTCTTCGAGTGCAAGAAGGACGAGACTGCGCAGGCGCGTGACATCAACAGGACCGTGCAGAGAGTTTAAGAAGGAGACCACCCTATACAGCGGGCAGCTGTTGGAGCGGGCAGCAGAGTGAGTGGGAGCAGACTGTAGGGCTTTGGCTTCAACGGGCTTTGGCGGTAAAGGGGAAGAGGCAAGAGCAAAGCGCCAACTCTTTTTTTTCTCCCCCCCCCACCCCTTTTGCGAATCCGCCCGGACAGACAGGAACAGCAGGGCTCTCACAGCTAACGGTATGAGCTAACGGTTTAAAAAGTTCGTTTGTTTGGCGAGGTAAGTGGGTGAGTAGTCTTATTTTTTCTGTTCCATTCCTGTAGAATTAGGTAGCATGCCTGTAGGGTTAGTGCTTTGTTCAGGGTGTCAGATGTGGGAATCCTGGGAGTCCTCCAGCCTCCCTGATGGCCACATCTGCACCAGGTGCACCGAGTTGCAGCTCCTCAGAGACCATGTTAGGGATCTGGAGCTGCAGCTCGATGACCTACTGCTTATCAGGGAAAGTGAAGAGGTGATAGAAGGAGCTACAGGGAGGTAGTCATCCCTAGGCTACAGGGGTCAGAAAACTGGGTCACTGTCAAGAGAGGGAAGGGAAATGCCGGGATAGTGGAGAGCACACCTGTGGCTGCCCCCTCAGCAACAAATATCTTGTTCTGGATGCTGTTGAGGGGGATGACCTGACAGGGGACGCCCATGGTGTCCGGGTCTCTGGCACTGAGCCTGGCGCTGTTGTGCAGGAGAGAAGGAGGGAGAAGAGAAATGCGGTAGTCGTAGGGGATTCCATAGTCAGGGGAACAGACAGGAGATTTTGTGAGCCTGACAGAGATACCCGCATGGTGTGTTGCCTCCCAGGGTACGAGATGTCTCGGATCGGGTCCTGAATATTCTAAAGGGGGAGGGTGAGCAGCCAGTTGTCTTGGTACATGTTGGTATCAATGACATAGATAGGACAAAGGAGGAGGTCTTGAAGAGAGATTTCCAGGAGTTAGGAAGGAAGCTGAGAAGCAGGACTTCCAGGGGAGTAATCTCGGGATTGCTACCTGTGCCACGTGCTAGCGAGGGCAAGAATAATCGGATCAGGCAGATGAATGCGTGGCTGAGAGACTGGTGTAGGGGGCAGGGCTTCAAATTCTTGGATAATTGGGATCTCTTCTGGGGGAAGTATGACCTGTTCAAAAAGGACAGGTTACACCTGAACCCGAAGGGAACCAATATCCTGGCAGGAAAGTTTAATAAAGCTGTTAGGGAGGGTTTAAACTAATTTGTCAGGGGGATGGGAACCAGAATGATAGAGCGGAGGAAGGGGAAAACAGAAATAAATTTAAGATAGTGAGCAGTAAAGATGTCAGGAAAGACAGGCAGGTGATGGGGCAAATTTGTAGCCATTGGGATGAGTTGCAGTGCAATGAAGTTGCAGTGAAATCAAAGCAAAAAGTATCAAATACTGGTCTTAAGGTGTTGTGCTTAAATGCACGCAGCATAAGGAATAAGGTGGATGATCTTGTTGTACAGCTACAGATTGGCAGGTGTGATATTGTGGCCATCACTGAGACCTGGCTAAAGGATGCATGTCTCTGGGAGCTGAACGTCCAAGGATACACGGTGTATCGGAAGGATAGGAAGGTAGGCAGAGGGGGAGGAGTGGCTTTCTTGGTAAGAAATGATATTAAATCATTAGAAAGAGGTGATATAGGATCGGAAGGTGCAGAATCTTTATGAGTTGAGCTAAGAAATAGCAGGAGTAAAAGGACGCTGATGGCAGTTATTTATAGGCCTCCAAACAGCTGCAGTGACGTGGACTACAAATTACAACTGGAAATAGGAAAGGCTTGTCAGAAGGGCAGTGATATGATAATTGTGGGGGATTTTAACATCTCAAGAGAGAGAATTTGTAGAATGTCTGCGAGATGGCTTTTTAGAACAGCTTGTTGTTGATCCCACTAGGGGATCGGCTGTACTGGATTGGGTATTGTGTAATGAACTGGAGGTGATTAGAGAGATTGAGGTGAAGAAACCCTTAGGAGGCAGTGATCATAACATGATTGAGTTCACTGTGAAATTAGAAAAAGAGAAGCCGAAATCTGATGTGTTGGTATTTCAGTGGAGTAAAGGAAATTACAGTGGCATGAGAGAGGAACTGGCCAAAGTTGAATGGAAAGGGACACTGGCGGGAAAGACAGCAGAACAGCAGTGGCTGGAGTTTATGCGAGAAATGAGGAATGTGCAAGACAGGTATATTCCAAAAAAGAAGAAATTTTCGAGTGGAAAAAGGATGCAACCGTGGATGACAAGAGAAGTCAAAGCCAAAATTAAAGCAAAGGAGAGGGCATACAAGGAAGCAAAAATTAGTGGGAAGACAGAGGATTGGGAAGTTTTTAAAACCTTACAAAAGGAAACCAAGAAGGTCATTAAGAGAGAAAAGATTAATTATGAAAGGAAGCTAGCAAATAATATCAAAGAGGATACTAAAAGCTTTTTCAAGTACATAAAGAGTAAAAGACAGGTGAGAGTAGATATAGGACCAATAGAAAATGATGCTGGAGAAATTGTAATGGGAGATAAGGAGATGGTAGAGGAACTGAACAAGTATTTTGCATCAGTCTTCACTGAGGAAGACATCAGCAGTATACCAGACACTCAAGGGTGGCAGGGAAGAGAAGTGTGCAGCAGTCACAATTACGACAGAGAAAGTACTCAGGAAGCTGAATAGGCTAAAGGTAGATAAATCTGGACCAGATGGAATGCACCCTTGTGTTCTGAAGGAAGTAGCTGTGGAGATTGCGGAGGCATTAGCGATGATCTTTCAAAAGGCGATAGATTCTGGCATGGTTCCGGAAGACTGGAAGATTGCAAATGTCACTCTGCTATTTAAGAAGGGGGCAAGGAAGCAAAAAGGAAATTATAGACCTTAAGGAGCTTGACATCGGTGGTTGGAAAGTTGTTGGAGTCGATTGTCAAGGATGAGGTTACAGAGTACCTGGAGGCATATGACAAGATAGGCAGAACTCAGCATGGATTCCTTAAAGGAAAATCCTGCCTGACAAATCTATTACAATTTTTTGAGGAAATTACCAGTAGGCTAGACAAGGGAGATGCAGTGGATGTTGTATATTTGGATTTTCAGAAGGCCTTTGATAAGGTGCCACACATGAGGCTACTTAACAAGATAAGAGCCCATGGAGTTATGGGAAAGTTACATACATGGATAGAGCGTTGGCTGATTGGCAGGAAACAGAGAGTGGGAATAAAGGGATCCTATTCTGGTTGGCTGCCGGTTACCAGTGGTGTTCCACAGGGATCAGTGTTGGGGCCGCTTCTTTTTACATTGTACATCAACGATTTGGAGATGGCTTTGTGGCTAAGTTTGCTGATGATACGAAGATACGTGGAGGGGCCGGTAGTGCTGAGGAAACGGAGAGTCTGCAGAGAGACTTGGATAGATTGGAAGAATGGGCAGAGAAGTGGCAAATGAAGTACAATGTTGGAAAGTGTATGGTTATGCACTTTGGCAGAAAAAATAAACGGGCAGACTATTATTTAAATGGGGAAAAAATTCAAAGTTCTGAGATGCGACGGGACTTGAGAGCCCTCATACAGGATACCCTTAAAGTTAACCTCCAGGTTGAGTCAATAGTGAAGAAGGTGAATGCAATGTTGGCATTCATTTCTAGAGGAATAGAGTATAGGAGCAGGGATGTGATGTTGAGGCTGTGTAAGGCGCTGGTGAGACCTCACTTGGAGTACTGTGGGCAGTTTTGGTCTCCTTATTTAAGAAAGGATGTGCTGACGTTGGAGAGGGTACAGAGAAGATTCACTAGAATGATTCCGAGAATGAGAGGGTTAACATATGAGGAACGTTTGTCCGCTCTTGGACTGTATTCCTTGGAGTTTAGAAGAATGAGGGGAGACCTCATAGAAACATTTCGAATGTTAAAAGGCATGGACAGAATGGATGTGGCAAAGTTGTTTCCCATGATGGGGGAGACTAGTACGAGAGGGCATGACTTAAGGATTGAAGGGCGCCCATTCAGAACAGAAATGTGAAGAAATTTTTTTAGTCAGAGGGTGGTGAATCTATGGAATTTGTTGCCACGGGCAGCAGTGGAGGCCAAGTCATTGGGTGTATTTAAGGCAGAGATTGATAGGTATCTGAGTAGCCAGGGCATCAAAGGTTATGGTGAGAAGGTGGGGGAGTGGGACTAAATAGGAGAAAATGGATCAGCTCATGATAAAATGGTGGAGCAGACTCAATGGGCCGAATGGCCTACTTCTGCTCCTTTGTCTTATGGTCTTATGGTCGTTATACTGAAACTCTCATTATCTTGCTATTATATATATACTAAATTACTCTCAAAAATCTTTATCAAATTTTTAGGCAATAGAATCAGAATGACATAGGTTCATTATCCTAAATTATATGATGTGAAATTTGCTGTTTTGTGACAGCAGTGCAGTGTAAAGTAATAAAATTATTACACAAAATACAAAAATAAGTTGTGCAAATAGATGGAATAATGAGGTAGTATTCAGGGACTGCTCAGAAATTGTATGGTGGAGGTAAAGAAGCTGTTTCTGAATTTTTGAGTGGGGGAATTCAGGCTTCTGTATTTTCTGCCCAATGATAGTAACAGGAAGGAGCATACCCAGATGGTGAGGGTCTTTAGCAAAAGATGCTGCTGTCTTATAAAATTGTATCTTTACCCTAATATTGTTCTTAATCTCTTAGACATATTTGAAACACTTTTCTCCTAGATATTTTCATTTCTCAGTGAGGTATTGACGGATTTTAATTAATTTTTAAATGCTTGATATTTTTTGCCTATTAAGAAGCTTCAAATCAATATTCCCTAAATTTAGTTAGTTCAGCCTTCACATCTGAGATTTGGATTATTTGCAACCCGGGCAGTCCCCGTACTTTATTAGTTCTCAAGCACTTTGAAATGTCCCGAGGTCATTGAAGGTGCTATATACAGTGCCTATACAAGGTATTCAACCAACCCCCCTCCCCCCAACTTGGAAGTTTTATTGTTTTACAACATTGAATCACAGTGGATTTAATTTGTCTTTTTTTTTGACATTGATCAACAGAAAAAGACTCGTGTTAAAGTGGAAACAGATATCTACAAAGTGATCTAAATTAATTATAAATATAAAACACAAAATAATTGATTGCTTAAGTATTCATCCCCTTCGAGTCAGTATTTAGTAAAATGCACCTTTGGCAGCACTTGCAGCCTTCAGTCTGTCTGGATAGGTCTCTATCAGCTTTGCAAATCTGGACAGTGCAATTTTTCCCTTCTTTACAAAACTGCTCAAGCTCTGTCAGATTGCATAGGTATGGAGAGTGAACAGTCCTTTTCAAGTCCAGCCGCAAATTCTCAATTGGATTAAAATCTGGACTCTGACATGGTCACTCCAGGACATTAACTCCAGAACATTGCTTTTAAACCATTGCTATGTAGCTTTGGCTTTATGCTTGAGGTCATTGTCTTGCGAGAAACAAATCATCTCCCAAGTCTCAGTTCTCTTGCAGACCGCATCAGGTTTTCCTCCAGGATTTCCCTGTATTTTGCTGCATTAACTTCACCCTCTACCTTCACATGCCTTCCAAGGCCTGCTGCACTGAAGCAACCCCAAAGCATGATGCAGCCACCACCATGCTTCACAGTAGGGATGGTGTGTTTTTAATGGTGTGCAATGTTTGGCGTACACCAAACATAGTGTTTAGTCTGATGACGAAAAAGCTCATTTTTGGTTTCATCAAACCATAGAACTTCTTCCAGTTGACTTCAGGGTCAGCTACCTCCTGTGAGTTTTTTTCAACAGTGGCTTTCTCTTTGCCACTCTCATAAAGCTGCGACTGGTGACGCACTCGGGCAACAGTTGTTGTATGCGCAGTCTCTCCATCTCAGCCACTGAAGCTTGTAACTCCTCCAGAGTTGTCATAGGTCTCTTGCTGGCCTCCCTCATTAGTCCTCTTTTTGCACGGTCACTCAAGTTTTGAGGAGGGCCTGTCCTAGGCAGATTTACAGCTGTGCCACATTCTTTCCATTTGTTGATTGTTGACTTAACTGTACTCCAAGGGATAGTCAGTGACATGGAAATTTTCTTGTATCCATCTCCTGACTTCTGCTTTTCAATGACCTTTCACGGAGTTGCTTGGAGTGTTCTTTAGTCTTCAGGGTGAAGTTTTTGACAGAATACTGACTCACCAGCAGTTAGACCTTCCTGATACAGGCGTATTTTTACTACGTTCAGTTGAAACACCTTGACTGCATACTGGTCTCCAAAAACAGCTCTCCATTTGACTAATTATGTGACTTCTAAAACCTGTGATGATTTGGTGTGTCATATTAAAGGGGGTGAATACTTATGCAATCAATTATTTTGTGCTCTATATTTGTAATTAATTTAAATCACTTTGTAAGATCTGTTTTCACCTTGACACAAAAGGATTCCTCTGTTGATCAGTGGCAAAAAAGCCAAATTAAATCCATTGTAATTCAATGTTGTAAAACAATATAACATGAAAACTTCCAAGGGCTGTGAATACTTTTTGTAGGCACTATAATTATTATTTTATGATGAGTTGCATACTTTGATGCATAACAAGTGAAGAGGAATAGTAGAATTTTATTTTGCTTTTGTGTCAAGAGATACTGAAAACAATTGTTCAGGGACAAGAATGATTGATGCCAAGTAATTTCCTTTTGTCAAAGGAGTTGTTGCAATACATGGGGAGCTCTTTTGGGACGACATATCTGTTTGAAATTTACCAAGTCAGTTGGAACCCGCCACTGCATGATCAACTTCTCACAACCAATTTTCACTATAGATTTGCTGATTCTATTTAACCTATTGCTGAAATTTACAGTGCCATTCAAAGTGAGGTTAGAGAAATTGTAGCAGTACGCAACATATTATCAAGTGGAAGTGATTTTGTTTACATTCCTTTTATTATTGCTGTACAGGATCAAAAGTACCATGGTCAGTGCTCCTCCGAACTTGACCCTCTTATACATTTACTTCTCAAAACAAAATGAAACATGATCCTTTATAGCATCACAAAAGCATGGAATTGTAACTTTGCTCAGACTCTATATCTGATTTTCTCTTTCCTCTCCTTTAACTTTAAAGTTAGATTTAACAGTTAACCATTTATTTACAGGATACAACAGACACTAAACATTCTGTAAACCCTTCAAGTTACACCCAGTTACAAATACCAAAGAGTGTGCTCGGGCCCTCTCGCACTGCAGCACACCTCCGCTGTTTCCACGGCACCGGTTGTGATTCAGTTCATCGGTGAGTCCTCAAAGCAAAAAAGACCAAGTGCTTTCAGCATGCTAGATTTATACTCTGCCAGTGTCATGACATCATCAGTTGGCCCCGTGGCACCAAACAGCATCGAGTAGAAGGGCTGCAGTGCTCCTTAAATGGGCCAATCTCTAGTTAGCATGGGAGAACGGCTTTCGATGAACAGGTAAAATTGATACTTTCTGCAACAGTCATCATGTCCAACATAATCAGAGGAAGAAGGGAAGAGAAAGAGCTGAAGGTGAGGTGAGTGACAGGTAAAAGGAGTGGAGCAGGGGAGCAAAGAAGAAGGAGTCAAACACGTGTGGATTGTTAGGTGAAGGAATTGAGGGGAAGTGTTCAATTCACTTTGGTGAAAAGGGGAAGTGCCTCAGTATTATCCCTCCAAATACTCTATCATATACAATTCCCAATGTGTGAAGTGCTATAGGACAGGTGTTGCACTCATAAGTGTGCACAAAGGCCTTTCCTCCACTCACTCCACCACTGCTTGAAAAGGGAGGGTACAGTGAGATGTTTGTTGAGATAGAATTGTGTTTGGAAAATTAGGGAAGATTAGAGATTGAGGAGGGAGGTCGCGAGGATGTGGTCATTACCTCTGTGCAAACTGCTGGAAGAAATCTGCGAACCAGGCGTCTCCTGTGGAGACAGAGGAATGGTTAATATTTCAGGTTAAGATGGAGCTTCTCAGCCCAAAATGTCAACCATCCCTCTGCCTCCACCGATGCTGCCTGACTTACTGAGTTGCTGTACATCCCAGTGCCTGCAGTCTCTCTTGTCTCCATAACTTCCATGGTTGCATTGTTACACCACCATCTGGAGATGCAGTCAGGGAGGCATTTCTCTCTCCTGCTGTGGAGGGCATGGGCTTCAGGGACATCATTACAAAGAGTGGACCAGGCTGACCAAGAGGAGGGAGTGGTAGGCAGATGAAAGCAGAGGTAGACTGAGCTGGTCTGCAATGGCATTGAAGACAAAGTTGGAGGAAGAGGGTGCAGTTTAGGGCTACAAGTGGTTGTGAATGGATTGGAGACATGATGGGGTTGAGATCTCAAATTTCTGATGGGGGAAGTGAGGAGTAGTTCTATGATTAGGCTTGGGGCTGTGTGGGTAGGAGGAGCAGAAAATGGGGATGTAATTGGGTTTTAACGTGGTAATGGTGTAAGGGTTTTGAACAGAAACAACTGCAGGCTGATGGAAGAGGAAATGTTTTAGAGATTGTCACAACAGTCAATGAACCAGCAAGGCTATCTATCTTGCTATCTAGACTTGGCATGAGCATCGTATGAAGGCCTGATTCTCTGTGAGTTGCCTATTCTGTTAGAGGGTCACAGATGTACTAATAAATATTGCTTCTGAATTAGAAGCTTGCATTGTGTGTTACTTGATGTCACTGCATCATTTTCTCTATTTCCAGTCATTGTGAATGATAGTGTGCACACATTTGATAGCGTTTTCCAAACAATATTTACAAAATTATATGAATACACACAATCGACCTAAGCTTATTTAGTGATCATGTTCCAAACTAAATTCCTTTAAGGGAGAACAAGTTTGCTGCTGCTGTATAGTTCCAGTAACCAAGTTTCAAACCACACTTCAGATGCTGTTTCTGTGAGGTTTTGTGAGGTTTGCATGTTTTCCCTGTGACCTAGTGCATTTTACATAGAAACATAGAAACATAGAAAATAGGTGCAGGAGTAGGCCATTTGGTCCTTCGAGCCTGCACCGCCATTTATTATGATCATGGCTGATCATCCAACTCAGAACCCCGCCCCAGCCTTCCCTCCATACCCCCGACCCCCGTAGCCACAAGGGCCATATCTAACTCCCTCTTAAATATAGCCAATGAACTGGCCTCAACTGTTTCCTGGGGCAGAGAATTCCACAGATTCACCACTCTCTGTGTGAAGAAGTTTTTCCTAATCTCAGTCCTAAAAGGCTTCCCCTTTATCCTCAAACTGTGACCCCTCGTTCTGGACTTCCCCAACATCGGGAACAATCTTCCTGCATCTAGCCTGTCCAATCCCTTTAGGATTTTATACGTTTCAATCAGATCCCCCCTCAATCTTCTAAATTCCAATGAGTACAAGCCCAGTTCATCCAGTCTTTCTTCATATGAAAGTCCTGCCATCCCAGGAATCAATCTGGTGAACCTCCTTTGTACTCCCTCTATGGCAAGGATGTCTTTCCTCAGATTAGGGGATCAAAACTGCACACAATACTCCAGGTGTGGTCTCACCAAGACCTTGTACAACCGCAGTAGTACCTCCCTGCTCCTGTACTCGAATCCTCTCGCTATAAATGCCAGCATACCATTCGCCTTTTTCACCGCCTGCTGTACCTGCATGCCCACTTTCAATGACTGGTGTATAATGACACCCAGGTCTCGTTGCACCTCCCCTTTTCCTAATCAGCCACCATTCAGATAATAATCTGTTTTCCTATTTTTGCCACCAAAGTGGATGACTTCACATTTATCCACATTAAATTGCATCTGCCATGAATTTGCCCACTCACCCAACCTATCCAAGTCACTCTGCATCCTCTTAGCATCCTCCTCACAGCTAACACTGCCACCCAGCTTCGTGTCATCCGCAAACTTGGAGATGCTGCATTTAATTCCCTCATCCAAGTCATTAATATATATTGTAAACAACTGGGGTCCCAGCACTGAGCCTTGCGGTACCCCACTAGTCACCGCCTGCCATTCTGAAAAGGTCCCGTTTATTCCCACTCTTTGCTTCCTGTCTGCTAACCAATTCTCCATCCACATCAATACCTTACCCCCAATACCGTGTGCTTTAAGTTTGCACACTAACCTCCTGTGTGGGACCTTGTCAAAAGCCTTTTGAAAATCCAAATATACCACATCCACTGGTTCTCCCCTATCCACTCTACTAGTTACATCCTCAAAAAATTCTATGAGATTCGTCAGACATGATTTTCCTTTCACAAATCCATGCTGACTTTGTCCGATGATTTCACCGCTTTCCAAATGTGCTGTTATCACATCCTTGATAACTGACTCCAGCAGTTTCCCCACCACCGACGTTAGGCTAACCGGTCTATAATTCCCCGGTTTCTCTCTCCCTCCTTTTTTAAAAAGTGGGGTTACATTAGCCACCCTCCAATCCTCAGGAACTAGTCCAGAATCTAACGAGTTTTCTTTGTATCCAACAGCCTCCCACATCTCAAAGACTGGTAGGTCAGTTGTCTACTGTATACGACCCTGAGTGTAGATAGCAGGCAAGAAAATTCGGGGTGGGGAGTCGTATACGTGGTGTGGGGGAAGATGTTGTGGATGGGTATGTGAGAGAGAACTGGTTATAAGGAAATAAATGTGGGAATGCGCTTCGAATCAGCAACGAGTCAATGAACCAAATGGTTTCTTTCCATGGTGCAAGAAAATATGAAATAAATGGGAAGCAAAATTGTGCAGTGCAAAGAAACTTCCTGGATTGATTCAAATAGAAAGTAATGTTTAATGAAGCAGAGATTCCTCTTTCTGTATGCATGGGGAAATCCAGTTCTGAACAAGCTGTGATTTTCATTAAGAGTTAACTCTTGAGATGCCAGAGTGGGATATAGAGCTGAACATGAGCAAGTGTGGTATTACAAACCTTTTCCATGTTGCCAAGTACAGTCCATGTAGCTACAAAACTGCGTATAAGCTAACTTAATAGGCTGGTTTGTCAATCATTCCTTGTGTTTTGAAATGTATTGGAAAATGTTCATATAATAAGATTTTAGATGTTGGCTAGAACAGGAGACAATGCTGCTGCTTAGAATATCATATTTCTTAACATACACTTGGGCTAAACTCGAACTGTGATACTCCTGTGATTGAGAGGCAAATTTTGCACAGTACCTGTTTCCTAAGCCACCTTCTCTATGGTTCAGAGGGTGTGACCAGCCAGTGTTTGTGTTGGGCACCAGGAAACGACTCAACCTTAAAATTGCAAACAAATAAAACAGACTTGAGGATAGCAGCTAAACTGATCAACATTCCTACGGTGTTTTAACACACTTATTTTGAAGAAAACATGGAGAAATATTTGTTTGTCATCTTTTTATTCACATCATTAACAGGTCAGCTTTTTATACTAAATATTCCACTCTCTTCTAAGTTCACCAATTTGACTTTATAATTATAATATTAGTAGTTCTAAAGTGGCTTATATAGCTTTTGTGTGTCTTTATTAATAATATTACCAACAGCAGAAATAAACAAGTCGTATGCTATCAGTTAAGAATGAATTTGATAACAGCTGTGTTCACCTTCATCACAGTCATTGGCCTTTAAAAACTTACAGAAATGCTAACTATTGTCTTGTGGATTACTACATTCTAATAGTTTACTGAACTAATTCACTCATGAAATAATACAAAAGATATCATTAAAAGTTAGTAATATTTATTTTAGTAACAGCTTTCCTCATAAAAAAGGATGTGACTTTTTTGTGTGTTTAATACAACTTTGCCAGAACATTATATTATTTTCAGCAATAAAATGAGACGTGATTGCTGTAGGTGTTTTCTTTCCATGGTAACTGAGACAGTGTCTGCTTTCTCAGACACTGAGAAGGATGAGAGGGACCTATAGAAATGCATACGATTATGAAAGGGATAGATACGATGGTGGCAGGAAAGTTGGTTCCACTGGCAGGTGAGACAAGAACTAGAGGATGTAGCTTTCAGGTTCAGGTGAATAGTTTTAAAGTGGAGATGAAGAGAAATCACCTTTCCCAGTGAGTAGGGAACCTGTGGAATTCTCTGCTGAGGGAAAAAGTAGACATTAACTCATTAACTATATTTATTCTAAGGCATAGTTAGATAGATTTCTGCATACCAGGGGAATTAAGGGTTAAGGGGAGAAAGGCAGGTGGGTGGAGCTGAATGCACAACCAGAGCAGTCATGATCTTATTCAATGGCAGAGCAGATTTAACAGACCAGATGGCCTGCTCTTGCTCCTTCTTTCATATGCTTAAGTTCAATGTAGACATTTGCAATAACTTTGTATTTCTTTGCGAAAGTTATGAATTAGTTAATAGCTACTTCTGTTGTTGTGATGATGACGGTAAAGGATCAACGAACCACTTAATTATGGTAAATGAACAACTACACAATAAATGTCCCTGCAGTCTACGATTGAAGAACATATTAATCACTTAATCCATACCAAGGAGCAGAGGTAAAGTGTCGATGAGGGGCACACAGTGCCTATAGTTTGCGTTTATGTGGTTTAATCATGCAAAAGGCCTTGGGGGAGGTGGTTAAACGAAGATGTACTGTCAATAAATTTCTTTTAGTATGGAAGTAAAAGTAAATGGATATAAAGAATAGTTTGTTGGAGCATTCAGAAATAGATTGTAGGGTTCTGTTTTGAGATCACTGATATTCAAGTGTCCTTAGATTCTATGCAGATCAGCTGGTGGGGGTATTTTTTAATCTTTCCATGCTTGAATGTGAGGGTCCTATTTTCAAGCCAGTGCCAAAGGAAGACAAGGTAACGTGTCTTAATGACTACCATCCTGCAGCTCTGGCATCCACCATCAGGAAGAGCTTTGAGTGGCTCGTCATGGCACAAATTAACTCCTGCCTCCCAGACAATTTTGACCCACTGCAATTCATCATTTCCTGAGACAGGTCTACAGTAAACACCATCTCCCTCACTCCATGCACATCCCTGGAACATCTACAGTATGTCAGAATATATTTTATTGACTACAGTTCTGCATTCAATACCATAATTCCAAGCAATTCATCGCCCAACTCTGAGACCTCTGAGGCAACACTTCCCTCTGCAACTTGATCCTTGACTTCCTGACCAATAGACCATCAGTAAGGATAGGGAGCAATACCTCCACCACAATTATTCTCTACACTCACTACTGTGTGGCCAGATTCTCCTCTAAATTTATCCACAAGTATGGTGCCATCATAGTGGACCCTATCTCAAATAACGATAGACAGTGTGGTGAAATGGTGTCATGACAATAACCATCCCTCAATGTCAGTGAAACAAAGAGCTGGTCATTGATTTCAGGAAGTGGTTTAGGATGGGGTGACACTCATGTCCTGTTTCCATCAATGGTGCTAAGGTTGGGAGGGTTGATGTCTTCAAGTTCCTAGGAGTGAGCATCACCATTAGTCTTTCTTGGTCCAACCATGTTGATACCAAGACCAAGAAAGCTGACCACCACCTCTACTTCCTTTGGAGGCTAAAGAAATTTGACTTGTCCTGTCGATCCTTACCAATTTTTATTGATGCACCATAAAAAAGTATCTAGATGCACCATGGCATGTATGACAACTGTTCTACCTATGACCACAAAAAACTGCAGATCGTTGTGGACGCAGTCCATCACATCACAGAAACCAGCCTTTCCTCCATGGGCTCTGTGCTTCTTGCTGCTTCAGTAAAACAGACAGCTTAACCAAAAACCTCACCCACCCTGGGCATTTTCTTTTCTTTCTCCTTCCCATCTGGCAGAAGATACAAAAGCCAAAAAACATGTACCACCAGGCTCAAGGCCATCTTCTTTCCAGCTGTCATACAACTATTGAACAATCCCTTTGAACAGTAAGATAGACTCTAGACATAACAATTTACCTTGTTAAGGCTTTTCTCTTTATTGTCCACCTACTCTGCACTTTCTCTGTAATGCTGATGCGTTCATTGTGCAATCTGTTATTGTTTTACCTTGTACTACTGTTGTAATGCAATAATCTGTGTGAACAGCATGCAAGACAAGTTGCACTGTACCTCAGTACAAGTGACAATAGTAAACCGTGTCTATTAATGACATCAGGGAGCAAAATCTAAATTAGCAGATGATGATAGATTTGGAATAATTCTGCAGACCACTGGAAGCGACAAGGACATGTAGATAGACTGTGGAATGGGAAAATGGTGACAAATATAAATCCCTGTTAGTTACTGTAAGAGTTAATTAAAATATATATTTTGAATGAGGAAGACAAAATTATGAAAACTTAAGTATTGAAATTAATTAAAATTAAAAATAAAAGTATCAATGGAACACAAAGTTTATTGTATAAAAGCTGGATAAAAATATGAGTTTATATAAAGTTTCATTGTGGCCATTTGACTAAAAACTAACTTTCCGATTGGAGAGAACAAGTAGACCATTCAGCCTAAGTCACATAAGCAGTGTTGTTAATTCAACTTTAATAGAAAGGAGTAAAAAATTACATGCTCATATGTGTACCTGCTTTGAAACTTGTATATTTCTTTCATTTATTGAGGCACACACAATGCACCAACTATCTCAGGTGTGAACCCACTGAATCTGGAGATACGGGAAGATACACCAGTGCATCGTCTGCTCACCACTATCACTGCCACCATGGCGACAGGAGATAACTTGGTTGGTGGTCCAGTTATCATTAATGCTGATCCAGCTGAACATCCATTTGACATAATTCCAAATGCAACAAATCAATGGGATGTAAGTTTCACAGCAATTTGTTTGCAAACTTTCTTTTTAAAAAAATTGCTAAATGTTTTTCATTTTTAGCTTCATTACCAAAAATGCCTTAGGCAATCTCTTAAACTGCTTGTATTGTTTTTATTAACAGAATAATAAATTAACATTTAAAAACATTACCTGAAGAGCTAATTGTGTTATGAAATTTCCAACATACATTAAACTATCATGTATGTGCATTATTAGGCTGGTGATTAAAGAGTGGAGTGACATTTGCGATCTTCTAGTCTTCCAGAACCATTTCAGAGTCCAGTGATTTTTGAAAGATGACTTCCAATGCCTCCACAATGTGTTCAGTTACCTCTTT
Organism: Mobula hypostoma; assembly: GCF_963921235.1. Classification (NCBI taxonomy): domain Eukaryota; kingdom Metazoa; phylum Chordata; class Chondrichthyes; order Myliobatiformes; family Myliobatidae; genus Mobula; species Mobula hypostoma. The sequence continues at coordinate 46,354,271 of NC_086111.1, forward strand.
CAGAAGCCTGGCATGTAGTCCATCTAGTCCATGTGACTTATCTACCTTCAGACTTTTCAGCTTTCCAAGCACCTTCTTCTTAGTAATAACAACTACACTCACTTCTGCCCACTGACACTCTCAAAACTCTGGCATACTGCTAGTGTCTTTCACAGTGAAGACTGACGCAAAATATTTCTGAAGTGTATCCTCCATTTCTTTTGTTCCCTCATTACTACTTCTCTAGTGTAATTTTCCAGCCGTCCAATACTCACTCTCACCTCCCTTTTTTTACTTTTTATATATCTGAACAATCTTTTGGTATCCTCTATACTGTTGGGCTAGCTTACCTTCATATTTCATCTTTTCTCTCCTTATGACTTTTTGATTGTCTTCCGTTGATTCTTAAAAGCTTCCCAATCCGCTAGCTTCGTACAATTTTTGCGATATCATGCTTTCATCACTGAAAATAAAATAAAATACCTGGACCCAGAACACATGCTCACATACAACTTAACCACACTTCATTTTACTTGTGCAGGAGAACGCATGACTCCTGTCACAATGCTGTTCTGAGGCCAGAACAGTAAACTGCTATTTTTTATATAGAACCAGCTTTATCAGTTACGAATACCATTTGGTAAATTGCATATGCTTCAATTCCTTACAATAGAGGTCTGAAAAGTTAATGGAATAGACAAGCTGACAACTGATGCTGCTTTGAAGTTAGTAAAACAATTGTCCCTTAGTTGGTGGCTGTGTTTCACATCCTTCAGTTATTCCTACCTTGTCTGTCTCCGACACCCCTATTGTGTAAGGCTTGAAGACACACTGCCGCAGTCACACCCACCTGTCTGATCTGTACTAAGCAGATGTGTCTCCGGCGGTCTCACTTGAAAGGTCTTTAACCTTCGCCTTAGTGCAACTCCCATCATGACCCGAAACATTCTCAGTTTATTAATTTCCATACATGCTACCTGATTTGCTGAGTTCCTCCAGCATTTTGTGTGTGTTGCTTTGGGTTTCCAGCATCCGCTGGACTGCTTGTCTTTCAAATCAAATTTGGCCAGCCCCTCTCTTGTGCTTCTGCTGTTACCTTTATTCAACTGTGATACCAGTATATCCAATCTCTCAAACTGCAGGGTGAATTGTATCATACTATGATTACTGTCTCTGAAGAGTTCCTTCACCTTAAGCTCCATAGTCAAATCTGGTTCATTACACCAGGGGTCCCCAACCTTTTTTTCACTGCGGACCGGTTTAATATTGACAATATTCTTGTGGACCGGCCAACCAGTGGGGAGCGGGTGCTCTTCACAGAAATATGATGTTGGAAATGGAAGCAACGTTTTCAGTGCTTTCGTGGGTATCTCAGGATATTCAGCCTTGACTTTGATCCAGAATGCCGGCAGAGATGTTAAGTCAAACATACTTTTCAGCCCACCATCATTTGCAAGTTCGAGGGGTTGATCTTCTTCCTGCACTGACATGGATGATTCACCAGGGACATTCACAAATGGGTCATTGACCTATTCCTTTACACGTCTTGGGTCATTTGCGGTTGAGAAGTCACGCTCGAATTCTGTCGACAGCGAAGATAGGTGATCGTGCACCAGCTGTGAGAAGGACGGTGCAGCCTCAGTCTCTGCCAAAATCCCAGCTAATTTTGGGAACATGTAAAATATGCCCTGTCCACTTGCTGTCCTCACAGATCAATCATAAGCTAATCAAAAGCCATCTTGCAGATATTCCACAAATTCCTTTTCTTGGGATCCAGCACAATCCAGAGTTTTCCAATGTACCTACACAATGAAATCCCTCATGACTATTGTAACATTGCCATTTTTACATGCCTCTTTTTAATCTCCTGTTATAATTTGTATCCCACATTTTCGCTACTGTTCAGATGCCTGCATATAACTCCCATCAGGGTGTTTTTACCTTTGCAATTTCTTAGCTCCATCCACAAGGGATTCTACATCTCCAGATCCACAGTATGCCACTTCTTTTTAAGGATTTGACTTCATATTTCACCAACAAAGCCACCCCACCTCTCTTGCCTTTCTGCCTGTCCTTTTGATACAATGTGTATCCATGGATGTCTAGCTCCAAGCTGTGGTCTTCTTTCAACCATGACCTTCTGATGGCCACAAGGTCATACCTGTGGACTTCTAGCTGCAGTATAAGCTCATCTAACTTACTTTGTGTATAACACCTTCAGTCTGATTCTCTAACTTCTTGTCAATTCTGCATATTTCCTGAAGTTACATTTTTACCTATTTCTAAAGTTTCTGTCCTGTTCATTATTCTGGTGACTTCTGGAATGTCTCTGGCAGTCTTCAAGATGAAATGTCTCGTCTGAAGGTATGTGTGGTGGCCAGGAATAGATAAATAGATTGAAGACATGGCTAAAAGCTGCTCAGGATGCCAAAAGGTTCAAAATGCACCCCATAGGCTCTGTTACACCTGGGAGAGTAGACGTCATCACCATGACAAAGAGTACATATTGACTTTGCTGGGCCATTCATGGATTCCATGTTTCTGATTGCTGTGGATGCTAATTCGAAGTGGCCAGGGGTCACACCAATGAAGTCAACCACCTCAGCAAAGACTGTCTCCACCCTGAGGACTATCTTCACCAGAAATGGCTTACCTGAACAAATTGTGAGTGTCAATGGAGCACAAATCACATCAGTAGAATTCCGTCTCTTCATGAAGAAAAATGGCATCAGACATTTCAAGTCAGCTCCTCACCACCCAGCAATGAATGGGTTAGCTGAAAGGTTTATCCAAACCTTTAAGAAGTCAATTAAAGTGATGGACAAGGAGGACATTTCTCTGTAGCATAAGGTGGACAAATTCCTTTCTGTGTATTGGAACTCTGTTCATGCAACAATAAATCAAACACCTGTAATGCTGTTCATGAGCATGAATCTGAGATCCTGAATAGACCTCCTGAAACCAGACCTGTGGAGGGAAGTGCAGAATAAACAGTTCAGCCAGTTGCCAAGTGAAGCAGCAAGGAGCTTTGAGGTTGGGCAGGAAATCCTAGTACATGATTACCAAGAAGACAGTGGACACCCGGCAGGATAGCTACAAGAACTGGACCACTGCTGTTCACAGTGGACATTGGAGATCAGACATGGAGACATCATGTGGACCAGGTACTGGAGGCTCAAACAAAGAGCACGCCTGAGTCAACTGCATCTAATAAGACGGACCCATTACAGTCACCGGACTTACCTCTCAGTGATGATCAGGTCACTGACAGCAACGTGACACTGGCAGCCGAGAATGTTTTCTTAGATAAGACTCCTACCAGACCTGATGTCACTCCACAGGTCCAGAGGCGTTATCCTGAAAGAAACAGAGCACCACCCGAAAGACTGAAGTTAGTGAAGTTAGTTATGGACCATTATTGTGAAAGCATATTTATTTGGAATATGGTTTACGAAAGGGAAATTGAATGTTTTGTACATACACAGTTTTATGTTGCATTAATCTAAAGGGGGAGGAAATGTAATGTATGGACCTATTTCTTTTAGAGCAATGACCCCCCCCCAGCACTATGTATTGATCTGCTGTCTACGCATGCACATTGTTTTCTCTCTCTCTCTCTCTCTCTCTCGCTCTCTCGCTCTCTCTCTCTCTCTCTCTCTCTCTCTGCAATGTGAATACACCGGTTAAAGCCATCTCCCGTGTGCATGCTCTTATAGATAGATAGATATACTTTATTGATCCCGAGGGAAATTGGGTTTCATTACAGCCGCACCAACCAAGAATAGAGCATGAATATAGCAATACAAAAACCACAAACAATCAAACAACAAAATGCAAACTATGCCAGATGGAAAATAAGTCCAGGACCAGTCTATTGGCTCAGGGTGTCTGACTCTCCACGGAAGGAGCTGCAAGTTCGATGGCCGCAGGCAGGAACGACCTCCCGTGCCGCCAAGTGTTGTATCATGGTGGAATGTGGCAGAAGTCCAACAGTGGAAAGTTCAATATCCGGTCTACAAACACGTTCCTCGATTGTAATATGACCCGGATTGCACCATCTGTTGTTAACCAGAACAGTAAGCACCCAACTCCTTTACGCTTACCGCTCTCAGTGCACTTCCGGTCAGCCCGAACGTTCTGGAAGCCGTCCATGGAAAAGTTTTGATCGGGTATGTCCTCATGCAGCCCCGTTCCAGTGAAACACATAACATTGCACTCCCGAAATGTTCTCTGACGCCTGGCTAGCGCCGTAAACTCGTCCATTTTATTACCCACTGAACTCCTCTTCTCCATAAGTCTCTGTTGTCTCGACCCGGTCCTCTTTCCTTGACTTTGTGATCCCCCTCTGCATCCTCTGTGTGTTTTCCTCCAGATTTCAGCAGGGGTGTCCGCTGCTCTGCTTGCTAAACCGGCCGGCATAAGCGCAAGCAGCTGGTCCCTGGAATAAACAATGCGACCATGCTTCTGTGCCGCTAATGAGACGTGTCGGAATGTAACTATTTCCAGCACTAAAAACCCAAATAAAACTCCCTCTACCAGCATGTTACAGAGGGTGCAGCTTTGATATTGATAGGCAGTTGTAGAGACACAACAATTACCTTTTTGGTTCTGCTTTTTATTTCAGTCATTAGCTGCTCAAATTCCCTCAGCAGTGAATTTTTTTGTTGTTCTTCCTGTGTTGTTGGTCCACACATGGACTAAGACAACTGGATCTTACCCCTTCCACTCCAAATTCCTCTGGGGGCTAGATGGGGTGTCCCAAATCTGGGCATCAGTAGGCAAAGACAATTCTCAATCATTGCAACAGAGAATTGTGTCTATTTCCCTGACCATACCACCTCCAATTGAACTGCACTTTTCTTCCCTCCTCTCTCTTGAATGGCTTTCTTAACCATGGTGCTATGGTCCAGTTGCTTATCTTTATAGCCCCCACCCCCAACTGCCCAGGAAGTAAGAACCTTAGACCTGTTGGTCAAGCTCAAGGGCTGAGACTTTTCCAGAACCACCTCTCGGATCTCCCGAACTGCCTCACTCATAGTCACGCCCTCTTGTCCCTGACCTCAGACTGAATTTGAAGTAGTTAATGTAATCAGCGTGACTACCTCCTGAAACACAGCTTCCAGGTAACTCTCTCCCTCCCTGATGCATTAGAAGCTCAGATTCCAACTCATCAACTTTAAGCCCGAGCTCCTCCAGCAGCCAACCCTTGCTGCGGATGTGGTCACCAGCAGCCGCAATGGGGTCCACCAGCTCCCACATGAATGATTGAACTGAAACTCAAACGATCATTGAGAGGAAGTAACTTCGTATAACACCAACACCTAAAATAGAGTCATGAAGTCTTATAGCATGGAAACAGATTCTTCAGCATCTCATCCATGCTGACCAAAATACTTATATACGCCATGGGGAGGATATGACTGAAATATAGGTCAAATTCCTACATTTCGTCCCTATGCCTCAATTTATTTCTTGTCCAGGTAGCTATCCAAATGTTTTTGAAACATTATGGTTATATCGAACCCTACCACCTCCTCCTGTTCCATATATAGAGATACGCTGTGTGGAAAAACTTGCTCTCAGATCTCCTGTAAGTATTTCCACCCTCAACTTAAACACATGTACTCTAGTTCTAAACTCTCCCTGAAAAAAAAAGATTGTGGCTGGCTACCCCATCTATATGCCTAAAAGGAGAACAATGGAATATAACATAATCTTACCTGAAATTTTCATCAATATATTTGAATGCCGTTTTTATATGCTTAATTTTACTTAATACTGTGTTTTTGCTTTTTGTAACAGCTAGTGACAACAAGCAGCCCTGAGCTTGATTTTGAACGCACTCCACGTTTCACACTTCAACTGCTCGTGAAAGACCAGAAGGGTAGTTCAGCTTCCCAAACCATCGTAATCAAGATTCTTGATGTAAATGAGCCGCCCTTCTTTCTGGGAACTTTGGGTAACCAAGGTATGTATTTACTTCCGGCAGATCATTCCAGACTAAAAAGGTACCTAGTATGTATTAAAAAATACACGTGTCTGGAAGTCATTGCTCTTTGTGAGTACCATAAATTAAGTAGTTTCTCATTAGCAAATGCACATTACAAATAGCTAAAATACACTGTAGTAAACTAGGGACAGTCCAGGTAATACCTGATACATATTAAGGATCTGAGCCTGATCCAATGCAATAGATTATTTAACAGGGTTGTATTTATAGGATAAATACCTCTAGTCTGATCATCTGAGATGGGTTGAGATCTATACAAAAAAAACATCCAGTTGTAGTCTGGCATACTGACCTCTACCATGCCAAGGCACAGCGACAACTCGCAGATACCTCCTCTTATTTACCCCTCGCTCGTGACCCCACTAAGGAGCACCAGACCATTGTCTCCCACACCATCACCGACTTTATCTGCTCAGGGGATCTCCCATCCACTGCTACCAACCTTATAGTTCCCACACCTCGCACTTCCCGTTTCTACCTCCTACCCAAGATCCACAAACCTGCGTGTCCTGGCAGACCTATTGTCTCAGCTTGCTTCTGCCCCACCGAACTTGTTTCTGCATACCTCGACACGGTTTTATCCCCGCTTGTTCAATCTCTTCCCACCTATATTCGTGACACTTCTCACGCTCTTAAAGTTTTCGATGATTTTAAGTTCCCTGGACCCCTCTGCTTTATTTTCACCATGGATGTCCAGTCCCTATATACTTCCATCCCCCATCAGGAAGGTTTCAAAGCTCTCCGCTACTTTTTGGATTCCAGACCTAATCAGTTCCCCTCTACCACCACTCTGCTCCGTCTAGCAGCATTAGTCCTTACTCTTAATAATTTCTCCTTTGGCTCCTCCCACTTCCTCCAAATTAAAGGTGTAACTATGGGCACCCGTATGGGTCCTAGCTATGCCTGTCTTTTTGTTGGCTTTGTGGAACAATCTATGTTCCGCGCCTATTCTGGTATCTATCCCCCACTTTTCCTTCGCTACATCGACGACTGCATTGGTGCTGCTTCCTGCACGCATGCTGAGCTCGTTGACTTCATTAACTTTGCCTGCAACTTTCACCCTGCCCTCAAGTTTACCTGAAACATTTCCGACAACTCCCTCCCCCTTCTAGATCTTTCTGTCTCTATCTCTGGAGACAGCCTATCTACTGATGTCTACTATAAGCCTACTGACTCTCACAGCTATCTGGATTATTCCTCTTCTCGCCCTGTCTCTTGCAAAAATGCCATCCCCTTCTCGCAATTCCTCCGTCTCTGCCGCATCTACTCTCAGGATGAGGCTTTTCATTCCAGGACGAGGGAGATGTCCTCCTTTTTTAAAGAAAGGGACTTCCCTTCCTCCACCATCAACGCTGCTCTCAAACGCTTCTCCCCCATTTCATGCACATCTGCTCTCACTCCATCCTCCCGTCGCCCCACGAGGAACAGGGTTCCCCTGGTCCTCATCTACCACCCCACCAGCCTCCGGGTCCAACATATTATTCTCCGTAACTTCCGCCATCTCCAACGGGATCCCACCACTAAGCACATCTTTCCCTCCCCACCTCTCTGCTTTCTGCAGGGATCACTCCCTACGCGAGTCCCTTGTCCATTCGTCCTCCCCCATCCCTCCCCACTGATCTCCCTCCTGGCACTTATCCTTGTAGGTGGAACAAGTGCTACACATGCCCTTACACTTCCTCCCTTACCACCATTCAGGGCCCCAGACAGTCCTTCCAGGTGAGGTGACACTTCACCTTTGAGTCGGCTGGGGTGATATACTATGTCCGGTGCTCCTGATGTGGCCTTCTATATATTGGTGAGACCCGACACAGACTGGGAGATCGTTTTGCTGACACCTACTCTCTGTCCACCAGAGAAAGCGGGATCTCCCAGTGGCCACACATTTTAATTCCACATCCCATTCCCATTCTGATATGTCTATCCACAGCCTCCTCTACTGTAAAGATGAAGCCACACTCAGGTTGGAGGAACAACACCTTATATTCCGTCTGGGTAGCCTCCAACCTGATGGCATGAACATTGACTTCTCTAACTTCAGCTAATGCCCCACCTCCCCCTTGTACCCCATCCGTTATTTATTTATATACACACCTTCTTTCTCTCACTCTCCTTTTTCTCCCTCTGTCCCGCTACTATACCCCTTGCCCATCCTCTGGGTTTTTTTCCCCCCTCCCCCTTTTCTTTCTCCCTAGGCCTCCTGTCCCATGATCCTCTCGTATCCCTTTTGCCAATCACCTATCCAGCTCTTGGCTCTATCCCTCCCCCTCCTGTCTTCTCCTATCATTTTGGATCTCCCCCTCCCCTCCCACTTTCAAATCTCTTACTAGCTCTTCCTTCAGTTAGTCCTGACGAAGGGTCTCGGCCTGAAACGTCGACTGTACCTCTTCCTAGAGATGCTGCCTGGCCTGCTGCGTTCACCAGCAAATTTGATGTGTGTTGCTTGAATTCCCAGCATCTGCAGAATTCCTCGTGTTTATGTTTTAGATCCAGCACTTCAGTGCTTTTGGCAAGGATTTCTGTGTAATAGTACATAAAAACCAGAACAATGGTTTGTAATCGTATTGGCATAAATATTTTACATCATACTGATGAGCACTAAGAATGTGTGATCATTATGGGGTAAATTGAGGCCAAATATTTTGAGGGCAAGGTTCTCAGAGGTAATTGACTCATGATGATAATTTTTAAATAGTAAATATTGTCTTTGTTACAGATGCACATATCCTTAAGAGTCAATCCCATTAAGAAGTCCAGTATCATTCTATTTGGCATTAATTCGAGTGCAAGGACCACTGTCATCTTTCTGGTGCACTTGTCATCACCTTATGCACATCTGAGATTGCAGATCACGATTATAACTTTAAAGAGAAGGGACCACAATGGTCTAAACTACAACTGAAGAAAGGGTTTTATTACACTTTCTCTAGGTTGTTTAATTTTGACTCAGGCTATCTGGAACTTTGATACATTTCTGTATTTGCTAAGTGCACTGAACTAGGAAGTTACTTTTTTCTATTTTCGTTATTGATTTTGCTGCAAACATCTGTTTAACTGAGTAACTGATTTAAATCAAGTTAATGAGAAAACATTTTCACTCAAGACAATTGTGCAAATGTAAGAATAAGTGAAAATACAGTTAAGAGATGAATTTTTGGTCTTTTTTCATTGAGTATGGCCCTGGTTAAAGAAAGATATGATTTGACTCCGCTAGGGTAATTCCTGATTCGATAACTAATATAAATGCAAGGGCCATTACCACTATTTGAGTGATGTTTGATTTTGTCATTAATTTTATTCTGCCATTCTAAGTTGCAAATCATGATCACACATTTATAAAAACTAGCATGAAAGAATGAAAATATAGAAACAGATTATCAGGGAAGTTATTAACTGCAAGCCGTGCACAACACACCAGGAGTGATTACTCAGGAGATTTCTGCGCATCTCCTAGCAACACATGGCAGAATGATTTTGGTTGTGACTGGGAGCATTCAGCTGTCCGTTAACTTCACCAGAGAATAAGACTTCCTTGGAAATATACACAGTTTTTTTGAACCAATCATTTAAATATATATAATATATAACATCATTTGAAATCAAAAATTTCTTTTGGGACCAAAACAATAGAACATTTATCAGCCTGGCATATAAAGTATCTTAAAATTTCAGTATTGGTCATTTATCCAAAACAATGCTTCACATGTTAAATACTTTTGTCCATTACTTTATTAGAGACCATAAGACCATAAAACATACGATTAGACTTAGACCATTGGGTCTTCTCTGTCATGACAAACAACAGAACCTTTGGGACTCTTGATCTTGTGACAGAGTTTTGTCTGTTCTCCTGACTATGCTACCCTCAATTACAACTACATTTCTCTTCCCTCCACCCACCTGAATGACTCCCTGAGCTACATGCCATGGTTCAGTTGCCTATCCTTCTTACAGCCTCCGCTTTCATTCTCATGGGGAGCAACAATTGCAGACCTGTAGGCAAGTCGAGGGCTGAGACTCCTCCAGAACAACCTCTCATCCTCCTACTTGTCCCAGTCTCAGTCACAGCCTCTCGTCCCTGGCCACAGACTGAATTTGAAGAATTAATATAATAGTTAGATTGCATCATAAAGAGAGCTAGGAAGGCAAAGGGAGCACCATTGCTCTGTTGGAAGAAAATGAAATCAAATCATTAGAAAGAGGTGACATAGGGTTGGAAGGTGATGAATCATTGTGGATAGAGCTAAGGAACTACACGTGTAAAAAGACCTGAATAGGAGTAGTATACAGACCCCAGTAGTAAGGATGTGGCCTACAAATTACAACAGTAGTAAATGCATGCCAAAGGGTCAATGTTGAAATAGTCAAGGGGGATTTCAATATGCAGGTAGATTGGGAATTTCAGGTTGGTGCTGGATTACAGGAAGGGGAATTTCTAGAGTGCATATGAGATGGCTTTTTAGAGCCGCTTGTGGTTAAGCCCACTGGAGGATCAGCTATTCTCGACTGGGTGTTGTGTAATGAACCAGATTGATTAGAGAGGTTAAGGAAAAAGAACCCTTTGGGGACAAGTGATCATAATATGATCGAATTCATTCTGAAATTTGAGAAGGAGAAGCTGAAGTTGGATATATCGGTATTACAGTAGAGTGAAGGGAATTATAGAGGCATGAGAGAGGAGTTGGCCAGAGCTGATTGGGAAAGAACGCTGGCGGGGATGACGGCAGAGCAGCAATGGCTCGAATTTCTGGGAGCAATTCAGAAGGCAAAGGATACAAACATCCCAAAGATGAAAAAATCTTCTAAAGGAAAGATGACACAACTGTGGCTAACAAGAGAAGTCAACGGCAACTTAAGAGCCAAAGAGAGGGCATATAATAGAGCAAAAATTAGTGGGAAGTTAGAGGGTTGGGAAACTTTTAAAAACCTACAAAAGACAACTAAAAAAGTAATTAAGAAGGTAAAGATGGAATACAAAAGTAAGCTAGGAAATAATATTAAAAAGGATACCAAAAGTTTCTTCAGATACATAAAATGTAAAGGAGAGGTGAGAGTGAATATTGGACCATTGGAAAATGATGCTGGAGAAGTAGTAAAGGACAACAAGGAAATGGAGAATGAACTGAATAAGTATTTTGCACCGGTCTTCATTGTGGAAGACAATAGCTGTATGGTGGCAGTTTCAGGTGTTAGGGGGCATGAAATATGTGAAGTTATCTTAACCAGAGAGAAGGTTCTGGGGAAACTGTAAGGTCTGAAGATAGATACGTCGCCTGGACTAGGTGGTGTATACCCCAGAGTTCTGAAGGAGGTGGCTGAAGAGTTTGTGGAGGCATTAGTAATGATCTTTCAGGAATTGCTAGATTTGTGGAATGGTTCCAGAAGAGTGGAAAATTGCAAATGTCACTCCACTCTTCAACAAGGGAGAGAGGCAGAAGAAAAGAAATTATAGGCCAGTTAGTCTGGTGTCAGTGTTTGGGAAGATGTTGGAGTCTATTATTAAAGATGAGGTCTCAGGATGAGGTACTTGGAGGCACATGATAAAATAGGTCATTGTCAGTATGGTTTCCTCAAGGAAAAGTCTTGCCTGACAATTCTGTTGGAAGTCTTTGAAGAAATAATAAGCAGGATAGACAAAGGAGAATCAGTTGATGTTGTGTCTTGGAAGATCAGAAAGCCTTTGACTGTAAGATACTGACTAAAATACTGGCTTTGCGATTAGAGAAAGTATTGCCATCTATAATTAATACTGACCAGGTTGGCTTCATTAAAGGCAGATCCTCAACTGACAATGTAAGGAGATTACTACACTTAATATGGCTGAACTCCCCAAGTAGTATCTCAGTTACTGCCATCTCCTTGGATGCTGAAAAGGCCTTTGACAGGGTTGAGTGGAGATTTTTAACCACAGCCTTGTCATTCTTTGGGTTTGGCTCTATCTTTAAATCATGGGTTAGAATTTTGTATAAAAATCCCAAGGCTGCAGTTATTACACGTGGTATCATATCCCCATTTTTCAACATCTCACGGGGTACACACCAAGGCTGCACCCTCTCCCCACTGTTACTTATGATTTTTTTGGAACTGCTGGCAGTCATGATTAGAACAGATCCAAATGTTAGAGGAGTGAAGGGAGGTGGAAAGGATCATAAACTGATGTTATATGCTGACGATATTTTATTACTGATTAGAGACCCATCTAACTCCTTACCCCCACAAATGAAAACATTTCAATTATACTCTGAGGTATCTGGTTATAAAAACAACTGCAATAAATCTGAGGCTATGCCAATGTCAAAATTGTCTTTTTCAAATTCAGTATCTCAGTTTAATTTCAGATGGGTGCCAGTTGGAATGAATATCTGGGGGTCAAACTTAGTCAGAATTTGGATGGAATAATTACTTTAAGTTATGACCCATTATTAAGTAGGATAAGAAATAATCTGGATATGTAGGGGGCTCTGAGACTGTCACTCTGGGGTAAAGTCAATGTAGTTAAAATGGTCATAGCACCTCAGTTTAACTATCTTTCTATGATGCTTCCTTTAAGTATATCAGATTTGATCTACAAGCAATACAACAAAATTATCAGGGATTTTCTATGGGATAAGAAGAAGGCCAGGATTAAAATGAGTAAACAACAGGAATTCTGCAGATGCTGGAAATTCAAGCAACATACATCAAAGTTGCTGGTGAACGCAGCAGGCCAAGCAGCATCTATAGGAAGAGGTGCAGTCGACGTTTCAGGCCGAGACCCTTCGTCAGGACTAACTGAAGGAAGAGTGAGTAAGGGATTTGAAAGCTGGAGGGGGAGGGGGAGATGCAAAATGATAGGAGAAGACAGGAGGGGGAGGGATAGAGCCGAGAGCTGAACAGGTGATAGGCAAAAGGGGATACGAGAGGATCATGGGACAGGAGGTCCGGGAAGAAAGACAAGGAGGGGGGGGTGACCCAGAGGATGGGCAAGAGGTATATTCAGAGGGACAGAGGGAGAAAAAGGAGAGTGAGAGAAAGAATGTGTGCATAAAAATGAGTAACAGATGGGGTACGAGGGGGAGGTGGGGCCTTAGCGGAAGTTAGAGAAGTCGATGTTCATGCCATCAGGTTGGAGGCTACTCAAACGGAATATAAGGTGTTGTTCCTCCAACCTGAGTGTGGCTTCATCTTTACAGTAGAGGAGGCCGTGGATAGACATGTCAGAATGGGGTGATATACTGCGTCCGGTGCTCCCGATGTGGCCTTTTATATATTGGTGAGACCTGACGCAGACTGGGAGACCGCTTTGCTGAACATCTACGCTCTGTCCGCCAGAGAAAGCAGGATCTCCCAGTGGCCACACATTTTAATTCCACATCCCATTCCCATTCTGATATGTCTATCCACGGCCTCCTCTACTGTAAAGATGAATCCACACTCAGGTTGGAGGAACAACACCTTATATTCCGTCTGGGTAGCCTCCAACCTGATGGCATGAACATCGACTTCTCTAACTTCCGCTAAGGCCCCACCTCCCCCTCGTACCCCATCTGTTACTCATTTTTATGCACACATTCTTTCTCTCACTCTCCTTTTTCTCCCTCTGTCCCTCTGAATATACCTCTTGCCCATCCTCTGGGTCCCCCCCCCCCTTGTCTTTCTTCCCGGACCTCCTGTCCCATGATCCTCTCGTATCCCCTTTTGCCTATCATCTGTCCAGCTCTCGGCTCCATCCCTCCCCCTCCTGTCTTCTCCTATCATTTTGCATCTCCCCCCCCCCCCTCCAGCTTTCAAATCCCTTACTCACTCTTCCTTCAGTTAGTCCTGACGAAGGGTCTCGGCCTGAAACGTCGACTGCACCTCTTCCTTAAAATGAGTAAGATGTGAATGTCCAGGGACACGGATGGACTCAGTCTACCAGACGTCAGGGCATATAAATTATCCTTTGAAATGACCAAGTTAGCTAAACATTGGGACTGGGCTGATGTTGATATAGATTGGGTAATTATAGAACGGAGCCTGGCTGCACCACATTCTCCCCTTAACATCCTCTCATAACATGTGGAAAAAAAGACTAATCTAAATCCTATACTATCTCATTCAAGGAGTGTGTGGAGTACAATTCATAAAGCTTGTAGAATGTCACATTTAAACCAGTTATACTCCTCGCTCTGGAATAACCGAGATATGCATTGGGAAAAGAATGGGGTACTGGAAAGAATGGAAGATTAAAGGTGTAAATACAGTAGGCGATCTCTATGAGAATGGGATTTTTATGTCATATGTAGATTTGCAGAGGAAATATAACTTTGTAGATAAAGGGTATTTTTGGAAGTATTTGCAAATAAGACATTGCATTAGTAGCATATTCAAGAACGATGACCCACAAAGTAACCCTTTAACTGAATACTTTACATTACCACAGAAAGTTCATAAAGCCTCAGTGTTTTATAAAATGTTCGAGCATTCTGTGGGTGAATCGTGTAACACTCTCAAAGCAGTATGGCAGAAGGATCTTGGAAGCGATATTGCAGATAATGAGTGGTCAAATATTTTATCAAATGTGGGTAGACATATTAGGGAAGCGAGAGGGAAATTTATTCAATATAAGATAGTATTGGACACCAACTAGCCTATACAAAATGGGGATTGTTGATAATAATTTATGCTGGAAATGTAAAAATGAGGTGGGCACATACAAACGTTTGTATTTTCACATGATTTGGGAGTGTTCCATGGTTCGTCCATTTTGGTGTGAAGTTCTTGATTTGTTGGGGATTTGGTCGGGTTCCACACTGCCCTTGTGCCCATGGCTTTGTCTCTTGGGTGACAGGACAATGATACCTAATGTAAACAATGACAAGTTCACTATTTTAAAGGTAGGTCTCATCACAATTGCAAGAATTATATTGCAAAACTGGAAAACAAACAGATGTCCCACTGTGAAGGAATGGACTGAAGAAATGATTAAGATTTCATCATATGAACACATGTTGGGAAGAATTAACAGTGAGGGAAAAGTGCAAGATGCATGAGATCAATTTTGGTTGTATGATAATTTAAACTTAAATTAGAACTTCTTTCTGTTTCTAAGGTTTACTTGTTTTCCTGTCATGGGATGGCTGTGTAAATATGTTGTACTCTATCTGCTCTATGATATGCTGTGCTGCTTTGTAAAATAAGAATAAATAATAATAAAAATTTGAATTACTAGAAAAAAAGAAAGCCTTTGACAAGGTGTCACACATGAGGCTGCTCAACAAGTTACAGGCCCAAGGTATTACGGGAAAGATTCTAGCATGGATAAAGCAGTGGCTGATTGGCAGGAGGCAAAGAGTGTGAATAAAGGGAGCCTTTTCTGGTTGGCTGCCGGTGACTAGTGGTTTTCCACCGGGTCTGTGTTGGGACCGATGCTTTTTACGTCATATGTCAATGATTTGGATGATGGAATTGATAGCTTTGTTGCAAAGTTTGCAGACGATATGCAGCTGGAGGGGCAGGTGATTTTGAAGGAGTAGAGAAGGAATTAGACAGATTAGGAAAATGGGCAAAGAAATGGCAGATGGAATACAGTTTCGGGAAGTGTATGGTCATGCACTTTGGCAGAAGTATTAAAAGGATTGACTGTTTTCAAAATAGAGAGAAAATACAAAAAAAAAGAAGTGCAAAGGGACTTGAGAGTTCTTGTGCAGGGTTCCCTCAAGGTTAATTTGCAGGTTGACTCGATGGCGAGGAAGGCAATTTTAATGTTAGCATTCATTTCGAGAGGACTAGAATATAAGAGTAAGGATGTAATGTTGAAACTTTATAATGCACTAGTGAGGCCTCACTTAGAGTATTGTGTGCAGTTTTGGGGCCCTTATCTTAGAAAGGATGTGCTGAAACTGGAGAGGGTTCAAAGGAGGCTCATGAAAATGATTTTAGTATTGAATGACTCGTCATATGAAGATCATTTGACAGCTCTGGGCTGTATTCACTAGAATTCAGAAGAATGAAGGATGACCTAATTGAAACCTATCAAATGATGGAAGGCCTTGTTAGAGTGGATGTGGAGAGGATGTTTCCTATGGTGGGACAGTCTGAGACTAGAGGACACGGCCTCAGAGCAGAGGGACGTCCTTCTAGAAAGGATCTTAAACATTTGTCCATTGATAATTGTTTTGGTTTCCTGGCCCACAAGATCTGTTTCACAAGAGTTTAATTTTTCGTCGATCATTAAAGTGCATTGTTTCTTTGGGTTGCATTTATGGTTGTGGGTCCCGCAACCCTGGGCTGTAAGGGCGCTGCACCAGCTGCCTCCATTTCTCATAGTTGTGGGTGAATGCCTGGGTTGTGGCAAAGCTCTCTCCGGTCCACTCTGCAATATTGTCTGCCCATTTCTTCCTCTGTCTGCCCCTTGTTCTTTCCCCCTAAACTGTTCCCTGAAGAATAGTCTTCGAGTATCCACTTGATCTTGTTATGTGGCCATACCATCTCAATTTCCTCTTCTTTACTGTGGACAGTAGATCTTCGTGCTGCCTCATGCGTTGGGTGAAGGTTCATCATGCTTTGTCATTTGAGACATGGTCTGTATAGGAGCTGCTGTGGATCATTCTGAAGCATCTCCTGTCTACTGTCTGGCTCTTCTTTTGCAGTCCCGCTGTCAAAGTCGAAGGAGATGGAGGGCACAAATGCATTTAACTGTAAAGAAATAGCTTATGTTTTTTCATTAAACACTGTGATTTTGAGCTTTGAAACTAATCTGATTTTGCAGATGCTGAAGTTTATATTGCAGAAAATACTCCGGTTGGCACAGTAATATACAAAGTTTCAGCGAAAGATCCAGACAAAAATGATGTCCTAGAGGTACAAGCTATTTATTCATTTTGAAGTTTTCTTATTTTTCAGGAATACTTGCAATGAGCAAGGAAAAGCTGCATCAATCATACCCAGGTCCCTTACCCTGACTGGACAGTTTGCCTAAATACAGTTGATGAGCTTCTATGCTCTACTTTATACTTTGTACTTTATTGTCGCCAAACAATTGATACTAGAATGTACAATCATTACAGCGATATTTGATTCTGCGCTTCCTGTTCCCTGGATTACAAATCGATAGTAAATATTAAAAATTTAAATTATAAATCATAAATAGAAAATAGAAAAATGGAAAGTAAGGTAGTGCAAAAAAAACCCAGAGGCAAGTCTGGATGTTTGGTGGGTACAGCCTAGATCCAGGTCAGGATCCGTTCAGCAGTCTTATCACAGTTGGAAAGAAGCTGTTCCCAAATCTGGCCGTACGAGTCTTCAAGCTCCTGAAGCCTTCTCCCGGAGGGAAGAGGGACGAAAAGTGTGTTGGCTGGGTGGGTCTTGTCCTTGATTATCCTGGCAGCACTGCTCCGACAGCGTGCGGTGTAAAGTGAGTCCAAGTATGGAAGATTGGTTTGTGTGATGTGCTGCGCCGTGTTCACGATCTTCTGCAGCTTCTTTCGTCTTGGACAGGACAACTTCCATACCAGATTGTGATGCACCCTAGAAGAATGCTTTCTACGGAGCATCTATAAAAATTAGTGAGGGTTTGCACCCTAGACAGTTAGAACGGGTACTAATAGAGCACTTTCATATCCTCTCTGAACTCTTCTCTCTGTGGTCTATTTGCAAGAGGTTGTTAATTTTGAGCGTAGCCCGCCTGGCCACCCTCAGGGTCGCTCAGCTCGCTTTCGTCTAGGGAAACAGCCTCGGCCCCGCCAAACTGGGTAATTAGTTTGTGTGGATGCTGTGTGAGGTACCCCACCCCGCCCAAATAACAGACAATACACCAGATGCAATTAAATGATTTACAGTTTATAGATATCACTGGAACTATATAATTAAGAGAGAATAAAATATAAAAGGAAAATAAAAGGCGCCACACTTATCAAAGTTCAATCTCTTCGTGCACAAAACAGTTGGAGCTCAAGGACCTTCTTCTTCACGCTGCAACCCCTCGGACCACCTCAACTGGCCGCCTGGGACCACCAACGGTGGTCGACCAGACGCTCCACACGAGTCCGTCTCCATCTCCTCGCCGAATGCCCTCCTCGGGGTCTGACCCCGCTAGCGGACATCACAGCACCTCGTCCATCCTCTGTCTCGCTCTCCCGCCTTCTGCCCCAAAACCCCGCGCATACAGTATCTTCAAATACACCAAAACCATAACAACTATCCCAATTGGTTAATAGCACCCTCTTATCACACTCTAAACCAAAACAAGCTGCTAGTGCAAACTTTCTCAGCGTTTAACACAACAAAGCTGCATTCCCCACATTAACATAACAAAGACGCCATTTTAATTAGCCTCCGCAGTAACATAAAAGTCGAAACCCCCTTACACTCTCCCCCACCAAATAAAGTCATGTCCTCATGACTTTTAAATAATTCGCCAACCAGTCCTGCAGACACACAACACACACATACACAGATACACACAGTGACGGTGCTCCTCAAACAGTGGACCTTACTCCCATCCCATGGGCACTACATAGGCCAACCTATCTGGGAGCTTCTTAACCCTCTGAGACCTCCGTACTCCCTCACCTAAACCCAAAAGGCTCAGACACTACTAGGGATACCTCGGGCCTGCTTGCCAACTCCTCTCTCACTCAGGCCACCACTACAGCTCGGAGCCCCCGTCCTGTGTCCGGGGCCCCGCCTCTCCTCCTTCCTGATCCTGCTGTAACTCTGACTGCCCACAGCTAGCCCTCCCCACTACACCTGACTCAGTGGGAGAAGGGCCAAAGGTCTCTTCCTCAATCACGGGGAAGTTAGCGAAAGGCAGCATGTACCACATGTGCAGCACATCATCCTTCGAATCCATATTCTTCCTCATTCCCTCGATCGGTAGCTGCTGTTTGAGTTTCTCCAAACTGAAACATTTAGCCGGGGCTACCCCTTCAGCCTCCTGCAGTCAAGACGTCAGCTTCTTCGGGGACTCCTTCAACTCTCGCCACAGCCTCAACAGTTCTGACTCAGGGTTCTTGGCCATCTCAATCTGAGACGCAGTTACCCCACCAGCTTCTTCCACCCTGACCCGAAAAGCAGCAGTTAAAGGATGTTCAGCCTCTGGTGGTTTCTTCCTGAGGACGTCTTCCAAGTCAACTTTCAGTTTTTCCACTTCTTTTAAACTTACGATTGTCATCTTCAGGTTCCTTTCAAGCGTCCACCTCCCTTTTCCGAGATCTGTCCTCCATTTCTTCACCTCCTCGGCAGTGTAGTCAAACTCCCCTCCCTGGGCTCTTGGTTTTCTGTTGACCTTAGTCAGAACACTTCCTTGATCTTCCCCAACTTGTAAGTCTTCCAATCTGTTCTGAAAGGACGTCTTGAGTTTCTGCTGATCCCTTCGAAGGTGGGGTCATTATTTCTTCTCGCTGGATTAATTCATCAGTACATGACCGCAGTGTGGTGCAAATCCCCTCGCTTCCCTGTGTCCCATTCAGATTGACGACCTGGGTTTCCATGCCCCAGTCCACCACTGTCTGTCCCAACACCAGGAAGTTCAACTGGTATGTCAGGTCATTTTTCTCACATTGCACCAAACTCCTCCAGCCAAAAACTCCTCCACATTTGACACTTCGCTTCGGTCACCTGGGCTCAGCCACTCGTCTCACTTCATAGTCCCCCCAGGCGAATCCAAGCTCTAGGCGGTCATCCACATACGCCAAAGCTCCACACACCTTCACTTCCCCCCTGGTCTTCCTCATGCCCCACGGGAAGGATGCAGGGGCTCCGGATATGCCCTGGGGCATCTTTTCGGATCGGAAGAATCCTAGGGAACTAGTAACGGCCGTCTTCGGCTCAACAGCCGCACTCCTCGGGATCTGGCAACATCCACTCCTCAGATCCAGCACATTAAACCACATCGCATCATCCACACACACGCTGCCTTCATCTTCCACACCGCTAGGGTCCAGTTGCCGTGACCTCTCTCTCACTGAGGTGTCTTCAGCTGTCAACTCCCCTCCCTCGTGGTAGTCCGGAGCATCTACTAAGAGGGTCTCACCCTCAGCTACTTTCCCCAGGCCGTACCACCGCTGGGTCTCGTTTAAATTCAGTACCGGCTCAAGGTTGCTACACACGTCCTCAGAAGGAACTCGACACGCTGGGTGCCCAGAAAATGCCTCCGTGAACTCCAGGGTCATTAACCAATCATCGTCTTCTGGATAACTACAAGCACTGGTACCCAGAATCTCCGGTGCCCGTGCAGTTGTCAAGGGTAAATGCTTTAGACACCGGTTATAAAACGAACTGTACAACAACTTGACCTGTGCCCCAGGGTCGAGGATAGCTTTAACATTGCTTCACTCTATCCATAGCGACACCCTGGGGCGTGGCCCCTCTAAGCCTTCAGGAATAGGGTCTTCTCCTTTCCGCAGTTCATCGGTACATTGCTGGGAACGTGCTTCCCCAGAGACCCCAAGCCGTTCCCCCACTGGGCCTCCACTAAGTTTCCCGACACCTCTCTGATCAGCTGAACAACTGAAGGAGGGGCTGATCCCCTGAAATGATCCCCGTGGCACTGCAAGCAATTTAGCCACCCTCCTAGCCAGAGAAGACACACTGAAAACTTTCCCCCGCCTTTCAAATAACTGACAGCTGTCACTACAGTGTAAGTGAACCTGACAGCTCTAACACCGTCACCAGCCCGCCTACTCAAACTTTCAATCAATCCCTGTCGCTCTCCCTCGACCGAGCACTGCCACTCATCTAACAACTGAGAGATCCGCTCCGCCCACGTCTCACACGCCTCCGCCCCTCTAGGGGTGGACACTATCCCAAGTGCCAGGCGGAGCCTGCCAGAGCTAGAACATTTATTCGCAGACCCTACCTCCAAATCAGACCACTCTTTCCTCTCTCTCCCAACAGCATGGGCAGCCCCGAGTGCCGCCTCCAACTCGTCAATGCCAGCCTGAACTCGAACAAAGACCACACCCACCATGCGTACAGCAATAACCAGCAAATAACCCACAGAGACACACATTACAGATTTAAACAGGGCACCCACACAGCATACCAGTAGATCAAATCCCGGACGAGCCCTCACAATGTAGCCCCCCCCCCGGCCACCCTGAGGGTCGCTCGGCTCGCTGTCATCTAGGGAAACAGCCTCGGCCCCACCAAACTGGGTAATAGTTTGTGTGGATGCTGTGTGAGGTACCCCACCCCGCCCAAATAACAGACAATACACCAGATGCAATTAAATGATTTACAGTTTATAGATATCACTGGAACTATATAATTAAGAGAGAATAAAATATAAAAGGAAAATAAAAGGCGCCACACTTATCAAAGTTCAATCTCGTCGTGCACAAAACAGTTGGAGCTCAAGGACCTTCTTCTTCACCCTGCGACCCCTCGGACTACCTCGACCGGCCGCCTGGGACCACCAACGGTGGTCAACCAGACGCTCCACACGAGTTCGTTTCCGTCTCCTTGCCGAACGCCCTCCTCGGGGTCCGACCCCGTTAGCGGACATCACAGCACCTCGTCCATCCTCTGTCTCGCTCTCCCGCCTTCTGCCCCAAAACCCCGCGCATACAGTATCTTTAAATACACCAAAAACGTAACAACTATCCCAATTGGTTAATAACATATTTCTTATCACACTCTAAACCAAAACAAGCTGCTAGCGCAAACTTTCTCAGCGTTTAACACAACAAAGCCGCATTCCCCACATTAACATAACAAAGACGCCATTTTAATTAGCCTCTGCAGTAACATATAAGTCGAAACCCCCTTACATGAGCCAAGTTTATTCTATGCTGTAAACACATCTACCGAAGCTGTCATGCCACTGCATGTCTTTGGGCCACAGAGGAGGAACTTCCAGTTCACTTTGAGGCTTGACCCTAGCTCAAGTCCCAAAAGTGAGGCAATGGCCTCATCTACTGTAACATGAAGTACATTCACTTAATTCCTTTCTTCTCCGATTGGCAATTAAAAAGTAATTGTAAAATATTTGTTTGCAACAGTGATTTATTCTTTGCTTAGCATGGATATGGAAAATAGGCAATTCATTTAAATGAAAAGCTTTGTCATAGGTAATATCATCATGTCACCAGCAAATGAAAAATCCGATCAGAACAGAATCCATTAAAGTCATGGGTACTCTCTGATATAACGCTGATTATTTCTTTTTATGTCAGATTGCAAGAGTTCTTGGGATGTAAAATTGATCGTCATGTTGGTGTCACTACACATTGGTAAAACCAGACCTGGAGCAGCGCATTTTGTTCTCTCTGCTTAATTAAGGAAAGATACATTTGCTTTGATTGCAGGCTTGCTTTTTTCTAGCTAAGGAGAGAATTAAAACGTTAAGCATATTGGGTCTGTACTGCCTCAGGGCAAGGATTTGTCTCTTTAAGATGGGGAGGAATTTCTTCCTTCAGAGGATTGTGCACCTTTTGAACTTCTGTCTCAGAAAAAAATAGTAGAGGAAGAATCACTGCTTCATCTCCAACATGAATATGTTCTGTTTTTGGACTGTAGGGAATCTAGAATTATGGGGATTGGGCAGATAATTGGAGCTGAGTTCAAGAACAGATTAGCTGTGATCCTACTGAATGGCAGAGCCTGCCTGGGGAGGGGGCTGAATGTCCACTCCTGCTATCATTTCATGTCTTGAGTTAATTATGATCCATAATTAACCTGCATTAGTCAAGAGGGAAATCAAATACAAGAGTTAAAATTACAAACCTCCTATAGCCGTATATTGTGGGTATATTTTGCATTAGATTTTGATTTGAACAGATGTTAGAAACTTAAAAAGCACTCAGATTAACAAAATAAATTAACTGTATGTTTTTCAAAATATTATTATTCAAGCATTTAAATTGGTGTTATTGTTTCTGACAGTATTCATTATCAGGCACCACAGACTTCCAGATCGGTGCTACAGGTTCAATATCTGTTGGGAAGACTCTTGATTATGAAAGTGCATCAAAGAGGTAAATCAAACATAATTCAGCGTATTTGCATCAATCTGCTTTTCCAATAAAGAATAAAAGACGTTTGTACTCACAAAACATCTTAACCTGTCCTTTTTAGGACATCAAAAAGGGCTTCAAAGTTTATTATTTACTTCTGAAATGCAGTCTCAGTTGTTTGGGTGTGAACAAGGCAAAATTCACTAACTCTAAAACAAACATAGTTAGGGATAACTTTGTTTTAGTTGCGGGGTGATACCATTTAAAAGAAACAAGTTCTGTCCTTTGATTGCAAGTTTATACATTCATCTGAACAGCCTAAAATATTTCTGTATGATGTTGTTTTATGAAGCTGCATATAACAATAGATTCTGAACACTAGACTGAAATTACATGCTCAGGTTCTGAAGTGGGTCTGGAACCCAAAATCTGAATCCAAAAAAATACTGTTTTTTAACTGATCCAAGTAGCATCTTAGAGCCAAGTTTTAGCTTTATTATGCTGATAACTGAGACAATCATGAGCATGTGTGGGTGTGGTTCTTAGAAGTGTATCTGCAGAAACCTCAGAGACAGTGCAACAAAATGTGGAGTTGTGCAGTGATCTCAGTGCCAAAAACTGCATTCTGCCCTCGGGACAACATTCTAAGGTCAGTGTAGGACTATAGTTCCTAGGTATCCACATTTTTCTTTAAATTTCTCCATTTATGCATAACATTAAACATCATAGCTACTAAGTTGCCATATTTTCTCCAACTTCTGTGACAATGTCAGCTCAGTGCTTATAGGGGTAAATTCAGTTAATTCCTTCTATTGTTAGATGCAAGCTTTTGGTTTTATATGAAATTCAATGAGATTAATGAAATACAGGAGCTTATTAGTAGTAAAACAGATTTTAAATATTGATTTAAACAAAATGAGATTCTAATCCAGTCATAAATAGAAAATGATAGAATCATAGAATGGTTCCAGCACAGGCTAGCACAGTATCACAGCTAGTAGAACCACTGCCTCACAGGATTAGAGATCCAGTTGACTGAACACTTTTGTGTCATAGATTACACCTCATGAGGGAGATTCCGCCAATTCTGTCTTTACAAAATTCTCCAAATCCACTGGAAAGATAATATACCAATATACCAACTTCATCTTCCCATATAACACTCCCAGCATTGAGGTCCGAATTCCCTTCAATCAGTTCCAATGGGCAGGTTATATTGTCTCCATGCCAAACAGCAGACTGAAGAAAGATTCAGGCTCCGTCATAGTGTGTGAGTAACAGGCTGTTTTCAAAGTCTCTTTGAAAAAGTGTAATGACCCCACCGAATTGTGGGAGCCCCTATCCCAGGACTACTCAAAATGGAGAAGGGGCATTCAAGACAGCTTTGAAAACCTGGAGTCTATTCATTTGGAGCAAGGCCACTGTAAATGGTGGGAGGAGTGCGCCACCTTAAAACTGGCCAGTTGTCCCGCCTAAGGCAGAGTTTGCATGTCTCACTACATCAAACCCCCACAGACGCAGAATGGAAGCAAATCAGTCTCAACCCCCAGGGAATGGTGAGATAGAGGAAGACTGATGGAATGGAAATGGATGCTAAGGTATAATGTCAGCCAAAAAGTCTGCTGAGATAGCTATGATCCATGTGAACTTGAATATTTTATAGAAAAGTTATGGTTAGCTGGTTGGCGGTGTAGTGGCATCAGCACCAGACTTCAAGGTGAGTGGTCCCGGGTTCAATTCCGGCCAGCTCCTTGCATGCTTTTTATCCGTGCTGGGTTGAGTGTCAAGCCAGCTACTCCACCTCATAAAATAAAAAAAATAGACAAATGCTAAAGAAATGGTAAAGGTTGCCGTCAGATGTGTGTGGAGAGGAACAAGAGTTATTGTTAGCTTCTTTCCAGGTAGCACCTTCCTGAAATGAGAGTATGAAAGAGAGAATGATCTTTAAAAACTGAAACATAAATGGTAGACCACTTTTTTCATTACTTTTGGCATTTGTGAATTTTTTTGAGAATTATTATCTGCTCCTCGACAGTCTCTAGTGTCATACCATTAAGAAAGTATTGATTTGGATTTTGCAGGCAACAGTGCTGACCTTGATATAAATCCTAACCCCATTCCTTCAAAGTTCCTTCCACTAGCAAATACTAAAGGACTGAAAAATGTTCAGCAAATCCTCATGTCCCATCCTGAGTTATTACTTTGTTCAGCATTATGCTTAGACTTTTTAACACAATCAGAGGTTCTCCCTAAACTCAGGAGCAAGGTAGTGTAGCGGTTAGTGAACCACTATTACAGCTCGCGGTATTAGAGTTTGCAGTTCAATTCCAGTGTCCTCTGGAAGCAAGTTTGCATGTTCCTTCCCATGAATGTGTAGGTTTCCTCCCGGTGCTCCAGTTTCCTCCCTCATTCCAAAGAATTACCAATTAGTAGGTTAACTGGTCATTGCAAATTGTTCTGTGATTAAACTCGGGTTAAATCGGTGGGTTGCTGGGTGGTGTGGCTCGAAGAGCTGGAAGGGTCTGTATCTCGAAATAAAATAAAATAAAAATATTTACGCACAAATTTAAAACTTAATGAAACCTGTAGAAACTTTTAAAATCATCTAAGTTAATAATTCATGGGAAAGGTTTGATAAGACCTTTATTTTTTCCCCTGAACAAACTAAATTAAAATCTGCCGCTAGATTTCTTGCAGCTGTTTTCTGCCTTTAAAAGAGAATGGTACAAAGTCAGCCAAGTTAACTTTGTAAATAAAGAGAATCACTTAGTTGAAGTAACTGAATAACTTTATTGAACCCCATATTAAATTTGTATTGTAGGCATCATCAGTGTAGGGTTGATGATTGCCGACAAGTTTAGGATTTTCACATCCATGTGTAGAATTCCTGCAAATTCTCTTATTTACATGAAATAATAAAAAATTGTCATTTTGCCATTTATACTATTTAAAAAAAAACCGTAAGGCAAAAATTCAAAATGGATTACTTTACATGTCCATACATTGAAATCCATCTGCTACCTTTTTGTTCACTCGGTTTCCCCTTTTGTAATTTCTTGTTCAACACAACTTAATGAATCTCCTCGTAATCTTGTAAACACTAGAGATTCTGTGTAGAGGCTGGAAATCTTGAGCAACATGCACAAAATGCTGCAGGAACTCCGCAAGTCAGGCAGAATCTATAGGGGGTGGGTGTAAACAGTTGATGTTTGAGGTCTTGGTGAAAGGTGTTGGCCTAGAATGTCAACTATTTACTCCCCTCCCAAAATGCTGCTTTGTGTAAACTTGGATTTCTGACTCTCAGTTCCTTTATCCAAGTCATTGAGATACATATTGTAAAGCTGAGAGATTCCCAGGAATACTACATGTAGACGTATGTATTCACATGTATCTTGGTGTTCTTTTTATAATATCAATTATTATGTACATCTTCTTTCTAACAGAATTTTCTAGCTAATACATATCTTTGTAATTTGAAGCTATTCCTTGGCAGCGAAGGTAAATGATGCAAGTGGTCTCTTTGTTACTGGAACCGTGAATGTATTCATCACCGATGTCAATGATAACAGTCCAGTATTATCTTGCACGTAAGTCTTGATAATTATTTAATGAGCTGTAAGATATATTAAGGCCGCTCTTGCCAATTTGTACTGCTGCCAATGGCCCCATTTACTGCCACAGCATTCCACAAATTCAAGTACTTACAATGTCCTGACCCTAAGAACCAGAAAACATTGAGTGATTTCCAGCAGAATTTCTGAGTTGATGTGGAAAGTCCTGATAAATTGGATATATGTAAAATTGATCTGTTTTATGTCTTCACCTGAAATAAGAATAAATGTCTTTAGTTATGAACTATTGATTCAAAACTTTCACAATTTCACAGGTGAAGGTACTTCAGTATTGAAATCTCTGGTAAACATTTTGTTGTAAAGTCTCAATCTTGAAACTCCCCACTTTGTTACATTTTAAAGTAAGTACATATTTAAGTGAAGAAATTTTTGTATTGGACATCAACACATCATCTTTGTTGCACCCAGATTCATTGTTCACAGGTTAGAAAAACCAGGTAGAGATTCAGTTAAGTCATCTTATTGATACCAAACACATCTTCTCAAATGGTGCACTGGCAAATCAAAATCCAGTTTTTGCATCAGCTATCATGCTGAGTTTGCTCTGAAAATAACTTACAGTGGGTAGCAATTATCTTTGAATGTCTGAAAGCTTTAAGTTGACCAGGAACTGAAATGAACAGACCAAACTTACAGTTAATATACTTTAGATTATTGTTGAATGCTAGTTCAAAAGTTCATTCATTATCAAAGTATACAACTAGTTGAGGGGCCTGTGTGGCAATCCACTATTGCCAGTCAAGCCACATTAAAGCATTTACTGTGCCTTTTGCATGTTTCAATATTCAGACAGGTAGATTTCTTGTAACCACCAGGGATAGTGGCCAGTTCTCGTTGGCAACAAATATTATCATTTTATTCAGTATGATGCCAATCAAATTGTACCCAAAATATGGATCTTTCTCTTGAAAGTTCCCATACCACAGCAACTGTGAAAATATTTTTTCCCTGAGAGATTCACACACATTTTTTTGTTAGAATTTTGCATTTAGAATAGCATGATATTTGAATAGCAATGTATTGAATAGATTATTTAAAAAATGTGCAAAAACAGAAATACTGTTTATTAAAAAAAAGTGAGGTAGTGTCCAAAGCTTCAAAGTCCATTTAGGAATTGGATGGCAGAGGGGAAGAAGCTTTTCCTGAATCACTGAGTGTGTGCCTTCGGGCTTCTGTATCTCCTACCTGATGGTAACAGTGAGAAAAGTGCATGCCCTGGGTGCTGGAGGTCTTTAATAATGGACGCTGCCTTTCTGAGACACCGCTTCCTAAAGGTGTCCTGGGTACTTTGTCGGCTAGTGCCCAAGATGGAGCTGACTAGATTTACAACCTTCTGCAGCTTCTTTTGGTCCTGTGCAGTAGAAACTCCATACCAGACAGTGATTCAGCCTGTCAGAATGCTCTCCACAGTACAACTATAGAAGTTTTTGAGTGACCTAATTTCTAATAGATTTTCAAAATGTTAGTTGCCTTCAGCATGGAAACAATTAGCCCATGTTCAATTTCATCTGGAAATGCTCTTCATGTAGATATTGCAGTTAACTTTGATAAATACTTTATCTATTAAAGCAAAGAATATGAATATAAAGGTCTGGCATAATTATAGTGGTTTTTAAAGCAGACAAATAAAGCTTTCAGGAATTTATTGAAAACTGTTTTGTTTTAGTTCAGTCTAACTAAGATTGTTTTGTTTTGTAGTTTCAAAAGTATAACTAATGGCAAGGAAACAGAATCGAAAGAAGATTCTAATTCGGGGAAGACAGCAATTCTAGAGTTAGATGAAGAGCTGGCAGTTGGAACAGTTATTGCCACATGCACAGCTACAGATGTTGATATTAAGAGTAAAATCAGCTACCAGCTTGATCCTGCAAATACTTATTTCACCATTGACAGAGGTAAGTTTCTCAATACTTATACAATTCTTTAAATATTAGTAACTTCTGTAAGGTTTGGGTTTGTCGGCAATGGGTCTTCACATCCAAGCACTGTTTAACTATATGGGGTTTCTACTTCTTTCAGGCTGTGAATTCTAAACTCTTACCATTCTTTCAGTGAACAGCTCTGTTTTTTTTAATCTTCCCTGTAATTGTTGTACTAATAATTTCAAATAGAAAATATTTATCATTATACAGTATATACCTCAACTACATCTTCACTCAAGCCCTGCTATTCTGAAGATAACAGCACTAGCTTAATTGACCTTTCATCATAGATGCAATTTTCCATTCCTGGCATCATTTTTGTAAATTTCCCCTGCACCCTGTCCAGTGCAAACACATCTCTGTTAAATGCAGTGATCAATACTGGATATACTGCTCAAGCTGTGGACTAACTAGAATGGTATACAGTTCCACTTTCATCTCTTGCTTATAATCAATGTCTCCGCTAAGGGAACATGTTTTCTTTCTATCTGTTGAACGATTTATTGACCTGTCCTGCTATCTATAAATTTCTGATGAAACCTCAAATGTTAATTCTTCTTTCTCCACAGATACCACCCAACCTACTGAATATATCCAGAAATTTCCGTTTTTATTTCAGATCTCCATGTCTTTGCCTTTTGAATAACTTTATTGATCTGTTGACATATAGACTCATAGATTCATTGAGGTCCATGCTGACCTATGTAGGTGAATCCCATTTGTTCTCATTAGATCCATATTTTTCTTTGCCTTGCCTATCATTATGTTATCCATTTTCCATTATCTATTTTCAAGGCTGATAAATTGCTGAATATTTCCTCTTCTACTGTGTTCATCCCATTTAATAATTAGCACATTCACCATAACTACAGCAAAATAATCTCCAATTTTTTTGTGAAGACAGTTGCAAAATATTCATTAAACCTATCAAATATTGAAAGCCCTAGGTACAGTGGTCGTAGGGAGGATGCATCCTTTAGTGGGAGAGTCTTGGACCAAGGGCACCAGCTTCAGAATAGAGGCATGTCGCTTTAAAACAGAGTTGAGGTGGTATTTCTTCAGCCTTAGGATGGTGAATCTGTGGAATTAATTGCAACATGCAGCTGTGCAGGGCAAGTCATTTGGTGTATTTAAAGCAGAGGTTGATAGGTTCTTGACTAGTGTGAATCTTAGAGATACACACAATCATCTGCCCTTACAAATCAAGGCAGGAGTGGATAATTTAGGAGTCATTATTGACTCTGACCTAAATATCAAATCACGCATTAACCATATTATCAAGACTGCGTTCTTTCATTTAAGGAACATTGCAAGAGTTCGATTTCTTACAACTTCTCAAGATTTTATTTATTTTATTTTCAACCAATTAGACTACTGTAATGCACTCTTTTCAGGACTGCCTAAGAAAGATATAAATCGGCTGCCGCTTGTTCTTAACCCAAAAAAAAATCTGAGCACACTTCAGCAGTTTTGACATCATACGCTGGCTGCCTGTGTCCTTTAGGATGAATTTTTAAAATATTCTTAATTGTATATAAGGCTTCGAATAATCTAGCTTCTGTATATTTTGGAGTGTCTATCCCCTTACTTCCCTAATCATAATGTTAGATCCCTGAATACTGGTTCGCTTCGTGTTCCTAGAGCCAAGCTTATAAGAACCAGTGATGCGGCCTTTTAAACCTGGAATCTCTACTGAGTGAGAAACGCCAGGCTAGTACTGTGGAAAGTTTCGAACACTTCTAAAAACTACTTTTTTCATTTGGTCTTCATGTGCCTGTTGGTGTTGATTACATTTATATAAATTGGTATATTTCATTACATTTTTTCTATATAATGTTTGTCCTTATGATTTTTAATTTTGCTTCATATTTTATGACTATATTGATTTATTTTTACAATCTATGTAAAGCACTTTGAGCCTGAATCTTAATGTAGGGAAGTGTTATATAAATAAAGCTATTATTATTATTGTTGATTAGTAAGGGCATCAAAGGTTATGGGCATCAAAGGTTATGGGCATCAAAGGTTATGGGCAATAAGCAAGAGAATGGGGTTGAGAGAGATAATAAATCAAATGACAGAGCAGACTCGATGGGCCAAATGGCCTAATTCTGCTCCCATGGCTTATAGTCTTAAACCACTTTTTTCATAACTTTTGTTTAATTTTTTGATTTCTCTTACAATTTTATTCCTGCGCTCCCTATACCTTTTAAAGTTTTTTTTTCTGCTGCATTGAGATCCCAGATAACTTCTGAATTGCCAACCCTGAGGATGATGAGAATACTGCAGATCCTTTGCATTAATTCCATGTTTCAAATATTTACATGTCAATTTTTGGATGGTTGTACGTTTGTGTTTTAAATGGTTATATTTCAGCGATTTAAATGAATCATTGCATTCACATCATTTGAATGATAATGTTTCAATTATTTCTGTAGTTTGTTCCCAACATTTTGAATGGTTACATTTATTTAATTTGAATGTTTCACTTACGAAGGTATAGCTGAAGAAAATATATAAAATAAAACAGCAAGCAACTTTTGAAAGGCAAGAAGACTAAACTATCAATTCATGCATGTGCTAAAGGAGTGGCTCCAAAGAGGAAAGATAAAGGTAGAGAGGCAGAGAGGCAGAGACTTTTATGTGCAGGTTTGCTCAGCCTACTCAACTGTAGGTATTGGCCCAGCTGATGGCATGAAGGGAAGAAAGGATCTCCAGAAGACTAGCTTTCCAGGGGCAGAAACCTACAGATGGAGGAGAGTAAAGACTTGTAATTGTGGGAGATCATGGGGGAATTTGAACACAAGGTGAAGTTCAAAGTTCAAAGTAAATTCTATAATCAAATTACATATATGTCACCATATATGACCCCAAGATTCATTTTCCTGTGGACATGCTCCGCAAATCTATAGAATAGTAACCATAACAGGATCAATGAAAGATCAACCAGTGCAGAAGACAACAAACTATGCAAATGCAAACATAAATAGATAGCAATAAGTAACGAGATCATGAGATAATGGGATAAAGAGTCTTAAAGTGAGATCATTGGTTATGCAAACATCTCAATAGATGGGCAAGTGAGTGTAATTATCCCCTTTAATAAAGAGCCTGATGGTTATGGGGTAGTAACTGTTCTTGAACCTGGTGGTGTGAGTTCCGAGTCACTTGTACCTTCTACCTGATGACAACAGGAGAAAGGAGCATGGCCTGGGTGGTGGTGATCTCTGATGATGGGTGTTGCTTTCCTATGACAGTGTTTCATGTAGATGTGCTCAATGATTGGGAGGGCTTTACCCGTGATGTACTGGGCGAAATCCACTACCTTTTGTAGGATTTTCTGTTCAAAGGCATTGGTGTTTCCATACCAGACTGTGATGCAGCCTGTCAACACGCTTTTCATGTACGTAGAAATAAAGCATTGCTTGACTGAAAACCAATTGTGGTGAACAAGTAGAGGGCAAAACTGAATTGGAAATGCATTCAGACTTGTGAAATTTTTGTGAAGGGTAGTTTTATACATGAATAGTGAATCAAATTTAAATTGTCTTTACTTTCTTTGTGTGCCTCAAATATTTTCTGTAAAAATTACCGTTTGTACATAAATTTAAAAATTGTCAGTTTAATTAGACAACAGTAGTAGAAGAAGGTTGCTTACAATATATATTTTATTTCCTGTTGCAGTTTACTGACTCTAGCTTATAAAACACAGTTGGAAATTATTTATTAAGCTGACCTATTTTACAGACATACAGTTCATTATGTTGACCAAGTTTAGACTGGATTGATTACTGGTCCCATATGCATAAAAAAATCTATTAATCAAGTGTTTGAAATATTCTAATGACCTGTTTTTTTAATACATCGTCTTCTTCAATGGGGGATTAAGAGTGGGCTAGATATGATAGCAATTCCAGTTGATGCTTATTGCTGCTGGAATACAAAACTAAACAGCTGAAGGCAAATGACAGCAGTTTGTATAAAGAAAGTAATTCTGAATTTGTCTCAGAAGTACTGATTTATTTTTTCCTCTTGGTGTTTTAAATTTCATCACCTAGCAACTCTTGGTAATCATTTATATGTGTATCCTACCGAAGTAATATACATTTAGAATGCAGCCGAAAAAAAACTCAAGGGAGGCATAACAGCGATCCTACGCTATTAACATTTGATAATGAAAGTTCTGCTTATGGAA
Source organism: Mobula hypostoma (assembly GCF_963921235.1). NCBI lineage: Eukaryota > Metazoa > Chordata > Chondrichthyes > Myliobatiformes > Myliobatidae > Mobula > Mobula hypostoma. The sequence continues at coordinate 46,386,925 of NC_086111.1, forward strand.
GTTTTCTCCACAGGCTGTCACAGGCTAATGTCAGGCTCAGAAATGAAGGCCTGTTGTTACATGTCTTTGTTCTTAATTTCTGTGAAGTGGTGAATTTGAGTGTTATGTTCGCAAAAATAGCCCTCACGATAGCTCTCATTCATTATCTTGCTGTGTTTTTATAAAAGCTAATGTGTCAAATTAACAATGACCCTAAGGAAATGTTTATCCAATGTAACTTTATTTAAAGGGATTGCAGGCTTTAAAGAATCACCAAACAAAGAAATATAATGATAGTACATTCAGTGGTAGTTAGGATAACGACAATTTAAGTGCACCAAGTCACAGTTTCCTGAATGTCAATGATGAGAATGCTCTCTTAGCAATGTGCAGTTTTATTTAACAGCAGATTAGTCTACACATTGTCAGGCTAGCAATATCCAATGTGCCTATCATCACATCTGTCATACCTGTCAAAAAGAATATAGACTCAACTTCGTTCATCTTTCAGACACAGGAAAGGTGGTTGTTTTCTCTCAAATGGACAGGGACCAAAATGGATTTCAGACAGTTCAGACGTTCTCTGCTAAAGCATGTGATGAAGATCTGAAGTGCGCATCTATTCCAGTCAGAACGAACATTATTCCAGTTAATGACAATGCTCCATCTTGCAACCCATTTGTTTATAGGTAAGTGGTTTATACAAATCATCAATGCAGCATATTATTGCAAATGAGCAATAAACCTTAAAATGTAGATTTTAACTAAGTAAGACTACAAGGTTCATATTTATGCCATTTCATAAGGTATTAAAACTGGAAGTTTATTATCTTCATATTATAAGGGGAATATACATTTTTCCCTTTTCCTCATACTATGGTATTTATTTTACTTTCATGACTGGTCTTAAATTATTCGTCTTTGGAAATCTTTTGACAATCAAAAAGAGAGATGAGATTAAGTTCTATTAAATTCCCACTTGCTTCAAAAAGGCAACAGTTATACCAGTGCCTAAGAAGAATAATGTGAGCTGTCTTAATGACTATCACCCGGTAGCACTCACATCTACAATGATGAAATGTTTTGAGAGGTTGGTCATGACTAGGCTGAACTCCTGCCTCAGTAAGGACCTGGATCCATTGCAATTTACCTATGGCCACAATAGGTCAATGGCAGATGCAGTCTCAATGGCTCTTCACATGGCTTTAGACCACCTGGACAACACAAGTACCTATGTCAGGATGCTGTTCATCGACTATAGCTCAGCATTCAACACCATCATTCCCACAATCCTGATTGAGAAATTACAGAACCTGGGCCTCTGTACCTCCCTCTGCAAATGGATCCTTGAATTCCTAACCAGAAGACCACAATATGTGTGGATTGGTGATAATATCTCCTCCTCGCTGACAATCAACACTGGTGCACCTCAGGGGTGTGTGCTTAGCCCACTGCTCTACTCTATGACTATGTGGCTAGGCATAGCTCAAATACCATTTATAAATTTGCTGATGAAAGAACCATTGTTGGTAGAATCTCAGGTGGAGACGAGAGGGTGCACAGGAGTGAGATATGCCAACCAGTGGAGTGGTGTCGCACTAACAGCCTTGCACTTAATGTCAGTAAGACGAAAGAGCTGATTGTGGACTTCAGGAAGGGTAAGACAAAGGAACACATACCAATCCTCATAGAGGGATCAGAAGTGGTGAGAATGAGCAAGTTCCTAGGTGTCAAGATCTCTGAGGATCTAACCTGGTCCCAACATATCGATGCAGTTATAAAGAAGGCAAGACAGCAACTATACTTCATTGGAAGTTTGAAGAGATTTGGCATGTCAACAAATACACTCCAAAACTTCTATAGATGTACCATGGAGAGCATTCTGACAGGCTGCATCATTGTCTAGTATGGCGGGGGGGGGGGCGTTATTGTACAGGACTATGAGAAGCTGCAGAGGGTTGTAAATTTAGTCGGCTCCATCTTGGATACCAGCCTACAAAGTACCCAGTACATCTTCAAGGAGCGGTGTCTCAGAAAGGCAGTGTCCATTATAAGGACCTCCAGCACCCAGGGCATGCCCTTTTCTCACTGTTACCATCAGGTAGGAGGTACAGAAGCCTGAAGGCACACAGTCAGCGATTCAGGAACAGCTTCTTCCCCTCTGCCATTCGATTCCTAAACGGACGTTGAATCTTTGGACACTACCTCACTTTTAAAATATATATTATTTCTGTTTTTTTGCTAGATTTTTAATCTATTCAAAATAGATTATACTGTAATCAATTTACATAGATTTACACCAATCTACATAGGTGTTTTCTTGAATGGCAACAAAATGCAGATCATACTATTTATTTACTTATTATCATTTTATTTTTTCCTCTTCTTCTATATTATGTATTGCATTGAACTGCTGCTGCTAAGTTAACAAATTTCATGGCACATGCCAGTGATAATAAACCTGATTCTGATTTTTTTTTCCTTTGATATACTGAATTTTCTATAAAAATCTTTTTTCCTTTACTGTAAATATTTTTTTGGACTAAGACTCTAGATCCCCAACTTCCGTTGTTCCCAGCTTATAAGTGATGCAATAATATACTTAGCTCTCTCCTGACTAGCTTCTGTGTCGTATAAGGCACAAAGGCATAAGATCATCAGTCATGGACACCTTTACACCTTTATCATAGATCGACAGATTTTGGGATGCTATGGGAATCCAGGGATTAGGGAAAGTAAAGGCTGAGGTGGAAGAGTGGGATTGATATGGATCAGCTTTAATCTTGTTGAGGGCTTGGTGGCCTGTTGTGCTTCTCCTATTTCCTACACTTTCATATATTCATTTGTTCATCAGATTATGTGACATGTCAAAATGGCCTCGTCTCTGGGTATTAATGAGGCAATGTACCTTCAACACTCATTTATCACTTAGTCAGCTTGTGATTGGTTTAGTGGAGCAAGTGCAGGTGAGAGATGATACATTTAACCCTTTTGATAATGGTGGATGCTGCAAAATGAGCAGATGATGAGTGTGTTGTTTTGATCTTAGGTATCCGCTCTCTGAGGCAACATATTAGTGGAGGTGCAAGGTGTGAAAACAATGGGAGTGGTGGTGGGACTAATATGAGTTCCAGTGGTTCTCAGCAGCACAGGCAGGCAGAGAGGACTTTTGTCGTAGGGTGAAGCAATGGGTTACTTACAATATCTACATAGGTGTTTTCTTGAATGGCAACAGAATGCAGATAATATAAATCTGAAATATAAAAGAAGCATGATAGCACCTGGGATGAGGGAAACAGGGTTAACATTTTAGGCCGATGCTCCTTTATCAGAACCCAGGTACTTTTCCTCTATTGTGCAGTATAATCTAGATATAGTTAAATATCAAGATTACGGAGGCAAGGTAAAGACTGTTGAGTAGTCAGGAGAGTTGGAACATGAAAACAATTATGATACACATTTAACAACCTTGAGATTGTGAGTTCCCATCATAGCAAATTGTCAATTGCACCCCCTCCCTTCTCTGTTCCCCACTCTGTCCTTTTACATAGTCATAGTCATACTTTATTGATCCCAGGGGGAAATCGGTTTTTGTTACAGTTGCACCATAAATAATAAATAGTAATAGAACCATAAATAGTAATATGTAAATTATGCCAGTAAATTGTGAAATAAGTCCAGGACCAGCCTATTGGCACAGGGTGTCTGACCCTCCAAGGGAGAAGTTGTAAAGTTCGATGGCCACAGGCAGAAATGACTTCCTATGACGCTCTGTGCTGCATCTTGGAGGAATGAGTCTCTGGCTGAATGTACTCCTGTGCCCACCCAGTACATTATGTTGTGGATGGGAGACATTGACCGAGATGGCATGCAACTTAGACAGCATCCTCTTTTCAGACACCACCGTCAGAGAGTCCAGTTCCATCCCCACAACATCACTGGCCTTACGAATAAGTTTGTTGATTCTGTTGGTGTCTGCTACCCTCAGCCTGCTGCCCCAGCACACAACAGCAAACATGACAGCACTGGCTACGACAGACTCATAGAACATCCTCAGCATTGTCCGACAGATGTTAAAGGACCTCAGTCTCCTCAGGAAATAGAGACGGCTCTGACCCTTCTTGTAGGCAGCCTCAGTGTTCTTTGACCAGTCCAGTTTATTGTCAATTGGTATCCCCAGGTATTTGTAATCCTCCACCATATCCACACTGACCCCCTGGATGGAAACAGGGGTCACTGGTACCTTAGCTCTCCTCAGGTCTACCACCAGCTCCTTAGTCTTTTTCACATTAAGCTGCAGATAATTCTGCTCACACCACGTGACAAAGTTTCCTAGAGTAGCCCTGTACTCAGCCTCATCTCCCTTGCTGATGCATCCAACTATGGCAGAGTCATCCGAAAACTTCTGAAGATGACAAGACTCTGTGCAGTGGTTGAAGTCTGAGGTGTAAATGGTGAAGAGAAAGGGAGACAAGACAGTCCCCTGTGGAGCCCCAGTGCTGCTGATCACTCTGTCGGACCTTTTCTGTCAGATCTTTACTTCTTCTCACCTACCTATCAATCCCCCTGGATCCCTTCCTCCTTCCCTCTTTCCCTTTCTCCTATGGTCCACTCTCCTCTCCTATGAGATTCCTTTTTCTCCAGACCCTGACCTTACCCACCCATCTGGCTTTACCTATCACCTTCCAGCCAGCCTCCGTCCCCTCCCGCCGCCTTCTTACACCAGCATCTTTGCCCCTTCATTCTCAGTCCTGAAGAAGGGTCTTGGCCCAAATCGCGGACTATTTACTCATTTTCCTAGATACTGCCTGACCTGCTGAGTTCTTCTAGCAATCCTGTATGTCGCTGTTGATTTGCACCTTGCTAGATTATCACAAGAAGAGCCTCCCAGACTGCCTAGCCCAGACATGATTTAAGTCCACTGTTCTTGTTATCGGTTTCTGAAGCGATACAGGAAGGCCACCTGGCCCCAAAATTGGAAAGCAGAAAATGAGAAATATTGCATCAGTGTGGTATGAAGTTGAATCTGGTTCATTATGTGATGCCTTGGATACCAGTGCCTAAGGATCAGTGTTCAGTAAATCAGAAGAGAGTTGTGTGACCATAATAACAAACACAATCCATTCTTAGAGTTCATTGATAATCACTGGTCCATTGCATCTTCCAACATGTTGCCATGATCCATCACACAAAGTACCCTTGTGTTTAAACTTCTCATGGATTCAGGAAGCATGGCTGCAGGCACTTTAGATCGCCATGACTGTGCTGGCCATCAGCACCTACCTATAATAATCCAATTTTCTAGTGCTCAGCCTAAGCTTTCTTTGCCCAGATGTTTCAGAAGCTCATTACCTAGTGTTTCTGTAGCTTTATTGTCATTAATTTTCGTGCCCTGCACATATATACTTTTCTCTCTTTCTAACAGATACATAAATCATCACATTTAGTAAAAACATTTTCTCATTGGAGAGAAGTTGCTTAAGTTATGCCATCACACTCCATTAATATCACACAGCAGGTTTTGCAACAGACTAAATAATGGGCTTTGATATTACATGCTAAACTAAAAAAAAGTCCTTTAATTCTTAAACAGACATCTCAGATTTCCTATCATGAAGAACATTCATGCTGTAGGACCCGGTGAATTTTTATCATAATCCTGCAGTTTCATGGGCATTATTACCAAGACTGGTTTTAACCAAATTTATTTAATTGCTCCAATTGAAGGAACTCATCACCAGCACAGGCATGGTGATCTAAAGTGCCTGCAGCCATGCTTTCTGAGGCTCTGCCTTTGCCACACTTTATGCTTTGTGTTCCAGATTTCAATACCTTTGATTGGGAAAAATTCTCCCACAGAATTCCAAGGAATCTCCTATCCTTTATCTTAAGCCTAGAATCTCTTCTGCATCCTCTCCAATGTAATTACATCTTCCCCATAGTGTGACCAGAATTGCACACAATAATCCAGCTGCGGCCCAGAAAACGTTTTATATTGCTATAGCATAACTTCCCTGCTTTTATATTCTATGCTTCCGTAATGAAGGAAAGTATTCCATATGCCTTCTTAACCATCTCATTTGCCTGTGCTGCTGCCTTCACTAAACCTTGGACAAATATACTACATCACCTTGTTCCCTGAACATTTTTTGTGCTTTAGCCTTATTTATCATCCCAAATTTTATCTCCTCACATCAAAGTTAAATTCCATTTGCTATTTCCCTGCAATATTCTCTGCAGGATCAATATTGTTCTGCAACCAAAGACTACTCGCTATCAACAGCACATGTTGATTCTAGTCCACTTTGTCTATGTTGGATCATCTGCGAACAAACCAATTATATCTCCTACACTCATTCCTCTGTCATTATTATATACAAAACAAAGAACAAGGGTCCCATCAGAATTTGAAATATTTTTGGGCTGTTGTGTCACACAAACTGAATCCTGACTCAAAATTTACCTGATATCTACTTCTTTTCAGAATTTCATATCCTGAAGTAGTCCTTCGAGGAACAGTGGTAGCAACTTTAATTTGTACAGACTCAGACATTCCAAGCAACGCATTATCATATCTTCCCATAAGTGGGTTCCTTGGCCCTGGAAATACTTTTGTCCAAAAATCTGGTGCAGATCATGTTATACAGGTTGGCCTTATTTAATTAATTTACACTAACTAAAATTTATTGTATTTTTATAGTGGAGTAGGTGATTTTATTAAACTCATTATCTTTTATTGTATAAAGAGTGCTAACTAAGGAATGCCAAATCCTTGCTGATGACCATGCAGAAAATTAAATGCTTTGCATCCAAGGAGAAAATAAAATAAAAGCACTGAATATGCATTTCATATCATAGTCAAATAACTGAGTGTGCAGTGCACTGTCATCCATATCCCTGGTGTCCATCGGAGTCTGATTAAGTTTAATATGATTCTAATAGAAATATTACCTTGTGTTTCTGCAACTTTATTGTCATTAATTTTCATGCCCTGCACATGTATACTTTTCTCTTTTTCTAACGTTTAATCATCACATTTAATAAAAAACACTTTCTCATTAGAGAAAGTTGCTTTAGTTATGCCATCACACTCCATAAATATCACACAGCAGGTTTTCCTTTCTTTTTAAATCTTTTTATTGAGTAAGTATACAAAAAAGGTAAGCCATATAAACATTAATACAATGTTAAAGTACAATAAAATTCCAAAAGATAACAATACCAAAAAGAAAATACTACAAACAATGTAATTTAAGCATAAGAAACCAAGATAACATAATAGTATACTAGATTTTATATATATCAATGGAAAAAAAAAGAAAAAAGAAAAAAAACCCCCCCAAAAAAAACCCACCGTGCAACTACCTAAAAGCAAAGCAAAGCAATGGGCTAACTTGAAACCAAACAGAGTTAAACTTAAAATCACGTCCTCAATCCCGACCTCCATTAAAACAGTGAAAAAAAAACAAGAAGGGTAAATATTACATTAAATGAAAATATCGAATAAAAGGTCCCCAAATCTGTTCAAATTTAAATGAAGAATCATAAAGGTTACTTCTAATTTTCTCCAGATTCAAACATAAAATCGTCTGAGAAAACCAAAAAAAGGTAGTTGGAGCATTAAGCTCTTTCCAATGTTGTAAAATACATCTTTTCGCCATTAAAGTAAGAAATGCAATCATTCTACGGGCTGAAGGGGAAAGATTACTAGAAATTTTAGGTAGTCCAAAGATAGCAGTAATAGGGTGAGGAGAGATATCTATATTTAATACCTTAGAAATAATATTGAAAATATCTCTCCAAAAAGTTTCCAAAGTAGGGCAAGACCAAAACATATGAGTTAAAGAGGCTATCTGCCCCGAACATCTATCACAGAAAGGATTAATATGCGAGTAAAAACGCGCTAACTTATCTTTGGACATATGTGCTCTATGAACCACTTTAAATTGAATTAGGGAATGTTTAGCACAAATAGAGGAAGTATTAACTAATTGTAAAATCTGCCCCCAATCATCCACAGAAATGGTAAGCCCCAATTCCTGTTCCCAATCTACCCTAATCTTATCAAATGGAGCTTTCCTAAGTTTCATAATAATATTATAAATCATAGCCGATGCACCTTTCTGACATGGATTAAGGTTAATTATCGAATCTAAAATATATATAGGAGGAAGCATTGGAAAGGAAGAAAGTATAGTACTTAGGAAATTTCTAACTTGTAAATATCTAAAAAAATGTATTCTTGATAAGTTATATTTATTAGATAATTGTTCAAAAGACATAAGGGAACCATCTAAAAATAAATCCAAAAACCGTAAAATACCCTTAGTCTTCCAAGTTTGAAAAGCGCGATCCGTAAAAGAGGGAGGAAAAAATATGTTACCTAAAATAGGAATCGCTAACCCGAATTGATTAAGATCAAAAAATTTTCTGAATTGAAACCAAATGCGCAAAGCATATTTAACTATCGGGTTAGAGACCTGCTTAAGGCGTTTCGAATCAAAAGGAAGAGAGGAACCTAAAATAGAACCAAGTGTATAACCCTGAACAGATTGTAATTCCAATGCTACCCATTTAGGAATAGATAGTATGTCCCGGTCAAGTAACCAAAATTTCATATGTCGAATATTAATAGCCCAATAATAAAATCTAAAGTTAGGTAATGCTAAACCTCCATCTCTCTTAGCTTTCTGTAAATGTATTTTACCCAGTCTCGGATTCTTATTCTGCCAAATAAATGAAGAAATTTTAGAGTCAACTTTATCAAAAAAAGATTTAGGAACGAAAATTGGTAATGCCTGAAACACATATAAAAATTTTGGCAAAAAAAACATCTTAACTGCATTAATACGACCAATCAAAGTTAAATATAAGGGAAACCATTTAGATGAAAGTTGAGTAATATGGTCTATTAATGGTAAAAAGTTAGTCTTAAATAAATCTTTATGTTTACAAGTAATTTTAATCCCAAGATATGAAAAGTAATTATTAATCAATTTAAATGGAAATTTATAATATAAGGGAAGATGTTTATTAATCGGAAAAAGTTCACTCTTACTAAGATTTAATTTATAACCTGAGAAAAGACCAAATTGTGCTAATAACTCTAAAACAGCAGGAATGGATCTCTCAGGATTAGAAATATATAAAAGTAAATCATCAGCATAGAGTGATAATTTATGGGACTTTAATCCCCGAGTTATCCCAGTAATATTTGAAGATTCTCGAATAGCAATTGCAAGAGGTTCTAATGCAATATCAAATAATAGGGGACTAAGAGGACAGCCTTGTCGAGTACCACGAAAGAGAGGAAAAAAAGGTGAGTTTAAGGAGTTAGTACGAACCGAGGCTACAGGGGAGTGATATAACAGTTTAATCCAGGATATAAATTTCAAGCTAAAATTAAACATTTCAAGCACCTTAAATAAATAAGGCCATTCTACTCTATCAAAAGCTTTCTCGGCATCTAAAGAAATAACACACTCAGGAACATTTTGTGAGGGAGTATAAACGATATTTAACAATGTACGAATATTATAAAAAGAGTAACGACCTTTAATAAAACCCGTTTGGTCTTCCGAAATAATAGAAGGAAGTACTTTTTCTAGTCTATTTGCTAATAACTTGGAAAAAACTTTAGAATCAACATTTAATAAAGATATTGGTCTATAAGATGCACATTGAGCAGGGTCTTTATCCTTCTTTAGTATTAAAGAAATTGATGCTCTATTAAAAGATTCCGGAAGTTTACCAAGTTTCAAAGAAGCCTCAAAAACCTTATAGAGCCAAGGAATCAATAAAGAAGCAAAACATTTATAAAATTCAACGGTAAACCCATCAGGGCCAGGAGCTTTCCCCAGATTCATAGAAAAAATAACATTCTTAATCTCATCCATTGTAATGGAAGTATCTAATAAAGAAGACATATCCTGTGAAATCTGAGGGAAGTCTAACTTATCTAAAAAATCATTCATATATTTAGAATCTCGAGGAGACTCTGATTGATATAAAGAAGAATAAAAATCACAAAAGGTTTGATTAATCCCCACATGATCCAATATCAATCGATCATTTTGGTTATAAATCTGATTGATTTGAGATTTAACATAATTAGATTTCAATTGATTAGCCAGCAGCCACACAGCAGGTTTTCCGACAGACTAAATAATGGGCTTTGATATTGCATGCCAAACTAAAAAAAATCTTTTTATTCTTAAACAGACATCTCAGATTTCCTATCGTGAAATACACTGATGCTGCAGGGCCAGGTGGATTTTTAACAAAATCCTGCAGTTGTATGGTTATTGCTACCAAGACTAGTTTTAACTGAACTTATTTAATTGCTTGAATTTAAATTTCCTAATTGCCCTGGTGAGATTTAAACTCACGTTCCCCAATCAATGCTGCAGAACTCTGGTTGATAATCCAGTAATTTAGCCATTAATCTACCATACCAGGACATGCCCTTTTCTCACTGTTACCGTCAGGTACAGAAACGTGAAGGCACACACTCAGCGATTCAGGAACAGCTTCTTCCCCTCTGTCATCCAATTCCTAAATGGAAATTGACTCTTTGGACACTACCTCCCTTTTTTAATATACTATTATTTTTGTTTTATTTATTATTATTATTATTATTTTTCTCTGCTATATTGTGTATTGCACTGAACTGCTGCTGCTAAGTTAACAAATTTCACACCACATGCCGGTGATAATAAACCTGATTCTGATTCTGCTACTTACAGAGCCTAACCAAGATTTTCCCTCCACTCCCACTGAATAAATGCAACTTATTTAAAATCCATTCCTGCATTCTTTGTAAGGAAATGAGATTTTTGCATTGGTTTATCCCTAACTCGATTAGGGTCTTCTATGCATATTCTTGGAGAGACAGAATGACAACACCAATGCAAAATGGGTATCTCTGCTAGTTAGATATGTACTCTATGTCCTCTGGAATTAGCACTTGATTGTTAGGAGGCCACAGTCCAGGCTGAGGTCAACATTTCAGTTTTGGGCTTTTTAAATTTGGAGTTCCCTTTCTTATTGAAGGAATTGGAAACCCCAGAAGTGGTATACCATCTTTCAGTTTTTATTCTGATATTTTTGCTTTTGTTGTTTGTGTTGTAGTTATATACACATACACACACAGCCACTTTTGGTTGTCACAATTACACATTAAACAATTTCTGAGATGGTATTTTTGGTTTTTAGGTAGGAGCTAAAGACTTGGATTATGAAGATGTAGCTGTTGCTGCTGTGGGTTTTACATACACAATGATGATAGCTGTGTCCGATTCAAGTATCTCCACTCACACTGGTGAGTGAAGTACTTTCTTCATATATGTTTGACATTGTGAGTCAGCTAGTCATCACAGCAATGGGAAATTTTTATTACAGGATAATGTTTCCTGAAGTAATAAATATGACATGTCTGAAGAAAATGTAAAGAGCAGTTTCCACATCTTGTGAATTCCACTTTTTTATTAATTTAATGCCAATTTAAAAGTTTAGGTTAGAAATATGGCCATGAATCTTCTGTTTTCTAGATACCAGATGGTTTCCTGAAGCTTCAGTATATTAAGAGCTAGAAATGTACTCTTTCCCATATTGAAAAGCTAAAATAAAATATCTGACACTGGCCACACCTGAAACAGCTTCTAGACTCTTTGTCCATTTCTGATAATCACCTTGAGTAGTGATCAGAACCACAGCTTTCAGTTCCAGTTTGCCGTTCAGCAGGATATATTTGTTTGGCATTCTTGTAGGAACCTTTAAGACTAATGAGCAGGTATGAAAATCATGGGAGGGGTTTACTGTTGTAGTTTTGTCAGAGCTGTTAATCGACCCAGTTCAAGAAATACCCCAAGAAAAGTTATACAGAAGCCCTAGTGCTATATCTCTTATGCATGCATTGTCTCACTGAACACATACAGCATCAACTACGGTAGGGAATGTGCCATTCTCAGGAGCACTCTTAGCTAGTTCATGTGTTCGTGCAACCTTGTTTAAATTTCTTACACTCAACAGTAGATTTAGGAGTTAGCGGTTAATACTTCTTCAACTGTTGGCATAACACCTTGGAATAGCGAATATTTACAACCTTGCAGAAACCTATTTGATCTGTCATGTCTTTGCTAGAGTTATCCTAAACTAATCTCACCAGCCCATACTCTCACCATAGACTTCTGTTTCAAATATCCAGTTTCTCCTAAAACAAGTCCATAAGCACTAATAGAAAATGTATTTTTTCCTGTTGTCAATCACACTTTGTCACTATCTGTATCAGGAAATATCTCCTAAAGTCTTCTCTCTTCTGGTGACATCTTTCATTTGATAATTCTTTGTAACTGTTTCCCAAAGGAACGGCTGAAGTGAAATCGGGCTCAGCTGCCTGGCACATTTTTTTTGCCAAGATTCAAGATTCATTTATTATCAAAGAACGTATTAGTTATACAACCTTGAGATTTGTTTGCCCGCAGGTAAAGGAACAAAAATTATGATAAATATGTGCATGTGTCCCTCTTCTGTGCATCATGTTGGTCCTGGCAGACTGGGAGATCACACAGCAAGCAGATCACTGTCACAATCATCATTCTGGTTCGTCACTCGTAACCTTATCCCACCTAAAGTGCCCAAGCAGTGGGAAGGGGTCCCTCCACAGGCTTTATTTAAGTGAATTATCCACTATGTTCTTCTTAATTGTTAACAAATTTCCTCTGGCTATAGTTGCAAACGTACAAGCTCTTTGTGCTTTTTGGAGTTTTTCCAAGATGGACTTTATGTATTAAGTAGTCCAAGCTGCCCAGGGCCATGAAGCCTTTTTCATGTTATAAATTCTCCTCATTTATTATTCCCTTACATTTCTATTTATAAAAGTATTATCAAATGGTATTGCACTAATTTTTCTTTCAGCTTTACCTCTGCACTCTCACTGCTATGGAATTATGGATTTCAAATTCTTCAACCTTCAACTTCATTCCAGTAATTATAAGCTATCACTTCTTGTGTTCCCTCCCACACATATCCACTTTACGTTGTCCCTACACCATTAACATGTTGTCAGCCTCCTGAGCATCGTTTTTCACTACTGTTTGCCAAACCTTCATTAGCCCATCACAAGGAGCAGCAAGTATTTCTTTATACCACACCATTATGACTTGCTCACAGCATGCTCACCCGACTGCTATTTTTGTGCAGCTTTTATTTAACACACTGCTTGCCGTTTAACAAATAAAACGATGGACAAGGCTATGTTTATTGTATCAAGGTCTGGTCTTTGTGGTGACATTACATTGGAGGAACACTGACAGCAGCACCATGCAAGCTAAAATACGCTCAATGTGAAAATTCAGAAGCTGCTGTCAGTGATTCGTTCTTCCCCACAGGGTGCGCTATTACGGTCTTTGCTGAGGCATTCAACATACAATTAGAAAGTTGATGTGAACTTCAACCTTTTAGCTGCTGTTCTTGCTGTTAAAAAAACAGATTTCTAAGCCATAATTACTGATGAACCATGACTTTGACCTTGAAGGGAAAATTTTTCATACGTGAAGTCTAATATCCTCAGTGTGATTATTTTGAAAATTCATGGATGTTTAAAAAAAACAAGGTTTCTTTCATAATGTGTGGATTCCTTCTTCACTGCAGCTATTCTATGATTCTAACTTAATCTACAGGCGCGACCCAGTCTTTGCACTCAATAAAGCCTTTTAAATATATCTAACTGAGAGCTCCTTTTACTTAATAGAGTTTTGCTGTCTGTCAGTTTTCCTCAGTCCAACCAACATACATCAAAGTTGCTGGTGAACGCAGCAGGCCAAGCAGCATCTATAGGAAGAGGCGCAGTCGACGTTTCAGGCCGAGACCCTTCGTCAGGACGTCTCGGCCTGAAACGTCGACTGCGCCTCTTCCTATAGATGCTGCTTGGCCTTCTGCGTTCACCAGCAACTTTGATGTATGTTGCTTGAATTTCCAGCATCTGCAGAATTCCTGTTGTTTTCCTTAGTCCAGCTGGCTTTTCTGACCCTTGACAACATCAGTTCCCGGATAACACAGATTCATTTGAACTAAGCCTCAATCAGGAAAACTAAACTCCATCAGCTCACTGAGATTTGGTGGGCATGTTTTTGATACCAGTGCTGGTAAAATTCTGGCCTCTGGAACTACTAGTTTAGTTATTTTTTTAGCAGCCTCCAGGTGTATTATCCCAGAACGGTACTGTGCAAAGATCTTAGGCACCTTAGATTTTTTTATATGGTTTCAGATGGTATGCTCTCCACAGAATGCTGTTCTGAACATCAGAGAGGCAGTCTGGGATTATCTGGAGAGACGAAAGCAAGTGAGGCATCCAAAGTCTGCAGAAGAACTGTGGCAAGTTCTCCAAGATGCTCAGAACAACCAGCCTACCAGCCAAGTTTCTTATAAAACTGCACCACAGTGTACCTAAGAGATTTGATTCAGTTTTAAAGGTGGTCACACCAAATTTTGATTTGATTTAATTTTTTTTTACCACTTACTGCTCTTTATAGTATTTTTTGATATATAGCTTTTAATTTCATTATTTTGAAAGTATCTTCGCTTTACAGAATCTTTTTACATGTGCCTAAGACTTTTGCACATGACTGTATGAAAATGTTGTTTATCAGAGTTTATGACCTACAAACAGTATAATGTGTTAGAAAGGATGCATCTTAAAATGTAAAGAAGGGACGTGAAAATTAAAGTGTTCCCCTTGATCCTCCTCACAGAATGACTCATCTCAGAAAATCGTTAAAATATTGATTACTCCAGGTTTCAATACCGATTTAGGGTGGTGATTCAGTTCAATTCAAAGTTCAAAGTAAATTTATTATTAAAGTACATATATGCCACTATATACAACCCTGAGATTATTTTTCTTGTGGGCATACTCAATAAATCCACAATAGAATGATAACCATAATATAATCAACGAAAGACTGCACCAACATGGGCATTCAACCAGTGTGCAAAAGACACAAACTGCAAATAGAAAAAGAAAGAAATAACAATAATAAACAAAAAAGAGATAGATATCGAGAGCATGAAGTAAAGAGTCCTTGAAAGTGAGTCCATAGGTTGTGGTAACATTTCAAGGAAGTTGAGTGACGTTTTCCACTTTGGTTCAAGAGCCTGATGGTTGAGGGTTAATGACTGTCCGTGAACCTGGTGATATAAGTCCTGAAGCTCCTGTACCTTCTTCCTGATGGCAGCAGTGAGAAGAGAGTATGCTTTGGGTGGCTGGAGTCCCTGATGATGGATGCTGCTTTCCTGTGATGATGCTTCGTATAGATGTTGTTCCTTGGTGGGGAGGACTTTATCTGTGATGGACCGGGCTGTATCCACTTCTTTCTGTAGGATTTTCCATTCAAGGGCATTGGTGTTTCCATGCCAGGCTGTGATGCAACCATCACTCTCCATCTATAGAAGTTTGTCAAAGTTTATGTCATTTTTGTCATTGGTGTTTACAGTTTCATTTTATAGACTGAACAAAAGGTGATGTTCAGAAAATGGATTTAATAATGTCTCATACCAGATGGCACACATTTAAGGTGAGAGGGGGTAGCTTCAAAGGAAATATGCAGGGGAAGTTTTTACACAGTGGTATGTGCCTGGAATGTGCTATTGAGGGAGGGGGGTTGGTGGTGGAGGCAGATATGATAGAGGTGTTAAAGAGGCTCATAGACACGTGCAGGAGATAGAAGGAAATGAACATTGTGCAGGCAGAAAGGATCGGTTCAGTTGTCCCTTTATTTAATTAGTTTGGCACAACATTGTGCACCAAAAGAGCCTGTTCCTTTGCTGTAGTGTTTTATGTTCTATTTAAATCAGAAAGCATCTCATTAAATGGAGTAGATAACATCAATTGTAAGCATTGATTCAAAATGCTTAACCGTGAATCTTCAAACTGAAATGATTTCTCAGCTTAGCTACTATGTGGCATGTGTGAAATGGAATAATATCATTGTCATATTGTACATTTCTTTTTGTTAGATGTGAGACCAGAAAATGACATTTGAAAAGGAATAACTTTCAGTAATTGTTTTCTCCAGCAACTGCCACAGTGATTGTAGAAGTTACACCTGTAAACGACTTCAGTCCAGTATTTGAGAAGACTCCCTATCACTTTGATGTTTTGGAAACAGAAGCAAGTGAGTTATTCTCATTTCCCACCATGGAAGATTTAATGATTATCAAACAATGTGTGTATATGCAATAAAATCTACACTGCTAAGATAAATATAGAGGGGACACACACACACACACACACACACACTCTCACACACACACACACACACACACACACACACACACACACACACACTCACACCCCTACCTGTGATATCAACAGTGATTTCAGGGCATTGACAGCTCATGGTTTAGATTTTAATGTCCAGGGTTGCCATTCTTAAGAACTTGACGGGCCTACAGATTAACTGTACTTTAATTCACAGAGAAATTAAGAATGTAAGTATCAATTTTCTATGTGAAGACTTATTAATTTGATCTCAATCAACAATTCTCTCTGGAAAAATTATTTAAGTTAAGAAATTCGGTTTCTTTGGCAAAGCGTTAACTCCTGCTTCACAGATGGTCCATGGAATGCGCCTAGCAGTGTGCCAGATGTTGTAGTGTGTGAGGGAAGAGAATTGAGTGCAGTTACTGTTACAAGAGAGAAGGTGCTCAAAAAAGCTGAAATATCTGAAGGTACACAAGTCACCCGGACCAAAGGAACAGCACCCTGGGGTTCTGAAAGAGGTAGTATTAGAGATTGTGGAGGCATTTGCAGTGATCTTTCAAAAATGATTGGACTCTGGTATGGTGCCAGAGGACTGGAAAACTGCAAATGTCACGCCACTCTTTAAGAAAGGAGGAAGGCAGCAGAAAGGAAATTATACACCAGTTAGCCTGATCTCAGTGGTTGGGAAGGTTTTGGAGTCAATTGTTAAGTTTGAGGTCATGGAATACTTGGTGACACAGGACAAGAAAGGTCAAAGTCAGCATGGTTTCCTTAAGGGAAGATCTTGCCTGATGAACCTGTTGAAATCCAAGTCGGATAGATAAAGAGGACGCAGTGGATGTTGTATATTTGGACTTTCAGAAGGCCTTTGACAAGGTGCCACACTTGAGGCTGCTTACCAAGTTAAGAGCCCATGGTGTTACAGGAAAGTTACTAACATGGTTAGAGCATTGGCTGATTGGTAGGAGGCAGCAAGTGGGAATAAAAGGATCCTTTTCTGGTTGGCTGCCAGTGACTAGTGGTGTTCTGCAGGGGTCGATGTTGAGACCACATCTTTTTCTACTGTATATCGATGATTTAGATGATGGAATAGTTGCCAAGTTTTCAGATGATATAATGATTGGTGGAGGGGAAGGCAGTGTTGAGGAAACAGGCAGGTTGCAAAAAACTTAGACAGATTAGGAGAATGGGCAAGAAAGTGGCAAATGAAATACAATGTTGGAAAATGCATGGTCGTGCACTTTGGTAGTTAGAAATAAATGTGTGGACTATTTTCTAAATGGAGCAAAAATCCAAAAAACTGAGATGTAAAGGTGCTTGGGAGTCCTTGTGCAGAACACCCTAAAGGTTAACTTGCAGGTAGAGTCAGTGGTGAGGAAGACAAATGCAATGTTAGCATTCATTTCAAGAAGTCTGGAATACAAGAGCAGGGATGTGATGCTGAGGCTTTATAAGATACTGGTGAGGCTTCACCTTGAGAGTTATGAACAGTTTTGGGCTCCTCATCTTAGAAAAGATGTGCTGGCATTGGAGAGAGTCCAGAGGTGGTTCACAAGGATGATTCTGGGAATGAAACAGTTATCATTTGAGGAGTGTTTGATGGCTTTGGGTCTTTACTTGCTGGAATGTAGAATGATGAGGGGGGATCTCATTGAAACCTTTTGAATATTAAAAGGCCTAGGCAGAGTAGATGTGTAAAGGATGTTTCCCATGGTGGGGGAGTCTAGGACAAGAGGGCAGAACTTCGGGGTAGAGGGGTGTCCATTTAAAACAGAAACACAGAGAAATTTTGTTAGCCAGAGTGGTGAATTTGTGGAATTTGTTGTCACATGCAGCTGCGGAGGCCAGGTTCTTTGGGTGCATTTAAGGCAGAGGTGCATAAGTTCTTGATTGCACATGCCATCAAAGGTTACAGGGAGAAGGCTGGGCAGTGGGGCTGAGGAGGGTAAAAAGGATCAGCCATGACCGCATGGCGGAGCAGACTTGATGGGCCAAATGGCCTAATTCTGCTCCTATGTCTTATAGTCTTATGGAACTGCAGTGAGCATGTGTAAGACGTTAGCTTAGAGGAGCACATAGACAGATCCGTGACAATGGGTGCTGAGAGATGACAGAGGGGGTCCCAAAAGCTCTGCATGAGAATAGAATGTAGAAGTGATGAAAATTTCAGTGCTTTCAGAAACAAGGTAAGTGATGGATGGGGTGTCAGTTCATAGAGAATTAAATGGTCTCCAAGATTGGCCTGAGGCCCCAGGCACATATTGGAGCTGTGCTCTTCATCTACTGTAGCATTATATATTGCGGATAATTACATTAATCATTCCAGATCCTTCTCTTGTATACGTCAAATAAAAGTTATGAAGTAGGCCACCATATTTGCCACATCTTCATCCTCTGCAGCTGAAGTTTCATCTCAGCTTGTAAACTGACTCCATCTCCTAATTCCTTGCTCATTCTAGATTCTGGTGCACATCTCACAAATGAGTTTGTTTTTAAATTGTCTATTCTGAACAGCAAAACACAAGATTGGGAGAGTTGTTGCAACAGATGATGATTTTCCGCTGAATTCCGTGACCTACAAGATCATTTCTGGAGACATGCAAGTCATGAAGCAGTTCTGGATTGATCCAAAGGAAGGAATTCTAGAGCTGATAACACAGTTAGATTATGAATCTGTCAAAGAGTATACTCTCACTGTCGAAGCTGTGGATAGTGATCCTAATCAACCTAAAACTGCAGTCACCCAGGTAGGAATATGTGTTTGACATGGACAACTCTTTGAAAGAATAAAAGGTATAGTAGATAAAAACTATAAATAGCATTTATCTACTTTTATGTACATATATTTCCTAAAATGTTACACATTATCTTTATGTGTAGACTTTGGCTGTGGGATACTTAAAATGCAAGACTGAACTTCTGAAAATGATGTTAGAAAAGTCATGTGGAAGGAACTGCCCTTGAACTTTCCAAGGATAAATCAATTGCCAGTCTTTACAGCTCTTCTAAAACAGGGAACTATATTTTTCAATACATTCCACATTTAGAACGATAGGCAAGAAGGAAAAGGAGGTGGGGTAATGCTATTAATTACAGATCTCATTAGCACAGTAATTAGAATGGATCTTAGTTTGGCAGGGCGTAGTGTAGAATTAGCCTCAGTGTGGGTCATGCTAAGAAGCAGCAGAAGCAAGAAAATCATAAACACAAGAGATTCTGCAGATGCTGGAAATCCAGAGCAACACACACAACATGCTGGAGGAACTCAGCAGGTCAGGTAGCATCCATGCAAATGAATAAACAGTTGACATTTCATGCTGATACCATACCTCAGGAGTGGAAAGGAAGGGGAATGAAGCCAGAATAAAAGGGTGGGGGAAGAGGAAGGAGGACTAGGAAGAAAATGATAGGTGTAGTCAGGTGAATGGGAAAACTAAAAAGCTGGAGAAGGGGGAATCTGATAGAAGAGGAGAGTGGACAATAGAAGAAAGGGAAGAATGAGGGGCACCAGGGGAAGGTGATAGTCAGGTGAGAGAAAAGGCAAGAGGCAAGAGTGGGGGATAGAAAAAGAGGAAAGGGAGAGAGAAATTTTTACTGGAAGGAAAAATCGATGTTCATGCCATCAGGTTGGAGTCTACCCAGATGGAATGTGAGGTGTTGCTCCTCCACCCTGAGAGTGCCCTTATCTTGGCAAAAAAGGAGGCTGTGGACCGACATGTCAGAATAGAAAAGTGGATAGGAATTAAAATGGTTGGCCACTAGGAAATTTCACTCTTGGTGGATAGAGGTGCTCGACAAAGCAGTCCCCCAATTTATGTCAGTCTTCATCAATGTATAGGAGGCCACACTGGGAGCACTGTATACAATAGACGACCCCAACAGATTTGGCGGTGAAGCGTTGCCTCACCTGGAAGGACTGTTTGGGGTCCTGAATGGAGGTAAAAGGTTGAGGTAAATGGGCAGGTGTAGCGTTTTGGTCACTTGGAGGTCTATGTGCCAGGAGGAAGATTAGTGGGGAATGATGAATGGACACGGGAATCACAGAGAGAACAATCCCTATGGAAAGTGGAGAATGAGAGTCGGGTGAGGCCAGAAGCAAGAAAACTTTAGCAGAAGTTGATAGAATAGGCCACTGAATAATAGTGCAATGGGGAACGATATAAATGAGTCATTACAGTCAGTAATTATGGAAAACCTAAATGTGTCACATGGATTGGCCAAACAAATTAGTACGGATAATTTCTAGAATGTATACGAGATAGTTTTCTGTTGAGGAACTGAAAGGGTTCAGGCTAGTGCTATACAAAGAGAATTGGAAAGGAAGTCCACAGTATTCTGGAATTTTGCATTAAGCTTGATATTGATGTAGTTCAATTGGAAACCATGATTTTCAAACTAAACGAAGGAAGTTATGAAGGTATAAGTTGGGGTTGGTTGTGGGAGAGCGGGGACCACTTTTATATAGATTCCCATGGACAAACCACGGCTAGCTGTTGAAACAATAATACATAAAATGCAACAAATAAACCCCCTGTAAGACACAAAAACACAACATGGTCCTAACATATGATAAAGGAGAAATTAAAGATGGCATTAAATTATAAGAGAAGGTTTATAGAATTGTCAGAAGAAACAGTGAACCTGAAAACGATGAGCATCTTAGAATTTGGCAAAGAATGAGAAGCAAAATCAATATCAACCTGTGAGAGCTTCCGTAGATAGGTGAAAGGAAAAGACTAGTGAGGTTAAAGGTGAGTCCCATACATATAAGAGAATTTATAATTGGATATAAGGAAATGGCAGAGAAATGAACTAATACTTTGTGTCTGTTGTCACAAAAGAAATAGAACACATCCAGAAATAGTGGGCAACCAAAGTTCAGTGCAAATTAGAAAAAAAAATAGTGTTAATAAATATTCCTAGAGAAATTAATGAGCCTGAAAACTGATTTATCCCAAAGACCAGAGGATGTCCAACCCAGTGCTGTTAAAACGGAATTACTGACCTATTAACCTGAAAAAGGTAGGAAAATAGTTCAGTCTATAATAAAGAGGTCTCTGTCTTTGCTATCGCTTAGCTCACGCTTGTGCTCAGTAGCGGGTGCGCTTTTTGTTTTGTCGGTGGGGGGAGGGGGATTGTTGCTCACCGCTGCTTACACGTGGGGGGGAGCTGGGGGTGACTTTGGGGTTCTCACGTTTAACTGTCGTTCATTCTTTGGGGCACTTCTCTGTTTTTGTAGATGTTTTGTGAAAAAAAAGCAATTCAGGATATATATTGTATAAATTTCTCTGACATTAAATTGAACCTTTGAAGAGGTAAGCGGGTAGGTGGACTTCGTTTTTAGTTTTTCTTTGCATTTTTTTGAGGAATAGAGAGCATGTCAGTGGGGTTAGTATTTTGCTCTGTTGTGTCGGATGTGTGAATCCTGGGAACCTTCCAATCTCCCAGGTGGCCACATCTGCGCCATGTGCATCGAGATGCAGCTCCTGAGAGACCGTGTTAGGGATCTGGAGCTGCGGCTTGATGACCTACAGCTTATTGGGGAGAGTGAACAGGAGATGGAGAGGAGCTACAGGGAGTTAGTCACCCTGAGGCTGCAGGAGTTAGATAAGTGGGTGATGGTCAGGGAAGTGAAGGAAAGAGCTCAGATAGTAGAGAGCACCCCTGTGGCCATCCCCCTCAGTAATCACTATCTCGCTTTGGACACTGTTGTGGGGGATGACCTGACAGAGGACTACCACGGCGATCGGGTCTCTGGCACTAAGCCTGGTTCCGTGGTGCAGAAGGGAAAGAGGAGGATGAGGAATGCGGTAGTCATAGGGGATTCCATAGTGAGGGGAACAGACTGGAGGTCCTGTCAGCCGGGTAGAGATACACGCATGGTGTGTTGCCTCCCAGGTGCCAAGGTACAGGATGTCTTGGATCGGGTGCAGAGTACTCTGAAGGGAGAGGGTGAACAGCCAGAATCTTGGTACATGTTGATACCAATGACATAGGCAGAAAAAGGGAGGAGGTCCTGAAGAGAGAATTCAGGGAGTAGGGTAGGAGGCTGCAAAGTAGGACCTCCAGGGTAGTCATCTCAGGATTGCTGCCTGTGCCACGTGCTGACGAGGGCAAGAATAGCACGCTCAGGCATATTAATGCATGGCTGAGAGACTGGTGTAGGGGCAGGGCTTCAGATTCCTGGCTCACTGGGGCCTCTTCTGGGGAAGGTATGACCTGTACAAAAAGGACAGGTTACACCTGAACCCAAAGGGGTCAGTATCCTAGTGGATATTTAATAGAGCTGTTAGGGAGGGTTTAAACTAATTTGGCATGGGGATGGGAACCAGAGTGATAGGGTTGAGGAAGGGGAAAACAGAAATAAATCAAAGATAGCGTGCAACAGAGGTGATAGAAAGGGCAGGCAGGAGATGAGGCTTAATCATACGCAGTGGCATGAGTTACAGGGCAATAGAGGTGTGGTGCAGTTAAAACAGAAAGCAACAAATACTGGACTGAAAGTCTTATATTTGAATGGACACAACATAAGGAATAAAATGGATGATCTCGAAATTCAGCTACGGATTGGCAAATATGATGTTGTGGCCATCTCTGAAACATGGCTACAGGGTAGCTAGCTGCTGTTGGGAGTTGAACGTCCAAGGATATACGATGTATCAGAAAGATAGGTTAGTAGGCAGAGGGAGTGGTGTAGCTCTGTGTATAAGAAATAATATTAAATCATTAGAAAGAGATGACATAGGATTGGAAGGTGTAGTGTCTCTATGGGTTGAGTTAGGAAATGGCAAGGGTAAAAGGACCCTAATGGCAGTTGTATACAGGCCTCCAAACAGCAGCCAGGATGTGAATTACAAATTACAGCAGGAGATAGAAAAAACGTGTTAGAAAGGCAAAGTCATGATAATCGTTGGGGATTTCATCATGAAAGTGGAATTGGGAAAACCAGGCCAGTACTGGACCTCAAGAGAGAGAATTTGTAGAATGTCTAAGTGATGACTTTTTAGAACAGCTTGTTGTTGAGCCCACTAGGGGATTGGCTGTGCTGGATTGGGTGTTGTGCAATGATCTGGAGGTGATAAGAGAGTTTAAGGTTAAGGAATCCTTAGGGAACAGTGATCAAAATATGATCGAGTTCACTTTGAAATTTGAGAGGGAAAAACTAAAACCCAATGTGTTGGTATTTCAGTGGAATAAAGGAAATTACAATGGCACGAGAGGGGAACTGGCCAAAGTTGACTGGAAAGGGATATTTGCAGGAAGGACAGCACAGCAGCAATGGCTGGAGTTTCTGTGAAAAATGAGGGAAGTGCAAGACAGATATATTCCAAATAAGAAGAGATTTTCAAAGGGAAGAAGGACACTACCGTGCCTGACAAGTGAAGTCAGAGCCAAAGTAAAAGCAAAAGAGAGGACATACAAGGAAGCCAGAGCTAGTGGGAAGATAAAGGGTTGGGAAGCTTTTAAAAACTTTCAGAAGGAAACTAAGAAGGTCATTGGGAAGGAAAAGATGAACTATGAAAGGAAGCTGGTGACTAATATCAAAGAAGGAACTAAAAGCTTTTTTAAGTATATAAAAGGGTGAAAAAGAGTCGCGAGTAGATATAGGACCAATACAAAATAATGCTGGAGATATTGTAATGAGAGACACAGAGATGGCAGAGGAACTTCCATCAGTCTTCGCAGCGGAAGACATCTGCAATATACCGGACATTCCAGAGTGTCAGGGAAGTGAAGTTTGTGGAGTGAAAATAACGATTGAGAAGGTGCTCAGAAAGCTTAATGGTCTGAGGGTGGAGAAATTTCCTGGACCTGATGAAATGCACTCTTGGGTTCTGAAGGAAGTAGCTGGAGAGATTGCGAAGGCATTAACAATGATGTTTCAAGAGTCAATAGATTCTGGCATTGTACTGGATGACTGGAAAATTACAAATGTTACTCAGCTATTTAAGAAGGGTGGGAGGCAGCAGAAAGGAAACTATAGACCTATTAGCCTGAATTCAGTGGTGGGGAAATTGTTGAAATCAATTGTTAGAGATGAGATTACAGAGTACCTGAAGGCACATGACAAGATAGGCCAAAGCTAGCATGGTTTCCTAAAAAGAAAATCCTACCTGACAAACCTACTGCAATTCTTTGAGAAAATTACAACAGGATAGACAAACGAGATGCAATAAATGTGGTGCACTAGGATCTTCGGAAGGCCTTTGACAAGCTGCCGCACATGAGGCTGCTTAGCAAGATAAGAGCCTATGGGATTACAGGGAAGTTACTAGCATGGGTGGAGCATTAGCTGGTCGAGAGTGGGAATAAAGGAACCCTATTCTGGCTGGCTGCCAGTTCCCAGTGGTGTTAGTGTTGGGACCACTGCTTTTTACGATGTATGTCAATTATTTGAACTATGGTATTAATGCGTTTGTGGCTAAATTTGCCGATGATGTAAAGATAGGTGGTAGAGCAGGTAGTGTTGAGGAAACAGAGAGCCTGCAGAGAGATTTAGATAGTTTAGGGGAATGGGCAAAGAAGTGGCAAGTTAAATACAATGTTGGAAAGTGTATGGCCATGTACTTAGGTGAAAGAAATAAACGGGCTGACTATTATTTAGATGAGGAGAGAATTCAAAATGCAGAGATGCAAAGGGACTTGGGAGTCCTTGTGCAAGATACCCTAAAGGTTAACCTCCAGGCTGAGTCGGTTGTGAAGAAGATGAATGCATTGTTGGCATTCGTTTCTAGAGGTATAGAATGTAAGAGCAGGGATGTGATGTTGAGGCTCTATAAGGCACTCGTGAGACCACACAGAGTATTGTGTGCAGTTTTGGGCTCCTTATTTTCAAAAGGATGTACTGACATTGGAGAGGGTTCAGAGAAGATTCACGAGAATGATTCCAGGAATTAAAGGGTTACCATATGAGGAACGTCTGGCAGCTCTTTGGGTGTATTCCCTGGAGTTCAGGAGAATGAGGGGGAACTCATAGAAACATTCTGAATGTTAAAAGGGCTGAACAGGTTAGATATGGCAAAGTTATTTCCCATGGTAGGGGATTCTAGGACAAGAGGGCACGACTTCAGGATTGAAGGACGTCCATTTAGAAGATGCAGAGAAATTACTTTACTCCGAGGGCGGTAAATCTGTGGAATTTGTTGCCACAAGTGGCTGTGGAGGCCAAGTCATTGGGTGTATTTAAGGCAGAGATAGATAGGTTCTTGATTAGCCAGGGCATCAAAGGGTAAGGGGTGAAGGCAGGGGAGTGGGGATGACTGGAAGAATTGGATCAGCCCCTTATTGAATGGCGGAGCAGACTCAATGGGCCAAATGGCCTACTTCTGCTCCTATATCTTATGGTCTTGTGGTCTTATAATGGATGTGAAATTAGTAATCGGAAAATGATAGGATTCAGCAGAGGACTTATGAAAAGGAAATTAGACCTAACTAATCCATTGGAATTCTTTGAGGTGCATTTGGTAAAGAAGATGAGGTCGGGCCAATGTATGTGTGCATTTGGATTTTCCGTGTGCTTTTGATAAGGTTCCATGTAGAAGCTTGGTGAAAGTACTGTAAAAGAACTGAGAGCACAGAACTGAGGGAAATATGCCAGTGTTGATTAAGAGCCAAGTAAAAAATAGAAAACAAAACAAAGGAATAACAGGTTGGCATATTGTGGGCAATGGAGTCCTATCGAAATCAATGGGAATCAGAGTGGGACACAAGAGACTGAGACTCTCTGACCTGATTCAGGGTTTCGACCTGACACATCAACAGTTTCTTTCCCACACAGAAGCTGACTTTCTTCAGCAGTTTATTTGTTGGGAGATCAACATGAAGCTATCCAGTTCAGTAGATTAAGAGAAACGCTAAACATTTTTAAAGAGTGAGGGATTCAGAAATTTTGATGTTTAAAGGGGCATTTGTAGCTTTGTACATGAGTTACTGAAAGCTAAGAGGTAGGTTCAGCAAGCCATTAGGAAGGAAAATGATATTCTGTATTTGCCTTGATTACTGGAGGATTCAAGTACAGGAGTAAGCGTCTTCCTTGCTGAGACCATAATATTGGAGTACAGTATTGTATATGGTTCTAGTCTGCTTTGCAAAAACAAATACTTGTTTTAGAGAGAGTGCAGTGAAGACTCATCACAGTGTTTATGTAAATGTCTGATTTTTGAGAAATTATTGAACAAGATAAACCTCCATCCTTTCGAGTTGAGTGGAATGAGAGCTGACCTCACTGAAAGACAGAATTCTTCGAGGACTCCACAACATGGACATGGAGATGCTGTTTCTCATATCTGAGAAGTCACAGAATCATTTGGTTGTACAACATAGAATCTGGCCCTTTTGTCCACCACATCCACGACAACCTTCTTGTCCAGATTACTGTTCCTATCTCTACCATCTCCTTCGGCAGCTCAATCCAGATGTCAACTACTCTTCAAGTGCCCAATTTACCCTTCAGATCCACTTTAAGCCTCCTTCCTCTCACCCAAAACCCATGACCTCACATTAAAGACGCACTGTTGTGGGGAAACATGACTCTGGCTTTCTAACCTCTCTATACCTCTCATAATAACTTTATCATGTCACCCTCAGGCTCCTCTGCACTAAGGAAAACAGACACAACCTCTCCTTATAAACCAAGCTCTCCAGTACAGGCAGCATCCTTGTGAATCTTTTATATATCATTCTTAATCTTTCCTGTAGAGTGGTGAAGTGCTGTAAGCTATAAGCTGGTTCAACAAAAAGAAAATCAAACTCTACACATTTTTAATTGTGTTCTATGACAGGATAGAAATATATACAGTAGGTTTAAGTGAACTTTGCCGACTTTGGAGGGGTTATTGGTGATGGAAGTGTGTGTCGAGTGGCAGTCACTGGCAAATCGAATAGTGCAATGAGCAATTGGCAGAGGACCAGGATGAGAGGAAGTGATACATGGCTGGAAGAGATTGCTCTGTGAGGTAGTTCTTGGGAAATTGACAAATCAAATTTTTGAAAGGTAGGGTGAGAAAAGAAATGCTAGAAGCTCTGGAGGTCAAATTGGATCCTGTTGAGGCAATTTTCCAGGGGTTAAAGTGAAATCTGCAGTTCAATTTAGAGAGCTTAATTCTAAATTTAGGACAGGGCAGAAAAATGACCAAAGTAATGTTGTATCAGAGGTCGTTTATCTTGTCTGCATCTGACCTAAGTGGGATTGCAACCTTCCCACTCTGTTTAAAGGAGATCAATATAGATTGGGATCAGGAGGATTTAATGAGAGTGCATCTGTGTTTACAGCCGAGAGCTCTGATTTATCATGTGTCAGTGAATTTTCTTTCAGTATTTTTTGCCCCATTACTTCTGTTTGCATTTGAAGATAAAAGTAAGATCATGTAACAGAGGACTAAAAGATAATTGATTCTATAATATAAGACCCATTGGTGTTGAGGTATATAAAGCCGAACCACACCGTATCCAATTTCTCATCCAGGCACTGTACGATGTGCTTCCAAGCCCATCAAACCTGCACACATGGGGCAAGGCAGAGTCATCTGCGTGCCCACTGTGCTCCAAGCGAGGAACCCTGGAGCACATCCTCAGCGGCTGTGCAAGGGCACTTGGTGAGGGACGGTACAGGTGGAGGCATGATCAGGTCCTGAAGACCATCACTGAAGCCGTCAGCACAGGAGTTGAGTGGGCGAAGCGGTCCCGATCCTGCAAGCAGACCATTGCCTTTGTCAGAGCTGGGGAGCAGCCAATACCTGCCAAAAGAACATCTGCAGGCATTCTGACCTCTCCAAGGGACTGGCGGCTGTTGGTGGACCTTGAAGGGCAGCTGAAGTACCCCAGCCATATCTCAGCCACCACCCTGCGACCAGACATTGTCCTAGCGTCTGAGTCGACTAAGCAAGTGGTGCTGCTGGAGCTGACAGTCCCATGGGAAGATAGCTTGGAGGAGGCCTTTGAAAGGAAGCTCTCCAAGTACGCAGGACTGGTCAGCAACTGTCAGCAGGCTGGATGGAGAGCGAGGTGTCTCCCAGTGGAGGTTGGTTGTAGGGGATTTGTAGCCCGTTCTTTAGTTAGAGCCTTCAGCATTTTGGGCATCGAGGGAGAGAAGAAGAGGAGAGCCATCCGCAGTACCACCGATGCGGCAGAGAGGGCCTCAAGATGGCTGTGGCTCAAAAGAGGGGAGCCATGGAGTCATAAGTAGCTAGCCATCTGGACACAAGCTGGGGTCTGATCAGCCCTGGCTGGGTCACCTGGAGGAGGTTGTATGACGTTGAAAGACCCGAAACACCCGATGATTCCAGGAACATCACTGAAGATGTGTCCAGAAGCATCAATAGATGTATGTACACAGCTAACATTAACAGATTTGTTTGCAGTGGTGTTTATTATCTGGTATACTATAAAGCTTCACAAAATCTTTTGGAGAGAGCCTCAAACGTTGGCTAAAGTGCATCACTTGACATGAAGTAGACATTACTCTGATCTTTGGGCTTTCTGGGTGGCTACCAATGGCTGGCACTGCTGTTTTTGCAGCAGGCTTGGGAAAATCTTCCTGGCTTCTGATATTAAATCTCTTTTTTGTTTTCTGTAAAATTATTACGTGTCATTCTCCTGTGAAACCAGAATATCTCTAAAGGTGAATTAAGTGCAGGTTTTCAGACAGAGTACTAAAGTATTCCTGTGGGAATTGGATATTAATATGATACATCAATTTATAATCTTTAAGCAGTCTTTTATATTATTTTCTGGCAAGGATATGGGTACATGTTCATAAAAGCCAACAAAACTTTGAAAGCTCCACTCTTTTCTTTTTGCGTATTAATCTTAAACTTCTTTTCCATTTGAAATATGTTCCTTGTTAGGTCATCATCAATATAATAGAGGAAAATGATGAAAAACCTATTTGCTTTCCACTTACTTACAAAGCAACTATTCTTGACAATATTGCTGTTGGAACCAATATCAATAGCTTCAGACTGAGCTGTCAAGATAGAGATTCCAGTCACAATGAGACACGGTTTGAGATTGTATCAGGTATGTATATTATATTGCATCTAACTTGAAATAAAAGTTTGAATGTGGGTTGACATGCAAAATCACTTTCTTGATAAATATTTATCAGTGTACATGAAAAGGAACCTTTTCACCAGTGATGGCTATTGTGCAGTTTTTAGTTCACATGTATAAATGGATCGTAAACAAGTCATCAGCCTGAAATGAAATGTTAATTCTTTCTGCCTCACCTGCTGTGTCTTTTTAGCTTTCTTTGTTTTTACTTCAGAAATTAGCATTTTCATTATTGATAGTTTTAAAAGTAAAAGTGTTTCTTTCCCTTGATTTTTTAAAATACAAATTCTTACAGTATGGTGATAGGCCCAGTTACACCCATATGATCAATTAACCTACTAACCCACAAGTCTTGTGGGAGGAAACAAGAGCACCCAAAGAAAACACACACGCCTCAGGGAGAATGTGTAAACTCCCTACAGCCAATGGCGGAAGTGATGTATTAGCATTATGCATGCCACCATGATACCCCAACTTCTGTCAGCTGCCTTCTACGAATGGGCTGACCTCTTGTCTTCCTCAAACAGGCATTAATACAGCTATCCATGTGTATATAGCACTCTTAGTGCAGTCAGGTGTTACAAAGCGTTTCTCAGTAGCATTATAAAATTATCTGAACCAACCAAGGAAATGCGATGGTTTATAATAACACTAGATTGGTTCTTCCTCTGAGAACTCTGTTTATTCCTTTCTCCCTCTGATGCCTACCTGACCTCCTGTGAACTGTAATCTTACTAATAGTTTGCCACTCTCGTTATGTGCTTTCCCACATGGAAAAACATTTTCTCTGAATTCAATCCATCAAAAACTTTCAAATAGCTTTATAGAGCTTTATGAATTTACCCTGAATCTTATTTTGAAGGATAAATTCTAGATTCAGGAAATTAGACAAAAAAATTCATGGTAAGTTTATAAAATATGCAAAGGAAGATGCAGATATACTTCTGGAGCAATAGTAGTGAAGTTGTGCTGTATCTATTGAACTTTATTTCACTTATGGTTGGACAAAATTTTCATAGCAAATTAAAAAAAAATGTAAAGCAAGATGAGGATTTATTTCTAGGGCAATAGAATTGAAAAGCTGTGAAGTTGTGCAAAATCTGTAGTGAACCTTGGTTAGATCATATTTAATACTGCATATATTTCTGGTTGTCTATTACAGAGAGGCACCAGAGAAGGTTCACAAGGATGATACAAGGTGCGAAGATATATATAAAAAGAAAGGGTGAACATTTGGGTGTTTTTTTTTTGAGAAAATAAGGTTGAAGGGTGACATCATAAAGTCTTTAAGATTATCTAAATTTTTGATAGATTCAGATAAAATATTTCCATGTAGGAAGAACATAACTAGAGTAGTGGACTGTTGGTAAATGACGAGGTCAGATAGGCATCTGAAGGAGAAGGGAATAAACAGCAGTACTCAAAGGAGGAAGCGAGCACACTGCATAACTACAGGCATGTACTGTTTTTGACAATTATGGTGTCATTGTGAAAGTCTTCTGAGCTTCTTGATGTCATCGCTGGCAAATATTTGTTTGGCATTGCATCTTCACCATTGTTTTTTTTCCAGAAAATATTAAATGAAGCTTACAGAAACCTTATAAAATAGCAGGTAGGGCAAGTACAGGGGCACAAGGGATTGCAGATGCTGGTATCTGCAGCAAGAGAAAATCAGGCTGCTGAAGGAACTCAGCAAGTCAGGCAGCATCTGTGGAGGAAAAGGAATAATAAACAACATGGGCTGAAATCCTTGGACTGATTTGAAAAAAATAAAGTCTCTTCCGTGTGTGTAAAAAAAATTGCCTTGTTGACAATAGGCTTTTTCTTTGCATTCCGTGTTAAAAGTAAGCAGCTTAAAATGTCAAGGCTGCTTTTAAAAAATACTGTGTGCTAAATATCAGCTTATCACTTTGAAGTGTAATAAACAATGTGTATTAATGTTATATGATCAATGACACAATTTGACCAGCCAGTTGCAACATCGGCAACCTTTCTAAGCACAAATTATAGCCACTGACAAGATATACTTTCAAATTTGTGATACACAGTTTGACATCCATTATTCAAGTCAAGTGCTTTGTTCTTGCAGATTGAACTCTCAAATGTATGCTAAATGGTTCCTGTTAAAGGGTCTCAAAAAAATTCAAAAACAGTACTTTTGATGGATTAGTTGCTACCACAGATACAGAGATAAGCTGCAGGTTCATAAGAATGTAAGAGTAGGAACAGGCCATTCAGCCCTTCAACCTATTTGGGCCTTCAAATGCTGTTACATTTCTATTAACTCACTTTGATCCATTTGCTTTTCTGCTTTTGCCCCATCAGTCGCAGATTTAATATCTTTAGTTGAGATGCTGTTCAGTGTGTCGGAGAGTTTGCTGAAAAGAGACTTTTTACGAATTTCCCTCCCAAAAGTCTGGCTCTGACTTTAAATTTTCCTACCACTGGTCATTGTATGACGTGGGTGGTCATGGTCTCCATGGCCATGATTGTTCTTAGCAAATTC
This sequence comes from Mobula hypostoma, assembly GCF_963921235.1. Classification (NCBI taxonomy): domain Eukaryota; kingdom Metazoa; phylum Chordata; class Chondrichthyes; order Myliobatiformes; family Myliobatidae; genus Mobula; species Mobula hypostoma. The sequence continues at coordinate 46,418,721 of NC_086111.1, forward strand.
TTCTACAGAAATGCTTTGCCATTGCCTTCACTTGGGCAAGATGGGTGACCCCAGCCATTATCAATCCCCTTCAGAGATTCTTTGCCTGGCATCAGTGGTCGCACAACTTGTGATATGCACCAGTTGCTCATAACATCCATCACCTGGTCCCATGACTTCACATGACCCTGATCGGGGGTGGGGGGGGGCTAAGCAACCTTGCCCAAGGGTGACCTGCAGGCTCGCGGATGGAAGGAGTGCCTTACATCTCCTTTGGTATCTCCTCCCCACCACCCTCTACCATCGGTAAAAGTTTCATTTTCTATAACAATTCCTTCCAAAATCAAACATCCTCAGCTAAATCACCCTTGAATTTTCTATGCTCCAATGAACATAATTCTATCATTTTAATTGCATCTTGTAATTTATCATTTAGATCCTTGCTAACAATCTGATGAATCTCTGCTCCACGGCATATATAACCTTGGGAAGATGCAGATTGGGAACCAAGCACACTAGTTCAGATATGCTCTAACCAAGCCATTGTATGGCTGTAATAATGCTTCATTTATAAAGTTCTACTAGAATTCTCTTTCTCAGTCTAGCACATTTTAGATTATTATATAAAATGGTAGCATAATTCTGTGAAATATTCATACCTGTTTAGCATTGTAAAATCACTCCAATTTAGTGGAGCATTCTTTGTCTTTGGAAAAACTGTGAATAGAAAACTATCCAAAGAAATCAATTGAAGCGTGTGGGCCTCAGGCAAGTCAGTGTTCGTGCAGAGAAAAAGCACGCTGACTGTGATTTGAACTACTGATATACAATTGCATGTCTGGAATTTTAATATGACTATTTCTCTTCATGTAGGCTGACCTATGAACTCATAAGAACATTATTTGTCAGATTTCTAGCATTTACAATTTATTTTGTTTTTTTATTTCTACTAATGAGTTAGTCTGTACTATTTCAGCTGCATGCAACTGCTAAAAGTTAATATATGGTTTGATAAATTGCTCTCCACAAGACACACATGTCTGGCATCTTATGAAAATGGCTCGCTTACTCTCAGTAACCATTTGCTGAGGGGATTGAGTGTTTTGTATATATCCTAATTCATGGGCTTTTTCTTTTGAGTTTCTTGTTTACCTATGGCATAGTAACCCAGTTTTCTGTACAAAGCTACAATTCAGTTCTTTGGATAAATTTTGTTATGTACAGAAAAATGTTGACTAATTACTGTGGAGGGTGTTTTTTTTCTAATTAGATAGGTTTGTGTGAGGTATAGGATGTTTCTGAGATAGCATGTGATTTTATAAGGATCTGTAATTTGCAGACTTGCAGAAGTACTTAGGCAGTCTTGTAACTCGCCAAGAACAGCAGATGAAAACCAGCTTAATTCTCGTGAGTTATCCTGCTTATTAGCAATTTACTAAAGACTATAAGAGGCAATTTTAATTCACTGCATCTGGCAGGACTGGTGAAGATTTGAAGTATGCATTTCTTTGTACTCTTGCAACTTATCAGTCCATCTCTACATTCACCCTTTCCTCCAAAATTCTCATTGTGTTCCCCCAAATTCATACCCATCCTTACTTGGAAACCCTCCATGCAGATAACTTACCACCGTACCAGAATGGGTCTGATCAGTGTCACGAAAGATCATGTCCATGACCAACTCACTCAATCCTTACTTGTTCCTCTTGACAAGGTTTAAAAAGCAGTTGACATGGCTAAACCCTGCCTTAATCTGACCCCTCTCTAACTCTGTAGTCTCCACTGATTCCATTACCTCCCAAGGCACTTACACTCTTGAAATTCTGGCCCCTTGTATATCCCTGAATATAATCACGCAGCCTCTGGCAGCTATGCCTTTTGATGACAAGAATCCAATATCCTAAATTCTTTCCCTGAATCTCTCCAGCTCCCCACCTTATGTTTCTCATGTATAATATTCATGAAATTTATCTCTGTTGTTGGTCATGTGTGAAACCAGGTGATGTGGTCTTTCATTGATTCTATTATGGTTATTATTTTATTATGGATTTATTGAGTATGCCTGCAAGAAAATTAATCCCAGGGCTGGATATGGTGACATATATGTACTTTGATAATCAATTTAGTTTGAATTTCATTTTTTTAGTTTGATAGCACTCCTTAGAATGTTCTTGTGACAATAAAGGTGAAGTAAAAATGTAATTTATTTTGTTGGACTGTATCGATATTTGGCTAGAACACTAACAAGAGCAGAAGGATAAAGGCAACCTGTAACCCTGGGGGCATCAGTGATGAAGTAGAACAGCAGCATCCCTGGGTTGTTCTCGGTCTCTCTTCCTCATCATTTCACAGTTATTCTGACCTAAAGAGGGGGAGAGGATTTTCGCTCTGCAAGTAGGAAGGGCTGTGGAGATGGGTGTGTCAGGGTGAGAGTGCAGCCAGGCCTGGGGAGGGTGGGGATGTGGGGGAGAAGCAGAAAAAAAAAACTGTGATCAGAATGGGAGACGTGACCCTGTGCCATCATGGTTTCACTTTAAAAAGGAGAGTGCTAAAGAGAAATGGAGAAAGTGCTGTTGTTCTGACATAGTAAAGAGCCTCAAATAGTTACTGGGCAAATACAGAATGCTATGACTGCAGACTGTAAAGCTGTAGGCACGAGTGATTGGAATGAGATAATACTGCTTTCTTGTGTTCACTTGTGATTGGTGGAATAAACTTGGAGTGTGTCAGAGAGCATAAAAGCCCAGAGATCAGATTTACCACGGTGAAAACGAGTCACTAAGGGTACCTGCGCCACCTGAGTAAAGTGGTAGAAATGTTTACACCTTTCAACCGACTTTCTGTGTGTGATGGTGGAAGAGTCGACATCTCGCAGCACCCCTCAGGGCTGCTACAGTGGCAACTCGCTTTCAGCTGTTTGTCAGCACGCTCACCCGTTCTGCCGACTCCTCCACCGATATACCAGAGCACAGAGGTATCCTCGCCTGCGAGACTCCACACCCCGTCTCCTTGCCCCATAAAGCAACAGGAGGCTCAAATTGAAATTTTTATCAAAGGCACCACGGCAGTGAGATGGTTACAGCTCAGGGCACCAGAGTTCCGGGTTCAGAATCAGAATCAGGTTTATTATCATTGGCATGTGTCGTGAAATTTGTTAACTTAGCAGCAGCAGTTCAATACAATACATAATATAGAAGAAAATAATAATAATAAATAAATAAATCATTTACCGTATACATATATTGAAGAGGTTAAAAATCGTGCAAAAAACAGAAATAATTTATATTTAAAAAGTAAGATAGTGTTCAAGGGTTCAATGTCCATTTAGGAATGGGATGGCAGAGGGGAAGAAGCTGTTCCCGAGTCGCTGAGTGTGCGCCTTCAGGGTTCTGTACCTCCTACCCGATGGTAACAGTGAGAAAAGGGCATGCCCTGGATGCTGGAGATCCTTAATAATGGACGCTGCCTTTCTGAGACACCACTCCTGAAGGTGTCCTGGGTACTTTGTAGGCTTGTAACCAAGATGGAGCCGACTAAATTTACAACCCTCTGCAGCTTCTTTCGATCCTGTGTGGTAGCCCCTCCATAGCACACGGTGATGCAGCCTGTCAGAATGCTCTCCATGGTACATCTATAGAAGTTTTTGAGTGTATTTGCCGACATGCCAAATCTCTTCAAACTCCTAATTAAGTATAGCCGCTGTTTTGCCTTCTTTATAACTGCATCAATATGTTGGGACCAGGTTAGACCCTCAGAGATCTTGACACCCAGGAATTTGAAACTGCTCACCCTCTCCACTTCTGATCCTTCTATGAGAATGGTATGTGTTCCTTCGTCTTACCCTCCCTGAAGTCCACAATCAGCTCTTTCGTCTTACTGACGTAAATTCCAACGTCATCTGTAAGGAGTCTGCACGACCTCCCCATGAACATGTGGGACTCCTGTGTGTGAACCCCCATTCCAAAGACATACTGGTTAGTAGATTACTTGGTCATTGTAAATTGTCCCGTGTTTGGGCTGGGGTTAAATCAGTGGGTTGCTGGTGATGTGAATTCGAAGGGCCGGAAGGGCCTATTCTGTGCTGTATCTCTAAATAAATTAAAAATGAATGAATTACAGTACTGAAGAATCCTCCCAGTATCAGTACTGAATTCAACTAAGCAGAATGATACACCTTCTTATCGAGGATATGTTTGCAATTGTAATCCTCAGGTTTGGCCTACATGCGTTTGTCTAGGGAAAGACAGCCTCCGGCCCAGCCAAATCTGAGAAACCTTGTTTGTGTGGATGCTGTGTGATGTGTTGCCAGGTTACCAATACGTACCACAAAGTATCAGACAGCATACGATTTGCAATCAAATGATTTAGATTTATAATTCTTAATTTGACTATAGGGTTGGTAAAGAAAACACAATGAAAAAGGGCCTATTTTAATGGAACAGTCTAATGTGCACATTGGAGCTCACGGATATCTGTCCATTTGTTCCCCACCGACCTCCTCCGAGTTGTCGACTCCCGGACCCTCGCTCCAAGTCCACTCCATCCTGCGGCCTGCTAACTCTCTCCACTCGCATCTTCTCTCTTCATCCCTTGCCAACCAAAGACCGCGAAACCCTCCTCTCAGACGCACAAGAAAGAAACAACATGCCTCTCATTGGATGGCACACACTTCAAAGCCCCCGTTATCTCTCGTCATAACCCAAACACTGCTGCTACAGGGAAACCATTACATTAGCAGTTAAACCTTGCAGTGTTACACTCTTCAAATGTGAAGTGGGTCGACAGAAATCCCAGAGTGTTGCTCATTATCACTGGTGAGTCCGCAACTATGACATTTATTCAAAGCCCAATGGGTCCAGGCTTTTGAAGCACGACATCGTATTCCCCAACAACCTGCTGTCAGAGCGATCCACATACACCCAAGTACAATGACAAATGGCACCAATAATGAAGGGAAATGCTGAATGAAAATGCCTCAACTGAAAACATGTGCTCTGGGAAATCATCTGAAAGACCAGAGACCCTTCACTGGAAGTGAATTAGTTGCTGATGCATCTACCCATCAGAGAATCGATCTGCTGACTGGTGTTAAGTTTGCTGCAATTCTGATTGCCTACCAGCACAGAAGTGAAAACCCTCCTGTACATGGACGATGTCTCTGTCTTCAGCTCACGCCCAAGGCCAGTTTGCAGGTTGATCGGTGTCTGCGACCAGTTTGAGTTGGCGTCCGTGGCTGGTGTTAACTGCATGAAGAGTGAGGCCATATGCCCTTCACCATCAGGTCTGATTACGTGAAGGTGCTGGGGATCTGGTTCGGAGGGGCCGAGGCGTGCAACAAGAGTTGTCTGGAGCGGACTGGGAAGGTAAAGCAGAAATTGGGACTGTTGGAGAGGGTGCTACCTATCGATAACGGGGAAGAACCTGGAGATCAGGTTTGAGCTGCCCTCAGGGCTGCTGCACTTGGTGCTGGTGTGGCCCATGCCCTGCTGCTCCAGCTTGAGAATCACCTGAGGCGACTGCAGGTTCACTGAGGGATCCAAGATGGAGTGGGTCAGATGGGTCACCATGCACAAGTCCCTGGACATTGGGGACAAAAATGTTCCTAACATTCCCCTCACCCTGATGACCACCTTTGTGCATGACTGCATCAGGCTGAATGGGCACCAAGTGCTAGTACGTGCCGAGGTTCTACCTGTCCCCGGTGTAGCGAAGTACGCATTTGCCCCTGTTGCTGCGCGACATCCCAGTTAGCTGGATGTTACTGGACCACCAGTCCTTCATGGAAAAGTTCTTACAGACCAAGACCTTCGACCACAGGGCCTTCAGGCAGTTGGACGTTCTGCAGACACTGCAGAAGGGAGTGGTGGACATAGTGGGATGGTTCCCTGAGCAGACTGTCCAGACCATCATCCCCAGGCCTCACCAACAGGCGTCAAAGCCGAGCCCAGCTGCCAGTGAGAGGGGCCCTCCCAGTCATATCCCTCCTGTGTGCGAGGAACATCGCCCCTACAACCCGCTGACTGTCGTGGGGAAGAAACAGCAGCTCACCTCCATGCACACTGTGGGCTTGTGAAGAAGGTGTGGAGGAAGCTGAAAGGGCGTGTGTCACGTCTCATCCTGAGCAGCAGTGTGACAGGGAACTCTCTGACCTACCGGCTGTTCCCGGGGACGCACACGGAGACGAACATCAGGTGCTGCTGGCAGATCATCAACTGAGTGAAAGGCGTTCTTTGGTCAGCCCAAAACTTGTTGGTCTGCCAGCACGTCTGTGGAGGAATGCTGTCGACTGGCACTTTCCAGGCTGCAGGAGTACGTGCTGAGGGACGCACAGAAGCTTGGTGCAGTCACCGCCAAGGCTCAGTGTGGAAAGACCACAGTTTAGGATACTTCTCCTGCTGGAGAGGGAGGGGCAAAGTGGGGGAAGGAAGCCTCTCAATCATTGTAGTATTTAATATAAAAACCCAGAGTGGCAGAGTGCGAGAACAGTGTGGAAAGCATTGACCACCTATATAAAGAATGCAAGGTCATGAAACAGTCTATTTTTGTCAATAATCTTTTTATTGTGAATGAAGTTTATTTTGTTAAAAAAAGGCACAGAAAAATGTTATAATGGAATTACAAGCAGATAAGATAATCATTAAAGTCCTGATCATACTCTGGGAATCACTGGCATATGTTCTGAGCTTCACTGTCCGATAGAAACATAGTCACAGAAAACCTACAGCACAATACAGGCCCTTCGGCACACAAAGCTGTGCCAAACATGACCTTACTTTAGAAATTACCTGGGGTTACCCATAGCCCTCTATTTTTCTAAGCTCCATGTACCTATCCAGGAGTCTCTTAAATGACCCTATAGTATTCACCTCCACCCTCGTCACTGGCAACCCATTCCACATACTCACCACTCTCTGCGTAAAAAAAACTTACTCCTGACATCTCCTCTGTACCTACTTCCAAGCACCTTAAATTGTGCCCTCTTGTGCTAACCATTTCAGCCCTGGGAAAAAACCTCTGACTATCCACACAATCAATGCCTCTCATCATCTTATACACCTCTATCAGATCACCTCTCATCCTCTGTCTCTCCAAGGAGAAAAGGCCAAGTTCACTCAACCTATTCTCATAAGGCATGCTCCCCAATCCAGACAACATCCTTGTAAATCTCCTCTGCACCCTTTCTATGGTTACCACATCCTTCCTGTGGTGAGGCGACCAGAACTGAGCACAGTACTCCAAGTGGGGTCTGACCAGGGTCCTATATAGCTGCAACATTACCTCTCGGTTCTTAAACTCAATCCCACGATTGATGAAGGCCAATGCACCGTATGCCTTCTTAACCACAGAGTCAACCTGCGCAGCAGCTTTGAGTGTCCTGTGGACTCGGACCCCAAAATCCCTCTGATCCTCCACCCTGCCAAGTCTTACCATTAATATTATATTCTGCCTTCATATTTGACCTATCAAAATGAACCACCTCATACTTATCTGGGTTGAACTCCATCTGCCATTTCTCAGCCCAGTTTTGCATCCTATCAATGTCCCGCTGTAACATCTGACAGCCCTCCACACTATCCACAACACCCCCAACCTTTGTGTCATCAGCAAATTTACTAACCCATCCCTCCACTTCCTCATCCAGGTCACTTATAAACATCACGAAGAGTAGGGGTCCCAGAACAGATCCCCGAGGCACTCCACTGGTCACCACCAGGTGCCAAAAACTTGCAGTGTTTTTAGTTTCATTATCAGATAACAAAAACTATTTTAAATCTCACTGAACATTCTTCTGTATTGAAGAGATTATTATTCAATTATGACTTAGAATTCATGTCATGTTTGATACTGAACGCTTTATCTAAGCCAACAGTTTCGAGCGAGCATACTTAATGAAGTTCCCTCATATGAAGTTAATCCCACATATCCATATCTAGTTATATTTCCATCAGTATTTTTATAATTAACATTTCAGAGTAAAATGGAAATTAATCTGTCAATCCATTCTTCACCACGATGTTTCGTTTCATTTCATTTTTCATAAGGAAATGTGAACCACCATTTTGGTTTCGACCCTGTCCGTGGACTGAATACTCCTAAACTGATAGTAACAGCTCCATTTGACTTTGAGGGGAAAGTAGACGTTCAGCATCAATACCATCTTGTTGTTCACATCATCGATGATAATATTAATAAAGTGAAACCAAGGACAGGAACTGTGCTGATTGACATTACTGTAGTTGAGACAAGAACAACTGCTCCCACAACGGCATCCTTCTATGTGAGTGCTTTATTTTTTAAGACAGCACACTGCCCATTAATCTTCATATTGTTATTACATTATTATAATGGTGTCATGCACTGAAAATGTGGTAGAAAGTGACTAAATAGGACACAGTCACTATTTTAAATCTTTTGGTAACTGCAAGTTTAAAAACGAGTTAAGATATTCTATCAAACAACACACACAAAATGCTGGAGGAACTCAGCGGGCCAGGCAGCATCTGTGGTAAAGAGTAAACAGGTGTTGTTTCGGGCCGAGACCCTCCATCAGGAGAAAAAACGGTGAGAGGTCAGAGTAAGAAGGTGGGGGGAGGGGAGGAAGAAATACAAGATAGTAGGTGATGGGTGAAACTGGGAGAGGGGGAAGGGAACCCTGCTGAGTTCCTCCAGCACTTTGTATGTGTTGATTGGATGTCCAGCATCTGCAGATTTTCTCTTGTTTAAAGTGTTCTGTATGCGACTTCCCTAGCTGCAAACCACACAGTCTGTTGTTGATGGAATCGGGCAGGGACGTGTTACAGTTACTGGTCTTGCCCCTCCCTCTGAGGTATGCCAACAATCAGGCAGAGATGCCTGTCCTGTGCCCTAATCTCTCCTCCGAACCCTGCGCACAGCTTGGTTGAGACGAAAGTGAGTCCAGTAGGTGGACTCCAGTTGGTGCAAGAATGGCCTCGTCATTGCTGGAAGAGTTTCCTGGGTCATGGTAATTCCAGTTGACACTGAAGGGGTCCATGAGAGGCCAGGAGCCAGGTAGGGTGCTTGGATGCTGGCTGCATCATCTCTATGACTCTTCCAGTTTTAGAAATGCTTCAATATACTTTGTACAAGATACCAACATGTTTGCACATTCATGGCTCCTTCACAACTCACTCTCTTCTCCAGAAATGCTGCCTGCCCTCTCAGTCCACTCCCAAACTCAGCTCCACAAGAGAACTACCTGCTTTCTCTTCCCTCTGATTGGCACCTTAACCTTTGGCTGGAACAGAGAGTTGTCTCTCTGCCAACCATTCCTTTCTGGATACAAAATTAATGTCACACTGACTGCAATTAATCTCACCCTCTTCTTTCATGCCTCCCCTGGAATGGTCTTGGGGATTTCCATTAGAGAGACTGAAAAATGTAAATCTGTTCCACACTAATTCATCATATGTGGATGGTAATAGATTTCTCATCCTTTTTAAACAGGGAAGAAAAGGACTGACTATCATTAAGAGTGCAGTGAATACCTATAATGGATCAGATTGGTATGTTCCCTTTGTAATCACATTGCTGGCAATCCTGTTGGCTATCCTCTTTGCCCTGGCTCTTTATCTTATCTTGACCCGGACTAAATGCATACAACGCTGCAGCAAAGCATGCACTAAAAAGCCAAAACCACCTCCCAAGAAGTAAGTTCTTTAAAATTCATTACATTGAAATGATTTTAGATCTGTTGTGTTTTTCAATTAGGAGATTTGTGTTTAGAACTATGTTTCATCTGTAATGTGAGGACAAAGGCAAAAATGCAAGTACAGACCATGCAATTTTTCAGTGATACCGTGTGCCTGCCTGTAGTTGAAAAGTGAGTCATACTGGATGTTAGGGCATGACTTCAGGATTGAAGGACATCCTTTTAGTACGGAGACGCGGAGAAATTTAGCTGGTCCATTTCCGACACCTCCCTCCCCTTTCTTGATCTTTCTGTCTCTATCTCTGGAGACAGCTTATTTGGTGTCTACTATAAGCCTACGGACTCTCACAGCTATCTGGACTATTCCTCTTCCCACCCTGTCTCTTGCAAAAACGCCATCCCCTTCTTGCAATTCCTCTGTCTCTGCCTCATGTGCTCTCAGGATGAGGCTTTTCATTTCAAGACGAAGGAGATGTCTTCCTTTTTTAAAGAAAGGGGCTTCCCTTCCTCCACCATCAACTCTGCTCTCAAACGCATTTCTCCTATTTCACGCACATCTGCTCTCACCCCATCCTCCGCCACCCCACTAGGGATAGGGTTCTCCTTGTCCTCACCTATCACCCCACCAGCCTCCGGGTCCAAAATATAATTCTTCGTAACTTCTGCCACCTCCAACAGGATCCCACCACCAAGCACATCTTTCCCCCCCCCGCTTCTGCTTTCCACAGGGGTCGCTCCCTACACGACTCCCTTGTCCATTCGTCTCCCCTATCCCTCCCCACCGATCTCCCTCCTGGCATTTATCCTTGTAAGCAGAACAAGTGCTACACATGCCCTTACATTTCCTCCCTCACCACCACTCACTGCCCTAGACAGTCCTTCCAGGTGAGGCGACACTTCACCTGTGAGTCGGCTGGGGTGATATACTGCATCCGGTGCTCCCGGTGCAGCCTTCTATATAGTGGTGAGACCCAATGCAGACTGGGAGACCGTTTCACTGAACACCTATGCTCTGTCTACCAGAGAAAGCAGGATCTCCCAGTGGCCACACATTTTAATTCCACGTCCCATTCCCATTTTGATATGTCTATCCACAGCCTCCTCTACTGTCAAGATGAAGCCACACTCAGGTTGGAGGAACAACACGTTATATTCTGTCTGGGTATTCTCCAATCTGATGGCATGAACATTGACTTCTGTTAATGCCCCCCCTCCCCTTCTTACCCCATCCCTTATTTATTTATTTATCTATCTATCTATTAATTAATTAATTCATTAATTATTCCCCCCCCCCCTTTTTTCTCTCTCTCGGTCCCTCTCACAATAACTCCTTGCCTGCTCTCCATCTTCCTCTGGTGCTCCCCTCCCCCTTTCTTTCTCCCTAGGCCTCCCGTCCCATGATCCTCTCCCTTCTCCAGCCTTGTACCCTTTTGCCAATCAACTTTCCTGCTCTTAGCTTCATCCCTCCCCCTCCTGTCTTCTCCTATCACTTTGGATCTACCCCTCCACCTCCCACTTTCAAATCTCTTACTATCTCTTCTTTCAGTTAGTCCTGACGAAGGCTCTCAGCCCAAAACATCGACTGTACTTCTTCCTATAGATGCTGCCTGGCCCGCTGCGTTCCACCAGCATTTTGTGTGTGTTGCTTGAACTTCCAGCATCTGCAGATTTCCTCGTGTTTGCGGAGAAATTACTTTCTTCAGAGGGTGGTAAATCTGCGGAATTTGTTGCCACGAGTGGCTGTGGAGGCCAAGTCATTGGGTGTATTTTAGGCAGAGATAGACAGGTTCTTGGCATCAAAAAGGCATCAAAGGGTACGGAGTGAAAGCAGGGGAGTGGGGATGACTGGAAGAATTGAATCAGCCCATGATTGAATGGCGGAGCAGACTCAATGGGCTGAATGGCCTACTTCTGCTGCTATATCTTATGGTCTTATGGTCTTTCTTTTTCTTTTTAAATCTTTTTATTACTTTTTCCAAAATTATAAACAAAATAACAATGTTGATACAAAGAGATGGGAATAATCTTATTGTTAATAAACGTATGCAAAAAGGATTTCAGATAACATAGGTATAATAGACTTCCAAACTCATGATGTAATTAATTGTAAAGAAAAAAAAGAAATAAAAAGAAGAAAAATACAAAGAAAAAACCCCCCAAAAAGAAAAAAAAACTAAATACTAAACCCAAAAAAGCAAACAAAACAAAACAGGGCTAGACCAATATCTTAAATCAAACATGTTCAGTAATGTCGTCAACTCCACTCCTCTATTCGTATATTTTAAATTAATAAAAAATATTTGGAAAGGTCAAATTACATCATATGAAAATGTTGCATAAGTGGTTTCCAAGTTTCTTCAAATTTAACCGAAAGATCAAAAATATCACTTCTAATTTTTTCTAAATTTAAACATAATATAGTTTGGGAAAACTATTGGAATGTAGTAGGAGGATTGGTCTCCTTCCAGTTCAATAAAATAGATCTTCTGGCCATTAACGTAACAAATGCTATCATCTGACAGGCCGAAGAAGACAAAGATCTATGTTCTACCATTGGCAATCCAAAAATTGCAGTAATAGGATGGGGTTGTAAATCAAAACATAGAACTGTTGAGATAATATCAAAAATATCTTTCCAATATTTTTCCAAAAGAGGACGGGACCAAAACATATGAGTTAAAGAAGCCACTTCAGAGTCATATCTGTCATAGGTCTTATATTGGCAAGTATTGGAACTCTGAGTAAACATCAAAAGAAGCTTAGTTATTGGCTGTAAGCCTCTTTAACCTGTATGAAAGGGATTGAAAGGTGCTACATTCTTGCAGGGCTCTCTTCCATTCGAGTAAGATGGAGCAGAGCCTCACTTGCCTCTGTCTCCTCAGGCAGTGGAGGCACTGCTGTGCTTTCTTATTCAGGGAAGTGATATTAAGGGATCAGGTGAGGTCATCTGTGACGTGAACTTGTAGGAACAAAGTGCACTTAACTCTCTCTGTGGAGGAGCCGTGTATCTGCACAGGGAGATTGTGCACCTTCATAAAGTCCACAATCATTTCCTTGGTCTTCTCCATGTTCAGATTTAGGTTGTTCTCACGCTAGTCCACCAGCCACTCCACTTCCTTGCTGCACGTTGTTGTTGATGAGGTCAATGGACAATAGATGCAGGAGTAGGCCATTCAGCCATTCGAGCCAGCACTACCATTCACTGTGATCATGGCTGATCATCTACAATCAGTACCCTTTTCCTGCCTTCTCCCCATTTCCCCTGACTCCGCTATTTTTAAGAGCTCTATCTAACTCTTTCTTAAAAGAATCCAGAGAATTGGCCTCCACTGCCTTCTGAGGCAGAACATTCCACAGAACCACAACCCTCTGTGTGAAAAAGTTTTTCCTCAACTCCATTCTAAATGGTCTACCCCTTATTCTTAAACTGTGGCCTCTGGGTCTGGACTCCCCCAAAATCGGGAACGTTTCCTGCCTCTAGTGTGTCCAATCCCTTAATAATCTTATATGTTTCAATCAGATCCCCTCTCTTCCTTCTAAATTCCAGTTTATACAAGCCCAGTCGCTCCAATCTTTCGACATATGACATTCCCGCCATCCTGGGTATTAACCTTGTGAACCTACACTGCACTCCCTCAATAGCTAGAATGTCCTTCCTCAAACTTGGAGACCAAAACTGTACACAGTACTCCAGGTGTGGTCTCACCAGGGCCCTGTACAACTGCAGAAGGACCTCTTTGCTCCTATACTCAACTCCCCTTGTTATGAAGGCCAACATGGCATTAGCTTTCTTCACTGCCTGCTGTACCAGCTGCTGTTGTGTCATCTCAAACCTGATGATAAGGTTTGAGCTGAATCCTGCGGCACAGTCGTGCATCAGCAGTGTGAACAGCAGTGGGCTGAGCACACAGCCCCGGGGAGTTCCAGTGCTCAGCGTAATGGGACCAGTGATGTTGCTGCCCACATTGACTGACTGTGCACTTTCTGTTAAAAAGTGCAGGACCCTGTTACAAAGGGAGGCATTGAGACCCAGCGAGGTCGGTTTCCCACCGGTTCCTGGGGTATGATGGTGTTAAATGCCAAACTGAAGTCTATAAACAGCAGTCTGGCATATGAGACCCCAATTTCCAGGTGGGACAGGACAGAATGGAAGGCAGAGGCTATGGCATTGTCTGTGGGTCGATTTGAGCGATAAGTAAACTGGAAAGGGTCCAACGTAGCTGGGAGAAAGGCTTTAATATGCTCCATGACCAGCCGCTCAAAGCATTTCATAGTAGTTGATGTTAATGCCACAGAATGATAGTCATTTAGGCAGGTTACTGTCACCACCTTTTGCACTGGAATGATGGCTGCCGACTTGAAAACCAAATGGACAATGGACTTTTCCGGAGAGTTATTGAACATATCCATCAGCACCTTGGTTAGCCGGGGTGCACAGTCTTTCAGAACTCAACCTGGTATGTTATCGGGTCCCGCAGCTTTGCATGGGTTGACTCTAGCCAGAATCTTCCTCACCTCTGCTTCAGCCAGACAGTGTTTGCTCCCCTGGGGGAAGGGGTGCCTTCCTCGCCAGTATTTTGCTCTGTACATCAAACTGGGCATAGAAGACATTCAGCCTTTCGGAGTGAAGCATCCTGATTGCTGACGCACAGGGTAGACTCGTAGTCTGTAATCTTCAGAAATTCCCTGCCACATGCGCCTCCTGTCAGTATTCATCAGTAAATTCTTGTCTTGGTTTCAATGTCCCTTAAAATTATGCATCATTGACTATGTCTTCAGCACCATAATTATTTAAAGGGATCAGTGCGTTCACGTTAGTTCTGACTGACTTTTGCAGGCGGGTACCATGCTTGTTAAAGTGTTTGAGAGTTTCTATAATTACAAAGGTCAACAGGGAGTCACATGGGAGGGGCTGAAGGACTTTAAATTGACTTCAAGGTTTCTGCAACAACCAGATGCTGCAGACTTGTATGGATCAGTAGATGTTCCCCAGGAGCTCACAGTTCAATCTGCCGGAAAAAAAAAGAGGGGAGATGAATCTTGCAGCGTGAGGCCACATATACCCAGTGTTGATCACGTAACAGTTCTTCTCATAAACCTCAACATGCAGGCTTTTAAGTTGGGTATCAAAATAAAGCGGCAGAGATGTTTGCACTTCAGTTAAGACACTTGCTACAGACATAATGGACGTCTCCTTAAACATGCTGGCTGGCTGTAACACCAGCCTGTCACAAATTCCAGCTCCCTACTGAGGCTTACAGTCACTCAACAACCAGTGAGTGGCAGTTCCTCATTGCACCCATCTGAATTCAGCAGGCAAGACAAAGATGGTGGGCCACTTGCATCAGAGGCAATGGATACTGATCATGATCCCAGTGCCCTCTACGATGTTTGCTTAATTGTTCTCTGAGAATCTTGTAAAATGTTTTATCATATACTGTATTTCTTTTAATTAACTTCTCGTCATGCTACTTTTGCAGAGTGAAGATTTATGTACCAGGTGTGTATGTTAGATTATAAATAAAACCAAGAATTTGTTACGCAAACAATACTATTTAATGATGTGGTCATAATTTTGACAAGTTTCTATTCATTTTTAAAACAGAACCTAAGAAAGAAAAAGTGGAAGTGCTAACGGTAAGTAGGGCAGAATTTTGACTTTACTAAACAAAATAATGGGAAACGGAGGGGGCTGAGGGCAGCTCAGATGTACGAATTCATAAACTCCTCCCCAGTGAGTAGCAACTAGTAATGTGTGTGACATCAGACCAAGTTTATGCTAGGAAGTTCATGGAAATCTGGAAGCTGGGCAAAAGAGAGAATTATTCCTTACATGTCCTACACAGTATGAGTAACTTCACTCACCGCAACATCGAACTGAACACAGCCTATGGACTCACTTTCAAGGACTCCACAACTCATGTCCTCAGTACTATTTATTAATTATTGTTTTTATTATTAACTTTTTTTTGTATTTGTATAGTTTGCATTCTAAAGTTCAAAGTAAACTTAATTATCGAAGTACATAAATGCCACTATAGATAATCCTTTGATTTGTTTTCTTTTGCACATTGGTTGTTTGTCAGTCTTTGTGTGTAGTTTTTCATTGATTCTATTGTAAGTCTTTGTTTAACTGTGAATGCCTGCATGAAAATAAATCTCAGGGTAGTATATAGTGACATATTCTGTATGTATTCTGATAGTAAATTTACTTTGAAGCTTTCTTGAATTGAGCCCATTTCCTTTCACTGAGTTTCAAAGTTCTGCCACCATTCATGCTGAAGGTTTGCTTAGATATTTGGTGCAGTGGGAGTGGAGTGGTGAGAGTGAGGTAGGGTATGGGAGGGCATGAGGGAGCAATATGAATGATAGTTTCAGGTTGTCATTAAGGCACATTGTAGAAACAAATTGGAGGGATCTTTGTCAGTAATGAGTCTGATCTGGGAAAAAATTAGACACACAGCAACATCAATCAATTTGATTAGAGCCAATATGAAGTAAGGATAAGATATTACACATTTGTAAGAACAATAAGCAGACTCACATACAATTTGAAAAATAATGAAATAAAATGAGATTCAAATGATCCGGAGGCACAAATATACAATTTGTTAAAGTAATGATGCAGGTTAATAGAAAAAAATTGAAGCACTACTTGTAGAAAATGTAAATTGCAAAACAGTGATTTCTCTGATCATGGTTAATCTACTTTTGAATGATGTGTTCAATTGTGGTTACTGTATTATAGGAAGTGTATAAGGGTACTGGAGTGGTGCAAAAGTATTTCTGAAGCTGGTACCACAGATGCAAAGTCTTTTTGTCTCTCTGTCTGGCACCAGATTTTTAAATGTTTCTGCACCACTTTGGTGCTCCTATACACCTCATATAATACAGAAACAACAATGTTTAAATTATGGAAGATTTTTATGTTTACTCATGCAGGCAAGAGCAAAAGTAGAGCCTGTCAATATAAATAAAGAACAAAATAGTGAATTCAGAAGAAAAAAAATTAAATCAGGCATGGTGAGACAGGAGCTGAGGTGAATTGTATGGGAGAAGATATATTTACATATATATGAGGGAGAGGAAACTAGAATGCTATTTTAAAAGAGTTAAATGAGATGTGGAGAGGTTTGAGAGGCACCATAAACTATAGTATGGATTAGTTTGGGTAAATTTCTTCTTAGTGCACTCAGTGTGACATACAAGACAATAGATAATTTCTTGAGTATTGTTATATGGCTGATAAAGCAAAAGGGTTAAAGTTAAAATTGTCTAAGTTTTCAGGTGCTACAAGTCCAAAGTAACGTGCACAAAATGCTGGAGGAACTCAGCAGGTCAAGCAGTATCTGTGGAAAAGAGTAAACAGTTGACGTTTCAGGCTGGGAAGGAAGGGGCAGGATGCCAGAATAAAAAGTGGGGTGGGGAGGGAAAGAGGGTTGCTGGAAGGTAATAGGTAGGAAAGGTCAAGGGCAAAGAAAGAATCTGATAGGAGAGGAGAATGATCAATAGAAGAAAGGGAAGGAGAGAAGGAGAAGGGGACCCGGGGAGAAGTAATAGGCAGGAGAGAAGTGAAAGGTCAAAGTGGGGAATAGAGGATGGGGGGGGGAACGCCAGACAAATATTCCCCCCCTTGCTATATTCCCCACTCTGATATTTCACTTCTCCTCACTGCCTATTACTTCCCCCTGGATCCCTTCTCCATTCCTTTCTCCTATTGTCCACTTCCCTCTCCTAACAGGTTCTTTCTTCTCCAGCCCTCGACCCTTCCCTCACAACCTGACTTCACCCATCATCCTCTAGTTAGCATCTTTCCCCTCCCTCCACCTTTTTATTCTGGCATCTTCCCCCTTCCTTCTCAGTCCTGAAGAAGGTTGTTAGCCCAAAACGTCGAATGTCTGCTCTTTTCCATAGAAGCTGCCTGACCTGCTGAGTTCCTCCAGCGTACTGTGTGTGCTACTTTAAATTTCATAAATTTGTTTTGCATCAAGTTTAATATTTCGTAGCAACCGGAACATTCCCAGCATGGGTGAGGAAGACTGTACGCTTGACACTGATGAAGCAGTTAAAGCTTTCTCATTGTGCAAACAACTTCTCAGCAATTAGCAAAGGGTGTTGGCAGGAAGACTACCTGGTCTCCAGAGTGAAAATGTGAAAATGACTTTTTAAACTACTACCTTTGTGTTTTTAACACGGGAAAGAGATCGTTATCTTGTCAACTCTACTCTAACATTAGATATGTCTCCATCAGCTGGAAATTGCTGATCACAACACCCTGCCCATAGGATGTGAACTCTGAATTATTTTAAGGTTATTATAAAGATTGAAAAGACTGCAGAATAAAAGATTACGCAATGAAGTAAATATTATCAATTTCTTAATTTGACTAATGCGTAATTGTTTGCTCTTCCCAGGAGGTAACTAAATACGACACTGTTTTCAATGGGCAAGCGGTCGACCCAGGTAATGATGGACAAATACTTTTTCCAATGATATGAAATATTTATCTGCACATATAATCTTAGGCTGAAAACTTCATGCAGATGGTCATAAATCTTTGTATGTCTATACTCAGGTGGGCTGTGGCTGCTGATATCTGAGTTATATAGACTCTTTGAATAATAACTAGGATCAAGGGGAATGGTTGGGGACGCAGGATTTGTGTGGTTGCATGACTCGACCCTGCTTTTATTTCTTATGTACTCTCAGAGAAGATATAGAACTTTTATCATTTATTAGGCTGTTAAAAGTCAGTTCTGTCTTTTGTTATTCATTCCTGGAATATGAGCGTTACAGCAAGACCAGAATTTATTGCCTATCAACTGCCCTTGAGAAAATGGCACTGAGCCATCTCCTTGAATCACTGTGTATCTTCCAGTGAAGGTACTCCCACAATACCGACAAGAAGAAATAATGGAGACTTAGACCCCTTGAGGATGAAGGAGTAGCATTTCTGTGTGCTTGTTGCCTTGGGATTGGGATTACCAGGTTGTTTAATGCTTGTTTCTTCAGGTGCTGAACTGAACTATGACATTTTGTTTATTGCTGATGAGCTGTTTTTAAAAACTCTGACTTCATAACTGAATAATAAATTTCTAACTGAAAATATACCTACCTTCTTCAGTTTCTGGAAGGTTGTATGAGTACAACAGTGCAACAGGTGCCAGGAAGTGGAAGGAAGGAAATATACCAGATGTGGAAAACAGGAATACTGCACCCGAAATACACAAGCCTGAGAAATTTCCCTCTCCGAAATAAAAAGAAGTTATTACAAAGAATAGGAAGAGAAGATCTCATAAATAGGTTTATCCTGAAAAAGGATCTAGGTTTATCCTCTTAATCAATATATGATTGCTTGTTAATAGTTTGGGAGACATTTTACAAGGTGAACAAAGATATGCATTCTGAATATTATTGAGTTATATTTTTAATTAAAAAGTTTGGGTTTTGAGATTTGATTACAATTCCTGATTTAGCTTTACTTTGCAACCAATAGGTTATATCAAATGTTATTGTTTGACTTTCAAAATATCATAAAAGTACAGTTTTGCTGTAATGTAAAAACCTGCTCTGCAATTAAACAAAAAAATATACTTAACGCGATTTACAGGGTAACGGAAATAATGATAGTTTCATGAATAAATAATGAAGCAATTTTCTTGTCATTGCTTGATTTAATCAAATTAGTGGGGCATTTATGAAGTCTGTATTATTGTTCTATCAATTTATTACCAGTGGAACTATAACAGTACAGAATTGGTATAAGTATGTTGCTTTCTTGGGTGCATTTGCTAATATAGAAGGAGACCATTCAGGCTATTAACATTGTACTGGCTCCCAGCAGTGCAACCTGTCAGTCCCATTTCCATCTCCTTGCAACTTAATCTCTTTCATACTCATTAACTCAACCTTGTCTCTTTTGCCACTTAAATAATGCAATGGATAATTTATATTTACCAATTAATCTCCCAGCCCAAAACGGGGAGGAAGCCGGAGTGCATGATCCTGAGGGGCTCATGGAAAGCCAATGCGTACAGCACCTCAAGCCATGGCTGAACCATGCCCATTAAAAAAGTAAAAGCCATTCTTGGGTAGCAAACAGTTGCCTTTTTTATCAGATGTCAAGTCAGTCTTGCCAATAGATCAGAAAATTGATTCAGTATGATAGCCCTACCTTCACAATATCGCACAAACACACATGACTAAGAAGAAAGAACAATTACAAGTAGAGGGAGAGCTGAAACTTGTTCTGCTGTTTGCCGGAGTGAAGGTACTGTATGTATGTTGAACATTTGAATTTAATAATAATACAGGAACTCCATCATCTGTAGGAGTGTCCGTAACTTGGATTTTTGTAACCTGGGGATGGCCTGTACAACTTCTATAACTGGAACTGTGAGGTGGCACCGCCGATGGCTGCACCTCTATTCCAATTAAATATCCCAAGTCCTCATATATTCTATTTCAACTTGATTTCTAGATGTTCTTTTGTTTGGAGGGAGAGAGCAACAGAAACATTAGGTAAGGTTTGTCATTGCCACCCGGTTACTGGAGAACCACAAGCTAAGAGAACTGGAATGGAAGCTGTGACATTTCTTTCAGGTTTTTGATATCTAAAGTGTGAGGCACAATATTTCAAAATGTGGCAAAAAGCATGAAAAGATGCAGGGACAATATATTTGATGTATATCAGTATTTTTTTCAGCTTCTCAAAATAACCTTTGTAACAAGCCTATTCTAAACTTGTTAATTTACGGATGTGTACATGTAAGATGCTTGTCCTTCATTAAAATCTAATTCTTTGTGGATTGAAGTCTCCTAAGGTTCAGATTTAGTTGCCAGAAATAGAAACACTGACAGACGAGTTTGCATCACCTGTTGACATCATTTTAATTTGTAATTTTGTGTAAATATCTTCTTGTAGAGAAGTACGAGCCCTTTTTTGTCTTTCACTGTAAAATCTGCAAAATTAGAGTGCAGAATTATCACCAGGCCAGCCCAAATACAGCAAAAAGACTATGTGCCAACCCAGAAACAGCAAGGCCTCAGGACCAGGTGCTATCCCTGCTAAATTTCTTAAACTTACCAGAGAAAAACATCAGTCACCATTCCTAAAACTATCCCTCATGTCTTGGAAGAAGGAGACACACTAGACATGTTATCATCTTCAAGGAAGGCGACAAAGCTGATAATGTTAACCACAGAATGGTCTGCCTGCTGTCTATCATGAGGAAAGTCTTCCACATAATGAAAATTTTTCTTAAATTTGGTTGCCTGCAGAAATTCATGTCCAAGTTATGTTTGCAAGCCAGGACCTTAATCCAATGGGTTCACAAGATGTCCAATCTTAGTGCAAACCGCTGTCAAATAAGGCGTTCTCATGACGAAACAAGGAAAACAACTAAATACTTCATTAATCACATTTTTTTCTGGCAAATGATCATTGCAAGTAATAGCCTGTAATTCCCCTTTGGGCTCGGAGGCAATTTGATGTGGCAGAACTGAGGCAAGGAAGACCCGAGGTTCAATTGTTATAAGAACCATGCCGATTGGAAAGGTAGAGTACAGGCCGAATTGAGGTGGCAGGATCCAGGCCCCAGAATGATTTGTGGCAGTTGAACCCAATGTTTGGGTGTTGATTTAGGCACCAAGCCAGATTGAAAAGTTCAAGGTGTCAGGGCACCAGGCAAGGGAACAGCTCGCAATGGGTCTCGGACTGTCTTTGAGGACTTCAGTTCAAAACGCTATTTGTTTGTGTTTATTGTTTGCATGATTTGTTTTTTTCCTCTCTGCACATTGGGTGTTTGACAATCTTTTTATGGGTTCTCTTGGGTTTCTTTGCTTCTTGGCTGCCTGTTAGGAGACAAATCTCAAGGTTGTATAATGTATAGATTCTTCAACGATAAATGTACTGCAACACTTTGCTCAATCTTTCTCCCCACAATGCTGCACCTCACCTCCAATAGATCTCACAGTGGAAACCGACCACCTTCGCTCCCATTCCAAAACCAACCCAACATTAGCAAGCAGGTGACACGAGCTCTCTGTATGGATGGGTGTTGCAATGAAGAACTTTCCCCTCAACCCACAATAATGATTGATGAGACTATGCAAAATGTGGGAGCCACCTCTCAGACAAGACAGATGAATGACGAAATTGACTGTCACCTCTAGTGCATCAGCTGAAACATTGGTCATCTGAGGAAAAGCGTGATCTTTAAAAATTAACCTTTCAAGCTATTTATAAAGATTTTTTTTGCATCCTGTGAATTTGTGTCACTTAAATAAATACCTTGTTAAACACCAATTAAACCATCTGATAAGATTGCTCTGCCTGTGATAATGAGGTCAATTTCAACTGTTCCCTCCAGGCATAAATTTATTTCCGTTTCTATTAACTGCTACCATTCGTTTCCTGCCAGGTAGAAACTTTACAACAGAGTCCATTATTTTGGAGATAGCCTTTGGCCATAATTACTTAATAATGATTCAAAACAGATAGAATGCAATGCTGCTGACTGACTAATTATCAACGGAAGTAGATAGATTTGACTTTGTAAATGTAATTAGGTGGTACCGGCTTGTTGGGCTGAAGGGTCTGCTCAGTACTATATCTCAAATAAATAAAAATAAAAATAAATGAACAGCCAATTTCTGGGTAACACTATTGCACCTAATTTGAATACTGCAGTAGAAATAGATTAAAGTTCTTTTACTTATGTAACGTCCTGGGAAAGGTTTCACTGCTAATGCAATGGTTGTTCTGTAGCAGCAGTGTTTGGGTTATGACTAGAGATAACGGGGGCTTTGGAATGTGTGCCGTCCAATGAGGGGAGTGATTTTTCTTTTGTGCCTGAGAGCGAGTGGTTTGAGGTCTTTTGTTCAGCGGAAGATGGAGAGAGAAGATGCCAGAACGGAGAGGTCGTAGACTGCAGAGCGGAGTGGTCTTGGAATCGGGCTGGGAGTCGATGACACCCGGGGAAAATCAATGGAGGACTAATGGACGGGAAACCGTGAGCTCCAACGTACACATTTTAGATTGTTTCATTAAAATGGGCCCTTTTCTTTTTGTTTTTCTTTACTAACTCTCTAGTCAAATTAAGAATTATAAAGCTAAATCATTTAATTGCATATGGTGTACTGTTTGTTATTTCACGGTACTGACTTATAACAGGGGAACACATCACGCAGCGTCCACACAAATGAGAGGTTTTGCACCTCAGATTTCATACATTTGGTGATGCCAGAGTTTGTCTTCCCTAGACTAACGCCTCCCACCCCCCCACCCCGGCCGAACCTGAGGGTTACACTTATTTGCAATGACTCTTATGTGACTTGAAAATTGGGACTATATTGGTGAAAATAAGTGCAAAATTGTTCATTCTAAATAAGTTTCAGATCGAAAGCAGACTATTTAAGGGTTTAACCTCAGCTATGACATTGTGATTGATGCAGTCCTTAGTTGCAAACTCAGATTCAACCTTGATATTGGCTTTTCTAAACTGATTTCACTACAATTACCACACACAATCTAGAGCCGTTAAGTCTGAATCAGGTTTAATATCATCGGCATATGTTGTGAAATCTGTTATCTTCGCCACAGCAGTACAATGTAATATGATAGTAGAGAAGAAAAAGAAAATTGAATTACAGTAAGTATGCATATATTAAATAGTTAAATAAGTAATGCAAAAAAAAAATCGAAAATAAAAAAAGTAGTGAGGTTGTGTTCATGGGTTCAATGGCCATTCAGAAATTGGATGGCGGAGGGGAAGAAGCTGTTCCTTAATCATTCAGTATGTGCCTTCAGGCTTCTGTACCTCCTCCTGATGGTATCAATGAGAAGAGGGCATGACCTGGGTGATGGGTGTCCTTAATAATGGACCTTTCTGAGGCACCACTCCTTGAAGATGTCCTGGATACTACAGAGGCTAGAGCTGACTAATTTTACAACTCTCTGCAGCTTACTTTGATCCTATGGTGTAGCCTCCCTATACCAGATGGTGATGCAGCCAGTTAGAATGCTCTCAATGGTACATCTGTAGACATTTGCGAAGGTCATACTGCGACTCCAAAACACAAATTTTGGCTCAAACTTTTGACAATTTCTCTACTCCCACAGACACTGCTAAACCTGCTGAGTTCCTCCAACAGACTGTTTGTTACTCCATCCCCAGCATCTTATTGTCTCCATATTGCTATAATTGCAGTTGTCAAGGAACAAAAACTTTTGAGGCCTACTTTAACTGATCTGCTAATCAATGTGGCAAAATGGAAACACAAAAGCCGGCAGATGTTGGATTTTGGAGCAACAAACAATCTGCCAGAGCAAATGGTTGACCATAAAACATAGGAGCAGAATTAGGCCATTCAGCCCATCGAGTCTGCTACACCATTCCATCATGGTTAATTTATTATCCCTCTCAACCACATTGACGTTCCATTTTACACTGCGCCAATTTTTCCTATTGCATTAGTTACTTCAATAGCACTGACTTATTTTATCTCAGAGCTCTCCAGATTCACAATTTTGGCTCATCCTGCACTTTAACAAAAGTAACTTTCTTTCTAATATCAAAGATAACAAGTTCCAGCACTGCTCTCACTCAAACTCTCACAATCTGCTTCTACATTCTTTCCAGTTCACATAGCTGTTCTTCCCTGGTAGATTCATATTTCAGCTCGTGCTTGTCCTGCAAAGCTTGTCTCTTAAGCCTTTTCTTCCCCGTTCAGCTTCTTTCAGCCTTTGCTTCCAGCTTTTCTGAAGTCCACCATTGCAACACTAGTTTCTGCTCTCTCTCCTATTGTCTTGATGTCACCAAATCCACTACATCTCTGTCCCTTAACAAACTGAGGACCCGTCACCTTTCTAAATAATCACCGAGACTCATTTATCTCTCTGAACTTGTTGTAATATAGGATCAATTTTCCTTTGTTTCTACTCTCTCTGCAAATGAAATGTGTTGCTGTAGGAATCTTCTTGTGCTCAAGCAATCGCAGATACTTCAAACGATGCATTCTGTACTCTGTTTGTCATCTAGTCATCTCCTTAAACGCATAATCTAAGACTTTAATGAAATATTGTCATTGTTTTCTTTTCTCCTTCCAATGTGCACAATGTCATTGTTTGATTCCAATGTGTACTATACATTCAACTTCCCATCTTTATTTCAACTCTCTATATTTCCTGAAATAAGCTGTCAATTCACATTCACTCAAAGATTCCCACAACTGCACTTATCTCCATTTTGCTTTCTGTTAGGATTCCATTCCTGGAAGAACAATATCCTACCTTTGTATCTCAAAAGTAAGTTCAGTAGTTTCTTTTTTTAAAATTTTATTTTTATTTGGATAAGGAATTCACAAATATCGTGTACTTTTTTCACACATATAACCTTTTCCATTTTTTTATATGTATAAAACTATAATTATTTATACATTCTTAAGTACACATTGAGATGATATAAAAGGAAATTAGACACTTAAATAGATAATTATGTACTGTGGTAATTCTAATCTGTTAGGCTAAGTAATGGTATTAGTTGTTAAGAAAAATGGTAATAATAGTTTCCATATAACTCTTCTGGACCATTTCCACTGGTCCAAAGTGTTGTATGTAAGCAAATGTAACAACCATTGTAGGTGCTTATATCCTAATTTGTTCATGCTTGCTCCTGCCCGCAGACATAATTATCCAATCCCTATGTACTTACTTACTTAATTTTTTCATTTTTATCCCTTTCCCAAATCTTTCCCTTTACTTGTGTTAATTCTCTATTTTCCAAAAGAAAACAAAAAAAAAAGACATTTAGACTAGGGGTGCTTACGTTAGCAATATTACTGTGTTGATGAGAAGAGCAGTATAAATCATTAGGAGAGTCATCTAAAGTCTGCTCGCATTGGGGTTATATATTCAATCCATTTATTCCAGATTTGATAAAATTTTTCTTTTTGAATTCTCAGGGAGTAAGTCAACTTTTCCATTTTAAATATTTCCAAGATAATTTCGTGCCAATCTTCTAATGTAGGTGGTATTGGATTTAGCCACTTTCTAGTGATTGATTTCTTACTTGCCGCTAAGAGGGCCTGCAGCAACTTTATATCTTCCTTCTGTTCAAGAAACAATATATGCCCCAAATAGAGTGTCTCAAAGTTCAGAGGTATCTGGGACCTAAGTACCTTAACTAATGTTCTATGAATATCTTCCCAATATAGACTTAATTTAGGGCAATCCCAGAAAATATGAAAATGAATTGCCTCCTTGGAGCCGCACCTTCTCCAACACATCATATTTGTATCTTTATATTTTTCCTGATATGGGGTCTTGAAGTATCTTATAATGTTTTTCCAACAATGTTCTCTCCAAGTCAAAGAATTAGTCGAGGACCATTGAAAGCAGCAGATTTTCCCCCAAGCCTCCTCTGAAAGTACCAACCCCGCTTCTTTCTCCCACTTCTCTTTAATATACAGTGTATTTACATTTTTAGCATGGGAGAGTGCATTATATAATCGAGAAACTGATTTACTAGGTACTGAACTGCAAGCCGAATTCAGAATCTTGAAAAATTCTAATTCTACTGTTGATAGGTCTGTATATCTACAACTCTGGTTAACATAGTTTCGTACTTGAAGGTACCTAAAAAAGTCATTGTGTTCTAGGCCATGTTTGTCCTGCAGGATTTGGAAACTTTGTAATACTCTTTTATCTATAAATGAGAGGTAGGTTGTAAGACCTTTCTTTATCCATAGCTCAAATCTTTTATCTCCTCTGTTGGGAAGGAATTCGGTATCATATGCACACCATCTAAAGAGTTTTAACATGTTATTAATTCCACATGAATTAACCACCTTCTGCCATACTTTTAATGTAAGATTTATCCAACCGTTTTTAAATTTTTCCAACTGGGCCATCAATCCTTTGTCAGCTATTGAGGCCTGTAGAGGAAAACTGTCAACTAATCCAAATTCTATTTCCTTCCATCTAGCCTTATATTCCCTATTACACCAATATAACAGAGGGGTTATCTGTGAGGCATAAAAATAATTTCTCAGGCAAGGAAGAACCATACCTCCTCCTTCCATCCCTAACTGTAAGGTGTTATTTCGAATTCTAGGTTTCCTTCCTTGCCAAATGAAGCGGGAAATCCATTTGTCCCATTCCCTGAATTGATTATCATCCACCTCCACTGGTAAAGTACGGAAAAGATATAATAACCGAGGAAGAATATTCATTTTTATAGTATTTATCCTTGAATTTAAACTTAAAAAGGGGATAAGATTCCATCTATGCATATCTGCTTTTATCTCTGAGATTAATGGCCCATAATTTACCTGTGACAGTGTTGAAAGATCCTTCGGCAGGGTTATTCCTAAATATTTTAATGATTTAGCTTCCCACTTAAGATCGTATGTATCCTGCAATTTTTTGGATGGTGTATAATTTAGGGACATAACCTGCGTTTTCTTTACATTTATTTTATAACCTGATATTTTCCCAAAGTCATCCAACAGTGTAAACAATCCTATAAATGATTTTTCTGGTTCACTCAGATAGACCAAAACATCATCTGCGAATAACGCCACTTTCTGTTCAATCCCTGCCACCTTGATACCTTTTACGATTTCGCTCTGTTTTATTAGCAGTTCAATATATAGCGCAAAAAGGAGAGGAGAAATTGGGCATCCCTGTCTAGTGCCTCTCTCTAAGATGAAGGAGTCAGAGAGGTCCCCATTTATCTTAATTCGGGCTGTAGGGCTGTCATATAGAGTCTGAATTACTTTAATAAACTTTTCTTGAAAGCCGAATCTTCCTAACACTCTGTATAGGAATGCCCAACTAACTGAATCAAAAGCTTTCTCAGCGTCCAATCCTACTACCATTGTCTCTGTCTCGTTCTTATTAACCTGTTCTAATATGTGCAGAGTTCTCCTTATGTTGTCCTGTGTTTGTCTTTGTTGAATAAATCCAGTCTGGTCTAAATGGATTAGGCCAGGTAAAAGCTTTTCCAATCTGCGCGCTAATTTAGATGTAAATAGTTTGTAATCTAAATTAAGAACACTAATTGGCCGATAATTGCCACATTCTAGTTTATCTTTACCCTCTTTAGGAATAACTGAAATAATCGCTTCTCTCCAGGAAGGTGGAGTTTCTCCTCGCTGCAAGATCCAGTTAAAGGTGTTAAGTAGTAATGGGGCTAACTGTGTCTTCAGGGACTTGTACCACTCTGAGGTAAACCCATCAGAACCCGGGGACTTTCCAGCCTTTAATCTAGAGATGGCCACGTTCAGTTCTTTGGCAGTTACTGGTTCTAATAAACTTTCATTTTGTAAATCTGTAAATTCAGGTAGATCTAAAAAATTCAATACACTGTCTATATAGGGCTCATTGGGGGCCCGGGGTTGGGAGTACAGCTCTCGATAATATGTTTCAAAACTCTCTTGAATTTTCCCTATTGTACTCTCCACAAGCTTTGTCTTTGGATTCTTTATTTTATGAATTGTATTGTCTGCTTGTTGTTTTCATAATTTATATGCTAATAATCTAGTTGATTTACCTCCTACTTCATAGTTCTTTTGTCTCAAGTAAAGAAAATTTCTTTGAGTTTCCAATGTATAAATATCGTCAATTTCACTTTGCAATTTCCTAATTTCCTGTTTTCGATTTGCATTACTTTTGCTGCTATCTACAACTTGAAGTTGTTTTAATTTTCCTTGAAGGTCTGCTAATTTTTGTGCATTGATTTTTTTCATGTGAGTGGTAATGGAAATAATTTTCCCTCTCAGTACAGCTTTCAATGTATCCCATAAGATCACTGGTGATGTTTCTCCCGTGTTATTGAGGTCTAGATATTCTTTGATTTCTCCCCTTAATCTCTCCATTACCTTCGGGTTATTGAGTATATGTGAGTCTAGCCTCCATAGTGTTTTCCTCATTTTCCTTTCCAGGATTAGAGACATAGAGACTGGGCTATGATCCGACAGATCAATTGTTGCAATATTACAGTTTTTTATCCTGAGTCTATCTGTATTAAAGATAAAGAAATAGTCTATCCTTGAATAGGCTGAATGAGGGAAAGAGTAATGTGTATAATCTTTACTAGTAGGGTGTAGTTCCCTCCAGACATCTATAATTCCCAACTCCTCCATCAATGAATTCATTTTCCGAGTCAGAGGTTTATTCTGAGTAACTATTCTGGAAGAATCTAATACAGGATTTAATCTAATATTAAAATCCCCTCCACAAATTACTACCCCTTGAGAACTGACCATTAGGTCAAAAATGTGTCTATAAAATGACCATTCACAACCTGGAGGAGCATAAACATTCAGCAATGTTATTTCTGTACCTTCTATTTTTCCTGTGATTTTTACAAACCGTCCTTCTTTGTCTTTAGTCTCTGAAATATGTTCATAATTAAGAGTACTTGATATTAAAGTAGCTACCCCTCTTTAGTGACTCAATTTATATGATGAATAAAATACATGCTTAAAGCCCATTCTTTTTAATTTTCCAGGTTCAGATTGGCTCATATGTGTTTCCTGGAGGAAAGCTATTTGTGCCCTCTCTTTTTTCAATTTAGACATAATCTTATTTCTTTTAATTGGATTCAAAACCCTATTAACATTATAGGAAATTATTTTTACCAATTCAGTTTGCATTTTTCTCTAGTAGAAAAAAAACCTCTCCTTTTCTAACCAAACAGTAAGCAATCCCTTCTCAACAGTAAACCAAGACATATAACCACACTCTAGACATTTTTGAACGTGTAACATTTGAAAATTTTTCCCGACTTCCCACAGTGAGGCCTGAGCACCGACCCGCCTCAGTTCAGAGGGATAACCTCTATCTTCACCCTGTGTTAGAGGGCCCTCAGCAGTTTGAATAATCATAGAGAATTTTCTCCTATTTATGTCTTGACCATATTGCTATCATTCAAGTTATTCCGCCTAGTTTATTTTAAGTTACCAGTTTTCATTTTACCTTTAAGTCCGATTTACTCTTTTCAGTCATTTCTCTTAATTAATCTGTATTCTCTGTACATTCGCGTCTGAATATTTGCAGCTTTTCCTTGTAGTTTGACACTCTGGTTCGAGTGGAGCGTCCTCGCCCCACTAACTGCCACGACTTCTGCCGAATCCTCTCCAGTAGCGACTCCGGTTGGGTGATAACTTTAATAGGTAGTCCCCGGTCCGCCAGGTCCAACGTTGCCTCCTCCACCGTAGCGTAAGTTTTTGTCCCTTCGTCGTAAAAGACTCTCAGCCGAGCTGGATACAGGGTCTGGAATCTGATGTTGTTTTCCTCCAGGACTCTCCGTGTTTCCGTACATTCCTTCCGTCTGGCAAGAATCCCCGGTGCGTAGTCGTGGTCTAAACTGATTTTACAGTTGTTCCACATGAAACCTTTATTTTGCCATGCCCTTTTAAGCACCTCTTCCTTCGTTCTGTAACTGAGAAATCTGACCAGAATCGATCTGGGCTGGGCGCCTGCCGGGGGCTGTGGTGCCAACGCGCGGTGAGCTCTTTCTATCTGTAGGTCTTTTGCGGCTGGTATATCAAGGTTCTCTCTAAGCAGCTTCTCCACGAAGGGAATCATCAATCCGGGTTTACCTTCGGTTCCTTCAGGAACTCCGTAAATCCTCACATTTTCCCTTCTCGAGCGGCCGCCTTGATCTATTAGTTTCCACTGGAGCTGGTCTTGTAGCTTCAGCATTTCTGCTAACACTTCCTCGGCGTTTTGTAGCTTCTCTTCAATTCCAACAATCCTTGCTTCGGCTTCATCTATCCGCGAGTTAGTTTTTACTATTTCTCCCTTAATATCTTCCAGCTGTTTGCTGTTATCTTGTCGGAACTTGCGAATCTCTCCGAGAATCAAAGACAGAGTCACCGATTCCCCCTCATTATCTCCGTCCTGGCTTGCTGTGGGGGAGCTAGACCCGTCACCTTGCTGCGTCTCTTTATGTTTATCAGCCTTCGGAGCGGACTTTTTAATCTTGTTCTTAGACATCATCCTTGCCCCTTTTATTAGTATAGTTATGCAATATTAAGTATTTGTCTAAATTCGATTTTGGGGCAGTTTACCTTCTTTTTTGTCGAGAGACCTTTTCCTTACGCCGCCATTCCCTTGATGACCCGGAAGCTATCAAGTTCAGTAGTTTCAGGTATTGATTTTTCCATTCTTGCACAAACCTCCCTGGAGTACTCTGTTTCCTCACTTGCTTCATGATCACTTCCTTTTGCCTTACATCATTACTTATTTTGTCATTTAAACCTCTCCACCCTATCACAGAATTTCCTTTTGTTCTTTCCTTTCTCCCCAGCTATCAATTTTCCTCTTTTTCTTCCTTACTTAAAACTTACTTACCTCAGACATTTCCCGAGTTCTGATGAAAGGCCATTGCTTCAAACCATTCTCTCTATTCATCACTACACAGGTACTGTCTGATGTGATCTTTATTATTCCATTTTTTTCTCATTAACTTCAATGAAATGAATTAATCAGATCATTTTCCTTTCCTTGGCACATGCTTGCTGACACTGTCCCAATGTTTCACTACCATCAGGTGTTCTTCTTTTCTAAAATAATATCATTGTTATCTTACCTGCATTCCTCAGAAAATGCAGCTCAGCTCTGATATTTTTTCTGTCTCTTACAAGCTCATTCTTCTCCAAATTTTTATATGTATGTCTTCCTTCCACTCTCTGAATTCCTACAGCAAGCTCTTGGCATTATGTTTGTAAAGGTCAATGTCATTAATAACAGTCCATGTGGCTGTCACTGTGACTTCAGCTCCCCGTCCCTCTGTCATCTTCGATACTCCATTCTCCATCATCTTTTTTTCTCCACAGTCACGTTCATCTCTTATTTCCCTTTTTATAACATTTCCCAAATCAGTCATTACATTTTTTAAACATTTTTTTCTGTTGACACTACATGGCAATTTCAGAAATACCCCAGGGTATATCCTTCCTCTCTCCTATTTATCTTTTGCATTCCACAATGTTGGAACATAATTGCTTAGCATGAGTTTAGCTCACACCAATATGCTGCTATCAACAACTCCAACTTTTCATTATTGCAATTGACTCCAGGGGCTGAATATTAACATTCTATTGAATCAGGAGCAGGGCAGCAAGTGATTTGTACTGGGGTGTTACTATATGGAGAAATACAGAAGCTTCTGTACAAGTTAATGTCTTTTTTAACTTAGCCTGTGCATTAATATCTTACATTTGGGTTTCCTGATTTAGTAGGCTTAGCAGGTTGACAGTGATAAGCATTATTGATCTCCGTCCTCACCTTTTCAAGGGATATGCCAAATATGACACTTAATGGCTTCTGGAATTGAAATTGGTATCTTGCCTCCCCCAAGGAATTTGTTTCCTTGTGGGCTGGCAAATTCACCTTGAACTATTGGCATTGACAAGTTGGAATACTTGGCCTCCACAGCCACCTATAGCAACAAATTCCACAGATTCACCACTCTCTGGCTAAAAAAAATTCCTCCTTATCTCCATTCTAAATGGATTTCCCTCAATTCTGAAGCTGTGTCCTCTAGTCTTAGGTTCACCCCACCACAGGAAGCATCCGCTCCACGTTCATTCTATTGCCTTTCAACATTTCAATGGGTTTCAATGAGATCCCCATCATCCTTCTGAATCCCAGTGAGTACAGGCACTGAGCCATCAAAAGCCCCTCATACGACAAGCCTTTTAATCCTGAAATAATTTTCATGAACCTCCTTTGATAACAGGCCCAAAACTGCTCAAAATACTTCAAGTGATGCTTCACCAGTTCTTTATAAAGCCTCATCATTACATTCTTGCTTTTATATTCTAGTCCCATCGGAATGAATGCTAACATTGCATTTGCCTTCCTCACCACAGACACAACCTGCAAATTAAACTTTAGGGACTCTCAAGTCCCTTCACACCTCAGATTTTTGAATTTTCTCTCCATTTGGGAAGTAGTCTACGCTTTTATTCCTCCTGCCGAAGTCAATGACTATACACTTCCAGACACTGTATTCCATTTGCCACTTTTTTACCCATTCTCCAAATCTGTCTAAGTCCCCTTGAAGCCTATTTGCTTCCTCAACACTACCTGCCCCTCCACCTATGTTCGTATCATTCACAAATCTGGCCACAAAGCCATCATTTCCATTGTCCAAATCATTGACATATAATGTACAATGAAGCAGTCCTAACATAGACTCCTGTGGAACACCACCAGTCACTTGCAGCCAACCAGAAAAGGCTCCCTTTATTCCCACTTCTTGTCTCCTGCAAATCAGCCAATGCATTATCAATACTAGTATCATTTTTGTAGTACCATGGGCTCTTAACTTGTTAAGCAGCCTCATGTGTGGCACTTTGTCAAAGGACTTCTGAAAATCCAAGTATACATCATTCTCCGGTTCTCCTTTGTCTATCCTACTTGCTTGTTCTTCAAAGAATCCCAACAGATCTGTCAAGCAAAATTTTCATTAAGGAAACCATGCCAACTCTGCATATTTTATCATGTGCCTCCGAATACCCTGTAACTACATCCTTGACAATTGACTCCAACATCTTCCCAACCACTGAGATCAGACTGACTCGCCCATAAGTTCCTTTCTTCAACCTCCTCCCTTCTTAAAGAGTGGGTTACATTTGCAACTAACCAGTTGTTCAGAACCATGACAAGATCCATTGATTCTTGAAAGGTCATTTCTAATACCTCCACAATCTCTTCAGCCACGTCCTTCAAAATCCTGGGATTTAGACTATGTGGTCCCAGTGATATCTACCTTCAGGCCTTTCAGTTTCACAAGCACCTTCTCCCTTGAAATGGCAACCTCACTCGCTTCTGCATCCTGACACTCTTGAACTTCCGAAATACTGCTAGTGTCTTCCACAGTGAACATTGATGCAAACTACTTATTCAGTTCATCCACCATTTCCTTGTTCCCCATTACTACCTCTCCAGCATCATTTTCCAGCTGTCCGATACCCATTCTTGCCTCTTTTTTATGCTTTACATATCTGAAGAAACTTTTGATATCCTCTTTAATATTACTGGCTAGCTTAACTTCGCATTCCATCTTGTTTTTTATGACTTTATTTGTTGCCTTCTGTTGATTTTTAAAAGCTTCCTAATCCTCTAACTTCCCATGAATTTTTGCTCTATTATATGCCCTTTCTTTGGCTTTTATGTTGGCTTTGATTTCTCTTATCAGTCACGGTTGAATCATCCTGCCTTCAGTATACATCTTCTTCTATCCTGTCCCTTCTGAATTGCTCCCAGGAACTCCAGCCAATGCTGCTCTGCTGTCATAACTGCTAGCATTCCCTTCCAATCGATTTTGGCAAGCTCCTCTCTCTTGCCTCTGTAATTCCCTTTACTCCATTGTAAACTGCTGTCCTAGTGGGGTCAACCATGGACTGCTCTAAAAAGCCACCTCAGAATAAGGGAAGGGGAGGAAGAAGTTCAAGGTGGCAGGTGATAGCTGAAATCAGGAGAGGGGGAGAGTTGAAGTAAAGAGCAGGGAAGTCGATTGGTGAAAGAGATAAAGGGCCGGAGAAGGGTGAAGCTGATAGGAGAGGATTCAAGACCATGGAAGAAAGAGATGATGGAGGATCACTAGAGGGAGGTAATGGGCAGGTAAGGAGATGAAGTGAGAGAGGGAAATAGGAATGGTGAATGGAGAAGGAGAGGAGGCAGAGGTGAAATTACTGGAACTTCAAGAAATCGATGATCATGCCATCAGGTTGGGGGGGCTACCCAGACAAAATATAAAGTGTTGTTCCTCCAACCTGAGTGTGGCTTCATCGCCTCAGTAGAGGAGGTCATGGACTGACATGTCAAAAAAGGGAATGGGAAGTAGAATTGAAATAGGTGGCCACCAGACAGAGTTCCCACTTTTTCTGGTGGACAGAGCAAAGGTGTTCGGCGAAGTGGTTTCCGGATCTATGGCGGGTCTCACCAATATACAGGAGGCAGTAGATGATCTCAAAGACTCACAGATGAAATGTCACCTTATCTGGAAGGACAATTTGGGGCCCTGAATGGTAGCGAGGGAGGAGGTATAGGAGCAGGTGGAGCACTTGTTCTGCTTGCAAGGGTAAGTACCAGGAGGGAGACCAGTGGGGAGGGATGAGTGGACAGGGGAGTCGTATAGGGAGCAATCCATGTGGAAAGTGGGGGGAGGGAAAGATGTGCTTGATGGTAGGGTCCCGTTGGAGATGGCCGAAGTTACAGAGAATTATGTGCTGGACAAGGAGGCTCGTGGGGTGGTAGGTGAGGACAAGAGGAACCCTATCCCTGAAGTGGAGGTGGGAGGTTGGGATGAGGCTAGTGTTGATGGTGGAGGAAGGAATATTTATTACGTACTTAGTGTGCATTCACATTGTGCAGGATCACCTAAAGGTTAATTTGCAGGTTGAGTCTGTGATGAGGAAGCAAGTGCAAAGTTAGCATTCATTTCAAGAGGACCAGAATATAAAAGCAAGGGTGTACTGTTGAGACTTTATAAAGAACTGGCGAGGCCTCACTCGGAGTATTGTGAGCAGTTTTGGGCCCCTTATCTTAGAAAGAATGTGCTGAAACTGGAGAAGTTTCAAAGAAGGTTCATGAAAGTGATTCCAGGATTGAATGGCTTGTCATATGAAGAGCGTTAGATGGCTCTGGGCCTGTATTTACTGGGATTCTGAAAATGAGGGGTGACCTCATTGAAACCAATCAAATGGTGAAAGGCCTTGATAGGGTGGATGTGGAGTGTCTTAGACCAGAGGACACAGCCTCAGAATAAAAGGGTGTCCTTTTTGAACGGAGATGAGGAGGAAGTTCTTTAGCTAGAGAGTGGTGAATCAGTGGAATTCTTTGCCACAGGCAGCTGTGAGGGCAAGTCTGTATGTATACTTAAGTCAGAGGTTGATAGATTATTGACTGGTCAGGGCGTGAAGGGATATGGGGAGACGGCAAGAGATTGGGGCCGGGAGGAAAATTGGATAAACCATGATGAAACGGTGGAGCAGACTCGATGGGCCAAAAGGCCTAATTCTGCTCCTATAGCTTATGATTTTATATAACATCTTCAGTCCTGTATTCATCACCTTTTTTGATTTTGTCCCTATTTTACAATGCACCTCATCCCTTTGACTGTAATTTTGTCCTATCATCAGCCTGTCCTTGCCAGCAGTCTCACCACACGCTGGCTCTGTTTGTAAACCATCTACGCCATCCTCAGCTCTATCACACTCGTTCTCATCGCCTTGCCAAATTAGTTTAAACCCTCCCTAACAGCTCTAGCAAGCCTGCCCGCAAGGATATTAGTCCCCCTTGGGTTCAGGTGTGACCCTTTCCTTTTGTACAGGTCATACCTTCCCCAGAAGAGAGCCCAGTGATCCATAAATCTGAACCCCTGCCCCCTGCACCAGTTCTTCAGCCACATATTCATCTGCCAAATTCTCCTATTCTTACCTTCAGTGGCGCCTGGCGCAGGCAGCAATCCAGAGATTACTACCCTGGAGGTCCTGCTTTTCAGCTTTCTGCCCAGCTCTCTTCAGGACCTCCTCGCATTTCCTACCTAGATGTACCAAGACCTCTGGCTGCTTCCCCTCCCCCTTTAGAATGCCGTGCACCTGATCTGAGACTGTGTGTCACCTCTTTCTAATGATTTGATTTCATTTTTTACCAACAGAGCCTCGCCACCCCCTCTGCCTGTCCTTTCAATACAATGTGTGCCCTTGGAAGTTAAGCTCCCAGCTATAATCTTCTTTCAGCCATGATTTAGTGATGCCTACAATATCATACATGTCAATATGCAACTGAGCTACAAGTTCATCGACCTTATTCTATATACTGTGTGCATTCAGATATAACGCTTACAGTCCTGTATTCGCCCTTTTCAACTTTGTCCACCTTTTACATTGCAATTCATCCTGCTGACTGCAATTTTGAGCTATCATCAGCCTCTCCTTACTAAGAGTCTCACTACACATTGCCTTCGATGTAAGCCAACTACCTTATTCTCAGCACTATCACTCTGGTCCCCATCCCCTTGCTGAATTAGTTTAAATGTTTAAATGTTTTAGGCAGCTTTCTACCTAGCTCCCTAAAATCTCTCTTCAGCACCTCCTCACCTTGTCTACCCATGACATTGGTGCCAATATGCACCAAGACTTTTTTTTAGATTATGAGGACATGCAGTCCTCTTTTATTGTCATTTAGTAATGTATGCATTAAGAAATGATACAATATTCCTCCGGTGTGATATCACAGAAACACAGGACAGACCAAGACTGAAAAACTAACAAAATCCATGTAATTATAACATATAGTTACAACAGTGCAACAATACCATAACTGGATGAAGAACAGGCCATGGCACAGTAAAAAAAGCTCAAAGTCTCTCGAAAGTCCCACATCTCACGCAGATGGGAGAAGGAAGAAAACTCTCCCTGCCATGCCCGACCACAGTCTGACTCTGAGTTGTCCGAAAACTTCGAACCTCCGATCAGCCCTCCGACACCGAGTACCGAGCACCATCTCTGCCGCACGGTTCGACCTCAGCCTTGGTCGCCAGCAGCAGGCAAAGCCGGGGATTTTGGGGCCTTCCCTCCGGAAGATTCTCGATCGCACAGTAACAGCGGAAGCGAACGGGCATTTCAGAAATTTCTCCAGATGTTCCTCCTGCGTCGCGCTGCCACCTTCTCCTCCCGCCTCATTCTTCTGGCTGCTCACCCTATCCCTGAGAATGCCACAGACCCAGAGTGAGATATCCCTGCCCCTGGCACCAGGGAGGAAACATGACATCTAGGTGTCTCTATTGCATCCACAGAATCTCATTTCTGTTCTTCTAGCTATGGCTTCTCCTATCACTACTGCAGTCCCTTTCACCTCTCTTCTCTTCTGAGCCACAGTGCCAAAAACCAGGTCACTGCGGTTCCCCCCCCCCCCACCCCCAGTAGGTCAGGACCCTAAGGAAGTTTACTTATTATTGAGGGGAACGGCCACAGGGATAATCTGCACTGGCTGCCCTTTCCTGTCCTTCAGCTGACAGTCACCCGGTTACCTGCCTCCTTCATAATGGAGGAAGTGTGACTAAAGCAATATTTCAACCTTGGGTGAAATGCTTCTAAATTATTGATGCGATATTGTGTTTTCTATAAGAAATATTTTGTTCATCAGCTTGTGATTTTGGACACTGTTCAGTTTCTATGACAGGAGGGAATATTACAGCAAGATATTGATCGTGTTATTACCTTGCATGTGCAAATTTCTTTTCAGTCAGCAAATATTCTTGCCAGATTTTGATCAGTCGCTTTGCAGTTGAGTGTTTTGGATATTCTTGATTACATCATGAGGTGTAAATAACAAAATTAATTGATGATATTGAAAGTCACTGTTCATTTACTGCCATTTATCACCAGGAAACAGGTGTTAACAGAAAGTGCATCCATGTTATTTGTTTTCTTTTAATAAGTATGGTGAGGCACTGGAAGCCTATGGTATGGTTTTCTGTTGCATATTTAAACAAAAGAAGGCGCCTCCTATTTTGGCAGTAGTGTAAATTAATGAAGGTTCAGCGTGATGATGCCCTCTTTGCTGACAGAATAATTGGAGAAGACTTGAAGCAGATGTTATGCTGTTAGTTCTGTGCAGCTGTCTGAAATAAAGGTTTGCACATTATTGCCCCACGTGATAGTCCTGCTTTTTGATGTGAAGGAAATCTAAGGATTCTAGTACCTGCATGAAGTATGAGAGGTAAAGAAACTGAAGAGGTTTTAGAAAATAAATTCTAATCACAGCATACCCTGTCAATGGATCTTGTATATGTCACTGATGAGTTGTACACAGATTTTCAGACCTACTACACGAGTTCCGTGGCTCTCGTTTGCTCACAGTTATTTGCTCATTTATGCATAACCTCTTCAAAAAGCAGCAAATTAAACATCGACTGGAATATTTTTGTTATAAAGCTAGCAGTTCCCAAGTTGATTCTTGCAAAGACAATGGGGATTCTGCAGACAAAGGGGGTGCTGTTGTACTATGGTGACCTGACCCCTACCTGGCTGAGGCTAGGTGGCAGTTCTCAGACACAGCACCGCATTCCTACCCCTTTGAAGGGACCCCCTTCCAGATCATCAGAAAGCTGTCTCCGACACCATCACTGACCTCATCAACTCTGGGGAACTCCCATCTACCGCCACCAAACTCATAGTTCCCTTACCCCGCAGTTCTTGCCTCTACCTCCTACTCAAGATCCACAAACCTGACTGTCCAGGTAGGCCTATTATTTCTGCCTGCTCCTAGTCCACTGAACTCATACCTCATACCTCGACTCCATTTTATCCCCTAGATTCAGACCTTCCCACCTATATCTGCAACACTTCTCATGCTCTTGATCTTCTCAGTAACTTTCAATTCCCTGGCCCTGACCACTTCATTTTCGCCATGGATGTTCCCTTAAAGAATGCTTTAAAGCTCTCTGCTTTTTTCTCAATAAAAGAATCAACCAGTTCCCCTCCTCCACCACCATCCTCCATCTGGCAGAACCGGTCCTCAATCTCAACAATTTTTCCTTCAGCTCCTCACACTTTCTCCAGACTCGAAGGGTAGCCATGGGCACCTGCATGGGCCCCAGTAATGCCCGCCTCTTCTTTAGTTACATAGGACAGTCCATGTTTGAAGCCTTTCCTGGTGATACTCCTCAATTCTTCCAACATAAAATTGTTGAGTGCCTTGATGCTGCTTCATGCACCCATGCTGAGCTCATCAATTTCATCAACTTTGCCCTTAAATTCACTCCCCTTTCTTGATCTTTCTGTCTCCATCTCTGGAGACAAACAGTTGACCAACATCTTTTATAAACCTGCCGATTCCTATGGTTATCTTGACTATACCTCTTCCCACCCTGTCTGTGTTTTATTAAATTTGCAGCAATTAAAATATTTTCCTTTTCTAATAGTTCTCACCTGTGACTATTCCTGAATATATTATTCAAAGTAAAACCTGCACAAGTTTTCAAAGATTGGATTGTTGATGCTATATCATATTTTCTTTTAAGAACTTCAGCTGCCAATCTGGACTTGTGATCTTTATTCCGCAGCAGTCCCCCAGGAAACATGGAGATTGGGTTTCAAAAACTTGACAGCTAATTATAAGCCAGGTGCACATTATGAGTATAATAGAAAAGTTCAAACTTCCAAAAATGTGACATACTTTCCTAAAGCACGTTCAATATTAGCTGCTGACACGTCAAGCCCTCAACTACTATTCATGGTAACATTCAGAGTTGCTAGTTTCCAGCATCAAGGTTAAGTAGACATTTATTAGGCCATATTAATAAATAATTAATTAGTGAAGTAATTGTCTAGTGGATATTGTTAGAGCATTCAAAAAGAGCAGTAAAAGGTATAAGCACAGTCTACATACTGTAATTTAGGTAAATCTATTAACTGAAACTTCTGCCAACAAGCTGACTTTTCCACTTTTAAACTTTCAGCTCTACAAGCAGGCAGGATGATGAATAATCACAGAGAATTGTCCTTGTCTTCCGGACGACATCAGACTCCTGAGACTGATGCCCCATTTAAGGCTCATTGTGGGATAGGACCAGGTGGAGTGGGAAAACAGATTCAAGGACGTGATCAAAACCTCTCTGAAGAACTGATCTCTCAAAGTGGAGAAGGAATATTAGGGATGATGTTGAGAACTTTGAGTCCATCATCAGGAGCCTGAATAGGAAGCAAAAGGAATGGACTACCCCATGAGCTACCCACCAGCCTGCCCTGTCAGGCAGGGGTACCCACCTGATCCCACACTGGTCTCATCAGTCAGCTCCCAGTCCACAAAACAGGAGTGGTTTCGATCATCCTCGATTCTAAGGGATGGCCTAAGAAAAGCAATCTCCTCATGGAGTCTGGTATTATAAATCTTGATGGAAATTCCAGGGTTTGAATATTTAACCAGCTGCGTAAGTATCCCATCCAAAGAAAAGGTAGTCATATATTGGCCGTATACCTTTTCTGAGTGTTGGTACTATAACATTACACTGACTTACCTTTAAAAATATTATCAATGCTACCAAACTGAGCTATAAAAAAATCATTCAGCACTTTTGTACCAAAAACACAGGGAAACATTGCGAATTTGTTTAGAAACATTCAATGCTATGCACCTGTTCGCCTATATTGCCTGTCTACCAGAAGGGCACGGCACTTGCCAGTTCTCTGGGCCATCTAATAGTTGGCATTACATGTTTGTGTTCAAAGTAATTTATAATCAAAGTATGTATACATTATACAATCTTGAGATTCATCTCCTGACAGGCAGCCATGGAACAAAGAAACCCAAAAGAAACCATAAAGAAGACCTTTGAACATGCAACGTGCAGAGAGACAGAAACATGTCATGTTCGTAAAAATAGAACCCATAAGAAATAACAGAACCCATTAAAAGAAGACCGTTGAACACCCAATGTGCAGAGAGAGGAAAAATACATCATGAAATCAGTGACCACTGGCAGATAGTGTTCTGACCTGAAGTCTGCAAAGAGAGTCTCATAGTTCAGTGCAGAGCCAAGTGGTGGAGCAATGATCTGAACCGGCCCGTCCCTCACCTCAGACCCCGACACCCTGACATTTTCAATCTAGCCTGGCGCCTAAGTCAACGTCCAAACACCGTATTCCATTTCCTCGATATGCTCTGGGGCCGGGAACCCACTGCCTCAATTCGGCCTGAAACCAACCTTTCTGATTCAGCCCTGAGCTTAAGTCTCCGTCCAAGCATGGGGTTCAGTCGAATTGGGACGCTCTGACGCCAGAGCTTCACTGTCTCGATTTGGCCTTCGGCTTCGGCATGAGAATCAAAACAATTAATCCTCGGGTCTTCCTTGTTCTCAGCAACACAGCTGTAGCCTTGCCTTGTCTCAGTTCTGCCACATCAAATTGCCTCCAAGTCCAAAGGGAAGTTACAGACTATTGCTTGTGATGATCATTTGTCAGAAACTGTGTGATTAATAATGTATTTAGTTGTTTTCCTCGTTTCATCAGTCACCAGCCAGAAATCGTTGAGGTTCGCCAGTGCCACCTTAACCCGGTTACTGTATGAGGAATGTCTGACTGTATGAGGAATGTCTGGCTGTATGAGGAATGTCTGACTGTATGAGGAATGTCTGGCTGTATGAGGAATGTCTGACTGTATGAGGAATGTCTGGCTGTATGAGGAATGTCTGACTGTATGAGGAATGTCTGACTGTATGAGGAATGTCTGGCTGTATGAGGAATGTCTGGCTGTATTTCCTGCTCTTGGGCTGTATTTCCTGCAGTTCAGGAGAATTAGGTGGAACCTCATTGAAGCATTCCAAATGTGAAAAAGCCTGAATAGATTAGATATGGCAAAGTTATTTCCCATGGTAGGGGAGTCTAGGCCAAGAGGGCACAACTTCAGGTTTGAAGGACGTCCATTTAGAACAGAGATACAGAGAAATTACTTTAGTCAGAGAGTGGTAAATCTGTGGAATTTCTTACCTTCAGCGACTGTGGAGGCCAAGTCTTTGGGTGCATTTAAGGCAGAGATAGATAGGTTCTTGATTAGCCAGGGGATCAAAGGGTATGGAGAGGAGGCAGGGGAGTGGGGATGACTGGAAGAATTGGATCAGCCCATGATTGAATGGCGGAGCAGACTCAATGGCCTACTTCTGCTCCTATATCTTATGGTCTTATGGTCTAATATACATAAGTTATCAGGGATGAAAAGCTAGGTGGGCTGATTGGTAAGTTTGCAGATGCTTCAGAAAATGGCAATGTTGTAGATAATGTGGAAGGTTGTCAAAGCGTTCAGTACGACATAGATCTTTTGCAAATTGAGCAGAGCAATGGTAGATGAAGTTTAATCCAGACGGGTATGTGAAATACTGCATTTTGGGAGCTCAAATGCAAGAGGAAAATATAAGTAAATAGCAGGATTCTCAGGAGCATTGATGGTGAGAATCCATAGCTCCCTGAAAGTGGCCATAGAAAAAGGTAAGGTGGCAAAGAAGGCACATGGCACGTTTGTTTTCATTGGCTATAGCAGTTAGTACAAAGTCTGGAAGTCATGCTGTAGCTGTATGAAACTTCGGTCAGCCCATGTACTGAGTCGTTTTGTGCCATGTAATTACAAGGGTGAACATGGTCTTTGACCTTGATTGTTCTTGGCAAATTTTTTTGCAGAAGTGGTTTGCCATTGACTTCTTCTGGGCAATGTCCTTACAAGACGGGTGGCCCCTCAGCCATTATAATTATTCTTCAAAGATTGCCTGGCGTCATTGGTCTCATAACCTGGACCAATATGATATGCACCAGCTGCTCATACGACCATCCACCACGTGCTCCCATAGCTTTATGTGACCCTGACTGAGGAGCTAAGCAGGTGCTATGCCTTGCCCAAGGGTGACCTGCAGGCTAGTGGAGCGAAGGAGCATCTTACACCTCCCTTGGTAGAGATGTATCTCCACCCACCACGCATCATGAGTACTATGTGCATTTCTAGTTGCTGCATTACAGGAAGGATGTGGAGGCTTTAGAGAGAGTGTGGACCATCTGTAAACCCTCCATTGAAAATCTGATATATCCTATTTAAAATACATTCTACTGATACTGCTGATTAATCACAGATCAACATTGACCAGATATTCACTTGTTAACTAATCCTTTTTCTTGCCATTGAGGAAGCAATGTACTGTGCAACCTCAATCAAATGTGCTATGTTACGCCGCAGTTTTGCTTATATCACTGATATTACTATATACCCCTAGGACATGTGCAATTTATTCCATAGTAATAATACTCAAAGAGTGCCATAGACCTGTGCTTGTGAAACTCTGCCTGACAATTGCAGTACTGAGGAGGCTGCAACAATTCTGGAGAAGGACTGACAATGCAGCACTGGGGATCTGTTCCACAAATTGTAGCTATGGGTCACAACAATGGAGAGAATAGGGATGGACATGGAGGAAATCTGTTCAAATCTGTCAAGTGTGCTGTAGCAC
Source organism: Mobula hypostoma (assembly GCF_963921235.1). Classification (NCBI taxonomy): domain Eukaryota; kingdom Metazoa; phylum Chordata; class Chondrichthyes; order Myliobatiformes; family Myliobatidae; genus Mobula; species Mobula hypostoma. Next base: position 46,462,383 of record NC_086111.1, read on the forward strand.
TGGGTGAATTCCAAATTCCTCCACAGAGTTTAGGTACATCTTTGGATCTAGTGTCCATAGTTTAATTGATAGAGTTTGAACATCTGACTCAGATTTCTTCTGCATTATTTTTTTCGTTTATCCATTTTTATCCATTGCTCATTTACAATTTTCCTTTTATTGACGGTTTGAATTCCTTATTTTTGACAGTAGTTACCTTATATTCGGTATTGAGAAGTAATCTAGCAGCTGCAGATTCAGATATGCGATATGAAATCTCTACATATCAAAGTACACCTCAGTGCTTTTCTGTTTCTTTTTATTAAACCTCATCAGATGTTAAAGTGTGAGCTGGCAGGCCTGCCCTAAATCTTTTATCCACTAACACTGATGACATGTTCTATTGAGGATAAATTCAAATCAGCTCATGAATGTGAAGCTTCTGGTTTTATGCAATTTCATTTATTTTAAATAGAATCTTTTCCCATTGCATTTGCTATCAGTTAATCATTTCTTCCCTATCAAACAGATACATTTCCCAGCAAACCCCAACTAAATAACAGGATAGAAAACATGTTAATCATTTTAAAACAGAACAATTGTCTACAGCTAATTAATGATGAATGAAGAGCAATTATTACTTCAAAGCAGAATGTTACTGCCTTGGGCAGTGAAGCCCATGAGATCAATTGTGGCAAAGAATAGCAATTTCCTTAAGGCTGTTTTCTGAGTTCTATAAACCATGGAGGAGAAAGGCAAATGCTCACCAGTACCCCGGTCCCCTTTTCCCAATAATACAAAGGGCTTCAGTAAATAGTTCTCGTCAGTTAAGTTAGGTGTAGGAAATTTTGGAAACTGATAAGGGAACTAAGTAAATCAGTACAAGAGAAAATCTGCAGATTCTGTAAATCCAAGCAACACACACAAAATGCTGGGGGATCTCAGCAGGCCAGGCAGCATCTATGGAAAAGAGTACAATCGACGTTTTGGGCCGAGACCCTTCATCAGCACTCAGAACTTACAGTTACTGAATCTTGTTTCCATAGATAACATTGGGAATTTTCTTTTCTTGTAACACCCTACCCCATGCTTAACCCATTATCTCTCCTCATTCTTTCATTTTCATTCTTTTTAGGTGCTCTGTACATTTCGCAAGTTTTACTTATCTCTTCTCTGTTGCTTATTATCTCTTATTTTCCTATAGTATTTTGTTTTACTCTTACTGAAGTTCCATAGAGTCGTAGCAAGATACAGCACAAACAGGCCATTCAGCCCATCTGGTCTGTGCCTACTCCCATCGACCTGAACCAGAACCATAGCCCTCCATACTCTTATCACCCAGAACTATGGTACTGTCTTCCTCTCAGTCTTTTTGGGTCTTTTCTGGACCGTGTCTAGAACTTAGATTTCATGCTTTTGATTTGATGCACTAAACACATGAATATGTGCTGCTTATTGGCATAGATTTCTAGACAGATCCCTTGCAATATTTTAAGCGATTGAGGGAAAACATTACAAACAGTACATGGAATCATGGACTACAGTAGAAAATGTGCAATCTAGGTGCTGCTTGAGAAGGTTGAAAAGCTTCTACACGACAGTTGTGAAGACTGTCTGACAGTAAGTCTATTCTCCATGGCAACCATGGACCCACTGCATCAGAGGCTACTTTGGAGCTGAGGGAGGAGGTATGGTGATCTCCTTTGTGTGTTGGTGCATCTCAGGAGATGGTCTTTTCTGTCCGAAGCTGCAACTGGCTCCACACTACTTCAGGGTGTAGGATGATGAGGGGGGCAAAGGTCACTGGGTGCCGTCCCGAGATTTACTTAAAAAGACAGTGAATGGTGAAGGGACATACAGTGCTGAGGTTTTCATGATTGTGAGCATTGAAAACAGAGCCAAAAGAGCAATGTTGCAGCACAGACAATTTAATTGAAGTCTTGTTGCTCATCTCTGCAAGGTGTACCTGTTTTTTTATGAATGACCAGTAAAGGTTGTATATTACATGCAAGTGCTTCAATTTCCACCAGTAATGGAAGAATTGTACCGTGCAAGACTTGTGATATCACAGGTGATCAATCTATGCCAGAGAATGAGAGCGTTGCGAGGGGCTGAGCAATATACCATTTAATTTTTTTTTACATCTGCGTGGACCAACCATTGCTCTGAGAAGGAAATTTTCATATGGCCTGAAAACAGCGTGGCACATTGTATAATATAAACTCCCAGTTGTGCGGCAATAAAGTCTATAAAATGGAAGCATTTCAGTTACTGGGTAGCCATGCACCTATGCAGCTTAGAGGGGACAGTGAGGGTCAGTTACACATGGAGATGCCCAGGCTACTTTTGATGGATAAGATTGCGACAGAAATTAGCACCGGTGAAGTCCAAAGTCTACAAAATTGTTTATACTTGTAATTTGCAAATGAAAGTCAAGCACAAATGAATACAATTTCTGGTGACTTCTCCAAAAGCAATCCCAAAGACATTCAGTGGCAGGATGACCACAAGTAGATAAATGGAAGCACAATGAAAATGTTGATGCATTGCTTTGCATGAAGAAGTTTCAAAAAGCCTGAAATGCTTGATGTTCAAAACAAACAAGTGTATTTTATTACACTGTAATGCTGAACAGTTGAAAAATACTAAAACACTTTCTCAACTGACATATTGCAGAACTAAATGCTTCTGTTCCAGGTTTTGCGGAATTCTATGGACTGATTGTGTTGGTATCATTTACTTTAGAAGGACTCTTGCCCATTGTGGTTCTTTGTAAGCCTTCGTAATTGGTTTTGCCTTACTTCTAAAGAACTTCTATACAAACATTTCATTTGTTACTTCTTCATTTATGTACTGCCTTCTTAATAGTGTTTCATTTCTATTTCCTTTTGGAAAGCAATGTGCTCCGACACATGAGTAAATAATCTTAATTTATTAAAACCAAAGTTTTTCATTTTTTTTAACTTGCTGCTTTTGAAAGAAAAATGTCAAGCACAAAATGACTCAAAAATGACTACTTATGCTGCATTCTTCCTCATTCTTCTGGGTAGTAGCTGTGTCCCTTGACAGAATATCACCTTGAATTAAAAGTAAATAGTTTGAATCAAAGTAGTGTCATTTTGGCACTGTTACAGATCGGAACTCACGCATCAGATCTGACATGATTGTTTGGCTCGTCAAAAGAATCATGAAATTTTCAAAGTCCATTCTTCTGTCTTTGTCTTCATCAAGATTAGACATTATTTCTTTGTATTTTGTTTTCAGCTCTTGTCCCTGGGGAAAGAAATACAATCAGGCAATTTATAGTTATTTGGATTTTCTGTTTGAAGTTTTATTTTGTGACATTCGCTTTAAACACCATCAACTCTACACCATCACTATCAACATATAGCACATTTAAGAAGTCTGAGGAACTAGGTTTGTGATGGCTGGGGCTGACTCTTATTCTTGTTCCAGGCACCAAGGAGATTGGTCCCTTGGCTATATTGCAAGTCCAAGTGGCACCACATTGTTTGACACTGGTCAACTGATGAATCCACTAAAGATGGGCAAATCTCAGCTACAATTTAAAGTGCATTTTGTATAATGTAATAATTCTGCTTCGATAAATCAGCATTGCTTTGCTTTTAAGGTTTCACTGAAATAAGTTACATTGACCATACAAAAGAGATGAACATTATTTGGTCTGTGCGCATGTTAATATTCCACCTGAGCTACCTACTTCATCTAGTCTACCTCATCCAAAACTTTCAGGATAATACTCGTTTGTGCTTTTTTAAACCTGTATGTATGAGTGAATTATTCATCTCCTCTATACTTTACTCTCCAAGAGGACCACAACCTTGTCGTGGTTTGAAGGCTTGCATGCCTCAATGATCTGGAGACCTATGTTGGCTGGAGCCAGGGCTTTATGCTATGGTCTTGGTAGGGTCACCCATGCCAACCAGATCAAAGGGTAAAGGCCAGATTAAGAGTGCTCCACATGTCTTCCAGGTTCATGTGTTGAGTTCAGGGCTAAAAACCCTAACTGGTAAAACAAAATTGCTATGGAAATAGCAATGAAAAATCCTTCTACATCTGAGTGCGATAGTATTCCTGAGTCTCCACCTGGGACTTGCATGACTGACAGTTGTGAAAATCCTGAGGGAAGAAGCCATAAACACTGCCACTTCTCCGTGGATTGTCACCTTGTTGTGCTGGAGAAGCTTGTGTGGTCCTGTGATCCCGAGAGCAATGCCGTATGGAGCTATGCTCCTGGTAGGGTCACCCATGGCAGTAAGGTCGAGGGTGAGGTCCCTGACAAAGAACAACCCCAATGGTGGAACAGGCGGACGAAGTTACTTCGAACCCAATGGCTGTGCAGGCGGATGAAGCCAGAGATGGAGGACCTTCATTTCCATTGGCGTAACAGGTAATAATAATAATAATAATAATAATAATAATAATTACAATAATCTATACTTTGAACCATTTATTGTCAGCAACTACTATGTGGTAAAGTCTGAACTGGAGCATCAATTATAGCAAATGAAAATCTAGGTGAAGGCTAGTGAAATTTGTCTTTTGAAGTTCATTCAGCAATGTGTCTGAACTTATGAAAGTGAATATGACAAACATCACCTTAGGTTATTTTATATCAATGAATGCACAGTGATTGTTGTGCTCAGACCATCCACTTCTCATTCAGCATTGTGCTGCAAAGTCACTTGCATCATATTGTTACTGAGTAAAAGCAACTTAAGGCTGTAATGACTTCTTAAAGGGGAAGCACACTGCACGCAGGAGATTGTGGAACATGGTCTGGAGTGTCACATGGTCCTCCAAAAGCTTTGGATTCCTTCCTCTTCTGAAACAACTGTGCAGGTTGAGAGGATAATTAGCCATAGTAAATTGTCCCTAGTGTGTAAGTGTGTTAGAACCTGGGGGAGACGATGACAATTTGGGAGAATAACGTGGAATTAATGAATGCTTTGTGTAAATTGGTGGTTGATTGTTGGCATGAACTCAGGAGGCTGAAGGGCATGCTTTTGTGTTTTAATTCTCTCTGACTCTATGACTGTAGTCTCCAAGGAGATTTGCAATTTTCTCCACCAAAAGTGTACTCTTTCCCTGAATCACACTGCATCTATTGTAGGTGCACTGGGAACAGAGACTAAGGGAATGCATGGAACAGACAATAGATTTCAACCGGATCAGAACTTGATGTCCTCCTCAGCTGTGTGATTTGTCATTCAAATCTTCCATCTAAATTTCTAGATGAGGGTTACTGAAATTTGTCTTTTAAAATCCATTCAACTATATGCTTGAATTTATAAATTGAATACGGCAAACATCACCTTAGGTCCTACAATACCAATGGAGATATTTAAGACCAGAAGACACGAGAGCAGAATTAGGCCATTTGTCCCATTGAGTCTGCTCTGCCATTTCATCATGGCTGATCCGTTTCCCTCTCCATCCCATTCTTTTTCCCTTCTCCCTGTAACCTTTCATGCCCTGACAAATCAAGGACCTATCAACCTCTGCCTTAAATGCATCCAATGACCTGGCCTCCACAGTCACCCATGGCAATGAATTCCACAGAATTACTGCCCTCAGGCTGAAGAAATTCCTCCTCATTTCTGTTCCAAACGGACATTCCTCTACTCTGAGGTTGGGCCCTCTGGTTCTAGACTCACCTACTATTGGAAACATCCTCTCCACACCCACTCTGTAATATGTGATTAAATTGAATAGGACACTGGGAATATGAAGCAAACAGTTCACAGATGTCAGTGTTGTCACTCATGTGATTGCTGTATACATTTAGCTCTGTTCAACCTGTTCATTGGTCTGGCATCTCAAGGGAAGCCTCATTTATTATACCGACTGGCACAGGTAATGCTAGTGCAACATCAAACCAAGCCATCCTCCTGTGGGAGGAAAATTATGGCTGTAGCAGGCTCTGAAACTCAGTCTGAGCAAGAGTGGTAAATATGAAAAAGAATAATTCTCAAGGTTTTTGGATGTGGTCCTTTGATGCTCTCGCTTGCATTGATGTTTTTGTGGCTGGCTATGCAACCATAGGAAATGCCTTCTATGCTCTTATTTTACAATGGCTAGGGTTAAAATAGTAGAATTCAGTTTAAAAATATAGGCTTATAGCTCCTCTGTCATTAAGGATAGGATACAAGTACAGTAACTGGTGTTCTATGCTCAATACTGGAGAGAAGGGCTCCCAGAAATGTGAAAGCCTCCCAGCTGAGGCTTTATAAGGTATTGGTCAGACTGCAATCGGAATATTGTGAGAAGTTTTGGGCCCCTAATCAAAGAAATGACATGCCAGCATTGAAGTGTGTCCAGAGCACACGAGGATGATTCCATAAAGGAAAGGGTTAATAGTTGGAGCATTTGATGGTTCTGGGTCTGTACTCACTGGATTTTAGAAGAATAAGGGGGGCGGGGGGGGGATCTCATTAAAACTTATTGAATATTGAAAGACCTAGTATGGATCTCTGCTGTAATAGGGATTTGCATTAAGGAGAACATGACAAGACGAGCACCCTCTTTTTAAAATTTTTCAGGTATTCCCTTTCCCAAGGGTAATTAGGATAATCCATCAACATTTCCGTGATGAATTCCCTTCTTGAATCTGATCTTGTAATTGTGTCCTCCAGGAAACAGAGTCCACCTCTGTATTCATGCCAGTGCTGTTAGTGAACCGCCCTTCTGTGGAATGGAAATTGACACTAGTGATTGATGATCAGTAATGACAGTAAACTCTCTCCTACACAGGTACTGCTGGAAACATTTTACAAGGCAAACCAGACTCTAGGCATCTCCGTCAATTTGTGTGAAATTTTTTTCTGCAGCAGTAAGGGAAGGTGATGCAAAAGCTAAGGGCCATTTCCTTCCATCACTCATAACATGTGACATGACTGCACCTATAACATAAGCTGAGGCCTCATACGCAGGCTTCACTGGTTGACGTGGTGACAATGTGTGAGTACAGTGTCTAACATCACCTTTGTCTTTTGGAAAGCAACCCCATACTGCTTTGTCCATTGCCATTTCTTCCCGGTCTGCCGTAATGAGTTCAAGGGGTGGAGCACAGTAGCCAGGTTTGGCAGGAACTTGTAACAATGTAACCCAAATAACAATGAATGCCTGGACACCTTGCAGCACCTGGCCTATTGCTTTCTGCCAGACTGCGGGTGAAGGTGCTACTCCAAAAATAAGCATACTATAGTGATAAAGCCCTTTGTGGGTGTTTATGGCAAGAAATACTTTGAATTCTTTTTCTACTCCATCTGTACCTGCATCCATTTTGTGGAAGTGTTTTCCTCCAGAAAGGTTTGTGAAGATTTCCTCTATCCTGGGCTGTGGATATTGATCTGCTTTTAGTAATGGGTTGATGGTGACCTTAAAACCACCACAGATCCTGACAGTCCCATTCTTCATGGCTACTGGGACCACTGGCATTGCTCATGGGCTCCACTCAACATCAGAAAGAATTCCTTCAATGTCCATACTCATTGGCTGCTTTTTCATGGATGGTATAAGGAACCAGATGGGCTTTGTAAAACTTGAGTGTGGCATTTTCATTTGGTGCTATTTTACTCTTGACAACTCACGCAGAATGCTGGAAGAACTCAGCAAGTCAGGCAGCATCTATGGACCTCCTGTACCTAATAAAATGGCCACAGAGTGTATGCTCATGGTCTTTTGTTGGTGTAGCCTATACACTTCAAGGTTCAGTGTATTGTGTGTTCAGAGATGCTTTTCTGCACACCACTGTTGTAACATGCGGTTATTAGAATTACTGTCACCTTCCTGTCAGCTTGAACCAGTCTGGCCATTCTCCTCTGACCTCTTTCATTAACAAGGCATTTTCACCCACAGAACTGCAATTCACTCGGTGTTGTTTTGTTTTTCGCATCATTCTCTGTAATCTCTAGAGATAGTTGTGTGTGAAAATCCCAGGAGATCAGCAGTTTCTGAGATAAACCTCCCTGTCTAGCGGCAACGCAGTCAAGATCACTTAGGTCACATTTCTTCCTCATTCTGGTGTTTGATCCGAATAACAAATGAACCTCTTGACCATATCTGCATGTTTTTATGCACTGAGTTGCTATCACATGATTGGCTGATTAGATAGAGCAGGTGTACAGGTGTACTAAAATGGCCACTGAATGTATATTTTAAAGGGGCTAATCAAATAATCAATTATTTGTTGTGACTGAATATAAGTAATTATAGTATGGATAATAACTGATTTCTGCAAAGGTTTTAACGAAGTACTTGAAAAATTATAATTGGATTCATTCCTGATTTTCAATCATGTAAATGCATTGAAAACCTCTGAACTGAAAGACAATTGTGAATGCTTATCGTTCCCAACAAACCTGAAGGTCAATAACAACACTAAATGTTCCTCATTTCTCTATTTCTGAAATAACATCTAAAATTAGGTTAATTATGTAGTACCTTTCACAGCATCAGGTCATCACAAATTACTTTGCTGTACATAAAGTGTATTTTTAGGTGTAGTCACCATTGTAATGCTGGGATTGAAGCTAACAATTTGCACAAGGCGAGCTCCCACAAGCTGCCATTGTTTAAGTCAAAATTTCCATGAAAGGATATATGGCTGTGTTTTCCAAGTCATTTTGGATCTCCCCCTCCCCCTCCCACTTTCAAATCTCTTACTAGCTCTTCTTTCAGTTAGTCCTGACGAAAGGTCTGGGCCCGAAACGTAGACTGTACCTCTTCCTAGAGATGCTGCCTGGCCTGCTGCGTTCACCAGCAACTTTGATGTGAGCTGACATTGTTGTAACTTTGATTGAGGGAATGCATTGGCCAAGGTACAGCAGAAATTCTCCTGCCTGCTGTTCAAAGTAGTGCCAAGGGACCTCTTACATTCACTTGAGAATGAAAATCTGAGTATAATATTTCATCCAAAAATTGCCAAGTTGGCGCTGGTGAACCACAGCGACGTGTTGAGGGTTGCTAATAAAACTTTAAATACACTTCTGAATTACTCTCACTGCAATCTGCAGCTTGTAATTTCCCTGTAAGCAACATACTTCTGAACCAACTCAATGAACTAACGATTTTACAGTCTTCTGAAGGACTAGGTGGACTTAACTCTCAAGCACGCAGGTATATGGCACCTCTAAGCGTAAGAAGTACATCACTACGGCCAAAAGAGAGGGAGGTCTAGAAATGTTCAGCTTAGTTCAGTTCTCTCCAGTTTAGTGCTGCGACATTTGTTGAGCCAGTCCATGTTGAACTTCCCCAATCAAAATCGGGCAAAATAGGAATAAAAAAAGAAACCAGAAACATATGTAACATGAACCGCAGAATCCTCTAAAATGAGTCCAATCCACGGCCATGCCGATCAAACCGTGTCCAACACCCAAGAGTCCTGTACCTTCCTCCAGCAGCACTGAGCAAGAGGGAGAGGAAGACCGGGCAAGTACACGAAGATGGTGATGAGCAACCATTCACCTCCCGCTCTCATCCTCGTTGCTTTCAATCTTGCCTTATACTTTAATCAGTGAGTTTAGCGAGTAATGGAGCTGATCACGGGTTTGTGCTCCACCATTATGCAACACACTCAGTTCTCAACCACGTTGAATTCCCCAGGAGACACCAGATCACTCAAAAACAGAAAATCAAAATGTAAATTACAAGGTCCAATTGCATGCAGTTTAGTAGTAGAATCATATTTAAAAGGAGAAGAAGAAGTAGTTTCTTGAACTCACTGCAGGACGTCGCAGATGGTCGCGTTGGTTGCTGGCATCAAAGCATCGACATGTCAATGTGTTTAGTGCTGTGATTAGTCAAACAAGAAACAGCCTATCCCGACACCTTTCAAATTGTTGTTGGGGATTTAAATCAGGCTGGTACCTAGTGAAGTACTAAACACCTGTGCTGATCAACTGGCTGGCGTGTTCACTGAGATCCGGAATCTCTTGCTTCAGCAGTGTGAGGTACCTACCTGCTTTACGCAGGCTTCAATTATCCTGTGCCATGGGAACCTGCCTCAATGACTATTGTCCAGTAGCACATGTTGTACATCCACTGTGATGAAGTGCTTGAGAAACTGGTGATGAAACAGATCAACTCCTACCTAAGAAGCGAGTCCTGATGAAGGGTCACGGCCCGATACAGCGACTGTTTACTCTTTTCCATAGATGTTGCCTGGCCTGCTGAGTTCCTCCAGCACTTTGTGTGTGTTACTTGGATCCACTCCATTTTGCCTATTGCCACTACAGGTCAACAGATGCCATTTCATTGGCTCTTCACTCAATCCTAGAACATCTGGACAGCAAAGATGCATACGTCAGGATGCTCCTCATTGACTACAGCTCTGCATTCAATACTATAGTCCTCTTGAATCCAATCAATAAATGTCAAGTCCCAGGCCTCAATATCTCCTTGTACAATTGGACCCTTGATTTCCTCACTTGCAGACTCCAGTCAGTTTGGATTAGCAACGACATCTCCTCTACAATCTCCCTCAGCACTTTAATCTACTTCACTTATAAATATGACTGCGAGGCTAATTGCACCTCCAATGCCATATTTAACTTTGCTGACGACACCACTGTCATTGGCTGAATCAACGGTGGTGAAGAATCAGCACGTAGGAGAGAGATTAAAAATCGGGCTGAGTGGTGCTGCAACAACATCCTCTTATTCAATGTCAGCAAGCCCAAGGAGATGATTATTGACCACAGGAGGAGGAAAATTGAGGTCCATGAGCCAGTCCTTATCAAGGGATCAGAGTTGGAGAGGGTCAGCAACTTTAAATTCCCCAGTGTTATCATTTCAGAGGACCTTCCTGAGCCCAGCATGTAAGTGCCATTATGAAGAAAACATGACTTAGCCTCCAATTTCGCGAAGATTCGGCATGCTATCTGAAACTTTCTGAAAACCTTCTATAGATGTGTGATGGAGAGTATATTGACTGGTTGCATCATAGCCTTGTATGGAAGCACCAATGCCTTGTACAGGATATCCTACAAAAATTAGTGTACGTTGTCTAGTCCATCATGGGTAAAGCCCTCCCCAATATTGAGTGCCTCTATACGGTGTGCTGTTGCAGGAAAGCAGCATCCAAGATTCACCATCCAGGCTACGCTCTCTTCTTTCTGCTGTTATCAGAGCACACACAAAATGCCTTAGGAACTCAGCCTACCAGGCAGCAACTATGGAAAAGATTAAACCATCAACGTTTCGGGCCAAGACCTTTCATCAGGACTGAAGAGAAAAGATGAAAAGTCTGAGTAAGAAGATGAGGGAAGGGAGGAACAAATGCAAGATAGTAGGTGATAGGTGAAATGGAAAAAGGGGGAGGGGTGAAGTAAAGAGCTGGGAGGTCGATTGGTGAAAGAGACAAAGGGCCAGAGAAGGGGGAATCTGATAGGAGAGGGCAGGAGGCCTTGGTAGAAAGGGAAGGGGAGGAGCACCAGAGGGAGGTGATGGACAGGAAAGGAGATAAGGTGAGAGAGGGAAATTGGAATGGGGGATGGTGAAGTGGGGGGGGGGCAATTAACAGAAGATCTAGAAATTGATGTTCATGCCTTCAGGTTGAAGGCTACCAAAAGGTATAGGGGTCTGAGGACCTGCACCATCAGGTTCTGGAACAGTTATTACCTCTCATCCATGAGGCTCTTGAACCAGAGAGTATAGCTTCACTTGCATGCTGAACTGTTCCCACAACCTATGGACTCACTTTCGTGGATTCTTTATCTCATGTTCTTAGTATTTATTGCTTACTTATTCATTGCTATTATTATTATTATTATTTCTCTTTTTGTTTTTGCACAGTTTGTTTTTTTTTTGCACAGTGATTGTTGTTTGTGCTGTTGGGTGCAGTTTTTCATTGATTCTGTTGAGTTTCTTGTATGTTCTGTGACTTGTAAGAAAATTAATCTCAGGGATGTACAGTATATGGTGACATATGCATACTTTAATAATACATTTACTTTGAACCTTAAAAAGTGAGCAACATCTTGGTAATGCAGGGAAATATCTATACTGAATTCCGTGCTTAAATCGCCAGGCTGTCAAATAGGACTTGAAACTGTGACTTGGAGGCAAAAGCCACAGCTGTCACTGAGCACTTCAGAAAAGATTGAAATTTGAGCTGTTTGCAGACAATAATCACGTTAGAGGGCATGAGGGTGAAACTCCCCAGGGGGTTTCAGGATTAGTCTCTGAATAATTGATTCTAAATTGCAATTTTTAAAATAAGATTATTCAGATTTTATGGGTGGCTTTAACCTTCTGGGTAATAGAATATTTTATGATTTACCTTATTTATTCCTGAATATTTTACGATTTACCTTATTTATTCCTGCTTCAAATTAGTGAATACGAGGATCTTGCATATAAGGATTTCAGGCGTAACTACATGGCATCATTAAAATTCTTAGTGGTGAATTTTATGATCATTAATTTTTTTTGAAAGATGCATAATGCATATTTACTGTATATGTTTGAGTTCTCTGAGCAGAGCAGGGTCAATGGGCTGAATAGCCTAATCTGTTCCTATGTCCGTTGCAGTTTTCATTCCATCCTGTAGCCAAACAATATTCACTCTGTGACTGTAGCACAAATACTTAATGATCTCATGAAAAACAAACAATTCTTTGAGGCCTCACTGGTATGGAGGACCAGTTCTGATTGAGCAGAGCTTCTTTCCAGGAATGAAGAGTAGCACATGCTATTACGAAGAGTGTAGAGGAGCAGAATCTGTTTTAACGTTCTTCACGATGATATGAGAATGCACATTTTCTCAGCACACTTGAGGAAGCAAAATTATAATATTTATTTCAAATATCTTCATACACCATGCATAGATGGTATCTTTTCATGTGGAGATAAGAAGGGAGCTCGAAAGGTTAATACTTCCAAGGACCCCTTGATTCAAGTGTTGGGAGAGTGTCGTTTATCTTTGGTTGGCAGCCGTGAGACTATTGCTGGGAGTGATGTTTGTACTTCTGCATTCTACATACAGGTGTCCCCCTCTTTTTGAACGTTCACTTTACGAAACCTCACTGTTACGAAAGACCTACATTAGTTCCCTGTTTTCGCTAACAGAAGGTGTTTTCACTGTTACGAGAAAAAGCAGCGCGTGAAAAAAAAAATCAGCACGTGCCCCGAGCAGCTGCTCTCCCCCAGATTCGGAACGGTATTTGCTTAAACACGTGGCTGTGAGCAGCCGTTTGCAAGATGAGTTCTAAGGTATCGGAAAAGCCTAAAAGAGCTCATAAGGGTGTTACACTTAGCGTAAAACTAGACATAATTAAGTGTTTCGATCGTGGTGAACTAAGTAAGGACAAAGTGAGTTTGGCTTGTGGAAGTTGACAAAGATGATGTTGAAGAGGTTTTGGCATCCCGTGACCAAGAGCTGAGGCAATTGGAAGAGGAAAGAATAACAATCGAACTGAATGCAGTACCGAACGGACCGAAAGTGAAGTTGTCCAGGAACTGAACGTGAAGCAACTACATGAGATTTTCACTGCAATGATAAAGTATGACTTTAATTTTGAAAGGGTACATGGGTTTAGGGATACAGTATTTGCAAGATGGTTTGAATGCTTACAAAGAACTGTATGATCTAAAAATGTGCGAGGCTAAGCAGTCAAGCAAGCCTTCCACATCTGCCACAGCAGACGACGAACCTCGACCTTCGACATCGAGGCAGGCAGACATAGAAGATGACCTGCCTGCCCTAATCGACGATGAGATGACACCCCAGTGTCCTACCGCCCCAACTCCCAGGCCACGGACAGATACCGATTCGTGGAGAATGCAGCGGTAGCCGGGAGGCACACAGCACATCTTTAAGAAAAAAGCCGAAATAAACATGCTACTTAATTAGGTACCGCCCGGCATGTAAATTGCGGCCCAGGTCAGAGGCGACGCAATCGGCAATTGCCTCTGATCTGGGCCGATAATTATGTGCCGGGCAGCACCTAATTAATTAGCATGTTTATTTCGGCTTTTTTCTTAAAGATGTGCTGTGTGCCTCCCGGCTACCACTGTACCCCTGCATGCTTCGCGGATCGGTATCGGTTCGCTGCCCGGAGGGTGGAGGCCACTGCACCACCCAGACTCCGATGACTCAGCCTAACGCACCATCATCAGTGTGCTCTGCGCTGTATTCCCGATTCCTGTAAGTGATACTACACTGAACATATATTATTTCTACTTTATATCGGCTATATATTTTTATGTGTTATTTGGCAGCTTCATAGCTTAAAGATTACTGGAGAGAGTATTTTGCCAAGAGTGCTCTTGTGAGATTTTCTGTCGAGAGCGCTTGCGTGAGATTTTCGCTACGGGAACAGTGCAGGCAATCCTTGTAGAGAAGTATTTCTAATTTATATAGGCTGTTTATTTACCATATCATTCCTGCTTTCACTATATGTTACTGTTACTTTAGGTTTTATGTGTTTTTTGGCATGATTTGGTAGGTTATTTTTGGGTCTGCGAACATTCACAAAATTTTCCCATATAAATAAATGGTAATTGCTTCTTCGCTTTACGACATTCCAGCTTACGGACGTTTCATAGGAACACTCTACCTTTGGATGGCGGGGGAAACCTGTATTCAATAATACCTTTAGTGGAAGCATTTTATAATAAGACTGTAAGAGCATAAGGCACAGGAGCAGAATTCAGCCATTCAACCCATCGAGTCTGCTCCGCCATCCCATCATGGCTGATCCTGGATCCCACTCAATCCCGTTCACCTGCCTTCTCGGCACATCCTTGGATACCCTGGCCAATCAGGAAACGATTAGCTTTTGCCTTAAGTATACCCATGGACTTGGCCTTCACTGCAGTCTGTGGCAGAGTATTCCACAGATTCACTACCCTCTTAAAAATACCTCCTTACTTCTGTTCTAAAAGGTCATCCCTCAGTTTTGAGGCTGTTACCCCTAGTTCTGGATACCCACACCATAGAAAATATCCTCTCTACATCCACTCTATCTAGCCCTTTCAACATTTGGTGGGTTTAATTTCATTTAAAAATCTTTTTATTCATTATTATTGAAAATCAACAAAAAATACATTAAAGTAATCAAGTCAACATATCAATATGTACAATAAGAATTAAATTATGAAATAACTGATTAACAAAGCTAAACAATATATCAATAATAAGAAGAAAAAACAAAATATTAAAACTATTTTGTTTTTGGAAAAAATAAAGGAGGAAAAAAGAACCCCTACTAACTAAAACAAAAAAAACCCTACTAACAAAAAAAATCGAAAAAAAAACCCATTGGGAGCACAACCCCGGAGCTATACGCCATACAAGCTTCCATAAAAGAAAAACATCAATCCGCCAACCAAATCCATTTACACAAGAATCAGAAGGGAACCATCTTAATTAACTCAAATCAAATGATAGTAGCAGGCAAAAGAACCCCATCTTTTCTCAAAGTCAAATCGAGGATCAAAAGTTCGACTTCTGATTTTCTCCAAACTAAGACATAACATCACCTGAGAGAACCGTTGTATCAAAGTGGGAGCAGAGGCATCTTTCCATTTCAATAAAATAGCCCTTCTGGCCGATAATGTGACAAATGCAATTACATGTTGGTCTGATATAGAAATACCACGAATATACTGAGGGATTATACTGAACAAAACTGTCAATTTATTAGGTTGTAAATTAATTTTTAAAGCTTTAGAAATTGTAGAGAAAATAGATTTCCAAAACTGTTTCAATACAGAACACGACCAAAACATATGTGTAATGTAGCTGTCTCAGTTTTACATCTATCACACTGACTATCACCATTAGGAATTACTTTAGACAGTCTCTGCTTTGTCAAATAGTACCGATGTACAATTTTAAATTGAATTAGAGAGTGACTGGCACAAATTGAAGAATAGTTAACCAACTTCAAAATTCGCAACCAATCCTATGTTATCAAGGTCATGTTAAGCTCTCTTTCCCAATCTTGCTTAATCTTAAGTAAAGTTTTTCCCCTTCCATTGCTGGATTCAGAAAGCTGTTTTCCACTTCGTGAAGATTGTGACATAATGACAACTATTCCCCTCTAAGATCTGACAAATAAAAGTTAAAAATTCAAAGTTTAAACTGGAGAAAATGACGAATTAAAGGCAGCCACAAAATTCGTGTGTTACTCCATTGAGCTGCAGGCGAAAGTCCCCTTGGTGGGTTTCAATGAGATCCCACCCCCGCATTCTTCTAAATTCCAGTGAGTACAGGCCCAAAGCTACCAAATGCACCTCATATGTTAAAAAACCCTTCATTCCTGGAATCATCCTCGTGAACCTCCTCTGGATTCTCTCCAATGACAACACATCTTCTCTGAGATATGGAGACCAAAACTGTTGTCAATATTCCAAGTGTGGCCTGACTAGTGTCTTATAAAGGCTCAGCATTATCTCCCTGCTTTTATAATCTATTCCCCTTGTAATAATTGCCAAAATCGCAGTTGCCTTTACCACTGACTCAACCTGTAAATTAGCCTTCTGGGTGTCTTGCATGAGGACTCCTAAGTCAGGCATGATAATGAATAAATAACTTATAAAAATTAATTTAGTTTCTGATTGCTTCCCATGACTTTCCTCAACAATTACCAAAATATTGTAGATCAGTATTGGTAATCCTTCATTGGATGTAAGATTCCACGATATTATTTTCAGAGAAAATGAGTACATTTCAAACACAACATGGTAAATAATGAGAAAGGCAGTGCATAAATACCGGTTGCTTAGCCTTCCTATTTTTTGCACATCTTCAATTCTCTTCAAAGGCTCCAGCTTACACCTTGCTTTGAAGAAAGTTTAGTATTGAGTTCCCCATAAGAATAACTTGAACCAAGCAGTTACTTATGTCATTATCTAGTAGAGTTTCCATCTCCCAGCTCCAGGGACCTGAGTTCAATACTGATATTTGGCGTTCTCAGTGTCCAGTATGCTTGTTCTCTCTGTGGCTACAATAGTTCCCTCCATGTTCTCGACTTTTCCTGCACATCCCAAATATTTGCAGGCTTGTGGATGAAGTGGCCACTGTAAATTGTTCATACCATGATACCATAAGGTATAGGAGCAGGATTAGGTCACTTGGCCCATTGAGTCTGCTCCGCCACTTCATCATGGCTCATTCAATTTTCCTCTCAGCCCCAATCTCCTGACTTCTCCTGTATCCCTACATGCCCAGACCAATCAAGATTTTATCCACCTCTGCCTTAAATAAACATAAAGCATTGGCCTCCACAGCTGCCTGTGGCAAAGAATTGCACAGATTCACCACTCTCTGGCTAAAGAAATTCCTCCTCATCTCCATTCTAAAAGGACACCTTCTATTCTGAGACTGTGTCCTCTGGTCTTAGACTCTCCCACCATAGGAAACATCCTCTTCACATCAACTCTCTCAAGGCCTTTCACTATTTGATAGGTTTCAATGAAGTCACCTCTTATTCTTCTGAATTCTAGTGAATACAGAACCAGAGCCAGCCATCAAGTGCTCTTCATATGACAAGCCTTTCAATCCATGAATCATTTTTGTGAACCTCCTTTGAACCTTCTCCAGGTTTAGCACATCCTTTCTAAGATAAGGGGCCCAAAAGTGCTCACAATACTCCAAGTGAGGGCTCATCAGTGTTCTATAAAGTCTCAACATTCATCCTTGCTTTTGTATTCTAGTCCTCTTGAAATGAATGCTAACATCGCATTTGCCTTCCTTTCCACAGAATCAACCTGCAAATTAACCTCAAGGGAATTTTGCACAAAGACTCCCAAGACCCTTTGCACCTCAGGTTTTTGTATTTTCTCTCCCTTTAAAAATAGTCAACCCTTTAATTTCTTCTACCATGACCATACACATTCCAACACTGTATTCCATCTACCATTTCTTTGCCCATTCCCCTAATCTCTCTAAGTCTTTCTGTAGATTCTCTACTTCCTCAAAACTACCTGCCTCTCCATCTATCCTCATATTGTCTTCAAACTTTGGAAAAAAGCCATCAATTTGATCAAACAAATTATTGACAAATAATATAAAAAGAATCAGTCCCAACACAGCTGCCTGGGTAACAAATCTAGGCACAGGCAGCTAACCAGAAAAGGTTCCCTTTATTCCCACTCTTTGCCACCTGCCGATCAGCCACTGCTTTACTCCTGTAGAATCTTTCCTGTAATACCTTGGGCTCACAGCTTTTAAGCTGCCTCATGTGTGCAACCTTGTCAAAGGCCTTTTAAAAATCCAAGAACACAACATCAACCAATTCTCCTTTGTCTATCCTGCTTATTATTTCCTCAAAGAATTCCAACAGATTTGTCAGGCATATTTTCCCTTGAGGAATCCATGCTGTCTATGGCCTATTTTACCAAGTGCCTCCAAGTACCCTGAGACCTCATTCTTAATAATCGACTCCAACATCTTCCCAACTACTGAGGTCAGACTAACTGGCCTAGAGTTTCCTTTTTCCTGCCTCTCTCCCTTCTTGATTGGTTGCTCTTCAACACAGGGAAACTGCTGCAAAACTCTGCCTTTAAAATCTCAATCACTGTCCTGATTAAAAGGTAGCTCTGTTAAGCAATTCCTGCCATGGTTTGTCCAGTTGTTTGCAGGGTATGAGTGAATGGTAAAATCTTAGGGCAGTTGATGGGAATGTGAGGAGAAAAAAATAGGATTAGTTAAAATAGGGTTGGCACAGGGCTGCAAGATGCTGTGACCTTAAATCCAAATAGATAAACAGCTGAATAAATCACGAAGCACAATTCTGGTCAAATTACCTGACATTGGTTCTCTCTCAAGTACACTACAGAAAATTAAGCCGTACATTACTATAACAAGATGTCAAGTTAAACAGAGGTGTTACTTCCACTGCTCCCAAAAGTAAATTGCTTCATTAAATAATGTTGTGCACTATTGTAGTTAAAGAATCCAGTACCAACCAGAATGTTACCCAATCATACTTATCTTGTTCACATATCCTTGTATTTAACTGATTACCACATTGGGACAGCATGGTAGTGAAGTGGTTAACCCAACGCTTTACAGTACCAGCAACCCAGGTTCAATTCTCGCCGCTGATTGTAAGGAGTTTGTACGTTCTTCCCGTGACCACATGGGTTTCCTCCAGGTGCTCCAGTTTCCTCCCACAGTTCAAAGACATAACGGTTGGCAGGTTAATTGGTCATTGTAAATTGTCCAGTGATTAGGCTAGGGTTAAATCAGGCTTTGCTGGGTGGTACGTTTCGAAGTGTCAGGGGGCCCATTCCACGCTGTACCTCAATGAATAAATAAATACTATATGAATATGAGGATCCAGAGAAAAGGCTTCCAGTAATAACATTCAAAAACCAGGTTTACAAGTAAACACCTTCTTCAAAACATAATAATTTTATACATGGAATAATTCATGTTATATTAACGTTTTCTTACCTTTATGAAACTCTAAAACTGAGTTGAAATTAAATCTTTAGCCTCGGCTTTACTGAGTTTTCCATCTGGACAGGCGTGATTATTAAAAATTATAGCTATACAGGTTTCTCTAGTCCTGTGCTCCTCCTCAGTGCTGCAAATCGTCAAGAACAGACACTTTTGAAACATTTTTATACTCTGTTATCGACATTAAATTAGTTGCTGAATACAGGGACTCCCCAGTTATGAATGACCTAAATTATGGAAACCTGACTTTATGCAAATTCTCCCATACATTTTAACAATTTTTCTATAGTACCAGCAATAATAATAATAAAATATTCACAAATTTCATTAATGACTGGATACAGTATATATTTCATTAGTTTAAATCTGGTTGGTTGTGGGGTGAATATATGATGAACTGGAAGAACTACAACAAGTGCATGTAGAGTAATGTGTTTATGGACATTTGGTGTGCTACGTATGTGCATAGAAAACAGACGTTTTGTACTTATGGAGAAATCAGCTTTCGGACACTTGTCAGGAAGGGCGCCTTTATATAACCAGGGGAGTCCCTGCATGCTCTTTACTAATATGTTTACTCACAGTGTCCTTGCTAGTTGTTATGAGCTGCATGAGGACAGTGGATATTTTATTCTGTTATTACACTAGTTTAGGTATCTTCTGATACATGAGTAGCTTATGACATGAAAATTATGTTGAAGATAATGAAGCAAGGTTTTTTTTTCCCTAAAAGTATACAATAGTTTACACTATTTAATTTCATTTCCAAAATTTTCATTTAGCTTTTCCGACACTTGTTTTAGTAAGAGTAATAATACACATCATTTATATGTTGATTGAACTGTTCTAAGCCTTGCCCTAGTTGCATCATTAGGCATAGCCATGTTGTGTGTTCATACAGTGAACCTGATTGGTCAAGGGAGTCATGTGATATACCCGCTTAGCAACAGAGTTACAGATATTCATTCTGTAGTGTTTGCAGCAGCAGCAGCACAAAGTCTTATCATGTAAATAATTTGTTCTAACTTGCAAATAAACCATTACCAATGCCTATATGTAAATGTATTTTCTATATATGCTGCAACTTAATTAATTTATGAAGAAATGGCATTATAATTTACCTCAGATACTTCACATTATTCCATTATAATTTATCATAACTTTATTCAGCTCTTGTATTTGATTCAATTGATATTTTTAGCTTCATGTGACCAGATTATGGCTATTCAATTCTTAATATCTAGTAATCTACATTGATTAACTTGTGTAAAGATGTAGCAGTTACAGTGGACAATTACTCTGTGGTAATTAGAACTGATATGGAAGCACATAAAATCTAAGCTGTCTTCTTATTTAAACAATGTTGATGTGCAGTCACTGTCATTGCTTCTTTACGGATTTAATTTTGACCTGGGTGCAGCACTGGAGCTCATGCTGACCTGGGGCATATTCAGCGATGTAAGTACTCAGCGTAATTACAAGGGCTAAATTAGTTTCATCAGGCTGCCAGCATTGCATTAGGGACCTTGGAGGAAGTGGGGAAAGCAGAGATGTATTCAAGGCAGGTGCACTGGGAAGAGATAGCTGTTAGCGTTGTCAAGTCAAGGAGCTACACCTCAATTATGAATAGCTGAGAGGATGTTGTGTACATGGTCAATAACAGTGATGTGTGTGCAAATGTAATGTCACATCAAATGCATCAGCAGCCTCAGGTATTGCTGAATGCATCATTTCCTATGATTCACTCACTCAGAACCCCAATCAGCCATAATGGAGAGGAGAGTTGGTGGCACTCCTGATGAATGGAGAATTAGGACTGTACTTATTGACAGTACATCAAGTGAGTTTGTTATGGATCATCAGAGAGTTATCTGTGTTATTTTCTCCTTCCTCTTGCTCCTCCTCCTCCAACGGTCATTCTAAGCCTTTAAACTCTTGCTTGTAGGGAGTTCTGGAGCATACAGAATCATATAGCACATGTCTATACTGACAATCAAGTTAATCCCACTTGTCAGCATTGGGCCCTTAGCCTAATATTCTTTGCCAATTCAAGAGATCATTCAGATGCTCTCTATATCTTGTGGGAGTACCTGCCTCTGCCTCCCTTTTCAGGCAGTGCATACCAGTTTGCAACTACCCTCTGAATGAAAGAAAAAAACATTCCTCAAGTTTGTTCTAAACCTCTTTCTCCTTGCCTCAAAAGCATGCTCACTTATGCCCTCTTCCATTGAGGGAGAAGTTACTATCTACCCTCTCTGTTCCTTTTATAATATCATGCAGCTCTGTTATGTCTCTCCTCATGAATGAGCCATTCTATCTCAGTCAACAGCAGGGTGAATCTCCTCTGCACTCTCTCCTGTACAATCACATTCTTCCTATAGTCTGGTGACCCGAACTGCACACAACATTCCAGCTGGAGTCTACCCAGTTTGTACCAGCACCTCCCTGCTCTGGCTAATGCACATCCGCTCAGCAATCAACCGATGACAGAGCCCTGGTGGTGATGAGGCTATGTCTCAAATACCACACCTCATTTCTGAACACTGCAAGCCTTCTTGGGGCTTTGTCGTGGCAGTGGAATAATTGTGGTGTGCATTAACAGTCTGGTTACTTTGTGTGGCAGCGGGCATGTGTGCTGCCATATGGATGGGCTGTACCCTGGACTCCAGCCATATCACCTTGGCACCTGCTTTGCTTTGTTATAGTCACCCAAATGCAGCTGGCTTTGTACATTGCTGCAAAATGAAAGACTTGTGGCTGCGGCTAGTGTTTAGACAGTAATCTGCAGGATGAGATAAAGGCAGCAAAACAGTGGATCGGGCAATGGCTGCAGAAAGAGAAACAGGGTTTTCAGGTTCAAGATCCTTCATCAGAACTGGGGCACAGACCAAGATGCACCTAGATTTTATAAGCCAGCTATTGAAAGCAGGTATCCTCAGTGCCTTTTTAACCAGCCACTACACTTCTGCTCCATCTTCAGGGATCTTTAGTCTTGTATATATGAGACCTTTTGTTCCTTGATACTCCCTAGATCCTAGATCCTATAATTTATACTTTAGTTGTACCCTCACTACATCACTCAAAATGCTTTAACTCTTGAACTCAAGACAAAATTTCTCAGATCTAGATATATTACTGTCTGCAGTCCTTAACAAGTGTTAAAAAATCTAAAAATACTAAAGACTTGAAAAAAACACTCAATAAAAATTAATCACCTATCTTAAGAATGTGTTGATGCCTTTAAAAAGTGCCATTGGGGTCCAAGCTCATAGACAGCATGGTCTAGAAAGCTCACCAATGTTTCTACTCCTTCAGCAGTTTAAAGAAATTTGGCATATCTCTGTTAACCCTTACCAATTTTTATTGATGCCTCATAGAAATCATCCTCTCTGAATTATCGCGGCTTGGTATGGCAACTGCTCTGCCTGAGACCACAAAAAACTACAGAGTAGTGGACACGGCTCACCACGTCACAGAAACCAGCCTCTCCTCCATAGCCTCTGTCTACACTTTTTGCTGCCTCAGTAAAACAACCAGCTTAATAAGACCATAAAACATAGCAGAAATACTCACTGATTTGGCCTCTAAAGCTGCCTATGGCAATGAATTTCACAGATTCACTACTCTCTGGCTAAAGAAATTCCTGCTCACCTCTGTTCTAAATGGACTTCACTCTACAGATGCTGGAAATCCGAGCAACACGCACAAAATGCTGGAGGAACTCAGCAGGCCAGGCAGCATCTATGGAAAAAAGTAAAGTCAACATTTTGGGTCTCAGCCTGGAACGTCGACTGTCCTTTTTTCCATAGATGCTGCCTGGCCTGCTGAGTTCCTCCAGCACTTTGTGTGTGTTGCTCCAATTTGAATGAATAGTATTAGCTGCTTTGTTCAATTGTAATTTGGTAGTGCTATCATTAGATCATCTTTGGATGTTTGTTCACTTTATCATTTGCTTATGTTACATATTTGCAGTAGATGACAGCATCCCACACCAGTGCCCTTTCTAAAACTGAAACCATGCAGCTATCTACCACACACTATAAATGCATGTGTGCACGCCAGATATCAAATTGGAACATTCAAAGGGTCCCACGCAGCTGAACTCGGTGGCTATAATTTAGAATCAATTTCTGACTGAAAAGATACTGCAATACAATTGATTTAAGAAAAACATACTATTTACTGTAACCATATATATCATCATATTAGTTAAAGGTGAAAGAGCATCATTTCCTTGTAAACATGACTCATGTTAAAATTGCACTTAATTCAAGAGACTTAGAAAAGGCATAAATGAAGCGGACGCACTTCATCCTGTCTCTGTTATTGCTTTTGTTTGCTTCAGAATGTCAGAACCATGCCTCAAGGCAGCACATTTTTAGAAATCCTTATTCTACTTCAGTACACATACAATTTTTCTTGGCTTAATGTCAAAGATCATGGGCTTGTCACTAATATATCCCTGCAAAAGCAATGTATAATTTTGGGATATTGTCTGATGCAGTGCAACTATTGATTACTGACAATATACCCCTTCAGGATCTCTGGGGGTTTGACACAAAAGTGCTGACCTTAGTTAATGACATTATTTTTGAGCTATGGTCTTACATAACAAATCAGATATGGTATTCTTATTACATACCATTATTATAGATTAATGAAGTAAAGACGGGAAGTTAATAAAAAGCCAATGAAGTGCTTAAAATAATTATTTTCTGTGATCTTCAGTCCATGATGTTTAATAGTTGTGGTGCATTTAGGGGCAAATATTAATTCATGAGTGAATAATATTCATTTAGAATTTTGTATGATGCAGGTTTCTTCAAGTGTATTTTTAAAGGTTAGAGAACGTAAAGAAATTAAGCCAAATTCTAGACTGTTTCACGCCACATGTACTCACCCTTCATAGGAGCAAGCTGCTTCTCAACTGTTGTTCTGCAAATGCAAACATTGAAGAGGTCTGAGTTTTAGTGCCAGCCAGATGCCGCTTTGTGCTGGATAAGTAAAACGAATGCAATTTGATAATGCAGTTCAGTGTTTTGATGAGTGAATGTGCCCAAAACGTCGACTGTACTCTTTTCCATAGATGCTTCTTGGCCTGCCGAGTTCCTCCAGCATTTTGTGTGTGTTGCTTGGAGTTCCAGCATCTGCAGATTTTCTTTTGTTTCCAACCATCTTCTCCTTGGTTATATTGATTCCATATGATTTTATGTACCTGAATTAAGACTTCCCTCACCCTCCTCTATTCCCCGCCCCATATGATCTTTCCCCGAAGTTGCAAGTCCCTATTTCTGCCAAGTAATAGCTGTCAAATCTCTCCCACATCTTCTCCAGTGCAATCCCACTTTTCTTATATGGGTTTCCCCTGCCATCTGAAGGTAGAGCATTCCTCTGAAATGGTTCGTAAGCCGGAATGTAGTAAAGTGAATTACCATTTATTAATACAGGAAAAATCTGTGAGCGTTCACAGACCCAAAATATAACCTACCAAATCATGCCAAATAACACATAAAACCTAAAATAACAGTAACATATAGTAAAAGCAGGAATGATATGATAAATACACAGCCTATATAAAGTAGAAATAATGTATGTACAGTGTAGTATCACTTACCGGAATCGGGAAGACCGCACCGAGCACATTGACGATGGTGTGTTAGGCTGAGTCATTGGAGGTTGGGGTGGTGCAGTGCTCCCCAACCTCCAGGCCACAGACTGATACCGATCCGCGAAGTATGCAGCAGTACAGCGGTAGCGGGGACGCACCCAGCGCATCTTTAAGAAAAAAGCCGAAATAAACAAGCTAATTAATTAGGTGCTGCCTGGCACGTAAATGTCGGCCCAGATCAGAGGTGACACAATTGGCAATCGCCTCTGATCTGGGCCGACATTTACGTGCCGCCTGGCACCTAATTAATTAGCTTGTTTATTTCGGCTTTTTTCTTAAAGATGTGCAGGGTGCGTCCCGGCTACCACTGCCCTGCTATATTCTTCATGGATCGGTATCAGTTTGCGGCCCGGAGGTTGGGGTGGTGGGACACTGGGGTGTCATCTCATCGTCGCCTGTTTCCATCAGGGCAGGCAGGTCATCTTCTTCTATGCTTGCCTGCCTCGATGTCGAAGGTCGAGGTTCGTCGTCTGCTGTGGCTGATGTGGATGGCTTGAAAAACGATAGTATGCTTGACTGCTTAGCCTTACGCATTTTTCTATCATACAGTTCTTTGTAAGGACTCAAACCATCCTGCAAACATGCCCTAAACCGACATACCCTTTCAAAATTAAAGTCATACTTTTCTGCAATCATTGCAGCGAAAATCTCACGCAGTTGCTTCATGTTCAGTTCCGGGACGACTTCACTTTTGGTCCATTCGGTAGTGCATTCGGTTTCGATTGTTATCCTTTCCTCTTCCAGTTGCATCAGCTCTTCATCTATCAGTTCTTGGTCATGGGATGCCAAAACCTCTTCAACATCGTCTTCATCAACTTCCACAAGCCAATCTCACTTTGTCCTTACTTCGTTCACCACGATTAAAATGCTTAATTACGTCTAGTTTTACACTAAGTGTAACACCCTTTTAGGCTTTCCCGATACCTTAGAACTCATCTTGCAAACGGATGCTCAAAATAAATCAACATAAAGCACAGATGCTCACAGGCACATGTTTAAGCAATGCCGGCTAGAATGCAGTTCCAGGGGAAGAGCTTAGTTGCTTGGGGGGGGCGCGCTGCCTTTTTTCGTAACAGTGAAAATACCTTCTGTTAGCGAAAACAGGTACTAATGTAGGTCTTTCATAACAGCAAGGTTTCGTAAAGTGAACACTCGAAAGGCGGGGGACACCTGTAGTGGCCAGAAGAGTACTAGAGATTTCATATCACTCCTCCTAAATGCAGTTCTTGCACAATCACCTTGCTCTAAAAAGTTAATGAAAGAAGGTATTCTGCATGACCTTTTAACTGCTCTATTAATCTCTTCTGCTATCTTCCAACATCTGTGGACATTCAGTTCGAAGTTCCTTTTTGCCTCCGTTCCATCAACAACCTGTTATTCACTCTATGTTCCTTTTCCCTTTTACAACTCTTCAATACCTCTCTAACACTTCTCTAGATTAAATTTAATCTGCCAGTGCTCTACTCAGTTGACAAGAACAGTAATATCTTCCTTTGATCTACAACTTTCCTCTTCACTATCAACCACATAGACAGCTTTTGAGCTATCTTCAATGTCTTTATCATGCCCTTATATCTGTTCTCTTGCTCTGCCATTGGGCTAAACATTGACCCCAGTGGTATTACTTGATCTTGGTGAACTGATTAACTCAATACACCTTGTATCTGGTTAGCTTTATACTATCCAGAGCTACAGGGTTGAGCAAGCATCATTGATACGAATAGGGATAGTAACATTAACTTGGGAGTTTTATTTTTTTAATTTCACTATGCCACCGAGTGAGTACGTTGAAGAAAGCTGGATTATTTCCTCTCTGTCTTGGCCAATTTTAATAAGAAACAGATTTTCTAAGCATTATCATATCTGGGATCTCACAGTGCATATTTTGGCAGCTTGCCTTCCAATATATAACTCTGAAAGATACCTTGCACACTAAAAGGATCATATTTTCCTTTTTTTCTTTTAAAGTTCTTTTTTACATTGTGAACTTTATTCCATGAATCTGGTGTTTACAAACCCACTCCCATGGTGAAAACTTGGCTCATTTTTGCCAGAGGCAGGCTCAGAGATCCACATGAGAGCCAAGGGAGAGAATGCTTCCAATCGATATATCTGAAATCCATTTCTCTGCTAAATACAGTCATAGGCCCAATAGCTAGGCTTCTCTCTTTGTCACCCCACTATTTCTTTAGCCAGAGGGGGGTGTATTCGTGAAATTCATTGCTACAGATGACTATAGAGGCCAAGTCATTGGGTATATTAAAGTCAAAGGTTACAGGAAGGAGACAGAAGAATAGGGTTGAGAAAGGGAAAATGAATCAGCCATGATCAAATAGTGGAGTAAACTTGATGGGCTGAATGGCCTAATCTACTCCTATACTTTATGATGTTTTGGTCTTCTAACTTGTTCATTGTATGGTGACATTTTAATTTGTTTATTTGAGCTAGCTTCCACAGCACAGAGTGATGAATCCAAAGACTCAAACCTGCTTCCAAGCTCAAAGATGCAGGAAAAGCTGTTTTTGAATCTATCATTAAAGGCGTCAGCTTCAGCAGTGTTGCATCTGATTCCTGTATTTAAATTCAAAGTTGCAATAGCTGTGAATTGGGGCAGCTTTATTCACTTTTGCTGTTTTTAACAAGCCTACAAAACGGATGTGTTTCATTCAAACCATTCATGTATACTTCATTTTGTCACTGATGTTATCATGAGGAAAGTCACAAATCTATCCTCTTTCCCCAAAAATGCAAAGTATTCATAAGTTACAGTGTGGCTATTAATAAAGATGGTCATTCAAATCCAATCACAATATATTAAATAATATATAAACTAACACAAGCATGGAAGTAGAGGTATATATTCAATTCAGGATATCATTATTAAACAGAAAAATGCATTCATTGCAGTTTACATGAATAGTTTTTGAGAATAAAGTAGGCTCTACTTTAAAAAGTTTTATTTTGTTAGCTATATAAACTATGAAAAAATTATGCAAATAAGAAAAACTCTGAAATCATACCATTTTAGCATTTTGATTGCAGCTCTCGCTGTTCTGGTCTATAGATTGCAATTCAATTCTTTTATAGTTCCTCAGACTTTACTACAGTGTTTGGTTCTAAGGGCCGTAGCTCACAAAATTTCATGTTGCAATGGACTTATCTACACACTATTTCAATAAATTATTCCAAGACTTTCCCTAAGAAATGAAATGTTTGCACAGTGGTTTGCAGATTTACATTGAAAGCTGACAGATCATGATTAATGTCCAGGACATTGTTGCTGTGAAGTAATGCATGGTGGTGTGGATTGTCACTGCATGGGAGAAACACATCAATATTGTCATGCCGGGTCAACGAATGAGAAAATCCCATTCACTGTGAGACTGTCAGTATAATTACATCCATCATCATATCTGGGGTAATGTCTTTCATTCAATGAGAAGTATTGAAGTGCAATTTCATCCAGTTTCAGGAGCATTAAGGAGCCTCCTAGTTTTACAAAAATGGGTCTTAAATGGAAGTGCTAGCTTAGTCAATGTTTAGTGTATAGTATCACCTTGGTAAAGGACTTTAAGCCTTTCCTGTTTTAAGACACCAGACAAATTTAAGTTATGGTACTTGGCAATTAGGACAAAATCTATTGTATATGATAAATCCAAACTTTCAATCAGACAGGTCTTTCAGACAGAACAGCAAGTTACAAACTTGTGATAATAAGTGGTATATTGTAAAATATAATACTGGTCCAGATACTGTAAGTTTTGTGACACTGAAATCATTCATTGCTGAACAATATAAAACTATTAGATTCCCAGGAGACTGTACAAAGCAAATAATAATAATGCACATAAAATATTATTCAGTGCTGAGCTGCTGATGGGGACAATATTCCTCTTTAGGAATTCAATGCAACTCTGATTATATTTTACCCCTGTTCCCTGCTCCTATTCAGTCTGCAATACGTGGGGCATGATAGATCCTGCCTTGCATCTTTAACAGTTGAATTCTTCCAGTGTTAACTGGGAAAAGTATGGCACTTCTTGTCTGACTCTCCCTGATAACTCTAGCCTTGAATGGCAGCATTTAATTGAAACTCACCTATCAAAATCTCATTGGCTGTATATATCCGTGGGCAAATGCAAACATGTTTGAGGTCATCCTTAAAGGGATCAATGTCTTTTTTCATTGCAAGCAGCCAGATTGGAACTGTAGTCATGTGTATTTTATGCATGAGTTCTTGTAAGATGTTTGTGTATTCTTGCACTTTCCCAGGCTAAGTTTCTATTTCTCCTTGTTTTCCTTTCCTCTTTGACGTAAGTAGATATCAGAAAGATGATTAATTGTTCTTTCCTTCCTTGCTTAGTTGAGGGCTGGCAATGAATCCAATGCCATTTTGCTGGCAGCATTGAATGGACTGTAAGCCCAATACTGGGAGCACCTAAGGCCTCACCATTTATCCACTTGCAACTCTCCCAGCTGTTCAAAACGAGGCATGCCCTAGTTTCCAGGGCAATGTGTTCAAAAGCCCAATTTAAAATAGTCTTGTTTGAGCAGTTAAGCAAATACAATCTCATAAGAAAGAGTAATAAATGATCAAACATTGTACTTACAAAAGATTGAAAGTCCTGAACATAATTTGTCTTGTTTACTATCCATTCAGCTTTTTATCTTTACATAAAAGCCTTTTTGGGCTTGTTGAATGACAAACGTTGGAGCCATTGACCATTGTAACTGACACGTTGGTACATGCATCTTGGCATCTCTCTCTAAAAATGGTTTTAGTGAAATGTTGATACCTTTTATTGCAAGCAAACAGATTAGAACCAGTCACGTGACTTCCATTGTTAATAATGAATAAAGAATCAATTCCAGTTATGTATTTCTTCAAGCTACTAATAGTGTTATGAGTCTACATAAAAAATGACAGATTCAGACTTCAGAGATTAAATTTGATAGTGTACGTGGTTTTTTAGCTCTAATTGTGCCAATATACGAACTTACATCACGAATCATGAGGACACAGCTTCTGCATGACATGTAGGTTACATGAAGAGCATGTGTACACCATAGATATATGGAATGTGATAGTTGGTGATGCCAAACCTGAGGTAAAACTGACTTGATATCTGGCCTGCCAGACTGAGCCATGATGATCTGACTGTTGTGCTTAGCTGCATCCATTATTTCAATGACTGGCTGGTTTGTTGGTGGTTGAACATTTGTTGGTGGTCAGGACATTTGACAGCGCTTAACTGCATGTGATGAAGGTAATGCCTACTGCTTGCACACAAGCGGCTGAGGCTGGCAGTTATCGGCAGTCTTCAGTGATGCCACTTGCTGGCTAAAGTGCGGACATTCTGCCCATCCTCTATCTATCTCCAGAGACTGGGCTGAGCTATACAAACAAAGGAGCTGAAAGGCTCTAATTTTCTCAAATTGGGTGAGAATTTGGAATTACCCTCTGCTGGTGTGTTGTTGTTGGCACCAGGTAAGTAGCAACTTATCCAGCGAGAACCAGGAGTAAGTTAGTGAATGTTGTGATATCTATTATCTTACACTTCCCATAGCTTAAGAGTAGACAGTCTGGACTAACAAAAACTTAAAATGCTGTTGTGACACTTGGAGTATGTGCTTGAATGGAGGGTGTTGATTTTCTGATTGTTAAACACTATTGTTAAGGTTATTGATTGCACGACACAGGTACATTTATTAAGTTTTTCTGCATCCATGTTGAAATGCTTACCTGTCATGTTTCTTCTCTCATTTGTCTTGATGTGTATCTGTCAAACTTGTTGAGCTCATAGAGAACATTTTCTTCTGTTTCATCTGATCAACTCTGGCTTTAAATGCAGTATTGAAAAATTAGCAATTCCATTTCTTCCTGGGTGGAGCCATTTTGTTGGACCAGCTGCAAAAACCTTGCTGAAGGTTTCAAGTTCAAGTTTATTGTCATTCAACTGTACATGTGTATATGTACCACAAAATGAGACAACATTCCTCTGACCAAGGTGCACAACACAGTACATGTAACTCATGCATATAACACATAAAGTAATATTACCACAAATAAATTAACAACTAATAAAATGTATTGTTGCATGAATGAAGTCATCAGTGAAAAGTATTGGTAGATATGAAGAAGCCTCTTCATTCGACAAAATACAACAGGCATCATATTGAGACCCTATGAAGATTGGTAACTAAATCTCTGCTTTAACTTAAATCCCTCCTCATCTATTTTCCCCAATATCTTTTCAACTCTATAGTATCCGATTAATTAGCTACCTTCAGCAATCAGCCTTCATTACAGTGTACCGTCACCATTACACTTTAGCATGCTATTCTCGGGTTTCTGTCACACTTTATGTGTCTTCTGCCTTTGCTTTTCCCATGGGTGTGTTCCCATCAACTATGGTCAGGTCTGGTGTGGTCGGCTGGTGTTCATCTCTTAGGTTCTCTGTAATTACACGGTTATTGGGTACATTTGATCCGCCACTCTGTCGGTAGGGGCAACAAGAAGGAGAGTCATACAGTTTAACTTGAATCCTGTGTTTCCACCGACTGTCTTGCTGAGTCTTCACACAAACACAAGCGCCACCTATTAAAAGTCCCATCTGTGGTCCTAACCATCCGGGAGCAAACCCTGAACTTTCAGACATCAACCTCACCATGACTTGGTCACCTGGCTGTGGGAGGACTATCTCCTTTCCTTCCGGGTCTCTCTGATCAGCAATGTGCTGTTGTTCTGTTGCCCGGTCCTTCAACACTTTCAATTGGTTACAAAGGTCTTTCACATAATATGTCATTCTATCGCTGTAAATCCCAGGCTCACCGCAACCTGTAATTACCCCATAAGGGAGTCGTATTGCTCACCCCCATCAATAATTCGTGGTGGCTGAGATACAGTGTGTGCTTTGTAGTTGCTCACAATCTCTTCAGCTTTCCTGGTAATACATCAACCCATGTCTTTCCCATCTCAGTTACAGCTTCGTTCAGGCCATTCTTCATTGTTTTGTTCATCCTTTCTACCATTCATGAACTCTGAGGGTGGTAGGGTATGTGGAACCATTGTCGAATCCCTAACAGTCAGCACAGTTCCTTCATCACTTTCCCCTGTGAAATGTGCTCCCTGATCTGAGTCCACCTGGACTGGGGTTCCCCACATTGGGAAGATTTCCTTCACTCCCTTTCTCCTTCTCTTCTGCCTCCACCTCTTCACATAATTTCACTAAACGGGCTTCAGTCATTTCTTCCTGCACACTTGCAATTTCAATTGCCTCTCGTTCCTCGGCTGCCTTCTTCACACTCATGTCTACCCATTCATTTCCTTTCAGCTTCTTCCACTTCCCTTTCTTTGAACTACACACCCCTTTCATATGCCCCTCCTTCACAACCATACTACAGACACACAAATAATAAATTTAAATCAGCATTGTCTATCCATTGTTCAGAGTTGCATTTTAGATTTAATCTTCAATGCATATTCAAATTGAAGGTTAACAACAGGAATTCTGCAGATGCTGGAAATTCAAGCAACTTTTATGTCAGATTGAAGGTTGTCCACTGAAGTCAATATTTGCTTTGTGTCCAAACCCCCAAAAACACTATAACAGGTGCACATACAACACGTTAAAAAGTAAACAGTATAATGCTATTGGCAGTTGATGAGGCTTGGGTGATGGCAGTGAGTTTAGCAGTCTTACAGCATGTGGGAAGAAGCTCTTTCCCATCCTAACAGTTCTTGTCCTCATGTTATGGTACCTCCTCCCTAGGGGGTCAGATCCGTTGGATGGATCTTTGACAATGCTAAGAGCCCAATCTACACAGTAGTCCTGATAAATATCTCTAATGGGTGGAAGAAAGACCCCATGATCCTCTCAGCTGTCCTCACAATCCTTTTTAGGGACTTGTAGTCAGATGCTTTGTAATTCCCTTACCAGATGGTGATGCAGATGGTCAGGACACACTCAATGGTGTTGTGTATTTAATATTTCAGAAATATTCTTTTACAGATATTGGTTGATAAAGCATTCTTCTTTGTTTAAATAATTCATAACGAGTTATATGTATAAATATGTGAATTGCATACATTATTACACTACCATGTGATACATGCACACCTTGTTTAAAGTAAACACAAAATTAGACTCGCATTTTGAACTCAGGTGTCTTTCTTTGAATTAGTTTAATGTTCTGAAGTCACAAAACATAACGTTGGTGATGAGGTATTTTTTAAAGTGAAACTGTGATGGCTACCGATCCATTCAAGCACAGTGTGACGTTTAAGTTAAAAAAAAAGCGCAGTGTGGAACAATAAAAAAGAGCAGCA
The DNA here is from genome assembly GCF_963921235.1 of Mobula hypostoma. Lineage (NCBI taxonomy): Eukaryota > Metazoa > Chordata > Chondrichthyes > Myliobatiformes > Myliobatidae > Mobula > Mobula hypostoma. The sequence continues at coordinate 46,495,794 of NC_086111.1, forward strand.
CGTGTTCTTCGGAAGGGAAGACACAACTGAGATTTTAAGAAAAGACAGAAAGCGAAACAGTTCACAAGTGAATACCGGGTGATAATAATCATATAAAAAAAAGAACCAAGTAGGCTGGCTATGTTGGAAAAATTGACACATTTAATTACACAAGAGATAACTGGAATATGTATACTGAGCTAATTCAATGATATTTTGAAGCAAATGAAATAGCCACTGAGAAACGGCTACCAATTTTGCTGAGTTCATTGAGTTTAAAGGTGTACTGTTTGCTTTGAAGTTTAACTGCTCCAAACAAACCAGCAGCAGTGAATTTTGCTGATACTGTCAAAGTATTGCAGGAACATTTAGACCTGAAACCATTGTTGATTGAAGAATGCTTTAAAGTTTAAAGTTCAAATTTCAAAGCACAATTTATAATCAGAGTACATATACTACAGGTTACCACACACAACTCTGTTTCATAAGGTTTCAGAAGCTGAATCAAAAAGGAAGGGAAGTCCATTTCTGCTTATGTAGCTGAATTGAAGAAGTTGTCTGATCATTGTCAGATCAGTAAAAGACTTAATGATGCACCGAGAGATTGTTTAGTTTGTCGAATCTTACAAGAAAGCATTCAAAAACAGCTCATAACTGAAGCACAACTTACATTTAAAAGAGAAGTTGAAATTGCTGTATCAATGGAAACAGCAGAGAGAGACTCAATTGAGTTGCTGTCAGAAGTGAAAGTGGGTGTGAACAAAATTGTAGCATCTAAGCAGAAACTAGCCCGGCCAAATTAATCGTGTTACTGTTGTGGCAGGGGCTCTCATGCAGCAGACCAATGCAGACTTAAATGCAAAACTTGCAGAAAATGCAACAAGTACAAAGAACATACAAAGGACACATACAAAGAGCATGTCTGGCAGACAACAATAAAGGGATTACTCAGGGAAGAGAAAAATCTAAAAAAAATCAAGTTACAGTTTCAAAAAGGGTACTAATCTGCATTCTATTGATGAAAAATCTGATAATGATGAGCAAGACATAGGACTGTGTAGCCTTGAGGTTTAAAGTGTGAAAATTAACAGTAGACAAACAATATGGCTTCCACCAGAAGTGAATGGCAGATTGATTAAAATGGAATTAGACACTGGTTCAGCTGTTTTAGTCATTCTGCAAAATGAGTTTGAATGGCATTTCAAAGCGACTGAACTAAAGCCTGCAGATATTTAGAACTTAAGAACTCATACTGGAGAGAAGATAACTCCTGTGGGAATGACAATCATTACTGAAATGCAACAACCAACAAGACACGTTGAGCTTGTATGTGGTAAAAACAGAAAGGTGTTATTGGCTGAGACAACTACAACTTGACTGGAGATCCATCCACCATTTGCATGCCATATCCCCTGCTATGAAGCCATCTGAAAGCGAATTAAGAAAGGCACTGGATGACGCCAAAACTGTCTCCATGCCCCATCATTAACCATTGCCCAACAGAGGGTAAGCATTTGTTGGTGCCTGGTGTCTCTGTTTGGAAAGCATATTGGACCAAGGAAGGACCATGCTGCTCAGAAAAATCATGAAAGTGACAAAAGCAGTGGTCCGACTACAATAGTTTTATAGGCCACATATCTGAGAAAGCTTCTGATATATTATTCAGACAGTTACTTGCAAAATGTGGCTTGGTTCCAAGCTGGAAAAGGATTCAAAGAGCTTCAGGAAAGTTGCAAGCATTTGGCTTTTGTGAATATAAAGAACCAAAATCTATTCTACATACATTAAGGTTACTGCATGAACTTCAAGTGGGAAGCAAAAAGCTGCTTTTAAGAGTACTGTAAGTGCAAAGATCAAAGTCCAGCTGGAAGAATGGAAGGCCAAAAAGAAAGGAGCCAATAGAGATATGAATGCAGAGGATTTGTTAGATGATGTTGTAGATAGGGAAATGAAGAGGAGATATTAGATTGTAAAGGGAGCAACAGAAAGATTAATAAAAGAATACTCTAGTGAACTAAATGCACCTTCCCAAGATCAAGATGTACAAACTAGAAAAAGTAAAAAGGAGAAGCAAGGTGTCCAGAGCTGTCAGAATCACCTCCAGCATGTCGAAATCAATCCCTACAACCACAATGGGAGATGCCCCAGAAGCAGAACCTGAGATTGTTTCACTGCCACATGTGTCACCTGCCAAGCAGAGTGATCCCCATTGTCAGGAAAGATGTTATCCTACAAGAGGAAGAAATCCTCCACAGTGATTAAATCTTTAGGCCTGCATGGGAGAATTTTAAAATTTAAGGTTCAACGATCAAGGTTCAATGTACATTTTATTGTTAAAGTATGCATGTATAATACAACTCTGATATTTGTCTTCTCCAGATAGCCATGAAATACACATGAAGGAGTAAAAGGAACAAAACTTACAGACCCCAGAATCCCCTACCCCTCCCTGCAGAAAACGAACAATGACAATAGAAATCCCCAACACCCTCCCCCAGGGAAAGAAAATAGCAGCAATACAATCCCCGATCCCCTCCCATGCAGAAAGATAAACACTGCTGTGGATGTCTGCATATAGTAATTGTATTATATAGTATATTTTGTATATCGTTGAAATGCGTTCTGTATTGAGTTGGAGTTTATAGCTAAATGTATTTAATATTTCAGAAATATTTGTGTAATTTTGTATATATATTGGTTGATTAATCATTGATTGAAATAATTCATTACAAGTTATATGTATAAATAAGTGGATTGTGAATGTCATCACTGCCACGTGATATGTGCTCGCCTTGCGTAAAGGAACCATGAAGTTAGACCCACATTTTAAACTCTCATGTGTTCTTTTGAACTAGTTTAATGTTTTGATGTTGCAAAATGTAACAGATGGTACTCTGGTAAAAATCTGTTAAATTGGTCGGGTGGGGGTGAAGTCTCTCTTGCCTCAACCTCCTCAGCAAGTGGAGACGCTGCTGTGCTTTCTTGACCGAAGAGGTGGTGTTGAGGGACCAGGTGATATCACCTGTTATGTACACCCTCAGAAACTTGTGCTCCTCGCTCTCTCCATGGAAGACCCATGTCTGTGCCATGAGGAGCGGTCAGCCCGTGGATTCCTAAAGTGCACAATCAACTCTTCGGTCCTGACAAAATTGAGACTCAGGGTGTTGTGCTTGCATCATCCTACCAGCAGCTCTACCTCCCCTCTGTATGCCGTCTTGTCATCATTGCTGATGAATCCAACCACCGTGGTGTCACCAGAGAACTTGATGATTTGGTTTGAGCTGGATCTAGCAGTGCAGTCATGCCTCAGCAGTGTAAACAACAGTGGGCTGAGCATGCAGTTCTAGGATGCACTGGTGCTCAGCGTAATAGAGCTAAAGATGTTTCTGCTAACACGGATTGACTGTGGCCTTTCTGTTGTGATGTATTGGGTTCACTTACCACAAAGATCTAAACTTAAACGAAGGCCTTAAGTCCTATCAGATATAAATAGCCATGAGCACTCTCACTGAAGTGAGATTATACTGTAACTACCCAATCTTCAAAGACTAATTTACTTCCCTGTTTATTATCCATGGCAAGTTTAACTGCCAACAACCACTATTCAAATGGTGGGTTCCCTCTCCCTACCAAGGCGAAGATACAAAGTAGTTTAAAACACAGTTCAATTATGTATAGTGATGCTCATTTAAATTCACAAAACACTGATAAAACACACCTGAAACTCTCAGAGGATTTCTATCTTAAACATTTCTCAAATCTCACAGAGGATTTCTATCTTATTTTGAATCATTGAATCATTATCTTGAATCTTGAAACATTATAAACTATTTCCAAATTAAAAACCATTTCTATAACTCAAACAATTTGCTAATCCTAAAGCATTACACTTTTGTTAAACACAAAAGATAAAGCATGAAGCATAAAGGACAAAGAACTTTCAAAATTCATATGAACTAAAAATACCCTGTCACAATGGTGGGGCATTGGGAGCAAGGGTGGACCCAAATGCAAGACACATCTTGTGAGGTTAATTAAATGGAGTTTATTGTTCGATACCAGGAGAGCAAAGCAGAAGCAGGAATAGCGAACTGGACAAGGATTCAGGACAACGACTAGGCTGGGACAAGGGTCTGGGCTAGGACTCGGAATAGGATCCCAGAACTAGAGGCGACATGAAGAGGCTACGGCACGGACTCCGAGCCAGGGACAGGGCAAGGACCCGGTACCTGGGTTTTGCCTCAGGCTCAGACCCCAGAACCAGGCATGGACATGACATGGGCTAGGGAGAGGAGGAACATGGAAAAACAGAGCCTCGGTCTCAGGAAAGCAGGTACATGGAACCATGGACACATACACGGAACACAGAGTCGGGACCCCTCCTTGGATACAGGACATAGGGCCAGGACTCACATACAGAACAGAGAGCCAGGACCCCTCCTAGGGTACAGGACATAGGGCCGGGACTCATGACCCCCCCCTGACAACGGGGCAATGGCAAGATGGCTTGACTTACCCCACGGAGGCGAGGACCAGACAAGACAAGACATGACCCCCTGTGGGCAACGGCAAGATGACCTGACTTACGCCATGGAGGCAAGGACAAGACAAGATCAACATGAAAGAACACCAGACAGTACCTATCTAGCTCCTGCGATAGAACTAGACTGAAGTGCAGGCGAGGGCTGCAGACAAGGGCTAGAGGCGAGAGGGGCAGAGAAGGGATTCAGACAGCGGGGTAGGACGGGAATCACAGACTGCCAGGGCCAGGACTTGACTTGGAACTTGGATGGCCGCCAGGGACAGGACTCGACTCTGTACCTGAATGCTCCCGGAGCCAGGACTTGACTTGGAGCCTCCACGTAGTGGCGAGCTCTCAACTCGGCCCGGGAACAGTAGATAGTGGTTCTTGATTCCCTCCAGCAGGTTAACTGACGGACCCACCTCAGTGAGGAAACTTTGCAGGCTCGCTTTGGCTAGGTAACTTGAGAGGGTTGCTCCGGTGAGGAAAGGCGAATTACCGGCACTCGCTTTGGGCGGAGACTAGGCTTGCTCCGGCCAGATGACATTGGCACGCCGTGACTTTGGTGACTTTTCAGATGCTCTCGCGCCAAACTGCTGAAAGCCGAGACTATAAACTACCGGTTCAGTTGAGAGTAAATTGCCTCCAATCACCAAAGCCGAGGGACACGGGAAAACAGGGAACCAAAGGGAAACAGGGAGTCAACGGTCCGGATTGTAACATAAACAAAGTAAATTTAAAGGGACCCCGATCCGGACCATGACATACGCATTAAAGATGCAGCCAAACAAATTATCTGTTGCAGATACCAAAGCCAGAGGAATGGGTTCTAATTCTTCCATGTTTCTTGATGTTGCTTACCTCATTCCAAATGCGTCCTGAACTGAATTTAATACCCTTTCCAGCCACTTGAATGACTTCACAAGCATGTGACATTTCCTCAGATATTCTTTTAACTCAGATGGTCTAAAAGCATTTTTTGGAGACATAGATCTTAGCTAGCTACCATCAATACTATAACGCTAACATTTGAGTACACAAACCTTTCCAATTATAAACATACCAGTTTTTGACATTCTAAATGATATTATCCATCTGGTTCTGCAAGCTACCTTGAACTAAGCAATGTAAGAGTCAGCTTGTCTGTTTGTAAAAACTCAAATTAAACAACCCATTGTCTTATACTCTACTGTTGAGCAATAATAAAGCAGATAGAGGTGACTTTTTACAGACAGAGGCTCTTCAAAACACAAAGCCTATTTGCAAAGCGGTTCTATGAAGATTGCTTTACATTCACATTTTAAGAACTGAAGACTGATTCCTGTTTATGACCAGAAGTTTAACAAGCTGTTAGTTGGAAGATTACTTACAATTGTTTCATCTTACGAGATGCTGTGTTTAGAAAGCAAGGCTGGAAAAAAAAAGACAAGGAATGAATATCTATCACACTGTTAAGAAATCGAGGATCCAGGTACAGAGAGAAGGGTTGAGACCCAATGAGGACAGTTCGCCCACGAGCTTCTGAGGGATGATCATATTGACCGCTGAGTTGAAGGCAACAAACATGGCATGTGAGGCACAATTTTCTATGTGGGACAGGATGGAGTGGAGTGCAGAGGCTATGGCATCATTAATTGATCAATTTAAGTGAAAAGCCAGCCGGAAAGGGTCCAATATAGCAGGAAAATGGGTTTTAGTGCAATGCATAATCAGCCGTTCAAAGCTCTTCATTACTGTTGAGGGCTGCGCCACTGGACGGTAGTCGTTGAAGCAGGTTACTGTTGCCCTCTTGGGCACTGTGATGATGGTAGCCATACATGCTGCAGCCTTAATGTAGCAGTCTTTTATTTTGTTCAGGCTTCCAGCAGTGCAATCCACTGAAACTGACCGGTTACTTATGCAATTGGACTATGTGGTAATTTGTTAATGCAATCAACACTGGGGTTAGCTCCTGCTGGTTACTGAAACTGTGGGAACAAGAATTTCAGTTGCAGCTAACACTGAATAAAATAGGTGAAGGTTAGCAATACATTGTGGCTCCAAATTACCTTACCAATGATATCTAATGTAGCCTTGGAGTCAAAACCAACATAATAATCATGTTTATTTTGCTGCTGATTATTAAAGACCATCTGGAAGGACACTGGAAATAAATTGCTTCAAGTAGGTGATAACAAGTCAGCCCATTTGACACTCATCTCTTTTTCTTTCTTATTGGCAATGTTAAAAGTTAAGATATAAGATATTTCTGAAATATCCTGACGAAGGGTCTCGGCCTGAAACGTCGACTGCACCTCTTCCTACAGATGCTGCTTGGCCTGCTGCGTTCACCAGCAACTTTGATGTGTGTTGCTTGAATTTCCAGCATCTGCAGAATTCCTGTTGTTTTAGATGTTTCTGAAAGTTTTGTAAAGGAAATTTTAATATCTTAGTAAATAGTATATACTGGAGATCAGTTTCTGGAACGTATTGGCAATTAAATTTTCATTATAAACTTCCATTATTAACAATGAATTATTTGTTGGAAGGTTTAGTCTGAAAATATTTTTGGCCTTCATATAATGGTAAGGTTCTGATAAGCATAAATATCCACCAGCAAGATTATTAGAATAATCTTAATTGTTCATGTAAAAGTGAAATAATTCAACATAGCTTAAAAGCCATTGCTCACTAAAGCCAATTATTTGTGATAATTTATGGAAGATTGTATTAGAATTTCATTGCTCATCTTTATACTGAACTCATTTATAATAAATCAAATCATACTGGATTATTTAGCAGATTCTGTGCAGATTGCATTCCTTGGGGATGTGCCCACACTCTAATGCCATTCTCACTACTTTACTGATGTTTTTTTCCGCTTCTACTGTACTACTCTATAGTTCTTCATAAGCTTTGATCATTAGGTGAAAATTCTAAAATAGAATGATGGTGTTCAACTTGTTGATCAAAGTCACTGAGCTTAGGTCAGACATTTTTGTATCTGATCTACAGTTCTAATACTGGCGTGGGTTTGCTGATGATTCTTCACCAGCTCTTTGGGGACATTTTGCTGAAGGCTGATCTTTTTAGAGTATGGACCTCTTAATTTACCCTGTCCCTCTCTTATTTTCAAAATCTCTGGGAAAGGGAAGAGATAGGTCTGATGTTTGTGGAACAAAGGTTTAAGTTGTTCACAAGGGCAAGTGGCACTAATGGAAATTTAATAGTCTGTTCAGTTACACTAAAGGCAGAGAAACAAATCAGATAAGAACTGGCTGTGACATGCAATATCTTTCAGTCAGTAATATAAAAGAGGGAAGCTGCATCCTGCAGTGAGATGTTGTCGAAACCGCCCCCCCCCCACTCAACTCCTGAATATGAATCTAAGGGATGACAAAAAATAGTGAGAGGAATAGGAAGAGAAAATCAGGAACCACAGTTGTGTAGCGGTTAGTATGAGGCCATTACGACTTGAGATGTCTAAGTTTGGAGTTCTATTCTGGCATCCTTTGTAAGGAGTTTTCACGTCCTCCCTGTGGAACATTATGATTTCCTCTGGGTACTCTGGCTTCCTCTCGCAGTCAAAGACATACCGGTTAGTAGGTTAATTTTTCATTGTAACTTGCCCTGAGATTAGGCTGGGGTTAAATCGGTGGGCTGCTGGCGGCGTGGCTAGAAGGGCCAGAAGGGCCTACTCCGTGCTGTATCTCTAGAGTCGCCTCTCCTTCCTGAGGAGATGAGATACCTTGGAGTACGCAGGCCTCTCCTTCACTTGTTCTGCCAGTCTGTTGTCACCAGTACAATCTTTTATGCAGAGTTGTGCTGGGGCTATGGCATCAACACGGGTGATGCCAAAAGACTCAGTAAACTAATAAGAAAATTTGGCTCTGTAATTGGAGTCAAACTGGACACACTGGAGGCTGTGGCAGAACAAAGGACCCTAGGGAAAATCCTGGCAATTTTGGACAATGTTTCTCACCCTCTGCATGCCACCTTGACTGAGCAGAGGAGCATTTTTAGTAATAGACTAAGACAACTGCATTGCTCCAAAGAGCATTATATGAGGCTCTACCCTCGGCCACTAGGCTCTATAATGAGTCAACCTATAGCTGGGGAAGTGATAACCCCTTCCTGTTAGTCTATTTTTTATTCCTCCTTACTTCTCTCTTAATATGTGTAAATTGTATTTCTGTGCACTTGTAATGCTACTGTGACACTGTAATTTCCTTTGGGATCAATAAAGCATCCATCCATCTATCTATCTAAATAAATAAAACAGTTGGCCATGGTTGCCAGCAATGAGGCATCATGGGGGAGAGAATTCTAACTCCTGTGCACCAGGGTCCAGTGAATAGTCAACGTCACCTCACACAATATGTTCAACTGTTGCCTCACCATAAAAAAAAATACATGTGCCTCATATCAGTTCTGTCAGTTGGGCTCTGTGAAGCTTCACTCATTGAATCATTTAAAGAAAGGAGAATTAGATGATATAGGAACATGAAGTCATCGAGTCTCACACACACACACACACACACACACACACACAGAAACAAGCCTTTTGATCCATCATGTCCATGAAGACCATCTATAACGAAATCCATTCACCAACACCTGGTCTGTCTTCTTCTTTATTCTTCCAGATGCTCCTTAAATGTTGTGAGAGTCTCTCTTTCCACCACCCACTCAAGCAGTGTATTCTATATTCTAACCACCTTCCAGGTGAAAACGAACTGAAATTCCATCTGAACCTCTTCCTCTTTGCTCTAATCCTATGTCCTCAACTTTTGCATAACTCTGTTGTGGGAAAAATGTTTCCTACTCCCTACCGTTTCTATGCCCCTCACTATTTTGTAAACTTCTATCAGGTTCTCCCTCAGCTTCCACTGCTCTAAGGGAAACAAAGTCAACAATACAAACTCACCCCATAACTAAAAACCTCCATGCCAGGCAACATCCTGGTGAATCTCCTTTGCAACTACTGTATATCGTTGCTGTTGTGTGACAAGCAGTTGCAATCTTTTAGCAGCTAAGAAGTGTTAATAAACCTATGCTCTTAACCTTTTCCTCTTACACTCTATGCCATCAGCTAATGAAAACAAATAGCACATATCCCTTCCTCATCACCATTTACATCTTCAGGGAGTCTTGGACTTTTGTACCAAGGTCTTTCTTTCCTAAGCACTCCCTAAGGCCCTATTATTTATTGTGTGGGCAAGTTGGATTAGGATTATTACAGAGGACAGTATCTCTTTTGAATTTGGGATTTCTATCATCTAGAAGGTCGCAGGCAATTACCTTGCAGAAACATCACCAAGCGTAGGTGTTTTTCTAGATCTTGCACATCTGGACACATTGTTCTTGCTGGGTGTTAATCCTGGAGTTTGCTACCCAACAATATTGTGGAAGTACTGTACCTTCAGCAGAAGCACTGCGTCAGTTCAAGGCAGTGGGTCACCACCATGTGCATAAGAGTGGTTAAATATGGGGAACAAATTCTGACCTTTACATTGACCTTCACATTCTTTGAATGAATAATCAAAGAATTAACAAGAAAAACAATATACTGTGGCGACCCACTTTCTGGCACCCACGAACCGGCTCACGAAACAGCGCGCGCAGGCAGAGGGCCGGCAGCAAAAAGGGCGCCAGGCCATCTTCACCAGCAGGGGGAAAATCCCGCGCGCAGAAAGGGTCTGGGAATATGCATTCCCCACAGTAGTCCTGCCCAGGGAGGGCGGGAATGGGAAGGCTTTAAAGCGGGCTGCGAAGTTTGAATAAATCTCTTTCATCCCAACTCTATCTCACCGACTCCGTGTGGTTATTCTAACGCTGTGTGTAGCACATCGCTACAATTGGTGACCCCGACGGCCCAAACGATATTTGGACCAGAGATGACCGACGCTGCATCTGTTCACGCAGTTTCGTTAAAACTGCCAAGCTTCTGGACGCTGCGACCCCATTTATGGTTCGAACAAGCAGAAGCACAATTCCACATTCGGCAGATAACCTCGGAGTCCACTCGCTACTACTACGTGCTGAGCTCCCTCGACCAGGAGACTGCTGCACAAGTTGAGGAGTTTATACAGTCGCCCCCGGAAGACGGCAAATACACAGCATTCAAAGCCCTGCTCATAAGGACTTTCGGACTCTCACGGCGCGAACGAGCACGCCGCTTAATGCACCTGGATGGTTTGGGAGACAGGCTGCTGTCAGCATTAATGAACAAGATGCTGGCCCTGGCTGAAGGACACAAACCCTGCCTCATGTTTGAGCAGGCGTTCCTAGAGCAACTGCCCGAGGACATATGCCTGCTGCTGTCCGACGCAGATTTCAGCAACCCCCGGGAGGTGGCGGCCCGAGCAGATGTGCTGTGGAATGCCAGGAAAGAGAGAGGGGTATCCGTCGCACAGATCACCAAGCCGCGTGCCAAACCACAGACCAGACCAGGCCCGGCAGCAGAGCCTACAAAACCCGGTGACGGGAGTGAGGAGCCCAACGAACGATGGTGCTTCTACCACCAGCGGTGGGGCACGGAGGCCCGCCGCTGCAGACCGCCCTGCAAATTCCCGGGAAACGCCAGGGCCAGCCGCCGCTGATGGCTATGGCGGCTGGCCATCAGGACAGCCTCCTGTACATCTGGGACAAGCAGCCGGGACGCCGCTTTTTGGTCGACACTGGAGCGGAGATCAGTGTCTTACCTCCAACGAGTTACGACACCCGCAACAGAGAACCGGGACCCAGCCTGAGGGCCGCTAATGGCAGCACAATACGAACCTACGGCACCCGCACGGTGCGGCTACAGTTCAGCTCCAGCCGGTTCACGTGGGACTTCACACTGGCCGCCGTGGCCCAACCACTGCTGGGGGCAGATTTTCTACGAGCCCACAGCCTGGTGGTCGACTTGCAAGGGAAGCGATTAGTCCACACCAAGACTTTTCAAACGTTCTCCCTGGGTGAAGCACAGTTGCCAGCCCCACACCTGGACTCCATCACGCTGTCCGACGATGAATTCACCAGGGTCCTGGCGGATTTCCCATCAGTACTGACACCGCAGTTCACGGCAGCCATGCCCAGACACGGAGTACAGCACCACATCCCAACCCAGGGACCACCCCTCCACGCCCGTGCTCGAAGGCTTCCCCCGGACAAGCTCCGACTGGCGAAGGAGGAGTTCAAGAAGATGGAGGAATTAGGGATCATACGACGGTCCGACAGCCCATGGGCCTCCCCCCTTCACATGGTGCCCAAGGCAACAGGGGGCTGGAGACCATGCGGTGACTACCACAGACTGAACGAGGCTACAACGCCAGACCGCTACCCTGTGCCGCACATTCAAGACTTCGCAGCAAACCTACACGGCGCAAGGATCTTTTCCAAGGTAGACCTCATCCGGGGATACCATCAAATCCCTGTACGTCCGGACAACATCCCCAAAACAGCACTTATCACCCCGTTCGGACTTTTCGAATTCCTCCGAATGCCGTTTGGTCTAAAGAATGCCGCACAGACTTTCCAGCGGCTAATGGACGCGGTGGGACGCGACCTGGACTTTGCATTCATCTATTTGGACGACATCCTCATAGCCAGCAGTAGTCGGCAGGAGCATCTGTCCCACCTCCGCCAGCTCTACTCCCGCCTGAGTGAATTCGGCCTTACAATCAATCCAGCCAAATGCCAGTTCGGACTTGACACCATCGACTTCCTGGGCCACAGGATTACTAAAGACGGGGCAACCCCGCTGCCCGCCAAGGTAGATGCGGTCCGCCACTTCCCCCAACCCAACACAATCAAAGGCTTGCAGGAATTCGTGGGTATGGTGAATTTCTACCACCGTTTCCTCCCCTCAGCAGCCCGAACCATGCGCCCCTTGTTCACTCTAATGTCGGGTAAGGGCAAGGACATTACCTGGAACGAAGAGGCCGCAACCGCTTTCGTAAAAACCAAAGAAGCCTTGGCAAACGCCACGATGCTAGTGCACCCCAGAACGGACGTTCCTACTGCCCTCACGGTGGACGCATCCAACACAGCAGTCGGTGGAGTGCTGGAACAACTCATCGAGGGTCGCTGGCAACCCCTGGCGTTCTTCAGCAAACACCTACGACCACCCGAACTCAAATACAGTGCTTTCGACCGGGAGCTATTGGCACTATACCTGGCAATCCGGCATTTCAGGTACTTCTTAGAAGGTAGGCCCTTTACCGCGTTCACCGACCACAAACCGCTTACCTTTGCGTTCACTAAGGTGTCCGACCCCTGGTCGTCCCGCCAGCAGCGACATCTGTCCTACATCTCCGAGTACACGACGGACATCCGGCATGTCTCTGGAAAGAACAATGTCGTGGCAGACGCACTTTCCAGACCTACCATACAGGCCCTGTCCCAGGGGTGGACTATGCAGCGCTGGCAGAGGCACAGCAGGCAGACGCTGAGATCCCCAGTTACAGGACTGCAGTCTCCGGTTTGCAGCTCCAAGACCTCCCCATAGGCCCAGGTGAGAGGACCCTACTATGTGACGTAGCTACCGGCCAACCCCGCCCCGTCGTCCCAGCAGCCTGGCGCCGGCGGGTGTTCGAATCTATTCACAACTTAGCGCACCCTTCCACCAGGACAACTGTCCGGCTGGTCTCCAACAGGTTCGTGTGGCATGGACTTCGTAAACAGGTCAGTGAATGGGCCAAAACGTGTATGCAGTGCCAAACGGCCAAGGTGCAGCGGCACACCAAGGCTCCACCGCAGCGGTTCGAACCCACCTGCCGGAGGTTCGACCACATCCATGTGGATATCGTGGGGCCCCTGCCAGTGTCACGAGGAGCGCGGTACCTCCTAACTATGATAGACCGGTTCACCAGATGGCCAGAGGCAGTCCCGCTCAGCGACACCACCTCCGAATCCTGCGCCCAAACACTGATCGCAACCTGGGTAGCACGCTTTGGGGTACCGGCCCACATTACCTCCGACAGGGGCGCCCAGTTCACCTCCAGCCTGTGGTCGGCTATGGCCAGCCTTTTAGGAACACAGCTACACCACACAACTGCCTACCACCCACAGTCGAACGGACTAGTGGAGCGCTTCCACTGTCACCTGAAATCGGCTCTCATGGCCCGCCTGGAGGGGCCTAACTGGGTGGACGAACTTCCCTGGGTCCTGCTCGGAATCCGCACGGCGCCCAAAGAGGATCTACACACCTCGTTGGCCGAGTTGGTGTACGGCGCGCCCCTGGTCGTCCCAGGAGAGTTCATACCAGCCCCAAGGGGGCAAGAGGAAGAACCCACAGCAGTCCTGGACAGACTACGGGAGAGGCTCGGTAACCTGGCCCCCATACCCACTTCACAGCATGGACAGAGCCCGACCTGCGTACCCAAAGACCTGCAGAACTGTAAGTTTCTTTTTGTACGACGGGGCGGACACCGGGCACCGCTACAGCGGCCCTACGAGGGGCCGTTTAAGGTGATCAGGAACAACGGGTCCATGTTCGTGCTGGACATTGGGGGGAGAGAGGAGGTTTTCACGGTGGACCGACTCAAACCGGCCCAGGTGGACTTGGCGCAACTGGTCCAGGCTCAGGCACCGCGGCGCAGGGGCAGACCTCCCAAACAGAGGCCGATCCAGACTGTGGACATTGGGGGAGGTATCGCCGGTTCTGGGGGGCGGTTATGTGGCGACCCACTTTCTGGCACCCACGAACCGGCTCACGAAACAGCACGCGCAGGCAGAGGGCCGGCAGCAAAAAGGGCGCCAGGCCATCTTCACCAGCAGGGGGAAAATCCCGCGCGCGGAAAGGGTCTGGGAATATGCATTCCCCACAGTAGTCCTGCCCAGGGAGGGCGGGAACGGGAAGGCTTTAAAGCGGGCCGCGAAGTTTGAACAAATCTCTTTCATTGCAACTCTAACTCACCGACTCCGTGTGGTTATTCTAACGCTGTGTGTAGCACATCGCTACAATACCAACATGACCAAGTCAGGTTTCCATTTTGTGATTTAATTACTGTTTGAGTATGACATCTTGGTTAAGGCTAGTAAACACTACACAGCTGTCCTCAATTGAACCATCATCTTCTTTCCTTTATCCTCCTCTTAGTCTGCAACCTTTCTTTTTTCTTTACCTCCACATCTTCATCTTTTCTTCTTCTTCTTCTTCCTTTTGCACCTCTTTTTTCCCCTCTTCCCCCTTCTCTTCCTCTCAACAGTAATCCACCATTCACCTGTCTCTGAGCTAATCAAGTGTCTGTATCTGAGTGGTAATTATGATGTTAGGACTGTCTTGCTGTGGAGAGACCATGGCTAACTGAAGGGAAGAAAAGCACAGGCAAAGATTACAGTGATTAGAAAGACTGGGGACAAATTAGTGCTTGTAACCTATACTGTCTACAGCCTTCAAACAGTAGAAGGAACAACAGGATTAACAACCAACAATTCATCGTCAACATGAATTATTGGAGTTCTTTTAAGCACTGTGTGAAGCAAATGATGTATTAATATAAAATATAATTTGATGATATATTTACTGATCTTGTACATAAGTGTAGCTTCATTAAATTGCAACTCTTGTGTCCATTTGCTTAGATCTTGTCTTGTTGAATTCACCTCAGCCTATTCCTTCTACCACTACCACTTCACCTAATTACCCGAGACTTTCTGGCCTCTAAGGTAGAGTCATAGTGGACATCGATCAATATCACATTCTAGTATCAAGGAACATGTACCAATCCTCATAGAAGGATCAGAAGTGGAGAGGGTGAGCAAGTTCTTGGGTGTCAAGATCTCTGAGGATCTAACCTGGTCTCAGCATATAGATGTAGTTATAAAGAAAGCAAGACATCTATAGTTGTACTGTGGAGAGCATTCTGACAGGCTGCATCACTGTCTGGTATGGAGGGGCACAGGACTGAAAGAAGCTGCAGAAGGTTGTTAATCTAGCCAGCTCCATCTTGGGCACTAGCCTACAAAGTACCCTGGACACCTTCAGGGAGTGGTGTCTCAGAAAGGTAGCGTCCATTCTTAAGGACCTCCAGCACCCAGGACATGCCCTTTTCTCACTGTTACCATCAGGTAGGAGGTACAGAAGCCTGAAGGCACACACTCAGCGATTCAGGAACAGCTTCTTCCCCTCTGTCATCCAATTCCTAAAAGGACATTGAACCCTTGGACACTACCTCACTTCTTTTTAATATACAGTATTTCTGATTTTTGCACATTTTTTAATCTATTCAATATACATATACTGCAATTTATTTATTTATTTATTTATTATTATTACTTTTATTTTATTTATTATTTTTTTCTCTTTTCTATTTATGTATTGCATTGAACTGCTGCTTCTCAGTTAACAAATTTCACGTCACATGCCAGTGAAAATAAACCTGATTCTGATTCTGATATTGAAGGTCCCCAAACTCACCTCTTCCAGTAAGTTGTCTAAAATGATTTCCACTACTCATTCCTGCTGCAGTGCTCATTTAAAAAATGCAGGCAAGCAGCTTGAACTTGCCACAATCATGTGCATACTAACAGAGATATGCACAGTAGCATTAGGCACCCTACTTAGTTCTGGCTGGTAGCTGGAACTTTGTTGATGAAATCTTGCATAACATCAGCCTGTGAAATCCATGGGACCAGTCATACATTATAATTCCATCATTCATTTTTCAATACCCCCCCTTTCTTACCATGACTTCCATCCCATTCACGCCCTTGTTCCCATTTCCCTTTTCTGCAGGTTCACCATCAGGAAAATTGCAGGAGCAAAACAATTTCCTTGCATGAAACCATTGCACAAGCACTCTAACTCATTTAAAGCTGCTACCATTTTCAGGTGCAGATTCACACCAGTGAATAATGTTCAGAACACAGTTACATACCTGCAACACCATTCTTTAATTAAGTTGTGTAAAGATGAGCTGGTTATCTACCGGACTTGCCATGATCCAAGCAATCCTCAATGTTCAGCTCAGAGGCTTACAGCAATGTGATTCATGATCCATATGAAGTATTGGGAGAAGGATTTATAGGAAAGCGGGGGGGATCCAGATTGGGTTTAGAAGTCATACAATGATAGCAAATATACAGTGTAGAAAGAGGCCATTTAGTCCATCGTGCCTGCCAAACAGCTACTTAGCCTGATCTCACCGCTGGCACTACGTCTATAATCATGCAGGTCACTGTACTTCATGCAAATGTTCTAGTATTACACATTCTCATTATTTGTACATTATGAGACAACATCATGGGACTGATTACATCTCTGGTAATGTACTACATATATCCTTGTAATTCAATCTGAAGGATAACCAGTAACATCAGTACAATATTAAATGTTATGAATTCAATGTCAAAGGTATGGACATCATCAACATGCACTTAACACAAAATCATACTTAAGATTTCATCACTTCATTATTTTATTTTCTTGGAACATTGTAATAGCTTATTATATTGAGAGGTTTACAATCAAAACAGTTTATGAGAGCTGGAATACCTCTAGCTCTCATTAAAAATCCACATAAGTTATCTCACATGGGATTTGGTGGAAAGGTCATGAGAAGCTGAGTTGTTTTGCTGCAGAAGAGCTGTAAAAGTATCTACCAAGATTTGAAACTTAAAACAATTTAATGTATTAATAAACCACTGAAGCAATGTAAAAATACTTTGTTATTTTCATGCCCAATGTATTTCCTTACAAAAATAAACTGAAAAAAGTAAATCATAATATCAAAGTAATCATTTTTCAACAAATTTCATCAGAGTGTGAAACAAGAATCATAATTCCACTTTTCTACAATAAGCCATAATATATTTATGAACTAGTCAACCAAAATGGGTGGGAATTTGCATCAGAGCCTTATAGAAATGGATTCTATTAAAACTTGGTGTCACCTCATCAGCAGCTTAATGAAGGTTGAAATTATCAGTTAGAATGAGCAATCAGCAAAACAGCTCAATTCAAGGAAAAAGGAAAGATATCATTGTGCTAAGAATATTGCATTTACAGGTACTTTATGGGATTCGCTGGCTGACAAGAATGACCTATCTTTGCCAGAGACAGAGTTTACAAATGAGATCCTTAATCCTGTTGGTTTGTTAAATAATGAGTGTATGGGGATGAGTGGGATCCAGGATCAGCCGTGATGGAATGGCAGGGCACTCGATGGCCTGAATGGCCTAATTCTGCTCCAATGTCTTATGGTCTTATAGTCTAAGTACCCATAAGTGCATCTTCTGGTAAAAATTATATAACCGTCAATTTGATACTGGATAGTTTCAAAGACTTCTATTGCTCAGCAACATGGGCATGGTTAGAAAAAGCTGCTACAAATATTATGCACGCAGCATGAAGAAGAAGCATGATAATATTTCACAACATTGTCTACAAAACATAAATTCTAAACGTGCCCTCAACTATCAATTAGATTGGCAAAGTTTGCAAGGGCCATAGGCAATAAAAGTGTCATTAAATCTGACATAACACAGGTGAAAATGATCTCCATATCTGAATAATTTATTCTATTTACTGCATTGATCATAGCAAGAATTTGGCATATTATCAATTCCAAATAATCTACATGATTTATTAATTTTAGATAATGGCTGTGATGCTTTGGGATAAGATAACATCAATATGAAACAGTTTTATTGAAAAGCAGTGTTTAATTATCCTGAGTCCACTGCAATCAGATATCACCATGAAAGGATAATTTCACTCTGCAGTTGATAGTAACTGCCATTATGGAAGGAATAATTTACCACATAGTAACACAAAAATAAAAGGGATGAAAGCAGAATTTCCATCCTATGATGCATGGGACTTTGCTACTTTGAGGTTTTTTAACCATGTTTTAAAACATGTAATTAGAATACGGGTTGTGTTTCTTCTGTTAGTGACTGAGGAAGCACATTATTATCATTTGTGATTGACGTGAGGTCATTTAAGAGTCAACTGAATAGTGTGGGACTGGGTTAGAAACATAACACTAGCGAGTGCAGGAGAAAGCTGTTAGATTCTTACAATCACCTGCAGCTCAGCCACAAAATTCTTGAGCTCAGTATCACAAATTTTGTATTTGAATTAATGACACTAGTTGGGGTATCTAACGCAAGCTCACAGGTGCTTGTTCAGCAGTGTTCAAAATGGCGATTTGAGACCAGCTGTCTTGAGATCTCATTATTTGTTTTGTAAATAAGAATATAGAATCTTTGCCCTAAATGCTAGTTAAATTAATTATGCCAAAAAATAACTAGCTGCAACCACCCTACTGTATTGTTAATATACTGTACTTTAAATAGTAGTGTGTTCATTAGTTAAATCCAATTATTTCAATGGCAAAACCAATAAAGGCAAATGAATTTGAATCAGAATCAGGCTTAATATCTCTGGCACTAATTGTGAAATTTGTTGTTTTGTGGCAGCAGTACAGTGAAATACAAAATATTGACCCCACTTTGAGCATGTATGACTGAGGAAATGTGAAACTGCTACAGGTTGCAGAAGGTGGGAACACAGATGCAGGCAGCAGGACAATGCAGGTGGGCAATTAGCATCAATGCCTCATTAACGCGGAAAGATGGGCCATCCTGCAATTCCATTGAAACGCCTACAGAGGGCAGCCATCTGTATAAACATTCTGACAGTCTCCATCAGCAGTCAGGCCAGGCCAATTAGCAGCTTGGCAATTTCAATAGTGCCAGTGAGATACTGGATACTGGCATAGAGCTCTTGGGATTGAGTATACTATTACAGACCTGCAATCTTCCCTCCAACAATTACTAAGATTTCTGAGGGGCTTCCAGCTGGGAAATGCAACTGGGATTATGAAGCGCTAATCAATGCATTCAGGGCATTTGTGCTCCAACCACTACCAGTCCATCAGTTTTCTGCCTGTAGCCAGACCAGGCTTCAGATGCTGATGATGAGAGTGTGAGGCCTGAGCCTAGATGTGCCTGAAGTCTCCTCCAGGGAGGCTCAGCGGGCTGCCGCAGGGCATGGAGCAGCTGTTGGAAGAGAGCCTTGTGAGAGCCTCGTGAAAGGAAGCTAGCAGCTGTCAGTGGGAGTCAACATCTGACGTGATTGGTTACAGAAAAATGGTTTGGAGCTTCGATTTGGTTTGGTCTTTGATTCTGTGATTGCATCATCGTGTCTGCTGAAGAAAGACAGGAATTGGCACCGTATAGAGAACTGGGAAATTATTTATTGAAAAGATAGTCAGAGGAGCCAGTTTCAGACTTCTTGGCCAGAAAGAATCTCCTCACATTGTCTGATCCCTTCCACCTCTCCTTCCATTCAGCTTAATGGTTGACCACATCTTTAACACTGTGACCAAAACAGGTTGTATTACATGCAATATTTAATTTAATACTGCAGAAAAATGTGTAAGAAAATACTATTAAAAGTCAAAGTATATTAAATCTTTTTGTCTAAATGCATGATTCATGCTGTAGTTGTTACACTTTGTTGTGACAGTAACCACAGGAAACCTACTTACACTGAACTTGATGTAAGAGCTAGATTCCATTAGGAATGATACAATCATTTCCATGACAAAAATATTTATGTTTAAACTTTCTAGTTAATACAATCTAAATATTGGCATTAAGTGTATCTTAGTAGGTCAGATTTCTTCTTAGAAAGGTCAGATCGCATTTAACTTTGATAATTCCAGATTTATGATTTTAGTTGTTCTATTCTTGTGTGCTTTGTTGGGAATCCTATTTAATCATTAACAATGAAGAACATTATTTTTTTGTAATCTGTCCCAAGAAACTACTGGCTCTCCAGCAATTAAAAAAAAGTGATCAATGCCGTGTTATGATGAGAAACCAAGTTAGCTTCCAAAGTTCAAGGAATGATACAGGAATCAGGAATATCATACCAGGGAATTATGGAGTTATTGCTGTGTGGGAAGGTGCCACTCTGCCTATCAAGTACCTGCTGGCTCCTGGTGGAATAATTAGTCTGATTCTTTTGCTCTTACCCACAAGTGTTTATCCTATTAATTCTGCTTTTTTTCCCCAAATATTACACTTGCTGAGGTTCGAATCATAACTACCATAACTATCTTCTGCATAAATACTTAATCTCCCACATAGAAAAAAAGTCAAGTATCTTTACAATGTGAGAGATTTTAAAAGTATCAGTGTTTTCAAGGACCTTCTGTGTCCTTGTAATTAATACAGACAACGATGAAGACAAATGATAAATTAGTCTTTTCTGTAAGATAAGTTGGGTTTAGGAACACAGACATCTTGGTCCAATGATACATCACATCCCTGACAGCATATCTAGAAAATTGTCTACTAGTCTGATCTCTCCACTTGAGGAAGGGTATACTGTATAGAGATAGAAGAATTGGAATAAAGGTTCACCAGATTCATTAATATCTTATATATTTCAATCCCTCTGTAAAATCACCAAGAGACAAGTAGAATCAATAAGAAAAACAGAGGGACCTATCCAGGTAAAAAAAAAACTCCTTCTTTTTGCAAATATTAATATTCTAAGACATTGGAGTTGACGTCTAGACCATCTTCACTGAAAACAGCATTGTAGTGGTCACTCTTGACATATCCAAAGGATAGTGGTTGGGGTTGGGAAAAAGCAAGGAACATATGGAGGGATATAATTCATTGGGAGGCGGGGTCTAATACTGTTCTGTTACAGGGACCCAGTGCTGATGAGCTCTGAAGAAGGGTCTTATGTTACTATGATCCTTCCCAGTGTGCAATGTGGGTGGTTCACCTGGAAGCAGAGGTGACATTGGCCAGCTGGTTGCATGCGCTCATTTTGAGCAGAAACCGTTACTGAAGTGTCCTGTAAATAATAAATATGTGCTAGCATTTTTACCCATGCTGTTTGTCTTTATTAAGAACAAATATAACATGCTGTCAGAAGTTGGCATGAGGTCCAAACAGGGAGCGTAAATGAATATCGTTACCGACTAAGAAAGAGATGCTACTTCTGACAGGAAGAAAAAAGAAAAAAAATTGTGGTCAGTGGCCAGAGTGGTGACACACCACAATGTTCCAGAGGTTCACCAAGCGATTAAGGAGTGAGATGCCGAAAATCCCCATAATAGATAACCTAAGTCTTCCCTCACCTATGCAGTTTACTGATAACAGGAAACACTTCAAACAGCAAATCATTACTTAGTTGGCAGTGAGCAGCGCTGGTGGGGCTGATGGACATTTGAAAGCGTCTATCTTTCTACATGTAATTGGTGAAGATACTTTGGACATCCCTAACAGTTTTCAAATTGATGGGACAGACTTTAGATTGGACACACTGAAGACAAAATTTGTTGAGTATTTTGGCCCAAGTAAAAACAACACATTTTAAAGATATGTTAGTTTCTTGTGACCAGAAACAAGATCTTGACCAATATTTAGCTGAGCTTCACACAGTGAGTAAGTCCTATGAGTTTGGAGATCTGAGAGACTCACGAGTTAGAGACAAAATAGTTTGTGGAATCCCAGATAATGGACATAGAGAAAGCCTGCTCCATGAAAAAGATTTAATGCTGCAAAAAGCTGTGGCTATGCGTAGGGCAGTGGAGACCACATGATCATGAGCTAAGGAAATGCATGGGGCAGGAACAACAGTTCATGCTATGAAAACAAAGGAACAGAGCACAAGACATTTCCCAAAGCAACAGCAAAGCAAGGAGATAGGTTCAAACAGCAAATGCAGCAATTATGGAGGTTGGCATGTCCAAACAATTGTGTCCTGCTTATGGAAAGTCCTGCAATAAGTGTGGGAAGAAGTATCTTTTTGCAAAGCAGGGTCTACCAAGAGAAAGGTACATGCTGTTGCTGAGGAAATGGAGGAAGCCTTTGTAGATACAGACTGCTGGTGCTGGTAAAACTGAATGAATGTTCCAGTGACTGTGAATGAGACAGTCATTCCATTCAAGCTTGACACTGATGCCCAGGTGAATCTGTTGTCCATGGATGATTACAAGACTCCCCAAGTAAAGAGCAAGATTTACCCAGTTAAGTTAAAAGTGACAGGCTATACTGGAGAGAACAATACAGTAAAAGGGGGCGGTATAGTGATCTTCAAGCACAAGGGGAAGCACCTAAATGCACAGCTATTAATTATAGATAAGACAGTACAGCCGATATTAGTTCTGAGCAATGTTCCCTTTAATTTGTAATGACCAGAGTGTGAAAAAAACTTGTGCTGTGCAGTTTGTTGCTCAGTGACAACAATATGCGCACATTGAATTTTATATAGAGAGGTATTCATTTTAATAGCTAGCAAAGCACTGTCAATTAGAACTTTGATCTCCTCTGGGTTTGATCATTTTTGCTCTCATTCATCTGCACTTCTCACAGAACATATGCTGCAGGCCTGTAGCGGATAATGAAGGTGTTTTTTGCCAGAGCTTTTACATACTGTCCATATGTGATTCGCTTGCTAAATGATGCCTTAAAAGGCCAAGTTTCCAAATACCACCCCACTTCTTCCCACTTGAAACTTCTCCAGCAACTTTTGCATTGAGACAATACAGTTTCTGTATTGGACATAAATGTTTCTCATAGCTGCACATTTCTGACCTCATGAGCTTTTAGTGTAGCAGCAGCTTTGCTTCTTTATTTGGAGTTTGACATAGTGAATCAATAATTTCTTCAATGAAAACAGTATAAATAAGCCAATTCTAAAATCTGCAGACAAATCATTGCAAGCTCCACATTGTCAACACCATAAAAGGAAATGTAATTGTGTACGATCATGGCATATACTTAACATGCCAACGAGGTAGAGGGTGACAACCTTTTGTGCACAGCTTAAATTCCTTTGTGCACTAGTAGCAAAAGCTGTATGCGTGCACGCACACAATTTAGAAGGAACATTGGCTCTGAGTGCATGTGAAAAGCTGGGTCTGGTGGAAAGAGTGCTTCTAATGGCTTCACAAATCAAAGAGGAGCACACAACGCTCAAGGAAAAGTACGCAGATATCTTTGAGAGGCTTGGATATTTACCTGATGCAACTCGAGAAACTTGTAACAACATTCATGAGAAATCCAAAGAGGCTACGCAAGAGAAGCACAAAAATGCCACTTTCCATAGGCATCCGTACCATCTACACCAGCATCATGATGAAGAATCACCGGTCTTGCTTCCACAACATGCAGCTTTGGATCAAGATCTGCCTCTCATCGACTTCCAGTTAAAGAGTGAAAATCAAAAATATCTCCACAATCCTCTCTGAAGTTGAAGAGGAAGAACTAAAAGGAAGATGGATTGACTACAATGACCCCAAGGTCAGAACAACAGCACCAGGTCAACACAAACCAAAAGGAGGAGTTGCTATCTATGATATGCTTCCAACAGAAGGAGCTCTGCGAATTGAGACAGAATCAGTTGGAACTTGTGCACAGACTCACTGATCACATGGATGCATTCCAGGGCTCCATTATGAGGCATGTGGAGTGAATTATGGTCAGTCAGCAAGAACAAGAACAAAGGTGGACAGATAGGAACATGGTAGAAAGATGTGAAAGAAATGAACATGTAGATCAGAGTTCTCAGAAAGACATTAGTATTAACAATACATCAGTGGAGACAAATAGCAGACCAAAAAGGATCATCAAACCACTTAAGAACCTGATTGAGAGCTGATGAGTGAATAAGGGACTGTATTTGCTCATTACAATTGAAGTTAATGCAAATATCTTTGTTGGAAAGGATTATTATTTCTTGAAAGTTTATGAGGATATAGTATTGTATTTGTTTTCTTTAAAGGAGGAAGATGTGTCACTATGTGTGTGCATAATAAAGAACTGCAGATCCCAATGTGCAATGCGGGCTGTTCACCTGGAACTGGAAGTGACATTAGTGAGCTGGTTGCACATGCTCATGTTGAGCAAAAGCCATTACTGGGATATCCTGTAAATAACAAATATGTTCCAGCATTTTTACCTATGTTGTTTGCCTCTATTAAGAACAAACATAACAGATCTTTGACCTGAACTGTTAACTGTTTCTACAGATGCTGCTTAACCTACTGAATGTTTCCATCATTTTCTTTTTTTTATTGGAGATTTCCAACATTTGTTGTTTTATTTATTCAGAGATCGAATACCAAACAGGCTGCATTGCCCAGCAACCCACCTATTTAACACTAGCCTAATCACAGGCTAATTTACAATGTCCAATTAACTCACTAAATAGTATGCCTTTGGACTGTGGGAGGAAACTGGAGCACCCACGCACTCACAGGGAGAACGTACAAACTCCTTACAATGAGCGCCGGAATTGAACTCCAAACTCCGGAATGCCTGAGCTGTAAAAACATTGCATTAACCACTATGCTACCCATGTGCCTTAGTTTTGCTTTAATTTCACTCTTCACCATAGGCCACCATATTCTCAACACAATTTTCAATTATTTTTCATAGCAGCCAGTGCAAATAACAAGCCAAATACTTTCATTGGAATGCAGTATTGCACTTTAATTTGATATTTTAAAATGGAAATCACAATGTACTGTACTTGTAACAAAGGAATCATATCCAGATACAATGAATATCAAACAATAATATTGTTGCTATACATCGATATTAAGCATTAGACAACTACACAGTTCAGCTTTTTTAAAGAACTGTATCCAAAGGTTTTGATGAGAGCAACACAAAAATTGTCATTTCAATTTAAATTTTTGTATGAAGCTGTAAATTAATGTTTAAAAATCAGCCAAATACTTGTATATTATTGGTTTTTAAAATGTAATTAAAACTAATAATGCAACAATGAAAATTCTGATTTATTTTAGGCAACTTTGGTCTGGGTAGAGTACAACACTCTCCTTTAGAAGAAGGTTCAATATTCTGATGATGATAAAATAATTAATTTGATATAAAATCAAAACATTAGAATCATGGAAAACCTAAAACACAGGAGGCTGTTCAAACCAATGTGGAGGAACCAGTTGCAAAACGAAATTCTAATCTGAACCCACCTTCTAAACCTTAACCTGTCACCCTGTAGATTTCTGCCTGTATCATTTTTGCAGATGGTGAGTGTGGTAAACCATATATATATATGTTGTAACTGGGTTACCTGTCTGGACACGCCCCTTTGCTGACTGCCCCTGTGGCTCCTCCCACAGATCCCTGAATAAAGGTGATTTCGCCGTGCCCCTCCCCTCAGTCCAGGGGCAGACACTCAGCATGCTGGAAGTCATATTTTACTGCAAATAAAAGCCTTTCAGTATTTACCCTACCTCAGTCTTTTGGAGTAATTGAAGGTGCATCAGTGAGTGCCACGCCCTTCCCTGGCTTTGGAAATGTTTTCCTCGTTATTCCTCTGATCCTTTTGCTCATGCTTCAAGTCCACACATCCTGATTTTAAGTGCTGTACATAAGGACATTGGTCTTTCTATTTACCATATGTAAGCCTTGCTGTACTTCGCTCTAGAGAGTAGAGTTACTCTTTAAGTCCTTAAGTTTAATGTGTAACAAATTACTGAACGTGTGAGCTGATATGACTGCAAAAAGTGATATAAAGTATCGAGTACCTGACTGAACAGGACAAGAAAGATGCATCTTCTAAATCTGGAGATTTATGACTGAAATGGAAATTAATGCAATTGATTTCAACTAAAGTCAGGTACAAAAAAAAATGCTAAATTATCTTGAAAACAATCAAAACCTGAATAAATTACAGAGGAATGGAAATAGAGGTGATGGGGATGATGGTGAGACTAATTAATACCTTATTGTTAAAAGGGGGCTTAGATTATAGTGGAGATGAAGTGACTTCTGTCAGTATGTTTAGCTTGCATAAATGCAATGCTCTGACCTACAATGCATTTCAAATGTGTACATCTTTCCCCCAGTGTTAACTTTGAAGCATCACATCTCAGTTTGAAATATTTTTGTTTCAAATGTAAATTTGCCCCTCATTTAAAGTTGCTGTAGCATCTTCGTGTAAATAATTTCGAGCACCATTAGTAACTCCACTATTGTTTTGACAGCAAACATGGCCCATTAGAATCTGGCAAGAAACACACTATGTGGGTTGTTATGACATATAGATTATTAAGACTGCACTGTGTAAATCATGCAACTGGTTTTAGAGATATATCTACTGGTTTACATTGCCTGGTCAATCGTTTTGGTCACATATGCTAGAAATTACTTTGAATACATTAACACACATACTTTTCAATCATTAGCACAATACCACAGAACTAAATGTTAGAAAGACTGGAAGGAACAATAGTTGCTTTGTGCTTTAATATCCGTAGCTAATGCCAAAAGATCTAGCGTAATATATTAGCTGTTTTACACACATATAAATCCAATATTTCTACAACCACTGTTTCATTAGTGTGCGAACATAGTGACACAACATTGCAGGCAGCTACATGACTGACTGTACCATGGATTAACTGGGAGAAATAGCTGTGGCAAGTTGCAAGCTGGTTGTACTTCTATTCATAAAAATTAAGCATTTTCCTTAATAAAGATCTTTCAATACTTTAGGATTGTCTGATGCAGTTTTTTTAACCACTGCAGTGAAGTAGAAGATATTATAAATACACACTTGCATGCTGAAAATAATCACATATACAAATCTTTACAGATAAATAATCAAAATATCTTTTACATTCAAACATATAAAGACTTTTGAACAAAATGCATTCATTAAAAGCAGACTTACAAAGGTAAACTTCATTCTAGTGTAAACATATTTGTTCTACTGACATCACGTAAGGTGCTCTTAAGTATCACCACATCAAAGTAGGCCACAGAGTGGAAAAGGTACAGTAACTCCATGCATAACCTATTTTGAAATACAATGCAGTATTTTAACAGTTACTTCTCACCCAAGTGCAAAAGGATTAAGTCAGTTTTATCTCTGTCTGCTTAGGGAGAATCTACTACAGACGGCAGGAACAAACAGTGTACAAGCAAATCACACTTTGTGCATTTCAACTATTTAACAGATTTTACCATTTCAGTACAACATGAAAAAAAGACAATCACCACAGAGGTATTTTGTAAAGCAGAATTTACTTATGGTAACCATCAATACTTTAATCACCACATTTGAACACGTGGACACCATTATTAACAAACATTTGAAATTACTGCCACTTTCTACTGATATTTCTCATTACCAATATTACAGCAATACTCAATGCCATTTTGTCAATCAACTCAAACTGAAAACGTTGTACTATGAAGATCTCAGACAAGAGCACATAAAAGTTACACCTGGAGCAGGTTACATTTGATTGGTAAAAGAAGTTGGAGGATGCTGGCTGTAGCCACCCTGACTGTATCCTCCAATCTGGCCATAGGAGGCTTGTTGGCCAAAACCTGCCTGCTGTCCATAGCTCTGTTGGTTGTATCCACCAGTTTGACCATAGCTTTCTTGATCGCCTGACCCTTGGTTGTAAGATTGGTTGAATCCACTTGAGGCTGGCTGCTTTTCCATGGTGCTTTGAGTGTGCCGTTGACTAGATGTGTGCCAACCAGTCTCCTTGAACACAAACCAAATATTGCCAGCCCACAGAATAAAGTTAAGAAATCCAAACACCTGTGGAAACAATAAAGCATTCAGTTTCCATTATGAATATTTTTTGTATCATAATTATCATAGTTGTGAATACAGTTGAAGTAAGTGGGAGGAACAAAGTGGAACATTTTAGAGCTGATGGGGAGGAGCTGAAACTATGTTTGTGATGCAAACAAAACTACAATTATGAAGTAACGGTGACGGACCTGTAAGAAAGTTGTTTTAAAGTGCTCTGGTACTACCTCACTCTGCTGGTCCTGATGAAATCCTCAAAGTGTCAGCACTGTAAAGGTGAAAGTGGTGAATCTGTAATTTGATAATCAAGCTTATGCTGATTGATGGTGAATTTATTAAGAACTTCAGGCACAGCATGAAGAATTTAAATAGGAGTGTAATTTGGCTTTCAGTGCTGAGGGTAAATAAGCATCAGAGCACTCTTTTGAATTAGTGGTGGAGAGGAGGTCACTAAACAAACCGTTATTCATTATGGACAATCTGGCACATCCTCTCCACGAATAAGCAGAGAAGAACCTTTTCAGAAAGACTCATTCAGCTCCACTGTCACAAGGATCGTTGGAGAAAATCTTTCCTACTAAATGCAATAGGCATATACAACAGTTCATCTCTGTGCGACAGGAGAGCACACATCATAGTGCAGTAGTCTCTGCTTTATAATTTTGTACATTATTGTTGCACATTGGTACACTGTGTTTATATTATTACTATTTTAACACGATTATTATTGTGCATTTATTATTTGTTAAGCACACTGCTAAGTGTGTTTTCAAATGTTGCTGCTGTAACAAAAGAATTTCCCACTCGGGATCAATATAGTATTATTATTATTTGTTCTCCCTTCAGTATTTGGTTCCATTACAATGACTTGAATGTTGGGAAGAAATTGCAATGGACAGCCATCACTGCATCATTCGTTTTGTATTAGTGTCCAAAAAACTTTAAAAATTCATGTCACCAAAATTTACCCAAACTACAGAATTATGCAACTGCGTTTCAAAACATACTTACATAGAAATAATTCCTCTTTTTTATTACTAATTTAATAAATACTAAATCTTTCTTAGCATTCTAAAACATATTGCTGGGGGAAAAAAAGTCCATAAAGCATAAATAATTATTTGGAGAACCAACCAGTCATCGTTCACAGTGTACATTCGTGATTTCAAGTGAGTCTGAAGAGCTCCACCACCTGTAATTGCTATTATTATGCCATCAACAAAATCAGACCTTGCAAGACAACCAAAAAATGCAGATCAGCAGGAAAACAGTTATGTCTTTAGAAATTACTCCTGGTATGTACATACTGTAGGTGTTATGTGACCTTTAAAACAATTTATCATACTATTTAACAAGTTGAAGTGACAAATATAATTTTAGCTCTCAGCATAATTATCTTTAGGAACTGAACCAACAAGTAATTACTTATTAACATTTTCACCACATCCCAACATTGCATTCTAGTTGTCTTGTTATTCTGTCAAAAATGCAAGCTTAATTTTGGGCACCAAACGTAGAGGCATGGAAATTGTTGAAATGAATGCTTTTTAGAGAAAAATATATACTGTATTCTGTTACTGGTCATCTTTAGATTAGCGGGGGCTACTGAGGTGACTTTAAACTAGAATGGTTGGGGGGTGGGGATCAAATTAAAGAGGCTAGGCGTGAGGAGGTTAGTTCACAACAGAGGGATGGGAACCAGTGCAGAGAGACAGAGGGGCGTAAAGTGAGCGTAGAAGCAAAAAGTACAAAGGAGAAAAGTAAAAGTGGCAGGCCGACAAATCCAGGGCAAGCATTAAAAAGGGCCACTTTTCAACATAATTGTACAAGGGCTAAGAGAGTTGTAAAAGAGCGCCTGAAGGCTTTATGTGTCAATGCAAGGAGCATTCGTATTAAGGTGGATGAATTGAAAGTGCAGATTGTTATTAATGATTATGATATAGTTGGGATCACAGAGACATGGCTCCAGGGTGACCAGGGATGGGAGCTCAACGTTCAGGGATATTCAATATTCAGGAGGGATAGACATGAAGGAAGGGGAGGTGGGGTGGCGTTGCTGGTTAAAGAAGAGATTAACGCAATAGAAAGGAAGGACATAAGCCGGGAAGATGTGGAATCGATATGGGTAGAGCTGCGTAACACTAAGGGGCAGAAGACGCTGGTGGGAGTTGTGTACAGGCCACCTAACAGTAGTAGTGAGGTCGGAGATGGTATTAAACAGGAAATTAGAAATGTGTGCAATAAAGGAACAGCAATTATAATGGGTGACTTCAATCTACATGTAGACTGGGTGAACCAAATTGGTAAAGGTGCTGAGGAAGAGGATTTCTTGGAATGTATGCGGGATGGTTTTTTGAACCAACATGTCGAGGAACCAACTAGAGAGCAGGCTATTCTGGACTGGGTTTTGAGCAATGAGGAAGGGTTAATTAGCGATCTTGTCGTGAGAGGCCCCTTGGGTAAGAGTGACCATAATATGGTGGAATTCTTCATTAATATGGAGAGTGACATAGTTAATTCAGAAACAAAGGTTCTGAACTTAAAGAGGGGTAACTTTGAAGGTATGAGACGTGAATTAGCTAAGATAGACTGGCAAATGATACTTAAAGGATTGACGGTGGATATGCAATGGCAAGCATTTAAAGGTTGCATGGATGAACTACAACAATTGTTCATCGCAGTTTGGCAAAAGAATAAATCAAGGAAGGTAGTGCACCCGTGGCTGACAAGAGAAATTAGGGATAGTATCAATTCCAAAGAAGTAGCATACAAATTAGCCAGAGAAAGTGGCTCACCTGAGGACTGGGAGAAATTCAGAGTTCAGCAGAGGAGGACAAAGGGCTTAATTAGGAAGGGGAAAAAAGATTATGAGAGAAAACTGGCAGAGAACATAAAAACGGACTGTAAAAGCTTTTATAGATATGTAAAAAGGAAAAGACTGGTAAAGACAAATGTTGGTCCCCTGCAGACAGAAACAGGTGAATTGATTATGGGGAGCAAGGACATGGCAGACCAATTGAATAATTACTTTGGTTCTGTCTTCACTAAGGAGGACATAAATAATCTTCCAGAAATAGTAAAGGACAGAGGGTCCAGTGAGATGGAGGAACTGAGTGAAATACATGTTAGTAGGGAAGTGGTGTTAGGTAAATTGAAGGGATTGAAGGCAGATAAATCCCCAGGGCCAGATGGTCTGCATCCTAGAGTGCTTAAGGAAGTAGCCCAAGAAATAGTGGATGCATTAGTGATAATTTTTCAAAACTCGTTAGATTCTGGACTAGTTCCTGAGGATTGGAGGGTGGCTAATGTAACCCCACTTTTTAAAAAAGGAGGGAGAGAGAAACCGGGGAATTATAGACCGGTTAGCCTAACGTCGGTGGTGGGGAAACTGCTGGAGTCAGTTATCAAGGATGTGATAACAGCACATTTGGAAAGCGGTGAAATGATCGGACAAAGTCAGCATGGATTTGTGAAAGGAAAATCATGTCTGACGAATCTCATAGAATTTTTTGAGGATGTAACTAGTAGAGTGGATAGGGGAGAACCAGTGGATGTGGTATATTTGGATTTTCAAAAGGCTTTTGACAAGGTCCCACACAGGAGATTAGTGTGCAAACTTAAAGCACACGGTATTGGGGGTAAGGTATTGGTGTGGGTGGAGAATTGGTTAGCAGACAGGAAGCAAAGAGTGGGAATAAACGGGACCTTTTCAGAATGGCAGGCGGTGACTAGTGGGGTACCGCAAGGCTCAGTGCTGGGACCCCAGTTGTTTACAATATATATTAATGACTTGGATGAGGGAATTAAATGCAGCATCTCCAAGTTTGCGGATGACACGAAGCTGGGTGGCAGTGTTAGCAGTGAGGAGGATGCTAAGAGGATGCAGGGTGACTTGGATAGGTTGGGTGAGTGGGCAAACTCATGGCAGATGCAATTTAATGTGGATAAATGTGAAGTTATCCACTTTGGTGGCAAAAATAGGAAAACAGATTATTATCTGAATGGTGGCCGATTAGGAAAAGGGGAGGTGCAACGAGACCTGGATGTCATTATACACCAGTCATTGAAAGTGGGCATGCAGGTACAGCAGGCGGTGAAAAAGACGAATGGTATGCTGGCATTTATAGCGAGAGGATTCAAGTACAGGAGCAGGGAGGTACTACTGCAGTTGTACAAGGCCTTGGTGAGACCACACCTGGAGTATTGTGTGCAGTTTTGGTCCCCTAATCTGAGGAAAGACATCTTTGCCATAGAGGGAGTACAAAGAAGGTTCACCAGATTGATTCCTGGGATGGCAGGACTTTCATATGAAGAAAGACTGGATGAACTGGGCTTGTACTCGTTGGAATTTAGAAGATTGAGGGGGGATCTGATTGAAACGTATAAGATCCTAAAGGGATTGGACAGGCTAGATGCAGGAAGATTGTTCCCGATGTTGGGGAAGTCCAGAACGAGGGGTCACAGTTTGAGGATAGAGGGGAAGCCTTTTAGGACCGAGATTAGGAAAAACTTCTTCACACAGAGAGTGGTGAATCTGTGGAATTCTCTGCCACAGCAAACTGTTGAGGCCAGTTCATTGGCTATGTTTAAGAGGGAGTTAGATATGGCCCTTGTGGCTACGGGGGTCAGGGGGTATGGAGGGAAGGCTGGGGCGGGGTTCTGAGTTGGATGATCAGCCATGATCATAATAAATGGCGGTGCAGGCTCGAAGGGCCGAATGGCCTACTCCTGCACCTATTTTCTATGTTTCTATGTTTATTCCTTAGCAAAAGAAGCATAATTCACAAATCCCATGCTCAGGAGTCTAGCTTTGTCATGTTAAGTAAACCTAGAAATGAATGCTCTATGCTAAGAAGGATTAATTTTATATACATTAATGAATGGAATTAAAACAAAAATATACAGCATTGAGAATGTTATGACCTATTTTTTTTTAAATTCCAAGGATAAGGTCCTGAGATTTTTCTATGAAAATATTGGTGTTCCTTTCCTTGATTTTTTTTTTCTGAGCAAGATATAAATTCGGTTACAGGTCGCTTTGATAGGTCCTGGGCCTGAGAGCGTATTGAAGCAGCAGGGCCCAGCACTAACAACAAGGAACAACCTGTTGATTGGCTGATTTAAGCACCGGGCCAGATTGAAAAGGTCAGGGTGTTGGGGCTGGAGGTCAGGGTGCTCATGAGATTTACGAGTCTCTGTGCTGATCTGAGGCTGGGGCCTGCAACTAACGGGCTTCTGGATTGGCTATGACTGGCTTCATGGCTGTGGACTCACTTCTGTGGACTGCCTGAGTCACAAACATGAGAAAATCTGAAGATGCTGGAAAACCAGGCAACACACACAAAATACTGGAGGAACTCACCTGGCCAAGCAGCATCTATGGAAATGAATAAACAGTTGATGTTTTGGGCCAAGATGTCCAGTCTTTATTAATTTCCACCTGCCCAAGTCAGATGTACATCTTATTAACTGATTAACAGTTGAAGAAGAGCATAAATTTCTTCCATGTAAGTATTGAGAAGACCAGTATTCTTGTGTGTTTGCTTGGAACTTGGTTCCCTAGCTATCAACTCCATCTGATTCCTTGTTTGCAGTCTGATGCTCTTACAAAGCCTGAAAGGTGTTTCTGATCTGATCCTTCACTGAGACCACTTATCTTCATCTCCACATTATCATGTCTGAACCACTGCTTCAGTTTATGACCTTCAGCCATAACTGCCTACCCCTGGGGTTGTCTGCTCCTCCAGCTAGCCTAAATTTCAACTGTTTATAATCCTCAGCACCCCCTAACTGGTGTAAACCCTTTTCTCCTATCACCCCAGTTCCTGGGGATCAACTTGAGCCCTGGTCTAGCTACTGCTCAGTTTAAAATTCTCATCTTTGTTTTCCAAACCATCATGATTATTTCTGTGGCCACCCAAGTAAAATCTGCCAGTAATTTGTTTATGAAGCAGCTTTGCCTTCAGCTCCAGACCTGACTACTGAAGGTAAAGTAAAAAATACTGTCTCCATTAACACGGCAGCATTTGGCAGTAAGGCTTCAAAGTGCCTTGGTGGAACCGAAGAAGGGGCTAACACTCCAATAACAGAGTCATACTTTGTATTAAATAACTTGGTTTGTCAGATGGAGGTAACTCACCCCAGCCCAGGAACGAAATTGAAGGAGGTGCTTGGAGCAGTACCTATCCCATCCACCTTCACTGTGTTCATCAGTACCTTCCCTTACTATGTCAGAAGTGGGGATGTTCACCAACGAACAGATCGTTTTCAGCTTTATTTTCAAATTCCATCCACTTCTCCATCACTTTAAGCAGCCTGTTTATGTTATCCAAGCTTTTTTTTATGCCAATGTTAATACCTCCTCATATAGCTATCATCAGATCTTGATTTGATGGAGTGCCTTAGAATGCAATATCATGTCAATTGTGCTTCATAAGTGCATTTGTCTGGAGGTGTTACCACTACAGCCAATCAAGACCACTAGGGTTTGTGTCAGCAGGAGGAGCCTGGATGCTTACTGCCCAAGGATCTTCTGCATCAATCCCCACCCACCCACTCCCACTTGCAAACCTCTGTCAAACCCACTCCTCAAACGGCATATTTGATTGCCTTTATGCAAGAAGCTGCCCCTTAACTCCAGCAGGGCAGAAAGGAGACTTAGCACTTGTAAGAGCCTGCAGGCTTCCCACACAAAATATCACTCCCCTTGTGCATCTCAGTGGGCCCATCCTGTTCCTTTGACTTTCATAAATTGATACCATAAGTGGTAAAGGAAAGCAGATTTCACACAATTGCACAATGGATCTGAAGTCTATTTCTTACTGAGTGCAAATTCATATAGTCTCCTGTCTTCTTTCTCTGCTTCTTCAACTTGTCATTTTTCCATCAGATTTTCCTTGTGTTCTCTTTCCATTTTCCAGCTTATTATTTAATATTGCCTATCATTGCAAACCAATAATGTTATTTATTCCAAAAAATATATAAATTGTACATGATGGGACATTGCAACAGGAAAGAGTTGTTTTTGATTGACTGATATTGAGTTTGTCAGTTTTTTTTGCACAGTAAAGGGATTTCTCAGGTTATTGTACTGGAATTTGAAATATATATTTTGTTGGAGAATATATCAATTTTGACAGCAATTAAAAATCAATTTAACTATAATTTGCAATAATAGACTTTGGGAGCTGTATGAATTTAAAATAATACAATCTGAAATAAAGGCAATGCAGTTGCTGTGTATTAGCTTCTCCCAAAGCCTTTTAAACAAATTCATGTGAATAGTCTTCCTGCTGAACAATGATATCAACAGTATTTAAATGCAGCAAAGATGTGCCTCACAATCACATTAATTCAATATTCTGATCTGTTCTCAGCTTCTGAACTTGTAAGATATTAGCTCTGTTAATGAGTAGAGAACACAGTGTTTTTATTCTAATATCATCCCATAAGATATTTGATCAAGGTAGTGCTGTTTGAATTTAAGTGAATAAAGTGGTTTCTAATGATTTTTGAAACTGCAGCATTTTGTGATGTTATGCACTCAGGGTTTCTTGAAATTGCATCCAAGGTTGTCACCAAGACAAATATTTCTCTTTCAAGAAAGCAGTTGTTTGATCAGACTAAACTATCAAGACACAGTGCTTGACGTTTCTGCTCTTGATGGAAGGAGGACTGTGATGGATACTGTATCTACCTACTCTTCAAGGACTAGCTTACCACCCTGTCCAGTCTCTGCAACACGGTCCAGCTGCCAATATCCAATGCTTGAGTGGTGAGCTCCCCCTCCCTACCACACAGGAGATATTTCCATCTAATGACATAGTATCTGTAGATACCTATATCGGACAGGACTTAAAAATATTCTTTTGAGTTAAGGGCTTTGTGGACAGTCAGCCCAACACCATCACAGGTGGCAGATTGTTAAACAGCAAGTAAAGTTTGGAAAATTTTACTGATCAGTGTCAGCACTTCAGGAATAAGGAGACAATAGCACACTTCTCACTAGGAAAGGGCATTGGGTGAGTATCCATGACCAGGAAGATTATTGAACTGAACTCACTTGGTCCTTGCTCAAGCAATGCCTTCCCACTGACGATCATGATATTGCTGGTACAATGGGACATCTTTGAACACTATCCTAGAACAAGTCTTGCAGAATTTGGAGTCTTTTCAGTTTATGAACAATCTTATCAGATGAGAAATTATTAATGATTAATTGTAGTTCCATGCTGTAAAAATGTTTCCCATTTAAATGCATTATCCATCCACTTGGGAGTTTATTGTTCTTCTCTTTCCTGACAGCAAACATATATGCAAGTCCTGTAGATCTTTGACAATCTTCTATAGATACACTGGAGAATATCCTAACTTGTTGCACCACAGTCTGGTATGGAAGCACCAATGCCGTGGAACATAAAAGCTACAGTAAGTGGTGGATACACCCCATTCTATCAGAGACGTATCTCTGCCCAGCACTGAGTACATTTATGTGGAGTGCTGCCACAAGAAAGCAGCACCCATCAAAGAACCTCACTATCCAGGCCGCGCCCTCTTCTCATTACTACTATAGGGAAGGAGGTACAGAAGCCTTGGGTCCCACCTACCAGGTTAAGGAACAGTTATTATCCTACAACCATCAATCTCCTGAATTCGTCTGGAAACTTCATTCACGTTTGCTCTGAAATAATATTATGATCTACAGACTTACTTTCAAGGGCTCTTTACAACTCATGTTCTCCGCATTATTTTTATTTGCAATTTGTCTTCTTTTGCACAGCAGTTTGTCAGTATTTGCCTGTTTATTTATAGTTTTTCTTAAAATTGTATTGTATTTAGGTTTTCCTGTAAATGCCTGCAAGAAAACGAATCTCAACGTTGTGTATGGATATGGGAAGTTTTGAGGGGAGGGGACTTCAATCAGATCTACTGCCCGGGTAAAAAAAAGCAGCAGTGTGTCGCTACAGTGAAAAAGAGCTTTCACCAGCGGCCAATAAGGACATCGGAAGTTTTCAGTACCTCCCAGTTGAACTCTGTCTTTTTGTGAGCTTCCCCCTAGCTGTCAGGGCAAAATTGCAGTCAACAGGATGAATTGCAACATAAAAGGTGGACAAAATCAAAAAGGGTGAGTACAGGACAGAAAGTGGTGCTCAGTATACAGAATAAGGCAGATGAATTTGCAGCACAGATGCAGACTGGCAGTTATGATGTTGTACGCTTCATTGATTCATGGCCAAAAGAAGATTATCGCTGGGAGTTTAATGTCCAAGGATACACATTGTATTGAAAGGCCAGGCAGGAAGGAAGAGGGGCAGTGTTACTCTGTTGGTAAAAAATGAAATCAAATCATTAGAAAGAGGTAACATAGGGTCGGAAGGTGTTGAAGGTGGATAGAGCTAAGGAACTGCAAAAGTAAAGAGATCCTGATGGAGTTGTATACAGATCATCAAACAGTAGAAAGGACAAGGCCTATAAATTACAAAAGCAGATAGAAAATGCACACCAAAAGGGCAATGTTAGAATAGTCATGGGGGATTTCAATATGCAAGTAAATTGGGAAAATCAGGTTGAAGCTGGATTCCAAAAGGGGGAATTTCTAGAGTGCCTACAAGATGGCTTTTTAGAGCAGCTCGTGGTTGAGCCCAGTAAGGGATCAGCTATTCTGGATTGGGTGTTGTGCAATGAATCAGAATTGTTCAGAGAGCTTAAGGTAAAAAAAAACCCTTAGGGGCAAGATATCATAAGATGATTGAACTCACACTGCAATCTGAGAAGGAGAAGCTGAAGTCTTCTTATCAGTATTGCAGTGGAGTAAAGGGAATTACAGAGGCATAAGAGAGGAGCTGGCCAGAACTGATTGGAAAAGAACACTGGCAGGGATGACGGCAGAACAGTAATGGCTGGAATTTCTGGAAGCAACTTAGAAGGCAGAGGATATACATCCCAAAGAGGAAGAAGTTTCTAAAGGCATGATGATACAAATGTGGCTAACAACAGAAGTCAAAGCCAACATAAAAACCAAAGAGAGGGCATATAATAGAGCAAAAAAAGCTGGGAAGTTAGGGGCTTTTAAAAACCAACAGAAGGCAACTAGAGAAGTCATTAAGAAGTAAGCTAGCCCATAATGTTAAAGATGATACCAAAAGTTTCTTCAGATGAAGAGTAAAAGAGAGGCGAGAGTCGATATTGGACAGTTGGAAAATGATGCTGGAGAGGTAGTAATGCGAGTCAATAAAATAGCAGAGGAACTAAATAAGTATTTTGCATCAGTCCTCACTGTGGAAGACACTAGCAGTACGATGGAAGTTCCAGGTGTCAAGTGTGTGAAGTTACCATAACCAGAAAAAAGTTCTTGGTAAATTGAAAGGTCTGAAGGTAGATTAGTCACCTGGACCATATGGTGTACATGTCAGGGTTCTGAAAAAGGTGGCTGAAGAGTTTGTGAGACGTAAGTAATGACCTTTCAAGAATCACTAGATTCTGGAATGGTTCCAGAAGACTGGAAATAAGTGTCACTCCACTCATCAAAAAGGGAGAGAGGCAGAAGAAAGGATACTGTAGGCCAGTTAGACTGACTTCAGTGGTTGGGAAGATGTTGGAGTCGATGATTGAGGATGAGGTCTCAGGGTACTTGGAGGCACATGATAAAATAGACCATACTCGGCATGGTTTCCTCAAGGCATTTGTCTTGCCAGACAAACCTGCTGGAATTCTTTGAAGAAATAACAAGCAGAATAGACAAAAGATAATTGGTTGATGCTGTGTTCTTGGATTTTCAGAAAGCCTTTGACAAGGTGCCACACATGAGGCTGCTTGACAAGTTATGACCCCATGCTGTTACAGGAAAGAATCTAACATGGATAAACCAGTGACTGATTGGCAGGAGGAAAAGTGGAGGAATAAAGGCAGTCTTTTCTGGTTGCCTGCCAGTGACTAGTTGTGTTCCACAGATGTCTGTGTGGGACCGATTCTTTTTGCATTAGATGTCAATGATTTAGACGATGGAATTGATGACCTTGTTGCAAAGTTTGCGAATGATATGAAGATAGGTGGATGGGCAGGTAGTTTTGAGGAAGTAGAGAGGCTACAGAGGGACTTAGACAGAGTAGGAGAATGGACAAAGAACTGGCAGATGGAGTACACAGTCGGGAAGTGCCTGGTCATGTACTTTGGTGGAGAATTGAAAAGGTTGACTATTTTCTAAATGGAGAGAAAATACAAAAAAACTGTGGTGCAAAAGGTTTTGGGAGTTCTTGTGCAGGGTTACCCAAAAGTTAATTTTCAGGTTGAGTCTGTGGTGAGGAAGGCAAATGAAATGTTAACATTAATCTCAAGAGGATTAGAATATAAAAACAAGACTGTAAAGCTGAGATTTTATAAAGCTCTGATGAGACCTCTCTTGGAATATTGTGAGCAGATTTGGGCACCTTATCCTAGAAAGAATGTGAAGAAACTCGAGAAGGTTCAAAGGAGGTTCACAAAAATGATTCCAGGATTGAATGGCTTGTCATATGAAGGGTCTTTGGCTCTCTGCCTGTATTCACCAGAATTCTGAAGAATGAGGGGTGACTCCATTGAAACCTATCTAAAGGTGAAAGGCTTTGATAGAGTTGATGTGGCAATGATGCTTTCTATGGTGGGAGAGTCTAAGACCAGAGGACACAGTCTCAGAATAGAGAGGTGTCTATTTAGAATGGAGAGGAGGAGGAATTTCTTTAGTCAAGGAGTGGTGAATCTGAATTTCTTTGTCACAGGCAGCTGTGGAGGCCAAATCTTTATGTATACTTAAAGCAGAGGTTGATAGGTTCTTGACTGGTCAAGGAATGAAGGGATACGGGGAGAAGGCAAGAGATTGGGGCTGAGAGGAAAATTGGATTAGCCATGATGCAATGACAGAGCAGACTCGAAGGGCCAAATAGCCCAATTCTGCTCTTGTATCTTATGGTC
The DNA here is from genome assembly GCF_963921235.1 of Mobula hypostoma. Lineage (NCBI taxonomy): Eukaryota > Metazoa > Chordata > Chondrichthyes > Myliobatiformes > Myliobatidae > Mobula > Mobula hypostoma. Next base: position 46,535,759 of record NC_086111.1, read on the forward strand.
ATATATGATAATAAATTTACTTTGAAGTTTCGAACTTTGAAATTCTTGACATTTGCTGCCAGAGTTTTGACAGTATAGTTCTCTGCAAAACCACAAACTGTTGTGCAAAATTAACAGCTAGTTACATTCTTGTTCTGCTTCTCCTATGGTACACCAGAGATTAGGAGATTACAGGAATAGGTATTCACTTTGCTGTCTGCAGCACTGAACATTAAAGACCATTATGTTCCCTCATTAAAGCAGCCTCCTCTTTACGTTAAAAATGTTAATAACATTGTTCTACTCACAACAGACGTGTTTAACCCTGACATTGCAGGGTCTCTAACAGGTAAGCATTTATTGCCTTGCTGTTTGCAAGCTGACATTAGCAAAAGCACTTCATCAGGATCCGTAGCAACCTTGACATCAGAGAGTCCTTTTGCCCAAGCCGATGATCCCACAAGCCACAAGAATGAGAAGACCACAGTCACAATAAAATCCTGTAAGAGATTTTTAAAAAAGTCACATGTAAGTTGCAGTTTTGTTGTAAAGAGACACACTATTTGCACATTGAGGTTCTTTGTATAAAAATCTGTTCATACTAAAGGTGCAAATTCACCTTGCCCCCAGCCAAGGCTATAGCAAACAGTTCAATGAATAACCTCCTTCAGTCATTTGATTCTTGATTATCCTGTATCTTTTTTTTTGTCCATTGGCTAAGGTGAATGTGGAAGGTTGAAATTACACCAGGAAAGCTGTGACTGCAGAACATGTAGATCCGAAAGAGGAAGAAGGTTGGAGCTGGTTGGAGAATACTGAAACAGCACTGAAAATCAGTGAGAGAAAACTTAATTCGCTATTCAAGCCTTTAATATAGTGAGAGGATGCACATCAGTTTCTCAGAGAACTAAGAGGTTTCACCTTCATTGCCAAATTTCACCCAGCATTCATTTTCACTTGGTAAATCTCTGATCCTTCCCATTACCTGTACTTCTTCATTTCAAAGGGATAGGCTTGTGACCAATATTATTTTAAGGCCTTGGATACCAAAAACAAGCTTAGCTATATTTTCTTCTCTGCTTCCTGAAAGGGCTCGATTTCATGCTGTCAATCTCTGTAGCATGTATTCTGATGATGTCATTTACCATACCAGTGTTCTTAATTCCCCACAAAGATTCCCAGATTCTACAGCTGAAAAGAACCTCAAACATCTCTACCCTGTTTTCTGCACAGTCCTCTCCCTCAATCTTCTCAAAATAAGGTGAAGATAGTTTCCTCTAGTCACTACACTCCTCCATTTTGCACATTCAGCAGTTCATTGCTGTCATTTCAGACACTTTCATAGTGATGCCAGCACCAGTCAGGCCTTCCCCTCCCCTTTCTGCATTCTGAATGGATACTTCCCTCCTGAATATTTTGGCTCACTCTGTCATCTCCAAAACCAGTGGCATCTTCCCAAGTGACCACAGAAGAAGAAACACTACCTTTTTACCCCTTCCTTTCTCACATTTCAAGGCTCCAAGCAATTTCAGCAGGCCCAACAGTGACGAACTTGTACTTATTATCAGTGTACTGCACTCAGTGTGTCTCCTTGCCTTTGGGAAAACTAAATGCAGAACTCCACCATTCAGCCTGCAACATTGACCCTCAGCTTCTGGTGTCCTATCACTTTAATTCCCTATTTCACTCCAACTTCAACTTCTCTGCTTTCAGCCTTTTATACTGTCCCACTGAAGTTCAAATCATATCATGTTCAGACTCAGCATGTAAGAGTCCTCAAGGCTCAAAACTGAACTCAACAGTTCCAGATAATTAGCTGTCCCAAAATATATCTCATGTTTTATCTGCTTTTCATTATGAAACTTCTGATTTCTTCCTCTGTCTCCCACTTACATCTTTTACCATGCACATTTTTTTTGTAATTCTTTAGCATGTACTAGTTGGTGCCATCACAACTTTGCTTAAAAACAATCAGTCTTAGACTTTATCCTTTCACAAGCCTTCCCTTTTGTTTCCTCTGCTCTCCCCACCCCTACATTCATACTGAGAACTTTTATTTCCAACTGATTCCAGCACTGAGGAAATTGAAATGCTAAATCTGGTTCTTTCTCCTCAGATATAGTCTGATCTGATGAATGTTGGTACTGTGTTTTATTTTATTTGAGCTTTCTTGTTTCCTCAATTTTTCACTTTTGAACCATGCTTGCAGATGATGACACCATATTTGTAGCTATTTTTGGAAGAAAATGACAATGGATGTGAGTATCCATAAACTTTCACTCTAACTTTTTTTGTGGAATGTGTAAAGAGCTAAATCTGGAGATTAAAGACTTCACTGAGTAAATAACTTTAAAATTGCACCCATACTTCAATTGTAACTTGTCAGAAAGTGAGAAGAAATACCTTTATTTTAATCGCAAACAAAAATTGTTTAGGCTATGAAAGATCAACAGTAAATTAGCAGAATGAATCAGTCGTCTCATTCATCATTCAGGTGCCTTGCCGTTCGGCGTGGGCGATCATGTCTCTCCATCCATCATGGTCCCTGATCCTGCGAATTGTAGTTGTTGCCTCTCCTGTTTCTAACCATGATGTTATTCCATCTACCATTTTCATTCTCTGCCTGCCTCTGCTTCTTTTTCCTTCCAGCTTTCCAGTTGTAACTAAGTGTTCTAATGTCTCTCTTCACATGATGTGTCCAAAGAATTTTGATTGCTGTTTTCTGATTTTTTTTTAAAGTAATGTACGTTTTGTTTTCGTTCTCTGTAGAACTTCTTTGTCGGTTATCCTGTCCGTATATGATATGCATAGCATTCTTCTGAGGAACCACATCTCTGCTGCATTGATTCTTTTTTCCATTGCATTTGTGACGGTCCATGACTCGCAGCCATACATCAATATAGGAAGAATGTAGCAGCTGAGAGTTCTAAGGCTCTTTTCTTGTTCGTTAGGATGTTTCTCATTTCTGTAAATGCTGTTCTTGCCATTGCTATTCTTGATTTTATGTCTGTTTTGCATTTGCCATCAGATATTACCCATGATCCAAGGTACTTGAAGTTGTGAACTTGTTTCAGGATTTCATTTCCCAATACGATCCTACAGTTTGGAATATCAGGTTACTTTGATATTACCATTACTTCAGTTTTCTTTTTGTTTAAGGTTAGGCCAAGTTTTTCGCTCTCTGTGTTAATGGTAGATACTAGTTTCTGTAAATTTACTTCACTGTTCGTTATCAGTACTGTATCATCCGCATAGCAGAGGTTGTTGATATTGTATCCTCCTATACTTATTCCAGGTAGGTCTTGTATGGTTCTCATGATGTTTTCACTGTACAGGGAGAACAGGTCTGGTGATAGAAGACAACCCTGTCTGACTCCTCGCTTTATTGGCTGATATTCACCAATCTCGTTGTCTATCCATATGGCAGCACTTTGTTGCCAGTAGAGATTCCTGATTATTCTTAGATCTTTTCCATCGATATTAATATCTTTAAGCATTTTCATGATGACTTGGTGTTTCACTGTGTCAAAGGCTTTTGTGTAGTCAATGAAACAGAAGTATAGGTCTTGTTGTACTTCTATTGACCTTTCAATAATATTCCTGAGAATATAAGTGGCGTTTGATTTTCCCTTGCCTCGACAAAGCCGCACTGTTCTTCGCTGATATCTGGTTTAATTTTGTTTCTTATTCTGAGCATGATGATTCTAAGTAGAATTTTTGTGAGGTGGCTCATTAAACTAATTGTTCTGCATTGTCCACACTCTGTTGCACATGGTTTCTTTGGCAGTGCAATGAATACTGTCTTTAAAAGATCTTCTAGCTCTGTTAATTACTGCATATTTCCAACTCTTCTTTCCTTTTCAAAGTTTTTGAATAGGCTTTCTAAAACCATGAATCAACTTTTCCATAGCTCTACATTGAACCCTTTCCAACAGAGTTCTACTTCTGCCACAGCACTAAATGATCAGTGTCCTTGTGATAAATTATTTCTTATTAGCCTTTGTGACATGCCTGCAGCATCTTTCTCTTTGACACTCATTTAGGTGGCACTGCAGTGATACAAGTCTGAAACAAAAATGGAAAATGGTAAAAACACTTAGCGAGTCAGACAGCACCTTTGAAAAAAGAGACAGTTAATATTTCAGGTTGAAGTTCTGACAAATGGACTCCAACTAGAATTGTTAACTCTGTTCCTCTTTCCACAGATGCTGCTTGCCCTATTATGTATTTCTGGTATTTCTTGTGTTTATTTCTTTTCCTGGTTTATTTTAATCTGTTCATTTTAGGCAGAGAATCACCTCAAATTGTTCCTCTTTCTGGTGCTGTGCCTTTACCTTTATTCACTTGTCCTTGGTTTCTGCCAACTTTTCATTCTCTCCACTGATATCTTTTCACTTTTCACGTGGCTGCTGTTGCCTTCCAGCACTCTTTCTCCACCTTCAAGCCCTCAGTCACATACCAACATACCATGTAGTTTGCTTGCCATCCAGAAATCTCTTCCAATTAAGCATTGATAAGACAAATCCTGCGTCTTTGGTGCCTTCCACAAGCTTCAAACTGCATAGGCTACCCAATTCTTCTCCCTGGGCACTCCTTGATGATAACTCAGAGCACTTGACAGATATGTTCCAAGATAAACTTCCTACCCCACATCTCTGCACCACCAAGGCTGCCGTATTCCACACCTGCCTTCTAACATTGCCTTCCTTGGTCCATTTACAACAAGGATCCATCCATGTTTATCCTTTCTTTTGGCTCTTTTGCTTTGACTAGTCCCCTATGTTGCAAATCTCCCCAAACAGGAGCCCAATCTTAGCTTAGCTGACTGCTCCATAATATACTTAAAAGTTCACTCACCTATCATTTCTGTTCTCATTGAATTATACTGGCTCCTGATACAGAAACACCAGAAGATTCTCATATCTTTTCAAACCTTTCTTCGGCTTCTGTACTTCCTTTTATGTATAATCCTCACTGGCTCTACAAATCCCCTAATTCTGTATTCCTAATGCCTTCTGCTGGCTGGAGCCCAGGCTCTGGAATTCATTCTGCCTTCTACTTTTTTCTTCCCCGTTAGGATGTTACTTACATCCTTCCTCTTTGGTGAGGATTTTGGTCACCATTTTTAATTTCCTTCGTGGATCAATGTCAAAATTGATCTGGTAATGCAGCAGTGATGTGCAACAAGACTTTTTTGCCTCATTAAAATTGCATATATACAGTAAGTGCATGGTATAGTTAAAACACCTCAGTTAGCAGATGTGACAATGATGCTGCTAAAATATCACTGCATTTTCAGAGCAAGTGCCATTATCCATCAAATCAATACATATAAAGCTGCTGAGTAATTTAAGAATAGTGATAAATCATATAGATATTGTATATTGATTGTAGTCACTCAGTCAATGTTACTGGTCACTTATACTTACCTCCTGGTTCTTCTCCCAGTTATTAATCCAAATATATTTTGATGAGAAAATGAATACAATGCAGACTTCTATGTTTAAAAAAGCTTGATAATTACAGCCGCTAATAGTTAAACATGACCATACGCTTAGTCGTAAGGCTAGGTTTATTAATTAGTTCTACACATCAAAATAGGAAAACAAATATAACTCATTTACCTTTTTATTAGACTATAAAAGGAAAACAAAACATCTATGTAACTGAAGGAGAGTTCACTAACAATGTTCACAACTAACCTAGTCAGTATTATTAACGAACTGTTATCCATGTGCTGAATTACTGCCTTCAGAAAAAGACAGCATTATAAAGGCATTGACATTGATAAACAAACAAGTGAAAATCTGCAGATGCTGGAAATCCAAGAAACACATTAAAAATACTGGAGGAACTCAGCAGACCAGACAGCATCTATGGAAAAGAGTACAGTTGGCATTTCAGCCCGAGACCCTTTATCAGGACTGGAGAAAAATAGATGAAGAGTCAGAGTTAGAAGGTGGGGGGAGGAGGGGAGGAAGAAACACAAGGTGATAGGTGAAACCGGGAGGGGGGGAGGTGAAGTAAAGAGCTGGGAAGTTGATTGGTGAAAGAGGTACTGGGCTGGAGAAACGGGAATATGATAGGAGATGACAGAAGGCCATGGAAGAAACAAAAGGGGTATTCAAGAAATCAGTGTTTAATGGGGAATGGTATCTGACGTGTCCAGTACATGGCACCCTCTACTGTTGCAATGAGGCCACACTCAGGTTGAAGGAGCAACACCTTATATTCCATCTGGCTAGCCTCCAAACTGATGGCATGAACATTGATTTCTCGAACTTCTGGTAATGCCCTCCCCCTCCTTCACCATTCCCCATTCCCATCACCTTCTCTCAGCTTATCGCTTACCTGCCTATCACCTCCCTCTGTGCTCTTCCCCCTTTTCTTTCCTCCATGGCCTTCTGTCCTCTTCTATCAGATTCCTCTTTCTCCAGCCCTACATCACTTTCATCAATCAACTTCCCAGCTCTTTACTTCACCCCTCCCCCTCCCAGTTTCCCCTATCACCTTGTGTTTCTTCCTCCCCTCCCCTCCCCACCTTCTAACTCCGACTCCTCATCTTTTTTTTCTAGTCTTGATGAAGGGTGTCGGCCCAAAACATTGACTGTACTCTTTTCCATAGATGTTAACTGGCCTGCTAAGTTCCTCCAGCATTTTATGTGTGTGACATTGATAAACAGTGACTTTTTACCTATGAAAGATTAATTTATACACATAATATTTCAACATAATCAAACATCATGAAGAATTATCTAACATCGGTTACAGTTGACCAGAATTGGTTTCTAATCAATTTTCTGGATTTAAGTGTACGAATTAAATTCAGTTATATGTAGATGTAGGTCACATAATTTTTCATGAGCCCAAGAACAGAAGGAGATTGAGGGTGGCTGGTAGAAATGGTTTGTTCTCATTTCCTTTTCTTTAATTGCTTTTATTTCTTGAAGATACTGAAATTCTTTTCACTCATATTGACATTACGGGCATTATTGAATTGGAGGAATTACTTTGTTTGGCAGTGAACTCAAGTAACATGCACAGCAGAACAGATAAAACCATTGAACATCCAGAACTAATGACAATATTTACTGAGCAGCACATATAGTGTGCTGGAGGAACTCAGTAAGTCAGGCAGCATCAATGGAAATGAATAAACAGTCAATAGTTTGGTCTTGGTCTGAAACATTGACTATTTATTAATTTCCATATGCTCCCTGACTTGCCGAGTTCCACCAGTATTTTGTGTGTGTTGCTCTGGACTTCCAGCATCTGCAGGATCTCTCGTGTTTGCTGCATTTACTGATACAAGTTCAGCTCCCATGCACAGTGGTATCAATACCTCCCACCACCCACACCGCTCCCATTCAAACATCAAGATTAAAAAAATTCTCTGATCTAACTGGGAACTAACAATATGCCAGCAGAATAAGGCGAGCAAAATTTAAAAAAATTATTATTACCAATAAATATTAAGATCTTCTAAAGATTAAGGACATATACCCTTAACATTAGAAATTCATGATAGGAATTCAGCTTATTTCTCCACAGTACCACACTGCACTTCTTGAGAAAGCATGAGGATAGGTTGACTGGTGGGCACAAAAGTAGAGGTTTAGGGGACGGTTTATCAAAGAGTTTGAGGTTTAGCTGGGCTGTTGGCTCAGCCTATTGTATGTCAAATACTTTAGAAAGGATTCACAGCAAACTAGATAGAAAATAAATATGAGATTTTGTTTGGTTTAAAATATTGCTATCAACTAGGAAGAATAGTCACTTGCTTGCCCATTTTAATTGCTTTCTTTATCTGTCTCTAACTTCACTCCCACATCTTCCACTGCTCCAATAACCCTAGAATCAGATTTTGGATTAAATTTGAAAATCCATCCCCAGCACCTGCTCCACAGCCCTTAGTCCAAAGTTATCAAAGTGATGCTACTATGACAGTTGAATAATATTTCAACTATTATGTCTGCAGATGACTAAGTGGAGGTAGCCAATGTTCAGTTTGATTGACATCGAACACAAAATAGTCACCCTTTTCACACAAGAGAATTATCATCATTTGTCAGTGCTTGTTAACCTACTTTAGATCTGTCTAGTAGATTGCAGAATGTTGCTTCAACAGTGAATTATTGAATTAGGTAGATTTTTACAACATTGAAAAGTCTACCCCGCTTTAACTAACAGTTACTAAAAATGCAACTCTATCAGCAACATTAATTTCAAGGCACTTACTCAATCATATATGGGAGTGGCATTCTGCAATCTTGTAGGCAGATCATAAAGTATTACTAACAGAAGGTACTACTGTCCATCAGAAAAGGATAATTGATTTATAACCAACGTCAATCAGTAACTTGACTGAACATTGACTACATCTACCTAGTCATCCACAGATATATTATATGGAATATTATTCAGCTTCCGATACTGTCAATTTTCATCCATGAGATTCCTGGATCTCAGGCAGCGGAGAAATTTCTAGGGATGATTTTGAATTTTTGTTGAAATTTTAATCCCAGATTTCTTTGGGTAGATTGAGATGTGTGATGAGCATAAGGTCAGTGTTATGGCTTGGGTGGCAAAATCAGAAAATCTTTGGCAGAGTCCCCGAAGTCTGGCAACTGTGCGAAACAATGAGGCATTGCTAATGGCATATGAAGGGTTTATCAAAAATGGAACCATATATGAAGAGGTTCTCAATGGAAAAAGTTAAAAACAACTATCAAGGGAGAATCAATCTATGAAGTGCTCAAAGTGTATATTGAAGGTAAAAGTATTCCAATTAGGAACATGATTTCTGGTGCAACAGAGGGAGCACCATATATGACGGGTCACTATGCTGGATTAGTGGCATTGATGAAAAAAGAAATTTCAAGTCTGTTTGCAATCCATTGCGTAATTCATTGTCATCATCTTGCAGCCAGAAACTTCAGCCAGTAACTTTTTTCAAGCATGACTCTTGAAAAATCTGCTATCAACAAAATTAAAGCTCATCCATTAAATAGCAGAATATTTCGCCAGTTATGCCAAGATAACGATGAAGAGTTTGAACACTTGCTTCTTCACACTGAAGTATGTTGGCTGTCAAAAGGCTGCTGCTTGAAACATTTCTTTGATCTTTTTGGCATTGTGGTTGAATTTTTGCTCAATGTTGACAAGAGCTTAGGAAACCAAATTGAAAGAGCTTCAGAAACCAGCAAGGCAGGTGTATGGGGTTGAGTGGGATCTGAGATCAACCATGATGGAATGGTAGTGCAGAACTGATGGGCTAATTGGCCTAGTTCTCTTCCTGTGTCTTATGGTCTTATGGTCTAACTTCTACATGGAGATGTGACATACCTAGCCATTCTGTATGACAGAATGAACATTCTAAATATGAAGCTGCAGGGTGAGAATTTTAATTTATTGATTTCAGTTGTAGACTTGGATTTGTATTGAGTAATTCAAAATATATCAACAAAAAAAACCCATCCTTCTTGTTGTCAGTCAGTTTTACCCAGGATAATTGAGATAATTGGCATTTTAGTTATTGTGTGCTTATCCATTACAGCTGGGTTTAATAGACTGTACAATGCAGATGAGTGGTAATTACAGTTCATGATGTATGTGGTAAATATCCCTCTGACAATAGCATTGTTTATTGGGTTGTCAGTAAATTCAAAGTATCAGCCTTTTTCTTAAAGTCTTATGCATCATTACTTGTGAAATGACACAGTAGAAATGTGCTATGGTGATCCACAGTGATTCTACCATCTGCAAAACCAACTCATAAAATCCTGAATCTTCTTGATTTACCATCACTTGTTTTTCCGATTTGTTTGTGCTATGACTACTGACCAGGTACGTCCTCTCCCAGGTACGTCCTCTCACAGAAAGCAAGACAAATCCAATCTAGCTAATTAATGGGCAATCAGTCTTTCTCAATGATCAGCAAAATGATGGAAGCCTTCTTTAACTCAGTCACTATTAATCTATTCAGAAATGCCTAGTTTGGAGTTTGCTCTGGTCACTCAACCCCTGACCTCAAAGATTTTGTCCAAACATGGACCAACAGGTGAAATTCCATAGGGGTGGTGAGAGTGATTGCCTTGACATCAAAGCAGCATTTGACAGGACATGGACAGAATTTGTTACCCTGTCTTTTTATACCTTTTTAACTACTGCCACGAAATTTTGGCTAATTAGGGCAGCCGCTTAACTGGGTCAAATTTACTGGCCATGAGTACGTGTGTACAACCCATAGCTCAGTGATGGGGTGAGTGAAGTTATCCCCTCTGGTTGAAGACCCAGATGGATGAGGGGTAATAACTGTTCCTGAACATGGTGGTGTGAGTCCTGAGGCTCCTGTACCTTCTTCCTGATGGCAGCAGCGAGAAGGGCGAATGGTCTAGGGGGTGGGGGTCCTTGATGATGGATGCTGCATTCCAGTGAAAGCACTCCGTGTAGATGTGCTTAGTGGTGGGGAGGGGTTTACCAATGATGGAGTGGGCCATATGCACTACTTTTTGTAGGATTTTCCATTCTAGGGCATTGGGTTTTCCATACCTGGCAAGCAGTCAATATATTCTGCACCACACATCTATAGAAGTTTGTCAAAGTTTTAGATGCCACGCTGAATCTTCCCAAACTTTTAAGGAAGCAGAGGTGCTTCCCTGCTTTTTACACAATTGCAGTTATGTGCTGGGCCAAGGACAGATCTTCAGAAATGATAACACAGAAGAATTTAAAGTTTGCTGACTCTCTCCACCTCTAAGGACTGGCTCATGGACATCCTGCTTCCGCCCGCTGAAGTCAATAATTAGCTCCTTGGTCTTGCTGATATTGAGTGAGAGGTTGTTGTGGCACCACCCAGCCAGATTTTCAATCCCCCTCCTATATGCTGATTCATCACCACCTTTGATCGGCCAATGGCAGTGGTGTAGTCAGTAAACTTAAATATAGCGTTAGAGCTGTGCTTAGCCTCACAGTCATAAGAAATAAGGAGGAGATGTTGTGAAACCAAACTGACTAGGATCTGCAAGTGAGGAAATCAAGGATCCAATTGTACAAGGAGGTATTGAGACCAAGGTCTTGATGCTTACCAATTAATTTTAAGGGGATGATAGCGTTCAATGCTGAGCTGTATTTGATATAGAGCATCATGATGCATGCAGCTTTGCTGTCCAGATGTTTCAGGGTTGAGTGAAGAGCCAGTGAAATGGTATCTGCTGTGGACCTGTTGTGCCGATAGCAAAATGGAATGGATCCAAGTCACTTCTCAGGCAGCATTTGATCTGTTTCATCACCAACCACTCAAAGCACTTCATCACAGTGGATCTACCTGACTTTCAAGAAGCACTTCATGTTGTGCAATATTTTGACTTCCTTGAAACCATTCCTTTACAAACATTTGTGTTAATTTACACCATTAATTTGTTTACATTTCTAAAGAAGTTTTTATGAGTGTGATAAAAATTCTCATCGTGTTTACCTGTCTGGACACTTACTGATAGTAAGCAGTTCTTATTATATTCACTGTACCTTCTTGACACAATCTACTTATCCTTACCCAGGTCAAACAGTTTTCTTTTGCTCTGGAATTACTGTCGGATTTCTATTGGACTTAAATGGATTTCTAATAACTAGTTTATTTCTAAATAAACTACATAAATTCTGAACATTGCCTATATCATCACCAATCTACGACTTCTCACTACTAATAAACCTCCTCTCTAGTATAAAGACTATGGAGGGTCCTAGATATGTGGTTTACCAGGATATTAGTTCCAGGACCATTTAAGAAGAGCTAGTTCCATCAAAATTATTTTATTTCCTTAGAATGGATGTCAATACACCCTGAGGTGAGGTTGCTTTCTACACTGGTCTTTGAGTCACACTTTTAAGTCTGTTATATATACTGCAATACCAATTTGTTAAAAAGCAACAGAAACAATGCAATGGTTATTACCTTTGAATTTCTGGTTTTCAGTTTGATCCCCAACTCCTCAAACTCCCTTAGCAGAACTTTATTCTTTGTAGTACAGTGCAATTGATCATGACAATCTTTCCCTCAATTGAATACAAGGAGAACATATCTCATATTTACTAGGCAGAATATTTACTGCCTGAAGCTCCTTTAGCAAATAAACCCTAATCTCAAGTCTACTTGCCTCAACATTCATCCGCTGCTGTTTGATTACTAACTTTGAAACTGTTCTTAACCCAAAGGGTATGATCGCCTCCTGGATCAAACTGTTCAGATCATTTGACTCGTTTCTGAAGTACTACTTTATCTGCAGCTAAGATTCCAGTCCAGAGATCCTGAACCAAAAGATTTGCAAGAGGGGTTAAGTTGGAAAAGTGAATTACCATTAATTTTTATATTAAGAATGCATAGAATGGTACAGGGATGAATAATTTCAGTCAAGATGAGAGACTGATGTTCTTCATGGAATTTTGAAGATGAAGAAAAGATTTGATTGACATTGTTTGCGATTGGTTTAATAAGGCAATTCATTAAAGTAGTTGGTTATTTACTGCAGCACAAGTATGAGCCGCGTGACGCACCCAGAAAATGATGACATTCAAGTACACATCAATGCCAATCCCATTTACCAGACCCTAGTTTGAGGCCTTCTATGTCTTGGCAATTCATGTATTTGTCTAGATATTTTTAGATGTGATGTGTCGTTATCTCCACCACTCTCTAGGGTTGGAACTATGCAGCACAAAAGTGGGCAGTTAGCACATCTTTTCTATGCTGACCTTTTTTGCCTACGTTCAATAAACCCATTTGTCTGCATAAGACCACATCCTTCTATGTTTTACCTTTTAAACATAGTAGTTGTGTCTGGTGCTACTATCTCCTCTCTCAGCACACTTAGCATCTAAACCAATCCTTGTGTAAAAATAAAAATCCCTCAGATCCCTTTTAAGCATCTTCCGTTCATCTTAAATTTGCGACTGCCTGTTTTTGAAACCACTACCACTACAGGAAAAGAGACTCTGACCATCTACAGTATGCCTCTCATAATCTGTTGTCAGGTTATCCCTTTGTCTTCTCTGCTCCAGGAAAAACAAGCCCAGCCTATCCAATCTCTTCCAATAACTAGTGTCCTCTAATCTAGGCAACATATTGGTGAATCTCCTCTGCATTCTTTCCAGTGTAACCACATCCTTCCAAATACGTGGAGACCACAACTACCTCAGCAGCATTTTGTGAAGTTACAACATAACATCCCAATGCTCCAATCTATGATGAGAAGACTTCTTCCCTATCTTATTGACTATGTTGCCACTTTCCAGGAACTACAGACTTGGGTTCGTAGGTATCTCTATTTGTCCACATTCCTTAGCATCCAGCTATTTACTGTATACATATTCTATCCCTACTTGACTTCCTGAAGTGCATGACTTTGCACTTGTTAAAATTAATTATATATGCCAAGTATCTGCCCAGTGTTTTATCTGATCTATATCCTTCTGTAGTCTTAGACAATTTTCCTTGACACCACAATATGACCATCTTCCACGACATTCAAAACCTACTAATCATATATCACATATTTACTTGCAAGTTGTTAACATATATTACAAACAGCAAAAGTCCCCACATCAATACCTGCACTACAGCATTAATCACACACTTCCAGTTAGAAAAACATACTTCCACCACTACCCTCTGCTTGTTATCACAAGTCAAGTTTGGACCCATTTAGTAAGCTCACTTTCTATTTCTTCTGCCTCAATCTTCTGGTCTAAGTGGCAATGCAGGACTTTGTCAAATGCCTTACTAAAGTCTACATACACAGTACCTCCTGCCTGGTCTTCACCAATCTCCTTTGCAAACTTCTCAAAAAAACTGAATCAGATTAGTGAGGCAGGATTTCCTTTTGACAAATCCATGCTGATGATCCCGAGTTAACTTCTGCATTCTCTGCCTTTCCAAATACACATAAATCTTTTTCTTCAGAATTTTCTCCAATACTGATGCAAGGCTCCCCAGCTCACAGTTATGTGGTATTCTTTGCTTTCTAAATTTCATTCATCCTCTGGGAAAAAATATTCTAAATTATATCTTTTCAGAATTACTTTAAACCTATGCCCTCTGGTTATAGCATCTTTGCTATGGGGCGATGTTTACTACCATGCCCTTAAAATTTTGTGCACCTCTATCAGGTTCCTTTTCAGCCTTCTTAACTGAGGTAAAAATATACCAAGCCTATCTAGTCTCTACTCCTAATTGAAATGCTTCAATACTGACAATATCCTGGTGAATCTTTTCTTCATTCTCTCAGTAGTGACACGTTTTCAATACTCTATCAACTGAAACTGCACACAATTTTCCAGATTCAGCTTTAGAAATGCTTAAAAAGGGGCACTGTAATGTCCCAACTCTAATATTTCATATTCCAGCTAATGAAGGGGAACACCCATATCTTTATTTACCAGCCTATCCTTCCGTGCTGCCACATTTCGGGATCTTTGGATTTGTCCACCCAAGTCCTTTGCTCCTCAGAACTGCCTTGGGCCCCACCATTCATTGTAAATGTGCTACCCTTATTTGACCTCCAAGTATGCATCATTTCGTACATACCAAGATTGAATTCTATCTTCCATTGATATGCCCAATTTACCAGCTGCTAAGATCTTTATGTAAACTGATATGGTGTCTCGATAGTAGGAGGTAGGGGATTGTGATGGAGAGTTGCTTTTCAGATAGGAGGCCTGTGATCTGTGAGGTGCTAGGTCCTCTATTGCTTGTTGATTATGTTGGATGAGAATGTTGGTGGCAGTGTTATAAAGTTTACACATGACACTAAAATTGGTGGTATAGGGGACAAAGAAGAAAGTTTCTTGCACAAAATGCTGGAGGAACTCAACAGTTCAGGCAGCAGCTACTCTGAAGAAGGGTCATGGCCCAAAACATCAACTGCTTGTTCATTTCCATAGATGCTGCCTGACCTGCTGTGATTCTCTGGCATTTTGCGTGTGTTGCTTTGGATTTCCAGCATCTGTGGAATTTATTATGTTTATAGTGAAGACAGTTATCTAAGATTACAATGAGATGTTAATCGACTGAGCCAATGGGCCAAGGAATGGCAGATTTAGTTTAATTCTGATAAATGTGAGGTATTGCTGTTTGGTAAGACCAACCAGGTAGAACTTACACAGTAAATGGTATTGTTTTAGAATGAGTAATCTAGGGGTGCAGGTACCTCGTTCCTTCAATGGCACAAAAAAAAACCCCAGAGCGGTGAACAGTCAAATGTCAGGACATCATGTTACAGCTGTACAAAATGCTGGTAAGGCCATACCTGGGAGCATCACGTACAGTTCTGGTTGCCCTTCTACAGAAAAGATGTCATTAAACTGGGAAGAATGTGTAAAAGATATACAAGGGCTTGGTTTACAGGGAGAGGCTGGATAGGCTAGGACTTTCTTCCTTGGTGTGTGGATGGCTGAAAGGGGACCTTAGAAAGCTTTAATAAATCATGAGGAACATGAACAAAATCAGTAGGCAAAATCTTTTGGGAAGGCCAAAACTGGAGGGTTTGGTTTGAAGTGAGAGGAGAGAATTTTGAAAGAGACCCAAGGAACAACTTTTTAATCCAAAGAGTGGGTGATGTGGATATAACGAGCTGCCAGGGGGAATTGCAGAGGTATGCACAATTACAACAATTGAGCAGTTACCTGGATGGGAAAAGCTTGGAGGAGTTTGGGCCAATGCAGGCAAAGAGGACTAGTCTAGTTAAGCCATGTGGTTGGCATGGATGAGTTTGGCCAGAGGGCCTTTTCCCATATCATATACCTCTATGACTATGATCCTACAACATGATACCACCAGTTTCTGTGGATATTACAAGGACAAGGGGAAACAGACTTAAGGTGATGTGAAAAAGTTAAGTTAGGGAATGCAAGTAAGGCTTACTTATGCAGAGAGCAGTTGTGATCAGGAGCACACTGACTACAAGAATGGTAGAAACAGAATGAGTCAGGTCCTTCAAGAATGAATGGACTAATACCTGGATAAAGAAACTTACAATGCTAAAGGTGGAAGGCAAGTGACCAGAGTGCTTTACAAAGAACTTGTACACTAAGATCCCTTTGTTATTCAAGACTCTTCAGGGCCATTCTGGGCACAACAGGGCTGAATAGCGTCTTGCTGTGCTGTTATGATGTATCATTCTATAGTTTCCAACAACTCTCACATGTTGCGACTACAACAAACCTTACCGATTTTCTGTATCTAATTTGTTGAGTATTAAGTGGTTTTCAAATTTAATTTGTTTTTGAATAATTGGTTGATTTTCTAAAACTTAAATTGATCTGTATTATTTTTATGCATCTTTTAGTCTGTTGTAACCATTCAAAAGCACACACTAAAATGAGATAAGCATGTAACAAAATCTTGTGTTTACTGCTAAGCCTTAAATAAAGCACAGTTGGAGGCACAGTAAGAGTACCTCTTTCAGCTTCTCAACCCTGACAGTAAATTGCCCAACCCTGCAAATGTTAACAATGAGCTGTTTTTCCAGCCCTCCCATTTAAACAGGTCCTTGCAATAAAGCTAACTCCACAGAGCATTGAGAGCAATTATGCAAATTCGCTATCTAAGGAAACTATCTGCAGTCAGCTCACTACATTTCTGGCAAGCTTTGTGCTAACTGTATTTCTCAGGGACCAGGAAATGTACCATTTTGTTCTATTATTAGGAAGAATAATGAAGTAACCTTCCCGTTGTTATGGTCCAAAAAGGAAGCTTAGCCTTTTAGAAGCACATTTTGGGAAGACAAGTGACATGTCCTAAAATATACTTATTGCATCCTGAGCAAGTGAAGACGGATTTTAAAGCATAGCGTTAGCTTGTGATGTAGCAGAAGGGCAAGGTTTGTTTACTAACTTAACATCTATAAGTATGCATAAGCATATTTTGATATAAAAATCATGTGTTGAATTCAACAGCCAACAGCAGAACTATTTTTCTCATTTGGATATTAAACTGGCTTTCATTGCACAGATAAAGTAATAAATTTACAACTTAAAATGTATTAAATTTTTCTCCTAACCCCTTGTACAAGACCTTTTTTCTTTGTAATATGCTGCAGGTAGTACACTGATGGCATACCCATTGTAAGCAAAACTTATTGGGAGGTAGCATTGACTTGGAATGATCAGCAGGAAAGAAGCTCATGGCAGCTTGCAAACAATGTAAGACTTGGCCAAACCATACTGAGAAAACTAATTATGCGGGATAGTAACATTTTCTGTCAATAGCTAAATATTTGGTCTTATCCAATATCGAACCTCCACAAGGCCTGAACCCCAGGAGAAATCTACATTACTCTAACTTAGTGGTCACCAACCTTTTTAAGCCCAAGATCCCCTACCTCAACCTCAGTGAAAGCCAAGATCTACCTACTAAATTGTTTAGAGAATAAAACAGCTCAGATTGAACTTCCAATTTGAGGACTTTTATTTGGGCGAATTGTCTTTGAACTATACAAAATACTTTTGTCAAACTTTCAAATTAATTCAAACAAGAAAACACTGTAACTAGCGTATCAAACAGGCCATAGCTGTCTTTCTTTAAGAATATTACAATACTTCACACCTTTAATTCTAAGTTTCATTATTTAATTTTATTTCAACACGAAAAATAAATGAATAAAAATTGACTGTTGCACTCAGTGCGATGACTGGGGCTGAATACTTTCTGCTAGTTCCCTGAAATTTGGCTCATAACTACAGACAACCAGTCTGAGAGTCTGTGAGGTGTAGGGCTGCCAACTGTCCCGTATTTCCTCCGCTAAGGTAGAGTGTTCCTATGAAACCTTTTGTGCCAAAATGCTTTACGCCGAAGCAATTACCATTAATTTATATGGAAAAAATTTTGAGCGTTCCCAGACCCAAAAAATAATCTACCAAATCATACCAAATAACACATAAAACCTAAAATAACAGTAACATATAGTAAAAGTAGGAATGATATGATAAATACACAACCTATATAAAGTAGAAATAATGAAAATTAAGCCAAAACCGATCCGTAGGGTAAAAAAAATCGGCACATCATGCATGCGCACACAGGTGCCCGTGCAAGGCTTCATGGTCATGGTAGTCTTTCTTGGGGTAAACACAAACATCCTGGGATTTGACTGCTACTTTTGTCCCTTGTTTGGGAGTGAGAAAGTTGGCAACCCTAGTGATGTGTCTGTCAGTAAGTCAGCTCCTGTACTTAGATTTAATAATTTTCATCTGTGAAAATGCAATTTCACATAGATAAGTTAACCTGAAGTAGGCACTGACTTTTATTGCTATAAAACCAACGTGCACACCGCGCATTGCTCGGCCCCATCAGTAGTAATTGCCACCAGTTTATGAATGGGGATGTCATTTTCACGGACATATTTTTTAAACTCATTGTAAATATTCTCACCTCTCGTTCTTTCCTTTAATTGCAAAAGAGTGAGGAAGTCCTCCTTTGTTGTAAAATCCTGGAAAGCCATTCTGACAAATACAACAAGCTGAGCTGTTTGCATTACATCCAGGGATTCATCGAACTGTGGTGAAAAATATTCACAGAGTGACAAGTCGATCCACGTCCTCTGACAGTGATTCTACCCTCCTTGTCACTGTTGCAGGGCCAAGCGGTATATTATGTATTGTGGTTGTGATGCTGATTTTGTTTTTAAAGTCATTAAAAACAGTCTCTGCAGTAATGACCATTGCTTCCTTGAATAAATCACCATCTGTAAAAGGCTTCTTGTGTTTAGCCAAAAGTGACTTACACGAAATGATGCATCAATAGCAGCCTTATTTTGAGCAGCATGTTTTGTGGAAAATAATTGCTGGGCCTTCAACCCCGATTTCAGCTCTTCAACTTTCCTGGCACGAATTGCGCTCTTTGGGGGGTAGGTGTCTTTAAATTCCTGGTGTTTGGTGTTGCGGTGCTGCTCCAGATTCCCTCTTTTAGTCAGTGCTTGTGTTTGGTGGCACAACATACATACACACTTGTCTTTCACCAAGGTAAATAGAAATTCCTCTTCCCATTCTGGATGGAATTTGTATGTTTTCACCTTCTTTCATGGAGCCTCCGCCATGCTATCAGGGTATCACGAGCGAGTGCCGATTGCGTCGCCTCTGATCTGAGCCGACATTCACCTAATTAATTAGGTTGTTTATTTCAGCTTTTTTTCTTAAAGATGTGCTGTGTGCATCCCGACTACCGCTGCATCCCTGCATGCTTTGCGGCCCGGAGGTTGGGGACACTGCTGTATATTGATGTTTGCGACGTCTGTACTGTTACCTAATCTAATTAGTCACTTTGATGCAGCACAGGCTACGTTGAAAACGCGGTGCATGTGGGGGAACTATACACGTGCGCACTGGGCAGAAAGAATGGAACTAAACCCCCACAACCTGGAAACAATCTCTCTTCACAAACAGCTTTTTAGTGAAAATATTGCTATATTACCATTATCCTAATTAGTATTACTTACTTTTATAATGCTCACATTACAACAGTATTTGTGTATTTATTTTTGATTTTTCTTCGGGATCTACTGGGAAAGTCTCAAGGATAGACCGGTCGATTGCGATCGACGAGCTGGCGACCCCTACTCTAACTCTTGTCCCTGGTGTACCTCCCTTTGTATTCCTTTGGAGGGCAAGAATCATCATTCAGAGCTTTGCAATTCCCTCCTCAAGCCTTTTTTGTTTTTTTTAAGACTTGTTCGTTGACCATGCATTCTTGTTTAACTTCCATATATTGTGTTGGGAAGATTTTAAATTACAGTAACCATATAAATGCTAATTATAGTTGTTTCAAGTTCAGTATTTCACATAATACCTTTTCCTCAGTGAATTACCTAAAATAGTAATACTTTAGATAAAACCTTTAACAATATTAGAATTGTTCTTATTAATTTTGAACCATTATATCTCATTAATCTTTTGAGTCCAAGAAGGTAGATCTTCCAAGATTTACTTTTTTTAATTAGATGCTAAGCCAAATTGTATCAATTTTACATACTTCCTGGCAGCATTAGTGTAACCCTTGAACTAAGCATTTTGGGATAGATTTTCATCTAACCAGCTAGATGAGTTATCTAACTTTTATATCCCTTGATGTCCACGAAAATTAAATTTCTTTGGATTCTATAGAACACAGAAAAGTACAATATAGGAACAGGGTCTTTTAATCCACCATATTTGCTTCAACCTTAATTAGATCAATCCCACCCATCTGCTGACACGTGGACCATAAGAGCTTTGACCAGCAGAAGATGGGAGAAGAGGGGATTTCAATCAGGTTCACTGCCCGAGGATAAAAAGCATCAGCGGGTTGCGGCAACGAATACAAGTTTTGACCAGCGACCAAACGGCATTTGGAATTGATTAGTAAGAGTACATTAAAGGAATATAGGAGCAAACACAGCAGCCATCATCTAAGTGGACATAGACAGAGTCGGTGGCCATTGTCTGAGTGGACAAAGTCAGAGTGGTGATCTTAAGGCTTTAGCTCTTCGAGGCTTCCGCGAGGAGAGGCCTCAGTCAGAGAAAGCAAAGGAAAGAAAAGCTCAAGTTTTTCTTCCCCCTTTTCTTCTTTATATCTGTTCAGCTAGGACAGTAGAGATGCCAGGCAGGATAGTGAATTGCTTCTCTTGTGGGATGTGGGAAGGCAGGGAGACCTCCGGTGTCCCTGACGACAACAACTGTGAGAAATGCATCCTGCTGCAGCTTCCAACAAACTACTTTAAGGAGTTGGAGTTGGAACTGGATGAACCCCTGATCATTTGGGAGGCTGAAGGGGTGATAGATAGGACATACAGAGAGGTAGTTACACCCAAGGTGGAGGACACAAGATACTGGGTGACAGGAAGGGGAAAGGGCTAAAGGAGCCAGTGCAGAGTACCCCGTGACCAACCCCCTCAACAACTGGTATATCATTTTGGATACTGTTGGAGGGTTGACCTAACAGAGGAAAGTCACAGTGGTCAGAACTCTGGCACTGAGTCTGCTTCTGTGACTCAGAAGGGAAAGGGGGAGAAGAGGCATACTGTGGTGATAGGGGATTCATTAGTGGGACAGACTGGTGGTTCTGTGGCGAGAACGAGATTCCCAGATGGTATGTTGCCTCCCGGATGCCAGGGTCAGGATATCTCAGATCGATCCTCAGTATTCTTAAATAGGAGGGTAAACAGCCAGAAATCATGGTCCATAGATAGATATATCAATACTTTATTGATCCCAAAGGAAGTTACTGTGTCATTAGTAGCATTACAAGTGTTCGGATATACAAATATTCAAATATTAGAAGAGAAGTAAGAAAGAATAAAAAATAAGTTACCTCAAACAGTCTAATAGGAGGAGGTCATCACTTTCCAGGCTGTAGGTTGACTCATTATAGAGCCTAATGGCTGAGGGCAAGAAGGACCTTATATAGCGCTCTTTGGAGCAGCGCAGTTGTGTTAATCTATTACTGAAAGTGTTTCTCTGTTCAGCCAGGGTGGCATGCAGAGGGTGGGAAACATTGTCCAGAATTGCCAGGATTTTCCGTAAGGTCCTTTGTACTACCACAGCTGCCACTGTGTCCAGTTTGACTCTTATAACAGAGCCAGCCTTTCTAATCAGTTTATTGAGCCTGTTGGCATCACCCGTGTTGATGCCATTGCCCCAGCACACCACTGTATAGAAGATTGTACTGGTGACAACAGACTGGTAGAGCATGTGAAAGAGAGGCCCGCCTACTCCAAAGGATCTCACTTTCATCTGGAAGTAGAGGGGACTCTGGCTCCTCTTGTATTCAGCCTCTGTGTTGGTGCTCCACTCAAGTCTGTCATCCAAGTGCACACCCAGGTACTTTAGGTCCTCACTACATCCATGTCCTCACCATCAATAGTAGCAGGGAGCAGTGCAGGCTTAAATTCCATCACTATCTCCTTTGTCTCACTGATGTTCAGCTGCAGATGATTCCGCTTACACCATTTCACAAAGTCCCCCACCAGGGCCCTGTATTCATCCTCCTGTCCTCCCTTTAGACACCCAACTATTGCTGAGTCATCAGGGAATTTATGCCAATGACACGACTTACTGTTGTACCTAAAATCAGAGATATACAGTCTAAACAGGAAAGGAACAAATATATTCCCCTGTGGGGCTTCAGTGCTGCTTATAGCCATGTCTGACACACATCTCTGAAGCTGCACAAGCTGTAGCCTGAGCGTCAGGTAGTCCATTATCTAGGGTACAATGGAAGTGCCAGCCTGTACTGAACAGAGCTTCTCCCCCAGCGGTGAGGGCTGTATGATATTGAAGGCACTTGAGAAATCAAAAAACATGATCCTCACAGTGCGGCTCTGCTTATCCAAATGGGAGTAGGCTCTGTTCAGCAGGTAGATGACAGCATTGTTGACTCCAATGTGCTCCTGGTAGGCAAACTGCAGGGGATCGAAGGCTGATCTGACCAGGACTTGGAGTCGAGTAGGACCAGGCTCTCTAAGATCTTCATAATGTGTGAGGTCAGGGGCCACTTCAAGACTTTCGGTTGGCCCTTCAGGGACCACACATGATGTTTGCCACACAGTCGGGGCCCCTTCCAGGCTGAGACTCAGATTGAAAATGTGCCAGAGAACTCCACACAGCTGCTCAGAACACTCTTTCAGGACCTTGGGGTACACACCATCTGGTCCCAATGCTTTGCCGTGTCTGAGTTTCCTCAGAGCCCTTCACGGCCGCTCAGTAGTGAGGGTGAGTCCATGATGACTGGGGAGCTGGTGGAAGGTGGGTCTGGGGAAAATGAAGATTGGAACAATAGCAGTTGGTATGTGGAAGTGTGGATGGTAGTTGCAGAGCAAAGAGAGGATGTAGACAGCGGTAGCCTGTGTTGTTCATCCATGTGTTGAACTGGAGGGGGGAGGAGGGGGGTTGTAGGTGCTGAGGGATTGTGAACAGGAGTTGTTGGCCTGGTGTGCTGAAGGATTGTGAATCGGAGGGCAATTGTCAAACCTACTGAAGAATTGGTTTAACTCATTAACTCATTTACGGCTACATTCTGAGGCTGATTGAAGTCAGTGATGTTCTTCATGGCTCTCCACACCTCCTGTCTGCTACTCTGTCCAAACTTGTTCTCCTGCTCTCCCCTGTATTCCTCTTTAGCCACCTTGATCTTCCCCTTTAGCTCCACTGGCACGTGTTTTAAGCCCTCCCTGTCTCCTGATCTAAAAGCTCTCTTTTTATGGTTGAGAAGAGCCTTTAGATCACTGGTGACCCATGGTTTGTTGTTAAGGAAGCAGCGAACAGACTTTGATGGTATTACAGTGTCCAGACAGAAGTTGATGTAGCCAGTGATGCAATCAGTAATTGCATAAAATGTCCTCCCCATATTGTTCACAAAGCACATTTCAGTCAGTAACCTCAAAGCAGCCCTTCAAGGCCTTCGATGGCCTCTGGAGGCCATTTCTTTACTATCTTAATGGTAGCTAGCTGTTGCTGTACTTTGGACTTATACAAGGGCATGAGGTGAACCAGGTTGATCTTCCAAGTGGGGGAGACAGCTGTGGAGCTGTGTGCATCTTCAACATTTGCATACAAGAGATCCAAGGTTTTACTTTGGCATTTGATAAACTGATCAAAGGTGGGTAGGGTTGCTGAGAGAGAAATACGGCTGAAGTCCCCTGATACTGCAATGAATGCATTGGGGTGTTGAGCCTGGAGTCTCACGATGGCAGTGTGTATGACATCACACGCAGCATCGGGACTGCATTGGGAAGGTGGAATGTAGACAATGAGCAATATGGCATGGCCGAGCTTACGCAGTAGATAAACTGGACACAGGCTTACAGCAAGCAGTTCGATGTCCGGACTGCAGAATCGTTCTTTCACAGAAATGTGACCAGGATTACACCATCTATTGTTCACAAGCACAACAAGCCCATCTCCTTTCCTGTTACCGCACTGTAGATTAACTCTGTTCGTATCGTTGAAAACCCATTGACAGCAGCGTTGGAATCCGGGATTTGCTCAAATAACCATGTCTCAGTGAAACACGTAATACTGCATTCCCAATATTCATTCTGTATCTTCATGAGTACTGCTAGTTCCTCCATTTTATCTGCCAGCAATCTTGAGTTCTCCATAATAATAGACGCCATTGTACGATGTAGATACCAGTGACGTGGGTAGGCCGAGTGATGAGGTTCTGCATAAGGAGTTCAGAGAATTAGGTGCTAAGTTAAAAGGCAGGACCTGCAGGGCTGTGATTTCAGGATTGCTACCTGTACCACGTGCTAGTGAGGCCAGAACTAGGAAGATTATACAGTTTAATATGTGTCTAAGGAGTTGCTGTAGGAGTGGGGCATAAGATTTTTGGATCATTTGCCTCTCTTACAGGGAAGGTGGGACCTGTATTGAAGGGACAGTTCGCACCTGAACTGGAGGGGGACTAATATCCTAGTGGGAAGGTTGGCTAATGCTGCACAGTGGGGTTTAAACTAGAGTTGCAGGGGGATGGGAACCAGAATGCCAGAACAGTTAGTGGAGAGGTTGTGGAGACAGATGTTGGTAAGACGTCAGACAAAGTTAGGAATCAAAAAGCTGAGCATAGTGCGACTAGTGTCCTGAGCTGCCAGTATTTCAATGTAAGAGGCATCGTAGGAAAGGCGGATAAGAGTGCTGAAGATGAGGTCGCTGGTTTACAAACAGAGGCAATGTGCAGTGAGGTGAGGCTGTTAATAGGGCAAAATTGCAGTCACCAGAATGAGATGTGAGGTAAAAGGCAGACAAAAATCGAAAAGGGTGAATACAGAACTGAAGGTGTTGTATTTGAATGTGCGCATTATTTGGAATAAGGTATATGAACTTGCAGGAGAGGTGCAGATTGGCAGGCATGATGTTGTAGGCACCACTAAATCATGGCTGGAAGATTATAGCTGGGAGGTTAATGTTCAAGGATACACATTGTATCAAAAAGATAGACTGGAAGGCAGAGGGAGCAGTATCGCTCTGTTGGAAAAAATAAAATCAAATTGATAGAAAGCAATGACACAGGGTCAGAAGGTGTTGAGTCATTGTGGACAGAGCTAAGGAACTGCAAGGGTAAAAAGACCCTGATGGGAATTGTGTACAAACCCCCAAACAGTAGTAAGGATATGTGGCCTACAAAGTACAACAGGAGATAGAAAATGCACGCCAAAAGATACAAAAGGTACAATGTTACAATAGTCATGGGGGACTTCAATATGTGGATAAATTGGGAAAATCAGGTTGGTGCTGGGTTACAGGAGGGGAATTTCTAGAATGCCTGCGAGATGGGTTTTTAGACCAGCTCATAGTTTAGCTATTCTGGATTTGGTGCTATGCAACGAACCAGAATTGATTAGAGAGCTTAAAGTAAAAGAACTCTCAGGAGAGAGTGATCATAATCTGTTCAAATTCACACTGAAATCTGAGAGGGAGAAGTCAAAGTCAGATATATCAGTATTACAGTGGAGTAAAGGGAATTACAGAGGCATGAGAGAGGAATTGGCCAGAATTGATTGGAAAAGAACACTGGCAGGGCAGCAATCATTGGAATTTCCAGAAATAATTTAGAAGGCACGGATATATACATCACAAAGAGGAAAAAGTATTCTAAAGTAAAAATGACACAACCATGGCTAACAAGAGAAATCAAAGCCAACGTAAAAGCCAAAGAGAGGGCATATAATAGAGAAAAAAAATAGTGGGAAGTTAGGGGATTGGGAAGCTTTTAAAAACCAACAGAAGGCAATTAAAAAAGTCATAAAAAAGGTGAAGAAGGAATACGAACGTAAGCTAGGCAATAATATTAAAGAAGATCCCAAAAGTTTCTTCAGATACGTAAAGTGTAAAAGAGAAGTGAGATTGGATATTGGACCACTGGAAACCGATGTAGTAGAGGTAGTAATGGGGGACAGCGGAATGGCGGATGAACTGAATAAGTATTTTGATACAGTCTTCACTGTGCAAGACACTAGCAGTATGATGGAAGTTCCAGGTGTTAGGTGGCATGAAATGTGTGAAGTTATCATAACTAGAGAGAAGGTTCTTGGGAAATTGAAAGGTCTGAAGATAAATAAGTCACCTTGAACCAGATGGTGTACACCTCAGAGTTCTGAAAAAGGTGGCTGAAGAGATTGTGGAGGCATTAGTAATGATCTTTGAAGAATCACTAAATTATGGATTGGTTCTGGAAGACTGGATAATTTAAAATATCACTCCACTCTTCAAGAAGGGAAAGAGGCACAAAGAGTCTGACCTTAGTGGTTGGGAAGATGTTAGAGTCAATAATTAAGGATGAGGTCTCAGGATACTAGGAAGCACATGATAAAATAGGCCATAGTCAGCATGGTTTCCTCAAGAGAAAGTCTTGCCTGACGTATCTATTGGAATTCTTTGAACAAATAACAAGCAGAATAGACAAAGGAGAATTGGTTGATCTTGTGTTCTTAGGATTTTAAAAGGCCTTTGACAAGGTGCCACACATGAGGCTGCTTAGCAAGCTATGAGCCCATGGTACTACAGGAGAGATTCTAGCATGGATAAAGCAGTGGCTGATTGGCAGGTGGCAAAGAGTGTGAATAAAGGGAGTCTTTTCTGGTTGTCTGCCAGTGACTAATGGTTTTCCACCGGGTCAGTGTTGAGACCAGTTCTTTTCACATTATATGTCAATGATTTGGATGATGGAATTGATGGCTTCGTTGCAAAGTTTGCAGATTATATGAAGATAGGTGGAGGGGCAGGTAGTTTTGAGGAAGTAGAGAAGCTACACAAGGACTGAGAAAGATTAGGAGAATGGGCAAAGAAATGGCAGATGGAATACAGTATTGGGAAGTGTATGCACATGCACTTTGGAAGAAGAAATGAAATGATTGATCATTTTCTAAATTGAGAGAAAGTACAAAAAAACTGAGTTGTCAAGGGACTTGAGAGTCCTTGTGCTGGATTCCCTAAAAGGTAATTTGCAGGTTGAGTCTGTGGCGAGGAAGGCTCATTTCCAAAGGATGAGAATATAAAAGCACGGATGTAATGTTGAGACTTTATAAAGCACTGGAGAGCCCTCTCTTGGAGTATTGTGAGCAGGTTTGGGCCCCCATCGTAGAAAGGATGTGCTGAAATTGGAGAGGGTTCAAAGGAGGCTCACGATGATTCCAGGATTGAATGGCTTGTCATATGAAGAGTATTTGATGGCTCTGGGCCTTTGATCACTGGAATTCAGAAAAATGAGGGATGACCTCATTGAAACCTATTGAATTGTGAAGGGCCTTGAGAGAGTGGATGTGGAGAGGATGTTTCCTGTTGTGGGAGAGTCTAAGACCAGAGGACACAGCCCCAGAATAGAGGGGTGTCCTTTTAGAATGGAGATAAGGAAGAATGTCTTTAGCCAGAGAGTGGTGAATCAGTGGAATTCTTCACCACAGGCTGTTGTGGAGGCCAAGTCTGTATGTATATTTAAGGCAGAGGTTAATAGGTTCTTGATTGGTCAGGGCATGAAGGGACACAAGGAGAAAGCAGGAGATTGTGCTGAGCGGAAAATTGGATCAACCATGATGAAATGGCGGAGCAGACTCGATGGGCAAATGTCCCAATTCTGCTCCTATATCTTGTGGCCTTACATCCTTTTCTTCCCTGTCCATTCAACATGCCTGTTTAAATACCTCTTAAGCATTACTATTGCATCTGCTTCTACACTTCCAGACACTAATTATGTTTGTTCTTGATAAAAGACAAACTTGCCTGGGTAAATATGCTAGAACTATTTAGTTACAGATTTACAGAACTGCTTCTGCTTGATCACATTTTACGTGGGACACTCTAGTCTACCAACAGAGTGTGTGTGTCCCCGTTCACCAATGTCACTTCCAGTTCCGGGTGAACCGCCTGCATTGCACACTGGAAACTGAAGTTCTTTATTATATACAGACATAACAACACAACACCTACCAACTGCCTGTGTAAAAAAAATCATGATTTGCAAACCTCCTTTAAACATCCCGCTCTCACCTTAAACTTTTGCCCTCTAGTGTTTGACATTTTCTCCCTGAGAAAAAGACATGGACTATCAGACATATCTCTGCTTCCCTTAATTTTATATACTTCTATCCAGTTGTTCCCTGGCCTCCGACATTCCAGAGAAAACTTTCTAAGGTTGTCCTTGTAGCTACTACACTCCTTTCCAGACCCCAACCTGGTAAACCTCCCGTCCCTATCCAAAGCCCCATACCATGAAAAACTTGTCTTGAATACTGCCTTTCAGGTCAAATCATTACACAGTGCACTAACGTAGGACAAGGTATAACAATAGCAATGTAGAATAAAGTCTAACTGCTACAGAGAAAGTGCAGTGCAGGTAAATTCAAGATCTTAACGCTATTTTGCGACAAACAGAACTGCACACAATACTTCAAATTTGGCCTCGTCAAAATTTTATACAGCTGTAACAAGGCTTTCCAACTTTTATACTCAGTGCCTGACCGGTGAAGGCAAGCATGCCATGTGGCTTTTTTACAACATGTATTGCCACTTCCAGGGAAATATGGGCTTGTACCCTCAGATCCCTTTGTGCATCAGTACTCCTAAGGGTCCTGTCATTGTATTCTTTCCTTTTGCAAATAACCTCCTAAAAATGCAACATCTTTACCCAAATTTCCAACTGATCAACATCCTGCTGTATATTTTTGACAACCTTCTTACTATCTGTAACTCTAGAAACTTTCATGACATCGGCCAAATTTCTAATCAGATCACCTACATTTTTCATCCAAGTTATTACTATCCACTTTAGAAACAATGTAGGTCCCAACACTGACCCTCGCGGAACACTACTGATCACGGCTCTCCACTGAGAAAAACACCTCTACCCTCTGTCTTCTACGAGCAGGCCAATCTTGAACCTAATTTACCAACTCACCGTGCATCCCATGTGATCGTTTTGACAAACCTACTGTAAATGACCTTGTCAAATGCTTTACTGAAGTCCATATGAACAACACCAACCATCATCAATATTCCTCAAAACTCAAACAAATTTGTGAAACTGGATCTCCTCCACATAAATCAATGATGACTATCCCAAAATAATCCATGCTTTTCCAAATCTAAGTAAATCCTGGCCTTAATAATTTTCTTCAATAGCTTCCCTCTAATGCACCACCAATCCAAAGGTCCAAAGATTCTGCTTTATATCCTAGTGCAAGTTGAGATTGTATCCATTTGCTGCTTGTTCAGGGAGTGAGGTCTTTTATAGATATAGTGAACTATTCAAAGCAAAGGCATAAACATGGCCTGGAAACTAAACCTGGAGTGAAATAACTAGTTTTATTTTTAAAGCTAACATATCAGATTATATAAAGCCTAATGGGACTCTACATAGTGAATGTGTAGCCTTACATTAAATCTACACCATCCTGTCTATTTCCCACTTCACTCTGTATAAATTGCACTCTCAATAAATTCCAATACATGCATCATAAATGTCATACCCCAGGACTAAACTACTCTGTAGTACTTATTTATATTGAATGAGGCAGAATCCAAAAAGCATGCAATGAATGAAGGGGAAATATCTTTCTGGAAGGATGCTTTTAACTTATACGTTTCTTCTTGGCTTGAAATGAATTGAATTCAAAGTTGAAGCTGAGTCTATTGTCAACTTGAATCCAAAATTCAACATACATTTATTATCCAAGTACTTATGTGTTACCACACACAACCTTGAGATTCATTATTGTGCAGGCAGTTACAAGAAAGATAAAGAAATACAATAGAATCTTTGAAAAACAATACATAAAGACTGAAAAACAACAGATGTGCAAAAGACAAACTTAAAAAAGACAAACTGAAAACAAAAATAATAACACTGAGAACATGAGTTGTAAAGACCATAAGACATAGGAGCAAAATTAAGCCATTTGGCCCATCCAGCCTGCACTGCCAATCGATCAGGGCTGATTTATTATCTCTCTCAGCCCCATTCAGCTGCCATCTCCCCATAACCTTTGACACCCTTACTAATCAAGAGCCTATTAATCTCTGCTTCAAATATACCCAATGACTTGGCCTCTGTAGCCATCTGTGGCAATGAATTCCACAGGTTCACCACCACCTGGCTAAAAAAAGGTCCTTTGTATTTATTTTCTAAAGGGACATCTATGTGATCTGAGGCTGTTCACTCTGGTCCTAGACTTACCCATTATTGGAAACATCCTCTCTATGTCCACTTATCTAGGTCTGTCAATATTCGATAGGTTTCAATGTGATACCCCCTTCATTCTTCTAAACTCCAGCAAGTACAGGTCTGGAGCCATCAAACACTCGTCATGTGTTAACCTTTTTATTCTCAATATCATGCTCATGAGATGAGATTTTTGTAGAGTCCCTTAGAAGTGAGTCTGTAGGTCAGAGTTGTGGTGAGGGAAGTTATCCATGTTGATTCAGGAGTTTAATGGTTGTAGGATAATAACTGATCCTGAAGCTAGTGGTGTGCGACCTTAGGTTTCCGAACATCCTGCTCAATGGTAGCAGCGAGAAGAGAGCTTCGCTTGGAGTGCGGGGATCTTTGATGATGGATGTTGCATTTTTGTGGCAGCACTCCATGCAAATGTATTCAGTGGTGTGCACTGTTTTGCCTATGATGAACTGAGCCGTATTCACCACATTTTAAGTCTTTTCCATTTCTGGGCATTGGTTTTTCCCTACCAGACTGTGATGCAACAAGTCAGGGTACACTCCACTCTGCAAATATAGATATTTGTCAAAGTTTCTGGTGGCATGCCAAATCTACGCAAAATTCTAAGAAAGTAGAGGCACTGAAAATGCCTTCTGTGTGATGGCACTTAAATGCTGGTCCCAGAAAAGATCCTCTGATATGATAAACGCCAAGGAATTTAAAGCTACCGACCCTGCCCACCTCTGGTCCCCGAATGAGCACTGGCTCATGAACCTCCGTCTTCTTCCTGCTGGAAATAATCAGCTTTTTGGTTTTGCTGACATTGAGTGAGAGGTTGTTGTGGCACCACTCAGCCAGATTTTCAATCTCCCTCCTATATGCCAATTTGTTACCAAGTTTGATTCAGCCAGTAACCGTGGTGTCATCTGCAAACTTAAATATGGCACTGGAGCTGTACTTAGCCTCACAACCATAGGTATAAAGTGAGTAAACCAGGGGACTAAGCACACAGACCTGTGGTGCATCTGTGTTGATGGTGAGTGTGGAGACGATATTGTTGCCAGTCCATATTAAATGGGGTCTGCCAGTGAATAAATCGAGGAACCAATTGCAGAAGGAGCTATAGAGGCCTAGAGCTTAGCTTAGGGAGCTTTGAGGTGATGATAGTATTCAATGCTGAGCTGTAATCTGTAAAGAGTATCCTGATGTAGGTATCCATCTCCACTGTCCAGCTGTTTCAGAGTTGATTGAAGAGTCAATGACATGGCATTTGCTGTTGACCTGTTATGATGATGGGCAATTTGGAGCAGATCCAAGATACTTCTCAGGCAGGAGTTGATATGCTTCATGATCAGCCTCTCAAAGCACTTTATCACATTGGATGGATGTGTTACTGGGCAGCAGTCTGTGAGATAGATTACCATGTTCTTCTTGGGCACCAGTATGATTGAAGCCTGCTTGAACTGGGTGGGTATCTCAGACTGATGAAGCGAGAGGATGAAGATGTCCATAAACACTACAATCAGTTGATTAGCACAGGTCTTCAATACTCAACATGTATATCATATGGGCCAGATGTTTTCTGTGGATTCATCCTCCTTAAGGATGCTTTCATGTCAGCCACAGAGGCTGAGATTAAAGGGTGATTGGGGGCTGTGGGAGTTTGTGAAGGAGGCTCCATGTTTTACCACATACAAACCATATGTGGCTTGTTGGTTGGTGGTTTCACTGTTATGAATGCCATTCCCACAGGAGTTATCTTTTCTCCAGTGCTTGTAGTTGGATATCTGCAGGCTTCAGTTCAGTATCTTTGAAAAGCCATTCAAACTTATTTTGTGGAATGACTGAAACAGTTGAGGCAGTGTCCAGTACCATTTTAATTAATTTGCCTTTCACTTTTGGTGTAAGCCATATTGCTTGCCTATTGTTAGTGCCAAGGTGATCCAGTCTTGTGTCACTCTCAACATTATCAGATTTTTCATTAACGGCATGAAGATTTCTTTTTGAAACTACAACTTGACTATTTATCTTTTTCTCTTCCCTGTGCAAGCCATTTATTTTTGTCTGCCCAAGATGTTCTTTGTATATATCTTACTTTGTTGCATTTTCTGCAAGGTTCACCTTTAAAATTGCATTGGTCTGGTGTAGGTGAACCTCTAGCCCAATGGTAACACAATTTGTTCAGCCCGGCAGGTTTCTATTTAGGCATTGCAATTTTGTTCACACTCACTTCCATTCCTGACTGCAACTCAGTTGTGTCTCTAGCTGCTGTTTCCATTGATACAGCAATTTCAACTGCTCTTTTATATGTGAGTTGTGCTTCAGTTGGGTGCTATTTTTGAATGCTTTCTTGTATGATTCCATGAACGAAACAAACTTCGGTGAATCATTAAACTGGCAATGCTAAGACAATCTTTTCAATTCAGTGACATACACTGAAATAGATTCCCGTTCTTTTTTATTCCAATGATAAAACCTAAATGTTCTGCAATCAATAGCGGTTTTGGTTCTAAATGTTCCTGCATTACTTTCAAGATATCAGCAAAACTCATTTCAGCTGGTTTGGTTGGAGCAGGCAAACTTCTAAGCAAACTATATACCTTTCCACCCAATGCACTCAGCAAATCTCATACTCACTTTACACTGGCTATTTCATTTGCTTCAAGATACTGCTCAATTCATTCAGTATACAAAATCAATTTATCTCTTGTGCAATTGAATACATCTTTCCTTTTGTAGCCAGCCACTTCTGTTTTATAAAAAAATATTTATGCTTACTCACTGTTTATGAACCTGTGAATTTCTTCCATTTTCTGCCTCTTATTTTAACTGTCTCTGTCCCTTCCCAAAAGCTGTGCTTTTCTTTTAAAACTTGAACATCTCGCTACACTTCAACAGGTAGCTAGTTGTCTTGGGTTTGTTTAAAACTTCCTCGTCTCCGCTGCTATGTTTATGTAACTCCAAAAATAATTGAAAGAAAGTCACGGGGAGCCCGGAGGTAAATGTGTGTACTCTATGATTCGTTTTTACTTTACTGAGGCATGCACTTATGACATGGTGCTGTAATGACGGATACCATTCACCTATATTTACATACCATCCATAATGAATTATGCAAAGAAACAAAGAATGCTTAATCAAACAATATATTTACAATATTACCGAAATATTGATTGCATATCAGGGAATGTTGTTGGGGAGACCACACTTGGAATACTGTGAGCAGTTCTGGTTACCTAACTATTGGAAGAATGCTATTAAGCTGGAATTAATGCAGATAGGTTGGATATTTTTTCCCCTGGTGCAAAGGAGATTCGGGAGTAAATAGATTGAGGGGCATAGTAAAGGTGGATAGTCACAGATTTTTTCCCAGGATAGAGGAGTCTAAAACTAGGGGACATATCCATGCAGAGGATAGGTATTCTATGGAAGGACCTGCCAGAGGAAGAAGTAGAAGCAGGTACGATTACAATATTTAAATTACTTGCATATACGTACATAGATAGTAAAGCCTACAGGAATATGGGTCGAACTCAGGCAAATGGAATCTAGGCTGGTATGAAAGAGATGGGCTGAAGGGCCTGTTTCTATAATTCTATGTCTTTGACTCTACAATGAACAAAGATGATACACTGCTTGAGCAATTTTGCAGTACAGTACAGAATCTGCTATAATTATAGGGATATTACATATTTAAGATACAAAAAAAGTTAAAATAGAAGATAAAAGATTGATAGGTAAAAAGCATAATAGTGACCCAAGCTGATGCATTGCTAAAAGAAAGCCAAATGTACAGTGTGCTTTTGCTAGAGAACTATTAAGGGATCAAGAAGTACAGACAATGAGAGTTTTACAGGGCTTTAAAAATTCTTCAAGAAAGTTGTAAATAGTTTTCTAAGTGCTTTTATGATAGGAGTTGGTATGTAACATCAGAGGACGCTTAAAATTTTCAATGAACTCCACATCATTTGAAATGTCTTTTATTTATAATGTGTTAATCATATTGAACTATAAAAATAATGAAAGAGATAGGATTGTTTTAATGTATAAAAATTATGGGGATCAATAGTGAGACAACAAAATTGCTATGAAATGGTATGACAGAATTAATTAATAGCAATCAGTTGAAGAAAAGGAAACAGTCATCAATGGACCAGCTAGTAATTTGACTGATTCGATGGGGATAATACACTTTTTTTAAAGATCTCATTATAATGCTAAAATAAGTGCATTCAAATTTTTGAATGCCATATAAAGCATTCGTTAGGAATTTTCTCACCAATAAACTTTGCTGTTAAACCTCTAGAAAGTCCCATTAATTAACTTGGACCACGTTTTTCCTAAATGTTCATCTCCAAACTCAACTTGTCACATTCCTGCTTCTGAAGGAGAAGATGTGGGTTGAATTTCCACTCAGATGCAAGTGAAATAACCTTGGCTAACACACTACGGCAATATTGAGGAAGTGTTGCATTACTGAAGATGTCTATTTTACATGCAACTCCAAACTAATGCCTGCTTTCTCTGGTGGGCGAAAGCTGTCCAGAAGTTTGACTTCGAAGAAGAGTAGGTGAGTTGATCCACCTTCCTATTCCGGCTTCTTTCCCCTTCCTTTCCAGACCTGATGAAGGGTCTTGGCCTGAAACAACAATTGTCTATTTATTTCTATGGAGGCCACCTGAACTGCTGAGTTCCTTCAGAATTTTGTGTCCATCGGGCTGCTCAATGTTCATTTTTCAGTCACTGTTACTAAACTTATCATGACAAAATCATGTTCCTGTTTTGGATATTCTTTGTGACAACTTCTCCCCATCTCCCTTCTCAACTTTTTGGCCATACTTTGGTCACCTACTCATTTGTCACTTATCTAGGGAGGGCCTGTAGCTCAATTTTCAACTTGCCTTTGTCTGTGTCTAAATGTTGATGTCCACAGCTTCAGGGCACAGAGGAAATGAATCTCACAAAGGAAAAACAATATTGTGCCTGCCTTGAAACCCATCTTTCAAACAAAGGGCGCTGCTTCCTGCACGCATGTAGAACTCATTGACTTTATTAACTTTGCCTCCAACTCTCACCCTGCCCTCAAGTTTACCTGGTCCATTTCCGACACCTCCCTCCCCTTTCTAGATCTTTCTGTCTCTGTCTCTGGAGACAGCTTATCCACTGATGTCTACTATAAGCCTACTGACTCTCACAGCTATCTGGACTATTCCTCTTCTCACCCTGTCTCTTGCAAAAACGCCATCCCCTTCTCGCAATTCCTCCATCTCCGCCGCATCTGCTCTCAGGATGAGGCTTTTCATTCTAGGACGAGGGAGATGTCTTCATTTTTTAAAGAAAGGGGCTTCCCTTCCTCCACTATCAACTCTGCTCTTAAACGCATCTCCCCCATTTCACGTACATCTGCTCTCACTCCATCCTCCCACCACCCCACTAGGAATAGGGTTCCCCTGGTCCTCACCTACCACCCCACCAGCCTCCGGGTCCAACATATTATTCTCCGTAACTTCCGCCACCTCCAACGGGATCCCACCACTAAGCACATCTTTCCCTCCCCCCCTCTCTCTGCATTCCGCAGGGAACGCTCCCTACACAACTCCCTTGTCCATTCGTCCCCCCCCATCCCTCCCCACTGATCTCCCTCCTGGCACTTATCCGTGTAAGCGGAACAAGTGCTACACATGCCCTTACACTTCCTCCCTTACCACCATTCAGGGCCCCAAACAGTCCTTCCAGGTGAGGCATCACTTCACCTGTGAGTCGACTGGGGTGATATACTGCGTCCGGTGCTCCCGATGTGGCCTTTTATATATTGGTGAGACCCGACGCAGACTGGGAGACCGCTTTGCTGAACATCTACGCTCTGTCCGCCAGAGAAAGCAGGATCTCCCAGTGGCCACACATTTTAATTCCATATCCCATTCCCATTCTGACATGTCTATCCACGGCCTCCTCTACTGTAAAGATGAAGCCACACTCAGGTTGGAGGAACAACACCTTATATTCCGTCTGGGTAGCCTCCAACCTGATGGCATGAACATCGACTTCTCTAACTTCCGCTAAGGCCCCACCTCCCCCTCGTACCCCATCTGTTACTCATTTTTATGCACACAATCTTTCTCTCACTCTCCTTTTTCTCCCTCTGTCCCTCTGAATATACCTCTTGCCCATCCTCTGGGTCACCCCCCCCTTGTCTTTCTTCCCGGACCTCCTGTCCCATGATCCTCTCGTAACCCCTTTTGCCTATCACCTGTCCAGCTCTCGGCTCTATCCCTCCCCCTTCTGTCTTCTCCTATCATTTTGGATCTCCCCCTCCCCCTCCAGCTTTCAAATCCCTTACTCACTCTTCCTTCAGTTAGTCCTGACGAAGGGTCTCGGCCTGAAATGTCGACTGCGCCTCTTCCTATAGATGCTGCTTGGCCTGCTGCGTTCACCAGCAACTTTGATGTATGTTGCTTGAATTTCCAGCATCTGCAGAATTCCTGTTGTTTGCTTTCAAACAAAGGGACTTACATGCAAATTAGTTATTCGCTCTCAAATGTACTTCAGCACTATTACCAAAACTGCTTATTTCTTCTTTGTTATGTAATCCCCAATTCTTTGCGTTGCCTCCCTTAGATTGATTTTTTTCCTTCCTATTTGTACAGCTCATGTGATTTCTACAAACACCATATTTCTTTGTTTTCTAACACTGACTTTTCTTGTTTCCCTTTCCCTCTTGACTGCACTTTCTTTCTTCTGCATGTTTCTTATTCTCCCCGTAAAGCTTGTATACTGAATCTTTCATGACAAAGAACCCCTGCTGTTTTAATAACGTTCTTCAGTGGCTAATATTTGGGTGATCTACTTGGACAGCCCAGTGACAAAGCTGAGTAATTTGCCCAACAGTAGAATATATGAACCAGCTGGCAGCTTCACTGAAGCAAATACAGAAACGCATTCAGACAACCATAACTGCCTAAGGTTTATGAAGCATAAAGCTACACAATAGAATGTCTCCTTCAGTTACATTGTGAATTTTAGTGCAAAATAATAAAAACTGATTTTGTTTACACAAATTAATTATATCCGTGCACTTTATTAGACCTTGAAGTTCAAAG
The DNA here is from genome assembly GCF_963921235.1 of Mobula hypostoma. Classification (NCBI taxonomy): domain Eukaryota; kingdom Metazoa; phylum Chordata; class Chondrichthyes; order Myliobatiformes; family Myliobatidae; genus Mobula; species Mobula hypostoma. The sequence goes on from NC_086111.1 coordinate 46,573,010, forward strand.
GAGAAGCTGACAATATTTACACTACCTCCAGAGAGGGATGAATATCTGAAGCGTTTAATGAAATAAACCTCTTCCTTTGCATTTTGTTCAGTTTACTACACAATTTCTCAGAAGAAATGCAGCTTCTTTTCTCTTGGCCTAATTTATCCTGTCCACTTCATCAGCCCTCTGTGGCAAATTATTATGCAACTCTGTTACCTTCTTAGCAAGAAAATTCTATTGGATTCTTCTTTTCATTCCTATTACACTTTATTGTTTCCTTGAAACTGGATCTATTCCTACTGGACGATATTTCCTCAGTTAGCTTTGTTAACCTCCATTTTAACTAGACCAATGTGAGGATGCTGTTATAAAGAGATCAAGTGCAACTACTCTAACTGGATAGCAAACAATTCTACAAACCTCACATAATTCAATTCACACCCTTTTTCCTCAGTAGTAACAGCTCCAACTCCTGAAATTCCTACAACTGCTACAATGTTCTGTCTTTGGAATTTTTTTTTCTTTGTCATTATTTTGCTCCGTTTCATCTTATTTCAGATTCTTAGAATTATTTTCTCTTTAATATCACCCTGCTCTTCGTCCCTTCCTTATTTAGTGGCAAGTTATAACTTTCTCATTTGGGATATATGACCTATTTTATTTTGATCTGCGTTTGTATTTTGAGATTCTTACTGTTAAATATGATTTTGTGATCTTTAGTATGTCTTTGTATGTTATCTCCTGTGAAGTTAATAAGCAGAAGCCAGTAATTTTTTCCCTATTCTTTTCTCCTCCCACCTCCTCAAATGAAAACTAACCCATTGGGTGAAAAGTCTAAGGAGTACAGTGACAAAGTCAAAGTAGTCAGTCAAAAGAATTTTATTGTCAAAGTGTGTATATGCTGAGATTCATTCTCCTGCAAGCATTCACTGTAGAACAAGGAAATACAATACAGTCAATGAAAAACTACTTGCAAAGACTGACAAGGTAGTTTTGTGAGCTGCCTGCAAAATATTGCTGCGTATTGCCAGCGCCACCTTGCCTTTCTAGATGTGCCATGTGATGCTACATGATAGAAGCAATGCAAATGTTCAGAAAATGAGGACAAGTTGATCTCACAGTTACTGTTTTCAGTGCTCAGGAAACAATTGGGAATGCATGATATAAAAAAAAATACCATTGCTTTCAATACATATTATATATCCATATGATGACTTGGCATGATAACCCCGACAGGTGGGAGGTGGTTCATCAACCCAGGTAAGTGTGAAGTGGTTCATTTTGGTAGGTCAAATATGATGGTGGAATATAGTATTAATGGCAAGACTCTTGGCAGTGTGAAGGATCAGAGGGATCTTGGGGTCCGAGTCCATAGGACACTCAAAGCTGCTGTGCAGGTTGACTCTGTGGTTAAGAAAGCATACGGTGTATTGGCCTTCATCAATCATGGGATTGAGTTTAGGAGCCTAGAGGTAATGTTGCAGCTATATAGGACCCTGGTCAGACACCACTTGGAGTACTGTGCTCAGTTCTGGTCGCCTCACTATAGGAAGGATGTGGAAACCATAGAAAGGGTGCAGAGGAGACTTACAAGGGTGTTGCCCAGATTGGGGAGCATGCCTTATGAGAATAGGTTGAGTGAACTGGCCTTTTTTCCTTGGAGCGATGGAGGACGAGAGGTGACCTGATAGAGGTGTATAAGATGATGAGAGGCATTGATCATGCGGATAGTCAGAGGCTTTTTCCCAGGCCTGAAATGGCTAACATGAGAGGGCACAGTTTTAAGGTGCTTGGAAGCGGGTACAGAGAAGATGTCAGAGGTAAGTTTTTTATGCAGAGAGTGATGATTGCGTGGAATGGGCTGCTGGAGGCGGATACGATAGGGTCTTTTAAGAGACTCCTGGACAGGTACATGGAGCTCAGAAAAATAGAGTGCTATGGGTAACCCTGGGTAATTTCTAAGGTAAGGACATGTTCGGTACAGCTTTGTGGGTCAAAGGGCCTGTATTGTGCTGTAGGTTTTCTATGTTTCTATGATTTCAAACCGCATTGATTATAAGACACCAGTAAGAGTAAGAAGGCTGCTAACAATCTTCAGGGCAATTGATGCATTGCCCATTCTTCACAGAAAAATGTGAGAGGATGTATTTTGGGAGAAAGAAAAAGGAGAAGCTAAATAATGCAACTTCAAGGAACAAGCTGCAAGACAACAGAAGCTGACAAGCCTCGAAGGCTGTTAGAGTAGCAAAAGGGATCATGAGCTTAGAAAAGGATAAGAATACAAAAAAGAGGAAGTTACATTAAACAATTGTCAGACCTCAGCTGGAATATCTTGTCCATTTCTGTGTCTCATGTTTTAGAAATGAATTGAAGCTTTGGAGAGAGTGCTGGAAAGATCTGCTTGAATGGTACCATGGATACGAGACTAGTTTCACAGAGTGGAGAGACTGCAGTTCCCCTTGCAGCAAAGGAGATTACAGTGAGATTCAAGAGATGTTAACAAAGTCATGAATGCTTTCAATACAACGACAAGAAACTGCTTCAGTTTGTGGAACTTAGAGCACATGGATTTAAGGTGATTTAGCTAAAGAATCACAACATGAAGGCATTTAAAAAAAAATACATTCAGTTATTGTGATTTACAATTCATTCTCAGAAAGGGTGATGTAACCCAATTCAAAACAAAATCGAATGTCATTAAAGTGAAGTAAGTGGTAGGTTGAGACAAAAAAATCAATCCAGGAGCTGAATTGAAGTACAGTTCTACAAAGAAGCAGTCTAAAAATAATAATCTGAAAAGATTTTGTCTGAGCCATGTAATTCTATGGTGGTAAGTACCATGCTTCATTTTAGAGGCCAGTTGGATGAGTGCTTTCAGAAGAGTGACTCATGAAAGTAATCAAGCCTTCTTCTGATCAAGACTAATACAGTCAAACTCTTCAATTCTTGTGTGAAATATATTTTGAATCACCTTTCAAAATATAGCATTGCCATGCTTTGTTTCACAAAATATTCATCACATAGAAGTTTTTAACTGGAAAATGTCTTAGTATGAACTAATCACAGGATTTTATTTAAATATTTTGTCATCTTTGGACAATAATTATTTTCCTTGAACCACAGGATCAGTTATGGACATGAGGTAAATGAATTGGAGTTGGATGATAATTATAGATTAAGGATTAAAGATCGGCTTGATTTGTCACATGTACATCATAATATGAAAAAGAGTGAAATGAGTTATTGCATCAACTGCCAACACAGTTTGAAGGTGTGCTGGATTCAGCCCGCAAGTGTTGCCATGTGTCCTGTGTCAACATAGCATGCCCACAGCTTACTATCTGAGCCCATGTGTCTTTGGAATGTGGGAGGAAACCGGAGCACCAGGAGGAAACCCACAGGGTTATGGGGAGAGCATACAAACTGTCCTGATTGTGGTTTTAACTCTTTGCCTTCAAGGTTCAAACCATTATGGTTTTGCAGTGAATTAAAATCAAGAGATGTGTACTGGATACTAAGGAGACTATCTACTTTAAGCTCAGTGTTGTGTTCAGGGGATTCAAAGGTAGGGAGAAATGGAAGAGTATGGTCTAAATCCACCTCTAATTTGCAATCTCAGACTGGGAGACATCTGCTTCAAGCAAACTCAGCCTTTCTAGCATCTTTTCAGAACCAGCTCCCTAACAATTTTCACCCCATACATTTTCTAAGCAACCTCCCTTTTCACCAACACTTTTACAACGTCCTTTTTCCTTTGTAAGTACATGTGCAAAGTGCTGCATTGCCCTTAATCTACCATACCCATTCCCTTTCTACTCACTTATTTTTGATATGACTATGGAAGACTTTCATGTTCCCTTCCATGATGTTTACCAATCTAATCTCACATTCTCACCTTGCGCTTCTTATTTCCTTTGACTTCACCTCTGGGCTTTCTAATTTCAGCCTGGGCTCATTGTGCTTCTCCTACTCTCATTTCTGCCATCAACAGGATTCTGGCTTTGATTGCATCACCTTTTGCCCTCTCAGGAATGTGACATGAGAAGGTAACAATATTGCACCTGAATCATCTTCTTTTCTACAGGGTCTTACACTGATTATTATTTTTGCCTAACAATTTTTAATTTAAGTTCACAATCCATATCTCTTCTGATCTAAGGTCTTCCTCCAGTTAAGGAGTTCTTCTCTGGGTTGCTTCTTGCCCGTTTCCATTCCTAAACTGGATCTCGTGATACAATGATACATGGTCCACTTGCTGGCTTCTTTCTACAGAACCAGATCCAGCAATGCCAACTTGGCCAAGACCAAAGTGATGCAAGGATACATTCATCTTTCTATCCAAGTATGCTGGTTCGTTGTAGAAATGGATATAATAACACTCACTGTTCTACTATCCTTTCCAATGTTAGGATACAAGAGATCCACCTTATAATAAGATCCACCAGTATCACCACTCTATAATTCATGTACCTCTCTATCTCTTTTAGCTATTCTGTAGCCAACAGGATACCTACAGCTACGGTAATGACATACCTACTTCTTCTTAACACAAACAAGTATATTCTCCTTCTCTAGATCTAGAACCTATTCCTTATCAGCACAGCCATCAATAACACTCCTTTTTCACTTACTTCCTTATTTTTCCAGAAATTATATGAATATTGAGTACAAAGATGAGAAAATCTGTTGGTAATTGCCCCCTCCCTTCCACCATTCTCCCTTTCTCGTTTCCTTCTCTCACCTTACCTCTTTACCTGTCCATCGCCTCCCTCTGGCGCTCCCCCCCTCTTCACTTTTTTCCATGATTTTCTACACTCACCTATCATATTCCCCCTCTCCAGCCCTTTAGCTCTTTCACCTATCAACTTCCCAGCTCTTTACTTCACCCCTCCCCCTTCCTGGTTTCACCCATCACCTTGTACTTCATGCTCTAACTTCTCATCTTTTCTTTCCAGTCCTGATGAAGGCTCTCAGCCCAACACTCAACTGTTTACTCTTTTCCATAGATACTGCCTGGCCTGCTGAGTTCCTCCAGCATTTTGCGTGTGTTGCATGAATATTTAGTACCTTTGTTAAGCCATTTCTTTTAATAGCATGCCATCACAATCCCATGTGAGATTTAGAGTCTTAGACTCGTGTAGTTATACATAGGCAAAAGGCCGTTCAGCCAAATCAACCCACACTGACAGTGGACACACTTCTGGCTATACGATGATGCTGTGGCTGAGCTGGTTGAAAGGTTCAAGTTCATAGAAGCAAACGTTACCAATAGCCTTTCCTAGTCCAATCGCGTAGATGCCATGGCCAAGAAAAAGCACACTAGCACCTCTACTTCCTCAGGAACCTAAAGGAATTTGGCCCCCTTGACCCTCACCAAGATGCATCATAGAAACCATCGTATCCAGGTTCATCATCACTTGGTACAGCAACTTCTCTGCTGAGACCGCAAGAGACTGCAAGGAATTGTGGACACAGCTTACCACATCACAGAATCTCCATGGGCTCTGACTAGACTGTGGTAAAGTAGTCAACATAATCAAAGACTCCTGCTGCTCAGGACATTCTTTGTTCTGCCCCCTCCCATCAGGAAGAAGGTACAAAAGCCTATGCTCATTTACTCCTTGGCTCAGGCATCTTCCATCCTACTGTTACAAGACTTTTGAGAGGATCTCTTGTACAATACGATGGACTGACCTCACCATCTACCTCACCATAGCTTTGAAACCAATTGTCTGCTTGCACTGCATTTTCTCTCTAACTAACATTTTATTCAGCACTCTGCTAGTGTTTTTTCCTTGTACTACCTCAGCATATTGATGCAATGAAATTATCTTTCGGGATGGTATGCAATATTTAATGTTTTTCACTTTATCCCTGTACGTGTGACAATAAAATCAATTTAGCAATTTATCAGTGGCCTCTCTTCTGTATAAATCCCATCTTCTACCATTTTCCCATACCTTTCCAAGCCTAGCTGATTTCAGTGCTCGTCTAGACACTCAAGCATCGTCAACAGTTCAGCTTCACCCACTCTCTCAGGCAGTGCAGTCCAGGTATTTACCACTTAGCAGGTGAGTAGAGTCACCTAAATCCCCTTTAAACCTACCCCCTTATGCTAAACCTGTATTCTCCAGTTTTATACACCTCAGATACAGGGAATGGTTTCCTGTGGTCTACCCTATATATATTGTACACCTCATAATGTTGTATTCTTCAATCACATCTCCTCTTAATGTCTTCTGCTCAGGTCTAGTTTCTCTTGTTTCTCCAAATGTTTTTACCGCACTTAAGCTATTAACGCTCATGTACTCTAAACCTATTTTTGACCTTTTTGCCACCTCTCTTAGGTTGCTGTCACCAACTCTGTCTTGTTTCTTACTTTAATGCAGGGGATCGCAACCCGTTTTATTCCATGGAGCCCTACTATTCACTGAGGGGGTCCCAACCAGGTTGGGAGATTGCATTAAAGTTTAATGCAATCTCAATTTCTCAGTCCCTTGTGTATATTTTTCTAATGCAAATGTCCTCCCTGCTACCACATGAAATGCCTCCTGAACGCTCGCCTCAGTGGGCACACTGATCCCTGTCCTTTTGAGATCCAACTCATCCATCTTTAAACCTCTATAGATGTATTCTGACAGGCTGCATCACTGTCTAGTATTGGGGGGGGGGGGGGGGAGGCTACTGCACAGGACCGAAAGAGGCTGCAGAGGGTTGTAAATCTAGTCAGCTCCATCTTGGGTACTAGCCTACAAAGTACTCAGGACATCTTAGGGAGCAGTGTTTCAGAAAGGCAGTGTCCATTATTAAGGACCTCCAGCACCCAGGACATGCCCTTTTCTCACTGTTACCATCAGGTAGGAGGTATAGAAGCCTGAAGACACACACTCAGCGATTCAGGAACAGCTTCTTCTCCTATGCCATCCGATTTCGAACAATTTCGAGCGAGGCTGGAGGCGATATCAGATGCACGCAACTCCGGCAGGATTTGCAAGACATTACTTCCTACAAAGCGCAACCCAATAGCATGAATGGCAGCGATGCTTCAATACCAGATGAACTCAACGCCTTCTATGCACACTTTGAAAGGGAGAATACACTACAGCTGTGAAGATCCCTGCTGCACCTGATGAGCCTGTGATCTCCGTCTCAGAGGCCGACGTCAGACTGTCTTTAAAGAGCCTGAACCCTCGCAAGGCAGAAGGTCCCCATGGAGTAACTGGTATAACTCTGAAAACCCGTGCCAACCAACTAGCGGGAGTATTCAAGGACATTTTCAACCTCTCACTGCTACGGGTAGAAGTTCACACTTGCTTTAAAAAGGTAACAATTATGCCTGTGCTAAAGAAGAGTAATGTGGGCTGCCTTAATGACTATCGCCCAGTAGCACTCACATCGACAGTGATGAAATGCTTTGAGAGGTTGGTTATGACTAGACTGAACTCCTGCCTCAGCAAGACCTGGACCCATTGCAATTTGCCAATTGCCACAATAGATCAATGGCAGATGCAATCTCCATGGCTCTTCACATGGCTTTAGACCACCTAGACAACACAAGCACCTACGTCAGGACGCTTTTCATCGACTATAGCTCAGCAATTAATACCATCATTCCCACAATCCTAATTGAGAAGTTGCAGAACCTGGGCCTCTGTACCTCCCTCTGTAATTGGATCCTCGACTTCCTAACCAGAAGACCACAGTCTGTGCGGATTGGTGATAACATATCCTCTTCGCTGACGATCAACACTGGTGCACCTCAGGGGTGTGTGCTTAGCCCACTGCTCTACTCTCTGTATACATATAACTGTGTAGCTAGGCATAGATCAAACACCATATACAAATTTTCTGATGATACAACCATCGCTGGTAGAATCTCAGGTGGTGACGAGCAGGCATACAGGAGTGAGATATGCCAACTAGTGGAGTGGTGCCGCATCAACAACCTGACATTCAATGTCAGTAAGACAAAATAGCTGATTGTGAACTTCAGGAAGGATAAGACGAAGGAACATGTACCAATCCTCATAGAGGGATCAGAAGTGGAGAGAGTGAGCAGCTTCAAGTTCCTGGGTGTCAAGATCTCTGAGGATCTAACCTGGTCCCAGCACATTGATATAGTCATAAAGAAGCCAAGACAATGGCTATACTTTATTAGGAGTTTGAAGAGATTTGGCATGGCAACAAATACGCTCAAAAACTTCTATAGTTGTACCGTGGAGAGCATTCTGACAGGCTGCATCACTGTCTGGTTTGGAGGGGCTACTGCGCAGGACCAAAAGAAGCTGCAGAAGGCGGTAAATCTAGTCAACTCCATCTTAGGCACTACCCTACAAAGTATCCAGGACATCTTTAGGAAGCGGTGTCTTAGAAAGGCAGCACCCATTATTAAAGACCTCCAGCATCCAGGACATGCCCTTTTCTCACTGTTACCATCAGGTAGGAGATACAGAAACCTGAAGGCGCACACTCAGCGATTCAGGAACAGCTTCTTCCCCTCTGCCATCCGATTCCTAAATGGACTTTGACGCTTTGGACACTACCTCACCTTTTTTAAAATATACAGTATTTCTGTTTTTGCACATTTTTTAAAATAATCTATTTTGATTTACTTGTTTATTTATTATGTTTTATTTTATTTATTACTTTTCTTCTCTCTGCTAGATCACGTATTGCATTGAACTGCTGCTGCTAAGTTAACAAATTTCACGTCACATGCCGGTGATAATAAACCTGATTCTGATTCTTAAATGGACATTGAATCTTTGGACACTACCTCACTTTTTTTAAACTATACAATTTTTCTGTTTTTTGCATGTTTTTAAAAATCTATTCAATATATGTATACTGTAATTGATTTACTTATATATCATTTTTATTTTTTTCTATATTATGTATTACATTGAACTGCTGCAGCTAAGTTAACAAATTTCATGTCACATGCCAATGATAATAAAGCTGATGCTAATTCTCAGTCTGATTCTGAACGGGTATCCCTGGTACCAGCACTGGTTTCAGTGCTACTCTCTTTTTGCTTCAAGCAATGCATGAACTTAACTTCCTTATCCTCCTGTTTTGGCTCTCCCTGACCCATTGGGAGGGTGGGAGAGGTTATACGATATCTAGGCAAATAGAACAAAAGTACAAATCAATATCAATCCAAATAAATGATGGAATAACCAAATGGAAAGATTTGCTCATTTTCCTTTGTCATTAATTCTTCAATAACTTTGAAAACTGATGCCAACCTGATGAATCATGAAATGGGAAATGTAGAGCATTATCATTGACAAAAGATGAAAGCTACCACATCCCATTTCCTCCTGACATGGTGTTAATGTTCGGATAAACACAATTTCTGTTGTAAATTATTAAGATTCTTTGGTTGGCCCTTAATGCTGACTAATGCTTACACACTTTTTAGTGATGTCAGTAAGATGCATTAACTCTTCCAAGCAATTGGCTGCCCTACATAGCAGGGAGAAGGCAAAAAATATTAAAAATTCACTGAATTTTGCAAAGAAGATGAATAATTATAGGACACAAGATGACAGCTGATTGAAATAAGCTCTGCACCCACTTTATATTCTGCAACATTATCTTTTTTATAATTACAACACTTACTGTAGTTTAAGGCAACTGATAAGGAGAGAGAATACCACTCAGAGTTCCCAGTGACAGCAAGTGTAGGCTTGCTCTATATAATTATTTTAATGTCTGTCAGATAATCAAATTATATGTTAATTCTGTGCAATTTAAGTGACACAGATTTGAAGAGAACAGTGCAACGCTCTGTGTAGAGTCAATGTGAATTTCTTTCAGATGATTCCAAGGTGCTTGCAAACTGTGGCTATACTTTGAGATCATCTTGCTCAGAGACACAGGCAACAGTAAGGTGTGGCTATGTTCCTGCAGCTGGCTATAATCACAGCAATTCCATGCCTGCACTATGAAAGGAAAAGTGGAATAAATCCTGAATCTGTCAAGTTAAAATGGAAATGAAGATCCAAGCATAGGGGACCATAATGGATAATTTTGAAGCGTCCTGCACTTTCTCTGTCCAGAAGCAGAAGACAGTCTGGCCAAAGGTGAACCCAGAGATAAGACCATAAGATATAGGAGAAGTAGGCCATTTGGCCCATTGAGTCTGCTCTGCCATTCAATCATGGGCTGATCCAATTCTTCCAGTCATCCCCACTCCCTTGCCTTCTCCCCATACCCTTTGATGCCCTGGCTAATCAAGAACCTATCTATCTCTGCATTAAATACACCCAATGACTTGGCCTCCACAGCCACTTGTGGCAACAAATTACACAGATTTACCACCCTCTGACTAAAGTAATTTCTCCGCATCTCTGTTCTAAATGGACGTCCTTCAATCGTGAAGTTGTGCCCTCTTGTCCTAGAATCCTCTACCATGGGAAATGACTTTGCTATATCTAATCTGTTCAGGTCTTTTAACATTCAGAATGTTTCTATGAGATCCCCACTCATTCTCCTGAACTCCAGGGAATACAGCCCAAGAGCTGCCAGACGTTCCTCATATGGTAACCTTTTCATTCCTGGAATCATTCTTGTGAATCTTCTCTGAACCCTCTCCAATGTCAGTATATCCTTTCGAAAATATGGAGCCCAAAACTGCACACAATACTCCAAGTGTGGTTTCAAGAGTGCCTTATAGAGCCTCAACATCACATCCCTGCTCTTATATTCTATACCTCTAGAAACATTGCATTCACCTTCTTCACAACCGAATCAACCTGGAGGTTAACCTTTAGGGTATCTTGCACAAGGTCTCCCAAGTTTCTTTGCATCTCTGCATTTTGAATTCTCTCCCCATCTAAACAATAGTCTGCCCATTTATTTCCTCCACCAAAGTGCATGACCATACACTTTCCAACATTCGATGAAGATTTGGAATTCTCCATTCTGTACAGCAGTGCAGATACACATTGAATTCACTCAATCACTGAGGTGGATAGATTTTTTGATTTTGAGGGAATCAAGAGCTATAGATCCAGTGCAGGAAATTGGTGTTAAGGTAGATGATTAGCCATGATCTTGATGAATGATGGAGCAGGAGTGAAGGGCTAAAGAGACTATTTCTGCTCTTATTTCTTATGTTCTTCACTCAGTCAAGAGCTTGGCAGAATCATTAAGAGGACAAGTTGTGGCCACAATGATGAGATGAGTGGCATGAGGATGTCAGGTTAGACGCACTGGCCCGAAATTTCTTTGTTGAAATTATTTCGTCACCTAGTCTGCTAAAATCTAGGTTAAAGCCTCTTAATATTTATTTTCTAGTCAGCACTGCAGGTAAGGACTGTACCTTCGATGTCTGTGTCTGCAAAAACATCTCTTTTACCTACTCTTAGGATGCTAATAAACTCCAAAACTTTAGGCATTAGTGTAAGGCAGGTGTTCCCAGCCCAGGGTCCATGGACCCCTTGCTTAAAGGTATTGGTCCATTATGTAAAAAAAAAAGGGTTGGGAACCCCTGGTGTAAGACATCTTTTGTATAATAATGACTGAGAGGTAAAGATGTTATCCTGAGGTGGAAATTCCCAGAGTCAGAAATAGATGCCACTTCATCTTAGCTGTGGGATCTAACTTCACTACACATAAAAATGGACCCCTCCTACAGATCTCAGACAAAACCTATAACTTGAATGGTGATCTGAAAGCAAAATAAGAACTACCTGATGACATCTATTGTGTTATAAGCTGTTCAGGCAAATCAGGTACCAATAAAAAGGGACCTCACATAGGCAGGGGAGAAGCCTGGCCAACAACATGGAGATCCCTGCTTAATGAAAGAGAACCAAGCCTTTGCTTTGGATTTGGAAAGTCAGAAGACCAAATGAACAGGAGAATGGAATAACCAGGATGAACTGATCACTTGCTTCGGTAGGCTCAGATAGACATTTTGCTCACATACAAGTTTCGTTCATGATTACAGGACTGTAATTACTAGGTCTAATAAACCTGAACTCTGAATGTTTGACTCAAATGCACAAAAACAAAAAGGGAAAAAAAAACTTCTTGGTCGTTTGATTTGAACAAAGCAGAACTGTCCCAAGTCTTACCTTCTCATATTTGCCTATAGAACCTAATTCCTGATTTTAGATACGTTGAAAAAAATCTGTCTTCAGTTTAAATGACTTGAATGAGCTAGCTTCCACAACCCTTTGAGGACTCCAGAGATGCACTATCCTCCAAGAGAAGAAATTTCTGTGTTTCAGTTTTAAATGACTCCCTCTTATTTATACCTGTTTCTTCTAATTTGAGACTGTCTCATGAGGAAGTATTTCCATATCTAAAGATCACCCATCATTCTTCTAAACTTCACAAAATACAGGCCCAATTTCTAAAAGCTCTCATGATAAGCCAATCTTCTCATCCGAGGTATTAGCCTAGTGTATATCTTTGGAACTGCTCCATATCCCTTTTTTTAAAATGCATGGTCTCACCAAACCCTGTATAATCATAACAATACTTCCCTTTTTCTAAACTCCAGTCTCTCTGCAGTACTTTGACTTAACTATTTTTGTGCCTACCTGCCTGTTAACTTTTTGTGAATCACATACAGGAACACCAAATCCCTACGTACTTAACTCATCTGCTATTTCTCTCCATTTAGATTCCGCTTATTGATGCGCATAACCTCATCAGCTTCCAACTTTAAACTTTAACTTGCTGAGTTTTTGCCAACTCATCCGAGAGAAACAAAAGTTTGCTGTGAAGTTTCTGAGGGCCTCAGTCCTCTTTGGATTCAATAGCAAAGTGCCAACATTGTGCCTTGCCCTGTACTTAAAGCTGGGTGATCTGCCTGCTGAACCTAAGTCAGGTCAGGGACAGTAACTTCATTCATTTCAATGTAGAGCAATAGCCATGAGGGACGGAGGGAAGTATACACTAAGGTATATATCTTTTTTTTAAGTAATTGAGTTTATTTAAAGTTTTTAATTGATTTTACATGATTATAAATAGGCTTTTGAATGTATCTCAGTGTCAGATTCATTCACAAATTTTCAAAATAATTTTGACAGCGTTGATAGCTAACTTAGCCAGAGGTTCTGATTTATTATTTCAAATAGATTGGATAAGGACGTCAACTGACAGAGTGTGGGTGACTTTGAAGCTTTAAAGCCAAGAATACAAGTTTTAGTGAACAACTTTATTCTCCAAGTAAACAACATTTTCTTGCTCTGGAGTTACAAATACAGGGAAGTGGTCAGATAATGCAATTACAGCACGCCAGCAATCAGGTTGTCACGAATCTGCCTGATGAGCCACTGGTCATCACCTGATCATCACATGGCAGCTGGTAGAACCTGTAGGCTGATTTATACTGGTGTGTCAACTCGACACCTTAGCCTACGCAAATGGCCTATGCGCGTTGTGGGCATTTATACTTGTGTGTTGGTGTGTCTGCGTCGCTCTGCAATTCAGGCACGTCGCGCATGCGCACACATCTGCCCGTGCAAGGCTTCATGGTCATGGTAATCTTTCTCGGGGTAAACAAGTTTAAAGCGAGCGTCTTTTTTCATCAAAGGGAAATGTGTCCTCCATAATCTCGGAGGTCTGTAAAGCTTTATGGGAAGCATTGCAGCCAGAGTTCCTTCCCTGCCCTTCAGTCTCCCAATGGGAAGCTATTGCAGTGTAGGAGGAAATGCGATGTTACCAAGTGGACCAATCACAGTTGTAGCGGTCTGCGTTGCTGCGACGCGTAGTTACATTTTGGGAGAGGTGTGCATCAGGCTACGGTGTAGGGATCCATGTAGGCTCTGCGTAGGGTTCGCAGCGACGCCGTACCTACAGCATCAAGTTGACGCACAAGTATAAATCAGCCTTGACCCTTAACATTTCACAAAGACAGAAACCATGTATGAAAGAGCATACATATGGTCTCATTAAGTCTGAACTTAATGAGACCCTGACCCCAACAAATTACGGATCTCTTACCTACTCCCTCTAGATACACATATCCAAATGCTGAATCAACTTTCTTGAATAAACGAGGCAATAATGAGCTGCTTGACACAAGCAAGCTACAATGCAATGTACAGAACTTGTAAATGATCATAAATGCGGTAGCATCTACAGGTAAAAGCATAATGATTACACAGGGAACAGAGGATAGTTCCATGCAAATAAAGCCCAGTCACTTTTAACAGCATTGATTCTCAATATGTTTGATGCAGGAATAACAGAAAAATATATTTTTTAAAACCACAATAGTCTTATAGATAGCCACTTCTATCCAAAGGATTGATTCAACTTTTCTCTGGATCTTCTCTGGATGCCTTTATATGAGATAAATAGTAGAAAAAGTTCTCATTCAATTATATATGGTCAATGTGCAATGTAGAAACACTAGCATGGTGAACCAAAGTTCAATGGCGGGGCTTAATCTGCCCTTGTTATCATTTTGTGCATTTAGCCACGCAACAGAGTTAAATGTCTGTTTCGCGGCATTTTATCTGAACATCCAACCGTCTGCATTGCTGATAGTTTCTGTGTGCAGTGTCATGAAAGAGGGGAAATCATTGCGATAATCAAGGATGCTACACAACTTGGATCCCTCCTGCTTCTGAGAGGAACTGTGATCATTAGAAATTCTCCACCAGCAATATCAAGTAACTTCTACTCCAAACCACATTATCTGTGAAGAAAACAAGGCATTTTCAGCCTCTCCCATCAGTAGGTGGTAGCAGGAGGTCCAAGTTCATCTACTGGTGCTTTCTTTGATAAAAAGATTACAAACTAGAACATTTTAACATCCTAATAGGCTATTACATTATTCCATATAATAATATCTTAATTAACATTCCATAATACTCTTAGAATTAATTCTCATTTTTAAAAAATAAAATGCATTGATGATTGATCGGTATTTATTGTTGGGGCTTCATGTGATGTCAGAAATTCTTAAAATTTGACATAGGCTTACTATACACAACCTAGAAAATATACAGAGCTATTTAATAATACAGCAAAATATTACTTACAATCAGAGGACCACGGTTGTTTTCACGATATTTATTTTGGAAGAAAATATACACCACTGTAGCTGCCAACGAATAGAGAAACGCAAAGACTGCGATGGTGACAAAGAACTCAGCAGATGAGGAGTAGTCACCTATCAGAAACAGACGCTCCTGCCTTTTGCCTTCACAGGTGGGTGCATCGAAATACACTTGGTGTAACCTGAAAGTACATATCATAGTATGACTGAATTACTCTTAGCATTTTTATTAGAATGAATATTGTTTATATGATATTTCATTTACTAAAATATACTTAAGTTAAACCAGAGTGGATAACACAATTTGACATTATTTTGGCCACAATATTATTTGTTGTGTATCTCTCTCCTTGGTTACAGCTAGATTTACAGCAAACAAGTGTACTTTACAGCAAAGTCTATTTAAGCATTTTGTTTTTAAAAAGAGGTTCTACACATTGCAGTGTACAGAACTTGCAGATGGTCGTCTATAGGCAAAACCACCATAATGACTTCAGCCAAACACTGTGAGCAGAGGACAGTTACATACAAATTATATGCAAAAGATAAATCGCAGTCACTTTTAACAGCATGGGTCCTTGGCATGACTTACGCAGGAATGACACAAATATCTTTTTCCCAGCAATAGTTTTATCATAATAGCTAGCTAGATTCTCACAGTGCCTTTAATCCCATAGTTGAGAATTGCCAAATTGTCCATTAAGCCTGGCTCTAAATTTAAATTCACTAATAAAACTTCAAACATCACATATCATCTTCTGAGCATGAGATTGTTGAATTCTTTGGAGGTCAAGTTGGAAATCACTTGTCTAGGGTTTGTAGATTTAATGTTACCAAAGGCTACAATTGTGGGAATCTGGAGCAACAAGCAATCTCCTTGTGGACCTCAGCAGGTCATGCAGCATTTGTGGGAGGAAAGGAATTCTTAACATTTTGGGTTGGTACGATCCAACCTGAAAAATCAACAATTCCTTTCCTCCTGCAGATGCTGCATGACCTGCTGAGCTCCGCGAGGAGATTGCTTGTTGCTTTGTGGTTTTGATCTTTCCTGCTACTGAATGGACTGGCCTCTAAATGAGTCCCAAGTTATGGAGGGAGGCGATCATGGCTGACCTTGCTTAAGATTTAAGTCATGCATACCGCCAGGTTCAAGGAAAGCTTCTGCCTTGCTGTTATGTGACATGTTCCTTGTATGATAAGATGGACATTACACTTCATAGTCTAACCTGTTATGATCTTAGACCACAAAGCCGTAAGATACAGGAGCAGAATTAGGCCATTTGGCCCATCGAGTCTGCTCTGGCATTCCACCATGGCTGATCCGTTTTCTCTCAGCCCCAATCTCCTGCCTTCTCCCCATATCCTTTCATGCCCTGATCAATCAAAAATCCTTTTAGAATGGAGCCAAGATCTTGGCCTCCACAGCTGCCTATGGCAACGAATTCCACTGATTCACCAATCTCAGGCTTAAGAAATTCCTCCTCATTGCCATTCTAAAAGGATACTCTTCTATTCTGAGGCTGTGTCCTCTGGTCCTAGAGTCTCCCACCATAGGAAACATTCTATCCAAATCCATGCTATCGAGGCCTTTCAACACTTGATAGGTTTCAATTCGGTCAGCTCTCATTTTTCTGAACTCCAGTGTACACAGTCCCAGAGCCATCAAGCACACTTCATATGACACACCGTTCAATCCTGGAATCATTTTGGTGAACCTCCTTTGAACCTTCTCCCGGGTCTTGTACTTTACTATCTACCTCCTGCGTTTTCTCCATAGCTGTGCACTATATTCTGCATTCTGTTACTGTTTTACCTTCTGCACTATGTCATAGCTTGATCTCTATGAAGAGTATGCAAGAAAAGCGTTTCACTGTACCTTGGTACAGGTTATAATAATAATTCAATAGACCTGCTCCTATAAAGGACTTCACTAAAATGAACTTAGATGTGACAAAAGCCCAGCACATACCAACAGACTGAAAGTTTTTCCATTTTTTAATTTAAAAGTACAGATTTTGCAACACTTTTTTCATAACTTCTTGTAATGATTTGGTCATTGAAACTTGCAAAATGGAAAAGTTTCTCAATTATGGTTGTATATTGATGTTATTCTTTTAAAAATCCAAACAACAAAACTTCAAAGCAAATGTTATTATCAGAGTACACATATGTTACCATATACAACCTTGAGAGTCCTTTTTCCTGCAAGCATACTCAGCAGATCTATAGAATTGTAACTTTGACAAGATTAATGAAAGATCAGGCAAAGTCCAGAATATAACAAACTGTGCAAATGCAAATATGAGTAAAAAATAATAAGTAATGAGAACATGAAATAACAAGCTAAAGATTCCTTAAAGTAAGATCATTGGTTGTGGGAACATCTCAATAAATGAGTGTAGTTATCCACTTTTGTTAAAGAGCCTGTTGGTTGGGGGTAGTAACTGTTCTTGAACCTGGTGGTGCAAGTCCTGAGGCTCTTGTAGTGTACCTTCTATCTGATGGCAGCAGTGCGAAAAGAACATGGCCAGGGTGGTGGATAACTTTGATGATGGATGCTGCTTTCTATGGCAGTGTTTCATGTAGATGTGCTCAATGTTTGGGAGGGCTTTACCCATGATATATTGGGCAGAATCCACTACCTTTTGTCAGATTTTCCGTTCGAAGGCATTGGTGTTCCTATACCAGGCTGTGATGCAGCCAGTCAACACATTCACCACTGTGCATCTTTAGAAGTTTGCCGAAGTTTTTGATGTCATGCTGAATCTCTACAGACTCCTAAGGAAGCAGAGGTGCTGTGGTGCTTCTTTGCAATTACATTAAAAAATAAAGGGTCCAGGACAGGTCCTCTGAGATAGTAACACCCTGAAAGTTAAAGTTACTGACTCTCTTCACCTCTGCTCCTCTGATGAGGTCTGGCTTATAAACTTCTGATTTCCCATTCTTGAAGTTTACAATCAGTTCCCTGGTCTTGCTGACATTGAGTGAGAGGTTGTTGTTATGACACCACTCAGCCAAATTTTCAATCTCCCTCCTGTATGCTGATTCATCACCACCTTTGATACGGCCCACAACAGTGGTGTCATCAGCGAACTGGAATACAGTCATTGGTGTAAAGTGAGTAGAGCAGGGGCTATGCACACAGCCCTGTGGTGCACCTGTGGTGATGGTGATTGTGGAGGAGATATTTTTGACAAGATGTCAGCATAGGTAGAAAAGTGACAAGAAATAATTATGGGATATAAAAATGATCCTATTTAAAACAAGATAATACTGTAAAATTATGTTTTTGCAGTGCTTTGGGAAGGGTTAGGATTTAGGATATCCTATAAAGGAAACCTACTATACAAACGTAGCCTTTTTTAACGTAAGTGCTAAGCAATGTCCATCTCTTTTAAAGGTCCATCCAATTCCCTTTAGCATTCAATGGTATTATCATTGCATAATCTTGCACCATCCCTCAGGCTCCCCATTGAACAAAAACACAATACAATCAGTAACATAAATCCTGTAAATTTCTGTGGGAAACAGCTCATCCTGTCACCAGCCAAAGACTTTCAGACCATATGCAAAATGGAAGCAAGGAATGGGAATGAGGGAATAATCTCTATTTGCCTGGGAGAGTGCAATACTTAAAAACCTCAACACCATCAAAGCAAAGCAATTTACTTGATTAGATCATCCAGCATATTGACTATTCTTTCCCCCTGCTACCACAGTCTATGGCTGCAGTGTTTACAATCTACAAAATGTAACTGCACTGGCTCATCAAGTTTTCTTTGGCAGCTTCTCCAAGTACCAGGATCATTATTAACCAGAAATCCAACAACAGCAAGGTTATGGGGACACTACCACATGTCTGTCTGTCTGTCTGTATCTTGTTTTACGGCGGTTGGCATCCAGCTTAATGGTGCATTACCGCCACCCTCTGCTCCAGAATGTGCACTAGACATACATTCTAAATCCCTTCACCCAATCACACACACACACACACACAAACCTACACTTCCCCCTCCCATCTTTGACCATCCTAGTATCCTATTCCTGTTTATTTGTCATATTCTATAAAAAAACCCCTGTACCCCTTAAAAACGCTAAAAATACCCGGACTTGTGCTCTCTCACCCATGCCCAGCAACCCTTTTAATGTGAATTCCTGCATCCCCAACTCCTTTAATTTATTTCTCATCATCTCTCTCTGTATCCCATACTTCCTGCAACACAAAACTACATGTTCTACTGACTCCTCTTCCTGACATTCCTCACACAATCCTGTCTGGTGTTTCCCTATCATTTTCAATGTTTTGTTTAATGCACAGTGCCCCAGCCTTAACCTAGTCCACACAATTTCCTCTCTTCTGTTTCCATTACCTACCCTAGTAACTGCAACACTCTTTTGTATTTGGTATAAATACCTCTCTTTCCCCTCCCTGTCCCATCTTTCTTGCCACATTTGGTTGACTTTTTCCCCAGATTACAAACTTAACCTCTGCTTTACTGATACTAATGTGCATTTCCACATTTTCTTTCTTTAACGCCCTCTTTGCCAACTCATCCACCCTCTCATTCCCCTTCACCCCTACATGTGCTGGAACCCATAGAAATTTTACCTGACCTCCCTGATTTGCAATTCTTGTAACTAACTGAAGGACTTCATAAAGTACATCTTGCCGACTGTTTGTGTGAAAAGACCTTAAACTTGCTAGAACTGAGGATGAATCTGAACATATCAATGCTTTGACTTGTCTGGCTTTCTGCACCCATTGCAACGCAACCAACACCGCCAGCATCTCCACTGTAAACACTCCTAACTTATTAGATGTTCTTCTGCTGATTCCAATTTCTTTTGCTGGTATGACCACCCCAAACCCTGTCACTCCTGTTGCAGGTTCCTTCGCACCATCCATATAAATGTGAGTATAATCACTATACTTTTCCATCACATGACAGTTAAATGCATTTACCAAATCTGTTTTATATCTTTCTTTGCTTTTTACCTCTAACAAATGCCAGTCTATGTCAGGCCATACAAGCTTCCATGGAGCTACAACCAGATAAACTACTGAAGGACATATCCTCAGATCAAATACTCCACATTCTTTCGCGATATCATTCCCTACCCGACTAAAGGTATCCCTCTGAAACCTCCCATTTTCCCAGCACTCCTGCAACACTCCTTTAGTAGGGTGAGAATCATTGTGCCCCTGCAAGTTAGCCCAGTAGTTTGCCATCAGTTGCATCCTTCTTAGTTCCAAAGGCATTATTCCCATTTCTACCTGTAGGGCTGACACTGGTGACGTTTTAAAAGACCCACTGCACACTCTCAAGGCCTGAGCCTGAATCACATCCAGTTTCCTTATAAGAGACCTAGCTGCTGATCCATATACTATATTTCCATAATCCAATACAGATCTTACTAAAGCCACATACATTCTCTTCAAAGCTGAACAACTTGCTCCCCATTCCCTACCAGTCAAACTTCTCATCGCATTTATTACTTTTTTACATTTCTCCTCAACTTTCCTGATATAGTCTGCCCATGTTAATCGTGAATCAAATATAACTCCCAGAAATTTAAATGATGCAACCCTTTCTAATTCAACCCCATACATCCTTAACTTCTTCCCTACCTCAACCCTTTTCCTGGTAAAAAATACGGATTGAGTTTTGTCTACTGAAAATCTACATCCCCAATCATAACCCCACTCCACCACTTCATCAATTGCTTCTTGTAGTTTCCTGATTATATGCTCCATGTTCCTGCCTCTTTTCCACAAGGCCCCATCATCCGCAAACAGTGACCTACCTATATCCACTGGTACCTTTGTGAAGACATCATTGATCATAATCATGAAAAGTAATGGGCTAATCACACTACCTTGAGGTGTGCCATTTTCCACTATGTACTGTTTTGATAATTCTGATCCAATCCGAACTTGAATTTTTCTACCAAACAAAAAATCTTTAATCCAATTAAAAACTCTCCTACCAACCCCCATCTTGTGCAGTTTAATTAATAATCCTTCCTTCCACATCATATCATAGGCTTTTTCAATGTCAAAGAACACTGCCACTACTGACTCTCTATTTGCCTGGGCCTTCCTTATTTCAGTCTCTAACATAATCACTGAGTCCATGGAATTCCTTCCCTTTCTAAAACCACTCTGATAACTTGCCAGCATTCCCCTTTTCTCAAGCTCATATGATAACCTTTCTGTTATCATCCTTTCCATTATCTTACATATACTTGATGTTAATGCAATTGGTCTGTAGCTAGTGGGTTTTGACAGATCCTTGCCAGGCTTCCTTATTGGAATTACTACTGCTTCTTTCCATGCACTTGGTAATCTTCCCTCCTCCCACACTCTGTTATAAAAATGCAGCAACTTCAAGAGCGCTCCTTCTCCTAGATTTTTTAGCATCACAGAGCATATCAGATCTTTCCCTGGGGAGGTTGGTCTCGATCTCTTTATTGGTCTCACCATTTCTGCTAATGTAAATGGATCATCAATTATATCATCTGTTCCTTCCCTCCTGCTTAACACACCTGGGTGTTGGCTCATTATTCTTTCCCTTCTTCTTCTCCCTTCTTCAGACAAATTTTCTGAACTGTGTATCAGTACAAATGACTTGGCCATGACCTCAGGCTTATCCCTACTGGAGACTGCAGTTTCCTCCTCAGATATCATTACTGGATATTCCCATTCCCTTCTATCTCCTCCCATCCTCTTAATCATTCCCCATATCTCTCCCACAGGTGTTGTTCTTCCTACCTTGTCACAAAAACTCCTCCAACTTGCCCTTTTAGCTTGACGTATAGTTCTTCTCACCACTGCCTGTGCTTTCTTATATTGAACCAAATGCTGCATATTATGGGTTCTTTTAACTAGCCTGAATGCTCTATTTCTGTTTTTTACAGCCTGACAACATTCCTCTGTCCACCATGGTACCAGTTTTCTATTCATCCTATTTTTACTCCTAGGTATAGATCCTTCTGCTGCCATGATAATTGCTGAAGTCACCTGACTGTTTAACTCATCTACATTTCCAGAAATATCAATCTTTGTCAACCCTTCTTCACTCAACTTCTGGAACTTACCCCAATCAGCTTTTTCAAACACCCACTTTGGGGTTCCGCCACCTGGTCTTACTTCAACTCTTTCACCCACTGAACACAAAACTGGGTAGTGATCACTGCCTACTGTTGAAGCAGTCCAAACTCCCCAGTTACTAATGCTAGCCAAGGTATTAGACACTAACGTAATATCTAACACTGACTCAGTTCCTGTTGTTATATCTATCCTTGTGCCGCTACCATCATTCATACACACCAAATCCCTTTCTTCCATCAAATCTTCAATTACCTTTCCATTTGGATCTGTAATCTGAACCCCCCATATTGTGCTATGAGCATTGAAATCTGCACACCACACTACTTTATGTCTGTTTTGTCCTTGTATCTTTAATAGGCTGTCCAAATCCAACCCTTTACATGGATTGTAGTAGTTAATTATAACCACTCCCTCCCCTCTCTCCCACACTTCCACCACTATGTATTCCTGATCATCTGCTTTTTCCAGTACCCTATATGGTATACCTTGCTTGATTAGCACAACCCCCTCCTCCCCCTAGATTTCTATCTTTCCTTATCATTGTATACCCATATACCACAAAGTCTAAAGTTGGTTTCAACCAAGTTTCCTGAATACACACTACATCCGGTTTTACAACCATTTCTTTAATAAAGTGCTTGAATTCCTGGCTATTGGCCAGTAAGCTCCTTGCATTCCATTGTAAAAGAATCACCATAATTAGTATTAACCAACACATGACACTTCCTGGCTTGATTGATTACTGAGGTTCTCCCTCACTTCCTCCATGTCAGTCCTACTAACCCTAAATGGTTTACTGCTGCTTTTACCACCAGCTGAATTTTGTCACTTTTTGACTTTACCTCAGCAGTACTATTAATCACTCCTGCAATGAATGTTACTAGAGCCTTTTTGTCTACATAAATCCTGTCATTTGTT
This sequence comes from Mobula hypostoma, assembly GCF_963921235.1. NCBI lineage: Eukaryota > Metazoa > Chordata > Chondrichthyes > Myliobatiformes > Myliobatidae > Mobula > Mobula hypostoma. The sequence continues at coordinate 46,596,049 of NC_086111.1, forward strand.
CTTTGTTGCATCTCTCGTATCCCTATTGCTCCCTGTTCATTAGGAACATTATTCTGTTCTCTTGACATTCTTACAGCTTCTGCATAAGTGATCTTTCTTTTCACTCTTATTTCTTGAAGTTTAGTCTCCCGTCTCACAACCTCACACCCACTATATGCAACATTATGAGCTCCTCCACAATTGCAGCATTTTGGTTGAACTCCTGTTCCGCACTTTCCATATTCATGATCACCCCCACATCTAGCACATCTCCTCTGCCTTTTACAGTTTTTAGTCACGTGTCCAAACCTTTGACAATTATAGCACCTCAATGGCTTTGGCACATACACCCTTACTGGGTAACTCATGAAACCCAGGAACACCTTCCTTGGCACTCTTTCTTCTTCAAATTCAGTCAATACTGATTCACTTTCCTTTTTCACTCCCTCCTTTGTTGTTTTCAGTCTTTGAACTCCTTTGATATTCCTCTTTATCTCCTCCATATTTATACTCATTGGTATCCCCGTGATCACTCCTTTACAACCACTGTTTTGTGCTCCCACCCTCCCAGTGTATTCCACCTTGCATTTTCCTATCTCTTTTAGCTTGAGTGCTTTCTCAAGTTGTTCCTCATTCGCACATCTTACCAATAAGTTGCCATCATTAAGGACTTTTGCAAGTACTATTTCCCCTATCTTATTTGTCAGAGTTGTTGTTAGCACAAACAGGTTAATTTTCTTCATATGTCCCTGAGCCTTCTCATTAAACCTAATTATGACAACACCTCCTCTCTGAGCTTGTTCATCTTCCTCACTTTCAGAGCTATCTCCACTATCATTTCTTATTCTTTTATTCCCTTTGTCTTGGTTTTTATTCATCCGACCCCTCACTACCTCCTCATTCCCTTTATTTTTCCCTTCACAATAATCCACCTCTCCCCAGCTGCCTACTTCTGGTCCCAAGTCTCTATCCCTCTCCTTCTCCACTTTCTTTCCCTCAATCCCGCCTCTTATCTTGTCCGCCATTACCAGACCCACACAACCCCCTCCCAGCAATTTCCGTTCCTTCCCCACTCTCTTTCCCTCAACAGGTTCCAAAACACACTCACGCATCAAGCAAAACACAGCCAGCTTCCAGTCAAGCCAACTCCCAACTCCACTACCACATGTGAGTTCCCCATAAAAGATCTTTAACATCCTGTCATTGAATTAAAGCTCAATTTTGCTGGATTAAAGTTCTCAAACTTCCCACTTAAGTTTAGGTACTTATCCAGAAGGAGAGAAATTAATCAATACTGTGCCTAACTGCCAGCTTGTCTAGGGCAGCTAATTTAATGCCGGCATTGGCCAATGAAGCCCTCACTCTATTCATGGATTTCAAAAACTGCAGTTCCTCATTGTGAAAGTCCCACAATTTAATTCAATACCATTTGTCAGCCTATTAGTCTAATTGACAAAGTGAAGATAATCAGCTTCACTTAGTGGTAACCTAAGCAGTGCAACTTTTAGATGCTGTCTGAGTTTTATCCCATAAAAATAAAAGAAAGTATCCTGTTCTTTGAAAATCTATTAAAATCATGTATTTTGATTGTAAGTTTCAGATTCCATCTCTGAATGTTACAGAAATATTCTGTTAAGTCTGGACAAAAATAGATAAATCAACTAGCAGTATTATTTATGACGTGTTTACACACAGACATCATCATTTGCTTTGTATTTATATTGACGCAGTGTGGAGAGAGGTTGCAGACATTTCACTCATGGAAAGCAGGATTCCAAATTCAATCTTGGTGATAGTTTGCACGTAGGTTTAGCACCAGCTCTGCAGGATCTATCAGAGCTAAGTGGAAGGCATTTCATTTGGGTTTGATAAGGACAATCACACAGCTCTGGTGTTGTCAGGCCAATGTAGCTGAAAAATCTATTGCCCACCCATCAAGTGGACAACCTTTTTTCCTAGTTTGTCTTGGTCATCAAGTTACTGAATTATTTTATTTTAAAATAGAAACATAGAAAACCTACAGCACAATACAGGACCTTCAGCCCACAAGGTTGTGCCGAAAATGTCCCTACCTTAGAAATTACTAGGATTAGCTATAGCCCTCTATTTTTCTAAGCTCCATGTACCTATCCAAAAGTCTCTTAAAAGACCCTATTGTATCCGCCTCCACCACTGTTTCCAGCAGCCCATTCCATGCACTCACCACTCTCTGAGTAAAAAACTTACCCCTGACATCTCCTCTGTACCTACTCCCCAGCACCTTAAAACTGTGTCCTCTTGTGGCAACCATTTCAGCCCTGGGAAAAAGCCTCTGACTATCGACACGATCAATGACTCTCATCATCTTATGCACCTCTATCAGGTCACCTCTCATCCCTCGTCGCTCAAAGGAGAAAAGGCCAAGTTCACTCAACCTATTTTCATAAGGCATGCTCCCCAATCCAGACAACATCCTTGTAAATCTCCTCTGCAATAGTTCTATGGCTTCCACATCCTTCCTGTAGTGAGGTGACCAGAACTGAGCACAGTACTCCAAGTGGGGTCTGACCAGGGTCCTATATAGCTGCAAAATTACCTCTCGGCTCCTAAATACAATTCCATGCTTGATGAAGGCCAATACACCATACGCCTTCTTAACCACAGAGTCAACCTGCGCAGCTGCTTTGAGTGTCCTATGGACTCGGATCCCAAGATCATCTCTCTGATCCTCCACACTGCCAAGAGTCTTACCATTAATACTATATTCTGCCATCATATTTGACCTACCAAAATGAACCATTTCACACTTATCTGGGTTGAACTCCGTCTGCCACTTCTCAGCCCAGTTTTGCATCCTATCAATGTCCCGCTGTAACCTCTGACAGCCCTCCACACTATCCACAACACCTCCAACCTTTGTGTCATCAGCAAACTTACTAACCCATCCCTCAACTTCCTCATCCAGGTCATTTATAAAAATCACGAAGAATAGGGGTCCCAGAACAGATCCCTGAGCCACTCCACAGGTGACTGAGCTCAATGCAGAATATGACCCGTCTACAACCACTCATTGCCTTCTGTGGGCAAGTTCTGGATCCACAAAGCAATGTCCCCTTCGATCCCATGCCTCCTTACTTTCTCAATAAGCCTGGCATGGGGTACTTTATCAAAATGTCTTGCTGAAATCCATATACACTACATCTACTGCTCTTCCTTCATCAATGTGTTTGGTCACATCCTCAAAAAGTTCAATCAGGCTCGTAAGGCACGACCTGCCCTTGACAAAGCCATGCTGACTATTCCTAATCATATTATACCTCTCCAAATGTTCATACATCCTGCCTCTCAGGATCTCCTCCATCAACTTACCAACCACTGAGGTAAGACTTACTGGTCTATAATTTCCTGGGCTATCTCTACTCCCTTTCCTGAATAAAGCAACAACATCCGCAACCCTCCAATCCTCCGGAACCTCTCCCGTCCCCATTGATGATGCAAAGATCATTGCCAGAGGCTCAGCAATCTCCTCCCTTGCCTCCTACAGTAGCCTGGGGTACATCTCATCCGGTCCCGGTGACTTATCTAACTTGAAGCTTTCCAAAATCTCCAGTACATCCTCTTTCTTAATCTCTACATGCTCAAGCTTTTCAGTCTGCTGCAAGTCATCACTACAAGCACCAAGATCCTTTTCCATAGTGAATACTGAAGTAAGGTATTTATTAAGTACCTCTGCTATTTCCTCTGGTTCCATACATACTTCCCACTGTCACACTTGATAGGTCCTATTCTTTCACGTTTTATCCTCTTGCTCTTCACATACTTGTAGAATGCCTTGGGTTTTCCTTAATCCTGCCTGCCAAGGCCTTCTCATGGCCCCTTCTGGCTCTCCTAATTTCCTTCTTAAGCTCCTTTCTATTAGCCTTATAATCTTCTAGATCTCTAACATTACCTAGCTCTCTAAACCTTTTGTAAGCTTTTCTTTTCTTCTTGACTAGATTTATTACAACCTTTGTACACCACAGTTCCTGTACCCTACCATAACTTCCCTGTCTCATCTCCACACAAATATCCCCTGAACATTTGCCACATTACTTCTGTACTTTTCCGCAAGAACATCTGTTTCCAATTTTAGCTTCCAATTTCCTGCCTGATAGCCTCAAAATTCCCCTTACTCCAATTATACGCTTTTCTTACTTGTCTGTTCCTATCTCCCTCCAATGCTATTGTAAAGGAGATAGAATTATGATCACTATCTCCAAAATGCTCTCCCACTGAGAGATCTGACACCTGACCAGGTTCGTTTCCCAATACCAGATCAAGTACAGCCTCTCCTCTTGTAGGCTTATCTACATATTGTGTCAAGAAACCTTCCTGAACACACCTAACAAACTCCACCCCATCCAAACCCCTTGCTCTAGGGAGACGCCAATCGATATTTGGGAAATTAAAATCTCCCATCACGACAACTCTATTATTATTACACCTTTCCAGGATCTGTTTCCCTATCCCTCAATATCCCTGTTACTATTGGGTGGCCTATAAAAAACACCCAGTAAAGTTATTGATCCCTTCCTTTTCCTAACCTCCATCCACAGAGACTCCGTAGACAATCCCTCCATGACGTCCACCTTTTCTGCAGCCGTGACACTATCTCTGATCAGCAGTGCGATGCCCCCACCTCTTTTGCCTTCCTCCCTGTTCTTTCTGAAACATCTACAACCCGGCACTTGAAGTAGTCATTCCTGTCCCTGAGCCATCCAAGTCTCTGTAATGGCCACCACATCGTGTCTCCAAGTACTGATCCACGCTCTAAGCTCATCCACTTTGTTCACAACACTCCTTGCATTAAAATAGACGCATCTCAAACCTTCGGTCTGAGCGCGTCCCTTCTCTATCACCTGCCTATCCTCCCTCTCACACTGTCTACAAGCCTTCTCTATTTGTGAGCCACCCTCCTCATCTCCAGTCTCTTCAGTTCAGTTCCCACCCCCCAACAATTCTAGTTTAAACTCTCCCCAGTAGCCTTAGCAAACCTCCCCGCCGGGATATTGGTCCCCCTGGGGTTCAAGTGCAACCCGTCCTTTTTGTACAGGTCACACCTGCCCCAAAATAGTTTAAATGTACAGAATGAATAAAGAAAAAGAAATTAAGCTACAGGATTAAGTGAGATAAGAGAGAAAGGAAGCATTTAAGAGTTTAATTTTTTATCCCCTGTGATGATTAAATTCTTTATAAGACTCCTCATTTGTAAAGTTAATTTTCAAAGCCAGGTAGATCGATTAGGATTGAGGCATACTAAGCCATTTAATAATCACTTGTGCTTGGATGGAAAAACCCAAGCAATTTCCAGCAAATGTAGTTGGTATCTATCACTTAGTTATTCTACCCTTAGGGTGTGCAATCTGTTTCATACTAAATCCCTCTACAAGTAATTGTTGTGAGAGTTTCTGGAGGGGTTGGGTAATTCAGGCTTGAAAGTGGTCAATTTCCACGTTTAACTGAACATCTAGGATGTCAGATATCACTGCTCAATTTACTTATTGATAAGAGTGGATTCTGAAAGATCTATTTCTTACATTATTTATTTCTTTGTTGTTTATTGTAGAGACACTGCACAGTAACAGGCTCTTCCTGTGCCACCCAATTACACCCATGTGACCAATTAACCTATCAACTGGTACGTCTTTGGAATGTGGGAGGAAACTAGAGCACCTGGAGGAAACCTACACGGTCACCGGGAGAATGTACAAACTGCTTACAGGAAGCAACGGAAGTTATTTCTACTGAAAGAACCCTAATCACCACTGTAGTTATTTATTTAAAATCTCACACTCTTTGTAGATTTCTTACCACGACTATAATCTTTTTAACTGTTAATCTGATTACTACATTACTTGAACCAATTTTAATAGTGAAATTATTTCTCTGTTCTGGAGAGAAAATTAATAATAAAATTTTATAAGAAGGTCACAATAACTGAAGATGATAATCACATGGTAACATACAAAATATGGCTGGAATTGGCTGGAAATTTATTGAATAACAGTAAATCCTCTCTCATCATCATCAGGGACCTGACCAACCCCTTCTAAATGAGGCAAGAATTCCCATGCATCTCCTCCTACGTTGACATCCTTTGCGTCGGAGAAAACAAGTGCAAACCTCTTTGCTGAGCATTTGCACTCCATCTGCCATGGCCAGCTGGAACTTCTGGTTGCAAACCATTTTAATTCCATCTCCCATTTCCTCAATGACATGTCTGCCCATGGCCTCCAACACTGACGGTTTGAGCACCCCATATTCTGCCTGGGTAGTCTGTGACCTAAAGCATGAGCACTCTACATTCCAATTTCTGGCAATCCACTTTCCCTCTGCCCTTTCTTCCCTCTCCTCACAATCTACCCAATTCCTCCTATGTGCACGGTGGGGGGGGGAGGGTACAGGGGGCATTTGTTATTGTTTCAGATCAAGATGCTCTTATTTGAGTTGTTACTGACCTCAAGGAGATCTGTGATTTTTTTTGTGAGAATGATGTAATGGTCTTTTGGAGGTCACCTGATGTAATTTTCCCGCTGAAGTGAGGTCACGTGATGACATTTTCACCTCGGGTATAAAAGGAGACCCCTGGGGCGATGCAGTTAGTTTTTCCAGTTAGAACGTCAGCTAGATACTCTGCTCCACTGCGTATTTGCCGTATGACACAGTTTTGATTTAAAACGGAGTTTTACGTTCTATTGTAAGGTACAAAAGTGTTGGGCCGGCATTTAACCAATTGCTGCCAGGTTTGTTGATGTATCTTTTCAGTAGTATAGGAGAGTGAAGAGGGGAACCTGAAGGAGTCGTTCGGCAGTTTTGGAGAGGATGAACCATTATTGAATTCGTTCAGGAAAGAGTGATCTGCATGAGATAACCTCTGCTAAAAGCAGCAGAAAAGGCTGTGCAGTATCGAGTATCCAGAGGGAAAGGTCAGTGCCTTTAAACCGTTTTATTTCCGTCATCATGAATCCTGTGGACAAGGCAGGATCTAGCTGGGATTGGCAGTGATGCTGTGTCTTCGAGGAATTCTTTACTTCAGGAAAATCTCTCCTAATTGATTGTATAAATCTCTTGGACTTTCGAATTTACCATTCTAAGAACCGTGTTTGAATTTACCACTTTAAGAACTGTTTTTGTATTTATCGCTTTAAGAACTAGTACCGAGTGGCGGTTTGTTAAGTGGCGGCGTAGCAGTTTACTTCCGGTTAAGATTTTTGTTTGTTTATTTTTTTTATATTGAGCAGAGTTTAATAAATGTTTGATTGTTTTTATAAAACCTAACTCGATTGATATTCATTGTTGCCGATCATGTGACAGAGTCTTGATATTTTGCGGATGGGGGAATCTGTGAAGAGTAAACAATTCCCAGAGGGTGGTAAAAATTTGAAACGATCATTCAGAAATAGCAAAATCCTGCTAGACCAGAGGTTCCCAAACTGGGGTCCATGGACCCCTTGCTTAATGGTATTGGTCCATGGCATAAAAAAGGATGGGAACCCTTGTGCTAAATCATTTTTTAATTATTATTTTGAGATTAATAAATTTTGGCAACCAAAGCTATTAAACGAGAGAGAATGGGTTTAGATCAGATATGGTATCATTAAGTAGTACAACTGGCTGGAAGGGGTAAGAAAAGAATATAATTTAAGCATAGAATATTCTTTCCAGTCTTCAACTCTCTTATTTTTGTTTGAATAATTTTAGGCTGAGCAGAAGTTGGCTGTGAAAGAATGTAGAGGAGTTTAAAAAGGATATTGTACATCCAAAAACCCCTCTGGTGCTATAGTACAGTAGTGAACCCCCTTTCCACTTCTTCCAATCAGCCGAGGGTTTCAGCAGTACTGGAAATTCTACTGATTGTGGTCGCAGCCACTCAGATGATTATCATGATCTCCATGCCAACATCAGACCTGCCCAAGTTTAACTAGTCTTATTAGGTCCATTTACTTGCAGTTCATTTGCCACAATTATTTCCCAAGCCAACATGGCAAGAGTGGACACAGATGACATGATGACACGATGACATGTCCCTCTGACTCCAACAGTCACCAAACACAGCCCTCAGTCTAATGTAACTGAACAGAGAGAATTCAGGCACAGGCCCATGCAGTAGCATCAGCGTCTGTCTCTAGCAGGCTCATCTCAAAACCTGAGTTCAGATGAAAAGACAAGGGCGATGGTAGAGGAAGATACATTAGGAACATTTAAGGAACTCTTAGATTGGCACATAGATGATAGTAAAATTGAGGGTTATATCGGAAGGAAGGGTTAGATTGATCTTAGAGTAGGTTAAAAGGTTGGCAAAACATTGTGGATCAAAGCCTTATACTGTGCTCTAATCTTTTATGTTCTCTAAGACCCTAAGACCATAAGAATATAGGGGCAGAATTAGGCCATTCGTCCCATCAAGTCTGCTCCGCCATTCAATAATGACTAATTTATTATCCCTCTCAAACCCATTCTCCTGCCTTCTTCCCATAACCTATGAACTCCTAACTAATCAAGAACCTATAAATATAAATATATCTGCTTTAAATATACCCAATGTCTTGAACTCCACATCCATCTGTGGCAATGAATTCCACAGATTCATTAGCTTCTGGCTAAAGAAATACCTCATCTCTGTTACAAAGGGACATCCTTGTATTCTGAGGCCCTCTGTCCTTAGACTCCACACTATTGAAAACATCCACTAAATGGCCTTTCAATATTCGATAGGTTTCAATGAGATCCTCATTGCCCCTGGCCCATTCTTCTAAACTCCGGTGAGTAAAAGTCCAGAGCCATCAAACACTTCTCACATGTTAACCCTTTCCTTCCTGGGGTCATTTTTGTGAACATCCTCTGGACCTTCTGCAACACTAGCACATCTCAAGGGTCCCAAAACTGCTCACAATACTCCAAGTGCAGTCTGACCAATGCCCTATAATTTTCAACACGTTAACTCTCTTTTCCAACTGCGCATGCTGTGCATCCAGAGTGAGTACTTGCAAAATTTTCTGCTTTTATTCCAGCTGAATATTGTGCTGTCAGATGCTGAAAATTATCGAAGTCAGAAGAATTTTTTTTTCAGTTCACCAGTCAGCTCCCTTAGTTACTCAAGATGCTCTCTTCAACAGGACTAGCTGGGAGTAAAGAGCTTTTAATTACAGAACGGCAGCAATGGGGAAACACTCTGGCAAGATGCACTGTACAACAATCTAAAATTATTCTGCAATTAGGGTAATTCTGCATGTAACTTCATTTTTGCAACCATCTGCAGGAAAACAGGAAATGGGCTGAAAACAGGGAAACAAGGAGGCCAAATATCGATCGCTAAAACACCTGACCAGATTCTATGGTCAACAGTCCATGGGACATAGTGGGACAAATATCTGCACTTAATGTTGTAGCTCCATGCCCATTCATGCTTTGTTACCAGTTGGTAGCACACCCCACCAGGACCTCTTTATAATAAAGTCCATTACCAGTTTCTGAAGCATTCTGAAGCATTAGCCAATGAAAAAATACATAGAGCCTTAGTTTGAATTATTGTGATGAAAAACTAAATTCTGATTTCTAGAGGTTACGAGCTTCATGAGATCAAAGGAGATTGGATATGGAAAAAAACAAGTTGAAGTTTGTTTCAAACACATCAGACTAACCTTTTCAGTATACAGCTTCTGCTTTTATTTTTACTTTTAAAGTTCAGCAGATGTTCAGAAGAAGACATTGTCTGTAAATTGGAGATACCATTATAATTATTTTTCTGTTTCTATTGTGAAAAATATTTTGGAGGGTAATTTTGCTCATAAGGCTTGAAGTGTCAATAATGCTGACAGAATGAATTTCCAGTACACACATATAGTTAAAACATCAAATTCTTGTAAGTCAGAATTTATATAGGTAAATTACAAATTCAAACTTCTGCTTAAGGCACAGTGTTCTGAATTCATAATACTAGCCCAAAGACGCCTATTTGCAACTTAGTAAGTCATGGGTGTTTTTATCTATAAATTTCAGCCTAAAATTAACAAACTAATAACTAATAATAAATAATCAATAAAATAAATAACTAGGAATGAGTTAACATTTCCCATCTTTGTGGGTGCACCTTAAAGTAATTAGTTCCTCGATGTTCAATACAACAAGCTCATTAAAAACCTTCTGTAGTAGTTTGCTTGTTTCACTTTCTTTAAATCATACTCCTATTTCTTCAGTAATTCAAATAAAGCTAATTATTATCCAGTTGTGTGTGTTTTGGTCTGATTATTTTTCCACATGTACCTCACATTTCTTTGCAACATAGGAGACCATTCAGTCCATTGAATCTATGACATATCTCAGAGTATTCCCATTATCCCAGTTATTTCCCTGTAACCTATTCCCTCCTATATGCCAATCAACTTGCAACATCACCTCACCCTTCTCCCACCCACCAATTATTCTGTCATCCACGTACACAATGTACATCAGCCAATTAAACTGCCATCATGACTTTGGGATGTAGGAGTAAAATGAACCCTCCAGACAAAATCCATGCAGCCCAAGGGAAAACATGTAAACTCCACCTGAGTTCAGGATCAAACCCACACTCCTGGAGCTATGCAATAACAAGGACTAGTGCCATCCACTAATGAGCAGGAATTGAGACAAATATTTCAGTATCAATCTCCATCTACAAAGTTTAATACTTAATTCTGAACAACTCTTCTGTCACAGGGCCAATGTTTGGACATTAGTACCAAACACAAGATCATATAAGGAACTAAAATGGATCATAAAGAAACTCGGTGATGAACTTAAGTTTTTGTTAAATCTAGTTCTTTAACAAGAATGACAGAGCATAGGACGCATATTATATATAGACTTCCAGCCCACGATGTTGTGCTGACCTTTTAACCTACTCTAAATCAATCTAACCCTTCCCTCCACTTTTTCTATCATTCATGTGCCTATCTAACAGCCTCTTAAATGTTCCTAATGTATCTGCCTCTACCACCACTCCTGGCGTGGCATTCCACGCACTCACCACTCTCTGTGTAAAAAACTTGCCTTTGACATTCTCCCTATACTTCCCTCTAAGCAGTTTAAAATCATGCTTTCTTGTATTAGCTATTTCTGTCCTGGGAAAAGGTCTCTCGTATTAAATAATCTATTCTGTGCAATAATCTTTATACTGAAATCTTTATACAGAAAATCGATAATTAGAAATGCTTTTTTAACCCACAATGGGCTTTGGACAAGTTATAAAAAAAACCTTGAACTCACTTCTCTAACTGAGGGCAGTGGTGTCATTCAAATAAATGGGTCCAAACAAGATGCATCGCATGAGAAAATCAACATGAGAAAATCTGCAGACGTTGGAAATCCAAAACAGCACACACAAAACACTGGAGGAACTCAGCAGGTCAGGTAGTATCAATGGAAAAAAGGAAAGAGTTTGGGTTAAGACTCTTCTTCAGGACAAGATACATAGCTACATGGCCACATATGAGAGCACCCCACTGTATAGCTCAGCATCTTATGAAATGCCCCGGACATGATAGCGAGTTCAAGAGCAGAGGGAGAGGTCAAACTTGCGTACATCTGATCTCCTCTCTGGGTTCCCAGCTTCTATTTTGAAGCACCCATGGTTGGACTTCGGGAACACATTGATATCACACCTCAGGTAGCTAACAGCTTTCTACGAATACCAGTGCCATTGTTCCACCCCGTTGACTAGGACATCTATATATTCTTGCAATGTCAGTGGTAATGGTTATTTGTTCATAAATTTATTTAATGGAAATTTTAAAATAACAAAGAAACAAATAAGCAGCATTTGCTTTTTTATTCATTCTGTATCTATATCTATTCTGTAGAACATTTAGCATTGGAAGCCAAAATTAAACAAGTAATGCATCTGCCTGCTGTGAAATTGATGGCATGACCATCTTGTCTTCATATTTTTTGTTCCAAGAATTGGACCAGAGAAATAACACTCATTATACAAATTTACAATGCTTTTTCATGCCCAGTGCCATATAAAATAGTCCCTCAGGGTTGTTTCTCTCTGTGTTTCATGTCTTTTTGTTTTTAAAAAGGCAAGTTATAATGATCCAGAGAAATAAAAGTCTGGAAACTAAAGCTAAGTTATAAAAAATGTTGCTTTACCACTGACATCTTTGGAAATATTTGGAACAATTCAAAGAATGTTGCTTAATTTATATTATCTTTCTTATTCCAACTTTTTTTTCAGTGTTTTTGGCAATAATTGCATGAACTGGTTGAAATTAGTTCTGAGCATTCAGGGGAAATAGAAGGTATCAGGTGTGATTATTAAACCTGTTCTACTTAAGTCTATAAAGAATGTATCAGTCTTGCTTTGGTTTTACATTTGTCAAGGATAAATTTTACAAAGTATGAGCAAGTATTTGCAGAACAGGGGTGAAAATGCAGAATGATGACTTGTACTACTGCAAGGCATTTTGTCTTTCTTACGTGGTGGATCAGGAAACTATCTGTAAATAGATGCTGTCTGATTTGCAGTCTACTGAAATAACTAAGATGAATATTAAGTGATTTCTATAATGACTGGACAAAATAATCCCCCAAATTATATCCTTAGCAATTGAGCTGAAGATAACCCAAAATGTATGCTTACCTATTTCCCCCTCAGAAACACAGTACATGCATAAACTGACACAGTGTTAAAAATCTGTTTCTACTTCAAATTTCTCTATTTCATTTCTAGCTATTAATTATTACATTCATATACTAATCATTTAAATACATATTTTAATTCCACTATTTTTGTCAGAGCAGTACACTGTAAGACAAAAATTACCTAAGTTACAAAACATATATATAGTGCTAAAGAAGAATAATAAAGTACTGTTCATGGGTTCATGGACCATTCAGAGATCTGACGGTGGAGAGGAGGAAGTTGTACCTTAATCACTGAGTGTGGGCTTTAGGGTTCTGGACCTTCTGCCTGATGGTAGTAATGAGAAGAGGTCATGTACCAGATGGTGAGGGTCCTTAATGATGGATCTCACCTTCCTGAGGCACCAGCTCTTGAAGATGTCCACGATGGTGAGGAGAATTGTGCCTGTGATGGAGCTGACCGAGCCTAAAGCCATCTGCAGCCTCTTTTGATCCTGCACATTGGAGCTTTCATACCAGGCAGAGATGCAAACAGTCAGAACGCTCTCTACTAAACGCATCTGGAGAAATTTGCAAGAGTCTTTTGGTGACATATCAAATCTCCTCAAATTCCTAATGAAGTACGGCTGCTGGTGTGCCTTCTTTTTGACTGCATCAATGTGCTGGGCCTGTGTTAGGTCCTCTGAAAAGCAGATGAGCAGAAGCTTGAAGCTGCTCACCCTTTCCAACACTGACCCATCAATCAGGACTTGAGTGTGTTTTCCTGACTTTCCCTTCCTGAAGTCCACAATCAATTCCTGGGTCTTGTTGAAGTTGAGTGCAAGGTTTGTTATTGTGACACCATCCAACTAACCAATCTAGATCACTCCTGTGCACATCTCATTGGGCATCTGAGATTCTGCAAACAACAGTGATGATACCTGTGAATATGTAGATGGTGTTTGAGCCATGCCTAGCTACACAGTCTTGAGTGTAGAAAGAGTAAAGCAGTAGATGATGATTGTCAGTGAGGAGTAGATGTTACTATTAATCTGCACTGACTGTGGTCTCCCAATAAGGAAGTCAAGGATCCAGTTGCAGAGGGAGGTACAGAGGCTCAGGTTCTGAAGCTTGTTGAGGGGATGATGGCAAAACCAAGCTGTAATCGACGTATGTTTTGCTGTTGCCTGTGTGTTCCAGGGAGAATCAGTGAAATTGCATTTGCTGCAAACCTGTTGCATGGCAGGCAGATTGCAGCTGGTCCAGGTGCTTGCTCAGGTAGGAGTTAGTGGTAGGCATGACCAACCTCTCAAAGCACCTCATAACAGTAGATGTGAGTGTGACCAGGTGATAGTCTTTGAGGTAGATCATGCTACTCTTCTTGTCTTCACTGCATTAAAAATAGCTCACATTCTTTATACTCACAAGTATAAAGTATAAAGTACAAAGTACATTCTAAGAGGATGCAATTTTCTGCTAAATATAGACTGAATAGCCCAGTCACATATTATTGTTTTAAGCTAATGTTATAACCCAATGATGACAGGACCCAATACAGTGGGCTCTGATTAATTGGGACATGTCAGAACAAGTACATTTTGGCCCAATTAGCTGAAGTTAATTGGAAATAGTTAAAAAGTTATAAAAAAGACAAACTACCATTTAACTGAGTAACGATTTACGTATTTAAATGAAATACAGAACAAATTAGAACACGACCAATACCTCAAGGAAACTATAACATTGTGTATTTACTCCTAATTTTTATCAATGAAGGAATAAATCCAGTGTACCTGTACACTGCTGTGTTCTTTTGATTGACTGTAGATGAATAAAATCAATGCAGACATCTAGTGCAGGTAACGGACAGCCTTTCTAAAAAGTTCTCGGCGATTGCACCCTCCAAATCTTCATTATCATTGTAACATTCATGATGATGGTTGATGCCTTCAAATTCTTCATAGTTCCTAATTTGTTGAATTAGTGAAATCATTTCATTTTCATATCTGACAGTTTTTGGCATCTCCAAGCCCGAATGCCTGAAATGGTGGTGAGTAAAATAATTGCAAATTGTTTTGCTGCTTATTACTCAGCAATTATCAGTGACAAAAATCACTGCTTCTGAATTGAATTGAATTGTCTTTATTACTTACATCCTTCATATACATGAGGAGTAAAAATCTTTGCATTACGTCTCTGTCTAAATGTGCATGTACAATTTATAGTAATTTATACTAAATAGTATGTACAACAGGACAGTCAATATGACATGCAAAGGCAGTTGTGTCAGCATGAATTAGGCAGTCAGGTGGCCTGGTGGAAGAAGCTGTCCCGGAGCTTGCTGGTCCTGGCTTTTATGCTGCGGTACCGTTTCCCAGATGGTATCAGCTGGAGCAGTTTGTGGTTGGGGTGACTTGGGTCTCCAATGATCTTTCGGGCCCTTTTTGCACACCTCTCTTTGTAAATGTCCTGAGCAGTGGGAAGTTCATATCTACAGATGCACTGAGCTGTAGGCACCACTCTTTGCAGAGTTCTGCGATTGAGGGAAGTACAGTTCCCATACCAGGCAGGGATGCAGCCAGTCAGGATGCTCTCAATTGTGCCTCTATAGAAAGTTCTTAGGATTTAGGGGCCTAAGCCAAACTTCTTCAAACCTCTGAGGTGAAAGAGGTGCTGTTGTGCCTTTTTCACCATACAACCGGTGTGTACAGACCATGTGAGGTCCTTGGTGATGTGGATGCCAAGGAACTTAAAGCTGCTCACCCTCTCAACCCCAGAACCATTGATGTCAATACAGTCTGGCCTGTCTCCATTCCTCCTGTAGGCCACAACCAGCTCCTTTGTATTGAACACAAATGCATGCAACTGTTGCTGTTTAAAAACTGTTCGCATTAAGTACGGTGTAGTGCCTTACAGCGACACAAGTGCACGCGATTGATGCTAGTTAAAAACCGTTCAGCAACAGTCTCCTGTTTCAGTTAGGCGGCATAGTGTCCCAAATAAAGGAAGGGGATCTTGGCGATTTTATTGATTAGTTTTTGTTCTTTAAGTGTTGTCCCAAATAAGCAGATGCCTCGTTTAATTGATGGCTTCAGGTTGTAGTGAAACTAAGTAAGACTGATGTCTAAAAAGTTATCCACGGTCAGTAGTGCTGAAAATGTTCACCATATCATACTCAGCCTCCACAATTCATTCCATTGATCTAACTTCCCGTGACTCCTTTGCAGAAACTATCAATGTAGCTTGAACGCAAAAGCGCACAGTTAAAGCTAGGAAACAGTTGTAAGGAAAGTAATTCTAAAGATGATTTTTTGAGAGCAAATTCTTATTGGCATTATTAGTACTTGAAGGTCTCTAATATTGATTGGTTCAAATGCAGCGGATTTACACAGCAATTCTGCATAACATGGTGTTTCTCATTGGCTGGGGGATTAGATACAGAAGATATACAGTACAATACATAGCGCTTGAAGGTGGCATTCAAAAATAATCTTTGGGAAAAGTAAGCACTTAAGTAGCAAGACAGATGATAATCTGCTTTAAATCTGATTCTCTGCACTGTTCAACAATGGCATTTGTGTTACGGTGGTGGTTGGGACTGATGTGGGTCCCTTTAAGCCCTACCATTGATGGAGACTGATTGCCACAAATAGTCAAGATCTCCATTCTCATTACATCGTGCAACTACCAAGATATTCAAAACTGATTAAGATTGATTGTGGTCTTTTTCTGCTTATTTTTCTGTAATTTACACAACCATGCAATTATGCTTTAGGCCATCAGATTGTCTCTGCTGTTCAGAAAGAAGAAAATGCATTTGCAATGGCCACATATTATCTGCCCTCCCCTTAAAGCAGTAGAGCTTGAAATTGCATTGTGTTCACTTGACAAGCTCTGGAATAACAGCAGATTTTTAAAATCCCTTATTGATAATTAACACTGTATGAACAACTGATTTGCTTATACTTGATACATGTTATTTACACAATATTAGACCATTGAATCATTTTCACAATACATTAAAAACTGAGATGTTAGTTGCATAAAACTGCTTTTGATCATTATAAAACTGAAAACATGACTTTATCTGGAGTGAAAGGCAATGACAACCATTTCCACTCAAGTTCACCCTGTTATGGCTGAAACAATTTCCATCTCTGTTGTGAGTGGTGTTACATAAATCCCGATGCAATTTTCCTTCTGGGCATAGCAGGGAAACTTATTATAATTATCCTAACCCATTCCTGTAAGAATGTATCTACACTCTACAATGTTGGATCAGGACCACATTGGTTAAAAACCATTCTTATCTTTGATCCTTCAGGCCTTTGCCCAACACACCATTCATGCAAATGTTGGCAGCATTGCAGATAATGAAAAGGTTGTGTAAGGTTCTGGAAAGTTGGGTGACACAACAGTAAATGAACTTAATCCTGATGTATGTGAGATGATGCATTTTGGGAGGGCAAATGAGGATATGACATACATTCTAAATGGTAGGGCTTTAAGGTGTGAAAATAAACTGAGGGACCATGGCAATATTGGAGACTAAACATAGTGACAAGTGTGAAAACGTATTATTCCTGACAAAGCTCAGGCCAGAGTTACAGAACACAATGACAAGTGTTCCTGCACAATGCAAGCTGAAAGATGTGCCTTCATTGGAAAATTACTACAAAAGTCAATTGAAATAGCCGAAAGCTGTAACTTTGTGACAGGAGCCAGAAACAGGGTGAAAGAGTAAATAGAGAGACCTGGATCATGCTGCACCTGCCCAAGGCCCACAGCTGCTCTCAGAGCTACTAACTTCAAGGTCATGCCACTGCAGAATGGTGGCTACAACTTAGGGAGCACAACTAAAGCTCCACTCACAAACAACCCAGTAAAGGTTGTCAGAAGACCCTGTCATTGTATCCAGTTCTCTAATGAACAGAGACATTTATATACCATTACAAAAATGTTATAGAAAAGCTTAGAAAGTAGACAATAAATCCACTTAAAATGTAAATAGAATGTTGGTTTTAAAAATAAGATTAATTAAAATAAGTTTAAAAATTCAAATGCAAACGCTCCTAAGATCAGCTTATTATGGAATGCCTGGCTGGGTGAAGACCATAAAACCATAAGATATAGGAGCAGAATTAGGCTATTTGGCCCATTGAGTATGCTCTGCCATTTTATCATGGCTGATCCATTATTCCTCTCAGCCCCATTCTCCTGCCTTCTCCCCATATCCCTTCATGCCTTGACCAATTAAGAATCTATCAACCTTAAATATTTGGAAAGACGTGGTTTTCACAGCCGCCTGTGGCAACAAATTCCACAGATTCACCACTCTCCTCATCTCCATTCTAAAAGGATGCTCTTCTATTCTGAGGCTGTGTTCTCTGGTCCTAGACTCTCTCACCATTGGAAACATCGTCTCCACATCCTTTTAATCAAGACCTTTCACCATTTAATAGGTTTCAATTAAGCCAGTGCAATGCAATGTGACCTTTTGTTTTATTTAAAAAATACGTTTGCATTGTCCTTTTGATTTCTTCTAGGGTTGTGTTTCTCTTGATGGTTTCAAGCGAAACATGATCGCAGAAGAAAACTGCATGTAAAATTAGTGTATCAATGGAAAGACATTAAAGTATATTTGAGAACTTCATCAAACACAATCCTCTCGTACAGAAGCAATGCACAATTAGTGAGCCATGGCAAAACTCACTCCTATAAAACAGAAGCTGAAACACGATGATGAGACCATAGTTCAGTTGTTTTATATCATTCCATTGGCAATCTGGTCACATTCTGTCAGTTTCGACCAGCCAAATTATTTCACTAGTCAAATGAAATTTCACATTTCAACAGCTTGCCGATCCAAAGCAAGCAACAACCAAAACAATAATCAACAGTAATTTGAAACAATGGGGGAAGAGAAGATTTCAGTGGAAAGTTGTGCAGGCAAAAATGAACTGGGATAGTACAATATCTATCCACAAATAAAAATGGTAGAAAAAGATTACTTTTAGGAAAAATTATTCGATAAATAATTAGTGCAATGATGTGAAAATTGAAAAAGCTGCAGAATTTTTGACACGAAGACATTTGAGCAATTTTCAGCATTGAGAAAATGCTATATCAAATGGGAAAATTGTTGATGTTAGGGGATTAGGGAATCTGGGTAACTGGTAAATGTACTTAGTAAGTATATTTAAAACAGAAATTTAGAGCTTTATGATTTAGGGGAATCAAAAGATATATTGTTAGTGTGGGACATTGGGATTGATGTAAAATCTCAGCCACAATCTTATTTAATGATGTAGAAACATAAACCTGCTCTTTCTTCCATTTCTTGTATTCTAACGTTCACAACAGACATTAGCTACTGATATTAACAATGTTGCAAACAATCAAAACAGCCCAACTTTAATGGGTAAGAACCAAATAAGATCATTCAAGGAGGTATGGAAGAATGTTTTTCACACTGATTCCTTCAAGGAAAGATATGATGACTTGTCAGAGCAAATAACCTTAGACCTGCCCAGAGTAGAATGCATGCACTTGCGTCAGATCCGATGCAAAGCCAGTCCATTGCAATCTCAATCTCAGTCCTGAGTGCTTTAAAGATTAACGCTGAGAAGGAACTAGATGGATTTGAACAAAACAGTGTTGTTGTGAAAACTGGCCAGACTGAGTGTGCATACCAGTAGTGTCTGTGATAAGGCAAAACAAAACAGTGTAGCTATGTGAGCTTACAAGGTCAGACTAAATTCTTGCATCTTGCACTCTCATCAGGAGTGTCCATAATTACACAAATCAAAAAGAAAGTACTTGGAAAAGTGCTTTATCAACACTTCTAGAGATTATGGAGCAAATCCTTGATACTAACTACAGGGGCATAAAGAATACAAAGATGTCTATTACAGTATAACTGTACAATCAAGTACAATTCCAGACAGAATGCTATAGTCGATACTTATGCTTGAAACTCTGGCATTGGACATCATTTCCAGGTGGTCACTAGGAGCTTCTCTATAACTATGACTGAAAAGGCAAGACCCAGAAAAATCTGGGTCGGTGATCAATAACCGGTGGTGCAGTGCTAGCCGGAGTGCACCAGAACGCGTCAGGCACATCTTTAAAAAAAAAAGCCGAAATAAACAAGCTAATTAATTACGTGCCGCCCAGGGTGATTTGAGTATCTCAGAAACCACTGATCTCCTGGGATTTTTACACACAACAGACTCTGGAGTTTACAAAGAATGGTGACGAAAACAAAAACACATCCAGCCAGTGGATTTAACAAGATCTATTCGCTCACAGAACAGTCACTCGCTGGATGTTTTTTTGTTTTTGGCACCATTCTTTGTAAACGCCGGAGTCTGTTGTGCGTAAAAATCCCAGGAGATCAGCATTTTCTGAGATACTCAAATCACCCTGGGCAGCGCCTAATTAATTAGCTTGTTTATTTCGGCTTTTTTCTTAAAGATGTGCCGGATGCGCCCCGGCTGGCACTGCACCCATGTCAATAACTGAAAGCATGAACAAAATTTGACTAGTTCACCATTAACCATAGTGGTGAGCAATCCTCAAAGGAACAGCTGGCAGTCGTTCTTGTTTTTTATTACTTTGTAGTCAGGCGGAGCTAAGATATAGAAATAAAATGAGCAAAATAATGGTGGAACTTGTCAAGACTGATTCGAGGTTACTTTATCTTCTCATTCAAATAGGGATGGAACTGTCTTCCAAGGATAGGTATGCTGGGTGGTGTTGTACACTTAAATTATTTCAAATGTTGCAGTTGACACCACAAACCGATTGGACACAATTGGTTTTGAGGAGGTAAGTAAACAATGTGCCCTTGAGAGAAGGGGAGAACAATAAAAACTACAGTGTATATAAGTTTTGGTCTAAATATGCCAACCAATCCAACTTCAAAGCAGGAGGCAAAAGAATTATTTTAGATTATACAACTGAGTAGTGACCCCCTTTTCTTTCTTTTACCAGATTAATTAAAATTATTAACTGTATTAAAATATAACATATTTGATGCAAATTTTGTAGTTCTGTGGAAGAGAGTACTTAGAGATTTCTGTGCACAATTCCAAACCCTCTGGCAGATTCCTCATATTTCATAAATTTACCAGATATTTGTTAGCTAACAATAGGAAATAGAAGCAGATGTTTGTACTTATCACTTTTCTTTGACTCCTGTAGAAAATTGATCAATCTGCAGTTGAAATTCTGGTGGAAGATTCATTGTTCCAGAACCCTTAAGGTTAAGCACAACTAAAAGTTTGAAGACATTAGCTCTATCATTCTGTTAAGGAGTTCTGACACAAGTCAAAATTGCTAAGTCAGCATAGCTTGTGTTTCACATTTGCCTTCTTCAACCTCTAAAAGTATGAATTGCCTAAGAGCCCCCATCTGAAAATACTCACAGTTCACTGTGTAGAAACAAGAAGGAAGCAGAAATTTGCAGAAATTGTCCACAAATTGCTCACTGAATCTTCCTATCTGATCCTTCAAGTTGATGTATTATATAATTCAGTCCATAGCAATGTCCATTTTGTAGGAACAGGTGAACTAGCCATAAATGTGAAGTATATTCAATTTGTAGAGTTTTTCTGTCACTCCCAAAACATATAATTGAAAATACATTTCAATATGGCAATTACGTCCTCAAACACTACTCCCTACCAATTAGTACAAGGGTTACACGCTGTCTGCAGAGTGGACACAATTTTGTCACATTCTATTTTTTGAATATTGGGTATTATAAATAAGAAAATTAAATTTTGATTGCTAATTACTGAATGTGTTTTAGATGGTTTGATGATGTGAAAAATAATGACATATATGGATCTGTTTTGAATTTTACAGAATTTTAAAAGCATATTGTCAGGAACGGGTGGGGAATCAGAAAGTGCATCTTACGCTCACTTTATTTCGTTTAGAAAAAAGATCTAAAATCTTCAAATTAAGGTTTTAAATTCAGTTTTGTTGACAGTTGTAAAATTCAAATACATAACCTACTTCTGAAAAACTTTGAGGCACTGGTTTTATTCACAAAGAGGCATTTCTAAAAAGGGACAGAAATCATGGGGTTTGAGGCACGATAGAGGAGCTTAATGAGAGACAGAGATAAGCAGACAGAGAAATTAATATTCCTCTACAGATTACAGTAAATCAAACAGGCTGGGGGGGGGGGGTATTGGAGTGTATGTGGGGGGGAACGAGAACTGTTACTCTTTTCTACCTGACCACAACTCTGACTTTGTCCTAAAGTGAGGATGATGGCAGAACTCACCACCTGCCAGTTATCAATTTGGTTGGGGACTGGGATATGGAAAACCAACTGATTTCTTATCTTCCAATATTATCTGATGGCCTACCACAAACAATTCTTTAATGAGGAAGCACAGCTCTCTCTATAGTTGCTCCCAAATTTGCTGAGTATTTGCAGGATTTTCTGTTTTCAGTAAGGTGCATGTAGTAGTGGTGAGCTTCATCAATGCTAGATCAGGCGTTTCCAACTCTTTTATGCCATGGACCCCTACCATTATCCAAGCAGTCTGTGGACCCCAGGTTTGGAAACACTGTGCTAGATAAAGAGAAAGAATCAATCATGCTTTCCCAATATTTGTGAAGATACCAGAAACGTAGCTCAGAATCAGGTTCATGTCATGAAATTGTTGTCTTTGCAACAACAGTACAATGCAATACATAACAATAGAGACAAAAACATAAATTACAGTAAGTATATACAGGATGTATTAAACAGTTAATTTATTAGTGCAAAAATCAAAATTAAAAAAAAGTTGTGAGGTAGTGTTCATGAGTTTAACGTCCATTCAGTAATTGGATGGCAGGGGGAAGAGGCTGTTCTTGATCCATTGAATGTGTGTCTTTAGGCTTCTGTACCTCTTTCTTGATGGTAGCAATGAGAACAAGGCATGTCCTGTGTGATGGATGCTGCCTTTTTGAGGCACTGGTCATTGACAATGTCCTGGATACTATGGAAGCTAGTGCCCATGCTGAGGCTGACTAAGTGTACAACTTTCTGCAGCTTATTTCAATCCTGTGCAGCAGCCCCCACCCCCATACTAGACGATGATGTGGCCAGTTAGAATGCTCTCCACAGTACATCTGTAGAAATTTGCGATTTTCTTGGCTGAAGTCTAGCATGCATCTTTCCTTTTGAGGCTGTCCATACCTATTCTAATACTACACTTAATACATTGTTAAGCAACCATTTCAGTTGTTCCTCTTCATTTTGTCAGCAGGTATCCCTTCGGATGTCTAGCTTCAGCCTTTAATAATAATCAGAAAGCAGACCATGTTGGTGAGTTTGGGACAAAGTTAATTCCAGCTCTGAGAACCCTGATGCCCAAAGGAAAATTGAGATCGCTGTGGTCTCTTCATTTTAATTTGATTAATAAGCAGAGAATGAAATAAGCAAGTTGAATTTGGAAGGCAGGGGAACTTTCTGTGAAGAACATGGATAAGAGATGCAGGTAAGAAGGAAAAGGCAGTGAGGCTCAGAAGATGCGACTGAGGGGATGATGAAATTAATGACCTTTTACAGAGTGAAAGGAAGAGAAAGGTGAAGTTGATGGGATGAAGTCAAAGAGCAGGTAAGCAAGTGTTTAGACTGAATGATTAGTAAGAGCTGTGGTAGGTGGGAGCATTGAGAAGGAAAACAGGGAGGGCACATCATGGGAATGAGGACTAAAGGGGAGAGGTGGAAAGTTATCATGAAAATGTAACCTGCAATCCCAGCACATCACCAATAAATTCCCACTGGAATAGAAAGGAGCAAAATAAAGACATGAGAAAAAGATAGCAGGTTAACTATGCTGGTCAAATATGATGGCAGAATATGGTATTAATAGTAAGACTCTTGGCAGTGTGGAGGATCAGAGGGATCTTGGGGTCTGAGTCCATAGGACACTCAAGGCTGCTACACAGGTTGACTCTGTGGTTAAGAAGACATATGGTGCATTGGCCTTCATCAATCATGGGACTGAGTTTAAGATCTGAGAGGTAATGTTGCAGCTATATAGAACCCTGGTCAGACCCCACTTGGAGTACTGTGCTCAATTCTGGTCGCCTCACTATAGGAAGGGCGTGAAAACCATAGAAAGGGTGCAGAGGAGATTTACAAGGATGTTGCCTGGAATGGGGAGCATGCCTTATGAGAATAGGTTGAGTGAACTTGACCTTTTCTCCTTGGAGCGACGGAGGATGAGAGGTGACTTGATAGAGGTGCACAAGATAGTGAGAGGCATTGATCATGTGGATAATCAGAGGCTTTTCCCTAGGGCTAAAATAGCTAGCACGAGAGGGCATAGTTTTAAGGTCCTTGGAAGCAGGTACAGAGGAGATGTCAAGGGTAAGTTTCTTATGCAGAGAGTGGTGAGTGCGTGGAATGGGCTGTTGGTGGCAGTGGTGGAGGCGGAAACAATAGACAATAGACAATAGACAATAGGTGCAGGAGTAGGCCATTCAGCCCTTTGAGCCATCACCGCCATTCACTGTGATCATGGCTGATCATCCACAATCAGTACCCTTTTCCTGCCTTCTCCCCATATCCCTTGAATCCGCTATCTTTAAGAACTCTATCTAACTCTTTCTTGAAAGAATCCAGAGAATTGGCCTCCACTGCCTTCTGAGGCAGAGCATTCCACAGAACCACAACCCTCTGTGTGATGAAGTTTTTCCTCAACTCTGTTCTAAATGGTCTGCCCCTTATTATTAAACTGTGGCCTCTGGTTCTAGACTCCCCCAACATCGGGAACATGTTTCCTGCCTCTAGTCTGTCCAATCCCTTAATAATCTTATATGTTTCAATCAGATCCCTTCTCACCCTTCTAAAAGATAGGGTCTTTTAAGAGACTCCTGGATGGCTACATGGAGCTTAGAAAAATAGAGGGCTATGGGTAAAGCCTAGGTAGTTCTAAGGTAGGGACATGTTCGGCACAGCTTTGTGAACCGAGAGGCTTGTATTGTGCTGTAGGTTTCCTATGTTTCTATGTAAGTAGATGGCCAAAAACCAGAGAAACAGAGAGAAAAGACAGACATTAAAAAGGCACTCGAAAAAGATGAAAGAGAATCATTTTTCCACCTATAGTGGATAAAGCATAATGGAAACTACATTAATATCTAAAACAATGTACCACATGTAGGGCAGGAGTAGAATGATTTTACAAAATTAAATGAAAGATCCAAGTAAATTGCGATGTGTTTGATGTTAATCACATTCAGGAAATTGTCATGTAGTGTGAACTGTTAACTAGTAATTAACTATTGTTATTTCTATTTTTACTGTGGTTAATTGTCATGTCTCTAGGCTGTGACATCTCACAAACAGCACAAGAATGAATATTTCTCTAATTTTCACCAAACAGTGACAGAAGCAGACGTTAACCTAAATTCAGACTGACAGCTCCTTGGATCTGGTGACCAGCATGGTACTGAAAAGTGGAAAAATGATAGAAATTTTTGAACTAAGATGTGAACAACATCTATCAGCCATAAACAAACTTAGAGGCGCTGTTTGAGGCATCACGGTAGCACAGCAGTTAGTAATCCTATTACAGTTCGAGGCGTCGGATTTCGGATTCAATCCTGGTGTCTTCTGTAAGGAGTCTTGTACACACTCCTTGTGGAATGCATGGGTTTTCACTGGGTACTTCTGTCTCCTCCCACAGTCCAACGATGCACCGGTTAGTAGGTTAATTGTTCGTTGTAAATTGCCCCGTGATTAGGGTATGGTTAGATTGTGGGGTTGCTGAGCGGCACAGGTCGAAGGGCCAGAATGGTCTAGTCCATGCTGTATCTCGAAATAAAATAAAATAAATAAAAACTGGACTGAGACAAAAATGAACAATCCTTTTTATTGTATTATGTAGTAACTGTAGATCAAATAGAGGACCAGTTAAATAAAACACATTCTAATTCGAGACAAATGCAGATAAACAGGTAACATTTCAATCCTCCCTGGTTCAATAACTGCCCAACTATCACTGTGTATTTAGTGAATAAGTTCATATTTTGTATCTACATGTAGATACATTTATAAAAAAAGGAGGTTGGTGATCAGGAGCATCATTGTCAAAATGAAGTGTAAAATCAATTTTGAGGGAAACCTACTCCTATATTTCTTATCTCAAACACGAGGAAATCTGCAGATGCTGGAATTTCAAGCAACACACATAAAAGTTGCTGGTGAACGCGGCAGGACAAAGGTCGAAGGACGAAGGACGAAGGGTCTCGGCCCGAAACGTCGACTGTACCTCTTCCTAGAGATGCTGCCTGGCCTGCTGTGTTCACCAGCAACTTTTATGTGTGTTCCTACATTTCTTATGTCTGTCCCCAGACCTCTCCAATGTATTCCTCTTCAGCCACACATTTTTGGTAAAGAAATTTGTTCAAATTTTTGCTTCCCCATAGCCTCCATGCTATGGAATTCCTTCATGCCATTATCACAAGTCTGTAAGACCATAAGATATAGGAGCAGAATTAGGCTACTTGGCCCATCGAGTCTGCTCTGCCATTTCATCATGGCTGATCCAATTTTCCTCTCAGCCCCAATCTCCTACCCTCTCTTGGTATCCCTTCATGCCCTGACCACACAAGAATCTATCAACCTCTGCCTTAAATCTATATAAAGACTTGACCTCCACAGCTTGCCTGTAGCAAAAAAGTTCCATGGATTTGCCACTTTCTGGCTAAAGAAATTCACACTTCATCTCACACTTCACTGAGCTACATTAGCACCCAATCTTATTTGGAAATTCTCACCCAACTGTAATACCCCAAGCACATTGACCAGCTACATGTTCCATAATTTACCAACTCTGGCCATTTATTCATCCCTAGTTTCCTTTCCTCACCAATCTGTATGGGACTGACAATTCCTTAAGCCTTAAATTCTGAAATCCTTTCCCTTACCTCCCTGTCTATCCTTCTTCTTTAAGACAATTTTTAAAGCCTACTCTTTGAGTGAAGTTTCAGTTTGAGAATGCCATACAATCTAATCTGCTGCATTTAGCATTTCACAACATTAAATGTCCTACATAAAATCAGATTGTTCCATTTGTACAGAATAGAAATGAAGAATAACTGACATGCCTAAAACCAATTATGCTCAGTGTAATCCCCGCTAAATATTATGATCCATCTCTATTTATTGATCTTCATTTTCTCCTTGCACAATAGATGAGCTAAAATGTTCAGCTGTCTGTGAAGCATACGCAGTATGAATAGTTTGTTATGATTATAATCGGCATGTAAATGCCGTGTAAAGATGATAAAACTTAGATAATTAGGAACACTCTTGATCAACATGAATTATGTTGCAAAATCATGCATAGAAAATTCTTTATAACCCAAGAATTTAAGCAACACTATGAAAACAAGAATTACAGTTGCCATGGTTACAACCACCAGAAAACAAATCCACCATAAAATCAGCATGTATAATTTTTTAAGAAAATATTTTATAATACTGGTTTAGGGAACAAGTTCACAAATAAATGGCGTGATGCATTTGAAAGCTAATAGTCTCCTTTTGTTGACATACTGTTGGGTTGATAATAACTAACCAATTCAGCAGAAGGTGCCTTAAAATAAGATTTGTAACTTGCCACTGCATTGTTGATTCTGATTAGTAAATTGCAACTTTCACAAGGTATCTTAATATGCAGCTGCCAATTTCTGCTTTGACGGACACTTTTGATATGAAATTAGAATCGTATGATCCACTTTGGATTCTAATAGCCATTTTAGTGTAGATCTGCATGGATTAAAGTTTCCAAGTAGTTTCACTGGAGGTATGGAAGCACATGAAAGCATGTTTTGAAAAAGAGATCAAAGAAGGGGACTATTCGGCTGTTCCATTTTACACATAGTACACACTGTAGTCCTTCTCCCATGATACACAAAACTTCCTTAACAGCCACCCGGTGAGTTAACAAAACCCATCCAAAACCACATCATAGGTAAAAAAGCAATGTCAGAATGTTAAAGTTGAAATTTCACTCCATAGAAAGAAGACATCACAAAAAGGCATCCAGAATTCGAACTAATTTTATGTACTGTTTAGTGTAAGTAATTTATGACAATTTTTTTTACATTGTCAGCATCATACAAATACAGACATGCAGTTAGTGCTATTAAAGTGTTGTATGTTATAAATAATGCAAGGCATTAATCTGGCATCTGTGCTTGATGAAATGAGCTATAGTTTTGCAAACCGTACAATTATTCTGAATATATAATGTCCATTTTAAAGAATATCTGAATTATTAATAGCATTATAATGCTGTTATTGGATTGTTTATATCGATCTAAATATTTTGAACACAGGAAAAAAATCATATTCCTTGCCAAAGCTGTAAATCCACCTTTCAATGCAATGAAAATTTGGCCCAATAATCTGTTTTACTGACTGCCATATAAACAATGAAGACAAAAGTTAATCTAGCTAATGATTCAGTAAAGTTCCTTTCCTGGCTGTGAGTTTGAGTTCAGAAACTACTATTGGCATTCGCCATTTCTGGTTAAGAGGGAAACTCAACCAGGGTTCAACAGTGTTTAAAAGGTTGCAGCCCCATTTTCTACAAGGAACAACAAAGCAGCAAGAGGCCGAAAGAGCTCACAGGTCCTTGGGCAAGTGGAAAACCATTACCTGTTTTCAATATTTCACCTGCATTTTGAGAAGCACATGCATTTTGGAAAACAATATGCAAATTCAGCTGTGTTATTACCCTCCTTGTTGGAGCCATTTGACTAATGTGACTAGTGTTGCTGTGTAGGCTTCATTTATTCAAAGCAAAGCGATGTTGAGTGTGACAGGTTGCTGCGTTGTTGTATTTCATGGTATTCAGCTATTAATTAATGGTTATATTCCACAGAGGAACAGTAAACTCCTGAGAAAATAATGATGTTAAAAGTCAAACTCAGATCTCCTTCGATCATATATGGTGAGTGATTATAAAGACTTTTTCTGTTATATCTCACCCCCATCTTGATCTTGCTGTGTATCCATTATGCCCCACTTCATAATAAAAAAAATACGATTTCCACTTGGAAAATTACTTTCTAATTCAAAGTAATTCTTTTAGTATTGGAGAATATTAACTGAATGAGTGCTGAACAAATAATATCATTATGGTTTAGTCCAGATATGGTTTAGTTATGGTACCATTATGGTTTAGTTCAGTCCTCTGCAACTGCACACCAAATGCCCCCTCAAAATCACATCTGCCTTATGTGTGGTGGTGATAATAACTTGGGTTAGCCTTGGGCATACAGATGCAAAAAATTTCAGGGAGACTTACTTCCAAACTCGACCTAACATAGGAAATTGGGCTCAAGCAGGTCTTAAAGTTGGAGTGGTGATTTTTTTTGGCAGATAATTTGAGTGTAGTTATTTCTGAGGATACTAATAATGAGTGTACTAATAATTAGAAGAATCTAGCATCAGTGATGGAAACACAGAAAAATAAGAGCAGATGTAGGCCATTTGGCCTTCTGAGCAGTCATCACACAATCATGAATGTATTGTTTGCAAGTCAGCAATATATTACCACTCTCTCCTCATATATCCTTTATATGTCTGGGAATTTATCTTTAAAAGTCAATGGCCTGGCCTCTAGTGCCTTGTGATAGCAAATTCCACATGTTCACCACCTCTGTATGAAGAAATTTCTCCTCTACTCAGTTCTAAATCTGTTGATCTGAGATCGTGAAACTTCACTTTAGACATCCTAGCCAAGAGCTAAAATCCTTCCTGCATCCAATCTATCTGGTCCTGTCAGAATATATTAGTTTAATTAAGATTACCTCTCTTTCTTCTAAACCATAATGAAAATAATCTCAACCTAGATTAGTCAACCAAATCTCTTGTCATGCAGCAATCACACTATCAAAGAAATCAGTCTGATAGCATTATAATTATAAAAGTAACATAATTTCCATTCATTTTCACATGTAATTATTTAACTGTTTCACTCTATGGTCCTGATCTTCCTTCATTCTAATGAGTGCTAAAAAAAACTCATCCAAAATCCATCCCTCCCCAAAAGACAAATACTTCTTATCCCCTTCAATTACAAACCAATGTTGTCTTCCTGCAGTATTCCTTTCAGTAACCTCAATCTGAACCTAGACTAGGATATTCAGTATTTACAAATAACCTAACTGAGAAAATCATGTGAGTTTTAGCAGCATATTTTCATTCATTCAGGATTAGTGACAAATCTCACATAATGAATGCCAGAAAAGAGCAGGTAATTCTCTGTTAAATTAAAAGGCTTTTTACAAAGGCCACCAAGTGGATTTTAAATTTTATGAGTGAAGTTTATCAAATGTAACTTCTGTGTTTGAGTGTAGTTACAGTAACATCACTTCTGTCGCACCATCACAGATAACCTGAAAATGGCAGCTGTCTTTGAAAACGATGGAAATAATCAAATAGTGCATTTAAAAGTATGTTTATTAAATCACATTAATGATGGCATTAACTTCACACCTTTGCTGCAATGGATCATTTGTTTATTTTAGAATTTGCAATAACAACTTCAATATGAAGGAGAGGAATTTAAATGATAAGGAATACCAGTAACCAGTTGAATCAGACTAGCTTGTCAACTTGATAAGTTTTGAGCTCCATTAGGCTCCAATACATTTAATTATACTCCAAGTTAAAATGCCTTATATGTTTCATTAATTTGGATTATAGTGGGCTAGATTTTATGGTACTGTATGTGTATTCATTGAAAGCTAACTTATCATCTATTCTTCAAAAATTTCATAGATACCCCTGCTGTGTTTGCGTCCACACCACCCACCACTCGCTGAGTAAAATACTTATCCCACACAATTTACCCCTTTGAACCTACCTTTATCACCTTAAAAACACATTTGAATAATCTATTGTCTAAAGGGGGTGGTGGGGTGGGGTTACACCTCTACCAAGGGAGGTTTTAGGTGTTCCTTCCTTCCATTAGCCTTCAGTTCACCCTTGCTTGGACAAAGTGTAGCACATGTTTAATCCCCCTCCCCCAAATCAGGGCCACATGAAGCCATGGGAGCAGGTGGTGGATGGTCGTATGAGCAGCTGGTGTGTATTCCTAAATCCAATTCCTAAATGGACATTGAACCCACGAACACTACATCACATTTTTTTTATTACTTCTGTTTTTGAACTATTTTTACTTTTACTATTTAATATACATGTACTGTATTTACTTACTGTAATTGATTTACTTATTTTTTTCCTATATTATCATGTATTGCATCGTACTGCTGCTGCTAAGTTAACAAATTTCATGACATATGCTGGTGATTTTAAACCTGATTCTGATATCAAAAGTTATGGTTATGCGATCACTGATGGCAGGCAGACAGTCCCTGAAGAGTACTGATAATGGCTCGGACCACCGGTCTTGTAAAGACACTGCCTGGAAGAAGGCAGTGGTAAACCATTTCTGTAGGAAAATTTGCCAAGCACAATCATGGTCGTGAGACCGTGATAGCCTACGTCATATGACACAGCACATAATGATGACGATGATGCTTGGCAAAAGTCATGGATACCTCAAGCAATAGTGTTTTTTAGTCTGTTAGTCATACTACATCCATAATTTGTGGTTGGTTTGGACCCTGGGATGCTGAATTTAACAGCTATGACATTCCCTCTGCAAACACTCTCCATCACTATATCAAAACAAATTCAGTGAAAGATATATTGAGGCCTGAACGTTTCAGTTTTAGTTTTGGTTCACTTGGGAATGTTACTTTAGTTTCAGCAAAATCAGGTGTTTTTGGGTATTTACATCTTTCACTCAGGGGGTGGATGCATCAATTTTTAGCCCACATAAATTGAAAATTGTAATAACACCAATTACAGATTAGCCTCAGGCTTCCAACAAAATCTTCATTTCCTTTCATGTAATGACAAACTCCTTCTAGTTTCTGGCCATTTTTCACCAGTGTCATGTCAAGCACATTTTACAAACATTTTATAAACATCATTAGTTTGTATATACATGTTAATGGCTACACACACACACACACACACACACACACACATACACACATATATATTTCATCAGGATATATTAATGAAACCATAACTTCTACAGGCTTGATATATATTGTTGATACAGAGTGTATTGGTGGAAAAAGGATGTTCAGGCTTCTTTTTCCCTATTGGCATAGGATTCTTCATTGTCATTTTTATAACAATGTTTTTTGACCAGTCAGCGTTGTTGCCTCTGAACTGAGTCCCCGAACCTGGAGGATTGGTGGACTACTCTTAGTCTTGTCTCTACCCTTTGATCTGTTTGGCATGGGTGACCCTACCAAGAGTCAAAGCACAAGGTGCTGACTCCAGCCAACATAGCTCTTCAGGTCATTGAGGCATGAACGTTTCCAAACCCTATGCAAGGACGTGGTCCTCTCGAAGGAAAAATAATATCTGTAACACCATTTACTGCTGGTGTACCAAGTTTCCTTAAGATACAAAGTAAATGAAATTCCTATCCACAATTACTTAGATAATGCAAGTATCTTTTGATCTATTATTTGTTGTTGAGGTAGTTAAGATGTAAGTATTTTACATATTTGTTTACAACTGCCTTCTTAAGAACTTCCTTAAGGTTTGTAACTGTTCATCAAATAATAAAAAAACATGTAGGGATGACTTCCAAGTTGGGAAAATGACATTTAAAATTCAAGCCATTGAGTTATTGCTTTGTGGATAGTTTAATGCTGCTGTTTTATTCAGTGATTCAGCACCTTCCTGATTAAGTCTAAAACCTCATCAGCACACATAACCCAAAGCTCAGTGACTTTGGGTCTTCAGTATAATTTAAACTGTACTCTCTGCTTCATGTAAGCTGACAGGCATTATGCAGGGGCTCACTAGGTAGATTTGAAGATCTTCTACGTAGAATTAGTGAGTCTGAGGTACTATCCTCTCAGGTTCTAACTTTTGCCACCTGCTAAGGCTCCTGAGACTTGCCACCTTCCAGCCTGTTGGGTGACATTGGATGTTTTGGTGACAGTCAGCCAGCTGCAACATGGACCAGACCCAACAATCAAGCCACAATCAGATCAGCTTTTGCTGCTTGCCAGCAAGAATTAAGACCTTTAATATTTTCTCATTTACCTTTAATGATGAATTGTAATCATATGGCATAGGAAGCAGCAATTGGCCCATCTTGCCTGTGACCACTGGTACCACACACTGACTTGTTTCCCAGAGCCCCCTGTAGCCGCTTTACTTCTCAAGTATACATGCTATTCCTTTTTGAGAGTTAACTTGCATTCACACTTGAAGTTGTGTATACCCAAAAGCTTGCTGGATTTTGTTTTTGATTCTGCAGAATCGTGTATTGAATATTCCCCCTAGGAAGGTCACCCAGTCTGACTGATCCTGCCTACACTGTCAGAGATCAAACTCTTGAGTATCTGTTTAAAACTTGCTGCAAGCACCAGTCTGCCAAAAACAAAACAAGTGACACCAATACATTACAACTGGTAGTGACCTTATATGTCATTCATAAATTTGCCACTTAGTTTGCAGAACATTTTGAAAATCCCACAGCAGAATATGGATCAGAATTTTGCATGAGCAGTGTGCTTCTCCACGGTCCTTGAACATTTTCTTTCTTGATGTCACCTAATACACAATGCTTTGAAGTTCCATGAGCTTACTTCCCCAGGCTCCAAATAAAAACAGCCTCCCAGATTGTCTCATTTCTTTAGACACGCCATGTTCAAACACAAAAGAGCAGCTTGGAAACCCAGCTCCCAGTATTGGTTGGAAAAGTGGAATATGGCCTTGAGTTTTTGGATGTTGAAAGGAACAATCTAGAAGAATCCTGAATTTTAAACAGCTATTTTGCTATTTCATAATTGAAAGTATTATTATACTTTTTTTACCTTTTGTAAATATTACTTACAAAATAATGTTTCGTATTATTGGAGAATGTGAACTGAATATTATCTTTCAATGCACAGGAACAGAGAAGCATACCCGTGACAGGAGATTTGATTTATTTGGCAGCATAGTCCTTGGAGCAGATTTAACTTAGTCATTCCATTAACATATTGGGCAGCATCAAACAGCAGGGAGAAGTCCACAGCTAACAGGATTACAAAGCTGGAGATAACCATGGAAATCAGCAGTTGGAATGTCAACCCCATTTCTGCACTCAAGATCATAAGCAACTTATTGACCTCGTTACATGTTGAAGAATGGGCACATTGCCACATTCATATTGATCTCATTTAGCGTGTTACCTCATTTACCTTCTTAAGTCCACGGAAAGACCCAGACTCAACGTCTTTCAGAGCAGCTTCTTCTCCTCCACCATTGGATTTCTAAACACTTCATGAACTCATGAACTGCACCTCAATGTTTATCTTCTACACTATTTATTTCTTCTGTAACTCATAATCATTTTTATGTCTTGTACTTTACTGCTGCCACAAAATGACAAATTTCACGACATGTAGTACGTCAGTGATAGTAAATCTAATTATGAATCTGAACCTGAAACACATCACTTCTTGCAACAGCTCTGAATGTAGATGTATCTCTCTGTATACACGTAGTGCCCTCCCAATCTTCCCAGTCGCCACTGACACTCAGTGGTGCTCTGTCATTCCTTTTCCTCATCGTCACCAATTGCAGAAGTTAGTACAGAATACTGTGAACACTTGAGAAAGGACAGAATTCTCAGTCTCAATACACACAACATTTGCTTACCTGAACTGAAGAATGATCATGCATGTCATGAAAATTGTGAAAAAAAATCTTCCCTTGAAAATTTTAATCCATGCCTTTACTATTTCACCTGATCTGCAGGTTGTACTGCAAAAGGAGAACAACTCCTCCCCAGACAAATGCCTTCCACAGAACTACTCAGACACAGAATGTGTTTGCAGTTAATGCCTCACCCCTCATTAGTGAGCCACAGGTGCAGAGACAAGGGCCACAATCTACAGACATCAGGATATCAGGATCCTCCAATCTCTGCCCAGGTGGGAGCAGATGTCAATCTGGGGATGAAACAGAAATTGTGTGCAGCTCTGTTAGGATTCCCAGCCCCAGAAAGTCCTCTTGCAGGGAGATTAGAGGAATGCATATTGAGCATAAGATTCATGTCACAAACATCTGCAATGATGCCATTGACCCTAAGAAGAATTCCACATGCAAGAAGCATCAAATGTAGCAATCCAACTAATGTAGCTACTGTAGGTCTTTACTAAGGGCTTACAGATTATGAGTGTCACTTTTCAAAAAGTTGAAAGATACCCGAGCATTGGCTGCTCCATGCCTCACTTCCGTATTAAAAAAATGCAGTGCCTCACAGAGGGAAATGTCAGAAGACCACAAGAGCACATAGGGTTCTGATAAAAAGAATCAGAATCATATTTATGATGTGAATTTGTTTTGAAGAGCATTATGTTACTAACTAGCAGTGGAGTGTTGTGCTTCTGCTAGTCTGTATGGTTGAGAATGAGACAACTTGTACATTGAGTTTGTCTCCATGCTGTTCTCATAACGCACTTACCCATTGCACCCACGTGCCTTCAACCTTCAGGCCTTGTTCTGATGACCTTTTTACAGTTTGTGCTGCCAAAGGTTATTTAAATAATTTCTGATCTTTAAGAGGTTAAAATCATGTAAATAGCAAAAATATAAAAATAATACAAATAATGCAAATTAAATATGAATGTCATACCTTTACTTAAATTCACATTTAATTTGCATTTTTATTATAGTCTTAATATTACTTTATGTATATAAATAATATACATATAAAGTCTTACATAAAAGTCTTAAAAGTCTTTATATCACTTTATGTTTGGTTTTAATTATATTGAATACTATTAATTTATTTTAGATAATTAAAACCAAACATAAAGGGATATAAAGAGAAATAAACACCAACATTGTAATCCCTTTAATGAAGGCAGAAGTATTATTCATATAAGATGGGTGAAGGGATGCAAATCATGCTTGACTCAATATGAGCATTTGACATTTTTTCCACTCCCACATTGTATTGTGCTGACCTATGAGAAGCACCATGTTAGTGGTCCCTTATTAAACATTTTGCAAAAGGTATGCATGGTTTGTACTCAACCTCAAAGCATTTTCTGACATTACTTTCTGACATGCACCGAAAAGTTCCTTTTTAACTTTTGTGGAATAGTGAGACTATGGGCAGCCTTTGAGCAGCAGGGTCAGAGAAGGTGTGTATGGTTGTTTGTTAGACTGGATTGTGTTGAGGCAAAAATTGTCATCCAGATTTCATTGGTGGCATAGCTAAAGGCGAACAGAATCCAGGAATTCAATGCTGCAATGTCTTCTGTTTCTAGGGCACTGGCTGAATCTTCTTCCTTCTCTTTTTCTTTAGACATAGAGACTGAGTCCAACACTTGCTGCCCTGAGCAGACCACCACTGTTCTTGATACTATGCCTGGATCATGTTGAAAAGAAATCAAGGAATCTAAAATACAATCTGAAATGTATTTTTGCTTGTGAACGTTTCAAATGAACAGATGGCTTTGACTGGAGCACTTCGGATCATTACCACAGTTCCTCACCAGGCTAATCAATCATGTTTTCAATGAGCAGTTGGAAGATGATAGTTGGAAAGTGTAGGATGATTGGATCCTGGCAGCTGTATAAGTATTTATTTTAATGTGCAATACCTTATTATAAATTAATGAACACATACATATATATGTGTTCCAGAGCTAGAGAAAGATCTTGTGGTTGCAGGTCAGATGACCATCAATGATATGAAACCTTTTCTAGTTGGTGAACACTCTAGCAGATCTAGGTATACCTCTACAGTCACATGGTATGTAGTTGCAGTAATGAAAAGCAGGCATGTCATGGTTGGTGAGGGTCTTTAGCGATGGATGCCACCTTCTTGAGGCACTGCCATTTGACGATGTCCTCAATGATAGGGAGGGCTGGCCCATGACGGAGCTGCCTGAGGCTACAACCCACTGCAGACTCTTATGGTCCCGTGCATCGGAGCCCCCATACCAGGCGGTGATGCAACGAGCCACAATGCTCTCCACCGTACATCTGTAGAAATTCGCAGAAGTGTTTGGTGGCACACCAGATCTCCTCACGTTCCTAATGAAGTAAAGCTACTGGTGCGCCTTCTTTGTGATTCTTTAAGTGTTGACTCAATTCCCACTTGTCGGTGCAGTAGCAATGCAGAAGTTGCAAGCTTTACATGGAGGTCCAAACAGGAGCGGGTATCAATACCATATGCAGCTCATGTTTACCATACCAAGAGAGAGTGAACTGTTATACAGCTAATAGTTGGGTCAGATGTACAATTATTAGCCCGAAATGTTAACTCCGCTGCTCTGTCCACAGATACTGCACAAACTGTTGAATATTTTCAGTACTTTGTTTTTATTTGTGATTTGCAGCATCTATAGATTTTTTGCCTCTCTGTGTCATGATCTTGTTGGACTGAGGTCAAGTAACCAGATTCATAGAAAAACATTTCTCTTCTGGGGTGGTAAGTTTGATTTCCTTTTTATAGTATTGTGCACATTCCTTTGGAATAAGATCTACAGGCCATTGCAGGTAATATATGGGGTCCATTTTTACCAACATACATCAGTTGATTATGTCCTTAAGTCACCAAAAATTACTTGCTATAATAATCATACTTCCATGGTATGTGCTTGAATGCACTTGTTCATATGTAGGGATGCCTGTATATTGGGCATTTGTAACTCAGATACATCTGTATCAGTTTAAGAGTATAAGACCATAAGACAGAGAGGCAGAATAAGGCCTTTGTGTCTTCTGCACCATTCCATCGTGGCTGATTTATTATCCCTCTCAACTCCATTCTCCTGCCTTCTCCCTGTAACCTGTGGTGCCCTGACTAATCAAGAATCTATCAACCCCTGCTATAAATATACCCAATAACTTGGCTTTCACAACTATCTGTGGCAATAAATTCAACACATTCAGCACTTCCTCATCATCTCTGTTATCTAAGTGGATGTAGATCTACTCTGAGGCTATGCCCTCTGGTTCTAGAATCTCCCTCTATCAAAAACATCCACTGAAAGTTAACTCTGTCTAGGGCTTCCATTATTCGATAGGTTTCAATGAGACCCCTCCTCATTCTTCTGAACTCGAGGTGAGTACAGGCCCAGGGCCATTAAACGCTCCTCATACAGTAATTCTTTCTTTCCTGGGATCATCCTTGTGTGCATCCTTTGGACCCTCTCCAATGCCAGCACATCTTTTCTTCGAGAAGGAGCCCAAAACTGCTCACAATATTCCAACTGCGGCCTGACTGATGCTTTATAAAGCCTAAGCATTACATCCTTGCTTTTATATTCTAGACCTCTTGAAATGAATGCTAACATTGCACTTGCCTTCCTTATAATTGACTCAACCTTCAGGGAATCCTGCAAGAGGACTCCTAAGCCCCTTTGCACCTATGATTTTTGAAATTTTCTGCCCATTTAGAAAATTGGTTATGCCTTTATTCCTTCTACCTAAGTGCATGATCATACACTTCCAGACACTATATTCCGTCAGCCACTTCTTTGCCCCGTCTCCCAATTTGTTTAAAATTTGAAGTTTAAATCAGCTTGAACCATAAACAAATGCAAATTCATATAAAAAGAAACCTTAGGACAGAAAAACTGGTTAACTAGTTTCCGAAAGTTATTCAGCAAGCAATCAGTGAAAATTTTATATCATAATGAGATCATATTGTTGAAGTTCAGACACATACTGTAGCTGATTAATGAAAGATTGAATAGTTCCTTCAGTGAATTATCATACTAAACACAATAAGAATATAAAAACATACCTGAAAGGATATGAAAATCCAATCTCTATATTCAGGTTACTTTCAGATTTGTTTGCACAATCCACACTGACTTTCAGTGCTCCTGAGTAACCACCACATGTTGCAAATGCAAAGATTGCAAAAATCTGCCAAGAGAAAAAAAAATGGACATTTGACCTATTGTGGCAAGTTGCTATTGTATTTTAACCATCAAGGCAGAATGAAAAAGCTATTTATAAAATGACTGTTTAATCAAAATCGATTAAATTCATTAAACAGAGATTAACTAGAGATCTGTGCATTTGACCTCCTTTTCTTCAGTTGGACCCAGCAACCACGGAGCATTAATGTACTGAGCTGTACTTCAGCAGCAGGCCATGACTGGTGAACATTCCACAACATCAGACACTGACCATCAGCAAAATAGTTTACTTTATCTTGTTGCTTGAATTAATCCTTAGTATTGGTTAAAATTAAATTTTTAAAAAGTAATCATTTTACAATGCACATAAGATTTTGAATAGTTTTCAAACATCTCCTATTATCTGTTCAAAAGTCTTCATTTCTCCCATTACCATTCTTGTGCCTATTTTGTATTAAAATAAGTGCAATGGTCCATCAGAGTGAAAGTGGTGGTATTTGCCTCTGACCTTAAGGAAACTGTATCTCGTTTCCCAAATACATTTGCTGTCTGCCATTAGTTACAGGAACACCTGGTGCACAGCAGCGGTGAAGGCAACAAGCAAGTTGAATTCTTTAAAGAGTAAATCAGGAGCTAAAGCCCACAATTTTAAACTAGCATTTAAAATAATTTAGAGTTTGGAACGTGCGCTCAACATTAATGCAGATATTCAAATATCATTGAGTAAAATGGAAAAAAATGTGCAATAATATGAAATATTGAACAGCGAGCATCACAATCCATATGATACTTTTAGTCTAGAGATTATGTTAAGCAATAACTATGGTTTAGAAAATTTAAACTCCCCAATAAATGATCACATACATTTCCTGTAGTGAGTACAATTTGGAATTAATTTAGTTTCTCACTGATCCACTTATTAACAAAGATTCAATCAATACGACCTATGGGGGCTCAAGGAATCTAAGAGAGCAACTTCAGATTTTCAGTATTTAATGAACAATTACTTAGTCCTTAACAATGATAAAAAAACAAGCCAAAATATATCATAAATATTATTGATTGCTATAGGAGTGCAATGCAATGGAAAACATAACCTGAAAATTACAAAAATAGAATTTTTTTTGAAATGTTGAATGCTTGAAACTGCTGCTATCCCAGTTAATATATTGATCACAGTGCAGAATTAGATAATTATATGGGTGGGGTGGTGTATTGGTTAACAGAACATTATTACAGTGACAGTGACCTGGGTTCAGATCTGCCGTTGTCTGTGAAGAATTTGTATGTTCTTCCTTTGACCATGTGGTTTGCTCCCACATAACAAAGATGTATGGGTTACTAGGTTAATTGGTTACATGGGTGTCATTGAGCCAGGAGGGCCCATTACCATGGTGTGTCTCTAAATAAAATAAATTAAAGCTCTACATAATAAAATGGATACCAGACTGAGCTGATACTGTGGAATGATAAACCCAGAACAATTATGATTTGGACTTTACCCCATGATCCTATGGTTGGGTTTTTAATAAAAAGTCTGTTATTAAAGCAGAAGTATCTCCACTAATCTAAAATGGATATTGTTCTAAAACAATTAATAATTAATCCTGATATAAAGCACCAGAAAATATATGCTCAGGATATTCTGTTTAAAAGTGAAAAAAAAACAACTCAATGTTTGATTTGAACTGCCTGGGAAATAATTATAAGTCTATAATCTTATGATTAGAAATTAAAGTCTGATTTCTTTGGGTGTGCTTCACAAAAAGCACCACCAGCCAGTTGGGTTTCCTCTAAATAAAATAGTGACATGAGGTAAGATGTGGTCAGCGTATTGCTCTGGTGGTTTTGCACACCAGCGCAAACTGCGCTCTATTACATTTCCTGTTGGACCCTGCAAGCAGAGTTTACAGCTATGAAGCCTTTGCTATACTGGCTATTGAGAAGCGAGGAAGATTTCTTAGCACATTGACAAAATATCAGTTCAAGTGAAGATGAATGGGTTAAAAACTGATGGACAGAATGGACTGAGAATAGTACATTGCTTGGCCCAGATGACTCACATTTCAAATTGCTGAAGAAAGTACGAGAGAAGATAAGGGAAATAATCCAATCCTCCCCAGATATGAAGGGAGGTTCTTCTTGGACCAAAAAATGATTGAGGTGAAATATGACAGAAAATTTACAAGAGAATGTTAAGTTTGGATGAGATATAATAAACGCAAGAGATCCTGCAAATGCTGGAAGTCCAGGTTAACACACACAAAATCCTGGAGGAACTCAGCAGGCCAGGCAGCATGGATCTCAGCCTGAAACAACAATGCTACCAGACCAGCTCAGTTCTTCCAGGATTTTGTGTGTGTTACAGAGAGAAATGTTGTTCCCCTTTACCCAAGTTACAGAAACTAGGAGGCCACAGATTTCAGGTTTCTTGGCAAGGGTTATCGGGGGGGGGGGGCACCGTTATGAGGAGGTATGGTAATGACCTAGCACTCATTGCAATGGATGTGGTGGAACAGGGATGATCAATGATTTCATGGTTAAAGGGATTAAAAACTTGCAGGCTATTGGGCTGAGTGGGAGAACAGGAGGAGACTGAATGGCTCAGCCGAGATCTAACCTGGTCCCAACATATCAATGCACTTATAAAGAAGGCAAGACAGCGGCAATACTTCATAAGGAGTTTGAAGAGATTTGGTATGTCAACAAAAACACTCAAAAACTTCTATAGATGTACTGTGGAGAGCATTCAGGCAGGCTGCATCACTGTCTGGTATGGAGGGGCTACTGCACAGGACCAAAAGAAGCTGCAGAGGGTTGTAATTCTAGTCGGCTCCATCTTGGGCACTAGCCTACAAAGTACCCTGGACATCTTCAGGGAGTGGTGTCTCAGAAAGGTGGCATCCATTATTAAGGACCTCCAGCACCCAGGGCATGCCCTTTTCTCACTGTTACCATCAGGCAGGAGGTATGGAAGCCTAAAGGCACACACTCAGCGATTCACGGACAGCTTCTTCCCCTCTGCCATCCGATTCTTAAATGGACATTGAACCCTTGGACACTACCTCACTTTTTTAATGTACAGTATTTCTGTTTTTTGCAGAATCTATTCAACATATGTATACTGTAATTGATTGATTTATTTATTATTATTTTAATTTTTTTTTCTTCTATATTATGTATTGAATTGAACTGCTGCTGCTAAGTTAAGCAATTTCACGTAGCATGCCAGTGATAATAAACCTGATTCTGATTCTGGATCGTGCTGTCACATCTCCATAGCAATCGCAGGACAATGGCAGGAAAAGCTCTAACCAATGTCCACCCCCACCACCACCACAAGGCATAAGCTGATTGGCTCCTGTGCCACAGGCCCAAGCCAGTTTCCCAAGAGTCCCAGAATGACACAGATTAATGGCGAATAAAACCTCGCAAAATCTCAGCAGCTTTTATGCTGTACTTGCCCTTTAAAAATATGGAAGTGGAGCTATTTCTGAGCATTAATGTTTGCTTAATTGACGAATCTGACAATTGCAACGTGATTTATCTCCAGCACACCCAATGTACCTCCAATCTCTTTACTTGTTACTGCTAACCTCCTACTTCTTCCCCTTGATCACTGGAACAATCCAGAACATCTAGATGAAACATTTATAGACACAGCAAATTCAATTTAACAATGTATCCCCGTCATAGGAGCCTTTGCAATCTTGGTCTGACCCCAAAGCCAGACTTGCCTAGCAACGTGCAACACTTAAGGCAGAAAGATAGGAGCAGAAGTGGGCCACTCAATCCCTCAGGCCTATTCACAATTTAATTAAATAAATGTCTGATCTGTATGTGAACTCACTTACCTGCCCTAGTTCCATGTGTCTAATGCACTTTTATAAGAAAACTCTGCTGGTCAATCTCAGTTTTATTGAAAAGTATGCCCTGGTAAAGGGTCACTAACCCAAAATGTTAACTCTATATCTAATTCCAAAGATACTGTCTGAACTGCTGAGTGTTTGCCTCATTTTGTGTTCACATTTCAATTTTGTTTTAATTTTCTAGTCTCGTCTCTTTGATTGGAGCACCACTCTGTTTTCAAAATCTAACTTGCGAAATCCTCCTGATGTGTGTTTTCTTCATTTTACCAGATAAAACTGTGTGTGCAGCCAGTGCCATTTATTCTGACCGAAACTTTGGAGGGAACCAGATGGTTCGATTAGTCTTTTGTCCCTAGACCACTGCCAGAGTTTCCTAGCTTCATCCTCTAGTAGAGGCCACAGATACAAAGTAAGGGTGGAGAGATGTAAAGGGGAACTGAGAGGTACACAGCAGGTAGTAAGTACCTGGAATGCTGGAGGAAGTGTCGAAGTGGACACAACTGCAACATTTAAGAGAGATTTGGTTTGGTACATGGAAGGGAAAGGCCTGGAGGGTTATGGGTGAAATGTGGGCAACTGGGACTAGCAGGGAGGATGTTGTGGTTGGCATGGATCAGTTGGGCTGAAAGGCCTGCTTCTGAGCTGTATTACTTTGTGACTCTGTTATAACTTTAAAAATTAAACTCAGCCTAAGAACCTATTAAATATGAATAGGTTGTTTGAGCCTGTACTGTTTTTCATCAAGATTACAGTTGATCCATTACCTCAGTTTACTCCACTATCTCCATATCCTTTGATTCTCTTAATGTCTTTAAATCTTACAATCACAGTATTAAGTAAATTAAATGACCGAGCTACCACACATTTCCAATGTAGAGACTTCCAAGTGTGCACCATTCTCTGAGTTAAGGTATTTCTTTTCATCTCAACTCTAAATGGCCTATCCCTTATCTTGCTACTCTGATGCTAGTTCTAATCAGCCCAGACAGGAGAAACATCCTCCCTGCATTCACCCTGTTGAGCCTCGTAAAAAATTTGTAAACGTCAGTGATAGTACAGCACATTCTTGTAATGTTCGAGATTAAAGGCCTAGTCTAGTTAGTGTCTCCTCTTCTGATGAACCTATCATCCTGGACACCAGTCCGCTGAAGTGCTAAACAACATGGAGTATCAACATACAGCTTCCAAGGGACTGATATACATATAATTTTTCTATTAAAAGAGTTGCCAGTTTTGGTAGTCAAATGTCATGTTTATAGGTTTTGGTATATAATAACCCAGTCATCCATAATAATGGTGTTTACCTTTCAGCTCTTAGATACATCAGTGCAGCCATGAGCACTGTTACAATTTGCAAAAGATTCAAATTCATTTATTTATCGTGTGTACATTGAAACATACAGTGAAATGTGTTGTTTGTCTTAACAATCAACACGACCTAAGGATGTGCTGGGGGCAGCTCGCAAGTGTTGCCACACAATCTGGCACCAACATAGGATGCCTGCTATGTCCAGCATCTGGCAGAGGAAGGATAATCTAAGAAAATGCGAGCTTTTCTTCTCCAACGGCAAGAATGGAAAGCACAATGATGTTTAAATGGAGAAAATCAACAAGGTGTTGTGGTAGAAGGAGATCCACGCGTTCTTGTACACGAAATACAAAGTTAGCATGCAGACACAAGTAATCAGAAAAAGCAATTGAAAGCCACATTCTGTGGTTTACAGAGAGGTAGGAGAGGGGAGGGAAGATGATTCATGTTCAGTGATAGGGATTCTGAGCTTTTAATAGAGTTGATTGCCTCCAGAAAAGAGATTCAGTGTCCAAAGTCATGGCAGGTGGTTACTTCTGAGATCTTTGTTTGGAGTAAACGTTTAGGGAACTGTACTTTGGCAAAACGACAATCTGCTGGAGGAACTCAGCAGGCCAAGCAGCATCTGAGGGAGAAAAGAAATGTTGATGACTGAGGTCGAAACCCTGCATTAGGGTGCTGACCCCAGCATCTGCAGTCTCTT
This sequence comes from Mobula hypostoma, assembly GCF_963921235.1. NCBI lineage: Eukaryota > Metazoa > Chordata > Chondrichthyes > Myliobatiformes > Myliobatidae > Mobula > Mobula hypostoma. The sequence continues at coordinate 46,640,534 of NC_086111.1, forward strand.
GTGTCTTCATTATACTTTGGAAAAGACTGAAATACAAGCAAATCCTCATGCCTGGTCTGCCTCATCATCTGGGCTGAAAGAATAGATTTAGTCTTTTCTTGAATACAGTGGCTAGATTATCTCCTGTCTGTAGCAGTGGGGCAGCAAACTATTGGGGAGGGAGTGTTGGGAGAAACTAATCAGAGGCCATGGTTAGGAAACTGTGAGTGATGGTGACCTTACTTTTGATTGCAAGTTTGATCAGAGCATGTGTGCACGTCCCTATCTGTCACTGCAAAAGATTGCAGATCAGAAAAATAGAGAGCTATGGGTAACCCTAGGTAATTTCTAAAGTAAGTACATGTCCAGCACAGCATTGTGGGCCGAAGGGCCTGTATTGTGCTGTAGGTTTTCTATGTTTATATGTTCTATCACAGGTTTCAGGCCATTTTGAGCATTGTCTTGGTAAATCAGAGTCTGCAAAGAAAATGTTTATCGTGGAAGTCTAGCTATGCCCATGCTTCCCACTAATGTCTCATTGGATAAGGTCTGTGAGGCTGCATGGGCAGTCTCTGTTTCTGGCATCCAGCAAAGAGATTAGTATTGTTTTGCATAGTAGGGGAATTAAGGGTTATGGGGAAAAGGCAGGCAGGTGGAGATGAGTCCATGGCTAGATGATCCCAATCTTATTGAATGGCAGAGCAGACTCGTCGGGCCAGATGCCTACTCCTGCTCCTATTTTTTATGTTCTTATGTAAGCACGACAAAAGTCAGCTTGTGTGTTCAGAAATATAGTTGAAAATGGATAGAAAGCTCAGTATTAAGTATGAGCAGTGTTTAAAGCACACATTAAGCTGCAGATTGCTGGCAAAGAATACAGCCTGAGTTTGATTTTTCCTTTAGAGAGGCATAGCCTCGAGGAAAACAATGTCTGTGAAAGTTAGTTATTCTGGGAATGAATTAGACCGTTGGGTTCTCGGTAGGTAAGGTTGAAAAATCACACTGGGAGGCTAAAACCAGATGCAGTACCACTGCTGAATTTTACACCAGAATGCAGGTTTCTGCATTAGTGAAGATCCCAATGGAAAGTTATCAGCTGAGTTTCCCACAAGGCATAGAAATTAGTGCATTTTTGCTCTATTCTGCATTCAATCTATTTTTGATGGTGTAGCACTTTTTCAGCATCAGGAAAATTAATTTCTAGATCCATCAAAGGAAATGTTTCACTCAATCAACCCTATTACATACATTCATCAGAGTTCAACAGATCAATTATATCAACTCATAATCCTTATACTTGGGAGAAAAAAAAGCCTATAGTACTCAACTTTTCTAACAGGTTAATACTCTAAGACCTGACATTATTTTGGTAAATCTGTGCTGCTCTGAAACCAACACCTTCTTTCTCAGGTGTGCTGCCCTAAACTGAACTCTGATTGGGCTTTTTAATAACTGGGCCTGGGCTTTCTCTTCCAATTGGTGTATTTTTAGATCAATTTATGCAAAATCACCATGACCATCACAAGGTCACGTGGAATTTTAAGCACATCTGCAGTCAGTGCATCTCAAATTTCATAGTTACGAAGTTCATGAAATGCATAAATATATCAAGAAATGTACAATTGTATCCAAAATCTAACTAGAAAGTACTTTCATGATTTTAGAAGTCATCTTTTTATATTTAAAATTTAATTGCCCAGTGATAGTAGATTGACTGATTAAAAATATGACAATCCCATTCTCAGCAATCAATCATTTAGCTTCTTTGCTCTTAGATGTATTAAGGAATACTGTTCATCTTTTTTTAAAAAGCAAATTAAAAAAACTCTTTAAAAGGCAAACTAATTTCACTGCTTCATGGCAGGTTTGAATATGTTCATTTGATGTTGATCTTTCTTGAAAACATTTTCAAAGCAGGTGCAATTTTGCATCTGAGTAAATATAGTACGACTGAACCTTTGCATCTTTCCCTCTGCAGCTTTGATCCCTGAGAAAAGAGCTAACATTCCATTTGTCTTATTAATTATGCAGTTCACCAAGGTGTTGTCTTAAGACGAATTATTGCATTGTTCTCCCTTTGCATAGACTGAAGTAGGGTTTTTGAGTTCTAGTCTTTGGCAGATTATAAATTCCTCCACAAAAAAAAAGATGGGATTGTTTGCACCATTTTTATCACACTTGTCTACCTGTCTATGGAAAAAGATTGCTCTTTGTCAAAAGTTAGGCAAAGTTCATGCCATTCTACAAGGAACTCCTCTCCAACATACGACAGCATTACTAGATATATTTAATATGGTATAAAAACACTTAATATAAAACATATTTGATAAAATATTAAAAAATAAGCTGATAATTTTATGAGGACACAACATTCAGGATGCACCAAATGGAACCTGAAAGGAGTATTTTCCTTCCACAGTGATTACAATGAAGAGATGGCAAAAGAAACAAATGAAAAATATCAAAAATATCTCAAAGGATTGTAGTACAAAGTGATTATATCTGCCATTGTTGGAACCATAATTTGCTGTAACTGAATTATTTCTTATGCTCGATTATACGTAGATGCTGTTGACTACGATTTCTACCTGTTGACAATGAATGGTCAAATGGATGTCCAGCAATCTAAATGTATGAGGAAAGTCTGGCAGCTCTTGGGCTGTATTCCCTGGAGCTCAGGAGAATGGGGGGGATCTCATAGAAACATTCTGAATGTTAAAAGGCCTGAACAGATTAGATATGGCAAAGTTATTTCCCATGGTAGGGGATTCTAGGACAAGAGGGCACGACTTCAGGATTGAAGGACATCCTTTTAGAACTGAGATGCGGAGAAATTACTTTAGTCAGAGGGTGGTAAATCTGTGGGATTTGTTGCTACAAGTGGCTGTGGAAGCCGCAATCGGGTGTATTTAAGGCACAGATAGATAGGTTCTTGATTAGCTAGGGCATCAAAAAGTATGGGGAGAAAGTAGGGGAGTGGGGATGACTGGAAGAGCTGGATCAGCCCATGGTTGATTGGTGGAGCAGACTCGATGGGCCGAATGGCCTACTTCTGCTCCAATATCTTATGGTCTTCTGGTCTTACAATTTGTAGTCCTGTTATAACAAATCCCCCATTTCTGTTACCAATGGGAGAAATCTTCAAATCCACCTTCAGTGTTTTACTTTTATATATATAATAACTTTAATATTGCTTATGCTAATTTTATTTACTTTCCTTGCTGTTACAATTGCCTTGAAATGTCCATTCAGTACCATCTGTCCAGTCCCTACCAGTGGACAACTGCCCAGACTTTTTGCAGAAGTAAAAGAAATGCCATTGACCCTGGAAGAATGAGATAAGGATGACAAGGTGACAATCAAGGAGAGTAATTTCACTTTTGCTTTTATCAGATCCATTTTTGTCACTAAACTTTGGTACAATCCTGAATGCTGTGTTTAGCTCTAAAATAATCAGATGGAGGTACTTCACTTAAATGCCAGCTGATGCGTGGTTTTAATTTGGGATCTTTAGCTCCCTATACCAGAATCACGATACTGGCATTTGTCGTGATATATACATTCATTCATTTATTTATTTAAATAGGTAGCGCAGAGAGGAAAAGTATTGAGGAAGTGTTTATGGGTTCATTGCTCATTCAGAAATCTACTGGCAAAGGTGAAGAAGCTGTTCCAGATATGTTGAGTCTGTGTTTTCAGGTTCCTGTACCTGCTCCTTGATGGTAGCAATGAGAACAGGACATGCTCTGGGTAATGGGGGCCCTTTACAATGGATGCTGCCTCTTTGAGGCATCACCTTGTGAAGGTTTACTGGACGCTGGTGAGGCGAGTACCCATGATGGAGCTGACTGCGTTTCTGCAGCTGTTTCCAATCCCGTGCGGTGACCCCTCCATACCAGGTGTTGATGCAACCAGTTAGAATGCTCTGCATGGTATATCTGTGGAAATTTGCAAATATCTGGTGATATATCAATTCTCCTCAAACTCCTAATGGAATACGGCCGCTGCTGTGCCTTCTTTGTAATTGTGTCAATATGTTGAGGCCAGGATAGAACCTCAGAAATGTTGCCATCCAGGAACTTGAAACTGCTCACCCTTTCCACTTCTGATCCCTCGATGTGTATGTTCCCTCAACATCTGCTTCTTGAAGTCCACAGTCAATTCCTTGGTCGTACTGACGTTGAGTGCAAGATTTTTGCTCTATCACCACTCAACTAGCTGATCTATCTTGCTCCTGTATGCCTCATTGTCACCATCTGAAATTCTGCCAACAATAGTTACGTTGTCGGCAAATTTATAGATGGTGTTTGATCTGTGCCTAGCCACACAATCGTGGGTGTAGAGAGTGTAGAGCAGTGGGTAAGTATGTATCCCTGAGGTGCACCTGTGTTGATTATCAGCAAAAAGGAGATATTATTTCTGATCTACACAGACTGTGGTCTTCTAGTGAGGAAATCAAGGATCCAGTTGCAGAGGGAGGTACAGAGGCCCAGGCTCTCGAGCTTTTTGATTAGAACCGAGGGTATGTTTGTGTTGAACGTGAAGCTGTAGTTAACAAACAGCAGCCTAATATAGGTAATACTATTGCCCAGGAGGAGGGAGGAGAAGAAGGCAGCGTGCGCAGCCGTTTCGAATGATATCGTATCTGTGAAGTAGGATGCTGTGCACATGATTTGATAGAGACAGACGTGAAGAAGCACGGAGGAACATCTGGAGAAACTTCTGAAATGCCTGCTTCACTGCCGCTGCTACTGTACGATCAAGAATCTCCGGAGGGAAGGCACTAAATCCTCAGCCTTGCCTGTTGCCTGTTGCCGGGGCCGGGGTCGAAGCGCTTGGCAGAGATGGTGCTCGTTGCATCGGTGTTGGAGAGCTGGTCGGAGGCTCGGAGTTTTCGGACGGACTCGGAGTCGGACTGTGGTTGGATGCTTCCGGGATGCTGCATCGGCAAGTTTGCGGGCTGGAGGTTTACCGTCTGCGTGAGATGATGGGACTTTCGAGAGACTTTGAGATTTTACCGTGCCCATGGTCTGTTCTTATCAAATTACAATATTGCTTTGCACTGTTGTAACTATATGTTATAATTATGTGTTTTTTGTCAGTTTTTTCAGTCTTGGTTTGTCATGTGTTTTCTGTGATATCATTCTGGAAAAACATTGTATCATTTCTTAATGCATGCATTACTAAATGACAATAAAAGAGGACTGCGTGTCCCCATAATCTAATCTAATCTAATGATCTAATCCATGGCCGAATGGAGAGCCAGTGATATTACATCTGCTGCACACCTGTTGTGGCAATGGGAGATTGCAGCAAGTCCAGGTCCTTGCCATTGATACTAGCCATTACCAACCTCTCAAAGCACCTCATCACAGTAGATGTGAGTACCACTGAGTGATAGTTGTTGAGGCAGCTCACCTTGTTTTCCTTGGGCACTGGTATGATTGTTGCCCTTTTGAAGCTGGTGGGAACCTCCAGCTGCAGCAGTGCGAGATTGAAGATATCCTTGAGCACTCCTGGCAGCTGGATGCCACATGCCTTTAGAGTCCTACCAGGGACAACATCAGGGCCAAATGCCTTGCGAAGGTTCACCCTCTTGATAGACGTTCTGATATTGGCCTCCAAGACAGAGATCACAGGGTCACCAGATGCTGCAGGCGATTGCACAAGTGTAGTTTTATTCTTCCTTTCAAAGCATTCATAAAAGGCATTGAGCTCGCCTGGGAGTGGAACATCACAGTCATTCCTGATGTTAGGTTTCGCTTTGTAGGAAGTAATGGCCTGCAATCCATGCCATAGCTGACGTGCATCCAATTCCATCTCTAACCTCAATTGGAATTGTTTTTATCACCGTTACAATAGCCTTCTGTAGATTGTCCATACCTGGACTGCTTGTGTAGCAAGTTCACTTTCTATCTGGCATTACCACCATCATTCTCTGGTTCAGTGGTCTAATATATATGTACCTTAATGGAAATCTCTGTCCCTCATTTCTATCATCACTTTTCTTAAGGATCACAAGCAACTGTTTTCCTTCATATTAAATGCGAAACTTACTATAGGCCAAGAGGAAAAAGGTCAATAACCACCAGAAATGCAAATGCTTGATGTCTAGATAGGTTAGGTAAGGAAACCAAAGCAACAGTGATGCCATTTAAAGTATCCTGTACCTCCTAAATATGCCTAACTCTCATTTGCTTAACTAAATCAGTGTTATGTGTTATAAATGGTCGGTACGGTAGGGGAAGGAGGGTCCTATTGATGAACAGGTGCCATGCTGGCATTTCTGGTGGAACAGCAGAGAAAGAAGAATGTGCTATTGTATGCAACAGGACCATATCAAGGGATATTGCTCCATACCAAAGGTTCATTTATTATCAAAGTATGTACACAGAATACAACTCTGAGATTTGTCTTTTCCAGATAGCCATAAAATACCGAAAAACGATGGCAGTTGTTGAGGCTCCACCCCCGCATGATAAAGAAAAAGAAACAGAACTCCCAAACCCCAATCCCCCTGCAATCTCTCCCTCGCACAAACACTAACAGATCATCCACCCAGATATGGCAGCTAAAACATCAAACCCCAAACCCCCAAGCTCCTCCCACACAAAAAAACAGCGACAATAACACTGAACACCCAATCCCGCCCTCACCCAAAAAAGTAACATATCACCCACCCGTCAATCGACAACAAGAAAGAAAACACAGAAAACTGAAGGACCAATATCAACTACAGTCCACACCAATAATAATCACATATGTCTCAGAATTTCAAAAACATCCTCTGTCATCATCGAGGAGAGCTAACAGCTCAAACTCAGTAGTTCCATGGGGCCCTCATCCACCGAGATGCAGCCTCCCATGCTGAGTGATCTCCGGCCCAACACGGCCTCTCGTGGGGAGCAACCTCTGGTCTGTGGCCTCCCATGGGGAGGACCCCCCGGCCCAAGCAGCTGGAAAGAGTTCTCTGAATGGATCAGAATAAAGACATTACAGCCAGAAAACTGTCTGCATGCCAGTAGCTTACTGACCTGACCTGACTTTGTCTTCATATGTAATATTCAGTTGCATCTCTCCCAATTTCTCCTCATGCAGCCCTGTACTACATAAACCCCAACCTCTTGCTGGCTTCCTATTACTGCTCTCCATACACAGCGACATACTTCACTAAACAGCTTCTGCTGCTACTTGGTGCCTGCTAATCCCCCCACAATTACTTGTCATCTCTCCATTTTCCACGTAGCAGTACCACCTTCATGACACATGCTCGCCCATTCATAAAATCAGACTGATGTTCTCTTTCTTCTTGCTGCAGATGTTGATATTGTGTTCCAGCCATCAAGAGAAAAGATGATGATTGCTATCTATCCACATCAGAAGAGGCAGAAGAAAAAGATGTGATTTGGGATTGCATCTGCAGAAGAGTAAGTGAAGAGGCTGGAGACAGGTTCTGTGGAAAGTCTGGTTACATAACTCAGCTTACATTCTCAGTGAACATACATCAAAGTTGTTGGTGAATGCAGCAGGCCAAGCAGCATCTGTAGGAAGAGGTGCAGTCGACGTTTCAGGCCGAGACCCTTCGTCTGACGAAGGGTCTCGGCCTGAAACGTCGACTGCACCTCTTCCTACACATGCTGCTTGGCCTGCTGCGTTCACCAGCAACTTTGATGTATGTTGCTTGAATTTCCAGCATCTGCAGAATTCCTGTTGTTTGCGTTTAAATTCTCAGTGAACATTGTTTCTTATCTTAGTTGCAAACTGATGTTGCTTTGCACTACCTCTTGTCTGTATTTGAAAACCAATGTTACTAACAGCTGATTTTTTAAATTCTCTCTGCTCTCGTCAGGCACATTAGAAGTTGAAGGGTCCCAATGCACAGTCGCAAAGCCGTGGTCTAGCAGACTTTTCTTGATGGGGAGCTCGGCCTGTAAGCAAGTTTGGCTGGCCTTCCTCTTCCTTTGCTTTCATGACTTCCTTTTGATGCCTAGCTCCTGCATTTCCAATTCTTTCTCCCCAGTTTGCTGTACAAGTTCTTCCTTTGTATGGGACACATGCTGTATAATGCTATTCTTTCAGATCTACATTGCGAAATGCCTTACAACTATAAAAGTATTGCAGACTTCTGTTTGAGATTGCCCAGTGGCTGTTCATTTAGGGCAGTGATCGTGGTATGGTTCCCATTGTGGTTCTCCTCAGCATGTGGACACACACCTGTATGCACAACTGTCTTAACCAGGTATGTTCAGAAGATGATCTTTGTCCTCAATCACCTACCTTGACATCCCATGAGTTGGGAAGAATAGGGAGAGGATTGGCATGCATAGGATACGTCTGAGAACCACCAGGAGACAACAAAAAGAACCATGTAATCCACTGCTTCTAAATTCACACCAGATGCACTGATTGAATGGAACAGGTACTTGATGTGGAGCATGCAAAGCCATGGGTCAATCTTTGAGAAAGTAAATAAACTTCATTGTTAAATGGAGAACATTCATTAGCTGTTTCATATAGCAGTGGTTTCCCAGTTGATTGATATCGCAGATGCCGTCTGTTGCAACCTGGAATGACTGTGAGGCATAGAAATTCAAGGTCACGGTGAACTGCAAAGCCACCAATTAATATATAGCCCAGTGCTGAGTTGCAGTTGGTGTAAAGGAAGGTTATGTGGTTCTGTCATATGTCCCCTGCTGAAGCAAATATATTGTTCCTCAGCTGAATAAAGTTAATTTCATTCTTATGGATATGTCTGATGCAAGATCTCCCTTTGCTCATTTTGCTCTTTCTACAGGCCGGCATGTTCTTTGTTTTCCACAGTTTGTTCCATCCCAATGGAAAACAAAGTGGCGCTGCTGTGTTGGCAGGGTTTGTGTTTCTAAAGAAGCAGCTCTCCAAAAGATTATGCTGCAGATCCAAAGATAACAAATCCTAAACTGAATTATACCGACTAATAGAACCAAATAAACAGGTTCACTTGAGGTTTAACTGATTACAGCCGAAGGTCTATTTAAAATAATGCTAAACAACCACTTCTGAGTCTTGAAACTAAGGATTAAAAAACTGGGTAAGAAAAATAACATCCACAATATGCCCTCTGTTCATTTTGGCAAGGGGCTGCTTAATTAGGGCTAGATTCTAATTCTAATCTATTTAAGATGTGCCACTTCACCTGATCCAATTGCTAATCCAACTATTTATTCTGGAGTAACACTGGTGGTGTCGTGGCATCAGCACTGGACTTCAAGGCAGATGGTCCTCTGTTTAAGCCCAGCTGGGTCCCAAGCTGGGCGGCAGCAGTATCTGTGTGGAAGAAAGGCCTGGCAATCTACTTTCGTATCTTGCCATGAAAACCCTATGGTCCATGAGGTCACGAAGAGTCGGACTCGATTTAATGACTGAACAACAACAGCACATGCTGGAGGAACCCAGCAGGTCAGGCAGCATCTATGCAGGGAATAAAGACCCTTCAGTCCGGTGCTAGATGGGGTGTAGAATAACATCACTTGAATGTCACTACCTGAAATTCATAGATTCAATTATACCATCGTCTGTAACATTCATTCCAACATCTTACTGTTCATTTGGTGCTAGTGACCAGAACATTAAGTTTTCTTTTCACCCAGTTATCAGCACCTATGACCAAATGCTGGAATTATCTTCCTGATCTTTACCAGCTCTCCACAATGCAGAGTCCCTCCGTAGCTGGGAGCATTATGGCTGAACCTTTGATCACAATTTCTCACTTTGCCTTAACACTAGATTACTCATATGCTTCTGCAGAAGCACTTCTAGATTGTTTTGTTTTGTTTAATGTAGTGCATTATTTGCATTGACACAAAGATGCACAACATTGAGTTTAGAGTTATGCAAAATTTGGTGGAACCTCCAGTAACAGATTTTGGAGAGTGATAAACTAATTACAGGGAGGTATCGCTTTGCACTGTTGTAACTATATGTTATAATTATGTGGTTTTTGTCAGTTTTTCAGTCGGTTTGTCATGTGTTTCTGTGATATCATTCTGGAAAAACATTGTATCATTTCTTAATGCATGCATTACTAAACGACAATAAAAGAGGACTGTGTGTCCTCATAATCTAATCTAATCTAAAAATCCTCTTTACTAAATCAACAGTGTTTTAATCCTTCTGTCCACTGATCAAAAAATTTCCATTTATTATTCAACTTGAGCAAATTAGTGCCTTGCTAAATATATCAAGCCCTATAAGAAATATTTTCAAATAAAACAATTGTCTACATTATGCAATATTTAAGATTAAAGATCAGCTTTGTTTGTAACACGTCACATCAAAATATCGAAACATACAGTGAAATGCATCATTAGCACCAATGACCAACACAGTCCAAAGATTGTGCTGGGGCCAGCCTGCAAGTGTCGTCGTATTTCTCCCTGCGCAATGCTCTAATGCAAATCTCTAACCCTAACTATACATCTCTGGAATGTGGGAGGAAACTGGTGCTCCTGGAGAAAACCCACACAGTCATGGGGAGGATGTACAAATGCCTTACACCCAGCGGCAGAAATTGAACCCTAATCAGTAATTGCTGGTGCTGTAATGCATTCAGCTAACGACATTCTACCATACTTCTCATATGCTTTGACAAAAAAACTTTAGCATACCAAATATGCTTTGGTAAACTGGAATTCAAATAAATCAGCTGTTATTTCGAAGTGCTTTTTTCTTCAGGTACAGTGTAAGGGTGAAAGTGACTACTCCACAGGGGCCAGTCAGAAGTAACAGCTCAATTATTGGCCATCTTGTTGCTACATCTCATAGGTTAAATTGAATGCAATCGACTGTAGAAAATTGAAAAAAAAACACAGAAATTCTTCAAGTCAATCAAAAGGCAAAAGAAAGACAGATTAAAATAGCAAGTGTGCCATCTCACAGGAAGCTGTTCCTAATTCTCAGCAATGGATGCTACTAGATGTGCTGAATGTCTAATATTTTATATCTTCATGGTGGTCAGCAGCAATTACAGTTTCTTTCTTTATCAGCAGTCCATAATAGATAGGAAGCAATGTCATCAGAATGACCAGAACTTATACAGGGCAATAAACTGTTACACTTAATCAGATTAAACTAGACAGGGTATGTTTTGGAAGAACACAAAGTATTCCTGTTTCCTATAGTGCGATAATCATATTGGAAAGTATATTTTAACTCCTCATCAATGAATGCTGACCCAAATAAATTAATCTGTGGTTCTGTACAGCTTACGATAAGCATAATGAAATGTTGAGAACTTCACATCAGGATGTAGCTGCGGAGAGTAACCTGTGCAGCGATTAAGAAGAAAAGAAGAAAAGGCTGAATGAATTGCTAACCATGAGAGTCAAAGAAAGGCACAATTGGATGGCAGAGGGTAATTGTTTTTTATTATTGCTTAACACCTTTTCATTTATAGACATGACCTGCAGCCATGTTATCACTTGTTATAACATATTATCCATGTAATCAACTTGATGGCTTTAATGTCAAATGACGTTACTCTTTGAGTGAGGAAGGTGGTGTTACTTGGCTGAGAAGAATGGCATCAGGAGCTTGGGGAGAGATTAGAGAACAGCAGGCTGAGTTCAAAAGAAAAGTGAAAAGATCAGCAGGTTCCTTGGGAAGTACGTATTTGATTAATGCAATCAAGCTCCACGTGCCCAGTATAGGCAATAATTCTAAGAAGACTCCTCCACTTGACACTCTTGTATCATAGCCTGTTTTACATCTCTCCTGAATGTTACTTCTGTTGACTTCAAACTGGATGCTAATTTATGATCTCCATTTTACAACAGCCAATACATTCTCACTGATGTAGTATCAAACAAGTATATTTGGGACCAAGTGATAACATAACTGCAGGCCATTTCTATGAATGAACAGGTATTAAATAATTGTTTCCCAATCTGCTATTCAAGAGTTAAAGAAATGAAATTTCTCATCTTGTTTACACCGCCAAAGAGATTCAATTTAATTATTTTACTTTGGAGCATTGATCTTTGCCTCTGGTATGATGCATTAATTGCTCTAGCCATCTTTCATATTCCCAATGACAAAAATCATTGTGATAAGTTATCTTGACTTCAAAGTACAGCAATTAGTCATGGATAATTTCAAATAAAGTTTGAATACAGCACATTATTAAAAGTATCTTTATTTCAATTTCTATTTTGCCACATTTAACTGCACTGGAACATAAAAAATCTGCATTACTATGCAAACAGCACATCATATCTAACATCACATATTGTTAAGATGTGTTTAGATCCCCTTATAAGAATGTGCATTATTGCAGAGAGATTAATTTAATAGTATTTTTATTTAAAGTCAACATTTCATTGTACACATATTAAAAATGAAGCATATAAACAACAAAATGACTTTTTTTCACAAAATAGCTATTATTAGATCGACTATTTATTCAGTTTTATAGATGCTGCCTGACCAGCTGAGTTCCTCCAGCATTTTGTGTGTGCTGTCCTGGATTTCCAGCATCTGCAGAATCTCTTGTGTCTATCATTGGGTGTTCTTGAGTGATATTTCTTTTGTTCAAACATCAAGGTACAAGTCTTTCATAGCTTGTGAAAATGAGAAGGATTTATAAACGATGGCTGGTAGAAGTCTGAGAGTCTGTGGATAAGAGTATACATCTCACTCCAGTGCACTTTGTGGAAGGCAACAGCACTTAGCTGGATGGCTGGATGGGTGATACTTCCTAGCCCAGGCAGCCAGAATGTGGGGAAATACTGGAGAGTAAAATAGTACAGTATTCAAGTGAGAACATTGTGCTGGGCACAGTTAAGTCATGTCTATAATGGTGCTCTCACTTAGCTGCTACAATTACAGAGGGGTTGACATCTGTAGTGCTGCAGATGCTCCCAAACATCTAGTTTCTAGATCAAGCAGTTCCTTGTCTTCACCTTGCCAGCTACTTTGAGATGTTTTTGAAGTTTAGCACATGATATGGAGTCACAGTCAGTGCATGGTCTTATCTTGCACTGTTGTCATAGAAGACCCCTTTTGGCTCTCCTTTGACCAGGATGGAAAACTTACCACTGTTTTCTGAGAATTTGTCTTGGAAGCTCCACCTGTGAAAATATTCTTCCAAAGTGCTAAGATCCAGGTTCAGGATGGTGGGATAATCCTTACTGGGAGAGGTCACTTTAGAGATGTTGTGTTTCTTTGTTTTCAACTTTGTCCAGTGGTTAGATAATGATACAAAATAAACCCTTCCTTAACAGAAGCACGTGTTGAATACTGCTAAACAGCGAGTATTGTTTTTATTCAGTGTTTGCATACATTGAATGGTGTCATAATGACTATTAACTGTCAGAATGAAAGGCAATTTACCAGGATAGTTATATTCGTGTCTCTTCTCTTTCATTATATTTGGAGTTTTGTCTCTGGAACTGCAGAGCAATAGAATTTACTGAGAACAAGATGAGGTCTTTTTTTAAAACTTTTTTGCAGTTGCATTTGTAATATCACAGAGAAATTAAGGAGTGCAAAACTGGTATTTTACATTCCTTCAAAGGTGCATTTGAATTATAGATTGAATACATGGAAAGATGAAAAACTTTTTGATGGTAAATGACATTGAAGAAGACAAACTTCATTTTCTCCTCTTTCGACAATCTCTTAGGAATAAAAATAATTGCTTCCACTTAGGTTTGGTGGGTTCTAAAGTGACAGAGAAAGCACATGTAGGAATCACAGACTCTTCCACAGATGAGGCAGGAAACGCCTGAGTGAGCAGGTGAATGGGTTGTGAGGTGAGCATTTTTCTACTCCCATTGTATGAACTTGAGGTTCTTAACAGCATCCTGAAAAGTCCTCCATTTTGAGCAGCTGGTGGCATAGTGGCATCAGTGCTGGACTTCGGGGCGAGAGGTCCTGAGTTCGAATCCAGCTGACTCCCTTGAACGGTCTCCTTCCGTGCCTGGGTTGACCTCGACCTCGTAAAGAAAAGACCTGGAGAGGGATGGGCTCCATCAGGTTTCAGATGCCCAAGACAGGCCATATGATGAGCATGCCAAAAAAGCTTGTCATGATATGGCGCCCCGACAACTCCACTAGGAGTTAAGCACGCACACACACATAGGCCAGGAAATCATAGTTCAAAGTTCAAAGTAAATTTATTATCAAAGTACATGTAAGTGACCATATACAACCCTGAGATTCATTTTCTTGCGGGCATACTCGTAAATCCAAGAACCATAATAGAATCAGTGAAAGGCTGCATCCAACAGGGCGGCAAACTTTGCAGGAATGCTGCATTTTTTCCAAGGAAAATTTAAGCACCTCCTTGAATCTTACTTTTCCAATTCACCTAGTGCCACGCATAAATGCACCCCCTCATAGGCTAACTGCCGTATCTGCCTCCTCCTGCCCCATCAGAGGATGAGTCTGCAGTTCCCACATTGACTTTATCAATAACAAAATCAGGGTGTAAGCAAGTCACCACAATCCCAAGTGACAAGAGAAGGACAGGAGAAAAAGAAGAATGGTCAAGGCAATAGAGATGTGCAAAGAGTGAGTGAGAAGCAGAGGAAGTGAAGCTACGCTCTCTGTTTTTCATTATCCCAGGGAAATTTCATCGGTTGGAGCAGACCATGAAAGATAAAAGTAGACAAGAGATCAAGATAGATCAGCTACACTTGGCAAAAACGCCAAAGATTTTCAAGATAAACTCAGTATCATTCAAAGTATGAAAGGCAAGTTTCACCTAAAGTTAAATATTATACCTCTGTTTTTCAAAGTACTGTAACTCACAGTACAAAGGAAAAGGATCAGAAAGATGGTAGGCAGCAAGCAACATTGAACGGTTGAGTTTTCCGATTGAACTACTTCAACCATTACTGTCATGAAGATAGATGGTACCATTTGGATCCGTTAACAAGATAACACTCAGAAGAAGAAAAGCTAAACAACTGTTTTCTACTTATGCTTGCTCAGTAAGGGACTGAGAAATCCCTGACAGTTGATTTGCTTACCAGTGAATCAAGCTGAATTGATTACATAGGAATAAATATTCACCTTTGATTCCTAATGCAACAGTTTTCCATTTCTGACGGCATCAGCTCTGGGCATTTTATAGAAATCTTTCCATCATTTAATCCAGAGCCTATATGGTATCACAAGATACTAAAATTATATCCTGTTGTCTGAAAAGCTAGAGCAGGAACACAAAAAGACTTTAGAAGGTGTACTCTGAAGATATACAATGTAGGATCCTATTTGAAGGATGGGGAATGACAAATCGGTCATTGTGGCCTTGGATATTTATATATATAAACACGAGAGACTCTACAGATGCTGTAAATCCAAGACAACACACACAAATAGCTAGAAGACCTCAGCAGGTCAGGCAGCATCAATAAACAGTCGACATTTGGGGCTGAGACTCTTCTTCAGGGCTACATGGAAATATATATTGGCTACATGATTAATGTTGAAGGACTTCATTCGGTAAGGACTTGATTAGTGTTTAATGTACTTGATATGACCAGTCTGACAGAGTTGAAGTTCTGTTAAGGATGCTTAATTATTATGAATATTTCCTGAATTGTTAAATGTTATTAAAAGAGCTGCAGATCACAAAACAACTGCGAAAAGGATAATGAAACAAGAAACTGCATTCCAATGGCAAAAGTGCTTGTTGTTTAATTTATAGATTCTTTTCATTACAATCCCGAGAAGCTGTTGCTGTTGTCTGTTGGAATTGTATAGTTTTGTTACAATGTATGGGGAATGAAGATGAATGACTAATTATTTTGCTTTAAAGTTTCTTTCCAAAGCAGAGAATCAATATTTGGTTTGAGAAAGAATATTTATCTACTATATAAGTTTTATAGACTTCTATAGGTGCTAATATGGTCAGTATGTTGTGATTTTCATGGACAGAACTTCTACAGGATATTTTGCTGAATCTCAAGGAAACCTCCAAAGACCTCCGCAAAAAGCTAGGAATTGGCACTAACATCATCTGGTGCTATAGGTGTAGTTTTACTCCATACTTTATACTTCATACTTATACTTTATACAAACAGGTTATACTTTATTGTCGCCAAACAATTGATACTAGAACGTACAATCATCATAGCGATAATTGATTCTGCGCTTCTTGCTCCCTGGATTACAAATCAATAGTAAATATTAAAAATTTAAATTATAAATCATAAATAGAAAATAGAAAAATGGAAAGTAAGGTAGTGCAAAAAAACGAGATGCAGGTCCAGATATTTGGAGGGTACAGCCCAGATCCAGGTCAGGATCCGTTCAGCAGTCTTATCACAGTTGGAAAGAAGTTGTTCCCAAATCTGGCCGTACGAGTCTCCATTCTATGAAGACTATATTCTGAAATACATACAACAGTGTATTGTACAATCAGAAGCCAAGTGCTCAGAGTCAGCCATTAGTTAATGCAGTTCCATGCAATATACCAATAGCCTGGTCAGACTGTGTCATGGCCACTCCCCAACAGCTTGTACCACGATGAGATGTGACTCTGTCATGGTCCAGTCCGTGAAGTCCGCATTCCGGTTCACGGTCCGGTCCATCAACCCTAGCTCCAGGTTTTCCTGTCTATCCTGTTTCTGTTCCTGTTGAGCACTAATTGAGGCAGCTGATTCTCATTGGGGCTGGCTGCATAAATACTTCCAGTGACCAGGGCATGGCTGCTGGATTGTTCTTGTCCTTACTCCTTGTATCCCTTCCCCTGCCTTCTGTTGCCTCACCTGAAGCCCTGCCTTGTCTTGTCAGTAACTCTCGCCTCGCTTCGCCTGTAGTCCTGTCTTGGAGCCACCCTGTACCTAGCTCCCTTCCTGTCCCTTGCCTCTGCCGGGTAAGTCAGGCCATCTTGCCATTACCTACGGTTGGTTCAGTCCCTTCCTGTCCCTTACCTCCATTGGGTAAGCCAAGCCGTCTTGCTGTTACCTACGGTTGGTTCTGTCCCTTCCTGTCCCTTGCCTCCGCTGGGTAAGTTAGGCCATCTTGCTGTTACCTACGGTTGGTTCCGTCCCTTCCTGTCCCTTGCCTCCGCCGGGTAAGTCAGGCCGTCTTGCCGTTACCCTGCAGTTGGTTCTGACCCTTCCTGTCCTTTGCCTCCGTCGGGTAAGCCAGACCGTATTGCCGTTACCCTGCGGTTGGTTCTGTCCCTTCCTGTCCCTTGCCTCCGTCGGGTGGAGTACTGCCCCTGCCCAGGAGTACCACGCCCTACCCAGGAGGAGCTTCAAGTTCCCAAGCCTCAAGCCTCGCCCCAAGCCAAGCTTCAAGACCCCAAGCCTCAAGCCTCTAGTCTCTAGCCTCGCCTCAAGTCTCTAGTCTCAAGCCTCTGGTCTCCAGCCTCGCCTCAGGTCTCTGGTCTCCAGCCTCGCCTCAGGTCTCTGGTCTCCAGCCTTGCCTCAAGTCTCTGGTCTCCAGCCTCGCCTCAAGCCTGAAGACTCCAGCCTCGTCCTGCCTGCCAGCCAAGTCACGTCCTTGCCTAGTCCTGGGGTCCGAGCCAGAGGAAAGACCCAGGTTCTGGGTCTTTGTCCAGTCTCTGGCTCAGAGTCCAAGCCCTGGCTCCTAGCTCTCTTGTCCAGTCCTGTTCCGGGTTCCCGGTTTTCGTGTCCTTGTCCTAGCCCTCACCCTGTATCGTAGTCTTGTTCCCTAGTACTTCAGTGTTTGTGTCTTGCACTTGGGTCCATTCCAGCCACCTCCTTATGACAGACTCTGCCTCTTGCAGATAAATAAACACATTCAACATGATAGAAAGAAGAATGTAAAAATTACACAATATTACCTTATGTCCAGAACAAAAAGATATATGTTAAGAAAAGAGAATGATGTGATTTTCTCTGTGGTCTACAGTTGTTTGTTCTATTACAAGAAAGAGCATCTATCCTGAATCAGTTGGATGATGGACATACAGATATAACAAGAAAGTTGTCATAAATTTTATCTGATGGCCTGACATCAATAGCCATCATACATAGTTGCCATTATGAAAGAGATAACCCTGTGTAACATGGAAATAGTGATCACTCAGAATCACCATTGACTGCACAAGACCATTTTCACCTGCAGTTTGTATTTGACTGAAGCAGCAAAATTACATAAATCATTGTATGTTTTCATCGTCAAAAGCACCAGGTGGAGACTTGCTATGACCAGAGGATTCCTCATCTGTTTCTGCAACTCATGTAGTTTATGAGAACAAACCTTGAAACGTGATCTTACCATCAGTGCATTCAGCATGGAAACTACCAGGTAAACTGAATTTGCAAATGTAGAGGTTGTAGTTGCAGCATTGTGTTGCAGTATTGAGATTCTTTAATTGAATTTCATTCACATTAAAGGGAAAGAACTTTGTTTCTTTGGGAGTTTTTGATGATCTGGCTACCATCTTCTGAGTGAACGATCTGTTAGTTTTTGTATGAGGGAGGGGGTGGGAGTTTTGTGGTTTGCGAGTTTTGTTTCTTTTTCTTTTTCATGTGGCAAGGGGGTTGATGTCTTCTCTTTCAACAACGTGGCCCACGTTCTTTTCTGTATTTCATGGCTATCTGGAGAAGACGAATATCAGACTTGTATTGTACATGCATACTTTGACAATAAAATAAACCTTTTGAACCTTTGGATATGAGAAATATTCATCACATACAGAGATTTAACAGCAAAGTGCTGAAATGAACTGAAGTAATTGAAACATATTCCGAGTTAGTATATTTCAAAATAAATGCCAGTTTAGCAGCAGAATCCTAGTGAGGATTCTTTTGACATACTGCATATAATACTAAAGAGTGGCCTCAGCTGTGAGACCAAAAACTAATATTTGACAGCTCTTATATAAATAATGTTCTGGTTCCAATTATACACAATTATTCAAGCCATTAAAATCTGACCTGCGATTTAACCATGCAACTGCAGAACATAGTTTACCAATAATAAGAAGAATTTAACAAACAGAAAATCCAAACTTTTATTCCTCAATATTTGCCTTCTTTTGAAAGCATCATCATATAGGAATCCACAGGGGCCCACAAGAACTATTCCTCACAGATTTGTGGCATCAAGGTAAGATTTTTTTTCAGAAACAGGCTATTAACATTCTGTGAGCTAATCCGCGTGGGTGAATGGAGGAGAAAGGAAAGGTCAGCTCAGTCTCTACTCCCTGCATAGTTGCTGAATTGAGCTCCTTTCAGAATTTATTGCCCCCACAACAGATATTGGAGAGTCTAAGTTGCCCATGTTGAATTGCAATCTGCCTTACAATCCATATCCCACATAACCCATTCTCTCTTCTGCCTTACAGGATTACATATGCCTTTCTTTCTTACCACCCACCAACCTTCTCCTGCATTGAAGATACACCAGAACTTTTCTCACTTCAGATACTGAAGTGATACCAAAAGCAGAGGCTTCAACTAATCATACTTTGCCATTCAAATTAAAAGTACCTTGTTACTCCATTTGGTAATCACATCCTACTGTTGGCTGTCTACAAGAAGGGTCAGAGCTGTCTCTATTTCCTGAGGAGACTGAGGTCCTTTAACATCTGCCGGGCGATGCTGAGGATGTTCTATGAGTCTGTGGTGGCCAGTGCGATCATGTTTGCTGTTGTGTGCTGGGGCAGCAGGCTGAGGGTAGCAGACACCAACAGAATCAACAAACTCATTCGTAAGGCCAGTGATGTTGTGGGGATGGAACTGGACTCTCTGACGGTGGTGTCTGAAAAGAGGATGCTGTCCAAGTTGCATGCCATCTTGGACAATGTCTCCCATCCACTACATAATGTACTGGTTGGGCACAGGAGTACATTCAGCCAGAGACTCATTCCACCGAGATGCAACACAAAACGTCATAGGAAGTCATTCTTGCTTGTGGCCATCAAACTTTACAACTCCTCCCCTAAAGCGTCAGACACCCTGAGCCAATAGGCTGGTCCTGGACTTATTTCCTGGCATAATTTACATATTACTATTTAATTATTTATGGTTTTATTATTATTTAATTATTTATGGTGCAACTGTAACGAAAACCAATTTCCCCCGGGGATCAATAAAATATAGTCATATGACTATGACTATATTAATATTTCTTGTACAATAGAAGGTAGTTTAGAGATGTGATCTGTACACACATGATAAGACACCAGACTAAACTAGTCTGAAACCAGACCAATAATAAGGCATAGTTTCTATCTAAGCTCCTTGGAGGGCATGGGATTTTCTCCAACGTGCTTGGTTGAGGTATACATTTGGATCATCTATAGCTAAAGGGTTATAAGCATATAAACATACATTGAGGTATTTGATACGTTGTCTACACAGCCTGAAAGCTTGCATGAATTTCCTTGGAAAATGAGAACATATGGCTTCGGATGGAGATTGAAGTCTATTCTGACCAACTTCATTAAACATCTTTTGAAGGGCATTTATTAATCATAGCTATCCAAGTTTTGTTTAGCCTCATTTTCACAGAACATTGCATTTCATTATCAATGGAAATAGTTAACATTGTTCTATATCTAAGTCACCTCACATGAACTCAAGCACATTGGGCGCAATAAAGGGTGACTTGGATATAAACTGGTGTCTGATGTCTGCCATCTCTGTCAACTCTGCCAAGCAAGCTCAGACAGCTGCCACCTTGGCTCGTTATCCGTGTTCAAAAGGACTTTAAGGGTGTTGTGACACTCCAACCATCTGTTCTCCAACAAATTACTAGAACTCCTGATGCCCTGGTAATGGATCCATGGAGCCCCTCATTAATGCCATTCAGGTAGTGCCACTGTACTTGCAAGTCTGCCAACTAGCCCTGAACTTTCCTGAGGCCAAGCCATGTGGCAAGGAACGAGCTTTGAGGAACCACTATCAACCATTTTACATAACTCACATTGTAGTCATTGTAGCAATAATGGACTAGTAACAAGGACTAATTGATGTAATGCAGTGCTTAGCATTGTAATAAATAAAATATAAATCTATTGGTTTTATGGTCTTGTAGTCTTAAATAAGTAAAACTACTTTACTCTCTTTGGAGTGGAAGATGACTTCTCTCAGAATCTCAATGTGCCTAATTGTCCTTTGGCATCTGCTATCACTGATATAAGTTTTCCAAAAGTCTAGCATCTCAGAAACTGTTATATGCCTTGAGGATATAATTATTTCCATTGATTCTTATAATACTAAATGCCATTATTAGCCAGGTGATCACAGTGACTTCCTAAGTCAACAGTTCGTGAGCATTTAAGTGTCTGCACCTCATTGCATTCTGTTGTTGAAAGTTATTTTAAACTGCAAATATTGCACATTCATTTGATATTATGTTCTTAGCTCCTACAGATCTATGATTCACATTTTTTCCACAATCTTAAATAACTTAAAAAATATTTTAATGTCTTCTCTTTTTTTTCCATTATTCCAAAAATGTGCCAAGACCAGGGAATCATTATTTCTTAAAAGCATGAAGTAACCAAGGTGGATGACAGTTGCTAAGTTTTCTTGGAATAATCTGCATAATACTTTTCTACAATGTTGTTCACCAGACCTCAACCAATAATTTTCTAAATTAAAAATAATTGTCAGAAACCCTGACAAATGTACTCTACAGTGTGCCAGATACTGTGATTAATATAGCTGCAAGGCAAATGAATGGACTTTCCCAACAGTTTCCTCCTAATATAAGGCAAAAGCAGACATTTGGAAAGTTGTGACTCTGAAGTGATTAGAAGTGATGTGTGGGCAACAGTCCGCAGATAACAATATCAGTGTTGAAGAATTTAAAATGGATTTCTGTATAATCACTATTTTACTTTAAGTTAAAGTAGAAGTCATGGTAACAAATAGATTGAATGCATGCAAATTTCGGTTTGCACAGACTTGCTGTTTTAAATGTATATTAAAGTCTATGTATTAATGGTAAAGTTAGAAATGCTGAATTCCATTTCATAAACTATATTAAGAATTTCTACATATTTGCTCTTTAAAGGAACCTGGAATATACATTTAAAAGTGGTGAGTGTTTTAAGACCAAGATGCTGTTATTGATTAAGAACTAAATTCCACCAGAATTACCTCTGCTGAATGTTGAGATAAGGCATGAAAAATACCACCAAGATTATCTTCTTCTACTGTGCAACATTTTTAGTAGTCCAATTCCCAATCGATTTGATAAATGACTGGAAGAGATTTAAAGGCAGATTATGTTAAATTTATTGGACTAATATCAGCGGTCTTTGCTTTGTGGCTTCTTTCCAAATTAGCTTTTCTTTTCATTGCAGATGTAACTGGCGCAGAAGTTATGGACAGTCTGCTGTGCCTGATTGCATCTGCCTGGAGAGAGAAGTCAGCACTAACCTCTGAGGAACATGGGTGAGGATGAGGAATTAACAAAGTGAGAATACAGAAACTGTTAGAAAAAGAAACATGAAACATAAACTTACATAATTGTACAGCATACAATTAAGTGCCTACTTAATTGTGTGGCTAGGCATAGCACAAATACCATCTACAAATATGCTGATGATACAACCATTGTTGGTAGAATCTCAGGTGGTGACAAGAGGGTGTACAGGAGTGAGATATGCCAACTTGTGGAATGCTGCCACAGCAACAACCTGGCACTCAACGTCAGTAAGACAAAAGAGCTGATTGTGGACTTCAGGAAGGGTAAGATGAAGGAGCACATACCAATCCTCATAGAGGGATCAGAAGTGGAGAGAGTGACCAGCTTCAAGTTCCTGGGTATCAAGATCTCTGAGGATCTAACCTGGTCCCAACATATTGATGTAGTCGTAAAGAAGGCAAGACAGCAGCTATACTTATTAGGAGTTTGAAGCGATTTGGCATGTCAACAAATACACTCAAAAACTTCTATAAGCATTCTGACAGGTTGCATCACTGTCTGGTATGGAGGGGTACTGCACAGGACTGAAAGAAGCTGCAGAAGGTTGCAAATCTAGTCAGCTCCATCTTGGGCACTAGCTTACAAAGTACCCAGGACATCTTTAGGGAGCGGTGTCTCAGAAAGGCAGTGTCCATTATTAAAGACCTCCAGCACCCAGGGCATGCCCTTTTCTCACTGTTACCATCAGGTAGGAGGTACAGAAGCCTGAAGGCACACTCTCAGCGATTCAGGAACTGCTTCTTCCCCTCTGCCATCCGATTCCTAAATGGACTTTGAATCCTTGGACACTACCTCACTTTTTTAATGTACAGTATTTCTGTTTTTGCACATTTTTAATAATCTATTCAATATACATAATTGATTTACATGTTTATTTATTATTATGTTTTATTTTATTAATTTTTTTTCTCTCTCTCTCTCTGCTAGATTACGTATCACGTTGAACTGCTGCTGCTAAGTTAACAAATTTCACGTCACATGCTGGTGATAATAAACCTGATTCTGATTCTGATTCTTTCTTTGATGACCAATAATTGAGAAAATTCAAGCTAAATGGAAATAATGTCTTACCTATTAGTTTAAACTTGACCTTATGTAAAACTTACTTTGAGGTGTTAAGCCAGCACTTACACAGACCATACAACAAGGTACTTATGCAGAAAGATATTTTTCATGATTTTTCAAATGAATGCAATGTTCTAATGAAAACCATGCTTAATAGTTATCACTTAATAGTAAATTAGTATTTGCATATGAAGTGGTAGTTTATACCATTGCTGTTTATGACTCGGAGAGGTTATATCTTTGATGGAACTGGGCTAAATTTTGTAGACCTATTTTACTAGCTGATGTTTCCAATACAGTATTTGAATGCCTGCTTGGCATAATCTATTGAAATATGGATGTAATCTCCCAATGTAGCAAAGGGAATATTAGAACGGGAAATAGGGTTCATGGTTTTAGCATGTTCTGAAAACTGCTATGTCTGAAAAGTGATTTGCAGGATTGCAGCACTAATTAAGATCTCTTCCACTGCTTTTTACTTAACTTCAACAGGCTCTACTTTGATCTGTAAGTTTTCAGCGAGTTTAATAGAAAGATCTCCAAGTGGATATGAAGTATTCCACTTAAGGTCAGGAAAAGATAAGTTTTAGTTGGTTAATCAAGGCTTGACACTGAACATGATGAAGGAAATTCTCCCATGTTTCTCCCTAACACTTGGAGGAGGCTATGTCAATCAGTGGGCCCCTTCTGAAGAGAATCGATAAATTATACATTAGAGTCAAGTCTGTAACACTGGTTAAGTAGCAGCTACAATTCATTTCATGTTCCTTACTTATTTGATATACTCTCCATATAATATCTGTAACACAGCTGTCAAGCAGTATTTGTGGAATAAAAACGGAAAATCTTGGGGAAGCTCAGCAGATCCAGCAGCATTTATGGAATGAGGAGGACCAAGTATTGAATTTTCCTCTTTCAGACTGACTTACTGAATTGGTCTAGCATCTGCAGTATTTTTTTGATTTTCACTGCAGAAGTGGAGTTGCTATAAAGTAAATGTAATGAAAGGAATTCAAAAATGTCAATGATGCTTAAACTGGTTCATTGAGTTGCTGCATTATGTAAATTGTACATGAATACAATTATCACAAAAAGATAGCTTAACATCTTCTGAGGGATGTAAAGAGTAGATGACAATTGCTTAGCCACCCTGGTTCATTGCATGAACCACACAGAGTTAATTCAGTCAGTGAGGCTTGGAATTCTTCCTTTCAACTCCATGCTGTGCGGCATCCACAGTAAGCAACCTCACTGGGAAGCTCGCCAATGCTGGTTCAGCACAGGCATTTAAAACATCTGTAAGGAGTTCTGCGTCCATTGTGGCCAATGGATCTGACAAAGATGATCCTTTGCTTTGTGGATTAGGTAACGTTTTCATCTTAATGAGGAATTCATCCAGAATATATCAGGAAAATGGGAAATCTACCCATGCAGCTTTTGTGCTATG
The DNA here is from genome assembly GCF_963921235.1 of Mobula hypostoma. NCBI lineage: Eukaryota > Metazoa > Chordata > Chondrichthyes > Myliobatiformes > Myliobatidae > Mobula > Mobula hypostoma. Next base: position 46,665,426 of record NC_086111.1, read on the forward strand.
GTTTGGAAAATCAGCTGGGATAACAAAAAAAAAGGTTGTGGTAACAGACAGGCATAAATTCAGTAACCTCTGACTCATGGTTAGCCAAATCTATCAGTGTATTTCCATTATTTTTGTACCAGCCAATGATTGTGGTGTTTTTTCAATGGATGCATCAGCAGGTAGCCAGTGTCAGCAGTCCTCAAGTTAAAGTTAATCCTAATCTTATAAAGGGGATGGAGTATCGACAGTCTGTTTTTCTACAATTTAATCAAGCAAAGCAAAACATTAAGAAATGGCACAGTCTGAGAGACAGGGAATTCAGAGGCTTTTGGACATTGTATTTATACATCATTAGGGAAGTGGAGTGGAAGAGACATATTCTTTATTTTAAGTGTGTTGAGATGCCCTCCAAACATACAGTATCTGTAGTCAATTACCAAGGATATGTACAGAATGCAGTGCCATTAATAAGTTTAATGATATAGTGCATGATCTCGGTCAGTGAACACATCTACAGATGCATTTCCCACCACCTTCATCATTGGTCTTGACAGACTTCACGTCCCCCAAACTCCTCTCGCACCTACACCCACACCCTAATCATACCAAGCACTCATAAACTCCACTGCACCCTCCCACCCTTGCTCAAACCCATGTCTCATAGTCACTACACAGTGCAAACTGTTCAATTACAACATCCACCTCACCGCTATAGACTGCATGACAACCAACACCTCAGCATCAGGTAACAAGAGAAGTGCAGGTGTGCTTGAATGTTATAAAGTTCATAGAGATGACAGTGGTTACCATTAACTGTGATAAATGTTAATGAGGTCATAGCAACAGCAAATCTAAATCCATTAAATATCATGGTGTCCCCATGGTTAATACACCTTCTTCTCCACAGCTTCCTTCTCAAGCCATAATGATTTATAAGTTGTAAAAGGAATGAGCTTTTCTTTCTCTCCTCTGCTTGTGATGCTTTATTCTTTTGCAATTCAGATGCTCAAGAACTGGAAACTGGCACTGTAAGATGCTGACCATCACTGAGTTTCACTCTCACAGCTACCACATTGCTACTGACAACTGAAGGCATTTTTAGAAGAAAGTACATAGGGAATCCTATCACAAAGCTCTGTAACAATGTCAGGCTGCATGTAAGTTCAGCAGAAGACATTAATTTGGTGCAGAATCCATCCTTTCCAAAGTGAAAGTGGAGTCCATCTTTGTGTAAGCAGCACAAACACCATGAATCTTCAATGAACCAACATAAGTCATTGAGGAAACTTTAACACTTTTCCCTCTCCTTCTTTCCCTCTCTATCTCCACCCCCCCCCCCCCACACACACACACACACACACACACACATATTGATACTACCTAATCAGCTGAGTATTTCCACTGTGATCTGAGCAATCAGGTATTGAGGGTTATTTGCTATGCCAAAAATATGTGGGTTTGGTTCAGATGGGTAATTAATTTTGAATTGAAACCTAGGCAAAACCTGCCTCTGCTTTGCGATTTTAACACAGGTAGGATAGGAAACAGGTTATTGACTAACTTCCCAGAGGAATTAAATATCTTCATTCACATTGTTCATTTAAACATTTTATAAAACCTTGTGCCTAGGGTCGAATCTGGGTTTCAGTTTGAATTGGGGCAGGTAAGTTTCTCAGGTCTCAGGATGACTGGCAGCTGACAAAAAATAAGACCTGTTCATGCACAGTCTGTGAGCCTGAGCACCCCTGTGAATGTAATAGCACCCATTAGAGGGCATTATAGCTTGAGTGAACTTGGCCTTTTCTCCTTGGAGCAACGGAGGATGAGAGGTGACCTGATAGAGGTGTATAAGATTATGAGGGGCATTGACCATGTGGATAGCCTGAGGCTTTTTCCCAGGGCTGAGATGGCTAACACGAGGGGGCATAGTTTCAAGGTGCTTGGAAACAGGTACCAAAGGGATGTCAGGGGTAAGTTTTTCACACAGACAGTGGTGGATGCGTGGAATGCACTGCTGGTGGTGGCAGTGGAAGTGGATACAATAGGGTATTTTAAGAGCCCCTTAGATAGGCACATGGAGCTTAGAAAAATAGAGGGCTATGCGCTAGGGAAATTCTAGGTAGTTTTTAAAGCAGGTTACATGGTCGACACAACATTGTAGACCGAAGGGCCTGTAATATGCTGGAGATTTCTATGTTCTATGTATGTTCATTGTAACCTCAATCCTTTCCCTCTCTCTCCAGTTTTTCACTGAACCTCTTATTACTCCAACCCCTCTCTCCAATTCTCACCAATGCATTAAATTAAACGAACAACCCCAGTACCCCCTCTGATTTCTCCTCCACCATACCTCTTCTGCAGTTTCCCCAGCAGCGATCTATCAACCAGAACACTTTCTCTGCATTTATTAGGCATGGAGTCTGTTAATGATACAGTGTATAGGCTGAGCATCACTCAGTTTCCCCACCGTGATTGGGAAATGCATAAATCATAAACTTTGGACAGTGAAGAGTCATAATGATCAAATGAAGAAAGGTATCGTACACCAAGTTAGATTGTTGAACTTCTAAATGTATATAAATAGTGCTGGGTATTAGACAAAGATGAGCAGCCTGAATGATGTATGATTGTCTGTTCCTTGTAATTTCACCAGCAGCACTGATTAGTGCAGTCTTTACAGGACAAGGTAGTACAGTGTGTTATATCACTCAATCTCATAGGGTGGAAATAGACAGGGAAAGCTTTTCTGTTGCATTTTATTAGCAAGGCTTTCAAAAGTTTAAAAAAAAGCAATTAGAAGCAAGAGAAAATCTGCAGATGCTGGAAATCCAAGCAATACACACAAAATGCTGGAGGAACTCAGCAGACCAGGCTGATGCTCTATGGAAAAGAGTAAACAGTTAATGTTTTAGGCTGAGACCCTTCATCAGGATTGATAAACAAAAGAGAGATGAGGAGAGGGTTAGAAGGTGGTGGGGGTTGGTGGTGCAGGAGGAAGAAGCACAAGGTGATAGGTGAAACCGGCGGGGGGTGTGGTAAAGTGAAGAGTTGGGAAGTTAATTTATGAAAGAGATACAGGGCTAGAGAAGGGCGAATTGGATAGGAGAGGACATAAGGCCATTGAAGAAAGAAAAAGGGGAGGAGCACCAGAGGGAGATGATTGGCAGGTAAGGAGATAAGGTGAGAGTGGGAAAAAGGAATGGAAAATAGTGAAGGGGGCTGCAATTACCAGAAGTTTGAAAAATTGATGTTTATGCCATCAGGTTGGAGACTACCCAGATGGAATACAAGGTGTTGCTCCTCCAACCTGAGTGTGACCTCATCGTGACAGTAAAGAAGGCCAAGAATTGACATGTCAGAATGGGAATGGGAAGTGGAATTAAAATGGGTGGCCACTGGGAGATCCCACTTTTTCTGGCAGACAGAATGTAAGGGCTCAACGAAGCGGTCTCCCAATCTATGTCAGGTCTCACTGATATACAGGAGGCCACACTGGGAGCACCGGATACCGTAGATGACCCCAACAGACCTACAGGTGACCTCACCTGGAGGTAGTGAAGGAGGAGGTGTAGGGGCAGGTGCGTCACTTGTTCCACTTGCAAGGATAAGTGCCAGGAGGGAGATCAGTGGGGAGGGACAAATGGACAAATGAGTTGGATAGAGAGAGATCCCTGTGGATAGCAGAGAATATTGGGGGGGGGGGCCGTTGGGAAAGATCTGCTTGGTGGTGGTAGGTATATCTAGAAGAGAAAAAAAATCTTCTTATTTCAATGATGGCATAAGAATAGACATTCTGTTTCTGCAGACTGCTACTACTCCTCAGACAAATGTGTTTCTCTTCCAGATGGTGCACACTTGATAGATTGGTTGGGTGTTCCCAGTTTGTCAATTTTAATCTATGATGTGATGATAATACAATAATGAAATGATAAGAAATGGTGTCAATAGTCACCCTTTGGCACCAGAAAGTATGTAAATATTTTATGTTAGTAATAAAATGCTGTAGAATGTGCACTGAACAGGATGCGTTGTAATAAAAATTTAATCCCAAGTGTAACATCATCTCAAAAAATGAGCTGAAGTTGTGAAGTAGGCGAATCTACAACAAAGAATTACCTACATGTTAAGCAACAGATGCAGCATGTTTTAAACGGGTCCAACAGTCCCGTTACAAGTGGGTGTGATCAAAACTGCAAAGCTATCCTCTCTCCTCGGTGCTCCCATCGGGCAGGAGGCACAGGAGCCTTAGTCTCACAGCATCAGGTTCAGGAAGAGTTATTACCCTTCAACCATCAGGCTCCTGAACCAACACGAAAAGCTTTACTCACCTCAACTCTGAACTGATTCCACAGTCTATGGACTCACTTTCAAGGACTCTATAGCTCAGGTTCTCAGTATTATCTATCTGTGTGTCTGTTTGTTTGTTTATTTATTTATACAGTCTGTCTTCTTTTGCACATTGGTTATTTGCCAGTCTTTGTTTTTCATTGATTCTATTGTATTTCTTAGTTCCACTGTGAATGCCTGCAAGAAAATGAATCTCAAGGTAATATATGATAACATATAGGTACTATGGCTATAAATTTACTTTAAATTTAAACCTGACACCTCTGGCGGTGAACGATGGTGTATAACTAAATTAGAGGAGGAGCTCCACGAACGTTCCCGTCCTTCGTGACAGTGCTTTAACAGCACTGTTGAAGTAAGTGCAGATCTCCTTACATCTTCATTATCAACAAAACTTGTCTTCAGACAATTCAATTCAAACCACATCATGTCATGAGATGGCTGAATGCACCAGATGCTGTAGGAACAGTGACCACCCTAGCTGGGCAAACTTGTGCAGTTTGTTCTGTGCACAACAAGCAAGACAAATCCGATCTGGCCAATTACCACTTTATTGGTCAACTCTAGTAGACACAGAAAGCATTCATAAAGCTGTCAAACATTTACTTATCAATAACATACTCAGTTGTGTTCTACCAGGACCACTTGTCCCTCTTCATGATCTCAACTATGTTACTAGAACCGTGAGACATAGCCTCAAGATTCTGAGGAGTAGATTTAGTACGAGATGAGGAGGAACTGCTTTTCCCAGAGAGTGGTGAATCTGTGGAATTCTCTGCCCAATGAAGCAGTGGAGGCAACCTCAGTAAATATATTTAAGACAAAGTTGGATAGATTTTTGCATAGGAGGGGAATTAAGAGTTATGGGGAAAAGGCAGGTAGGTGGAGATGAGTCCATGGCCAGATCAGCCATGATTTTATTGAGCAGGCTCAACGGGCCAGATGGCCTACTCCTACTCCTATTCCTTACATTCTTATGTAAGAACTAAATTTAGAGTTGAGGTGAGGGTGACTAGTATTAACACAAGAGTCTATGGGGCTGATTGTGGCGTCAAGAGTTTCCAATAAACTTGGAGTTAAAGAAGAAATCTCTCTGCTCGCGAGGATTAGACCCAGCATGAAGAAGATAGCTGTGACTGTTGGATACCAATTATCTCAACTCAGTCTATCACAGTAGGACCTCGGGAGAATTATCCTCTGGCTTATTATCTTCAATTCCACAGTGAACCTCACTCCCTATAGCTTCATTAGTAGTGAAGTTCACTAATCATTGTACAATGTTCAGTTCAACTTGCTCCTGTGCTGAGACTGGTGTAATCTACACCCATACATGCCAATGGCAGATCAACATTGAAATCTAGTTTGATAAATGAAAGGGTCTAGTTGCCGCAGTGTGTAGGGCTTCAATGACATTCAAGAAAGACAAACCCACCTCAGGACAAAGGAGCCAATAGCCCCCTTATCTTTTCCCTGTGCACTCATGACTGCATGCCCAGATTCTGCATCTGTGAGTTTGCAGGTGATATCATCCCAAATAATGATGAGTCAGAGTCCAGGAAGGAGATAGAGGGCTTAGTGACATGATATCATGACAAAAACGTTTCCCTCAATGTCAACAAAACAAAAAGGATGGTGGTGAATATGCTGACATTTACATTAACAGTGTTGAGTTTGAGAGCGTTGAGGGCTTCACGTTCCTAGAAACTAATCTTTAGACTGCCTTGGCCCAACCATGTTGATGTCATGGCTAGGAAAACTCACCAGCACCTCTTCTTCCTCAGGAGGCTAAAAAATTTGGCACTTTTAACAATTTTTATCAGTGCACCATAGAAGGCACTCTGACTGGATGGTAACTACTCTGTATGTGACTGTAAGAAACTGCAGAGAGTTGTGAGCACGGCTCATCACAGGAAACAGCCTCCGCTTTATGGACTTGGTATAGGCCTATAGTTCTCGGTATAACTAGCATAAGCAAAGACCCCACTCACCCCAGACCTTGTCCCTTCTTCCCTCTTCCATCAGGTAGAAGATAAAAAAGTCTGGAAGCATGTACCACAAGGCTCAAGGACAGCTTCTATCCCATTGTTATCAGACTTCTGAATGGGCCTCTTATACGTTAAGATGGACTCTTGGCCTCACAATCTACCATCTTATGATCTTGCACTAATTGGTAACCTGCACTGCACACTTTTGGTAGCTTTTACACTAGTTTTGCATCTTATTGTTCTATCTTATTCTGGCTCAAAACACTGTGCAATGATTTGATCTGTATAAACAGTATGCAAATCAAGCTTCTCACTCTATCTTGGTATATGTGACGATAGTAAGCCATTACCAATACATCTCCCTCAGATTCCTTGCATCACCATCTCACTGTGATCTGTATATAAGATGTCCTGAAGTATTTCATCAAAGTTTCTCCACATCTCTGTCAAACCTTATTATAATTTGGTGTAAATTCTAGAATTCCCTATCCATTATTATTGCAGCAGTACCTTCACCATGAAGCCAGTAAAGGTTCAAGAAGTTTCTGAATATCGCCTTCTGAAGAGGAATCAAATGATGAAGCTCATATTCCATAACTCTCATAACAGCTCATAACTGAGAAAATAATTTCATGTTGGCCAGATCTATGAATTACTTTTTCCTCTATTATTAATTAATTCCATCATAATAAATTATTGGCAACCACAACTTGAAACATGTAGAAAAGTCTCAATTGATATCTTCACTGTATTTTTAAAATTCATCTTATTCCTTTCTCAATTTCTCACTCAATTTCTTTGATAACATAGTTCCAAACTGTCAAGCCTTTTGCAAATCTCATTATATAAAGGCAGGATTTCATTAATATGTCAAAAATTGGTTGCTATCTGCAATAGTTTTCATACTAAATAAAGGTTGAAATTTCTATTTTACTGAATCTATTTCATTATTTGCTGAAAAAAATCAGTAAATATAATTGTTGTCTACTAATTGCAAAAATGCCTCATTCTAGAGACTTAACGCCATCTAGATACATTTTTAAGCTATGTCAATGTTTCATCAGTGAATTAAAATTCTCCTTTAAATATTTTTGTGGCTTCAGAAATGGGTATCCCCGGTAATGTAGTGGAGGTAAGCAGCAACTATTATCTTTCTTCCCTTTATTGTTTTAAAACTCAGCTTCAAGGGATTCTATAATCTCTTCTGTGTATACAGATCTGTAGAGCAATGTTCACTATAATCAAACAAGCAAATAATTTGCAATGATATGAAATGTAGCACACATTTTACAGGTTTTCAGTTAAGCTGATAGAAAAATTAACAATCATTAATATACTATATGCAATTTATAAATAGGAAGTGAATGTGGAAACATTCACCAAAGTAAAAAGGAAACAATATAACTTATTCTAATATCCAATAGAACTACATGTGTGCTTCTAAGTGTCAAGTATAAAAGCATATTTTTACTAATTAGACAGCAAAATCCTTAATTAAACATTCATTGCTTACAATTTCTTTCAGATGCTTAAAAAAAATTACCCTTTACTTACCGGAGCAAATATCACCATACACATTTACAGAAAAAATTATAATCCACAAAGAAACAGAATCTGGCTCATACTAAAATTTGGAAATCCTTCTTGTGGACAGTATCTCTTAGACTGAATTTAAGAATAGATGTACAGCAAAAGAGAAAATCAACATGAGAGACAGAAATACCAAATCTGGCACTGCCTCAGTTGTATTTGTTGAGGGCAGCACATTCACATTAGAGAAGAAATGCTGCATTCTTACTGGAGGAATCTGAGTCTGCAAAAAAAATGGGCAGACTTTCCAGAAACCACAAAGCTATTGACAGCTTATAAAGGTGGTCAAAAACAGGAAGGTTCTTGATTCATGCCGTTTATAAAACAACAGCTTTTGCATTTGAGAACTTTCTTGCTTCAAAGCAGAAATAAGTTTAATGTAATGACGGCATATTAAAAATCTCTCTTCAGCAGTACAATATGTTGTGCCTCATTTTATTTTGAAAGTGCCTGATCGCTGACAAATAATTTATTCTGCATGAGATATTCATGTTACTTTCTGAGTGCCCGCTGCACTTATCAAAGTTATCAAAGGAACTGTTGCTATTAAACAATTTTAGACAGCAGAGACAAAAAAAAGAATAGAATATAATAAAAAAGACTGGTGACTGAACTACTTGGAGTAAGAGCTAACGGATAGATATATCAATAGCAATACTTTATACATATATCTCATAACAGGGTTTAATATCAGGATTTCAGGCTTTTTAAATAAATAATGTTGGAATATACATTTATTTTCAATAGTATTACACATTTATTCATCATCTGTACCAAGTGATGTATTTTCCTCATTTTAATTTTTGGATCTGAGGATAGATCTCAAAATTCTGTGTATTACATTTGTTGCTGGTACTATTCGTTATTCTCACTGGGGTAGATTAAACAATTAACACAAAACTAGGAGGGGAATATTTAGTTTTACACCGCAGTTACTGCAGAAAATCGGCCAGCCAGTTCAAAATTGGTCTGAATTCATCATCTCCATTCCCATGGACCCTCAATGTAGTGCATCCTTCTTCATTAACCTAGCCCATAAAACATCTCAGATATCTACTGTGATACTGTTTATGTTTAATACTGACTATGTGATGTACGCCTTTTCAAAAGTTCATATAGTATTCTGAATCACTCATGTGAAACAGCTTATAAATACATTGGATTAATCATGAGTACTGGTAGGATTGCAGGTTGACTGGTTCAGGCTGGTATTTAACTATATCTTCATGCAGAATACACAAATGGGGCACCTCACCCATCTGACAATCAATCATTTGTTTTTAACCCATTAACTATTCTTCTGGTTTGTAAAGAATTGCATAATTTTGCTTTCTTCCAAGCAATGTTTATATACAGTACGTAGGAAAATAATGACATTATTTGCATTTTAATCAATGAGATAGTATTTGCATAATTTATGCAACCATGGGGACCAGACATACTTTTGTGCCTCCCTTGAACTCAAGATTTACCATAATCTGCTGAAACCACTCATATTTAAATCGCTGTAAAATTAAACTAATTTTAAAATCTAACCTTTATCCTTGTACTGCAAAAGTTTATTTCATATGCTAGTATGTTTTCAGTTTATTAATGGTGAATTTCTGGTTGTTCATCTGTCATGTGAATAATTTATTTCATAATTCCAACAGGAATTGACTTCCTGCTTAACTTTCATATTCTGGAGCTGTCCCAAACGTGTCAATTATAGAAAAGAAGCAGCAAGTTTGATACCATTACTGGTGCTCTTTTGATATCTCTGTCATTAATGCTCACTTAAACTGCAGGCTGCACACTTGAATCAAGAGGCTCCTTAAACTTCTGTTAAGCAACAGGAAGGCTCCCTTCTACCATCACCACCAACATATCACATTTTGAGATGTTCATTAACAACTCACAGGTTATGTGTTTTTTCTCTCTACACGTCTACAACTGTTTATTGTTTTCTTTAGTTGCTTTAGGTATCAAAAGGCTGCAAAGAGTGTTGTGCATAGTGATGAGGACTTTTGATGACTTCAAAGCTTCAGGACTACTGTTTTTCTCTTGGATTCCCTTGAATTATCTTGAAATACTGGTAGAATTGACACTGGGCATGCAGAGCAGAGCAAACTGTGAGGTGAATAAGGAAGGGGATTAGGACATTGTTTCACTGTATCATCTAGAGTTTCATGGAGGAACAATCTGAAAATTGTCAATCTGTAAGATGCCTCTACTTCCTTAGAAGCTGGCGCAGATTTGGCATTTCATCTAAAACTTTGACAAACTTCTATACATGCAAGTGGAGGGTATCCTGACTGGGTGCATCACACCCTGGTATGGGAACGGCAATGCCCAGGAATGGAAAAGGCTACAAAATGTGGTGGGCACAGCCCAGTACATCACAGGCAAAGCCCTCCCCATCATTGAGCACATTTAGAAAGAGCACTGCCACGAGAAAGCAGCACCTGCCATCAAGGACTCTGATCATCATGCTGTCTTCTCACTCCTACCATTGGGCAGGAAGTATAGGAGACTTAGATCCCCCACCACCAGGTGCAGGAACAGTAATTACCCTACAACCGTCAGTCTCCTGAACCAGCGTAGATAACATCATTGACCCCAATGATGAACGATTCCATAACCTATGGACTTTCAAGGACTCTACAACCTAATATAATCTATTTATTTATTTTTATTATTTGCATGCCTTCCCTTATTTTGCACATTGGTTGTTTGTCAGCCTTGGTTATTTATACTTTTCCATAAATTCTATTGTATTTCATTATATTCTTGTAAATACCTGCAAGAAATGAATCTCAAGGTAGTATAAATTGACATACACATAGTTTGATAATGAACTTATTTTGAACTTTGAACTTTTGAAATGAGAAGATCCACACTGAGGTATCCCATCTCATCCAGGCATAATCACAGTAGAGATATCCACTTCCAATCACACAAGACCCTCCTGAGACTCTATCAGAAATATCATGTAACGTGTCAGAGGTTCCTGCCTTAGAAAATATACACCTGTGACAGAGGGAGTGCAGTGCTTACCAGACTGATTTCTGGGATTGCAGCTTTGTTGCATGAAGAAAGATTAAACAGACAGGGATAAATCACTTGAATTTAAAAGATTAACAATTTTAAAGATTAGCTTTATTTGTCACATGTACACCGAAACAGTGAAATGTACAGTGGAATGCATCATTTATGTCAATCCAAATCAACAAGGATTATCTTGGGTAGCCCACAAGTTTTGCCAGACTTCCGGTGCCAACATAGCATACTCACAACATACTAATATACTAACCTTAACCATATGTCTTTGGAATGGGGAGGAAACCCACGCAATCATGGAGAGAATGGACAAACTCCTCATAGCCAGCAGTGGGAATCATGAATGAGAGGTAACCTCAGTGAAATGTACAAGATTCTTAGCGATTCAGAACAGATTTAGAGATAAGTTTTCCTTGGCTGGCTGGTCCTGAATCATGGGTCACAGTTTCAAAGTAAGGGTCAATCACTGAGGACAGAGATAGTTCTTCAACTTGAAGGCAGTAAATCTTCGTGAATACTTTTAATGCACAGAAAGATCAATTTTTAGATATTAAGGGAAGGAAAGAATATAGGGTTAGGGCAGGAAGTTAACACAGTGTGAATAAACAGATACAATCTAATTGATTGGCAGATCAGGTAGTTGGAGCCACAATACCTATGTTCTTATGTTCTTAATATGAATTCAGAACAGTGCAGAGGCCACATTGCAACTGCCTGTTAAGAACGGGAGCTTCTGTCTGACTAGCTCCTTCCAATTTTAGAGCTTTACAAAGTCTTGTAGTGTGGTTTCCACTAACAAGTTTCTTAAGGCTCTCTATTCAAAGGGCAGTAGCCAACTTTTCATCTTTTGATCTCTCTCGCTAGAGACCAGCCAGTGAAGAAAGCTAGCTACTATATGAGAATTACAGGCTTTCCTATGGAGCATCCAGTCATCGACTACAGGAATAGCATATCCTACTTATTAGTTCCACCAAATTGGACAGTAAAGAGATTCCATTTCTTCAATGTCAAACTAGAAAGTGAACAGAGGCCATGTTTCAGGTAGGTCAATGCCCTGTATTCTAGCGGAACCCTACTTGCATTTAAAGCACCAGAACAAGCCAAACAGAGCATTCCAGATGTGGTGGAGCATTTGCTGATGACATTGCTGAAACCTTTAGTGCACAACCTACCATGTACAAGTGCATTACCTGAATTCATTGAGAGTGGATCAACCATCGGCAACGTACTGTAGATGCTTGAAATTGGAAATAAAAATAGGTCAACCACTATTTTCTCCATGGATGCTGCTTGATTTGTTCAGTAGACCAAGGCTCCCCCTGCCTCTGGATATACCCTAAAGTGTCTGACCAAACTGGTGTCAAGAATCATGGTGGTCTATTGTATGTTGTACAGTGAACAGCAGAAGGAAAAGATTATGAGGCTCAAGACATTTGAGGAAAAGGAAGAAGGTGACTTTTGGCACTTTATACTGCTCCTCACACATGGATAAATATAAATATAAAAGTAATCCTCTACAACACAATGTACAAGTAATTGCCTTATACAGAGAGTGATCGTATGTACATAAAGTGATACGAGACGTTGTCGATGTAATGGTGGTGGAGTGGGTTAATGCGTGGAGCTGTTGATCAGCCTGACGGCTTGAGTGAAGTAACTGCTTTTGAGTCTAGTGGCCCTGGCATGGATACTGCATAGCCACTTTTCTGATGGAAGTGTGCAAACAGCATTTTTGGGTCCACAATCTGTAAAAGGAAGTGTTTTCAACTTCTGTGTACATAGAAGGCCTTGGACGACAAGATGAGCTTATGAAATAATAACAACTTGCTGCTGGACTCTCTTCTTGCAAAGTAATTGGACTTTCTGACTGAGTCTCATTTTATTATGCTCTCCGATGTAGGCTAGCCCATCAAATTTCTCATCTGAATGATCAGCAGCAAAATGCTGAAGAAATTCTATCCTTCAAAAGCTAGTAGGGAATTGTGAACTATTTGTTCTGTACCTTGGCAGAAAGAGATAGTGGGACAAGCCTACAGATCAGATATCTACAGACAGATAACTTATCAATCATATCTGCCTGTAGCAGAAAGATAAAGGAGGCTCCTACAGGGTTGATACCAAGCAATGGAAGTCTACAACAGTAGTGGAGGGGAAAAAGTAGACAAGAGCAATGAAAACTTCAGATTGTGAAGCATTGATTTTAGGGCAAGTGACTCCCCTGTGGATGTTGGCTTGCAATAAAGAGAAAGCTTGTTCTGAAGGTGAACGCTGGACTCTTTCTGTCTGCATATGCGTACAAGACCTGTCACTTTGGTAGTTTGTGAGGATGCGTAGAGTAGATGAATATTATGTCTCAGCCTTCACTGATGTTTTTAATGTAAGTGATGGGTGTGATTAATTAAGCAGTGGCTGACACTATGATAGTAGTTGATTAAATATAGAAATTAAAGTCCTGCCACTGGCCCAGGCTATTGATGTGTGTGTGGTCTTTCAGCTTCATGCACCATTGCATGCAGACCTTCAGTCTTTGGTTGCAGGCACTAATGTTATTACACTGCCTTCTGAATATGCTTCTGACAGACTCCCAGCCGTGCATATGTCACTCAAATCCACAGCAGGGGCAGGAAACCTTTCAGAAGCACATTCACTGCTATGGATATGAAACACCACTTGAACCTCCAATATAGCCTCAGAAAACCATAGCAACTTGTCCTGATGAAGGGTCTCGGCCTTTAATGTTGACTCTTTATTCCTTTCAATTGGTGCCACCTGGCCTGCTGAACTCCTGCAGCATTTTGAGCATGTTACTCTGGGTTTCCAGCAGAATCTCTTGTGTTCATAGCATTGGGTCACACTCTTGTATACTTGACTACTGGGTCAGGTTTACCTCTAGATTGAAAGCAGGAACCTGCATCAACACAATGAACTTTAAATGGAACTACCTGTGCTATCAACCCTTGTGAATGTTCAAAGTTCAAAGTAAATTTATTATCAAAGCAGAACCCTGACATTCATTCATGCACCGAGCTAATGAACAGATTGGTGAGCATTGACTGATGCCACACTCACAAACGCTGGCCTGCTGCCCGCATTCCACTCAAAGTGCATTGGTTGATTATGATTCCTGCATTGGTTTACATGCAATTTTGGATTTATTCCCAATAGACTTTTAATCTTTAATCATGTCTATTCAGTGTTTGGTCATAATTCCAATTATTTGCCCATCAAATTAAAAAGACAGCTCAGGACAACTAAAGCAATGTTCGGGGCAGATTTACACTGATTCTTATGTTAGAACACAGATGATGACCTCAAGCTTGCATTGGATATATCTTAGTGAGAACGATGGGAAGAACCAATGTAAACTAAATTATATTGTTTTATCATGGGTATAGGAACAGAGGGACCCCGAGTGTTGGTTCACTGAAGTCAAAAATGTACAGGAGTCATGACTTTATTAATGGAGACATAATAAACAGAAATTCCCTCTCGGGCTGATAGTGCTAAACTCCCACTAGGGAAAGCCTTCATATCTGTGGAGAAACTAGAGAATCTGGGGCTATTCTCCATAATGAAGCAAACACTAGGAGAAAGTAATTAAAATCATACACAGGTCTGAGCTGTAATAACGAGACTGCTTCCAGTGCCAAATGACAGACTTAACATAACTAGGAAAAGAAAAAGGGACAGCATTCATGATTCAAGATTGTTAAATATAATTTCCTACACACAAGTGTAAAGGAGAATGAAATAGTTGTTACTCCTGATCAGATGCAGCACAAAAAAACACCACAATAAATATAAATACATAAGATAGATTATATATATAGATTGACCTATGTACATAAAGTAACACTAGGTACAGGAGTACCTGTACATATGGCGACTGACAGGACATGAGATGATAAAGTAGTAGGGGTGGGGGGCATTAGTGGGTGGAGGTGTTGATCAGCCTTACTGCTTGGGGAAAGTAACTGTTTCTGAGCCTGGTGGACCTGGTGTGGATGCTATGTAGCCTCCTCCCTGATGGAAGTGGGCAAACATTGTTTTGTATAATAATTTTTAGGAATAGAATGCTTGAAAAATGAAATTTTCTAGTGTATGGGGAAAGTAGGGAGAAGAGGAACTTGATGGGCAGCTCTGTGAAATAACCAGCAGAGGTACCATGGGCCACATTGTCTCCTTCTGTGCTCCGCTTATTGAACAGTTGCACTGAGTTCCCATTTTGTATTTTCAATAGTTAAGTAGGTTAGACTGGAAACTGCTTTGAATCTTCAAAAACTGTTACATTAGAACCAGGGACATACATGCACCGTCAGCCTAACATTCATTATTAAGAAGGATCTAGAAGGGGTCCCCAGAGAAGTCCTTAAAATCAGTAAGGAAGTTAGGGGCAATGAGAAATTCACATACAAATTGTGCAAAGAAAATAGGTCAGCTGCCAAAAACCATTTTTAATGTCGACTTTCTGGTTGTGTATGAGGGAAATAAACAAACTGGAATTTTTTTTCCACATGTTTGATAAAATGTCTCTCAACACATAATTTCACTTCGTAATCAAGATTTGAAACATTAGCTCAGGAATTGGTTAGACTTCCTCCAAGCCAAAGAAATATAATTAAAAGACTTTAATTGGCATGGAGCCATGCTTCTAACTCAGTAGTTGTTTTCACTGGGAGCAAATCTAAGCTCAGTTGTGCCACAATGAGGCCACTGTCCACTGGCTTTAATGTAAACTCGTAACAGTCAGTAAACTTGAGGTGATGGCAGAATCTGTGCAAGAGTTAAGATAATGAAAGAGTGAATCAAATGCCAGAAGGTTTATATAGGCATGGAAAACAGGCTACACAATGTCCCATTATACAAGTTGATAAGTTTAATATAGACTCCATGCATATTTACAGGCAACAAAACTGGAAGATACTGATATGAGTAATATTACAGTCTTTCCAGATGAGACAACACTTCCCCTGTGAATCTGCTGGGGTTGTCTGTTGTATCCGATGCTCTCAATGTGGCCTGCTATACATTGGTGAGTCCCTTCGTAAATTGGGAGACTGCTTCATCGAGCACCTCCACTCTTTCTGCCAAAAGCGGAACTTCACGGCGGCCAAACATTTAAATTCTGATTCCCTTTACTGTCCAACATGCCGATCCCTGGCATGAATATAGATTTCTCCTTCCCCTTCCCTCTTCTTCTATTCCCCACTCTGGCCCCTTACCTCTTCTCACCTGTCTATCACCTTCCTCTGATGCCCATTCTCCTTTCCTTTCTCCTATGGTCCACTCTCCTCTCCTGTCAGATCCCTTCCTCTCCAGCCTTTTATCTTTTCTACCTACCTGGCTTCACCTATCACCTTCTAGCTTTCCTCCTTTCCCTTCTCACACATGTTTATTCTTCCCCCTTCCTTTCCAGTCCTGAAGAAGGGTCTCGGCCCAAAACATTGACTGTTAATTTCCATGGATGCTGCCTGACCAGATGAGAATTTTGTGTGTGTTGCCTTGGATTTCAGGCATCTGCAGAATTTCTTGTGTTTATGAGTAAAATCATAGATCACTGAAAGTTCATGAAAATATAGAGCAATTAAAGTTAGTTAGGCCTTATTAAAAATTCATTACAAAGCTCTGTACTTCATTTAATCGTAATACAGGTCACAGGCTGAAGAGCAACATGGTATCTGGTTTCAGAATTTCAACAAGATGGTGATAAAAAGGCTTTTGAAACAGCCTCGAGAAAAGTTACAATAATTGTTCCCTTGCTTATAAAATACTTAGATATAATATTCAAGGACTAATTCGTTACCTCAAATGATGGGTTAATGAATGATAGTCTCATATAAAGCTGGGTCATTGCTCCAAAGCATTTTAGTCTTCCTTGACACAATGTTTCCACTCATCTTCAACAAATCCCAAACACCAAGATTGTCCTCTTTGGTACATAGTTCTCAACACTTGCTGAAAAAGTCCATGATGGTGGTGATATACTTATCTAGACTGGTTGCTACGTCTTTGAACATGGGCCAGCCTACCAATTCAACGTGATTATGTAGAAGCTCATCTATTTCCTCAGACCAGTGCTGTACAACTTTCTGTACTAGATCTTCATATTTTAGCTTCTGTTTCTATGCAGGGAGAAGGAGCATAGTCTGGTTTACCAAGGTGTGGAAGGGGGATAACTCATTAGGCATCTTTGGTGGTTACGTAGCAATTGTCAAGGGGATTTGGGCTCCTGGTGGCACAGGAGACAGGCTGGTAGTACTTCATAACACCCTCTTTTAGTTGGGCTTGTTTGAAGTCACTAGCAATGATGAAGAAGGCTTCAGGTATCCTATTTCAAGGCTGTTGACCAGAATTGATGAAAGCGTGGTTGGTAGACTTCTCTGTGGATTGTCACCTTGTCGTGGTGGAGAAGCTTGTGTGGTCCTGTGATCTCGAGAGCAATGCTGTCTGGAGCTATGCTCCTGGTAGGGTCATCCATGGCGGTAAGGTCAAGGGTGAGGTCCTTGACAAAGAACAATCCAACTAAGACCTCAACGGTGGAACAAGCGGATGAAGTTACTTTGAACTCAACGGCTGTGAAGGCGGATGAAGGCTGCAACAAATCCATCAGCTCCAATCGTCGTGGTTTCCATGCCATTGGAATCAGTTGGTTGATTTGTGAAGTATCGTGTGCTTCTTGGAGTGCAACATCAAGTACATTTTAAACAAATACACACACAGGCGTCTTCACTTCTTCAGAACGAAGACCATCATCCTTGACCTCGAGGGACAGCCACGACGTGGTTGGTAGAAAGCCTTCATCTTGTACGTAAGGTCCATTGTCCTGTCTGCTTCGCTGGCTTGGAGTATGACTGCTGAGAGTGCACAAACTGCAAGCATCATCTGTATACCACAACAAAAGATGAGCTACTGGAGGAAACGAGTGGCTTAGCAGTGTATATGAAGGGAAATAGACAGTTGACATTGCAGGTTGTGACCCTTATCAGTCCCAAAATGCCAAGTGTCCCTCTCCCTCCACGGGTTCCTTTTGACCCACTGAGTCCCTCCAGCAGGTTGATTTTTCCTGCATTATGCAGATGGCACTTCTAAGAGCTTACCTGCCAATTTGAGGTTTGGAAAAGCCGTGGTGGTTGGGGAGAAAGAGAAGAAGGGAGGAATTGTGCATTATCATTTTCTGCTTCTGATCATTGAGCAAATTCCTTAATTCCTTATCCCTACTTCAAATTTCCTCTATTTCCACAGACATTCATCTTTTTAACCAGTCTCCAGTGTGGCATTTTGTTGCATGCTGTGTGATAGTCTGTACCAGCAGCAATGTTTAGTACATTTTTATTAATATTCTATGTATAACCACCTTCTCTTCTAATATAATCTTGTCTTAATCCATCTTCATGTGAAGACATGAGCAAAGTGTTCACTTAATATGATAAGAATATCTCTGTCAGTATCTATCAATTTTCCATTGAATCTTTAATATGACCGACTTTCTTTCTTGTATTAGTTGACCTCTTACACATTTTACATTTTTAACATCTTAGGTTTCAACATAGGGTTGCCGGTTAATCTCTTCTCATAAGCTTTTCATAATTCCTTCATCATTTTTTCACTTTTCTTCTTAGTGAATATTCACACTGTACTTTTACAATTGCCATAAATCATTTCTTTTATAAATTTTATTTCTTCGGTTATCTAATGTGCATTAGCTATTATGTTTTACCTTTGCTCCTTAAATGAGCCAGCCAAAATTTATCTGAGTTCTTTTCCATGGTTTTGAAACTACTGTTAACCAAAAATTTAAATTGGCAAACTGATCTCTCCTGAAGGCAGAGACCCAAGGATTGCTTGAATAATGGTACAAAGTCCACAATGAAACATTCCTGGTTCCATCGCAGATGACATGACTTTGATTGGTCTTATTTCTGGTGGTAATGAGACAGCCTACAGAGGAGAGGTTGCCACCCTGACGCAGTGGTGCCAGGATAACAATCTCTCCCTGAATGTCCAAAAAGCAAAAGAGCTGATTGTTGATTACAGGATTACAAGAGGCCAGTGATGTTGTGGGGATGGAACTGGACTCTCTCACAGTGGTGTCTGAAAAGAGGATGCTGTCTAAGTTGCATGCCATCTTGGTCAATGTCTCCCATCCACTACATAATGTACTGGGTGGGCACAGGAGTACATTCAGCCGGGGACTCGTTCCACCGAGATGCAGCACAAAGCGTCATAGGAAGTCATTCCTGCCTGTGGCCATCAAACTTTACAACTCCTCCCTTGGAGGGTCAGACACCCTGAGCCAATAGGCTGGTCCTGGACTTACTTCATAATTTACTGGCATAATTCACATATTACTATTTAACTATTTATGGTTCTATTACTATTTATGGTGCAACTGTAACGAAAACCAATTTCGCCCGGGATCAATAAAGTATGACTATGACTATGAACAGAGACAGGCTCAGTTCGATCAACATCAATAGGTCTTCAGTTGAGTGGGTGAGTAGTTTCAAATTCCTCGGTATACACATCACTGATGATCTCACCTGGAGTGTACACACCAGCTTTGTGGCAAAAAAGGCACAACAGTGTCTCTTCCACCTCAGGCAACTGAAGAAGTTCAGCATAGGCCCCCCAGATCATCAAGACCTTCTACAGGGGCACCATTCAGAGCACGGTGACTGGCTGTATCGCCATCTGGTATGGGAACTGCACCAACCTTGATCGCTAGGCACTGCAGAGAGTGGTATGGACAGCCCAGCACATCTGTGGATGTGAACTTCCCTCCATTGAGGACATTTGTAGCAGCAGGTGCAGAAAGAAGGTTTGGAAGATCATCGGGGGCACCAGTCACCCCAACCGTAAACTGTTTCAGCTGCTTCCGTCTGGCAAACGCTGCCGCAGCATTAAAGCCAGGACCAACAGCTACAGGCTCCCTCATGTTGTGGGATGGATGTAAGATTTAAATTAATTCTAATTCTAAATAAGAAAGATAGAGTATGTTCTGATGGGTGAACTGAAATGGAGAGATGATCCTGATAAGGAAGCATAAACATTTCCACTGGCCTATCAGACTAACTTGTTAGGTTCTGCAATACAACATCTTAACAAGTTAAGGTCAATTCCTCCATGACCTTCTTCTGTCCTACCTATACCATCTTCTCCAGTCTAATACCCATTGCCATGAAAGGAAGAACTTGCACATTGTAGTGATTGCTACCACTGAGCTGACAAGAAGATGAATTATGGTTTCATTGAGTTCCTTCATGTTATTTCATGCTCCTGCCTGACGCACAGCATTTTCTTTTGTTTAATGAGCTGTATACAGTGATAGCTCTAAATCAAAAATTAAATTGTATGCAATGAGGTGGAAATGCTCACCGGAAATGTTAGTTATTTTCAGCATTCTATTTGATTTCAGAATTTCAATTCTGATTTAGTATGTTATAACCCCGATGCTGAATTGAAACAGGTCAGTTTTAGATGAAGGGTCATCAACCAGTAACATTTACTCAATTTTTCTCCCTCCACAAATTCTGCTGAATTTGATGGGGTATTTCCTGCATTCTCTTTTATTTCAGGTTTATTGCTAGTGCAGTATTCTGTGTCTCATGGCTGATCTATTTTATTCCACTCTCCCCGTCCTTGTTTTTGTTTCCTTTTGCATCAGCTTTCAGCACTCTCTCACTTGGTCCTAAAACCATCTGTAACAGATCTATAACAACCACTCTACCTTGCTTCCCATTGTGTCAGAGTCATGTTTTTTCCATGTATCCTGCTCTCTGCAACTTATTAGACGCCTGCTTTGTAACAATGCTCATAGTAAATTTTATAACCAGAGTGCAGATATGTCACCATATACCTCCCTGAGATTCATTTTCCTGTGGGCATACTCAGCAGATCTATAGAATAGTAACTATAATGTTGTTCAGTCGTTTAGTAAAGTCTGACTCTTCATGACCTCGTGGACCATAGGGTCTTCATGGCAAGATACAGAAGTAAATTGCCAGGCCTTTCTTCTGCATGGATATTGCTGCTGCCCAGGTTGGGACCCGGCTGGTTTTGAACTCAAAACCATCTGCCTTGAAGTCCAGTACTGATGCCACGACACCACCAGCCTCTAACAGGATCAATGAAAGATCAACCAGAGTGCAGAAGACAACAAAGTGTGCAAATGCGAATATAAAAAAAGCAATAAATAACAAGAACATGAGATAATGAGATAAAGGAGTCCTTAAGGTGAGGGAGGAGAAGACGGCTGCGTGACGCAGCCCGCGCGGCCGTTCCGAAAGATATCGTATCTGTGAAGTAGGGTGCCGTGCACAATCCTGATTTGATAGAGACAGACATGTAGAAGCATGGAGGAACATCTGGAGTAACTTCTGAAATGCCTGCTTCGCTGCCACTGCTACTGTGCGATCGAGAATCTCCGGAGGGGAAGGCCCCAAATCCTCGGCCTTGCCTATTGTCTGTTGCCGAGGCCGGGGTCGAAGCGCTCGTCAGAGATGGTGCTCGGTGCTCGGTGTCGGAGAGCTAGTTGGAGGCTCAGAGTTTTCGGACGGACTCGGAGTCGGACTGTGGTTAGATGCTTCCGGGATGCTGCATCGGCAAGTTTGCAGCGTTGGAGGTTTACCATCTGCGTGAGATGATGGGACTTCCGAGAGACTTTGAGACTTTACCGTGCCCATGGTCTGTTGTTATCAAATTACGGTATTGCTTTGCACTGTTGTAACTATATTAGGAAAAGGGGAGGTGCAACGAGACCTGGGTGTCATTATACACCAATCATTGAAAGTGGGCATGCAGGTACAGCAGGCGGTGAAAAAGGCGAATGGTATGCTGGCAATTATAGCAAGAGGATTCGAGTACAGGAGCAGGGAGGTACTACTGCAGTTGTACAAGGCCTTGGTGAGACCACACCTGGAGTATTGTGTGCAGTTTTGGTCCCCTAATCTGAGGAAAGACATCCTTGCCATAGAGGGAGTACAAAGAAGGTTCACCAGATTGATTCCTGGGATGGCAGGACTTTCATATGAAGAAAGACTGGATGAACTAGGCTTGTACTCGTTGGAATTTAGAAGATTGAGGGGGGATCTGATTGAAACGTATAAAATCCTAAAGGGATTGGACAGGCTAGATGCAGGAAGATTGTTCCCGATGTTGGGGAAGTCCAGTACGAGGGGTCACAGTTTGAGGATAAAGGGGAAG
This sequence comes from Mobula hypostoma, assembly GCF_963921235.1. Lineage (NCBI taxonomy): Eukaryota > Metazoa > Chordata > Chondrichthyes > Myliobatiformes > Myliobatidae > Mobula > Mobula hypostoma. Next base: position 46,687,571 of record NC_086111.1, read on the forward strand.
CCTTTTAGGACCGAGATTAGGAAAAACTTCTTCACACAGAGAGTGGTGAATCTGTGGAATTCTCTGCCACAGGAAACAGTTGAGGCCAGTTCATTGCCTATATTTAAGAGGGAGTTAGATATGGCCCTTGTGGCTACGGGGGTCAGGGGGTATGGAGGGAAGGCTGGGGCGGGGTTCTGAGCTGGATGATCAGCCATGATCATAATAAATGGCGGTGCAGGCTCGAAGGGCCGAATGGCCTACTCCTGCACCTATTTTCTATGTTTCTATGTTTCTATGTTATAATTATGTGGTTTTGTCAGTTTTTCAGTCTTGGTTTGTCATGTGTTTCTGTGATATCATTCTGGAAAAACATTGTATCATTTCTTAATGTATGTATTACTAAATGACAATAAAAGAGGACTGCATGTCCTCATAATCTAATAATCTAATCATCGGGGAGGGAACTTTTCAATGATGGGGCAAGTGAGTACAGTTATCCCCTTTTATTTAAGAGTTTGACGGTTGTGGGGTAGTAACTGTTCTTGAACCTGGTGGTGCAAGCCCTGAGACCTTTGTGCCTTCTACCTGATGGCAGCAGCAATATGAGTGCATGGCCTGGGTGGTGGAGATCTCTGATGATGGATGCTGCTCTCCCACGACAGCGTTTCATATGGATGTGCTAAATGTCTTGTTCTGATAACAGGGAATTGACCTGAAATTTAACCGTTCCCCATTCCACAGGTGCTGGCTGTCTTGTTGAGTATTTTCAATGTTTCTGTATTTTATTTTAGTTTTCCAGAGTCTACAATAATTTATCTTTTGTTTGTCATGACTGTAAACTGACCTTCCGTCCTTTCATTTCACTTTTGCCTCGCTATCTATTTCTTCAAAATTATTCACTTTGTTTGAAATTCTGCCTTAAAGTATCATTTTTCAGTCATTTTTCATTCAATCATCTCTCTTCTTCCCTGCTTTGTCTCCTACATGATAACTCTGTAATCATTTCTGTATACCTTATCCAAAATTCTAAAACCTGAAAAACTCCGACATCCTAATTTTTTTTGAGCACGGACGTGACAACACAAGTGGAAAATTCCACAAGGTGCTGGGTGGGTTCTCAGGTGGTGCACCACAGACACTTCTGAGAAGTTACATTACACATGGAATGAACAGAAGTTAATGAAAAATAGAAAACACTGCATGAAGTGAAAAATAGAGATATCGATCGCGTATTGCAAGAATGAATTTATTAGTGGTGGAGTAATGCATCATGAACTGAAAATTGAAGGCAATTGTGAATATTCAGCAGAAATGTAAGAAAAGGCCCATTAAATTTTTAAAGATTTAAAAATTTTTAACGATAAAGCGTCTACTGATCAGAAAGCAGCAGAGAAATTCATTGATAAGTTTACAAAAATTGTCATGAATGAAAATCAAAGACCAGAAGAATTCTACAATGCTGAACGTTTTTATACCTTGCATGAAACCTAAAAGCATGTAAAATACAAATACAGTATACTGTAACCTTTTAATTAAAAAACGGCATCATAGGTGGAGTCCGAAGGCCTGCCATCGTTTGTTGTTGTTCGACAGCTGATTCGATCTTGCTGTGTTGCTTTTGTTACCCTGCACACATTGTATTTTCAATATACAGTATTAATGGTGTGTAATAATTTTCACTGATAATTATATATGTGTGATGAATGTATAAGACAAAGGCTGCTTACTAGAGTCAGAAATGATGGCGATTCCAGGCTATCTCATTACATATTCCAAAATCTGAAAAAATACAAAATCCAAAACATTTCCGGCTCAAGCATTTGAGATAAGGGGTACTTAACCTGCAGCGATTAATATTCAGTTTGCCCCTCAACTTCGCTGGTTTTGCAAGAACGTGGATTGCTTGTGTTTCTTGTGACCCATGGCATGAAATAGCAGAGAACAGCAGAGAGTGAAAACGAAATAAAACAGGAAATTGAAAAAAACATCAAATCAGATTTATTCAATAGAAAGTTTATGAAATTACAAAAGCTTTCACTGTGACTTTTCAAAGTCAGCACTTCTACCGTTTTACCTAAAATTAATTTTCTAATTCAGAACTATCACTGCATCCACCTCAATAAACAACAGAAAATGCTCTCTACGGGTCAGAACACAATATAACACAAAGACACTGAATGGGGAAATAAATCACGACCTTCTCTGCTCAGAAATAACATTCAGGTAGGTCAATATCATATAAATGTAAGTTCATAAACACTAGAAATTCTGCAAATGCTGGAAATCCAGAGCAACACACACAATGTACTGGAGGAACTTGGCAGATCAGGCAGCATCGATGGAGAGGAATAAACAGTCAAGACCCTTCATCAGGACTGGAAAGGAAGGGGAAAGAAGTCAGAATAAAAAGGTGGGATGAGGGGAAGGAGCACAAGCTGACAGGAATGGGTGAAGCCAGGTGAGAGGGCAAATGGGTGGGTGGGGGGAGGGGGGAATGAAGTGAGAAACTGGGAGGTGATAGATGGAAAAGGTAAAGAGAAACTGATAAGAGAGGAGAGTGAAGTGAAGGAGGAGGGACACCAGAGGAAGGTGATAGGCAGGCGAGAGAAGAGAGAGGGCAGTTATGGAGCCAGAATAGGGAATAGAAAAAGGGAGAAGGGGAGGTGGAGGCAAATTACCAGAAGTTAGAGAAATTGATGTTCATGCCATCAGTTTGGAGGCAACCCAGATAGAATATCTGGTGTTGCTCCTAAACCTGATAGTGGATTCATTGTGTCATGGATCGACATGTCAAAATAGGAATGGGAAATAGAATTATGTGGTGGATGGAGCTAAAGTGCTCAATGAAGCAGTCCCCCAGTCTGTGTCGGGTTTCACCAATGAGGTAGAGGTCACACCGGGAGCAGCAGATTTAGTAGATGACCCTGGCAGACATGCAGGTGAAGTGTTGCCTCACCTGGAAGGACTGCTTGGGGTCCTGAATGATGGCATGGGAGGAGATGAAGGGGCAGCTGCAGCACTTGTCCTGCTTGCAGGGCTAAGTGCTGGGGTGAGATTGGTGGAGAGGGAGGCATGGATAAAGGAGTCACAGAGAAACCAATCCTTGTGGAAGGGAGAGAGTGGAAAGAGGAATAGGTGTGTTTAGTGGTAAGACCCCAATGAAGATTGTGGAAGCTGTGAAGAATAACATAGAGGCCCGTGGGGTGGACAAGGGGAACTATATCCTTGTTAAGGGTGACAGGAAGATGGGTAAGGGGGGGATGTCTGGAAATAAATGCAAGTTCATTATTTCATTTCAAATGTCAATTCCCACAATGCGTGTTTATATCGTTCTATGGTAGATGAGTTCTACAAGTAACAGTAGAGCTCATCAAACAGTAATTATTCATGAGAAGATGGAGGTTAGCTAGCATCTTCAGCCACATGGTGAAGATTTAATGCAGTTAGTCAGGGAACTCCAGAGTTTTGATCCAGTGATCATTGGTGATCTACAGTCAGTGGCCACTTTATTAGGTACACCTGCTCGTTAATGCAATCATCTAATCAGATAATCATGTGGCAGTAATTCAATGCATAAAAGCACCTGGACATGGACAGGAGGTTCAGCTGTTGTTCAGACCAAACATCAGAATAGGAAGGAAATTACATTGACCGTGGAATGATTGTTGGTGCCAGACAGGGTGGCTTGAGTATCTCAGAAACTGCTGACTTCTTGGGATTATCATGCACAACGGTCTCAAGAGTCTACAGAGAATAGTGTGAAAAACACAAAAAAGAATACAGTGAGCAGCAGTTCTGTGGGCAAAATCACCTTGTTAATGACAGAAGTCGGAGGAGAATGGTCAGACTGGTTCAAGCTGATAGGAAGATTCAAGCTCACATCACCATACATTACAACAGTGGTGTGCAGAAGAGCATATCTGAATGCACAACACACTGAACCTTAACATTAATGGGCAACAGCAGCAGAAGACCACGAAATACACTCAGCGGCCAATTTATTAGGTACAGGGGATACCCAGTAAAGTGGCCACTGAATTTATTTCTGAGTTAAGATGGAGTATGGCTTGGAGGAGATTTGCAAGTGCTTAAGACCCCATCAATTAATTGTGTTTTCAAGGCATAGAAGTTACAAGCTTTAAAAATGTGGTAAAAAATAGCCTTGGTAAGATCTATTCTGTGCTTCCTGATCGTTATTACTTAGCTGACAAGAACATGATTTGTTTTGTAGATGGTACACATTGAAACTACGATGTACAAGTGGTGAAAAAAATAATTATTCATGTTGACAGAAGGGGTGTCAATCAAGCCAACTGCTTTATTCTGGATGACGACAACTTCCTAATTGCTGTAAGAGCCACACATACGCAAGCAAGTGCGAATGTGGTTCTTTAGACAAATGAAATAAGTAATAAACTGCCAAATGAAGTGGTTGAAGTGGGTACACTTGCATCATCCAAGAGGCATTTTGATAAGTTCATTCAGGAGAGAGGCTTGAAGGGTTATGGGCCAAATGCAGACAACTGGAAATGGTAGGAAAAAATGAGTGCCTACAAGTACCAATTGGGCCAAAAGGCCAGTTTCCATTCTACACTATTTTAATACTCTACTCTAAGTTTTCCTTATGCACCTATAGCATCATTCCCAGCCTTTCACATGGACATGTAGACCACTTTTTATGTTACTTTTCCATTAAGTTCCCAGGCCAATGGAAACATCTGGACGTTGATGTGATGGTAATACCACTGAAAGTTAGTCAAGGTGGTTAGGCATTCAATTGAATGTTTGCCATAGAACGCAAGTCAAGCCTTGGCTAGCACTTCCAATTATCAGCCAAGTCTAATGTTGTCCAGGTCTTGTTGCAAATAGGGGTGAATGTTTCATATGGTACAATGCTGCAAATGGTACAATGTGCAGTCATCAATGAACATGACCTTCTGACTTAATAAGGAGCAGTTAAAGTTGGTTGGGTTAGATTTTTACTTTGCTCAGATTTTTACAGTGATATTACAGGGATACAGATTTTTGGATTCCAATGATCACAACCAGTATCATTTTGGTAGAAATGCTCTTAGCTTCTGGAGAACCTTCTCCCCATTTCCTATTGATTTTAACTTTACTGAGCTTTCTTGTGATGACAATCAGCCAATTTTATGAGTAACACATACAAAATGCTGGAGAAACTTAGCAGGTCAGGCAGCATCTATGGAAAGCAATAAATAGTCGACAGTTTGGGACAAGACCCTTCATCAGAACTGGAAAGGAAGGGGAAAAAAGCTAGAATAAGAAAATGATGGGAGCGGAAGGAGTACAAGCTAGCAGATGATTGGTGAAGACTGGCGAAGGGGAAGGTTGGTGGATGGGGGAAGGCGAATGAAGTGAGAAGATTGGAGGTAATAGGTGGAAAAGGTAAAAGGTTGAAGAAGAAGGAATTTGATTGGAGAAGAGAGTGGACCATGGGAGAAAGGGATGGAAGAGGGGGAGGTGATAGGTAAGGAGAAAAGAGGTAAGAGAGGAGCTAGAATGGGGAATGAAGGAAGAGAAAAACAGCATTTTCTGTTTTTATTTCAAATGTTCAGCATCTGCAGATTATTGATTTTCATTGATGAATATATTATTGGTGAATAAGAACTAGTTGATAAGACAATTAGTAATATTTTCTATCACAGTATAGAAGTAAGAACAGATTGTTGGGACGGCAAACTATAACTGGCCATGTTGGATTTATTGATTTTTGTGTAGAGGATCTAATAAAACAATTTTGTATAATGTCGGGCTAATGCCAATAATTCTCAACCAAGTATTTCTCAATTTCTCAATTAAGTTGTTGGGGCCTACAGACTTTACAATAATCTGTATACCAAGTTGTTTCTTAAATCACTGTAATAACCTGAACTGGCTAAAATAGCTAAGTGAATTTAAGACAGATTTCTACACAGTGGGAGCATTAGAGGAAATTGAAGATAAATTATGTTCTTGGCTGCAAATGCTTCAATCTATGGAACAAAGTTGCTGTTAAATAACTTATTTCATGAATTCTTGTTTTTTTCAGTCTGTGATTCAATATATACATTGTTTTGGTTTTCTTGACTTCAAGTTTTTCATGGCATACATTATTTCTTAGCAAAAAGACTAGGTGATTCAAATGAAAGTAAGCAGCTCCATTATGTAAAAAACAGCAGAAGGAGGTAAGGTCTTTTATAAAAAAGACAATCTGGGAGTAAGAGATTGCTATGGAGACACAAAGTGGCACATTAACTTGTAGCTCATGACGGATAACAGACAGAGTAAATCACACAATAAAATCATAGAAATTAGCAACAGTGCCAACCTGCATGCAAAGAGGCTGCAGAGATGTTTTAAGATAGTTCCAACATTTGGGTATTGCACTCTCGTTATTAAAACAAAACATTTAGATTGCAGGATTTAATAATTGTACCAGACTCAATGCATTAACCTTTGCCGTTATGCCATGAAAATCCTAATTGCGTGGAGATTCTAGTCACACTTAATTATTCCAAAATAAAACCTTTAAATAAGTGGCACAATGCTGAGGTAACATTCCAGAGTCACAATCACTACTAACATTCTATGATTAAACAGCATGGCCAGAACAGGTCTAGCTCCTTAATCAGCTTTTAAAAAAACTGGTAAATTCAAACACAGAAGAATCTCATTTTAAGGGAAAACATCAACAGGGTTATGTGGACATGCACAAAAGAATACTACATGGCACAAACTGCAAGTAGAACTGCCTGCAGACCTAGTGATTGTCTAGTTGGAGAAACACCTATAGTGGCATTAATTACATTATCTTTATGTCATTTAATACAAAGGGAAATAGTATTTTTTCTGGCTGTACAACTAGTTTTATCTAATTTCATGTTTTATGCACTTGGGGAATTAAATTAAATATAACCCTATCAACATCTTTAACATGCTTCATCAGCAAGCTCAATATTATTCATTGACACAACTGATAATTTGTTCTCTATACATTTTTCATGGAAATTATAAATTTTAAGATTTTTTTAATATTAGTAATCAATAGGCAGTTTATTTAACATTTAATTTCAGAGCTCCACTACAGAGCCCTGAATTATAGAAAGCAGTGATAATTTTATTCGATCAGACATTTCTGAGGATCTGTATCGAGGCAAGATCTTGATACCAGTCAGAAAGTGCATGAGTTGGGATAAAACATCACTGGTTGGTCACTGCAAATGTGTCCAGATGAGGAGAAGGATTTGTTGCTTAATAATGTCCTTTTTTAAAAACATCATTTGTTATAAAGCAAAGAAAATAAACGTGAGTGCTTAAGACTACGGACGATGATTTAAGATGTATCAAAATGGTCACAAACATGAGAAAGTCTGCAGATGCTGGAAATCCAAAGGAACACACACAAAATGCTGGAGGAACTCCGCAGGCCAGGCAGCATCTATGGAAAAGAACAAACAGTCGATATTTCGGCCCTTCATCAGATGAAGGGTCTCGGCCCAAAATGTCAACTTTTCCATAGATGCTGTCTGGCCTGCGGAGTTCCTCCAGTATTTCTGTGTGTTACATTAAAATGGTACTCTCTTAAGATAGCCCCAGTCTGAGTAAACTACAATTGCTATTCATGTACAGATTATATGGTCCACCATTTCAGCCATTCCCTGAGAAACACTGATGCATATTATCCATTGCTGGCTGACAGAAAATCTACCAGAAGATACTTAATTGCAAAGATAGGCATCACTGAATATAATTTTATTACTGGTTAGTAGGGTTAAACACAGTATATAATGTAAACTCTATTGAATACAATGAAATTTTAGGAGAGTATATTGTATAGATGTTATCTTTAGTGTGTTACGTACCCCGTAACTGGGTTGCCAAACCAGCAGAAATGGATCACTCAGTTGGAGTCTGGAGTACTAGAACTAAGAAAGTTTTATTAAAGAAGCAAGCAACACAGTAATCGAAAGGATAATAAATGCAACAGTTCAGCAATGTTAACCACACATGTGCACAGAATTAAGATAACAGCATCAATCAAGCTCTATCGTTGTCTAGGGGTAAATGACCAAATTTAAAAGTGACTCAAAGTTCAGTCCAGTTCAGTTCGCAGTAATCGTTGCCATGGCGATGGACAACGTGGGGGAAGAGAGAGAGAGAACAGGAACAACTGATCATTCAGAACGGCTTCACTCACAGACCGGCGAGATGGCTCTAAGCAACTTTTGGGCGGGTCCTTGGTGATGTCACCTGAGGTCACCGACTGTGACCCCGCCTCCAGATGCGGTCGATCCTCTGCAGTGAACCCGGCACCCAGGCAAGGGCGGACACACACCGGGTTCCCGCTGATCGTACCTTTCCACCCTTGTCGTTGTCTGGTGCTTCTCACCCACTCGTGAGAGGCGCACCGCTTCCAGGGTCTCGTTACCTCGGGTGGCGTGTGTCCTGCCTTAGCGAACCGGTCCCTTTTTATCCCCCTGCTGGGGTATCGCCTGTCCATCACTTCAAACAGTTCAAGGTTCAAAGGGGGGAGCCGCTCCAGACAGCTCTCTCTCCCCCGTCCCTTCATTACACATCTCCAGACGCTGCTCCATTGTTCCTTATCTCTCCTTCCCCTGAGGGCAGGTGGCAGACCACTTGCTGATGTCACTGATGCTAACCCAGGCCAGCAAACATCTTAATTTTATGTGTATTCTCGTCACACTTCCCCCCTTTAAGGATTTTTACCTGGAGGTAAAAATTACAAACATGAATACATTATTTGATACACACACAAATATACATCTTTATCAGCTATTTGGCTAATACAAAGAGTTTGAAGCTGTCAACACCTTGACAGACAGTCATCACATTTTCTGTTCCTTTTACACGTGTTATTAATAATCCCTTAGACCAGGCTCCAACTCAGCAAACTTCATAGTGGCCAAAAACACTGATGAATTGCGATCAATGTAACCTCTCATTTGGCTTTTTCCCGGACCACAATAACGAGGGTCGTCCCATTCCGACTCAGTTTTCTCTCGCAAGGGCTTAGTGGGAGGGGGACGGGTATTGACCGCAGAGTTATTGCAAAACTTCCTGCAGTACCCCACCATCTCCAAGAGCCTTCTGAGGGCCCTCTTGTCTGTCGGGGTTGGGAGGTCAGCGATAGCCTGCACTGTAGCTTGCATCGCTGCCAGCTGCCCCTGTGTCACCACAATTCCCAGGTAAGTGACCCTCGTGTGGCCGAATTCATTTTTTTCAAGGTTCACTATCAAGCTGGCTTCAGACAGCCGTATTAAATTGCCAATACACACCTCTGTGTTCATCAGCCCTTTAGTCACTGAATTACTCAATATATATGAGTGTTCTTTACTAGGCTACCCTATTGTAACAGACATCACCCAACGTCCCAGTTCTTTGCATTTCCTCGGGACAATCAAACACATGGGTGCGAGTCGTTTAATTACTTCTGCTAAAGATTCGCTTTGTTCGGGGATTAAGGGAGAGACCTTATCAGTAGACCTGGCCAAAACAATAGCCTTCTCCCATCTGACCGATCCCATCCTAATCTTTTCAAAATGGTTTTTTCCTCTTATCAGGGGGCCCCTAGCTTCATTGATTTCCACGCTAACACCGACTAGGTTTGTTAGCATATCAAAAGCCGGTGACCGTCTCAGTTCGCGTCGGTCATGATCAATAACATTCTTCCCCCTGGGCAGCCGGTAAATCTCTTTCATGATTCCACCAACTGTTTCCTCCAGCACCGCAAAATGTCCACCGGGGGGTACCTCGTGGGCCATGTTAAAAACCTCATCCCCATAACTCTTTTGCACCACCCCCCACTCCTCATCTGCGGATACTGTCCTTGATTTCCCTTTCTTCCTTAGCACTTCCTCATCCGCACAATAGCCTACTAGTTCCCTTGTTAAAGCTGTGTCAGAGAGAGCTGTCTCGGCAAAAACCATCAGCCCCTCGTCTCGCTCCTGCGTCTGCACAAATTCTTTCCTGGCTACTGCTACGTCCGTCCCAGCTCCCTCACTACCTCTTATCTCACTACACCCTGTCTCATACAAGGTTGGCAGAAATGTTTCAGCTAAATTCACTATCGCAGGCTCGTGATGAACCTGTGAGTCCATGGATGGGGTCTCAATGCTGGTAGGCTGACCTGTCAATCTCACGACTGGGAACACGATTCCTCCGGCGATGTCATTACCAAGCAAGACTTCCACGTCTTTCATCGGTAATTCGGACCTCACCCCGATCGTGACTAGTCCAGAGACCAGGTTGCTCTGTAAGTGTATCTGGTGCAAAGGGACTGACTCTGTCCCTTCCCCAACACCTTTGACCTCTACCTCCCCAGTCTGGGTCTCTGAGCTAAACTCTAATACACTCTTCAGTATTAGTGACTGACACGCTCCCGTGTCTCTCCAGATCCGCACTGGAACTGGTTTTAACCTCTCCTTCACTGACACCAGTCCGGTCGAGATAAACCTCTCGCGCCCTTCCTGGACTTTTTCAGACCTGTCCTTCCCTAGCGGTTCGCTTAACAGTTCGATACAGCCATTCAAAATTTTCGCTTTTCCTTTCCCCATCTCCTTCCTTGGGGCAAAGCACCTGGACGCAAAGTGTCCGACTTTCCCACAATTATAACAGACGACCCCAGGAGACTTCCTACCAGACTGCTCCCGGTCTACCTTATCCTTTTCACTAGTCCCCAGCTTACTTTCTGACTTTTCCGGCGGACTCTCCCCGCCGTCCTGACTACCCTTCTGGTAGCCTTTACTCGGGGCAAACTTCATTTTATGCGTCAACGCATACTCATCCGCTAACTTAGCAGTTGCGGCTAACGTGGCTGCCTCTTTCTCATCGAGGTAGGGTCTCATACCCTCAGGGACACAACCTTTAAACTGCTCAATCAGAATCAGCTGCAGCAGTCTGTCATAATCCCCCTCTACCCCTTTCGAGGCACACCAACGCTCACAATATGTTTGCATCTCACGAGCAAACTCCAAATACGTGCGGTCCCACCGCTTCCTCGCATTCCGGAACCTCTGCCGGTATGCCTCCGGGACCAACTCATAAATCCTGAGGATGGCCTCTTTCACCACCTCATACCTCTGGGCATCTTCCGCGGATAAAGCGGAGTAAGCTTCTTGTGCCTTCCCTTTCAGTACACTCTGAAGTAACACAGCCCACTTATCCCTCGGCAATTCCTGACTTATAGCCACTTTTTCGAAGTGGAGAAAGTACCGATCCACGTCGGTATCGTCAAATGGGGGAACCAGCCTAACCTCCTGGGTCGCCCGGAACCCTCCACCTTGGTTCGGCACGAGCCCCTGCTCGGCCCTTATCTTTAACTTCTCCAGCTCAAATTCCCTTTCCCTCTGTTTCTCCTCTCTCTCCAACTGTCTGTCCCTCTCTTTCTCTTCTCTCTCCAACTGTCTTTCTCTCTCTTGCCTTTCTAACTCTCTCTCTTCGTGTTCTAGCTGCCGTACCCGGAACTCGTGCTCGAGTCTCAGTTTTTCAAGCTGTACCTGTACCGCGTCTCCAGCAGGTTTTTCAATAGACACCACCCCCAGCTCACCTTGGGGAAACACACCTTTAGATACATAGTGCTCTACAATAGCTCTGTGTATCTCCTCTCTCCTCATTGTCGACTTCACCTTAGCAAGATTCAACCGTTTGGCCACAGCTATCAATTCGATTTCCTGGCATCCTCTAATGCCTCCAAGGTTGGCGCCTTTATAAATTCCTCAGCCTCCATTTCTGCTGTTTGTCTTTTCTTTCTTTCGGGAATTTTAACCCAATCAATTTACTCCGTCCCAAGTTTAGCGTTCAAAATCCCGGACGAGCCCCCACTTATGTTACGTACCCCGTAACTGGGTTGCCAAACCAGCAGAAGTGGATCACTCAGTTGGAGTCTGGAGTACTAGAACTAAGAAAGTTTTATTAAAGAAACAAGCAACACAGTAATCGAAAGGATAATAAATGCAACAGTTCAGCAATGTTAACCACACATGTGCACAGAATTAAGATAACAGCATCAATCAAGCTCTATCGTTGTCTAGGGGTAAATGACCAAATTTCAAAGTGACTCAAAGTTCAGTCCAGTTCAGTTCGCAGTAATCGTTGCCATGGCGATGGACAACGTGGGGGAAGAGAGAGAGAGAACAGGAACAACTGATCATTCAGAACGGCTTCACTCACAGACCAGCGAGATGGCTTACAAGCAACTTTTGGGCAGGTCCTTGGTGATGTCACCTGAGGTCACCGACTGTGACCCCGCCTCCAGATGCGGTCGATCCTCTGCAGTGAACCCGGCACCCAGGCAAGGGCGGACACACACCGGGTTCCCGCTGATCATACCTTTCCACCCTGGTCGTTGTCTGATACTTCTCACCCACTCGTGAGAGGCGCACCGCTTCCAGGATCTCGTTACCTCGGGTGGCGCGTGTCCTGCCTTAGCGAACCGGTCCCTTTTTATCCCCCTGCTGGGGTATCGCCTGTCCATCACTTCAAACAGTTCAAGGTTCAAAGGGGGGAGCCGCTCCAGACAGCTCTCTCTCCCCCGTTCCTTCATTACACATCTCCAGACGCTGCTCCATTGTTCCTTATCTCTCCTTCCCCTGAGGGCAGGTGGCAGACCACTTGCTGATGTCACTGATGCTAACCCAGGCCAGCAAACATCTTAATTTTATGTGTATTCTCGTCACAAGTGTTTTCAGCTCTACTGTCAATAGGGAATGATTTCCAAGTAGACAAAGATCACCAAAGCACTGAGCTGCAATTCTCTTTCTATTGCAAGTTCCAGAATGACTTGTATAGTATAAATGGAATGGTTGAATTATAATCAGTTTTACTATGACCTTTCTTCTGGTATGAAAACCTTCTGATGAACAGAGATACCTGGGGTCTGTGGTAAGATGAAACAGTATTAGTGATTTCCTTATTGCAACAGCTATAAAATGACTGAAGATGTTGACAAGATGGTTGACTGAAGTTTAACTTTAGGTGTTAGTTTCTCAGATAGGCCTGTCTGAGTCGGTTTCCTGGAAATCATGCGGTAGTTTTCAGTAAATTGTGTGTCAAGGGTCTTACTATATATGGAGTTGTTATTCATTTTTCGGGGAGATAAGGGAGATGCAGAATAGTATAATAGTAAGGTTGTTTCAAGGGAAATTTGGAGCTTTTTGATTTGCTGAATTGTGCTGGAGAACTTGATACCCCTTGATACCCCAACAGAAGTGTTGGGGCTACCCGTGGCTAAAGGCTGTGGTTAAGAATATACAAGCTATATTGTTAATTGTTAATTACTGATAATATTACTATAAATTGCATGCAATCTTGAGCTTGATTTATTCATGAAGAACCAAATAAAGAAGTCTATGCTGGTTCTTGTACTTGAATTAGATTCGATTTGTAGCTGCAGTTAGAAGTTGAATTAGTCAAGTGGTTAAGAGTTAAACAAAATTACTTGGGTTACTAATTTCTTTGTAATTTTAGTTTAGGATTAAATAAAGTTATTTCAACGATTCAAAAATTCAAAGTGCATTTATTATCAAAGTATGTATACAGAATCCAACTCTGAGATTCGACTTCCCACAGGGAACCACAAAGCAAAGAAACACCATGGAACTCATTCAAGAAAACATCAAACATCAAACTATCTATGATGTTGTGTGGTTCAGTGTTGACTCAGTTGCTCAAGAGGAATCAAAGACCTGTACTCTATTTTGAGACAGGATCCAAGTCCATAGTTCTCTGAAATGGCCTCACAGTTCAATGGAGTGTGAAAATGGCATAATACATGTTTGCTTTCAGAGCTCAGGCCACAGAATATAAGTTATTGGGATGTTACATTGCAGTTTTAGAAATAACTGGTTATAGGCCATATTTGGAATATTGTGTGCATTTCTGGCCACCACACTATAGAATGGATGTGGTTTCATAGGAGACCGCAGAGAAGATTCCATAAGACCATAAGACAAGATATAGAAGCAGAATTAGGCCATTTGGCCCATTGAGCCTGCTTCGCCATTCCTTCATGACTGATCCAATTTTCCTCTCAGCCCCAATCTCCTGCCTTCTCCCTGTATCCCTTCATGCCCTGGCCAATCAAAAATCTATCTACCTCTGCCTTAAATATACAAAAAGGCTTGGTCTCCACAGCTGTCCATGGCAAAGAATCCCACAGATTCACCACTTTCTGGCTAAAGAAATTCCTCCTCATCTCCATTCTAAAAGGACAGCCCTCTATTCTGAGATGGTGTCGTTTGGTCTTAGAATCTCCCATCATAGGAAACATCCTCTCTGCATCCACTCTATCAAGGCCTTTCACCATTCAATAGGATTCAATGAAGTCACCCCTCATTCTTCTGAATTCTAGTGAATACAGACCCAGAGCCATCAGACTCTCTTCGTATGACAAGGTATTCGATCCTGAAATCATTTTCGTTAACCTCCTTTGAACCCTTCTCCAGTTTCAGTACATCATAATACTCATAATACTCCAAGTGAGGCCTCACCAGTGCTTTTTGAAGTTTCAATATTACATCCATGATTTTATATTCTAGTCCAGTTGAAAGGAATGCTAACATTGCATTTGTCTTCCTCACCACAGACTCAACCTGCAAATTAAGCTTTAGTGATTCCTGCACAAGGATTTCCAAGACCCTTTGCGCCTCAGTTTTTGTATTTGCTCTCCATTTAGAAAATAGTAAACTCTTTCATTTCTTCTACCAAAGTGCATGACCATACACTTCCCAACACTGTATTCCAACTGCTACTTTTTTGTCCATTCTCCTTCTGTAGCATCTCTACTTCTTGAAAACAACCTTCCCTTCCACTTATCTTCATATCATCTGTAAAATTTGCAACAAAGCTATTAGTCAGTCCCAACACAGACCCCTGTGGAACACCACTAGTCACTGGCAGCCAACCAGAAAAGGCTCCCTTTATTCCCACTCTTTGCCTCCTGCCAATCAGTTACTGACCTATCCATGCTCGAATCTTTCCTGTAATACCATGGGCTCGTGGCTTGTTAAACAGCCTAATGTGTGGCTCTTGTCAAAGGCCTTCTGAAAATCCAAGTACACAACAAAAAACAATTCTCCTTTGTCTATCTTGCTTGTTATTTCTTCAAAGGATTCCAACAAATTTGTCAGGTAAGATATTCCTTGAGGAAACCATGCTGACTATGGCCTATTTTATCATGTGCCTCCAAGTACCCTGAGACCTCATCCTAAATAATCGACTCCAACATCTTCCCAACTACTGAGATTAGACTAACTGACCTATTTCTTCTGCTTCTCTCCCTTCTTGAAGGGTGGAGTGACATCTGCAAACTTCCACTCTTCTGGAACCTTTCCAGAATCCAGTGATTCTTGAAAGATCATTACTAATACCTCCATGATCTTTTTAGGCTCCTCGTTTAGAACTCCGGGGTGTACACCATCTGGTCCAGGTGACTTACCTACCTTCAGACCTTTCAGTTTCCCAAGAACTTTCTCTCTAGTTATAGTAATTTCAAAGACTTCATGCCCTGACACCTGGAACTTCCACCATACTGCTAATGTCTTCCACAGTGAAGATCGATGCAGAATACTTATTCAGTTTGTCTGCTATTTCATTACCCCCATTACTGCCTCTCCAGCAATGTTTTCCAGTGGTCTAATATCCACTCTCACCTCTCTTTTGCAGTTCATATATCTGAAGAAATTTTTGGTATCCTCTTTAATATTATTGGCTAGCTTACTTTCATATTCCATCTTTACCTTCTTAATGACTTACTTAGTTACCTTCTGTTAGTTTTTAAAAGCATCCCAGTCCACTAACTTCGCACTAAGCTTTGTTCTATTAAATGCCTTCTTTTTGGCTTTTATGTTGGCTTTGACAAGCCATGTTTGTGTCATCTTTCCTTTAGAATCTTTCTTCCTCTTGGGATGTATATATCCTATGCCTTCCGAATTGCTTCCAGAAATTCCAGCCATTGCTGCTCTGCCATCATCCCTTCCAGTGCTCTTTTCCACCAATTCTGGCCAACTCCTCTCTCCTTCTTTTTCAATCTTTTTATTAATTTCATAGAATGAAAACATAACAAGGCAAAAATACAAGTAGTAGGAGATACATTGTTACATTTAAAATGAGTAATTGTAAAACCAAATAGTAAAAATTAACAAAGCTCCCAATTGTGCAGACTAGTAGTGAATAATACAAAGCAAAAAAAAACTGAAGAAAAATCATGAAAAAGAAAAGAAAAAGAAAAAAAAACATACCCCATCCCAAAAAAAACTAAACTAAACAGAATTAGTCAACTAAACTAAAAGACTTGGGCAATACTAACAACTTGAAAATGGGAAAGAAGAAAACCTTAGTGTCGATGACTCCATTCCTCTCAACCAACAGTACAGAGAAATAAAACAAGTTTGGAAATGGTCAAATTACATCAAATGAAAATGCTGAATGAATGGCCTCCAAGTTTTTTCAAATCTAATGGAAGAGTCATAAACCACACTTCTAATTTTTTCCAAATTCAAACATACCATAGTTTGTAAAAACCAATGAAATACCGTAGGAGGGTTAATCTCTTTCCAATTCAGCAAAATTGATCTTCTAGCCATTAGAGTAAGAAATGCAATCATCCTACGTGCTGAAGAGGTTAGATAACTTGAATCTATCATTGGTAATCCAAAGATAGCAGTAATTGGATGAGGTTGTAAGTCTATATTCAAAACGGTTGAAATAATGTCAAAAATGTCTTTCCAATATTTTTCCAACAAAGGACATGACCAAAACATGTGAGTTAAAGAAGCTATCTCGGAATGACATCTATCACATATAGGATTTATATAAGAATAATAACGAGATAGTTTATCTTTAGACATATGAGCCCTGTGCACTACTTTAAACTGTATCAACACATGTTTAGCACATATAGAGGATAAATTAACCAATTGAAGAATTTTTTCCCTTTTTTCAATCGGTATAATAATGTTAAGTTCACTTTCCCAGTCATCTTTAATTTTATTGGAAACATCAGGACATAAATTCATAATTATATTATATATAATTGCTACAACACTTTTCTGAGAGAGATTTAAATCTAAAATTTTTTCCAAAGTGTCCATTGGATATGGGTGTGGAAAATTAGGAGAAACAGTAATTAAAAAGTTTCTAATCTGTAGATATCTAAAAAAGTGAGATCTGGGTAAGTTATTTTTAAACGCAAACAACAGGAATTCTGCAGATGCTGGAAATTCAAGAAACACACATCAAAGTTGCTGGTGAACGCAGCAGGCCAGGCAGCATCTGTAGGAAGAGGTGCAGTCGACGTTTCAGGCCGAGACCAAGACGAAGGGTCTCGGCCTGAAACATCGACTGCACCTCTTCCTACAGATGCTGCCTGGCCTGCTGCGTTCACCAGCAACTTTGATGTGTGTTGTCTGGGTAAGTTATGTTTATTAGAAAGTTGATCAAAAGACATGAAACAATTATGCAGAAATAGATCACGAAAACGTATTATACATTTGGTTTTCCAGTCAAAGTAAGCTTGATCCATAGTGGAAGGTTGAAAAAGGAAATTAGATATAATAGGACTTGCTAAAATAAATTGATTAAACCCAAAAAATCTTCAAAATTGAAACCATATACGTAAAGTATGCTTAACTATCGGATTATTCATTTGTTTATACAATTTGGAAGAAGTAAAAGGAAGCGAAGTTCCTAAAACCGAACCCAAGGAAAACCCCTGTAATGAATTACATTAAAGATTTACCCACTGTGGATTTAAAGATACATCCAAATCTCGTAACCAAAATTTTAAATATCGAATATTAATTGTCCAATAATAGAATCTGAAATTCGGGAGGGCAAGCCCCCCCTCCTTTTTAGGTTTCTGTAAATACCTTTTACCTAACCTAGGATTTTTATTCTGCCATATATATGAGGAAATTTTTGAATCTACGTTATCGAAAAAAGATTTTGGGATAAAAATTGGAACCAATTGAAATACATATAAAAATTTGGGCAAAACGATCATCTTAATAACATTAATCTGACCAATCAAAGACAAAGAGATTGGCGACCATTTGGTAAACAAAAGTTTAATCTGATCAATTAAAGGTAAAAAATAAGCTTTAAATAAATCTTTATACTTTTTCGTAATTGTTATCCCTAAATATATAAATGAATCAGTAACCAATTTAAGTGGTAAACGTCCAATAATAGGTACCTGCTTATTTAGGGGGAATAATTCACTCTTATTAAGATTCAATTTGTAACCAGAAAAATTACTAAATTGAGCCAACAAACCTAGAATAGCAGGAATTGACTTCTCCGGATTGGAGATGTATAATAACAAATCATCTGCATATAGTAATAATTTATGTGTTTCATTTCCACAGGTAATACCAAAAATATTGGGCGAGTCACGGATAACAATTGCTAAAGGTTCAAGGGCGATATTGAAAAGTAAAGGACTAAGAGGACATCCTTGCGTAGTACCACGAAAAAGATGAAAAAAAGGAGACCTATGATTATTAGTACAAACCGAGGCTACCGGGGAGTAATATAACAATTTAATCCAAGATATAAATGTCAGACTAAACTAAGATTAACTTTCTCAAGAACATTAAATAAATAAGGCCATTCGACTCTGTCAAAGGCTTTCTCAGCATCTAGTGAGATAATACATTCTGGGGTAGTAAGTGAGGGAGTATAAACAATATTCATTAACCTCCTAATACTAAAGGATGAATAACGAGTTTTAATAAATCCGGTTTGATCCATAGATATAATTTGAGGTAATACCTTCTCTAACCTGGTTGCTAGAATTTTTGAAAAAATTTTTGAATCTACATTCAAAAGAGATATCGGTCTGTATGATGCACAATCAGTAGGATCTTTATTCTTTTTAAGGATTAAGGAAATAGAGGCTTCGTAAAACGATTGTGGTACTTTACCTATACTGATTGCTTCTTTGAATATTCTAGACAACCTTGGAGAGAGAATGGAGGAAAAAAATTTTTAAAATTCCACTGTAAACCCGTCCGGACCGGGTGCTTTACCAGAACTCAATGATGAGATTGCAGTTATTATTTCTTCCTCTGTAATGGGAGTTTCTAATGATAAACATTCGGGTGATAATTTCAGGAAATTTAATTTACCTAAAAAATCATGCATGAAATTGGAATCATGAGGAAAATCCGAATGATATAGAGAGGTATAAAATTCTTGAAAGGTTTTGTTTATCCCAACATGATCAACTGTGAAGGTATCATCGAGTTTATGAATCTTAGTAATTTGACGTCTAACCGAATCAAATTTCAATTGATTAGCCAATCATTTACCCGATTTATCACTATGAATATAAAAATCACTTCTAGTTCTCTCGATTAATCCCTTCTGTAGTTGATTGTAATTACGACATTATCGCCATTTCAGATCATGCTCCAATGAAACTTTCTATCAAGTTAACGGATACTTCTTCTACTAATAGACAATGGCGATTTAACCCTATTTTACTTCAAGACTCGGACTTTGTCAAGTTTATAAAGGATCAGATTGATTTCTTCTTTTCAACTAACACTACGGAAGAAGTTTCCAATGGAACTGTTTGGGATGCTTTTAAAGCTTATATCCGTGGTCAGATTATTTCCTATTCGGCTGGTTTGAAAAGACGTGTTAACAATGAAATACTTTTGTTGGTTGATAAAATTAAAGAAATTGATTAAAAATATGCTATTTCTCCCAGTAAGGAAATATACAAACACAGAGTTGAACTTCAATTGGAACATAGCTTATTATTAACATCCTCGATTGAAAATCAATTAATGAGAACTGGCCAACTCCTCTGTCATGTCTCTGTAATTCCCTTCACTCTACTGCAATACTGATACATCTGACTCTAGCTTCTCCTTCTCAAATTTCAGGATGAATTCGATCATATTATGATCACTTGGCCCCTAAGTGTTCTTTTATCTTAAGCTCTCTAATCAATTCTGGTTCATTGCACAACACTCATCCAGAATAGCTGATCCTCTAGCGGGCTCAACCACAATCCGCTCTAAAAAGCCATCTTGTAGGCACTCTAGAAATTCCACCTCCCATAATCCAGCACCAATCTGATTTTCCCAATCTACTTGCATATTGAAGACCCCATGACTATTGTAACATTGCCCTTTTGGCATGTATTTCCTGCCTCTTGTTGTAGTTTGTAGGCCACATCCTTACTATCATTTTGGTGGTTGTAAACAACTCCCATCAGGATCTTTTTACCCTTGCAGTTCCTTAGCTCTATCCCCAATGATTCAATTCCTTTCGACCCTATATCACCTCTTCCTAATGATTTGATTTCATTTTTTTACCAACAGAGCAATGCTGTCCCCTCTGCTTTCCTGCCTATCCTTTCGATACAATGTATACCCATGGACATTAAGCACCCAGCTGTAATCTTTCAACTATGATTCCATGATGCCTATAACATCATACCTGCCGATCAGTAACTGTGCTTCAAATTCATCTGCCTCATTCCGTGTACTGTGTGCATTCAGATACAACACCTTCAGTCCTGTATTCACCCTTTTCGATAATGTCGCACCATACTCAACCTTGTCTGAGGGCTTACTAGCATCGCCTCCACAACCGCTCCACTAACTGTTCTGGCACTCTGGCTCCCATCCCCCTGCGACTTTAGTTTATGCCCCACCATGCAGCAGTAACAAACATTCCAGCTAAGATATTTGACCCCTTACAGTTCAGGTGCAAACTGTCCCTTCTGCACAGGTCCCACCTTCCCTGGAAGAGAGTCCAATGATCCAAAAATCTTTGGCCTCCCTCCTACACCAACTCCTAAACTATGTATTAAACTGTACACTATTCCTAGTTCTGGCCTCACTAGCATGTGGCACGGGTAGCAATCCTGAGATCACAACCCTGGAGGTCTTGCCCTTTAACTCATCACCTAAGTCACTAAGCAGAACCTCACCACTCATCCCACCCATGTCATTGGTACCTACATGGACCATGATCTCTGGCTGTTCACCCTCCCACTTAAGAATGCTGAGGACTTGATCTGGATATCCCAGACCCTGGCACCTGGGAGGCAACATACCATCCAGGAATCCCATTCTCACCCACAGAACCTCCTGTCCGTTCCCCTAACGAAGAAATCCCCTATCACCACAGTGTGTCCCTTCTTCCCCACTTCCCTTCTGAGTCACTGAAGCAGACTCAGTGCCAGAGACTGTGACTTTCTTTTGTTAGGTCATTCCACCCCCAACCAGCGAGAGTGTACAAAGTGATATGCCTGTTGATGAGGGGGATGGCCACAGGGGTACTCTGCACTGGCTCCTTAACCCCTTTTCCCTTTCTGACTGTCACCCAGTTTCCCGTGTCCTGCACCTTGGGTGTAACTACCTCTCTATATGTCCGATCTATCACTCCCTCAGCCTCCCGAATGATCTGGAGTTCATCCAGTTCCAACTCCAACTCCTTAATGCAGTTTGTTAAAAGCTGCAGCTGGATGCACTTCTTGCAGTTGTAGTGGTGTGGGACATTGGAGGCCTCTCTGTCTTCCCACATCCTGCAAGAAGAACATTTCACTATCCTGCCTGGTATCTCTACCTAGCTGGGCAGATATAAAGAAGAGAAGGAAAATACTTGAGCTTTTCTTTCCTTTGCTTTCTCCTAGTGAAGCTTCTTTTCACTGAAGCCTCGAAGTGCCAAAGCCTCAAGATCACCACTCTGACACTGGCCATTCAGACGACAGCCGCTGTACCTGCCCCTGCCTTCCTTTAATTTGCTCTTACTAATTAATCCCAATTGCTGATTGGGGCCTGGTCAAAACTCTATTACGCTGCCGCAAACCGCCCCTGCCTTTTATCTTGGGTGGTGGACCTGATCGCAGTCCCCTCTTCTCCAGACTTCCAATGTCCAGAATGGCTGCTGGCAAAAGCTCTATTCAACAGGATCTTTGAGATTGTGTTTTAGGAGATGACAGAGATGATTAATAAGGGTAGGGTAGTGGATGCTGTATATATGGACTTCAGCAAAGCTTTCAAAAAGGTCCCTCATGGTCAGCTGATCCAGAAAGTTAAGGCACATGAAATACCAATTCAAAACTGGGTTTCCATAGAAGACAGAGGATAGTAGTGGAAGAATATTATTCTGACTAGAGGTTAATGGTATTCTAGAAGGATTAGCGCTGGAACCTCTATTTGTGAGGTATATAAAAGATTTGAACAAAGATGTTGGTGGATGATTAGTAAGTTTGCAGGCATCACAGCAGTTGGCAGTTGTGAATAGTAAGGAAGTCAGAAGATACAGCAGGATATACAGTGTATCATTTGGACAGTAGAAATGGCAGATGGAACTAAACAGTTGTGAGATATTGCACTTTGGGAGATCGAGTGTAAGACGAAGGTATGCAGAAACTGGCAGGAGCACTGAAGTACAGAGAGATCTTATGGTTTAATTCAACAGCTCCCTGAAAATGGCAACACAAGTAGATGTAGTAACATGGTGTGCTAGCATTTATTGGCCAGGACACTGAGTATAATAATTAGCAAGTCACATTGCAGCTGTATCAAGAGGACATATGTTCAAGGAAAGAGGTAGGAAAGTTAAAGGAAATTTGAGAAGAAAGTTTTATTTTACATAGACAGTGGTTGATATTTGGAATATGCTGGTGGAATCAAATATAATTACCACATTTAAGATGCATTTAGATAGACAATGAAATAGGCAAGGCACAGAAAGACATGGTCTTAATGTGGGCAAATGGAATTAGTGTAGATGTCAATAAAGGTCAACATGGATATGGTGGGCTGTATGTCTCTATAACTCTGTGCAAAAGTTTATACCAAAGAGCAGAAGGCAGTAGAGTCATCTCAGGGGATATGAAACACTTCAGATTCACTGAGGAGCTCAGATAACTCTGCTAACAGATGAGTTAAGGTAGTGGTGCTGTTATCGTAACACTATTACAGCACCAGCTGAAAGGTTGGGGTTCGATACCGGCCACTGTCTGTACAGCACATTCTCCCCATGACTCTGTGGGTTTCCTTCGAGTACTTTGGTTTCCTCCCACATTCCAAACATATATGGCTAGGGTTAGAGAGCTGAGGGTATGCTAGGTTAGTGCTGGAAGCGTGGCAACACTCATGGGCCTGCTCAGCACAGTCTGCGCTGATTTGATTTGGCACACTTCACTGTAGGTTTTGATGTACATGTGACAAATAAAGCTAATCGTTTAAACTGTTAATCTTTAGACTGGGGACCGTACTTTTGCGTAGCAGTTAGTGTGACACCATCAGAGCTTAGGGTGTTCCGGCCTTTAGAATTCAATTCCAGAACTATCTGTAAAGAGTTTGCATGTTCTCCCCGTGAGCTTCTGGGTTTTTTCCACGTGCCCGTTAGTAGGTTAGTTGGACATTGTAAATTGTCCTGTGATTAGGTCCATGTTAACTGTTGGAAATCTTCCTACAAACCTGAAGGACAAATTTCGTTCAAAATCATAAGTTAGTCATTCCTTCATGGAATGAGCTCCATCATGGGTACTAGCCTCCATAGTATCCAGGATATCTTCAAGGAGCCATACTTCAAAATGCGGTGTCCATCATTAAGGACCCCATCACCCAGGAAATACCCTCTTCTCATTGTTACCATCAAGAAAGAGGTACAGAAGCCTGACAGCGCACACTCAACGATTCATGAACAGCTTCTTCCCCTCTACCATCCAATTCCTGAGTGGGATATTGAAATCATGAATCCCACCTCACTTTTTACTTCTATTTTTTTGCATTTATTTTTTGCCAGCAATCTTAAACCTGATTCTGATTACCTCACAGCAAGCTGTTCATTATTGAAGCTACAAATGTCAATCTATAGGATATTTAGAAGGGCAAACTGGGGAGAGACAGTCTTGATCAGTTCGAAAGAAAAGACCTTGGCGAGTGATTACTGACCACAGGATGAATCCTTGCATTGAAATGGGTAGACCTAAGCACATTTATTGCTGAAATGAAGGCTAAAATGGACAATGAGCTGTGACAATTAAGAGAGAAATGTATCTTTGGTCTTTGGCAATGGACAGACAAACGTGCACTGAGCACTTGTGCTCAACTCTATGCATCAGTTTCACTAATTGCAATGGAATGAAAATCACAGCAGCCAAGTTCACACAGTAGCTAGTACTTTCTCATGTATTTAGAACCAGCAAGCAAAAAAGAAAATCCTTCTCTAATGCTCCTATCCAATCTAGCTAATGTGGTCTTGAAAGTGACTGATAAATGCATGGGATGATTTTGTTTGTGTCACTCTTACTGGTACTTCCTGAAACACCCATCCTGCTGCTGACTGCCACCACTACCTTTGCAAGAAGTAAAGACAGGTCATGATCTGCCTCGTATGGGGACCACACAAGGATTCAATCTAAAAGACCCCTGCTGTTCAAATGCATGATTCTATGCCATCATGCATGTTGCAAGTGATGACAAAAGTCCAGACACAGCAATTCAGTATTTCAGTCAAGAAGTCAGCCCAGATGGACTGATCAAAGCTGGCAGCAGTAAACCAGTTATAAGCTATGGATTACTCAAACACAGGCTCGCTCTGAATCATGGGTATTGGATAACTGACTCTATCCCAGCCCTTGCAGAAAAACTACTGAAGCCCTCACTAATTTTACACATCAAAGTGAGTTGAAAGCACTGATTTGCTGATGTTCAAAGTTCAAAGTCAATTTAATATTAAAGTGCATGTCACCATATACAGCCCTGCGATTTGTTTTCTTGTGGAAATTTACAGTAAATAGAAACACAAAAGAATCAATAAAAACTAAACAGAAACAAAGATGGACAGATAATCAATGTGAAAATGACAACAAATTGTGCAAATACAAAAAAAAGCTATTAATAATAAATAAATAAATAATATTGAGAACATGAGTTGTAGAGTTTCTTGAAAGTGGGTCCACCCGCTGTGGAATCAGTTGAGTCTTGGGGTCAGTGAAGTTATCCATTCTGGTTCGAGAGCCTAATGGTTGAGGGTAATAATGGCTCCTGAACTTGGTGGTGTGGGACCCAAGGTTCCTGTCCCTCTTTCCCAATAGCAGCAGTGAGAAGAGAGCATGATCTGGGTAGGGGAGATCCCTGATGATGCATGCTGCTCTCCTTTGACAGTGCCCCTTTTAGATAAGCTCAATGGTGAGGAGGGCTTCACCTGTGATGGACTCGGCCACATCCACTACATTTTGTCGGCTTTTCCACTCCAGGACATTGGTGTTTTCATACCAGGCCTTGATGCAACCAGTCAGTATACTCTCCACCACACATCTATAGAAGTTTGTCAAAGTTTTAGAATACACCCTGAATCTTTGCAAACTTCTGAGAAAGTAGAGGCTCTGCTCTGCCTTCTTTGACATGGCACTTCCATATTGGATCCATGACAGATCCTTTGAAATTATAAAACTGAGCGATTTAAAGTGACTGATCCTCTTCACCTCTGATCCCCTGATGAGGATTGGCTCATGGACCTCCGGTTTCCTCCTATGTAGTCAATAATCAGCTCTTTGGTCCTGCTGTCATTGAGTGAGAGTTTGTTGTTGTGGCACCACTCAGCCAGATTTTTAATCTCCCTTTTATATACTGATTCAACACCATCTCTGATTTGGCCTACAACAGTGGTGTCATCAGCAAACTTCAACATGTCATTGGAGCTGTTCTTAGCTTCACAGTCATAAGTGTAATGCGAGTAGATCAGAGGGATAAGCGCACAGCCTTGTGGTGCACCGGTGTCGATGGTGATCGTGGAGGAGATGTTGTTGCCTATCCGAATTGACTGGGGCCTGCAAGGGAGGAAATTGAGGATTCAATTGCAGAAGGAGGTATTGAGGCCTAGGTCTTGGAGCTTATTGATTAGTTTTGAGGGGATGATGGTGCTGAATGCCGAGCTGTAGTCAATGAAGAGCTTTGCAAGGCATTTATCTTCACTGTCCAGATGTTCCCGGATTGAGTGAAGAGCCAATGAAATGGCATCTGCTGTTGACCTGTTGTGGCAGTAGGTAAACTGGAGCGGATCCAAGTAGCTCCTCCGGCAGGAGTTGTTATGTTTCATCACCAACTTCTCAAAGCACTTCATCACTGTGGATAAAAGTGCTACTGGATGATCGTCATTGAGGCAGATTTCCATCTTCTTCTTGGGCACTGGTATGACTGAAGCCTGTTAGAAGCAGATGGGCACTTCGGACTTCTGAAGCGAGAGATTAAAGATGTCAGTGAACACTCCAGCCAGGTGATTAGCACAGGTCTTCAGTACTCAGCCTGGTACATCACCTGGGCCAGTTGCTGTCCATGGGTGTACTCTCCCAAAGGATACTCTCACCTTGGCCTTAGAGACTGAACTCACAGGGTCGTTGGGGGTTGTGCGAATCTGTGATTGTGCCTCCGTGGTCAGTCAATGTCGATAAAAGGCATTGAGCTCATCTGGGAGCAAAACCTTGATGTCACAAGTCGGAAACCTTGGTTTCACTTTGCAGAGATGATGCCATTCAAGCCCTGCCACAACTGTTGAGCATCCTTCTGTGATTCAAGTTTAGTCTAAAATTGCCACTTCACCAATGAAATACTATGAGTACCTTTATAAAGTCCATGACAACCGTGGCAAATTTATTCAGATTCTCTGATGAATACTTGAACGTGGCCCTACCACTGACTCTAAGTAATCCTGCAGCCGCTCCTCTGCTACCCGTCACCACCTCTTTGTTGTCCTTACGTCTGGTGCCTTGCTCTTCCGCCTCTGCCTGTAAGCCGAAAGGAGGAAAACAGCCTGATGATCAGATTTCCTGAAATGCGGTCTGGGGATGGAATGGTAAGCATTCCTGATCACAGTATAATAGTGGTTGAGTATGTTGGACGACAACAAACCCCGCCCACCCCGGTGGCTGCAGGTGATATGTTGATGATAACTCGGCAATTCTGTGAAAGGTGTCAGGATAGGCTGTTTCTTGTTGATGATACTGTCAAGTAAAGTTACTCCACGAAATATGGATTAGACTACACATAGGCAATTCTTATTCTGTGGTGCCATATTGTTCTTTATAAATTCAGAGAATAAAACTGTTTTATTGCAAGTAAGGATGGAAAACTTAATCTGTTTATCACAGTCTTTCCACCTTCAAAATTTAAAGAGCCGGCACTGCTGCATATTTGATTTAGCTTCATAGAGCTGATGTCTCCCTAAAGATTGCAGTGTTTGGAAGGTTGGTAATATATTCTATCTCCAATTACATTGAATCATTTTTAAGTACAAATCATTCCATAAATTTAGTGGCTGTTTTGCTAGTAGCCATGTCAAGCTTGTACCGATCAGTTTGAATCTGCACTGATGTTAATGGGAAATGTGGGATCAGCAGCACATCAGTTTTTTTGGACATTGGAAGCCTGTGTCACAATGCAATCATTTCCTGGATCCACCTTACCATGTTGAAATCCCATTCCTCTTTACCACCATCACAGACAGCAAAGAACCTCTTCTCAAATTCTTTTCATAACTCCTAGCTCCTGATTAAGGGGCCCAACCAAATTTGTATTAAAATAAAACACCACAAGCTTTCTTCAGAAATATAGGCCTCTTCTCTTGGTCAGATTAACAAGATCTTTTCAGAGACCATTACAGATCAGTACTGATTAAGTAGTTACAGTAGGTATGTTGTCATGGGGATGAATATCTAAACATACAGTTCTCCATCCAGTTTTTACACTTCGAAGACTGGGTACTGATCACAATGTTAATCACGATGTTTCTTAAATCAGAGAGTATTGCATGTAACCTGACTTTATCATCTTCCACCATTACTACAGGTGGGAATCCAGGAAAATTGTTGAACAAATTTAGGTTCAGTTGGGTCATGACTTTGTCCAGAAGAGAAACCACTGTCTTTCTCTTTTGTATTTAAGAACTATTTAACTATGGCATGTGACTCTCAAAGAGGATTAGATTACCAACAGAAACTTTCATTGAGTTACTAACTCCACAATTTGTAATTCAAAAACACAGAAAATGCAAGGGCAAGAGAATCCAGCTGTCATTTTCAGATTGTTTTAATTTGTGATTTTTTTCCTCAGCATATTTCTGAAAGAGAAATATCACAAAGCAATAATCATAGACTGCTACGGATCTCAGATTTGAATTTTCAATTTCTGCACAACTGTTTCATCTGTAAAATTTCAAAATACACAGTCTTGTTATAAAATATTGCATTTCACTTTAAAAAAAAATAAATAACTTTTTCTTGACACAATAAGTAGTTCGCTCTTTTAGTGTATCTTATATGCTTGCCATCTTGTATGTACTACATGGGTCTAGTGTTGTGTGTGACTGTTGGCACTGTTTTTCCCCTTGGACCCAGAGTGAAGCTGTTTCATACGTTGTGTTCAGAGTTATTCATGTATGGCTGAATGAACTCGAACAAAAAAAAGACACCCTTTTTTCGTAGATATTAATAGTTATCACCCAACATCACAGCTGAGATTATCTTCCCAGTAGGTAGTTTGTGAGTCTGCTTACTGGCAGGGCAGAAAAAGCAACCATTTATAACTCAAATATTATTCTATTTACACTTTGTCATTAGAAAGTCACTAATAGGTTTAATATTTGAAGCATTTGATAAAGAAAACAGAGAAAATTCTAATTTATCTACAAGGCTCCGTGCTTAGCATTCTGATTATTCATTACATTATTAACTTGATGCAATTTAAAATTCTAGAATATGTTTTACTCTGTGGATAAAAACTAAACTACCAAGGCACAAACAATGTGTGTTTCAGTCTAGTGGATTTAGTTTGTTTACAAGTAGAAACCAAATGTCAAAGTACAAACAAACTACAACTCAAGATGAATGTTTCAACAGTTTAAGACCTGAAACTGGGCTACCATGTTTAGTGACAACACTCTACTGTTTATTGATGTAGCTCTGGATTACATGAATGTGCAAGCAATACATTTGACTGAATTAGAGCGGCACTTTAAGCAAATACACATACATGTGGACACAAGCGTCCACAATTACTGTGATTACAGGGAGATCATGCGTCTACTGCCCCTTCTCCCACTGCTGATTTTAGGATTTCCTTTCATAAGAAGCCCAAGTGCATATCTGAGCTTTCTTATTGTTTAATAACAATAGTGTTAGAAGTACACTATTTCTACTTATTTCTTCACAACCATTTCAGTTTGTGAAACTTGGGGTGGCTAATATATGTTTTCTCATTAAATTTTCTCATCAAAATGTATTTTTTCACCTTCAAAGACTCACTCTATCCCTCTATGCAAGGTGAGTATTTCCAATGTTTTCTGTTTTATATCTTGCTTCCTACATCCACTTAGATTTCCTTGCCTGCTTCAATACAGTACTGAGGCTATGTTGGATTACTATTGGTATTTCTGACTGTGTAGAAATCCAGCCTGCCTCTCAACTGAATTTGTAAGTTCCCATGGCATGACTTGAAATGCAGATGTGTTGTCCTGATTCCCTGACCAAATTATGTCATTCATAATCTAACTTATTGAGCCCATTCTGACAATTTTTAATTTAACTACTAAGCTTCCTAACATTGACAGTACATCAAAAAAGCTTGGTAATTAATTTGAATGTTCTGAGTTGCTTATATCTGTTAACTTGTTCATGTACTCTCAGTGGCCACTTTATTACAAACCTCTTGTACCTAATAAATTTATGGTCGTCTGCTGCTGTAGCCCATCCACTTCAAGGTTTGAGGTGTTGTGTGCTCAGGGATGCGCTTCTGCCCACAATTGCTGTAACATGCGGTTATTTGAGTTACTGTCGCCCTTCTGTCAGCTTGAACCAGTCCGGCCGTTCTCCTCTGATCTCTCTCAAGGCATTTTCACCCACAGAACTGCCGCTCACTGTATGTTAACTTTTAACATTTTTCTCAACATACCCTATAAACTCTAGAGACTGTGAGAATCCCAGGAGATCAGCAGTTTGTGAGATACTCGAACTACCTCATCTAGCACCAACAATCATTTCACAGTTAAAGTAATTTAGTTCATATTTCTTCCCCATTCGGATGTTTGGTCTGTACAACAGCCTGAACCTCTTGACCATGCCTGTATGCATTTATGTATTGAGTTACTGCCTCATGATTGGCTGATTATATTTCTGCATTAACGAGCAGGTGTACTGTACATGTGTACACTCATAAAGTGGCCACTGAGTGTATTTGCCTTCATAAGAAAGATTCATGATGCAACTAATAGAAAAATAGCTCACTTATTTACACACAGTGGCCACTTTATGAGTGTACTACTTTTAAATTTAACTGGGCAATTTGCTAAAAGTCAAACACTGAAATTTTAGAGTATGAACAATAAAATGAGCCTGCAAAACTAATTATCAGCAACTTTTAACAAAACTGGGCACCCGCCAACTATAAGCACATTGCTTCAGCATGCAAAGGTATCTATTTAGATTTCTTGCTCTCATGAAGCTGATTACGCTTTTTTGAAAGACTTTAGGTTCATGATAAAGTTATACAAATCACTTCATGGAAAAACTAGACAATTAAGTTTTCTTGAGGGCCCTTTTTAAGAGATTTTGCATCCAAAGAATATTTGTTTTCAAACTGAAAAATTATACATTCTGTGAGGTACTGGATTCTATTCAAAATTGTTCTATTAATTTCTGCTGTATTTTTAAAGATGTAGAAACAAGTTCAGATTCACTTATTTATCACATGTACATTGAAAAATAAAGTGGAGGGCCTTCAGCCCTCACTAACCATTAAGCACCCATTTACACTTATCCCAAACTAATCCCAGTTTTTATTTCCCCCATATCCCATCAGCTCCCCCCAATCCTACCACTCACCTAAACCACTCAGAGCTGATCACAACGGCCAATTAAATGAGCATCTTATGCCTTGAAGAAATGGGAAGAAACCAGCCTCAGTGCTGGGACATTGACAGCGGACACATATTGATTTGCTTTACTTTTGTATCTTTCTTCATACAAACTTCTGCATCTTCATATTTGCTTCTATGATTTTTCTGAGATGATGCCTGATTCCCTAGTATAGAACAGCCTCCTCTGTTGTAACCTCAAATGAGCTGCGGTGTGAAATGTGTCGAGCCACCACAGCTTTCTGCTGTCATCTGTCATCTACTGTCAGAGTGCCGTGGAGAACATGCTGACTGGCTGCATCACTGTCTGGTATGGAGGTGCCAATGCCCAGGACTGCAAGAGGCTTCAGACAGTTGTGGACTTAGTGGGCACAACCTTCCCTGTCATTGAGGACATCTTCAAAAGATGGTGCCTCAGAAAGGTGTCATACATGATAAAGGACCCTCACCTTTCAGGAAATGCTGTCTTCTCATTTCTACCATCAGCGAGGAAGTACAGGAGGCTGAACACCCACACTCAAAGTTCTAAGATCATTTCTTCCCCTCTGCCATCAGAATTCTGAATGACCCATGAACTCATGAATACTACCTTGCGCTTTCTCTTTTGCACTACTTATTGTACTGCAACTTATAGTCATTATTATGCCTGCACTGAACTGCTTCCACAAAGCAACATTTGTCACAACTTACGTCAGAGTCAATAAACCTGATTCTGATATGGGCTTCATCCCCACTGTCTCACCGACTCTCAGTGGTGCTAGGGCTATTGACATCACTGTTGAGTAGTGGGTCCATCTTGGTTCGGTTTTCCATGCCAGGCTTCTCTGTTTCTATCGACCTTTGTTGTCGAAAGCTAGTTCTGGTTTGTCAACTTGCATGCTTCTACACTTCTTCTCATAACTTGAGCTGGGGGACAGCAGAGTCTGGGATGTTCAGTAAGGATTTCTCTGTGACAGCATAGTCACTTCCTTGGACACCTTCATAGCATTCTCTGCCTTCCATTGTTCTGTGGAACGTATGGTCATATGTCCAGTGGTCAAACTGCCAATTTAGAACCTCACAATGTGAACTGAGACACATTAACTGTGATCATCAGCACTTGAGGATGTCACAGCTGGCAAACTGTACATTGAACTTGAGAATTTATCATGAATGGGTGATTTGTTTTAAATTCTTTCTCCCACTGACTAACCATTGCTTGGTACCATTAACATTGTTTTCAACTGAAACTGAACCTGACTCTCTCTCTGTTCCTGTACCTCATTCACACCATGGTCTTTCAATATTTTCATTGTGATCTGTTTGTATAATTTTTTTTCCAATGCATATTATGCACTCTTCTTTCCATACACAGGGCAATATTGTTACACATAGAGCAGATGATCATCTGATACATTTCTTAAGATGGTAAAATCCAATAACATTCAAGCTACTTACGTTATTTTACATACCATTCAAAAACAAAATGGCCAGAGTGTCTCTATGCATACTTTCTGCAGAGCAGATATAATTTTATCAGATAAGATTAAAGA
Organism: Mobula hypostoma; assembly: GCF_963921235.1. Taxonomy (NCBI): domain Eukaryota; kingdom Metazoa; phylum Chordata; class Chondrichthyes; order Myliobatiformes; family Myliobatidae; genus Mobula; species Mobula hypostoma. Next base: position 46,719,988 of record NC_086111.1, read on the forward strand.
TTAGCTTCATTTGCCACTCATATATCGAAACATTGAAACATAGAGTGAAATGCATCATTTGCATCAAACCAAATCGGCAAGGATTGTGCTGAGGACAACCTGCAATTGTCACCATGCTTTCAGTGCCAATGTCGCATGCCCACAACTCTCTAACCCTAACCCATCAGTCTTTGGCCGTGGGAGGGAACTGGAGCAAAACAATGTGGTCATGGGGAGATAGGTTGAACCCCAATCGCTGATCGCAGGTGCCGCAAAGCAACTGAGCTAACTGCTGCCCTACGGTGTTGTAGGAAGTTAATTAGATTTGTTCATTCTTAAAGAGGATGCGCAGCTGAATCAAAGCACTAACGTGGGAAAAATTGTTAGCATTGATGGATAGTGTTTTTTTGCATTTTTAAAGTAATCTACTGATACCAGTAAAACATTTTTCATCTATTTTTAAGATTTACACTTTTGATGATTACCAAAAGGACACACACCATATCTATGGTTAACACCATATGGCTATTCAGGAGCCATAATCACGATAGTTAGCCTTGACATCTAATTATCATTCAGCTGTTCTCTCTGCCCTTTCTGAACTATGGCATCTGCAGCTGGACAACCCATTTCATGGTAGAAAACATTATATAATTACATATTAATGACTAATCTGGCTCAGTGACAAGTAGCTTACTGTTATCCCATTATGGTAGATTCTTGAAGGCATTATACTACTATTAACAGGACACCAGTATTCTTGTACAAAGGGGAAAAATGTCTGGAACTCTCAACTGGACTGCACCAACTCTGGACATTTTCAAGATTGTTTAATGTCATTTCCAGTACACAAGTATAAAGGAAAAAAAATTGTTACTCTGGATCCAATGCAGCCCAAGAAAAAACAATAAGATTCCTTCCTGGTGAGGCAACACTTCACCTGCAAATCTACTGGGGCTGTCTATTGTGTCCTCCACATTGGTGAGACTCATTGTAAATTGGAGGACCACTTTGTCGTGCACCACTCCAGCTGCCAAACGTGGAACTTCCCAGCGGCTGAACATTTTCATTCTGATTTCCATTCCTGTTCTGACATGTCGGTCCACGGTCTTCTCTTGTGCCATGGTGAAAACACCCTCAGGGTGGAGGAACAACACCTTATATTCCATCTGGGTAGTCTCCAACCTAATGGCATGAACATCAATTTCTCCATCTGGTAAAAGAAAATCCCTCCCCACTCTCCTCTTCTTCTATTCCCCAATCTGTCCCCTTACCTCTTCCCACCTTCCTTTCTCCTATGGTCCACTCTCCTCTCCTGCCAAATTCCTTCCTCTCCAGCCCTTCACCTTTCCCACCCACATGGCTTTACCTATCACCTCTACCTATCCTCCTTCCCCACCCCAACCTTTTTATTATGGCATCTTTCCCCTTCCTTTCTAGTCCTGAAGAAGATCTCGGCCAGAAATGTCAACTGTGTAATCATTTCCATAGGTGCTGCATGACCTGCTGAGTTCCTCCAGCCTTTTGTGTGTGTTACTTTGAATAAGGTACAGAAGAACACAACAATAAAAAACACACGTAAAATATACTTCAATTCAATTCAAGTTTAATTGTCGTTCAACTATACATGAACATTCAATCATGAATACAGTCAAATGAGACAGAACTGCTCCAGGGCCAAGGTGCAAAACACTGTGCCAACAGTCACACCCAAAGCACATATGGCACATACATGATAGCAAGTACATAGAGAAATCAGTAAGTTACAGATGCGCATAAAAAGTAGACCAGACCCGAGATGTGAATTCCACAGAAATCTGCGGTCACCTACGATACAGCTTGGCTTCTGCTGAATAAACACTAGAGGGAAGCCCTGACTCCAGACTGGATGCCACACCACGATGTCCCCTGTGGAGTGCACTGGTTCTGACAACTCTCTCCCAGTGGCTGTAAACGTGCTGTAATATGTAAGATAGCTTATATACCTACATTAATTGTACGTTCATAAAGTGACGCTAGCTGCAGGAGTGTTTGTACTTAAGGTGACTCTGACAGGAGATGATAAATTAGTGGTGATGGTGTGGGGCTGTGTTGTGGGGTAGGTCAGTGGGAGAAGGTGTTGATCAGCCAAACTTGACAATGTGATTACTCAAGTGTTTGGTCATTCAGTTATGTGTGAGCAGAAGGCTCAGGACGCAGCCCTGAGGGGGACTCTGGATTGGGACCTATGTTGAGGATGATGGCGAGCGAGGAGCAGTTGGACATCATGATTATCTGTGGTCTGTTGGTTACGAAGCACCATGGTGTATATTGAAAAAGGAGAAGGAATCTGTGGGACTATGGGACGATGGTAGTGTATGCCAAATTGAAATTCAGAAACAGTATTCTGACATAAGCGTCCTTGTTTTCTAGGTGTGTCAGGGCCAAGCCTATGACAGATGCTGTGACCTCTGTCATAGTGCGGTTCAGTTAGTAAGCATATCAGTGAGGTTCTTTAAGGTTGTTATAGCCAGGGGTGGGAGTGGGGATAAGCTCCCACTACTTATTAAATGCTCCCAATGGTACGTGTCTCAAGTAGCCTCTAACAACCAAGTCCATCTCCTGGCCTTCACATGTGGCTTAGCTACGAAGCCCAGCAGAACCATTTCTACTGACAGGAGACGGAGCAAAGGCGGGTTACTGACATGTTAAAACCTGCCACTTCAGGCAGATGGGGCTTGTCAACTGTGGTTGGCAGCTCATCTAGGAGAAGAAAAATTCTGATCTCAAACTTCAGTGTATCTCCACTCATGGGAAGGGCTTCAGGAGTAAACGCCAAAGAGAAACCCGTAGCTAAGTTCAACGCTGATGGGCAAGTCCTGCGACACTGCTGGTGCCAAGCTGCATTACTCTCTGCTGTTCCTTTGGATTGATCAGCTGCGTAGAGAGGGGGTGCCTGCTACTTAGGCAACAGCTTGCTCTCCAGATTGTGCTGCCTTGGCTCGTGAATCACGTAGACAGCTGGAATGCAACATCCATGGTCGCCCCCTACCAATGGAGGGCCTCATATTGGTGAATGTCCAGTGTGGCAGGAGTGGAGTTTCTGACGTGTGCCATTCCCAGCCGTCCAAAGCACTTCATGATGATTAGCATCATGGTAGTCATTTAGTTCTTTGGTACAGCGATGGTGGTGGTTGATTTGAAGCATGTGAGGACAGCAGCTGAATGAGTGAAGTGTTGAAGGCGTTCATGAAGATGTCAGTGAGCTGGTGTGCACACTCCCTGAGTACTTGGCCTGGGGTGGGGTGTGGTCTGGCCCGAGAAACTGAACTAACATTTTAAGTTAACAATCCTTCATCAGAACTGGGGAGAAATAGACTGGGCTTAGCAGTGTGGGTGCAGGGTTCAGGAAGTCCATAAGTCCATTTTCCCTGGCTGAGGACCCAAGATCCTGGGAATGAGGGGTAGACCATCTACAAATGAAATGAGGGAAAATTTGTTTCATTCAGATGATAATGGATTTTGGAACTCTCTATTCTGGAGGGAACTCTGCAACTGATGGTCCCAAGCCTGGAAGGTTGGGCATAGGGCTAGCAACCCCATCCCATAAAAAACAGAGCTACAGAAAGACCAATAGAAGCTCCAAAGACCTCATCCCTGGGAGAGGAAGGATCTTTGCCTAGAAGATACCTGGGGACAACTTGAAAGACTGGAATAGGGCAGAGAACCTTGGTAAGCTTCCAATGACCTATGCCCCAGTATGGGTAATATGCTTAAGTAAGTATTCTGGAGGGTTGTGAAAGATCCAGACATTAAGGAAATCAAGGTTATAGGGATAATGCTGGAAATTTGGACTGGGATAGATGGTCAGCCATGATCTTGATTAATGAATGCAAGGCAAGATGGGCTACTCTTGCTCCTGATTCTTATGTTTTATATTCTTTGTGCATGAAAACATGTTCAGAAACAAGGATGGAAAGATGGAGAGGAAAAGAATATGACAAAGTGAAAGAAAGGAATGGATATATGATAAAGGGGCAAAGAGAAATAATGGGACAAAGACAAGAAGAGACCAGAGGTACAAAAAACATCAGTAATAGCATCAGAAGGTCTGATGGGAATGCTGAAATAGACTCAAAACAGCATTGAAACAGGCCTCCCAGCCTAACTTATCCATGTTGCCCAGTGAGCCAGTCCCTTCTGCCCACATTTGGTCCTTGAAGCTTCTTTGGAGAGAAGTCGCTGCCTTACTTGATAAACATTTGAAGAACTTCTTTCTCTTTCTATTGCAGATTTTCTGCAGCCAACATGGAAAATAACTATAATCTGAAAACTAAACTCACGGTTGAATCTGGAAGGCTGATCAAACAATCAGTAAGGCCCAACTTTTTTCACAATATCAGTTTATATATTTTTTAAAACTACATATATGTCTGGGGCAGGAAAATGGAATTAGGCTAGGTAGACTTGAATAGTTAGCACCAGCAATGATGCATCTTTTTTGAATATCCCCCTTCAGTGTAGACGTTTCAGCAGGACCATAATTGCAGGGAGTCCATCACAGTTGCTAGATAATGTATGGGCACTATGGGAGAATGGACGACACCGCTGAAGGCTACCAATGAAAGGGAAGTGACCAAGTGGTCCTAAGGCTGTAATGAGTACAGTACCAATCATAAGATCTATCCTGGTCCCATTGTACATTGACTTCTCTAACTTCCACTAATGTCCCACCTCCCCCTTGTACCCCATCTGTTATTTATTTATATACACACATTCTTTCTTTTTCTTTCCTTTTTCTCCCTCTGTCCCTCTGACTATACCCCTTGCCCATCCTCTGGGTTTTTCCCCCCCCTCCCCCTTTTCCTTCTCCCTGGGCCTCCTGTCCCATGATCGTCTCAGATCCCTTTTGCCAATCACCTGTCCAGCTCTTGGCTCCATCCCTCCCCCTCCTGTCTTCTCCTATCATTTTGGATCTCCCCTCCCCCTCCCACTTTCAAATCTCTTACTAGCTCTTCCTTCAGTTATTCCTGATGAAGGGTCTCGGCCCGAAACGTCGACTGTACCTCTTCCTAGAGATGCTGCCTGGCCTGCTGCATTCACCAGCAACTTTGATGTGTGTTGCTTGAATTTCCAGCATCTGCAGAATTCCTCGAGTTTGCCCATTATACTGATGCCACATTGACATGATTATGAAGAAGGCACGCCAGTAGCAATATTTCATTAGGAGTTTGAGGGGATTTGGTATGTCACCAAAGATTCTAGCAGATTTCTAACTGGTTGAATCACCACGTGGTATGGAGCAGCTACTGCACTGGATCGCAGAAAGCTTCAGTGGGTTGCAAACTCTGCCAGATACATGATGGGCATGGGCGCGAACCTCTGTGGCACTGAGGGCATCTTCAAAATGTTATGTCTCAAAAAGAAGGCATCCAGCATTAAGGACCCCCATCAAACGGGACATGGCCTCTTCTTATTATTAGAATCGGAGAGGAGGTTTATATATATACACGCACACATACAATAATTATTGTAATTTATAGCATTTTTATGTATCGTACTGTACTGCTGCTGCAAAACCACAATTTCATGTCATATGTCAGGAATATTAAACCTAGTTCTGATTCTGATGCTGATAATTAAAACTGAATACATTGACAATCCATTGTTCGGGTATCATTTATCAGGAAATGTTCATTTTCTCTGTTGCTGCTGTAATTGTTGAAGGCAATTCTGCACATTATAAATCATTATTTATTTTCTTTCATTAAAATATTTTGATGGGAAAAACTCATTTGTCTTCACAGAGTGGTCTATATATGAATGTGATATTCGAACTTAAAATGATTGAAACTTGATGGCTGAGGCAATGAACAAAATATCTATTAGAAGGTCAATTCTTTTGCAGTTGCTGAAAGACATTTCTACTGAACAAGTACTTTTACCATTTATCTCTTCAAAATCACATTCTAGTAGAAAGATTATTTTTTTTATTTGTTAATAACAAATTGCATTGTCTCATTGAGTCCTCATTTCTATAAAGTGTCTTGAAAAATTGTCCAGGACCCAATCCTTTGTTCACATAAATGAATATTACAATCAGGGATTTAGATCAATATAACTGAGGATTTTTATTTGTGAATCACATGCTTCTTTTTTTCAACGTACAACCCAAAATTCAGGGAAAATTGTGAAGTATGGAAAACTAAAATTTCTAAAACGGAAGCATAAGCAATTCAAAAAAAATCACCCACAATTGCTCAGTACTTAGCTGAATCACCTCTTGCAGCCATTACAGCCAGTAGGTCTTCTTGGATAAGTCTCTTTTTAGATAAGTACATAACATGTTGGAGCAAGATTTACCCGTTCCTCCTTGCAAAATTGCTCTAGCTCCAGGTTAGATGGGGAGCGTCAATGGACAGCAATCCTGAGGCCTTGCCAGAGATCTTTGATCAGGTTAAGCTCAGGACTCTGACTAGGCTACTCAAGGCCATTAATTTTCTTCATTTGAAGCCACTCCATGGTTGCTCTGGCAGTGTGCTTTGGGTCGTTGTCCTGCTGAAAAGCAAACCTTAAGCTCTTTGGCAGAGACCAGCAGGATTTTATCCAGGAACTCTCTGCATTTAGCAGCGTTCATCTTCCATTCAATTCTGACCTGACTTTGAGACCCTGCTGTTGAAAAGCCTCCCCATAGCATAATACTTTACAGTACAGATGGTGTTATCTGGCTGATGCCAGGTACCACTTAGACAGGGCGCACCGAACTTGTGTTGAGACCAAAAAAGTTCTACTTTGGTCTCATCTGACCACAAGACCTTCTTACACATCCTCACAGTATCTTCAAAGTGTCACTTTGTGAAGTCTTTTCAGGAAAATATATACTTTTTTTTAGCCGGGGCTTCTTACTTGTCACTTTTCCATAAATATCTTTTTTGTGCAAGCCTTGCAAATTGTAGAGCCATGAAATTCAACTCCAGTTATAGCCACTGACTTTTGCAGCTCACTCAGAGTGACTGTTGGTGTCACAGTAGCCTCTCTTAAGAGTGCTATTCTTCTCTGCCGACTAAATTTCGAGGGGCGGCCTGACCTAAGCATAATACCTGTGGTTTCGTATTGTTTCCTCTTTTTCACGATAGACAGCACTAAGCTCCGAGGTATGTTCAGTAGCTTTGAGATGATCTTGTACCCTTCCCCAGATTTATACTTCCCTATTGTCATTTCCCTGACTTGTCTTGAATGCTCTTTTGACTTCATTTGGTTTGGTCTATTGAAAATCAACCATACTGTTGGACCTTACAGAGGGAGGGAGTATTCATTCTTATGAATTCATTGAAAACAGGTGATCCTCCAATTTTGTACATCAACAAATTGGGTGAATTGGTAAGGTGGTACGTATATTGCACCTGAGGAAGGTTAGCATTATAATTACGATGGGGATGAACACCTTTCTAACCTCACAATTTTGCTTTTTAATTTTTAGTAAATTGTTGACAGGTTTTGGAGTTTTTGTTTTGTTTTGACATGATGCACAATGTTTTGTAGCTCAAAAAATCCTACTTCAATATATTTTAAATTTATAAAATGAAACTGTAAAATATTTATGGGAGCTGAATACTTTTTCAAGGCACTGTATATCTTCACCCCAATTTTCAATATAAGCAGCTTATAAATATTAAAGACTGGAGATTACAAATGTAAATTGTACATACAAGAAATAAAAGAATGAAAGTTGATTTATCACATATAGAAAATGATTGATTAGCATGGCCCTAGCAATAACTTTAGAGTATTAAATGAAAATCAAAGTGCAGCAGAAGAAATAAGATAGAAAGCAATGGGAATTCTCAGCAGGTCAGGCCAGCTTGAATGCACGGAGCACACAAAGTTAATATTTCAGGTTGATGATCTTTAATCAAAGCTATTTTAAATTCTAATCATTAGCACTCCTATCAGAATTGGCATAAATATTAAGGAAGCAGATTACCTGAACTGATAGAACTTTAAATTTACTTGTTAGTTACGATGTTGGGAACTTATGCCATGTCCAGAGACTTGCCTACAACATACTGGTTAGGTTGTTATCACCATCCACAGCAGTATATCTTCTGACATACTTAGAACAGACAGGAGAGATGACAGTGCATCTTCATTTTATTGTTCAAAATAACCAGGAAAATGGTCTTAAAAAATCACCTGTTCTCTTCAGGATGTTTAACTTTATAAAAAAGTGTTAATAAAAATCCAGTCAAGTCTAGTCTTAAATTTTCTTTATCTTTTTCTGCGCAGTAAAGTCTTAACCAAATTAACCTATCTGTATAGTTGGGTGGGCTGTATTTAGATCTAATTTGCATGCTCCAGAGTGAGGTGAACATTTTTGTCAATAATCACACCTCTGTCAATGCTATTCCCAGTTTAAATGGCAAGATTTTAAGCGGAAAATATTTTAATCACAAAGTCACCATAATATTAACATGCAAATACTTTGTCTCATTACCATCAAATTGTATTTTATGTTATTAATTGAAAACAGATGGTAAGCATTACCACTCAAGCAGAAAATAAGTAATTAAGTCAATAATTAAAGGGTGGAGCTGGGGCAAGCAATGTAATTATCTTTTACTGAGTTCAACAGCTCTGTAGTAGGTCAGAAATACTTATATACCATCAGCAAATTTAAGGTCTCTTTGGTGTTGTATCATTGAACATTTAGATGAATCATGAAATTGAGGACCTCTCAAGTGAATAGAAAAGATCCTACAGCATCATTTCAATGAAGAGGAGTAAAGTTTGTTTTTGGTGTGCTGGTCAATCATTACCCTCAAACAACATTACTGAACAAAATAATTATTTACCTATTACCAGATTGTCCGTGGGGTTTTTCAATCCACACACCAACTGCAGTATTTCTACACCATAATAATAGTTTAAATTTGCATCATTGGCCAGTTAACTCAAGGGATCATGCTGACTACATTATGGGTGCTATATTAGCTTCCAGTTTCCAATATGCTACACGTCATTGACAGCATTTCACTCTCTCTTGCCATTCGATTGTATCAAGGTTTTAATGCTTGATCTTCCAGAAAATGATGTTGGACTGGAGCTTAATAGGCAATGTGCCAAATAAAGGAGCCCAAATTATACCGTAGATGATAAGATGAATGACCATTAATTTTTAAAATGGAGTATAAAGAAAATTCTTAAAATTTTGGAGAATCCAAGCCAATTCCATGAAATTTACTATATATAAATACAAAAATAATAAAATAAAAACTTTACTTTTTAATCTGTTCATGAGAAATATAAAATTAACTAATTAATGATGGTTTTTCCAATAATTGAGTTAAGATAATTATCACTCTGATTAAGGTTTCAATATTTCTATGATTAATTTGTGTGTGGTGCTCTTAAAAGTTTGGCTTTATTTCAGTAATCTTTGGACTATTCGTAAAACAATGTTAAAAATGCAATTTAACTCTCTGCCCTCCATCTGAAACTTCTGTAACACACGTGACTGTCACCCTCCATATCAGACTCAAATTTTGAGGAGAATTGCTTGCAAAGTAACAGAACTGGTTGAAACATTTTGAAAGTTATGGTTCATTAAACCCCACCATTCTGTGACACATAAAAATGTATTGCATTTTAATTGGGAGAAGTATAAATGAACACAGCACTCTAAATGCATCCCTAATTACAGTCCTCAGGGTGAATCATTGCTTAAAAAACAGAGTCTAATTAAATACCCTGCAGATTAAAGTACTTGAGTTTTGTCATTAGTTTAAACTATTTTGATGATTAATTTTAGGCCATCATGAAAGGAGTATCTTTATGCACCACAATCATTTCATCAGATGATGATAGTCAATATTTGAATCTTCAAACTTCACTGAATATTGTAAAAATTGTATTTTCATTTTCTTAAAAATTTTCACTTAAATTTTGAGGGTTCATGAGAGTTAACACAAACTTTTGAAATTTCTGAAAGGCAGTAGCCCTTATGATTCCACGTGTACCTTTCTCTTTTCTATTGTCCTCCTCTTGATCATCCATAGATCTAGTTACTTCTTTGGTCTCAGGACTGACTACAGAAGCTAAGCTCAAAACTATTTCATGAATGCCTAATGGGGAAAGGAATCTGCCATTCCCATCTCTTTATCCTATTCATAACTTTACTGCTATAGCAAAATGAAAACCAAACTGCTGAAGGATCTCAGGTAATGGATGGTAGGTGTTTTGGGTCAGGATTTTACTGCTGTACTCTGCTTCAGCCTCCCACATTGAAATACACTGAAGTCACTATACACAAATTCAGTTCGACTAGTCTATGTCAGTGCTTACTTTTTATTTCAAGAAATAATTCTAAATTGCTCTCTTATTCTGTTTCTCTCTCTGCACCTGAAGTAATGTTACCTGGACTATTTTGTCCTTATCCTCTCTTAGATATCCCTTTTGTTCTGTTCTGATGAAGGGTCATAAACACGAATCACCATTTCTGATTTTCTCTCCCCACAGATGCTATCTAACCAGTTAAATGCTTCTAGCATTTTCTATTTTTTTTTGTTTCAGATTTCCAGTACGTACAACTTGTGCTTCAAATTCTCTATTGATGGATAATAAAACCCAAGGAGTAACAGCTGTTGAATCATCCGGGCAGTTCAACAGACCCTCATATAGGCAACGCTTAGAAGACGTATTTTGCAATGCGGACAAATACATAGAAACATTCCAAGTGTTAAAAGGCCTGAACAGATTATTTCCCATGGTAGGGGAGTCTAGGACAGGAGGGCATGACTTCCGGATTGAAGGACGTCCATGCAGAACAGAGATGTGGAGAAATTACTTTAGTCAGAGAGTGGTAAATCTGTGGAAATTGTTGTGACAAGCGGCTGTGGAGGCCAGAGTTGATTAGCCAGAGTTCAAAGGATATAGGGAGAAGGCAGGGGAGTGGGGATGACTAGAAGCATTAGTTCAGCCATGATTGAATGGTAGAGCAGACTCGATGGACCAAATGGCTTACTTCTGCTCTTATATCTCAAGGTATTATGGTCTAGTGGGATTTCTGTAAGTGGGCAAACAAATTGGTATGGATATGATAGACTGAAGAGTCTGTTTCTGTGCTGTGCAACTCTATAACTTTATATCAAAATTCACACCAAATAATACATTGCTTTCCTTTCAAATGAATGTAAAAAGAATGACCATAATAATGACTTCCATATATTAAATTATTCTGTAAACTATTACCAAAAATAAAAACGTTAAAAATATCTTAAAAGTTCTGTCCCCAGGCAGTTGATCTGATCAACCATTCTAGTTAGCCACCCCACCCCCTCTCTCTATTAACTCAGTCACTGCACTGTATTGTAAGCATTTTAAACCACTTTTTATAAAACTACTTACATTGTAAGTACATACAGGTATTTATGTATTTATGCACTTCTTATTCCATATCTGGACTGGCAACTTTATTTTTATCTAATTCTTTATTCTGTATAATTGTTGAATGTTGTCATTTTTTTGTGACCTGTATCGCCAACATATCATGGCAAGTTTCTAATACATGTAAATGTATATGGCGAATAAAGCTGATGCCTGATCCTTGATGTAATTAACATTTGTACACAATGTCACCGACTACAAATCGAGCTAAATAGAATTCTACTTCCTTTCACGTTGTCCCAACCACATCATTAAAGTATAGATTAGACATCATTCAACAGTATGTGCCCCTGATACCAACAAACTCAGTAAATGAATTCTACGACATTCTTTATATATAACAAATCTCACATTGTATAGTAAAGAACTAAAGATTACATAACAGTTATTGCAGTCTATCATATACATTTTGGAACTTCCAACATGTAATGTGGATCAATGCCATCCTATTGACTGCCACGATAAGCTGCCATTCTTTCTAAATTATTCCCAAGTATCAATGGCACTTTCTACCAAAAACAGAATGCCTGAAGCACTCAGCAGGTCGAGCAGTGGGGAAGGTAAAATAGTCTACATTTCAAGTCAAAAACTTTTCATCAGCTACTCCTTTTAACTTATTGTTTAAAGCTTCCCTATTCTTGTCTTCATGTACACTCTATTTCATGTTATAGCTCCCGTCATTCCCCCCATGGATACTAGTGCTTTCTTTTCCTCTGTCATGTTTTACACACTGGCTGGCTCTCAGTGCATGCAACACAGTCCTTAGCCTCTCGTGCCACACTTCAGCTTCAGTGTACTGAGCTAACATCACTGAATTCAATTCTGAAGTAAAAAAAAACAAGTGTGATCTTCAGATTTTAAAAATCACCTACATGTAGCAAGAAAACCCATCTCAAGACACCTAATTTAATGAGAGCCTAGTTCAGGCCTTTTGGCAATTCTGTTAACTGCACACATTTTGCAGGCACTATGCCCTTTCCAAATCTTGTGCAGTCTTTTCCACCAGCACCCTATGAGCTTTTTAGTTCCATCATTCCTCTGGATTCCAGTTTAGTTACTGCATTCGGTGTTCATGATGTAGTCACCTCTAGGTTGAAAAAAAAACGAACATGGATTGGTTGGCTACTTTACAGTACTTATCTGTCCAGTCCACCAGGGGATCCTGAGGTTCCGATCAGCTGTCACTTTAATCCTCCATTCCATTCTCAATCTTAGCTCTCTGCCACCATTCCCACCTCTTTGTAATCAGCTTCCTGTACTGCTCCAGTGATGCCCATTGCAAGCTGAAGAAACAACACCCTGCTTTCTGATGAGGCACATACAAATCCTCAGGTCTTCAACTGAGTTTTTTTTAAGCCACAAATGTGTCTGTACCTTGCTGTTTTAATTGTTCAGTTTTAAATTGTCCCTTTTTGTTCCAACTTGTATCTCTTAAAAGTAATTGTTATCTTGACAGCACTGGTTTGCATCCTATCACACTGTTCTCAATACCTTCTCCTCTGCAACTTAAAACATACTTGTCTTCTCATTTATCAGTTCTGACGATGGCCACATGACCTCAAACATCAATCCTGTTCCTCTTGTCACTGACACCATTTGTCCTGGTGAGAGATTCCTGTCTTAAACCAGTTCCCCTCCACCACCACTTTGCTCCGTCTAGCAGAATTAGTCCTTACTCTTAATAATTTCTTCTTTGGCTCCTCCCACTTCCTCCAAACTAAAGGTGTAGCCATGGCCACCCGTTTGGGTCCCAGATATGCCCGCCTTTTTGTTGGCTTTGTGGAACAATCCATGTTCCGTGCCTATTCTGGTATCTGTCCCCCACTTTTCCTTCGCTACATCGACAACTGCATTGGCGCTGCTTCCTGCACGCATGCTGAGCTTGTTGACTTCATTAACTTTGCCTCCAGCTTTCACCCTACCCTCAAATTTACCTGGTCCATTTCCGACACCTCCCTCCTCTTTCTGGATCTTTCTGTCTCTATCTCTTGGGACAGCTTATCCACTGATGTCTACTATAAGCCTACGGACTCTCACAGCTATCTGGACTATTCCTCTTCTCACCCTGTCTCTTACAGAAATGACATCCCCTTCTCGCAATTCCTCTGTCTCCGCCGCATCTGCTCTCAGGATGAGGCTTTTCATTCCAGGATGAAGGAGATGTCCTCCTTTTTTAAAGAAAGGGGCTTCCCTTCCTCCAGCAACAACTCTGCTCTCTAACGCATCTCTCCCATTTCACGCACATCTGCTCTCACCCCATCCTCCCGCCACCCCACTAGGAATGGGGTTCCCCTTGTCCTCACCTACGACCCTACCAGCCTCCGGGTCCAACATATAATTCTCCGTAACTTCCGCCACCTCCAATGGGATTCCACCACTAAGCACATCTTTCTCTTCCCCCCCCCCCCCCGCTTTCCGCAGGGATCGCTCCCAATGCGTCTCCCTTGTCCATTCGTCCCATCCATCCCTTCCCACCGATCTCCCTCCTGGCACTTATCCTTGTAAGCGGGACAAGTGCTACACATGCCCTTACACTTCCTCCCTTACCACCATTCAGGGCCCCAGACAGTTCTTCCAGGTGAGGCAACACTTCACCTGTGAGTCAGCTGGGGTGATATACTGCGTCCGGTGCTCCTGATGTGGCCTTCTATATATTGGCGAGACCCCACGCAGACTGGGAGACCATTTCGCTGAACACCTACGCTCTGTCCGCCAGAGAAAGCAGGATCTCCCAGTGGCCACACATTTTAATTCCATGTCCCATTCCTATTCTGGTATGTCTATCCACAGCCTCCTCTACTGTCAAGATGAAGCCACACTCAGGTTGGAGGAACAACACCTTATTTCCATCTGGGTAGCCTCCAACCTGAAGGCATGAACATTGACTTCTCTAACTTCTGTTAATGCCCCACCTCCCCTTCGTACCCCATCTGTTATTTATTTATTTATTTATTATTATTACTTCTTTTTTCTCTCTCTTTTTCTCCGTCTGTCCCTCTCACTATACTCCTTGCCCATCCTCTGGGCTTCCCCCCTCCCCCTTTCTTTCTCCCTAGGCCTCCCGTCCAATGATCCTCTCATATCCCTTTTGCCAATCAACTGTCCAGCTCTTGGCTTCATCCCTCCTGCTCCTGTCTTCGCCTATCATTTTGGATCTCCCCTCCCCCTCCTACTTTCAAATCACTTACTATCTCTTCTTTCAGTTAGACCTGACAAAGGGTCTCGGCCCGAAACGTCGACAGTACCTCTTCCTATAGATGCTGCCTGGCCTGCTGCATTCACCAGCAATCTTTATGTGTGTTGCTTGAAATTCCAGCATCTGCAGATTTCCTCGTGTTTGCGTTTTTAGATTCCTGACTTTCTGTTTTGTTTCAGATTGCCAGCATCTGCCACCTTTTGCTTTCTAGCCAATTGGTTTTAGTGTCAATGTACATGCTAATTTTGAAGCCTGCAGCAGGTAAAGAAGCCACAGTTATTATTAGTAACTCCCTCTGAAAGTTTACAGTAAATTCTATTTAACATCCTCAACTATCACCATTGCTGGTCTGGCCTACTTGCATCTTCTGACCCACACTATGCAGCCTAGCTCTTAAATGCTCTCATGTGGTCTAGCAAGCCACTCAGTTAAACTAGTACTGGTTTCTATAAAGAAACAGAGAAGGAATAGAAGGTAATTAGGGAAGCAGAATAAATGGTTCCAGTGCCCAGATCCTGAAAACAAATATAAATAAGATGACTCAAGTTCATTCCATCTCTAGCACTCATGTGATCTATTACTTTCTCAACATTCTGCCACATTACTCAGTCTCAAAGGTCACACTGTCACTATAATCCTTGGGCTTGTTCCCTGCTGTCTCCTTCAAGAGGAACTATTTCATGCCTGTCAGTGCTCTTTCTACGCTGCTCCCTTAAGCATCTGATCTGGCAGATTAGACAGCTTTGCCCAAATTTTCTTGTTTGACAGTGCAGAAGTAAATGCACAGCACCTGCATTAAAAATTCTGAAAGTTATGCCTTTTAGTCAATTCCTTTAAACTGATGATATTTTCCACCACCATCATTTCTGGTCCCTGGCCGGACAAATGAAATCTGTAACCTGTGAAAATCTCTAAAGACGCGGAATTAAAATTCCACCATGACCCATTGAAATTCTTATACGAGGGGTGATTGATAGGTTCATGGCCTAAGGTAGAAGGAGTCAATTTTAGAAAACCTAGCACATTTATTTTTCAGCATAGTCCCCTCCTTCATTTACACACTTAGTCCAGCGGTCGTGGAACATATGGATCCCTTCTTTGTAGAAGTCAGCATCTTGGACCTCCAGTAAGAGGTCCACAGCAGGGGTGATTGATAATTTTGTGGCCCAAGGTAGACCGCGTCAATTTTAGAAAATCTAGCACATTTATTTTTCAACATAGTTCCCTCCTACATGTACACACTTACTCCAGCGGTCATGGAGCATATGGATCTCTTCTTTGTAGAAGTGGTCCACAGCAGGGGTAATTGATAAGTTCGTGACCTAAGGTACAAGAAGATAAGTTATTAACTTCAAATTTTCTGCATAATCACTCAAAGAGTTGAACTGCATGTGCATGTAACAAGAGCATCTTGGACCTCCAGGTGGTCCACAGCAGGGGTAAATGATAAGTTTGTGGCCTTAGGTAGAAGGAGATGAGTTATACAGCTCTTGTTACATGCACGTGCAGCTCAACTCATCTCCTTCTACCTTAGGCCACGAATTTATTAATCACCCCTGCTGTGGACCACTTTCTGGAGTGCCAAGACGCCGACTTCTACAAAGAAGGGATCCGTATGCTCCACAACTGCTGGACTAAGTGTGTAAATGTAGGAAAAATAAATGTGTTAGGTTTTTTAAAATTGACGCCTTCTACCTTAGGTCACGAACTTATCAACCACCCCTCATAAGATTCACTCGGAAGACCTTATCCATGGTTCATGTCACATACAAACTTACTCACATTTTGTACCACTACTGATATTCTTGCATCCCGCTTTTCACATAGGATAGCACTGTTCAGTTCACATTTTTCTTCTGAAACCTCAATATTTGCTCTCAGGAATATTGCTACCTGTAAATGGTGGCAACCCATTGTACTTTCTCAGCTCTACTGAGAGAATAATCTCTTTCACACTTGATTATTCCCTTCTGACTTCCTCAACAGAAATATTCTAAACTCATTGTTAGATTCCATTCTATGTTGTTTTCCAATGCATCAAGTAAAACGGGAGAGAGCTTCAAACCAAATGTCCTTTATTGATAGCTGACACCCAGTTGACAGCAGGGGCTGGCACAATGCTATACCAGATTCAGATTTATTTATCACAGGTATATCAAAACATACAGTGAATTGCGTCTTTTCCATTAACAGCCAACCCACCCAAGAATGTGCTGGGCGCAGCCCGCAAGGGCAGCCACACATTCTGGCACCAACATAGCACCCATGTAATGTTCAGCGGAACAATGCAGGCAGCAACATCAACAAAACAAGAACAGCAAAGCAACCCCCTTTCCCTTCCTCCCTCACACCCACCTGCAGCTTTCTGAGAAAGACACACGCGCACACACACACACACACACACACAACCTCCTGGTTATCATTTCTTGCATCCAGACTCTCAGGGTCGCAGACATCGGGCCTCCAACTTTGGACTTTCCCCCAGGACTCACCAATCATGGATTTGACCATCAGTCCTCAACTTCTGGACTTGCACGGACCTCTGCTCCCAGTGTCCTGGGAGAGTAGAGTGGATTGGCTCTCAGGTCATGTTGCCCATACAGACCTTCAACCCAGGATCAACACTCGTTGACTTCAGGATCGCTGGTCTCGTTAGCGCCTGCGCGTCCATCACAGGCAAAACCATCTCCACCATTGAGCACATTTACAAGGAACACAGCCACAAGAAAGCAGCATCCAAGAACCCCCACCATCCAATCCGTGCTCTCTTCTCGCTACTACCATCTGGCAGGATTAAAATGGACCTTAGGTCCTATGTCACCAAGTTCAGGCCGTTATCACCCTACAACCATCAGGCTCCTGAATCGAACTTCACTCACCTCAACTCTGAACTGATTCCACAACCCACAAGCTCACTTTCAAGTGCTCTACAATTCATGTTCTCAATGTTAGCTTTACTTTATCTGCACAATCTGTCTTGTTTTGCACACTGGTTGTCAGTCTTTAAATATAGTCCTTCATAAATTCTATCGTATTTCTTTACTTTCCTGTAAATGCATGCAGGAAAGTTCACCTCAAGGTAGTATATGGTTGCAAATACGTATATTGATAATAAATTTACTTTGGTTTTGACTTCGATTGGACCTCCTGCATTGGTGATGCTGGACCAAGCAGCTTCCCAACCTGGACTCGAAACATTTATTACCCCTCACCTCAATTTTCCCCTCATCCTCGTCCCTATAACATAACCTGAACCCAATCCCCCTGCATTTCACCTAAAACCATCTCTACAAACCTAAAGAAAACAGCTAGGTCTGAGTCACATCAACAGAAAAGCAGCTCAGAGTCGTATCAGAAATCGTATATCATTAACATTGATATAAAAGTAGCACATGCACAAAAAGTTACTACATCCTCAAAAATTACATGTCTTCCAGGCTTGTAAAGATAACTTTATTGTTGGGGATATGGACAAACAATGTTTCAAATTGTAAATATCAAAATATCGACTGTCCATTTGCTTTCAAAGTTGCTGCTTGACCTGCTGAGTTCTCCAACGCTTTGTGTGTTGTCCAGATTCCAACAAATGGTAGTCCATTTGTATCTCCATAACTTTATTGTTGCTCATTTTAAGTTCTTGGAACTCCCTACCCAGCAGTATAACTTCATGCAATAAACACCTCAAAAAAATCTCTTGCAAGATCTGCAGTGAAATTTTTTATTAAAAATTCCACACTCAACAACCCATAAATCTAAGCATTAATGCTGCCTTTTTCACAGCAGGATCATTAGCATGTCAATCTGATTCCATGAATTTCATGAAGCAAAAGACCTCTTGGTACGGTGCTTCCTTGATGATATGTCAATCTCATTTTTTGTACTGTAATCAGGAAATAAAACAAAGTGCTTGATTTTCTTTTGATAGAGCTGGGGGTGGGGGGATTGGTAGAGGTGAGGAGGATGAGTGATGAATGCAGATGAAAATCTACCACTTCCTACCTATGGAAATCAATAACTATAAAAATACAAGCATGGAAGTTTTTTCATTATTTGGAAAGAGATTCATGGATTCAAGAACTCAAACAAAAGCCTCCAAATAGAGAATTGTGTTTCATACCAACTGTATCCCTTTCTCTTCTTCTCCATTACTATCATTGCATTCCAACACACTTTACAATGTTGTTTCAGCTACTTCAGAAGTAGCTCAGGCATTATATGCATATAAAGACTTCTTTTTGTACAAGTATCCAGGCTTCTGCTCAGAATGTCCTCACCTCACATGTTCCTAGAATACAATCACTGTGCATCAATTTTGCTTTCTTATGCTGAATTTCAAATCAAGGTTATATTAATCTGGTGACGTTATCACAGGGACACTAATTGGTTACAGCAGACTACTGCCCAGTCAGCAGAGATGAAGATTATAAAATTTACAGCCCAAGAGAAAGAATCCATCTATATAATCTTACCAGTTCTAAAATTATAAATAGCCATTCTGCTACG
Source organism: Mobula hypostoma (assembly GCF_963921235.1). NCBI lineage: Eukaryota > Metazoa > Chordata > Chondrichthyes > Myliobatiformes > Myliobatidae > Mobula > Mobula hypostoma. The sequence continues at coordinate 46,739,087 of NC_086111.1, forward strand.
GCTATTGGCCATGGTCCTATTAAATGATGTTAAAACCTTAACCATATATAACCATATAACAAATACAGCACAGAAACAGGCCATCTCATAGTTATAGTCATAGTCATAGTCATACTTTATTGATCCTGGGGGAAATTAGTTTTCGTTACAGTTGCACCATAAATAATTAAATAGTAATATGTAAATTATGCCAAGAAATAAGTCCAGGACCAGCCTATTGGCTCAGGGTGTCTGACGCTCCAGGGGAGGAGTTGTAAAGTTTGATGGCCACAAGCAGGAATGACTTCCTATGATGCTCTGTGTTGCATCTCGGTGGAATGAGTCTCTGGCTGAATGTACTCCTGTGCCCAACCAGTACATTATGTAGTGGATGGGAGACATTGTCCAGGATGGCATGCAACTTGGACAGCATCCTCTTTTCAGACACCACCGTCAGAGAGTCTCGTTCCATCCCCACAACACCACTGGCCTTACGAATGAGTTTGTTGATTCTGTTGGTGTCTGCTACCCTCAGCCTGCTGCCCCAGCACACAACAGCAAACATGATCGCACTGGCCACCACGGACTCGTACAACATCCTCAGCATCGTTCGACAGATGCCCTTCTAGTCCATGCCGAACTCTTACTCTCACATAGTCCCACCGACCTGCACTCAGCCCATAACCCTCCATTCCTTTCCTGTCCATATATCTATCCAATTTAACTTTAAGCGACAACATCGATCCTGCCTCAACCACTTCTGCTGGAAGCTTGTTCCACACAGCTACTCTCTGAGTAAAGAAGTTCCCCCTCATGTTACCCCTAAACTTTTGCCCTTTAACTGTTAACTCATGTCCTCTTGTTGGAATCTCTCCCACTCTCAATGGAAAAAGCCTATCCACGTCAACTCTATCTATCCCCCTCATAATTTTAAATACCTCTATCAAGTCCCCCCTCAACCTTCTACATCCCAAAGAATAAAGACCCAACTTGTTCAACCTTTCTCTGTAACTTAGGTGATGAAACCCAGGTATCATTCTCGTAAATCTTCTCTGTACTCCCTCTATTTTGTTGACATCTTTCCTATAATTCGGTGACCAAAACTGTACACAAGACCCCAAATTTGGCCTCATCAATGCCTTGTTCAATTTCAAAATTACAACCCAACTCCCATACTTAATGCCTACTACTGTTCCCACATTTCTATTTTAAACATATTTTCCTGCTTTGCTCATTATTTATTTTTGCTTTTCATTGCATTTGTTTAATATTATGGGAAAGACTTCTGAGGCTATGGAATGATTCCGAAGAAGTTTACCAGTATGTGCCCTGGATTAGATGGCATGTTCTATAATGAAAGGATGGACAAACTGGGGTTCCTTTCTCTGGAGTGCTGGAGGTTGAAGGGAAACCTGATACTTAATAAGATTATGAGAGGCATAGACAGAGTAGACAGCTGGTATCCCTTTCCCAGGGTTTAATTGTCTGATATGAGTTGGCATATATTTAAGGTAAAGGGGAAATGTTTACAGGAGCAACTCACACAATGCTGGAGGAATCAGTAAGTCAGTAAGTCAGACTATGGAGGGAGCAAACTGTCAATGAGTGGGGCCAAGAACCTTCATCCGACTGGAAAGGAAGGGGACAGAAGTCAGAACAAGAAGGTGGAAGGAAAGGAAGCAGTACGAGCTAGGAGGTGGTAGGTGAGACCAGGTGAGGGAAAGGTGGGTGGGTGGTAAAGGGGAGGGGGATAAAGTAAAAAGCTGGGAGGTTTAGATGGAAGAGGTAAAGACTGAAGAAAGAACCTATCAGGAGAGGACATGACCAGTAAAGAAAGGGAAAGAGGAGGGGAACTGTGGCCTCATCATGGCAGTAGAGGGCAAAGATAAGCCAAGCTCAGGTTGGAGGAACAACAAGGCCAAACTCTGGTTGAAGGAACAAAACCTCATATTCCATATGGGTAGCCTCTAACCTGATGCCATGAACATCAATTTCTCTAACTTCCTATAATTTCCACCCCACCAGACTTCTCTCTTTTTTCCATCCCTCATTCTGATTACACTCTCATCCCTTCTCATCACCTCACCTGCAAATCACCTCCGTTTGGCTCCCCTCCTCATTTCCTTTCTGTCATGGTCCACTGTGCTCGAAAATGAGGATCAGTAAAGCAATATTTATTCTGCAGATCTTGCTGAGGATAAGTTTCAGAGAAAGAACAGGAGAATAAGACCAATGGGATTGTTCTACTAAGATCCAGAAGTCACTCAATGGGGCAAATGTCCTCATTCTGCGCTGCTCTGATTCTGTGATTCCACGGCTCATACGTAGCCTCAACCCCATCCAAAGTGACAACCATCATCAGGAAAACCAGTACCGTGCAAGTGAAGAGACATTTTCACCAAGCTCAAATACACAAAATAAACTTTGCAGAGAGGACATGCTTACTTAGGTATCAATGGACAAAGTTGTGTCAAGGCCTTACCATTGGTTCAAGAAATTCTTTAAAGATTTAAAAGGTAATTGCTACCACCTTTATACCTACAGGTTTCCTGTCATCCCAACAACACAAAAGAAAGCAACATGTAGTAATAATACATAGGAGCAGCGTAGCAACAAACTCTGATTCCTTGCCAATTTGCAGCAATGATGCACACAACCTTAACCAGTCAGCGGAGATGAACATTATGCCCAATTCTAATTTAAGCATGATGGGGTTAATTTTCACACAACAAAACATGGTAACAACTGTTAAGGAAAACAGTCTTGTTAATGTTGTTAATGATTCACAAGCAAATTTCTTCAGCACTTCTGATAGTGGCTGAAGCATCTGGTTTAATGAGCAAATCTGAATCCTGTGATGTACATAGGAGCCTACTTGTTGTTAAGGATTAGAGCTGCATGAATTACAAGGGCCTTGCCTGTGGGAATTTAAATTGAAACTTAAGGCATATGTGGTCTTCCTGCATCTACCTTATTTCAGCTGCTACCTCCCTTTCTCCACTAAAGACCTAATATTCTTTTTTTATTCTACTCTCATTCTATTTTTATTGGTTTATGACCCTTTGTGTAAAACGGTGTAATCTAGCTTCTTGAACCATTACAGTGCATATTGTGCAGGGACTTCTACAGTCTTATTAAATAGGGAATTTCAAGCTTTTGACCTAGGCCATCTTAATAATATAAATTTTCCCATGTGATTTTAAAGACCTCATTCCTTCCTGACCTACTTGATTCCAGCAAGATATAATCATTTCGTTTGATTCACAGGTCATTCTAATTTATTTCTACCATTTTTAACTTTCTGGAGCACGTATAAATTATCAAGTGTATTCTTAACTGAGGCTCTGTGTGTTAAATCTTAAATTTGTTATTATTCGAACTACTATACAAATGAGGTGCTGAGCTAGCATCACTCCTGTAAATATTAAAGCATGCTGCTGCTTACACTTAATGTTTCTTTATGACTTATCCAATACAAGTAGAACTTTGGCCTGGATATTGCTGTGAATTGTAGACAAACTCTGTTCACTGTTCAGTTTGCTGGCACTTTCTCACACAATGCCTATGGTTTCTGCAAGTAATTGTAATTTACAGCTAATAAAGAGTCACCTTCAGGGCATCTGTGATTGATGAGATTTTGGCCAAAATCAGGTTATCTCTTAAACTTTGCAGATTAAGGATCCTAACAAAGTCAAACAGATCCTTCTCTCTACAAACTACTCTCTCTCCAATTAGCTTGTATGTTCTTCTCTTCAAGCCTCTATTTATTCTCCCAGTAATACTGCACACTAATAGAAAGTTCTAAAAGTACATCCAAATCTGAGATTTGTGTAGGAACTTGAAGACAATTTAATTCAGCATGCTGTACACACATGCAAAACTGCACTGTAGGTGTTAGTACCTTTATCGTGCACTAAGATCTAGCCAGTAGAAATCAGTGACATGCAACGAGTTGACTATCCCATTAAAAATGTGCGATTAGGATCTTTCCTGCTATACACCTGCGCTCTTTTGTTGTAACATGGCACACAAAGTTTGGATCGGTGATGAACAATGTTCCAGTCTGACTAAGCTCTGTGCAAGTGCATTACTAGGACATTTGTTTCAATGCAAGTCCTGTTGGAGAGAGATTATTCATATACGAGTGACTGGCTGACTGCGCACCGACGTGTTTGAGTGGTGCAGGTAGTGGGATATGACAACTAGAGTCGCTTTTGTGAACTACTTCACACAGGTAAAGTTAATGAATTCTCTACAGATTCTCACATTGACAGCTCCAGCTAACGAAAGAGTGCAGGTCCTGTCCTGTTCTTTTTTGCAGTACATCTGGACTAGCTCTTTGTCCTATAAACATAATACTTCTCACCTAGCACCCAGCACCAGTGCAGAGTCAGAAGTCAATAAAGCCTGGTGCATGAATTGAATGTCTTCCCTTATATGAAAGCGGAAATTTAAAAAAATTATTTTACTTGTTTTATTATTTAGAGATACAGCACAGAAACAGGCCCTTGCGGCCCAAAGAGCCTGTGCTACCCTGTGACCAATTAAACTACTAAGCCATACAGGTGGAAGCTGGAGCTTCTGGAGGAAAGCCACACTATCATGGGGAGAAGGTACAAATTCCTTACGGTCAGCAGCAGGAAGTGAACTTGGGCCACTTACACTGTAATAGTGGTGCACTAGCTGCTACGCGACTGTGCTGCCCCTTTGAGGGGTATGAGAGAACATCTTTCCTTTAAGGGGTATTATCCAATTGGTCATGCGCACAATGAATCGTCCTCAATAAACAGTTCAGTTAGTGCTGAGTACACACTATAACAAACGGAACCTGACATGCAGAATTATATTAAACACAAGTTCCTCCAGCTGGGTGCTCATTGCATTAAGCAGACTTGGGTTAATCACACGTTGCTCTGCCTGACCACATCTTTAAGGGCTGATTTATGTCCTTTTTTTTATTTTAACTAATGTCTATGTTATCCATTTAATGACCAATTAGTTCTGTAATTTATTCCATTCTCTTAATTCCTTGGAATCAATGTCAACATTAAATGTGGCATGTTGCATTAATAATAATAGAAAACACCCTGAGACTCTATTGTAACATTGAACATTGTAATGTAATAAAGATTCCTCGTATCGCTGGGAAATGAATGAGCAGAGAAAAGAGACAGATGGAGATTAAAAAAATGAACAGCCTATAAATGACAAGATCTGCTAAAACTCTCATAGAGAAGACTGATTATCCATCACATCTAATCAGTCCAAATATAAAATCCCAGAACCTAACGTTAAAATGTTATTAAGTACTGTACTGTCACATGGAAGCTATAATTTATAGTCATTATATTGGTTGAGGAAATATACTGGTGCCAACTTGTGTCCGAAATGACAGGGATGATCATAATGACACCGATCTTTTCAAAGGAATGGTAGAAATATGAACACTTCTCTTACCGTATTATAACAGATAAATTACACAATTCATCATCATTCAAATGCATTGGACACAACACTATAGTAGCAAACTGTGGCAAATAACCTACAACCTTCTCCAAGAAAGGATGAGGTCAAAGCCGTCTTTTCTATCTTAGCACTAAACAACTTGCCGGCCATTTTTCTTCCAACATCAGTTCTTTGTCTGCAAAACCATTATCCAGGGGGAATAGTGAAGGCCCAACACAGTGCACTGCAGTACTGGGCAGGAACTCCAAGTACAAGCCGCTAGGCTTCACTTTCAGAAAGACCTTGGTCACCTGGCTTACACATTGTCAAAGGTGTCACTTAAATTAATAAGCGTGATGACTTGCATTACTTTCAAAACACCTACAAACCTTTAGAACGTGGAAGGAAATTTGAAAACATTCGGGTTTAAAAAATTAATACCTTAAAAATAATGCACATTTAAATATATCTGCACCAACCAAATTAAGACCAATTTGAGTAACTGCTCAGTACTCCTTTTTCTTATTCATTTCAAAGAGATTGCTAGTGCCTGTTCAGATGGACGGTTGTGAAACCTGGGGAAGTCAAGTATGTCCTGTTAGATACCATGAGGAGTTCATTAGTGGAGTGCAAGTATCGTGTGGTCATTATTTCCCAGTTAAAGGAGTTTGCAAGTAAATCTAATGGTACTAAGTGGAAATTATTCTGCATTGACTATCACAAGTTTTGCAAACTAGACTGCTAAAGAAACCACAACTAATTACTAGAACATGAAACATTTTGACACAATTGTCAGTAACACATTTCATCATCAGTCTGTGCATTGTCACCTTCTACTCAACTGGTTTCAACCCGTCCCAATACTTTATCTGATGTCAATCAGAAGATTTGTGAAAAGATTTTACAGTTCTATTTTTCACACAGAGCATTCACCAATAATGTAGCAGCTTCCTCCAAAGGGACAACATGATAAAGATTTTGAAAAAATATTGGTTTACTGGCAGCTGGAAGAATAAGTGACAGACTTTTATTATACATGCTGTTGCGAGCTGACTCATCTCAAATATTTTATTTAGTTTTATTTATACTTTAGCAATAAAACGCTGAGTGGGACCCTTGAGTCACACCACCCTCGCAACCTCACAACCTTATTTAATGCTAACCTGATCATGGGGCAATTTACAATGACCAATTAACCTACCTGGTATGCCTTTGGACTGTGGGAGGAAACTGGAGCACCCAGGGAAAACCCGGGCATTTTACAGGGAAGACAGACAGAGACTTCTTACAGAACAGCGCCAGTTTGAACTACAGAACGCTCTGAGCTGTAGTAAGAGTGGTGCTGACCACTATGCTACCGCAGCTCCCACTTCTCAGGATATTCCGCTAAGGAATACAAAGCCCTGTTATTGCCGGTTGTGGTAGGCAAGTTGAGAGCATTAGGATTAGCATTACATCTGAGGATATCACTATTACAGATTCAGGATAGTTCGCATTTTAACAAGGGATTAGCAGATTTTCCTCTGACTTGTACAATTTTAGTGGGGTGGACTGTCCCCTAACACTGTAGCAGGGTTTTTCCATTTGCCATGAATTCAGATGTATAGTAAGTTTAACCAAGAAGAAGACCATAATATATTACAGTAGGAATAAAACGGCAGGAGATATTATTGTCTATTGTACATCTATTATCCACTTGCACCACTCGTGTGCACATTGCAGAGTAGCTTACTGCATTAGGCAGTGATTTGAAAAAGATGTCGTGCACTACTTCTGCAAGACCCGGTATACCTAGTTATCTATTATATTATTTTATAATTATTGTCACATGCACTGATTTACAATGAAAAGATGTTTCCACTGCTGTTCATAGAGATCAAGTCATTACACAGTGTATTGAGCTGGTACAAGGTAAAACAATAACAGAATGCAGAATAAAATACAACAGTTACAGAGCAAGTGCAGTGCAGGTAGATAATAAAGTACAAGATCATAACAAGGTCAGTTGTGAGTTGAAGGGTTCATCATACTGTACTAGGGAACCATTCAATGGCCTTATAACAGCAGAACAGAAGCTATCTGTAAGCTTGATGGGCGTTCTTTCTGGCTTTTGTACCTTCTGCCTGATAGAAGAGGGGAGAGGAGAGAAGAGAGAATGTTTGGGATGGATGGGGTCTTTGATAGTGCTGGCTGTTTTACCAAGGCAACGAGAAGTAGAGACAGAATCTATAGAGAGGAGGTGGATTTCTGTGATGTACTTAGCTGGTTCACAACATTCAGCTGTTTATTGTGGTCACAGGCAGAGCAGTTTCCCTATCAAACTGTGAGGAATCTTTCCATGGTGCATCAATAGAAATTGTTAATGATTGCCAGGGACATGTCAAATTTCTTTAGCCAACAGAGGAAGTAGAGGAGTTGGTGAGCTCTCTTGGTCAAGGCATCTATGTGATTGGACCAGGACAGACAAGTGGTGATATTCATCTGAGATACTCGAGGTTCTCGTTGGTGAGCTCTCTTGGTCAAGGCATCTATGTGATTGGATTAGGACAGACAAGTGGTGATGTTCATCTGAGATACTTGAGGTTCTCAACCCTCTCAATCTCAGCACCATTGACGTAGACAGCAACAAGTACCTTGTCCCCCTTCCTGGGGCCAATGACCAGCTCCTTTGTTTTGCTGACGTCAAGTGGAAGGCTGTTGTCGTGATACCATCTGACATTACTTTGTAGATGGAGTTAGAAAAGAAACTGGCCACACAGTTATGAGTGTACAAGAAGTAGACTAGGGTGCTGAGGATGCAACTTTGTGGTGCACCAGTGTTTAGAATAATCAATAATTGTAGCAGAGGTCTTGCTGCCTATCCTTACTGATTGTGGTCTGTTGATCAAGAAGTTAAGGATCCAGTTGCAGAGAGAGCTGTTGACTCACAGGTCTCAGAGTTTAGCAATGAGCACAATACTGAAAATGGAGACATAAGTCAATAAACTATAGTCTAACATAGGTGTCTTTACAGTCTGAATGCTCTAGAGATCAGTGCTAAGAGATTACTTTCCTTTCACCATCACTTATTTCTTTGTAATCCATAAGGAAATAAATTCAGGTACCTTTAGAGACACCAATATTTTCAGGACCATCAACCTACTAAGCTTCCTTTAAGTTTCCAGAACACTGCGTTGCCCACTTTATTGGTGCATCCCCGGCTTTCTTTCTCTCAACAATGCTGTAAAATAGTTAGAAATTCAAATACACACGTGACATTAAGTGAAGAAAAGCTTATGCTGTTGAATCAGCATTCTTCCTATTAAAACTTTGTCCACAGATGCAGTCAGACTTTATAAAAAGACTCTACACTAAGTTTAAAAATAATTTTTGAAGTGATATTAACCAATAGTAACTATGACAGAAAAGTTAGTGTGCATTTGCAGCTGCTGGACAGAGCTGCTTTCACGACTTTATGAATGGAGATTCAGAGTAAGACACATTTTTCTATTCAGAGGCATCTGAAGTCCGTTATATACACAATGGCCTTCAGATGTCTCATTCAAAATTTTAAAACTTCAAATGCCTTTATCGTCATTCAAAACTTTAAAAACTGTCAAGATTAGAATCATAGGGTACATGACATTTTGAGTGCTACTTTTGGACTCCATTGACAGAACTTCTAAACTTCACTTACATTCACTAACAGGTGTATGTAACAAGTAATTTCTGGTTTGTACCGGTGGCTTCCAGGAAAGACTGGATGGCAACCGAGGAAGGTCGGTGACGCTGGAGAGACAGCTGACCTCAAGGAAAGACTGGCACAGGCTCACAAGAAGAAAGAGAAAAGGCGAGCGCAGTTTGTGAGAGATCCATTCAGCTTCACCAGGACTCTTCTTGGCCAACAAAAATCTGGTATACTATCCAGCTCAAAGCCAGAGGTAGAGGAGTTCCTGTGGGAGGCACACAGCGACCCACGGAGGGGTCAGGGACTAGGAACCAATCGGGCTGTGCGTAGACTGGAAAATCCATCAATTGAGCTGAATGTGAAAGAGCCTACATGGCAGGAAATCCAGGACATCATCCGGAAAGCTAAAGCATCAGCTGCCCCAGGCCCAAGTGGCATACCTTATAAGGTGTATAAGAAATGCCCAAAGCTTCTTCGGAGGCTGTGGAAGGTCATGAGAATGATCTGGGCCAAAGGTACTATTCCATCAAGTTGGAAATTGGCAGAGGGATGTTTTATTCCAAAGGAAGAGGTTTCTTCCACAATTGCCCAGTTTAGGACAATTTCTCTCCTGGATGTGGAATGTAAGATTTTCTCTTCTGTGCTCGCAAGAAGGCTGACTTCTTACATGACGCAGAACCGCTATATCAACATATCCTTCCAGAAAGGCGGTATTCCAGGCTTTTCGGGGTGTCTGGAACATACCTCAATGATTAGCCATTTGATTTGTGAGGCCAAGCAGAAAAAAGGTGACCTAACAGTTGTCTGGTTAGATCTTGCGAACGCCTACGGGTCTATTCCACATGAACTCATCCTAGAAGGACTCGACCACTACTACATCCCAGTGGCTATTCGAGACATGATCACCAGATACCTAGGAGGATTCAAACTCAGATTTACATCAGCCCATTTCACAACTAGTTGGCAGGACCTCCAGAAGGGGATTTCAACAGGGTGCACTATCTTCCCCACCCTATTTATTATGGGAATGAACCTCCTATTATCAGCAGCAGAAGATGTAACCCGCGGCCCAACACTGGAGTCGGGCATTGTTCAGCCGGCTCTACGAGGGTTCATGGATGACATCACTATAACAACTGTGTCACATGTCCAAGCAAGATGGGTATCGGAAACCCTGGGTAATGCAGCCACTTGGGCGAGGATGTCCTTCAAGGCCAAGAAGTCCAGGTGGATGGTGATCAGAAAGGGCAAAGTTACTAGCAAGTTTAGCCTCCAAGTTCAGGGAGAGGCCATCCCTTCCTTCGAAGATAACCCGATAAAATGCTTGGGGAAGTGGTTTAATGTGTCACTGACAGATGGTGCCAATGTCACCAATGCTGTGAAGCAGGCAGACAAATGGCTGAAGAAGATCGACAAATCCAGACTTCTGGGTAAATTCAAGACCTGGCTGTACCAATATGGCATTCTGCCCAGGCTTCTCTGGCTCTTCACACTTTTTGAGTTCCCCATGACTGTCGTAGAGGGCATCGAGAGGAAAACCAACAAGCACCTGCGGAGATGGTTGGGAGTTCCCCCAAGCTTCTCTTCAGTGGGCCTCTACATTTGTTCTGGGCAACTGCGCTTCCCCTGTCATCCGTTGTGGAGGAATTCAAGGTGGCAAAATGCAGAGCCTTATTAAGCTTGAAAGATTCCAATGATGCCTTGGTAAAGCAAACAGGCTTTTCAACCAGATCTGGGCGCAAGTGGGCAGCCAACGTGGCTGTGGAGGAGGTAGTGTGTTCTCTGAAGCTGCGAGATATCATCGGCATCCCCTGCGTCGGGCGGCAAGGCCTCGGCTCAATTCACTTCCAGCAGTGGGAAAACACAAGCATAAGGTACAGGCAAGACATGGTTCAGGCAGAAGTACGGATCCGTGAGGAAGAGAAGCAGATTTCAAGGGCAGCGGAACAAGGGCCCCAGGGTGCCTGGACAAAATGAGATCTGCCTAAGTGCAAGATCTCATGGGCAGAGATATGGAGACTGGAGCCCTTCCGTATTTCCTTCCTCTTGCGATCCGTGTATGACACCCTACCTTCACCATTACACCTGTACACATGGGGGATGAGAGAGGACCCGAACTGTAAGCTCTGTGGTCAAAAGGGGACACTGGCTCATATACTACCTGGGTGTAAAACAGCTCTAACTCAAGGACGGTATAGGTGGCGCCATGATAAGGTGCTTCTGGCTCTTGCTGACACACTACAGCGGGAGAGAAGCAAGAAGAGGACGGCTGGCATAGGTCTGAGGAAGGTCATCACCTTCATCAAAGAGGGAGCTAGGCCTTTCATAACCAAACAAGTAAAGCCCAATCTGCTGCTAATGGCCAGGTCCTGGGAGATGAGGGTCGATGTGGGAAGGAGGTTGCAGTTCCTGGATGTGGTGCACACAACCCGACACCCGGACATTGTACGGTGGTCAAGCGCAGACAAGAAAATAATTCTGGTTGAGCTGACTGTGCCGTGGGAGGAGGGATGGGAAGAGGCCTTGAAGTACCAGCCCTTAGTGCAGGAGTGTAAAGACAAGGGATGGCAGGCATGGTTGTTCCCTGTGGAGATCGGCTGCAGAGGTTTCCCAGCCAAATCAGCATGGCGGTTGTTGTCAGATCTGGGCCTGGACGAAAGGAGCAAAAAACAAGCAGCTCGTAGGATGGGGGAAGAGGCAGAACGAGCCTCTTGTTGGATTTAGTGTAGGCGAGAGGAGAGAAGCTGGAAGCCAGGAGCAGATGGGCAGTGATTTGGCCACCACTGCCAGCCCACCAACTGGAGAGTGTCGTGGTTAAGGGTCGAAACACTCAGTGAAGGTTGGGAACCACCTGATGACATCTGCTCCTGGCTGAAGGCTACGGTTACCTTATAAGGTAACTGGAGAATGCACCCTAACAGGTGTATGTAACAAGTTTAATTGCTTCTATAAAGGTTCAAAGGTTCATTTTATTATCAAAGTATGCAAGCAGAATACAACTCTGAGATTCGTCTTCTGCAGATAGCCATAAAATATAGAAAAACCATGGAGATCGTTAGGAGCCCCCCCCCCCGCACAGAAAAGGAACAAAACTTGTAAACCCCAAACCCCGGAACCTCTCCCTCGCACAAAAACTAACAGGTTGCCCAGCCAGACACAGTAGCTAAAATATCAAACCCCAACCCACCCCCCCAAACTCTTCCCACACAAAAAAGCAACAATAACATCAAACACCCAACCCCTCCTTCACCCAAAAAAAGTAACATATTGCCCATTCACCAGTCAGCAAGAAGAAAGAAAACACAGAGGAACTGAGCATAGAATTGATTAAGTGATACAATTACTGTGATACTTTTTGTACCTCTAAGAAAAGTTGAAGAGAGATACATATGCAGTATCCACAGGAAGACCTAAATACAGCAAGCCTTTGATTATGATCTGACAAAGTCAGTAAGCGATACACATGAAGCAATTACATATCGATGCCGGTAGGGAAATGTACCCTTTGGCATCAATATGTAATTTTAGATGTCTTGCTTGCAGCCTTATTAAATTAAACAATGCACAACGCGAGCACCTTGTAATGTAAATTGCCTTTAATTCAGCAAAATACCCCAAGGTGTCTCACAAATAATTTGTTGAGCCAAACAATAGATATTAGGTATATTGACCAAAGATTTATCAAAATAAATGGTTTCTTAGAGAAAAAAAAATCGGTAAAGATGAGGGGTAGATAAAATGAAAGGTTTTGGTGACAGAATTCTTATATGTCAGTTTTAGATGGTTTATGGCATTTCACCATTATTAGAGGGACAGGGAGCTATTGGAGATTATCAAAAGAGAGCAGAAAGCCAAAAGGGGAATTAAACAACAAGAAAAGGGATGGGATTACAACTATAGATAAATAGAATCATCCAAATATGAAGGTAGATTTAAATTAGCAAGCAAGCTAAACCAGGAGGGAAGATAGACAATGCTACGGCAATAGAGCCTTAAAATTAATTTTGTATTGTACTGAGTTACTTCATAGAAAGGAAAGGAAACAATCTTCTTGAATAGTAATTTCTGGATATGTCTGTTCAAAGCTTAGTATCTTAACGTTATCTGTGGCAGGTGCCGAGCATTGCTACGTTAGTTAACTTTGTGTCATCTGCCTCAAATATCAAGTGAACATGTTGTGTGAATACTTAAAGCAGAGAGCTTCACTGTTTCTGTAGAAAGCTTTAAAAGAATTTTCAGACAACTGCCAGAGTTCTCTGTAAGAAATGGTAATATTTAACTCCCATCTGTACTTAAAATTAATTATCAGGCAACTGTAACATTAAACAATAATTATGTAATAAATAATATATTTTTCAGATATATAAAAATCTGCACTTAGTATACTGCATTCATTTTAAACATTGTAGGAAAACTTTGGTAAACTTTTCTGTGAGGAATTTATGTAAATCAAAGGCAGACTATAATTTGACTCTGATTTAGATTGTGTCAACGACAGGAATCAGAATTAGAATCCGGTTTTATTTCACTGGCATATGTCATGAAATTCACAGTGTTGTGGTAGCAGTACATTGCAACACATAATAATTTAAAAGAAAATTATAAATTATAATAAGAAATATAATTGTGTATGTATATATATATTGAAAATTGAAAATACACGTGGACTAGGATGTTAACTGTCCTGTGCTATCACCAGTGGGATTATCAGTTTATCTGCCATCTGTCTTCGGGAGTTTCAGCCCGCTTATGATCAAGACTCCCTTGAGGTGGTGGGCCAGCAGTTTAATATATATATAAATTTATATATACGTATATAAATTAGCAGTGCAAAAAGAAGGCAAAGAAAGAAAAAGAAAAAAAAAAGTGAGGTAGTGTATATGGGTTCACCGTCCATTCAGAAATCTGATGCTGGAAGGGAAGAAGCTTTTCCTAAAGCAATGAGTGTGTGTCTTTGAGCTCCTATAATTCCTCCTTGATGGTAACAATGAGAAGAGGCCATGTTCTGGGTGAAGGGGACCCTTATGACGAATGCCACCTTTTTGAGGCAATACCTTTCAAGGATGTTGTCGATGCTGGGAAGGTGAATGCCCAAGGTGGAACTGGCTGAGTTTGCAACTTTCTGCATCTTTTTCCAATTCTGTGCAGTGCCCACCCCCAATACCAGACAGTGATCCAACCAGGAGACAACACTGCAGTCTGTATTGGTCAGCAGAAAATGGATGGTCATAGAGCTGGGTGGAGGGGTGGGAAGGTGCTGTATTATAGGGAGTGGTAAGAATCATGTTCATTATTGAAAGAGGAATGCCCCATTTAACAAATTAACTATGACAGAAATATTAAGATTTCTGCTCATTATCACACTGATTAGAGTGTTCCAGCATTCATAATACTTTCAAAGATAGAGAAAGCAAGTAGACTTTATGGGAAGAAATCAAAGATGATGGCATTAACATAATAGACTTGTTTTTAACTGACAATAATGCTTTGTGCAAAAATTAACTTAAATGCAAAGACACCCTCTACTGTGGAGAGCTGGAATTACAACACAGATAGCTTTATTGCATTACTGGACACAAATAGTATTTTAAATCTCTGCTACATTAACCAGGGTGCTTTTGGCAAACAATAATTTTAATTCACTTATTTTTTTCACAACACTCATAAAGAGTTTATTCAATGTGTCTTGTTAGAGTAACAGCATTCACGCCATTACAATTGTGTTGAAGTAAAAGCAACAAAGATTTCACCCTCCCGAAAGGGAGTAGTATGCAACTGGAATATACGTTGACGATTTGGACATACCTTTCTAAACCACTGTGGTCAGAAATGTATGCTATACGTACCCAGAATTCTCACACTACTGAACCCCCCGATCTTTGCCTTTGCTCTATCCTGACTTGAGTATTACCATGATCATTATCATGATTATTACCATGACATAGGTAGGAAGAGGGAAGAGGTCCTGAAAGGAGAATATAGGGAGTTAGGAAGGGAGTTGAGAAAAAGGACCGCAAAGGTAGTCATCTCGGGATTACTGCCTGTGCTATGCGACAGTGAGAGTAGGAATGGGATGAGGTGGAGGATAAATGTGTGGCTGAGGGATTGGAACAGGGGGCAGGGATTCAGGTTTTTGGATCATTGGGACCTCTTTTGGCGCAGGTATGACCTGTTCAAAAAGGACGGGTTACACTTGAATCCGAGGGGGACCAATATCCTGGCGGGGAGATTTGCGAGGGCTACTGAGGTGACTTTAAACTAGAATGGCTGGGGGGTGGGAATCAAATTAAAGAGACTAGGAGAGAGGAGGTTAGTTCACAACAGGGGGATAGGAACAAGTGCAGAGAGACAGAGGGATGTAAAATGAGGGTAGAAGCAAAAAGTAGTAGGTGAAAAGTAGAAGTGGCAGGCCGGCAAATCCAGGGCAAAAATCAAAAAGGGCCACTTTTTAACATAATTGTATAAGGGCTAAGAGTGTTGTAAAAGCGAGCCTGAAGGCTTTGTGTGTCAATGCAAGGAGCATTCGTAACAAGGTGGATAAATTAAATGTGCAGATTGTTATTAATGAATATGATATAGTTGGGATCACAGAGACATGGCTCCAGGGTGACCAGGGATGAGAGCTCAACATTCAGGGATATTCAATATTCAGGAGGGATAGACATGAAGGAAGGGGAGGTGGGGTGGCGTTGCTGGTTAAAGAAGAGATTAACGCAATAGAAAGGAAGGACATAAGCCGGGAAGATGTGGAATCGATATGGGTAGAGCTGCGTAACACTAAGGGGCAGAAGACGCTGGTGGGAGTTGTGTACAGGCCACCTAACAGTAGTAGTGAGGTTGGGGATGGTATTAAACAGGAAATTAGAAATGTGTACAATAAAGGAACAGCAGTTATAATGGGTGACTTCAATCTACATATAGATTGGGTGAACTAAATTGGTAAGAGTGCTGAGGAAGAGGATTTCTTGGAATGTATGCGGGATGGTTTTTTGAACCAACATGTCGAGGAACCAACTAGAGAGCAGGCTATTCTAGGCTGGGTATTGAGCAATGAGGAAGGGTGAATTAGCAATCTTGTCATGAGAGGCCCCTTGGGTAAGAGTGACCACAATATGGTGGAATTCATTATTAAGATGGAGAGTGATATAGTTAATTCAGAAACAAAGGTTCTGAACTTAAAGAAGGGTAACTTTGAAGGTATGAGATGTGAATTAGCTAAAATAGATTGGCAAATGACACTTAAAGGGTTGACTGTGGATATGCAATGGCAAGCATTTAAAGGTTGTATGGATGAACTACAACAATTGTTCATCCCAGTTTGGCAAAAGAATAAATCAAGGAAGGTAGTGCACCTGTAGCTGACAAGGGAAATTAGGGATAGTATCAATTCCAAAGAAGAAGCATACAAATTAGGCAGAAAAAGTGGCTCACCTGAGGACTGGGAGAAACTCAGAGTCCAGCAGAGGAGGACAAACGGCTTAATTAGGAAGGGGAAAAAAGATTATGAGAGAAAACTGGCAGGGAACATAAAAACTGACTGTAAAAGCTTTTATAGATATGTGAAAAGAAAAAGATTGGTTAAGACAAATGTAGGTCTCCTACAGACAGAAACAGGTGAATTGATTATGGGGAGCAAGGACATGGCAGACCAATTGAATAATTACTTTGGTTCTGTCTTCACTAAGGAGGACATAAATAATCTTCCGGAAATAGTAGGGGACAGAGGTTCCAGTGAGATGGAGGAACTGAGGGAAATACATGTTAGTTGGGAAGTGGTGTTAGGTAAATTAAAGGGATTAAAGGCAGATAAATCCCCAGGGCCAGATGGTCTGCATCCCAGAGTGCTTAAGGAAGTAGCCCAAGAAATAGTGGATGCATTACTGATAATTTTTCAAAACTCTTTGGATTCTGGACTAGTTCCTGAGGATTGGAGGGTGGCTAATGTAACCTCACTTTTTAAAAAAGGAGGGAGAGAGAAATCAGGGAATTATAGACCGGTTAGCCTGACATCAGTGGTGGGGAAAATGCTAGAG
The DNA here is from genome assembly GCF_963921235.1 of Mobula hypostoma. NCBI lineage: Eukaryota > Metazoa > Chordata > Chondrichthyes > Myliobatiformes > Myliobatidae > Mobula > Mobula hypostoma. The sequence goes on from NC_086111.1 coordinate 46,756,211, forward strand.
TCAGTTATCAAAGATGTGATAACAGCACATTTGGAAAGCGGTGAAATCATCGGACAAAGTCAGTATGGATTTCTGAAGGGAAAATCATGTCTGATGAATCTCACAGAATTTTTTGAGGATGTAACTAGTAGAGTGGATAGGGGAGAACCAGTGGATGGGGTATATTTGGATTTTCAAAAGGCTTTTGACAAAGTCCCGCACAGGAGATGAGTGTGCAAAATTAAAGCACACAGTATTGGGGTTAAGGTATTGATGTGGATAGAGAATTGGTTGGCAGACAGGAAGCAAAGAGTGGGAATAAACGGGACCTTTTCAGAATGGCAAGCAGTGACTAGTGGGGTACCGCAAGGTTCAGTGCTGGGACCCCAGTTGTTTACAATATATATTAATGACTTAGATGAGGGAATTAAATGCAGCATCTCCAAGTTTGCGGATGACACGAAGCTGGGCGGCAGTGTTAGCTGTGAGGAGGATGTTAAGAGGATGCAGGGTGACTTGGATAGGTTAGGTGAGTGGGCAAATTCATGGCAGATGCAATTTAATGTGGATAAATGTGAGGTTATCCACTTTGGTGGCAAAAACAGGAAAACAGATCATTATCTGAATGGTGGCCGATTAGGAAAAGGGGAGGTGCAACGAGACCTGGGTGTCATTATACACCAGTCATTGAAAGTGGGCATGCAGGTACAGCAGGCGGTGAAAAAGGCGAATGGTATGCTGGCATTTATAGCGAGAGGATTCGAGTACAGGAGCAGGGAGGTACTACTGCAGTTGTACAAGGCCTTGGTGAGACCACACCTGGAGTATTGTGTGCAGTTTTGGTCCCCAAATCTGAGGAAAGACATCCTTGCCATAGAGGGAGTACAAAGAAGGTTCACCAGATTGATTCCTGGGATGGCAGGACTTTCATATGATGAAAGACTGGAGCGACTAGGCTTATACTCATTGGAATTTAGAAGATTGAGGGGGGATCTTATTGAAACATATAAAATCCTAAAGGGATTGGACAGGCTAGATGCAGGAAGATTGTTCTTGTTGTTGGGGAAGTCCAGAACGAGGGGTCACAGTTTGAGGATAAAGGGGAAGCCTTTTAGGACCGAGATTAGGAAAAAAATCTTCACACAGAGAGTGGTGAATCTGTGGAATTCTCTGCCACAGGAAACAGATGAGGCCGGTTCATTGGCTATATTTAAGAGGGAGTTAGATATGGCCCTTGTGGCTAAAGGGATCAGGGGGTATGGAGGGAAGGCTGGTACAGAGTTCGAAATTGGATGATCAGCCATGATCATACTGAATGGCGGTGCAGGCTCGAAGGGCCGAATGGCCTACTCCTGCACCTATTTTCTATGTTTCTATCTTCCAATCAGACTTCCATGTACATTCATTAAACTTAACCTTATTCAAAGCTATATGGTCCATGCCTACAGCTGGATATTGCACACGGCAGAAGTTAATATCTATGGTGATTTCAGATGTTAAAAATGACAGTAGTAACCGAACAATGGGCCCCAATTCAAACCTATACATATCGTTACAACACGAGACATATTAACACCAATTAGTTCCCAGAGTTCATTCTTCCACAGTGACATGCTGTACCTAACCTATTTGAAATATATAAAAACTGGAGCTTATCAAAATTATGGAACATTTAAAGTTCAAAGTAAGTTTATTATTAAAGTATGTATGTGTCACCATTTACTACCTTGTGATTTATGTTCTTGTGGGCATTTGCAGAAGATCGAAGAAATACAATAGAATCAATGAAAGACTACATGCAAACAAAGACTGACAAACAACCAACATTCAAAAGAAGATAGAGTGCAAATAGAAAAATTAAAAAATAATAAATAAATAGATATAGATAAACAAATAAATAAACAGTTAGAGATTTGTAGAGTCCCTGAAGTGAGTCCATAGGCTGTGGAATCGGTTCAGTGCTGAGATGAGTGAAGTTATCCATGTTGGTTCAGGAGCCTGATAGTTGAAGAGTAATAACTATTCCTGAACCTGGTGGTGTTGGACCTAAGGCTTCTGTACCTCTTTACTGAGGAGTGAAGAGTGTAAGAAGAGAGCATGGCCTGAATTGTGGGGCCCTTGATGATGGATACTGTTCTCTTGCGGCAGCGCTCCTTTTATATGTGCTCAGTGGTGGGGAGAGTTTTGCGTGTGATGGACTGGGCTGCATCCACCACTTTATGTAGGCTTTTCCATTCTTGGGCATTGGTGTTTTCATACCAGGTTGTGATGCAACCAGTCAGGATACTCTACACTGTGTATCTAAGGGAGTTCATCAAAGTATTAGATGACTTAGGCATGTGTCAAAGTATTAAATTTTAGTCAAGATGGCCAACAGCGACATCTTGCAGACAGCTCACAAAACAAGCAGATACTTCAGTAGATGCACTTTTTCAGAATTGTGATCACTGCAGTCTGCAGCCTGTAATTGCTCTTTTAATGATGTTCTTTTGGACTAACTAAACACTCTGGTGCTTTTGTGACCGCTTGGGAGATTTGGCAAACTAGACTCTTGACAGTACAGGTGCGGCCAGGGCAGCCATTAATGGGGACAGATGCTGCGTTGAGGCCTGCTGGCGGAATGCAAACTCATAGTCGGCCCCGTTACTCCACACGGATTAAAATGCCAAGCAAGTTTAAAATCATTGAGGATGAGAGTGGAAAGCAAACAGGTGTTACGTGCCATCTGCCTGTGTTTGACCAGTCTGCCTCTCTCCTCGCTGCTCCTTCGCGTGGGAGGTGCAGGAGTCTTGGGTCCCGTGCTGCCAGGTTTGGGAGCAGTTGTTGCCCAGCAGCCATCAACATTGATGGGCTCGGCAGCTGTGGGCTCATTTTGGGGACTCTGCAGTTTCTCCCCCTCCCCCTCCCACTTTTAAATCTCTTTCTAGCTCTTTCTCCAGTTAGTCCTGACGAAAGGTCTCGGCCTGAAACGTTGGCTGTACCTCCTCCTAGAGATGCTGCCTGGCCTGCTGCGTTCACCAGCAACTTTGATGTGTGTTCCATGTTCCATGTACCATGTACTTTTTTTGGTTTTTTGTTTGCTATTTGCACAATTTGATCAAGGTGACACGGCTGAGGGTGAGGGACGAACCAATATTCAGTTTACTACTCTATGAGGTTTACTCGTTTCTGCACTAAACTAACTCTGCAGTTATGACTTCCAACCATTGGCACTCGCCTCAGCGCTGAACTGGTTCCGTGGCAGTGGACTCTGCAGTTAATGTTCTGTGTGTTATTTGATTACTTTTTTATTGTTTTGCTTGATTTGTTTCATTTTGCACATGTGGTATTTGATGGCCTTTGTTGCGTGTTTTTATTAAATAAGTTCTATTGTGTTTCTTTTGTATTGTGGCTGCCTGCGAATCAACGAATCTCAAGATTGTATACAGAACACACTTTGATACTTTGAACTTTGACATGCTGAATCTGTGCAAACTTCTGAGAAAGTACAGACACTTTTGTTGTTCTTTGTAATGGCACTTATATGCTGGTCCCAGGACAAATCCTCTAGTATGATAACGCCAAGGAATTTAAAGTTACTGACTCACTCCACCACCAATCCCTAATGATAAATGGATCAAGTACCTCTAGTTTCTTCTTCCTGGGGTCATATAGTAATAGACAAACACAGCAGAGAAACAGACCCTTCGGCCCATCTAGTCCATGTCAAAATACTTAAACCTGCTTCTCCCATCGACCTGCACCTGGACCATTGCCCTCCATACCCCTGCCATATGTATCTGTCCAAACTTTGTTTATATGTTGAAATTGAGCTTGAATGCACCGCTTGCGCTGGCAGCTCGTTCCACACTTTCACGACCCTCTGAGTGAAGAAGTTTTCCCTCATGTTCCCCTTAAACTTTCCAGCTCTCACACTTAACTCATGACCTTTGGTTGTAGTCCCACCCAACCTCAGTGGAAAAAGCCTGCTTGCATTTGCCTTATCTATACTCCTCATAATTTTTTTTATACATCTATCAAATCTTCCCTCAACCTTCTACATTTTTTTGTCATTTATTCTAAGGATAAAGTCACACTTATTCAATCTTTCCTTAGATCCTCTCCTCCAAACAACATCATTGTAAATTTTCTCTGTACTCTTTCAACCTCATTTACATCTTTCCTGTAGGTAGGTGACCAAAACTGCACAGAATACTCCAAATTGGGCCTCACTAACTTCTTATACAACTTCAACATAACATCCCATCTCCTGTACTCAATGCATTGATTTATGAAGGCCAATATGCCAAAAGCTTTCTTTACGACCCTACCTACCTATGCCGTCACTTTCAATGAATTGTGGACTTGTATTCTCAGATCCCTTTGTTCTATCACACTCTTCAGTGCCCTACCGTTCACTGGGTAAGAACTTCTCTAGATGGTCCTACAGAAGTGCAACAACTCACACTTTTCTGCATTAAATTCCACCTGCTATTTTTCAGCCCTTTTTTCCAACTGGTCCAGATCCCACTGCAAGCTCTGATAGTTTTCCTAGCTCTCCACCAGACAATAATCAGCTCTTTGGTTTTGCTGATGTTGAGTGAGAGGTTATTGTTGAAGCACCATTCAGCCAGATTTTCATTCTCCTTCCTATAAGCCAATGCATAACCACCTTTGACATAGCCAACAGCAGTGGTCTCATCAGCAAACTTACGTATGGCACTGGAGCTGTACTTAGCCTCATGTCACAGGTATAAAATGAGTACAGCAGGGGGCTAAGCTCACAGCCTTGTAGTACACCTGTGCTGGTGGTGATTGTGGAGGAGATGTTGTTGTCAATCGGAACTGACTGGGGTCTGCAAGTGAGGAAATCAAGGATCCAGTTACACAAGGAGGTATTGGGACCTAGGTCTTGGAGCTTATGGATTAGTTTTGAGGGAATGATTGTGTTGAATGCTGAGCTGACACTTACCGTCCACTTTACAAATGACATTATTCAAATATCAGCCTTAATGTTCCACAATAATTTGCAGGAGGGAGGAGAAGATGGCGACGCGACGCAGCATGCACGGCCATTCCGAATGAATATCGATTATGTGTAAATAGGGGCCGTGCACAATCCAGATTTGATGGAGACAGCCGTGAGAAGTGCAGAGGAACATCTGGAGTAACTTCTAAAATGCCTGCTTTGCTGCTGCTGCTACTGTGCAATCGAGAGTCTCCAGAGACGAAGGCCCCAAATCCTCAGCTTTGCGTATCGCCTGTTGCCAGGGCCGGGGTCGAAGCGCTCAGCAGAGATGGTGCTCGGTGCTCGGTGTCGAAGAGGTGGTCGGAGGCTCGGAGTTTTCGGACGGACTCGGAGTCGGACTATGGTCGGATGCTTCCAGGATGCTGCATCAGCAAGTTGGCGGCGCTGGAGGTTTACTGTCTGCGTGAGATGATGGGACTTTCGAGAGACTCTGAGACATTTACTGTGCCATGGTCTGTTCTTATCAAATTACGTATTGCTTTGCACTATTGTAACTATATATTATAATTATGTGGTTTTTGTTAGTTTTTAAGTCGGTTTGTCATATGTTTTCGTGTTATCATTCTGGAAAAACATTGTATCATTTCTTAATGCATGCATTACTAAATGACAATAAGAGGGGACTGTGTGTCCTCATAATCAGAATATCCAGGTCTGTAAGATATTTCACTCTTAAAGTGCGTCCCAAACATTAAATCCTTCAATAATATTTTAAAACAAATTTTGTCAATATTTTAATTTTTAAGCTGCAAATTCAAACTCTCCCAAATTTCTACTACGTGAGGGCTAAGTCTCATTAATTTGTAAAATGTTAAAGGATATTATTTCCATGATTAGTTTAATTACTGACTTGGAAAATGCAGCAAAGGTGTAGGCCATGAATCCTAAATGAGTTACTATGGGCAAAATCAGTTAGAATTTAATAGAATTCTAAGGATTGGCACAAGGACTGACTTTTGGTTTATGCATGAGAATCACGTGGACTGGCAGTGCTACAGCTCAGGCTTCCTGTGATAAATGGTCAGTGAACATAACACAAAAGCACACTTAAAGGGAAAAAAAAGATAATTTGCCATTTCAAACAGAGTGTGAATATTTCGTTTCAAGTAAAGCCCTGTGCAAGGTAACAGGAACTTCACCAGGAAGTATCTGCAACATATTGATGATAGTCGAGTTTAATTATCCTGTGCCATCTGGTGATCCGTGTCTTTTGTGTAAATCTGACAATCCATTGACATGGAATCTAAATATTGCATGAATTGTTCCACTATTATCCACACAGTCAATATTGTTTGTAATACAGGGAATAGAGATGAGCCTACAACCAAAACAGTTGCAAATAAATTGAACTAAGATAATACTCCACTAGAATGGGAAAATATTTTTCAGAAATGAAACTGCCTATTTTATTTTATTCCCTTGTGTATATATAAAAATGGTAGAAAAGCTGCTCCTCCCTCCCTATCATCCTCAACATGGGTGCCCCCCAGGGCTGAGTACTGATCCCACTGCTGTACACTGCCCCCACATATGAGCGCATGGCCAAGGACCCAAGTAAAGACGTTCTCAAGTTCGGCAATAATACGACAGTGGCGAGGCTCATCACCAGCAACGAGAGGAAGTGGAAGAGCTTGAGGCCTGCTGCCAGGCAGATAACTTCTTTCTCAATGTTAATAAGACAAAGAAAATGGTTATTGACCTCAGGAGAACTCACACCACACAAACACACCCCTCTTTATGTCGTTGGCACAGCAGCAGAAACAGCAAGCAATTCCACACTCCTGGGGGAGCACATCTCACACAACCTTTCATGGCTCCAGAACACATACTGCAGAATCAAGAAAGCTCACCAATTCCTCTACTCTCTGATGAGGCTGAAGAGAGAGAGACTATGGACATCAATACTCAAGACCTTCGACAGATGCGTAGTACAGAGCATCCTATCATGCTGCATCACTACATAGTAAGGAAACTGCACCCCGGTGGACAAGAAGGCTCTACAATGGGTAGTCAAAACAGCGCAACACATCACTAGCAGCAGCTTACCCATCACCAAGGACATATTGATGATCGAAAAGGCGCAATAGCGCCTTTATTTCCCGCGGAGCATGAAGAAAGCTCACCTCTGTCCCAGGATACTGACGGACTTTTACCGCTGTACCATTGAGAGCATAGTAACCAACTGCATCTCAGTGTGGTATGGCAATTGTCCCGTATCGGACCGCAAAGCACTCCAGCGCGTGGTGAAAACTGCCCAGCGGATTATCAGCACCCAATTGCCCAGCAGATTATTGGCACCCAATTGCCCACCATTGAGAATATCTACCATAAATGCTGCCTGGGCAGGGCAAAAAGCATTTTTGGGGATGCATCTCGCCCTAACCATGGACTTTTTACTCTCCTCCTATCTGGTAGGCGCTACAGGAGCCTCCGCTCCCGCACCAGCAGGCACAGGAAGAGCTTCTTCCCTGAGGCTGTGACACTGCTGAACCTCTCATCACAGCGCTAAGCAGTATTGCATCTGTATTGTACAGTCTCAGTACTTTTATATTTGTGTGCTGTAGCACTTTTTTTATTTGCAGTTATTTTGTAAATAACACTATTCTTTGCATTTCTGGTCAGATGCTAAGTGCATTTTATCGGCTTTGTATCTGTTCTTGGCACAATGACAATAAGGTTGAATCTAATCTGATCTAATCTAATATGTACAGAAATGTGCCAGAAAGAGGCCAGCATGAAGGTTAATGGACTGTTTGTCCCATTTCTATCAGGGCAGAGGCTACATAGCATCCACACCAGGACCGCCAGTTCAGAAATAGTTACTTTCCCAAGCAGTAAGGCTAATCAATCCACTAACCCACCCCACCATACCCCCTCCCATCACCACTACTTTACATGAGAAAGTCTGAGGATGTTGGAAATCCAAAGCAATGCACAGACAATGCTGGAGGAATACAGCAAGTCAGGCAGCATCCATGGAAATGAACAAACAGTTGACGTTTTGGGCCGAGACCCTTCTTCATGACTGAAAAGGAAGACCAGAAGACCATAAGATACAGGCGCAGAGTAAGCCACTTGGCCCATCAAGTTTGCTCTACCATTACGTCAAGGCTGATCCATTTCCCTCTCAACCCCAATCTCCTGCCTTCTCAGCCATATCTCTTCAGGTCCTGACCAATCAAGAATCTATCTCTAATCTGTCTCAATTCACCCAATGACTTGGCCTCCACAGCCACCTGTGACAACGAATTCCACAGATTCACCACTCTCTTGCTAAAGAAATTCCTCTCATCTCCATTCTAAATGGACTTTCCTCTATACTGAGGCTGTGTCCTCTAGTCTTAGACTGCCCACCATGGGAAACATCCTCCCCACATCTACTGTATCAAGGTCTTTCTGTCATGAACCCTGTGGCTTGCCACAGAGATTGAGCTTTTAGGGTTTTTGAGTACCCGTACTTACTAATCAATATCTTAATTAGAGTTGTTAAGCCCTTGTGTTTTCCATTTAATCTTGTCAAGTTAATTGCAGCTGCCACATGTTTCCCCATATTCTATGACTATTTACACAGGTCTCCCATTCAGTGCATTTGTGGGATCATTGTGTCGGAGAAAATCAATTGTCTTGTGGTGTCACTCAGTTGCTCCCCTGTAGCTCTGTTGGTATTTCAATGTCTAAGTTCTTCCTGGGGATCCTGCCATTCCTCTGCTCCTGGTTCAAGTCGTGAGACTGCCGTCCACAGCTCTGGGTTGAGTAGGCGCCAGTGACCTCCGTGGCAGAGAAAGCCTCCCGTTCCTCTGAACCTGGGCCCAGTCCTTCGAGAGCGCACCATAACACTTTCAACACTGGATAGGGTTCAATGAAATCCACCTCCCCCTTCTTCAGAATTCCAGAGTGTTTGATGGCCCAGAGCTATTAAACACTCCTCATATAATAAGTCTTTCAATATCATAACCATTTTCATGAACCCCTTTGAATCCTCTCCAATGTCAGTACATCCTTTCTTATATAAGGTACCCAAAACTGCTCATGATACTTCAAGTGAGGCCTCACCAGTGCCTTAATAAGCCTTAACAGTATGTCCTTGCATCCAATCTAGTTTTATTTCAGTGGTGTCCTTTACCAGGCAATCCCATAAGCCACTGGCTCGGCACAGTGGCTTTCAAAATGACTACAGGATTGACTTTGACGGCACAAAACTATTATGCCGCACTAATAGATTTTGGGACCGCCTGATAAGGGAAACCATTGAAATAAAACTACAGGAAAATAATTTTAACAAAGACAAAGGTCTTGCTCTAAGTAAGAACTGGAATTTGATTGTAAACAAGGTGGGAGAACGGAAACCTGTTTGGATGAGGACTAACTAATCAGGACAGATGGACTACAGGGGTATAAGTACCACAGGACTAGAGTTGCCCAGGTATCATCCCCAATAAAGATGGCAGAGTTTGTCATCAAAACGTCAGTTATAATCGATGTCTGTACCCGATTGGAAACCTGAGAAGAGTTTATTCGACACTGATACTGATACAGATTTTGAACCCTTTATATCAAGACAGCCTCATCTGATAACTCAGTCTGAGTTAATTGACCTGGTCAGAGACTTGGGTTTATCAAAGGCAAAAGTGGGATTACTGGGTTCAAGACTGAAAGGATGGAATCTGCTGTCACTAGGCAAACATTTCCTTAAAGGATTTTGATATTTGGAACTGATGTTTCCCAGAATAACTGGCACTAAGATTAAGGAGGGCATTTTTGTCAGTCCACAAATCAAACAGATCATCAGTGACAGGCAGTTCGAAGGACATCTAGTGAGACTGGAGACTGAAGTCCAACTTGTCACTAAAGATTCATTATCTGATTTCCCATTTAAACTTCTTCCCTGCAAGACTTGGTGCTGTCAGTGATGAGCATGGTGAAAGGTTTTGCCAGGGCATTGTGGTCATAGAGAAATGGTATCAGGGCAACTAGAATCCACCAATGCTGGCTGACTTTGTTGCACACTTAAGCAAGAAGCCTTAGACACTGAGTACAAATGAAAATCATCAACAGAACATCTTTAGCTTAGCTGAACTATTGCAAAGCGTCAGCACTGTTATGCAATTAAACGCATTATATTCAATAAAATATTAATTTCATTTTTCTTCAAATTCCTATGAGACACAAATAGTCTGAGATTATATTTGTGTTCAGCTTCAGATGCTCTATCAGAACCAGAAAAGATTTCTGAAGAAACAACACATTTGAAAAAAATTGTTAAGCAGTGTCAAAGGCCTTCTGAAATCCTAAGTACACAATATCCACCAATTTTCTTTTGTCTATCCTGCTTGTTACTTCCCCAGTGAATTCTAACATATTTGTCAGACAAGATTTTCCCATGAGGAAATTATGCAGACTACAGCCTATTTTATCATATACCTCCAAGTACCCTGCGACCACATCATTAACAATCAACTCCAACATCTTCTCAACACTGCGGTCACAGTGACTGAACTATAATTTGCTTTCTTGTGTTTCTCTCCCTCCTTAAACTGTTGGGTGACATTTGCAATTTTCCAGTCCTCTGGAACCATGCCAGAATCCATAGATTCTTGAAAAATCATTACTAATGCCTCCACAATCTCTTCAGCCACCTCCTTCAGAACCACGAGGTGTAGACCATCTGGTCCAGGTGATTTATCTACCTTCATACCATTCTGTTTCCCAAGCACATTCTCCCTAGTAATGGCAACTTCACTAACTACTACCCCCTGACACACTCAAACTTTCAGCTTACTGCTAGTGTCTTCTACAGTGAAGACTGATGCACAATACTTATTCAATTAATCCACTATTTCCTTGCCCCCCCCCCATTACTACCTCTCCAGCATCATTTTCCAGTGGCCCTACATCTACTCTTGCCTCTCTTTTATACTTTATATATATCTGAAGAGACTTCTGGTATCCTCTTTAATATTGTTGGCTAGCTCACCTTCGCATTTCAACTCTTCCTTCTTATGACATTTTCTTACTTGACTTCTGTGGTATTTAATAGCTTCCCAATCCTCTAACTTCCCACTAATTTTTATTCTATTATATGCCCTCCCTTTTTTTTACTTATTTTAATTCAATTTTCAAATTTGGTTACATAGAATAATATCTACCCTCCCCCATCCCCTTAACCCTTCCCCCGTAACACACTCCTACCTAAAAAAAAGAAAAAAAAACAGAAAAGAAAGAAATAAAGAAAGACTGCCTGGATATTGGAAGGTCTCCACATGCTCCGTGGGATTTGAAATAAATTTAATATATGTATTTGTTTCTTTCCTCAGAGGGCCAACATCTTTATCATCGGAGCAGCTATATATACAATCCTATCTTTTGTAAATAAGGGTGCTAAGTACTCAAAAATGTATCATATTTATTCCTTAAATTATAAGTAATTTTTTTCAAGTGGAATACAGCTAAAGATTTCATTCTTCCAATGATCCATACTTAAATATGAATCTTAAATATGAATTTCCAAGTAACTGCAATAGCCTTTTTGGATACTGCCAATGCAATTTTTATAAATTCTTTCTGATATTTATTCAATTTAAGTTTCAGTTTTATCCCTTCAATGTCACCTAATAAAAATAATATTGGGTTATGTGGAAGTTGTGTTCCAATATGCCCTCTCTTTGACTTTATGTTAGCTTTGATTTCTCTTGTCAGCCACTGTTGTATCAACCTGCCTTTAGAATATTTCTTCTTCTTTGGAAGGTATCTATCCTGCACCTTCCAATTTGCTCCCAGAAACTCCAGCCATTGCTGCAATACCATCATCCCTACTAGTATTCCCTTCCAATCAATTTTGGCCAGCTCCTCTCTCATGCCTCTGTAATTTCCTTGACTCCACTGTAATACTGATATATCTGACTTTAGCTTCGCCTTCTCAAACTACAGGGTGAATTCTATCATATTATGATCACTGCTTCCTAATGGTTCCTTTAATTTAAAGCCATCTCGTAGGCATTCTACAAATTCATCCTCTTGGGATCTAGCACCAATCTGATTTTCCCAATCCATCTGCATATTGAAATCCCCCATAATAATCAAAACATTGCCCTTTTAACATACATTTTCTATCACCCATTGTAATTTGTAAATCAAATCTTTGCTACTGTTTGGAGACCTGTATGTAATTCCCATCAGCGTCTTTTTATCCTTGCATTTTCTTAGCTCAACCCACAACGATTCTACACCTTCCAATTCTTTTTTTGCCACCCCACTCCTTCTGCCTACCTGCCTGTCCTTTCAATACAATGCATATCCTTGGACGTTAAGCTCCTTTCTGCCACAATTCGGTGATGCTCACAATGTCATATGTGCCAATCTGTAACTGTGCTACAAGTTCATTTACCTTATTCCAAATATGTGTGCATTCAGATGTAATAATTCAGTCCTGTATTCATCACTCTTTTTGAATTTGTTCTTCTTTTACATTGCATCTCATCCTGTTGACTGCTATTTTGCCCTATCATTAGCCCCTCCTTGCTAGCAGTCTCACTATACATTGCCTCTGTTTGTAAACCAGCTGCCCTTTCCTCAGCCCTATCACTCCAATTCCCAACCCACTGCCTAATTAGTTTAAACCCTCCCAAACAGCTCTTGCAAACCTACCCGTAAGGATATTGGTCACCCTTGGGTTCAGGTGCAGCCCGTCTCTTTTGTACCTTCCCTGAATAGATCCCAGTGGTCCAGAAGTCTGAACCACATCCCCTGCACCAATTTCTCAGTCACACAGTCATCTGCCAAACCATCCTATTCTTACCCTCACTAGTGCATGACACAGGCAGCAATCCATAGATTACTAACCTGGAGGTCCTGCTTTTCAGCTTTTTTGCTAGCCCCTAAGATCTCTCCACAGGGCCTCCTCACCTTTCCTACATATGTCATTAATGCCAATATGTACCAGTTGCTTACCCTCCCCCTTTAGAATGCCACGGACCCAATCCAAGACATCCCTGACCCTGGCACCTGAGAGAAAAGGACCAAAGATAATTTAAGAGAAGGGTGGAAGCTGGAGACAAAGTTGATGAAATTGATGAACTCAGCATAGGCGTATGAAGCAGTACCAATGCAATCATCAATGTAGCGTTGGAAGAGTTGGAGAGCACTTCCAGGGAAAGTTTGGAATATGCAGTGTTCTACATAGCCAATGAAGAGGCAGGCATAGCCGGAGTCCATGTGGATGCCCTTGGTGACCCCTGAAGTCTGGAGAAATTGGGAAGAAGCAAAGCAAAAATTGTTGAGGGTGAGGACCAGTTGTGCCAGTCGGAGGAGGGTGGTGGTGGAGGGGAACTTCTTGGTTCTTTTAATTGAGAAAGAAGCAGAGAGCTTTAAGGCCTTCTTGATGGGCGTTTGAAGTGTATAGGGACTGGACATCCATGTGAAAATGAGGCGGTCAGGGCCAGGAAATTGAAAGCTACTGAGGAGATCAAGAGCATGAGAAGTGTCACGGATGTATGTGGGAAGGGACTGAGCCAAGGGGGATCAAATGGAGTTAAGGTATGGTATGAGGACATGAGTTCAGTGGGGCAGGTGCAGGCAGAGACAATAGGCCCATCTGAACAGTCAGGTTTGTGGATCTTGAGTAGGAGGTAGTAGCAAGCTGTGCAGGGTAAGGGAGCTATGAGATTGGTGGCAGTGTATGTGAGTTCACTGGAAGTTACTTTATCATCTCCTGTCAGAGTCACCTTATATAAAGACACTCCTGTACCTAGCATCACTTTATGTGCCTACAATTAATTCTAGAAGCTATCTTATGTACTGTGTTTATATTTCTTGTCTTATTTCTATATTTGTGTTAGTTATCTTCTTGTGTTTTTTATGCTGCATCCAGAACCAGAGTAACTTTTATTTTATTTTCCTTTACACTTGTGTACTGGAAATGACATTAAATAATACTGAATTGAAAACCAATCTAAAGGAGCGAACAAGCTGAGATCAAAAACAATAACTTACAATGAGAAGCAAAATGGCAAACAGCAGTTGTCTGACTGGTAGGATCTCATCCAAACTGCAGCTCATTTGGGCCAGGCTCTCGCCTGCCTCTACTATCCACGGCCTCCTCTACTGTAAAATGGGTAGCCTCCAACCTGATGGCATGAACATCGACTTCTTTAACTTCCGCTAATGCCCCACCTCCCCCTCGTACCCCATCTGTTACTTATTTTTATACACACATTCTTTCTCTCACTCTCCTTTTTCTCCCTCTGTCCCTCTGACTATACCCCTTGCCCATCCTCTGGGTCCCCCCCCCTTGTCTTTCTTCCTGGACCTCCTGTCCCATGATCCTCTCGTATCCCTTTTGCCTATCACCTGTCCAGCTCTCGGCTCTATCCCTCCCCCTCCTGTCTTCTCCTATCATTTTGGATCTCCCCTTCCCCCTCCAACTTTCAAATCCCTTACTCACTCTTCCTTCAGTTAGTCCTGACGAAGGGTCTCGGCCTGAAATGTCGACTGCACCTCTTCCTAGAGATGCTGCCTGGCCTGCTGCGTTCACCAGCAACTTTGATGTGTGTTGCTCTCGCCTGCCTCGCTGACCCAGCAATCCAAGCAAGCTCCATTACTTGGTGTGGGGCCAGGGAAGGAGATGGCTTGAGTTGTTGACTTCAATTGAGGAAATCTAACAGAATGAAATTTCTTCAACAACACTTCATCACCTATTTCACCATATTCAAATGATGACTGGTTGCTTTTGGACAGGCTGTTTTATCAGGTACATGTCAGTTCATACCTCGGTACACAATGTTATTTCTCCATAGAGAGTAACCACAAATGGTATCTTCTTTATTTCAAGAACTGTTCTCCAGATAAATGAATTGATCTGTATGGATGGTATTCAAGCCAATTTTTTTTCACTGTACCTCGGATCATGTAAAAATAATAAGCCAATAAGAATTATTCTGTCACTGTGGAAATAATGTCAATACCGTTTCAAGTCACCAGAGGGTGCTGCCCACTTTGCTTTTTAGTATTAAAAACGTAAAGCTATAAATCGGTCTTGTTTAGGAGCACTCTCTAAGGGAAGTTTCTGAAAATGTGGAATTCTGAAAATAAACAATCTACCTTATTCAAACTGTTAAACGTTGCTTTGAATTGGACTTCCTGCTCGTTCACGTAATTTGATGCAGAGCATCCTTAAGAAGTCGGAAGATGAAGACAAAAACAACAGAGATGAAGGCCACAGTCCTGAGTTAATAGCACTTTTGCCAAGGGAAACAGGGTGACAGCTCACGGTGGATGAATTTCCTCACTTCTTTTTATCACAGTTATAAGGGCAGCGGAGTAGCGTAGCAGTACCAGCGATCTGTGTTCATTTCCTGCCGCCCATGGCCATGTGAGTTTCCTCCGGGTGCTCAGGTTCCCTCCCACAGTCCAAAGACACACAGATTGGTAGGTTAATTGGCCGTTGTAAATTGTCCTGTGACTAGGCTAGGCTTAAATCGGGGTTGCTGGGTGGCACGGCTTGAAGGGCCGGAAGGGCCGATTCCACACGGCATCTCAACAAACAAATAAATAATTTCCCCCATGTGGCACAAACTGCGCATGCTTCCTTATCCTGAGGTAGCACACTGCATGACTTATTGCAGGTGCAGAGACTTCTAGGTAAATGGTGGCCAGTTTTAGTAATAAGGCTGAACAGTCATGCTGGATTAAAATGAAGGAGCATGGTGATAGTAAAGGTGGATAGTGCTGCCAGTTCACTGGTGCCTTACAGTGCACCTCAGTTCTATCAAGGTGCAAGATTCGAGACTGTTAAATGTCACGTTTCAGTACACGAATGAAAAGGAGAACAAAATGATTGGACTCCAGATCCAATGCAGCAAACAAAAAAACACATAATAACTATATAGAACCCAATAAAAACACAATAAATATATATATTAAAGCAATACTATAAAACACACTGTAAGAGTAACAGAATTGTGTTTTGCTGGGAAGACTCGATGGGCCAAATGGCCTAATAAGATTGCTTTTATGTTTATATTTGTTGTGATGGTTGTTTTTCAGTGTGTCAATATTTTTAGCAAACTTCAAGACCTCTAACACTCAGATCTTGTGAGTTACTGAACTGGAAATGCACTTAATGTATTGAGTGCAGAGTATTTGAAAGAAAGTGTAGTCTCAGGCACAGCAGCTACTGATGGGTGCCTAGGGGATCCCTGTTCGTCACTGGTTGATTAGGGGACTGAGGTAAGTAGGACAGTGATTGAACAAGGAGAATAAGCCAACTCCTAGAAATGGGACGTTTAACTTCATGCACAGTGGTAAAGGTCAGAAAATTGATGGAACCTTCAGAATGGTCTTGGCTGGACAAGGTGCACTGGGAGAGATGTAGACCATGAGAAAGTATCATAGAATTATAACATCGAGCTGCACAGAAGATTGAATGCCGAACGTCAATCAGAAGTGAAGAACTGAGATCTGCAAGTCTGTGAGGCACAGAGGAAGTCAAAGGCCCAATACCTGAATCCATGAGCCCTCTGGCGGTGGCCTGCCATAGGGTTGGAAGACTGCCTGTGTGAGTTGCTGGTGGGTGAGCAGGAGGGAGGAAAGGGAGTTATTTTGCTGTTGTTGTTTTGTTGCTCTTGTCCTGTTGTTGTTGATGTGTGTTAGATATTCATTTCTTGGTTTTTTGCGAACATTGCTGTCCAAACATAGTTGCCACTTGTACAATCACAAACAAATGTAAGGAAACTTCCAACAGACCGTTTGATTAACTTTTGGTTGTAAATGGAAGGTAGTCTTCTGTTCTTAAAATGTAAATGACAAGCAGTAATCAGCTTGAAGTTAAAACAAAGTATTGTCAACAGAACAGCTTTGCAAGCAAGTTCAGCAGATAAAAGACACTGTCTGTGCAGAAGCAGACGCTAGCTAACTACACCTGCTTTATTATTGCTCAAGGTGTAGTATAAGACAATGGGTTGTTTTATTTGGTTGTTTCAAACAGATAAGCTGACTTTAAGTTGCTTAGTTCAAGGAAGCTTGCAGAACAGATGGATAATATCATTTAACATATTAATAACTGATGTGTTTGTAGTTAAGGGTTCATCTACTCAGAAAAGTTAGCTTCACAATATTACTGATGGAAGCTGAGATCGATGTCTTCTAAAATGCTCTTAGACCAGTTGTGTTAAAAGGATATCTGAAGAAATATTATATGAAGTCACCCGGGTGAGGTGGGGGTGTTAAAACTGTATAAATGTAGAGAGCTGTTCAGATTTTTAGGAATGGGATAAAGAACATCAAGAAACCATGTAAGGAACATGGGGTGAATGAGAATCCATTCCTCCAGCTTAGGTTTTTGTGACAGATGATTCATTTGTCTGATACATTATTGGTATTTCTTTTTAGTTTATACTTTATAGGAATTGTACCAGTATTTTGGAAATCCTTTGAATTTCAGAAATCCTTACTGCATTATGTTTAAGTAATGCTTTGTACTTAGGAAATAGTTTATGGTTTAGAATATGTGGCGATATATTGTGGACTGCCTGTGGTACGTCCTTGGGTTGGGTTGGTTGTTAACGCAAATGACACATTTCATTGTATGTTTCAATGTACACGTGATAAATAAATGAATCTGAACTTGAATCTGAATCTGAATCTGGAGGCGGCTGAAAGGATTGGATATTGGAGAGTCAGTTGGGATCAAGAAGGTCATGTCAATTATCAGAGGATCAGAGTGTAGGATGCAGAGTGGGGGCAATGGAAGGAGCACAGGGCATGATGAGGTAAATGACAGAAGGTAAATTATCCTACTTACCACAGCAGCAATTTAACCTGTCACTGTGTTTTGCAAGCTTGGTTACCAATAGACTGCCTAATGTAGTTCACAAGACAAAGTCTTCAATCACTCTTAGAACACTTCAAAAGGAGTTATACTAAAGGAACATAATAAATTTAAACAATTATTTGGAACATAATAAAGAGGATCAACATAATTTAGGTAAAATTGTAAATTATTGTGGAGGCGTATTGTTTCTCTATGTCGCGCCATGTTTGATACGGTTTTCCACTTAATGAAAAGGGATCTGGCATTGCTGAAGCTAAACATCACTGAATCTCACACAACTAGGAAGGCAGACTCCAACACCATGGACACTGATGTGACTGAGGCCTATGTGTTGGGCGGGGAGGACACGGAAGGAAAAGGTCAATATATAAACACAGTTCAGGAGAACAGATCTTATGTAATTTTTTTTTCAGATTTTATTTTACAGGATAGAAACAGAATCTAAGAGTAGAAATGGACTTTGCAGTTCAATTGGCACTGAGGAGGATGAATTTGCCCATTTCACACAAACGTGAGCATCAGCATGTTCACTAGCGACTAGCGCCACGCGTTACAGTGCCAGCGATTGGGAGATCAGGATATATCCCCCCGCTGCTGCCTGTAAGGAGCTTGTACATTCTCATTGTGACTGCGCAGGCTTCTCCCAGATGGTCCATCAGGGTCAGTAAGCTGTGGACATGCTACATTGGTGCTGGAAGAATGGTAACACCTGTGGGCTGGCCCGAGCACACTTTTGGGTTGTGTTGGTCATTGACACAAGTGATGCATTTCACTATATGATTCGATGTTTCAATGTCTTGATGTACATGTGACAAATAAAACTAAAGCTAATCTAAAAGGTCTTCAGACTTTCAATGCTCTCAGAAGTTTTCATACTCCTTAAATCCCAGTCCACATTCTTTCAGCCTATGGTTTTTAATATTGTGTTCATTGACACTCACTGCAAGGCAACAACTAATAGCATAGATTATATATTTTAGACTATTTACTCATCAGTCATTCTCTGCACTGTGGTTTTGCTAGTTAAATAAGACTAGATGACTTAATAAAGGTATATAGGAGGCAAGGAGATTGCACACGATATTTGCCAGGTGGGTCTTATTTTGGGCTTTCGAGCTCATTTAAGTGTTTTTGGGGAAGGCAAGAGGACAGCTATAACTAGGAGCAGATGCTTCAGGAGTCATATTTAGTCCACACAATAGGAATAGGTCAGAGGTAGAGTGGGTCCCTGAGAGGAGAATGTATTCTTGCCAACAATGGTAACTGATGCAACAAACAGTGGTCGAAAGGGAAGAGAAGTCGCCTTCAGGCTGTCCCTTACCTGCGAATGTCCTCATTTAAAAACTGAAAGTTCACCTCAGCATTTCTCAACTCCCTCAGCTAACACAGAAGATGTCTGGAAAATTAATTAATCTAAAAATGCATCAATTCTCTAAATAGAGGCAGTAAATCTGAAACAATAACAGAAAACGCAGAAAGTAACATCCGAATGGGGAGAAACATTTTGATTATCCAGATCAATTACCTTCCATCAAAAGTGGGCACTGATTGAGATAAAACAAATTTTTAAAGAAAAAGAGAGATCAAAGGGGAGATTTCTGATTGGGAAGAAGGCAGGAAATATAAAGTGACAAAAGGAGTGGTAATGCAAGATGAAAGAAAATGAAATTGGTGTACAAAAGGTAAGCATGTAAAAGAGGAATTCAAAGTGAATAGTGGGCATTTGACATAAAAATGCCAGAAATACTGATTACCTTTATTGTTAAGTCCAAAAGCCTGTACTTAGTTGGAAGGCTAATTGAGTTCAAATGGCTGCAGATTTGCAGTTAATGAAGCACCCCGGCTGAAAAGGCTGAAATGAAAAACCATCAATCAACTGGAAACACAGGAGATTCTGCAGATGGTGGAGATCCAGAGTAACGCATATAAAATGCTGGAGGAACTCGGCAGGTTAGGTAGCATCAATGGAGAGGAAAATGAGTCGATGTTTCAGGCTGTGACCCTTCATCGGAACAAAAAGAGGAAATTCAGCTTCTCCCGTCTCTGGTTCTGCAGCCACACACAGGCTTGCTCTACATAAGTAATCCTGGTATAGAGCTACTGAGTTTACTGTAAACTGTATGACTGCATCACTAGATACCACGTTCATGGTGATAGTGTTCGCCTTGGAAAATCCAATTCCACTCTCCAGCCTCTTTATTGATTCTGTGGGAAAATTTCTGTCTTGTGTTAAAGGTAGAAGGACCAACCAACTTTCCTTCTAATCTCACACAGTGACGATTGGCAACCCTATCAAGGGCAGTCAGGTCAGTGTGGGACTAGAAAATCAAATTGAACAGAAGCTCAGTGGATGGAGATGATCTGTAAACCAATTACCTAATCTGTATCTGGTCTCCATGCAGAAGATATCACATCAAGATCAACAGATACAGTGTACTAATTTGAAATATATCAAGTATACCACTGGTTCTGATGATTCATAGTCTTTGGCGACGGTTGGCTAAAATAATTCTTTTAAAAATGAACTAAAGAAAGTAAGCCATAATTCAACAATCACTGTAGTTCGCCAGGCTGGAGACACCAGCGACAGGAGTAATACTGAAACATCCTACAGCAATGGATCCCACAGCTGTAGAAGTTACAACAAAGGTTAGACTAGAAAATAGATTACTTTAAATTATTGTAAGAGTGTGAAATATATAAAAAAACTTTTAGATTTGATTTATATATTTCATACACTTTTAAAAAGAGCTAGAAGTGCAATGAAGTACTTTTGTAGAGCAGTCACTGTTGGAATACAGAAAACTTAGCCAATTTATGTCCAGCAAGATCAGCTTTTACATGCTTGTTGAGGATTATGTATTGATTGGTTACTTGAAGTTATTAATGCCAGTGGACCTCGGAATCTCTGTTTAACTTCATTTCTGATGCTACTTCTGCCAGTGCTGCACTGGTGCTTACTGAGATCCTGGTGCTCAAATCTCTGTGGGAAATAGACTGCAGAACCCTCAGAGAAATGAATGTGCTCTGGTTCTTTTCATTGATGAAGTTCTAGAACAATAAATGTGTACCACTGTAATGTCAGCATTTTACCCTATCAATACAGTGCACGTCAGTCTAGTTCAGCTGAAGATTACAATCTGAGTTGCTCTTTTCAAAGCTATTATGACCTTACAGCTCATCAATATAAATTAAAAATCACATTGTAAATAGCAAGTATAATTTCTAAAATTTAATTTAATGATTTATGTTCCTCCCTTTAGCAGTTTGGTTATGTAGATTAATTCTTGCCACATTATATTTCAATTAAAAGATCTTGCAGCACAGAAAGATATATAAGAATCCATAAAAACTATTATCGGAGTACCTATGGAACAGTTTAAAGACATAAAATGAATTAATTTAGATGCATCAAAAACTGACACATTCCAGCAGGTCATGAGTTTTTCAGTCTCTGAGGCTGAAGTGAGAGCATCTTTCAGGAGAGTGAACCACAGAAAGCATCTGGCCCAGAAGGGGTCACTGGCCAAGTACTAAATGCCTGCACCTGATCAAATGGCTGAAATGTCAACTAAAATATTGAACCTCTCCCTTTGGCAGTCTCAGATACCCATCTGCTTCAAGCAGGCTTCAATTATACCGGTGCCTAAGAAAACGTGGTAACCTGCTTCAACGGCTATCGCCCGGTAGCATTTACATCCACAGTGATGAAGGGCTTTGTTAGGTTTAAGGTGAAACATATCAACTACTGCCTGAGAAGTAAGTTGGATCCATTCCAATTTGCCTACGGTTACAGCAGGTCCACAGCAGATGCCATTTCTTTGGCTCATCGCTCAACTCTGGAACACCTGGACAGTGAAGGTGCATGCATCAGGATGCTCTTTATCGATTACAGCTCAGCTTTTAGTACCATCGTCCCCTCAAAACTAATGAATACGCTTCAAAACCTAGTCCTCAATACCACCTTGTGCAATTCGATGCTCAGTTTCCTCACTTGCAGAGCCCAGTCAGTTCAGATTGGCAAAAACATCTCCTCTATCATCTCCATCAGCACAAAGCTGTGTGCTTAGCTCCCTGCTCTATTCACTTTACACTTATGACTGTGAAGCTAAGTACAGCTCACATGCCACATTCAAGTTTGCTGTTGACACCACTGTCATTGGCTGAATCAAAGGTGGTGAGGGAGCATATAGGGGGGAGATTGGAAATCTGGCTGAGTGGAGCCACAACATCAACCTCTCACTCAATGTCGACAAGACCAAGGAGCTGATTATCGACTTCAGGAGGAGGAAACCAGAGGTCCATGATCATTGGAGAGTCAGAAGTGGATTGGGTCAGCAACTTTAAATTCCTCAGTGTTATCATTTTAGAGGATCTGTCTGGGCCCAGCACGTAAGTGCAATTACAAAGAAATCACAGCACTGCCTCTACTTCTAAAGGAGTATGAGAAGATTTGGCATGACATCTAAAACTTTGACAAGCTTCTATAGATGTGTGGTGGAGAGTATATTTACTGCTTGCATCATTGCCTGGTATGCAAACAACAATGCCCTTGAATGGAAAATCCTGCAAAAAGTAGTAGTTACAGCTCAGTCCATCACGGGTAAAGCCCTCCCCGCCATTGAGCACATCTACGTGGATCACTTTCACAGGAATGCAGCATCTATCAGCAAGGACCCCCACCACACAGGACATGCTCTCTTCTCGCTGCTGCCATCAGGAAGAAGGTATAGAAGCTTCAGGGCTCACACCACCAGTTTCAGAAACAGTTATTTCCCCCAAACATCAGGATCTTGAACCAGATGGGTTAGCTTCACTCACTCCATCACTAAACTGTTACCAGAACCTATGGACTCACTTTCAAGGACTTTTCATCTCATGTTCTTAATATGTATTACTTACTATTATTTTCTTTTGTATTAGTAGTTTGTTGTCTTTTGCACGTTGGTTGTTTGCCTGTCCTGTTGGGTGCAGTCTTCCATTAATTCTATTTTTTTCCTTTGGATTTACTGTGTATGCCCACAAGAAAAAGAATCTCAGGGTTGTATATGGTGACATATAGGTATGGACTTTGATAATAAATTTCCTTTGAACTTTGAACTTGCATTGTCCAGTCTAACATACTCCATCTTAAGTAATGTCAAAAGGTAGTGCATGGAAAAAAAACTCCTTCATTACGAGTCTGATAATTTTTATAGATAATTACATGAAAGACAAAATATATAATTTTTTACATATGAAAGGGCTGATTGGGATACAGAACTCCAGTAGTTGGTAAAATAATCTGGACTCAAGAAATGGGTTCAGTGGATCAGTGTCTTTACAGAATGAAAACATAGAAGTACAGCTATGTGAAGAGGGCTATCCTTGGTGAGACATTTCGGCAGCCTATCCCCCAAAGAGGCAAGAGAGGAGGGAGGCAGAAAATCTGAGAAGTGAGATGGCTTTGACATTTACTTGCTTTACAGATTGATTATTATTTGAAGGTGCCGCTAAAAAAGTCTACCCATAATTCCCCCTACCAAAGTATATGACAATACACTTCCCTACACTATATTCCATCTCCCACTTCTTTGCCTATTCTCCTAATTCTCCCAAGTCCTCCAGACTCTCTGCTTCCTCAACACTAACTTCCCCACCACCTATCTTTGTATCAACCACAAACTTGGCCACAAAACTATCACATGTCATCCAAATCATTGAAATAAAACGTGAAAAGCAATCTGGACACGGACCACTACAGAACACCACTAGTCACTGGCAGCCAATCAGAAAAGGCTCCCTTTATTCCCACACTTTGCCTCCTGCTAATCAGCCACTGCTTTATCCATGCTAGTATCTTTCCTGTAATACCATAGGCTCGTAGCTTGTTAAGCAGCCTCAGGTGTGGCACCTTGTTAAAGGCCTTCTGAAAATCCAAATACACAACACCTACTGATCCTGCCTGTTATTTTCTCGAAGAATTTCACCAGATAAGGAAACCATACTGACTTCACTCTAATTTATCATCTTCATCCAAGTATCTCGAAACATTCTCCTTAGTAATAATAAGTACACTCACTTCTACCCCCTGACACACTCAAATTTCTGGCATAAGGATGGCAAATGCAATGTTAGCATTCATTTTGAAAAGATAGAACATAAAAGCAAGCAGATAATGCTGAAGCTTTATAAGGCATTGGTCAGACCACACTTGGAGTATCATGTGCAATTTTGGGTCCCATATCTAATGAAGAATGTGCTGGCATTGGAGAGGATCCAAAGGAGGTTTACAGGAATGATCTTGTGGTTAACATATGGGATCATCCATTGTGTCCACTGCTCCCAATGCAGTCTCCTCTACAGTGGTGAGATTCATCATAAATTGGGGAAACCACTTCATTGAGCACCTCCGCTCCATCTGCCGAATGCAGAACTTCCTGGTGGCCAAACATTTTAATTCTGATTTCCATTACCATTCCGACATGTCGGTCCATAGCCTGCTCTTGTGCCAAGATGAGGCCACCCTCAGGGTGGAGGAACAACACCTTATATTCCCTCTGTGTAGCCTTTAGCATGATGGCATGAATACCAATTTCTCCTTCTGGTAAAAAATATTTCCCTCCTCCTCCCCTCTTTCTCTATTGCCCATTCTGGCCTTATACCTCTTCTCTCCTGCCTAGTCTCCTACAGTCCTCTCTCCTCTCCTATGATCCCTTCTTCTCCTGCCCGTTACCTTTCTCACCCACTTGGCTTCACCTATCACCTTCCAGCTAGCCTCCTTCCCCTCCCCCCCATCCCCACTTTTTTTATTCTGTCGTCTTTCCTTTAGTCCTGAAGAGAGGTTTCGGTCCAAAACATCGACTGTTTATTCAGTTCCATAGAGGCTGCATCACTGGCTGAGTTCTCCCAGCAATTTGTGTGTGTTGCTTGACATATAAGAACATAAGAAATAGGAGCAGGAGTAGGTATCTGGTCCGTCGAGCCTGCTCCGCCATTGAATAAGATCATAGCTGATCTGGACATGGACTCATCTGCACCTACCTGCCTTTTCCCCATAACCCTTAATTCCCCTACCATGCACAAATTTATCCAATCTTGTCTTAAATATATTTACTGAGGTAGCCTCCACTGCTTCATTGGGCAGAGAATTCCACAGATTCACCACTCTCTGGGAACAGCAGTTCCTCCTCATCTCCATCCTAAATCTACTCCCCCAAACCTTGAGGCTATGTCCCCTAGTTCTAGACTCACCTATCAGTGGAAACAACTTTCCTGCCTCTATCATAATGTTATATGTTTCTATAAGATCTCCTCTCATCCTTCTGAATTCCAGCTAGTCCCAGGCAACTCAATTTCTCCTCATAGTCTAACCCCCTCATCTCTGGAATCAACCGGGTGAATCTCCTCTGCATCACCTCCAAAGTCAGTATATCCTTCCTCAGGTAAGGAGACCAGAACTGCACACAGTACTCCAGGTGCGGCCTCACCAGTACCCCATACAGTTGCAGCATAGTCTCCCTGCTCTTAAATTCAATCCCTCTAGTAATGAAGACCAACATTTCATTTGCTTTCTTGATAGCCTGTTGAACCTGCCAATCAACCTTTTGTGATTCATGCACAAGCACTCTGAAGTCCCTCTGCACAGCAAAATGCTGCAATATTTTACCATTTAAATAATAATCTGTTCTTTCATTTTTCCTTCCAAAGTGGATGACCTTGCATTTACCAACATTGTATTCCATCTGCCAGATCCTTGCCCACTCACTTAACCTACCTATACCTCTCTGCAGACTCTCCACATCTTCTGCATAATTTCCTTTTCCACTCAATTTAGTATCGTCAGCAAACTTAAAATACACTACACTCAGTCCCCTCTTCCAGATCATTAATGTGGGGAGCATTTGATGGCTCTGGGCCAGTACTTGTTGGAGTTTAGAAGGATAAGAGGCAATTTCAATAAACATATGGAATATTGAAAGGCCTGGATGGAGTAGATGTGGAAAGGATTTTTCTATTAGTGGGAAAGTCTAGTGCCAAAGGGTAGATCTTCGGAATAGAAGTCATCCCTTGAAAATCAGGATGAGGAGGAACTTCTCTCATCAGAGGATGGTGAATTTGTGGAATTCATTGTCACAAATGGCTGTGGAGGCCACATAACTGGAGATATTTAAAGCAAAGGCTGATAGTTTCTTGAATAGTGGATTTGGCCCAGTACATCATGGGTAAATCCCTCCCACCATGTGAGCACAACTACATGAAATGCTGTCTAGGAAAGCAGCATCCATCATCAGAGATCCTCACCCAGGCCATGCTCTTTTCTCACTGCTGCCATCAGGTAGAAGGTACCAGTGCCTCAGGACTTGCACCACCAGATTCAAGAACAGTTACTACCCCTCAACCATCAGGCTTTTGAACAAAACGGAATAGCTACATTCCCTTGCCCATCCATTGAGATGTTACCACAACCAATTATCTCACTTTAAGGATCCTATCTTGCTATTTCATGTTCTTGTTATTTATTGCTATTTTTTTTATATTTGCATTTGCACAGTGTGTTGTCTTCGACACTACCTGATCTTTAGTCGATCCTGTCATAGTTATAATTCTATAGATTTGCTGAGTATAACCTCAGGAAAATGAATCTCAGAGTTGTATGTGGTGATATATATGTATGTACTCTGATAATAAAAAATACTTTGAACTTTGATTAGTAAAGGTATCAACGGTTATAGGGAGAAAGCAGGAGAATGAGATTGAGAAGGGATAATAGAAAGCCATGATCAAATGGTGGATCAGACTCGATGGGCTGAATGGCCTAATTTTGCCCCTTATAATTATATGGTCATATGATCCAATACTTCCGGTTTTGTGGGAACAAATTCTAAAGAAGCTCAATTAACCTTGAAAGCTGAAACAGAGATGCCTCATTAATCTTGTGAGCACTTTTACTAATCATCTCACTTCTCAAATTTGCTAGCAATTAGCCAGTTTCTTTGAGATTTTCTGCAGCATATGGATTACAGAAATGTTAATATGATAATTAATGCAAACGCAAAATCCTTATACACCTAATATTAGCATTATCTATAATCTCTGAAACAGTTTTAATAATAGGACTTCTTAATTTAAATAGTTTTGATTGGTTGAATTCAATGAGACAGATTTAGAAGACAAATTAATGCAAAAGCCCTTAAGTTACTTACTGAGATCTATTAAATAAATGCAAACTTAGATTTTTACAGCCTAGCCTTATCTTACCACTGAGGCCAACAATACTCCAAACGCTTTAACCTAAAAATTGTACATACAAAAAACAATGAATCAGAATCACATGTATTGTCACTGATATATGTTATGAAATTTGTTGTTTTGCAACAGCACTATAAGTGCATAGAAAATTATTAGAAGTTACAATAAGAAATTTTATAGGCATCTGTTAATCTCATGAGACCATGGATTTGCGCCTTGGAAGGTTTCCAGGGTGCAGGCCTGGGCAAGGTTGTATGGAAGACCAGCAGTTGCCCATGCTGCAAGTCTCCCCTCTCCACGCCACTGATGTTGTCCAAGGGAAGGGCATTAGGACCCATACAGCTTGGTACCGGTCTCGTCGCAGAGCAATGTGTGGTTAAGTGCCTTGCTCAAGGACACAACACGTTGCCTCAGCTAAGGTTTGAACTAGCGACCTTCAAATCACTAGACAAACGCCTCAACCACTGGGCCACGTGCCATAATAATATAAGAAATACATTATTAAAAATAAATAAACAGTGAAATATAAGAAATAAGTAAACAATGCAAAAAAAAGATAAATAAAATAAATAAATAGTGCCTCACTTCGTGTGGCAGCTTCTTAAGATGTTCTCGAAGGCAGGGAGTCTAGTGCTTCTGACGGAGCTAGCTAAGTCTAAAATCCTCTGCAACTTTTCTTTTGATTCTGTGCATTGATGCCTCCAGTCAGAATGCTCTCCATGGAGAAATTTGCTAGAGCTTTTGATGATATATCAAATCTCAAATTCCTAATGAAGTACGGCTGCTAGAGTGCCTTCTTGGTCATCAATATGTTGGGCTCAGAGAAGATCCTCGGAGATGTTGACTCCCAGCAGCTTGAAACTGTTCACCCTTTCTGACACTGATTCCCTGATGAAGACTGGTGTGTGTTCTCCTCACTTCTCCTTCCACATTCAATTCCTCGGTCTTGCTGACATTGAGTGCAATGTTGTTGCTGTGACACCACTCAGCCAGCTGATCTATCTCATTCCTGTACACCTGCTCATCACCGTCTGAGATTCTGCCAACAACACTTCTGTTATCAGCAAACTTATAGATGGCATTTATCTGTGCCTAGCCACACAGTCAGGAGTTTAGATTGAGTGGAGCAGTGGGCTTAGTATGCATCCTAAAGGTGTCCCTCTGTTGATTTTCAGTAGGATGAGATGTTACTGAACCAGAAATATCCCTTCTTAATTCACCCCAATTCCAGTATAAGTTCTCTGTCAAATTTTCCTCATTTGAAGGCATCATCAATATGTGGGACACACAGTATTTACTTAATGACAGAAATTGAATTGAGGTGTCATGATTTACAATTGTTGTTATCAATTCAGTCCAACAGCAGTATATCAGAATGAAAGTGGCGAAACTGGTGTGATTTAAAGTGTTCCCTGACATATCATCCCAGTGGCCTTCAGTGCAGGTCTAGTCTGTTGTTCACTGATCCTTTGATTCAAGCATCATTGCTTCATGCCTGAGACTGCCAATAAATGATCTCCCATTTGCAATGAGTCAGCATGGAAATGCCATTACTGCCGGCTGTTCATCCAGTTAGAGATGTACCGTACCCTCAAATGTACAATTGCTGAGACACTTTACTGAATTCAGGCAAGAAGTGTCATCAGTATTTTGGCCTCAGTAAAAAGGTGACAAGTGCTATGCTTTGAAATATGGCTACCAAGGGCAGTCTGTATATAGTAACTGCTGCTCTGCTGCATGCAAGTGAAATAGTGCAGACTATTGACTAATTATGCTGTCTTCAGTGGTCTACTTGGTATATTAGGTTCAGAGATTTGTTATAGTCACTGCGTGCAACACAAACCAATTATAATAGGGCTCAGCCCTCAACACAAGCTTAATGCAAACAACTATGGTATAAGAGGTGAAACTGGAAGTCAAAGAGCAGGAAAAAATGGAAAATTAACTGACATTAGTTAGATATCAACTTTGTGTCCCACTTGACAATGATGTCAAATGGAGAAACACAAATTAGCATATTGAGTGGCACAGCGGTCCCAATAGGCCAAATGGTCTACTCCTGCTCCTGTTCTAAACTAAGTGACACCACAAAATGGCATCAAGCTATGCAAAGATAATAGATAAAACAAACCTAATACATTAAAACAAAGCCAAAAAAAATTTCAATGACTCAACTTCAGAGCTTGCCTTCATGACTTTATTTTGCATGTCTTTGCCTGACCTAGTGTTCTCCCGGTGGTCAGCTTAAATGGGCTGGCTCTCCGAAAATAGTGTTCCTTGCTCAGTTCCTAATAAACTTTGTAGTCCGGATTGTGTCTGCAATACATTACAGACATGATATTGAGCATGGAGCACTAAGTTTGCTGGCTTCCTGTATTGGTCCATTCAGGCAGGTCTGCCTATTCTAGTTTGAACAAACATCAGATCCTATTTTCCAATATCATGCATATTATCTATTTTCTCATGCACCTTGCCTACTTGCAAAAATCTCTGACTTCCTCCATCACTTGGAAAAGTGTCTCATGACAGAGTACATCACTGCATGGAGTTCACTCCTTAAACTCCTTTAACCATTCAAATAAAATTTCACCTCACTAATCAACAACTGCACCTTTGAAGTTTGTCATTCTGATTATATATATTTGAGAATAACTTTGGGGGAAAATTATATATAAAAGTTCCAAAGCAACAGAATTGGAAGCAATTGTTGTATTTAATCCTTGCTCT
Source organism: Mobula hypostoma (assembly GCF_963921235.1). Taxonomy (NCBI): domain Eukaryota; kingdom Metazoa; phylum Chordata; class Chondrichthyes; order Myliobatiformes; family Myliobatidae; genus Mobula; species Mobula hypostoma. The sequence goes on from NC_086111.1 coordinate 46,785,982, forward strand.
TGTCAGTAGTGCACAAAGGAAGACGAAGCACAATTTATTCTAAGTTCCCAGTTTGGATACCTTAGTTGAATATAAAGATGAATGGTAAATCCACATATATCCAGCAGGGGGCACATTCTTGTGAATGCTGCCCATCACAATGTGTTTGCTGCTTCATGATAACGCAACATAGAAAAATACTAACACATACTCCAGCTGGCCAACATGAAGAAATATATGTACCTCAATATAGAGGCAAAAAGAAAGTACAATAATTTACTGGCTAAAGTGGTCAGTGGAAGATGCATTTCAGTAATGGACATTCATAAAAGATACCATGTTCGTTTGAAAATGCAGGATTGTAAAAATGCTGAAATGAGCTTATAATTTCCATTGAAAGTGCAGCAAGATTTCTGCTTCTCAAGTAGGCACCTACTTGATGTAGGCTGTATTTCTGTCTCCAAATTCTTTAAAGTGCAGGTCAAACTCATCAACTTCTGCTGGGCTATGACAATTCCATAATTACTTATAATGCTTTTCTAAGATTTCTTTCATCTTTTATGTTTTGCTGGAGTTCAAGGAGGAAAGTGGACCTTGTTATATATAAAAAAGAAAATGCTAGAAGCATCTACCACACAACAGGTCGGACAACACGTATCAGATGAAGGGTCATGGACTTGAAGCACGAATGGTTTTCTTTCATCAGATATTGCATAATCTCGGGTCTTGGGCAGAAACATTGCCCGCTTTTTTTTTCATAGGTGCTGCCTGACCATCTGAGTTCCTCCAACATGTTATATGCATTGCTCAAGACTTCCAGCATCCCTAGAATCTCTTGTGTCTCCAATTTTCTGTTTTCGGTTCTGATTCAGCATCTACTGTTTTTTCTTAGATAGATAGATATACTATATTGATCCTGGGGAAAATTGGGTTTACAGGTGTAAACCATTAGTTTTACAGGTGCACTTGTACTTAATGTCAATGTGAAGTACATTTTTAAAAAAAACAAACTGAAGCATTTTAAATGCAACACATGCTTAGACAGACACATTTTACAGGACTAGATATTAAAGTAAGATTTCAAACATGAAAATAAAAGTTAATTAAGGTCAACTTTTAAATAAATTGGTGTTGAGCTGATGCTTAAAAATGTCAACTCAGTCTGCATCCCTTGTAGCTTTAGGTATTGAATTCCACAGTTTAGGAGTGTAGCATAAAAAAAGTTGACCTGCCAATTATCTTTTGAGGAAGATTGTTTAAATTAGATTAGATTAGATTAGATTATGAGGACACTCAGTCCTCGTTTATTGTCATTTAGAAATGCATGCATCCATTAAGAAATGATACAATGTTCCTCCAGAGTGATATCACAATGAAAACAGGACAAACCAAAGACTAACACTGACAGAACCACATAATTATAACATATAGTTACAGCAGTGCAAAACAATACCATAATTTGATAAAGAGCAGACGATGGGAACGGTAAAAAAAAGTCTCAAAGTTCCGATCAACTCCTGATAGTCCCGATAGCGGGTGGCAGAAGGGAGAAACTGGCGGAAGAAGACCTGAGAGCTTCAGCAGGATTATAAAATGAAAATGATCCTGTGATGTGCTCTGATCCTAAATCATTAAAAGTTTTAAAAGCAAGTAAGAAAACATAAAAATTAATTCAAAAAGATACAGGAAGCCAGTGCAGAGTAGCTAGTATGGGAGTGATATGTTCCCTCAACCTGGTTTTGATTAAAAGTCTAGCAGCAGCTGTAACATATGGTCCTATCTCTCTTAGAACATTGCTCCCCCCTTAGAACTATGCATTGATCTGTTGTCTGCACATGTACTGTTGTCTACACGTGCACATTGTTTTCTAGCTCTCTCTCGCTGTAATGTGAATACACCAGTTAAAGCCACCTCCTGCATACATGCTTTTATTTAATTGATACATAGTTTCAAAGACACAACAAATTGGCGATGAGTATGGACCTGAATGTCAGATAATATCACCATCTGCTAGGGGACGAAACAGCGAGGGTTAAACTGCACGAGAAGGCCGTCACAGACGCTAACAAATGCATGAGTACAGCATCATACAGTGAAAGACATGCTGAATTTAAAGTAAAAATAACATGGCTTCAGTTGGAAAAGTTGACAAATTTGATAGTGCTAATGCAGGCTGGGAATCATATATTGAGAGGATTGTATTGTATTGTAATGCGAACAATGTGGAGGAGCAAAAGAAAGCCCCTGCATTTCTTAGCTTAATAGGTGTAAAAATGTACAGTCTCTAACACTACCTAGTAACTCCTGCAAAGCCAACAAGCAAGACATTTGATGAAATTGTTACAACTTACAAAATCACTTGAACCCTAAACTGCTGGGAATAGCCGAGAGATTTAGATTTTACAAAAGGAACCAGTCAAAAGATGAAAGCCTTTCTGAGTACATTGCAGAACTGCATAAACTTTCCCAGTACTGTGACTTTAGAGATGGGACTTTTCTGATGCATTAAGGGACAGGCTTGTATGTGGCATGCATAGTCAAAGCACTCAAATAAGGCTACTGGCAGAAAGAGACCTAAGCTTTGGAAAGTCATTGACCATTGTAACATTGTTAGACTGCAGCAGAACTACAGAAAAAAATGTTAGAATTTGAAATGCACAAAATGTTCCTTAATGGTGCAAAAAGCCAAAAATATTATCGACGTTGTAAATGTTTGTTGATTCAAAGAAAAGGTTTGCAGAAAGTGTCACAAACAAGGTCACATAGAGAGAATGTGTAAGGCAGACAAAAAGCTCAACCAAGTGAAAAGTCTCAAGGACAAAACTAAGCAAATGCATAAAGTTACCGGATGTAAAACAGAATCAGACAACATAGAGTCTGACAAAGATGAACTGTCATGCCTAGAACTGCAGAGTACAACTGATGCAGATCACAAAATCATCTGGATCACAATAGATGTGTCCAGTGTAAAACTGAAAATGGAGCTGGATACAGGGTCACCTTTGTCCATAATTCCAGAGGCTGACTACAACAGTTTATTTTCTAAGATACAATTCGAGAGGACCTCAGTAATCCTAAAGACGGTACACAGGTGAAAAAGTGTCTCTCAAAGGCAAACTGAAAGTAAATGTGATGGATAGAGGCTAAACACAACAGTTAAGAGTTTTATGTATTGAAAAGTGGAGGGCCAGCACTTTTCAGATGTGAATGGTTGAGAAAAATCCAACTAGACTGGCATTCAATCAAAGCTCTCAGTATGACATCAACAGATAACAACAGCCCAATTGGTAGCACTAACCAGACACTGGCACAGCTGCTTAATGCTAATGAGAAGGAGACAGGTAAACTCAAAGGCAAGAAGGCTAGAATTGAACTGGATGAGGCAGCAACACCAAGATTCCATAAAGCGCTTACAGTGCCCTACGCACTATATCCTAAACTGCAGAGTTTGGAGGCGTCAGGAATTCTCTCCAAGTTTAAGTAGAGTGAATTAGCCATGCCCATTGTCCTGGTGATCAAGAAAGGGAAGGCCGGAGCCATCTGCATATGTGGAGATTTCAAGGTGAGCATCAGCCTGATGCTGCATACTGTGCAGTATCTCCTGACATGAATAGAAGACATTTTTGCATCTTTGGCAGGCAGGGAGAGGTTTTCAAAGATTGACTTGTCAAAGTCTATAAAGTCACCATGCAACAATGGCCAGCTCACGGTAACCCTATGTTTCCAGACTTCTCAGTGAGACAAGACCAATTGTTGGCATGTCAAAAAACGCTGGTGTATGGCTCTCATGTTAGATATCCCTCTAAAAAGTGCTCCAGAGGGCTAGGAAATCTGCATGAAGGACACCTGGGTACAGTCAAGATGAAGAGTCTTGCCCGGAGCTACATGTGGTGGCCTGGAATAGATAAACAGATTGAAGTCTTGGCCAAAAGCTGTTCGAGATGCCAGTAAGTTCAAAATGGACACCCACAGGGTCCATTACACCCATGGGAGTGGCCTCTGACACCATGGCTAAGAGTACATATTGACATATTGCTGGACCGTTCATGGACTCCATGTTCCTGATTACTGTGGATACTCATTCGAAATGGCCGGAGGATAGACCAGTGAAGTCAACCACATCAACAAAGACTGTCTCTGCCTTGAGGACTACCTTTGCCAGAAATAGTTTACCAGAACAAATTGTGAGTGACAACAGACCAGAATACATGTCAGAATAATTTTGACTGTTCATGAAGAAAAATGGCATCAGACATTTCAAGTCAGCTCCTCACCATCCAGCAATGAATGGGTTAGCTGAAAGTCCAGTAAAGCGATGGACAAGGAGGACATTTCTCTACAGTGGACAACTTCCTTTTTGTGTATCAGAACTCTGTTCATGCGATGACATATCAAACATCTGCAATGCTGTTCATGAACAGGGATCTGAGATCTCACCTAGACCTCCTGAAGCCAGATCTGTGGAGGGAAGTGCAGAATAAACAGTTCAGCCAGTTGCTAAGTGAAGCAGCAAGGAGGTTTGAGATTGGACAGGAAGTCCTAGTGCGTGATTACCAAGAAGATAAGTGGACACCTGGTAGGATAGCTACAAGAGCTGGACCACTGATGTACACAGTGGATGATGGATATCAAACATGGAGACATCATGTGGACCAGATACTGGATGCTCAACCAAAGAACACACCTGAGTTGACTGCATCCAACAAGGCAGAAACATTACAGCCACCGCACTTACCTCTCAGTGATGGTGTCACTCATAACGTGACACCAGAAATCAAGAATGTTTTCTTATACAAGACATCTGCCAAACCTGATGCCACACCACAGGTCCAGAGGCTCAACAAGAACATAATCGTGATAGGACACCTGCCAAACCTGATGGCACTCTACAGGTCCAGATGCACCATTCTGAAAGAAACATAGAGCCACCCAAAAGACTGAACTTTTAGAACTGTGAAGTTAGTTATGGACTGTTATTGTGAAAGCATGTTTATTTGGAATATGGGTTTATGAAAGGGAAATTGAATGTTTTGTACATACACAGTTTTGTGTTACATTAATCTAAAGGGGGAGGAAGCGTAATGTATGGAACTATTTCTTTTAGAGTAACGTCCCCACACCCTTAGCACTTCGTTTTGATCTGTTGTCTGTGCATGCACTGCTGTCTACACATGCATATTGTTCTCTCTCTCTCACTGCATTGTGATTTCCCCAGTTAAAGCCATCTCCTGTGTGTGTGCTTTTATTTAATTGATATGTATTTGTGCACAAACACAACAGTAGCACTCTGAATGAGTAGAAGCTTGTCAATTGATTGCTTTGGAAGGCCAGTAAAAAGGACCTTGCAGTAATCTTGTCTATTGGGTATAAATGTGTGAATTAGTGTTTCAGCATCATTACGTAACAGAAATGAACAGACCTCAGCCAATTTCCCAAGCTTATCAAGAAGTTTATCTCTTTTGACTTTGGGACCAACCAAAATTGCTTCAGTTTTATCTACACAAACAAGAGAAAATCTACGGATGCTGGAATGCTGCCAGGCAACATGTAGGAAAAGAGATACTGCCTGGCCTGCTGAGGTCCTCCAGCATTTTGTGTGTGTTGCTCAGTTTTATCTTCAGTTGGTTTTTGGAAATTATCACTTATCCATTCGTTCATTGCAGCCATACCAGAAATCAGAGAAGATAGGTGTTATTATCATTGAATGGAATTGAATTGAATTAAATTGATTTTATTTAATCTTTTATTTTTCTCTAATCAATAATAATAATAATAAAAAACAAAATATTAAAACTTTTTTATGGAAAAAAGGAAGAAAGAAAAAAAGAACCCCTACTAACTAAAACAAAACCCTAATAACAAAAAAAAGCGGGAAAAAAACCCATTTGGAGCACAAACCTGGAGCTATACGCCATACAAACTTCCATTAAAAAAAAGACATCAATCCGCTAACCAAATCCACATACCCAAGCATCAGAAAAGGACTATTTTTATTAATTCAAATAAAATGATAATAACGGGCAAAAGAACCCCACCTTTTCTCAAAGTCAAATCTTGGATCAAAAGTTCAACTTCTAATTTTTTCCAAACTAAGACATAACCTCACCTGAGAGAACCATTGTATCAAAGTGGGAGCAGAGGCATCTTTCCATTTTAATAAAATAGCCCTTCTAGCCAATAATGTGACAAATGCAATTACGTATTGGTCTGATATAGAAATACCGTGAATATATTGAGGAATTATACCCAACAAAACTGTCAATTTATTAGGTTGTAAATTGATTTTTAAAGCTTTAGAAATTGTAGAAAAAATAGATTTCCAAAATTGTTTCAATACAGAACATGACCAAAACATATGTGTCAATGTAGCTATCTCAGTTTTGCATCTTTAACACTGACTATTTACATTAGGAAATATTTTAGACAATTTCTCCTTTGTCAAATAATAATGATGTACAATTTTAAATTGAATTAGAGAATGACTTGCACAAATCGAAGAAGAGTTAACCAGCTTCAAAATTCGCAACCAATCCTCTGTTATCAAGGTCATGTTAAGCTCTCTTTCCCAATCTTGCTTAATCTTAAGTAAAGGATAGTTATCCTATTGTAATAGTAAATTTTAGTGATCAGAGTGATTTTATTTATTACATCCTTCACATATATGAGGACTAAAAATCTTTATGTTACGTCTCCATCTAAATATGCCATGTGCAATCATAATAATTTATAGTAAATAGAACAGTCAATGTTATATAGGGTACACTCAAATCAGCAGTCCGATGGCCTGGTGGAATAAGCTGTCCCAGAGCCTGTTGGTCCTGACTTTTATGCTGCAGTACAGCTTCCCGGATGGTAGCAGCTGAAATAGATTGTGGTTGGGATGACTTGGGTCCCTACTGATCCTACAGGCTCTTTTTACACACCTGTCCTTGTAAACGTCTTGAATAGTGGGAAGTTCACAACTACAGATGCGCTGGGCTGTCTGCACCACTCTCTCCAGAGTCCTGCGATTAAGAGAGGTACAGTTCCCATACCAGGCAGTGATGCAGCTAGTCAGGATGCTCTCAATTGTGCCCATATAGAAAATTCTTAGGATTTGGGGGCCCCATACCAAACTTCCTCAACCGTCTGAGGTGAAAGAGGCACTGACTCAACCGAGATCTGCAATTGTGTGTGATCTGCCTAACTGTGGAAATCAAGCTTATACTCTCTAACAACGTCCTGTAAGGGGAGCATGTATAAAGCAAAGAGTAGGAGAGGAAGACAACATCAAAATATACAGTACATTGTGGTCTCCAAGACAGAATAGATAATTTTAAGTCCTGGAGAGAGAATGTAGCGAGTTAGGTAGAAAGCTAAAAAGCAGGACCTCAAAAGGGAATACACACAAAATGGTGGAGCAACTCAGCAGGCCAGACAGCATCTATGAAAAAGAGTACAGTCAACATTTCGGGCTGAGACCCTTTGGCAGGACTAGTCGAAGGGTCTCAGCAGGAGATGTTGACTGTACTCTTTTCCATAGATGCTGCCTGGCCTGATGAGTTCCTCCACCATTTAGTGTGCGTTGCTTGGATTTCCAACATCTGCAGATTATCTCTTGTTTGTGACCTCAAAGGTAATCTCTGTATTGCTGCTTGTGCCACACACCAGTGAGAGTAATAGTAGTATGATTTATCAGATGAATGTGTGGCTGAGGAATTGATGCAGGGGGCAGGGTTTCAGATTCCTGAATCATTGATATCTCTTCTGGGGAAGATATGATCTGTGCACAAAGGATGGGTTACACTTGAACTCGAGGGGGACTGATATCCTTGCAGACAGGTTCACTAGAGCCATTTGGGAGGGTTTGAACTAATTTGACAGGGGGACAGGAACAGGAGTGATAGGGCTGAGGAGGAGATATATGGAATACCAGCAGATTCAGAGTGGGAGAGGCTGGCACACGATAGGGTAAAATTGCAGTCAGCAGAATGAGTTTAAGTGTAACATGGGGGAAACTCGAAAAGGGTAATGAATACAGGTCTGAAGGTGTTTTATTTGAAGGCACGCAGTATACGATCGAGGTGGATGATCTTGTAGCGCAGTTAGAGATTGGCAAGTATGACATTGTGGGCATCACTGAATCATGGCTGAAGGAAGATGGGAGTTGGCAACTTAACATTCAAGGATATACATTGTATCGAAAGGACAGTCAGGTAGGCAGAGGGGGTGGAGTGGCTCTGTTGGTAAAGAATTGAAATTTTAAATCCTTAGAAAGAGGTAACAGAGGATTGGAAGATGTAGAATTCTTGTGGATAGTATTAACTGCAAGGGTAAAAAGACCTTTTTGGGAGTTATATTCAGGCCTCTGAACAGTAGCCCAGATGTGGGATCCAAATTACAACAGGAGATAGAAAAGGAATGTGAAAAAGGACAATGTTACAATAGTCAGGGATTTCAATATGCTGGTAGATTGTGAAAATAAGGTTGGTGCTGGATCCCAAGAGAAGAAATTTAAAGAGTGCCTATGAGATGGCCTTTTAGAGCAGCTTGTCTTGTCTTGTCCATACTGCACCAACCGCCACTGCTGGGCTATAAATGTGCAGGAGCAACGTGTGGTTAAGTTCCTTGCTCAAGGACACAACACACTGAACTCACAACCTTCAAATCACTAGTCCAACGCCTTAACCACTTGGCCACATGCCACTTGTGATTGAGGCTACTAGGGAAAAGGCAATTCTGGATTGTGTATTGTGTAATGAACCAGATCACATTAGGGACCAAAGTAAGCTAGCCAATAATATAAAAAGAAACCAAAAGTTTTTGCAGATATATAATAGTAAAAGAAAGGCGAGAGTGGATATTGGACTGCTGGAAAATTACACTGGACAGGTAGGAATGGGGTCAAAGAAATGGCAGACAAACTTACTAAGTATTTTGTATCGGTTTTTACTGTGGTAGACACCATCAGAATGCTAGAAATTTAAGAACATCAGGGGGCATAAGTGAGTGTCATTACTATTACTAAGGAGAAGGTGCTTGGGAAGTTGGAAGTCTGAAGGTAGTCCTGGACCAGTTGAACTACAACCCAGGGTTCTGAAGGAGGTAGTTGAAGAGGACGTGGAGGCATTAGCAGTGATCTTTCAAGGATGACTAAATTCTGGAATGGTTCTGGAGGACCGAAAAATTGTAAATGTCACTCCGAGAAGGGAGGGAGGCTGTACACAGAAAATTATAGGGGAGTTAGCCTGGTTGGGAAGATGTTGAAGTCCATTATTAAGGATGAGATTTCAGGATACTTAGAGGCACATGATAAAATAGGCCAATGTCAGCAAGGTTTCCTTAAAGGAAAATCTTGTCTGACAAACCTGTTGAAATTCTTTGAGGAACTAACAAACAGTATAGACAAAGGAGAGTCAGTAGATTTTGTTTAGTTGGATTTTCAGAAGGCGTTTGACAAGGTAACATACATGAGGCTCCTAAGCAAGATAAGAGCTCATCACAGGTAGGAAAGGGTGGGATAAGAGCCTGTCAGAAAGGCTGAGAATAAAAGGGGTCTTTTCTGTTTGGCTGCCGGTAACTAGGTGTGTTCCAAAGGTGTCAATTTTAGGATTGCTTCTTTTTATGTTATAGGATTTGAAAAATAAAAGTGATGACTTTGCGGCCAAGTTTGTGGGTGATACGAAAATAGGTGGAGGATTAGGCAATGTTGAAGAAGCAGGGAGACTGCAGAGAGACTTATAGACAGATTAGAAGAATGGACAAAAAAGTGGCAGATGGAGTACAGTGTAGAGAAATCTGTGGTCATGCACTATGGTAGAAAGAATAAAGGTGTAGACTATTTTCTAAATAGGGAGAAAATTCAAAAATCTGAGGTGCAAAGGGACTTGGGAACCCTAATGCAGTTAACTTGCAAGTTTAATCAGTGGTAAGTAAATCAAATGCAATGCTAGCATTCATTTTCACAATAACTAGAATAAAAAAAACAAGGATGTAATACTAAGGCTTTAAAAGGGATTGGTCAGACTGCACATGGAATATTGCGAGCAGTTTTAGGTCCCTTATGTGATGGCATTGAAGAGGGTTGAGGAAGTATACAAGAATTATCTTGGGAATTAAGGGGTTAATGTATGTGGAGCATTTGATGTCCCTGGGTCTGTACTCCCTGGAGCTTAGAAGAATGAGGCGAGGAACCTCACTGAAACCTATCAAATATTGTAATACCTAGATAGAGTGGATGTGGAGAGGACATTTCTTATAGTGGGGGTGTCTATGACAGAGATGAAAAGCAATTCCTTTAGCCAGAGGGTGGTAACTCTGCGGAATTCATTGCCACAGATGGCTGTGATAGCGAAGTCAATGAGTATATTTAAAGTGGAGGTTGATAGATTCTTGATTAGAAAGAATGTCAAAGGTTACGGAGAGAAGGCAGGAGAGTGGGTTTGAGAGGGATAATAAATCAGCCATGATGGAATGATGGAGCAACTCAGTCAGCTGACTGGCCTAGTTCTCTTCCTATATCTTATGGTATTGGCTACACAATCATGTAATATCTTATTCCAGTCACCTTCTATTTCCCTAAAGTCTATAATTTTCCAAATGAGCTTGATCTCATTCATTTTCTTTGTTCTTCAGCAGCAATACTTAGATTTATCCAGAAAACAAAGAATTCTTTAATTTGACAGAATGGATTTTTGGGGCCGAAGTGCCCTGCACTAGAAGATAATAGTAGATTTCAGTGGATTTCAATCACTGGCTAAAGATACACTGTGTCTCAGGGATTTTGGGGTTAAATCTTCATCAACACGCAGACACGAGCAGCAGCTTTTTTTACACACACCAAGTGTGCTTTACTCAGTGTGGAAGCCATAGTGGAGGAACCCTGCAGACAATCTTCAACTGAAATAGGAGGGACAGTAAACTACAATGATGATCTATATATGAACACAATCTGAGTCAGCTAGTAAAAATAAATCTTAGCTACACTCAGTTAGATTTAATGGAATATCTTTATCAAATTTAATTTAAATTTCGTACAAGAATTTCAACACAATTAAGAGGTTGTCCTCTGCTGTCAGGCAAATGAACAGAGAAGAATGGAAGGCAAAGAATGTAATCAAAAATCAACACTTTTCACAATAAACAAATTGCCAAGGCTTGATTTTCTTTATCTAAACACAACCCAGCAATGATTGTCTCTGTGGGTTTTCACTTCTCAGCCTGTACAACATTTCCATTGATTTTTCTACCTTCCACCTTCTTTAAATGTTTTTCTTACTCCAATGAAAGATTCAATCTTTAACATTGACTTTGTTCCTCTCTCTACAGATGCTGTCTGACCTGCTGAGGAACTCTAGCAGTTTATTTCAAGTTTCTTTGAAATGACACATTCTCAATGGTCAAAGTTTTTGAACATTTGGGATCAATGCATACATGACAAATGCACAAGAATCTGTTGCACTCCTGATTAGGAATACGTAACTGAATATGTGTTACATACCTGAGGAGATATTGAAGTTGTAGTAGATATACACAACCCAATGGATAGGAGCATGACACATCAACAAATGTAACAGGGATTCAATATCACCATAGTCATGATGATATCTAAAGATGAAGTAAGCACTGAATAATTTTTATTAAGAGAATGGTGAATTATTGGCAATAACAAAAGCTGTTTGAATGTATGTATCTGCTTTGATTTCAGAACAGGAAAAAAACAATGCAAGCTACTTATCTAAAATATATTTTTGAACGGCATAGGGAAAATTAAAAAACTCCAACTTCAGTCTAATTACGTGAAGGAAGGTTCCCATTATTAATGGTAAATCACTATTAGTTATAGTCTATGGAAGAATATTATATTGGGTTTCTTCTCACCAATTCAAATTTCACTGTATGCAAAATGAGACTTATAACACTTAAGTCATTATTTTGCCTTATTTAATTGAGAGTCTGCATCATTAGAACACAGAATATATAATAGCTCTATGACTAAGAAGTAAATGTTAACCTTGATGTGCTGGGAATGAGGCATTAAGGGTACTTAGGCCCAAACTGATGGGAGACCTGATTTTATCAACAACACTTTTATTGGATGGTTGGAACACTATCAGCAGATCAGGACCAGGGTTCCTGACAAATTAGCCAGACAGAGTACAAAGACCATATAACCATATAACAATTATAGCACGGAAACAGGCCATCTCGGCCCTTCTAGTCTGTGCCGAATTCTTACTCTCACCTAGTCCCACCGACCTGCACTCAGCCCATAACCCTCCATTCCTTTCCTGTCCATATATCCATCCAATTTAACTTTAAACAACAACATCAAACCTGCCTCAACTACTTCTGCTGGAAGCTCGTTCCACACAGCTCGTCATGTAATTCAAGATTAATTCAATATTAAATGGCATTTCATATCACATTTGTTACACACCTAAGAAGATTATTTCATTTGATGATTTTTTGGAGGAGGCATGAAAATCTATCAATTATATTCCAGGATTCCTTTGCTGGGTGTTATATTGGGAGCTGCAGGAGCATGTAGGGAGATGGTTTACCTAAGTGATATGAGACACAAAAATGCAACAGACACCTTGAATGCTTGTCTGGAAACAAAGCAGAAGCCAACATCAGGGAAGTGATCAAACATTCTCAGATTCAAAAGCAGCAAGCAGCGCAATACCTAAAAAACTGCTGACAGGAGAGAAAACTGATAGATTATAATGTCTACATATTACATCTGCAGATTTTTTTCAGATATCTGTTTACCACTGGCATTTGAACTCTTTAAATTATGTCATGCCTTTCCCTTGATGCTTCCATCCATTTAAAATTCAACAAATGCCTCCTCCCTCACTAATGCATCTTTTTCTTCCCTTTTCATGGAAACGGAAAGAACACTTAACACTCAGGAGAGACAAAGAACTGGAATTGACCTTCCAGATTTTGCAATAAGCAGCGAGTTACTATGAGCAGAGATAACAGCCATAGATATAACATAGATGTACAAAAATGGATCTTGCCCATCTGAGATAGGGAGGTGGAAGTTTCACACTACCATAACTCTGTCTCATCCAGACTCATTGCATTCAAAAGTCATCTGAACCAAGTATCAGCAGCTAGTAAAAATTGATGAATAATGAAAAACACGAGAATTTTTATGCTGAAAATTCTTAATTTATATAGCTTCTGTGGCTGAACCTTCATTTGTCCTCCAAGATATTTAGAAGGATAAATTGTTCATGCCTCCATTGACCAGCTCAGATCTCATACTTCAGTGGGGCCACTGAGGCACCAAGTTCTTACCCTTTGTCTCATGTATCATGTGAGCAGGAGTAGATGGTGAAGGTGGAAGCAGAGGTGCCAAGACCATGTCCGAGTGCAATATACCCTACAGGCTCTAGCTAAATGGAAACAGATGTTCGGCCTTAGGTGCTGCTGGCCGCAGACCTTTTCTGGAACAGCAAAAAATGTACAAGATGTTGGCAGGCGTTCCAGCAAACAGACTGATGAGTCAATTTGATCATGTAAGGTGTGATGCAGCAATCAATGAATTTTTGAAGGCCCTATCCGGGAGCTTTACAGGAAGAGTCATGTTGGCCTTGGTTGTCTATTCATTCATTCCCCTGCACGGCTCAGTGCTTGAAGGGAAATGGGATAGTGACAAGGGACATGGAAATGAAAACTCCATCTTCTCATCCACAGTTCACTGCCAGTTCTCCTCACTCCATCATTGTCTCAGAGACATTATCTTCCCCTACACTGCAGCAGCTTGATCGGGTTATGAAGAAGTCATCAAGACATAAACACAGAAGGATATCAGCCAAGGAATTCTCAGGGATTCACACTTCTAATTATGAGTAGCCTATGTAGCTGCATCTACAGAGGTTGAATCAAGTAGGAATATTGGAAAGAAGAAAGATTTTGTTACAGATATGATCTCGTACCTTATTGTCTACCTGCATTGCACTTTCTCTGGAGCTGTTACACTTCATTTTGCATTGTTATTGTGTTATCATGTCCTATCTCAACTGATTCCCTGGGCAGAGAATTCCACAGATTCACCGCTCTCTGGGAAAAACAGTTTCTCCTCATCTCCATCCTAAATCTTCTCCCCTGAAGCTTGAGGCAATGTCCCCTAGTTCTAGTCTCACCTGTCAATGGAAACAACTTTCTTACTTCTATCATATCTATCCCTTTCAAAATTTTGTATGTTTCTAAAAGATTCCCTCTCATTCTTCTGAACTCCAGAGAGTATAGTCCCAGGCGACTCAATCGCTCCTCATAGGTTAACCCCTTCATCCCTGGAATCAACCTGGTGAACCTCCTCTGCACTGCCTCCAAAGCCAGTATATCCTTTCTCAAGTATGGAGACCAGAACTGCACACAGTACTCCAGGTGCGGCCTCACCAGTAACCTGTATAGTTGCAGCATGACCTTCCTGCTCTTGAATTCAATCCCTCTAGCAACGAAGGCCGACATTCTGTTTGCCTTCTTAATAACCTGTTGTACCTGCAAGCCAACTTTTTGCGATTCATGAACAAGCACTCCCAAGTCCCTCTGCACAACAGCATGCTGCAATCTTTCACCATTTAAATAATAATCTGCTTTTCTATTATTTCTTCCAAAGTGGATGATCTCGCATTTACCAACATTGTGTTCCATCTGCCAGACCTTGGCCCACTCACTTAACCTATCTATATCCCTCTGCAGACTCTCCACATCATCTGTACAATTTGCTTTTCCACTCAGTTTAGTGTCATCAGCAAATTTTGCTATGCTACACTCAGTCCCCTCTTCCAAATCATCAATGTAAATGGTAAACAGCTGCGGGCCCAGCACCAACCCCTGCGTCATCCCACTCACCACTGACTGCCAACCGGAGAAACACCCATTTATACCAACTCTCTGCCTTCTATTGGTTAATCAATCCACTATCCATGCCAACACACTTCCTCCGACTCCATGCATCCGTATCTTATTTATAAGTCTCTTGTGTGGCAACTTATTGAATGCCTTCTGGAAATCCCAAGTATACAATATCCACCTGTTCCCCTCTATCCACTGCACTCATTATGTCCTCAAAGAACTCCAGTAAGTTTGTCAAACAGGACCTGCCCTTTCTGAATCCATGCTGCATCTGACTAATGGAACCACTCCTTTCTAAATGTTTTGCTATTTCTTCCTCAATGACAGCTTCAAGCATTTTCCCGACTACAGATGTTAAGCTAACTGGCCTATAGTTGCCCGTCTTTTGCCTACATCCTTTTTTAAAAAGTGGTGTGACATTTGCTGTCTTCCAGTCCGCTGGGACCTGCCCAGAGTCTAGAGAGTTATGATAAATGATTACCAACGCATGTACTATAACCTCTGCCAATTCCCTCAGCACCCTGGGATGCATCCCATCAGGACCAGGGGACTTATCTACCTTCAGGCCCTCTAGTTTGCTCATCACTATCTCTTTAGTGACAGTGAATTTATTGAGGTCCCCACTTTCCATTTCATCTATATCATCCTTCTTTGGCATATTAGATGTGTCCTCCACCGTGAAGACCGACACAAAATAGTCATTCAGTGCCTCAGCCATTTCCTTATCACCCAATATCAATTTCCCCTTCTTGTCTTCCAAGGAACCTACGTTGACTTTAGCCACCCTCTTCCGCTTTATATATTTATTAAAACTTTTGCTATCTGTTTTTATATTTTGTGCTAATTTCCTTTCATACTCTATCTTCCCTTTCTTTATTTCTTGTTTAGTTGTTCTTTGTTGCTTTTTATAGTTTTCCCAGTCCTCCAGTCTCCCACTACTCTTTGCGACTCTGTACACATGAGCTTTTAGTTTGATACTATCTTTATTTCCTTAGTTACCCAAGGCTGGCTCTCCCCACACTTACTGTACTTACTTTTGACTGGAATAGACTTTTGTTGAGCACTGTGAAAAATCTCTTTGAAAGTATTCCACTGATCCTCAACTGTCCTACCAATTAGCCTGTGCTCTCAGTCCATCTTAGCCAACTCCTCCTTCATCCCATTGTAGTCTCCTTTGTACAAGCATAACACACTACTTTTAGATCTAACTATTTCATCCTCCATCTGTATGCAAAATTCAATCATACTATGACCTCTCTTTCCAAGAGGATCCCTGACTACAAGATCATTAATCTTACCTGTCTCATTGCACAGGACTAGATCCAAGATAGCATTTTCCCTTGTAGGTTCACTAACATGCTGCTCAAGAAAGCCATCACAGATGCATTCTATGAAGTCCTCCCAAGACTTTTGACCAACCTGATTCACCCAATCTATGTGGAAGTTAAAATCCCCCATGACAACTGCCATTCCGTTCTTACAAGCCTCAGTTATTTCTTGGTTAATCGCCTCTGCCACTGCAATATTTTTATTAGGTGGTCTATAGACAACACCCACCGTGATTTCTTTCCCTTTACTATTCTTAACCTCTACCCAGATGGACTCAACATTCTGCTCCGTAGATCTTATATCATCTCTCACAATCGCCCTGATCTCATCCCTAATCAAGAGTGCCACCCCACCTCCTCTGCCTTCCTGCCTATCTTTCTGTATTACCTGATACCCTTGGATATTTAATTCCCAGTCATCTCCACCTTGCAACCACGTTTCTGTAATGGCCACTAAATCATATGCCTTGGTACTGATCTGTGCCACAAATTCACTAACCTTGTTTCTAATACTACAGGCATTTAGATAAAGTGCCCTTATACTCATTGTCCTTTTAGAATCTAGTGACCTATGCGATTTTTGCTTTTTACTTTTATGCACTCTACTCTTACTTTTTTCTTCACTAACTCTAGCTTTGGTCTCTGCATCACTTCCCTCTTCTTTTCTGTGTGGGTTCCCATCCCCCTGCCATATTAGTTTAAAACCTCCTCTATAGCACTAGCAAACGATCTCCCTGGGACATTGGTTCTGGCCCTGCCCAGATGTAGACTGTCTGGACGGTACTGGTCCCACCTCCCCCGGAAGCGGGACCAGTACTCCCCCAATGCCCCAAGAATCTGAAACCCTCCCTCTTGCACCACCGCTCGATGGGCCGGATGGCCTACTCCTGTCCCTACTCCTTATGTTCTTATGTTCTTATCTCAACACACTGTGCAGTGAGCTGATCTGTATGAACAGTATGCAAGAGAAGCTTTTCACTGTAATTCAGTACATATGTCAATAATAAACTAAAGATTTGTTATGGTCAAAAATATATTATTTTTAACACAATGAGTTTGGATTTTCCCATAATTTTGCACATTAAAATACATTTCTGATACCTTTGGGTTTGCAGCATATTTGTTGAATGGCAAAGAGAATCAAACATGTGACTGGTGTTCCCGGTGTGGCCTCCTATATAATCGGTGAGACCTAACATAGATTGGGAAACTGTTTCGCCAAGCACCTACACTCCATCCAGCAGAAGAAGTGGGATCTCCCAGTGGCCACCCATTTTAATTCCACTTACCGTTCCCACTCCGATATGTCTATCCATGGCCTCTTCTACTGTTGTGATGAGGCCACATTCAGGTAGGAGCAGCAACACCTTATAATCCATCCAGGTAGCCTCCAACCTGATGGCATGAGCGTCGATTTCTCGAACTTCCAGTAATGGCACATTCCCCCGCCGCTTCACCATTCCCCATCCCTTTTTTTTACCTCTCTCACCTTGCCTGCCCATCGCCTCCCTCTGGCCTTCCATGACCTTCTGTTCTCTCCTATCGGACTCCCCCTTCTCCAGCCTTGTATCTCTTCCAATCAACTTCCCTGCTCTTTACTTCAACCCTTCCTCTCTGGGTTTCCCCTATCACTTTCTGTTTCTCGCTCCCTTCCCCTACCTTTTAAATCTACTCCTCATCTTCTTTTCCTCCAGTCCTGCCATAGGGTCTTGGCCCAAAATGTCGTCTGTACTTTTTTCCATAGATGCTGCCTGGCCTACTGAGTTCCTCCAGTATGTTGTGTGTGTTGCTTGGATTTCCAGCATCTGCAAATTTTCCCGTTTGTCATTCCAAATATGAATTTTGTGGTTCTGTTAGTGGAAGGAGAGAAAGCACTGAGGATGGCATCTGGGTTTCTGAACTGACAAACTGCTGTACTTTATTGCCAGATTACATAGCAACTCCACAGCCTTATCCAATGCCACCTCCACATTGTACAACAGAGGCAAATTTCCAGCATCTTAGAAAGCCTATTCTCCAAGAGTTAAATTCAAAATCTAGAATTAAATAGATTTGGCATATTGAACTCAAAATTCAAAAGTTCAAAGTTCAAAGTAAATTTATTATCAAGGTACATATATATCACCATAAACAATCCTGAGATTCATTTTCCTGCAGGCATAACCAATCAATCTGTAATTCAATAATGATCATAATAGGATCAACGAAAGAATGCACCAACATGAGTGTTCAACTAGTGTACAAAAGACAATAAACTGTGCAAATACAAAAAGTAAGAAACAATAATAATAACTAAGCAATGAGTATTGAGAAACATGAAGAGTCCTTGAAAGTGAGTCCATAGGTTGTGAGAACATTTCAATGATGGAGCAAGTGAAGTTGAGTGAAATTACCTCCTTTGGTTCAAGAACCTGATAGCTGAGGGGTAATAACTGTTCTGGAACCTCATGGTGTAAGGCCTGAGGCTCCTGTACCTTCTTCCTGGTGGCAACGACGAGAAGAAAGCATGATATTGGTGGTGGGAAACCATGGTGATGCCACAATATCTTGTATAGATACGCTTAATGCTAGGGAGGGCTTTACCCATGATGGGCTGAGCCACATCCACTACCTTTGCAAGATTTTCCATTCAAGGGCATTGGCATTTCCATACCAGGCTATGATGTAGCCTATGAAAATACTCTCTACTTCACACCTATAGAAGTTTGTCAAAGTTTCAGATGTCATGCCAAATCTCTGCAAACTTCTAAGAAAGCAGGGGCGCTGCTGTGCTTTCTTCAAGATTGCACTTACTCGCTGGGCTCAGGACAGGTCACCTGAAAGGATAACATCAAGAAATTTAAAGTTGCTGATCCTCTCCACCTCTGATCCTCTATGAGTACTGGCTCATGGACCTCTAGGTTCCCTCTCCTGAAGTCTACAATGAGTTCCTTGGTCTTATTGACATTGAGTGAGAGGTTGTGGTTATGACACCACTCAGCCAAATTTTCAATCTCCCTCCTGTATGCTGATTCATCACCACCTTTGATACGGCCCACAACAGTGGTGTCATCAGCAAACCTGTATATGGTTTTGGAGATGTACTTAGCCACACAGTGTAAAGTGAGAAGTGCAGAGGCTAACCACACAACCTTGAGCTGTTCCTGTGATGATGGCAATAGTGGAGGAGAAGCTTTTGTCAATCCAAACTGACTGGATTCTGTAAGTGAGGAAATCCCTGATCCAATTGCACAAGGTCCAGGTCTTGGAATATACTGCTTAGTTTTGAGGGTATGATGGTATTAAATGCTGAGCTGTAGTCGATAAGGAGCATCCTGATGTATGTGCCTTTGTTGTCCAGATGTTCCAGGGTTGAGTGAAGAGCCAATAAGATGGCATCTGCTGTGGACCCGTTGCTGCAGGGTACAAATTGGAGTGAATGCAAGACACTTCTTAGGCAGGAGTTGATATCAAGATTCAAGATTGTTTAATGTTATTTCCTGCACACAAGTGTAGAGGAGAACAAAATAATTGTTTCTCCGGATCAGATGCCGACAAAACAAAACACATTAAATACAGATACATAAGATAGCTTACATACATCGATTGATTGTATGGTCCATAAAGTGACATTAAGCTGTGTATAAGGTGACTGACGGGAAATAATAACATAGTGATGGAGTTAGTAAGCGGAGGAGCTGATCAGCCTTACTGCTTGGGGAAAGTAACTTTTTGAGTCTCGGTGGTTCTGCTGTGACTTCCTTCCTGATGGAAATGGGACTAACAGTCCATGAGCAGGGTGGGTGTTATCCTTCATGATGTGACTGGCCCTTTTCCAGCACCTTTCTGCATACATGTCCTTGATTGTGGGTAGGCTGTTGCTGGTGATGCTTTGGGAAATTATGAATACCCTTTGTAGAGCCTTTCTGTCCACTGCAGTGCAGTTTCTGTACCGTGCAGTGATGCAGCTTGTTACGATGCTCTCTACTGCACATCTGTAGAAGGTTGTGAGTATTGATATCCATAGCCTCATCAGAAAGAGGTGTGGGTGAGCTTTCTTGATCATGTAGGATGTATTCTGGGACCATGAGAGGTCGTATGTGTTGTGCACTCCCAGAATTTTTAAAACTGCTTGCAGTTTCCACTGCTGTGCCGCCAATTTTAAAAAGGTGTGAGTGGTACGTGTGAAGACTCTCAAATTGGGTTAAACACAGGGTGAGCAGAGTCCTCAAAGTTGCTGGTGATCGCAGCAGGCCAGGCAGCATCTCTAGGAAGAGGGACAGTCGACGTATCAGGCCAAGACCCTCTGTCCTGACGAAGGGTCTCGGCCTGAATCGTTGACTGTTCCTCTTCCTAGAGATGCTGCCTGGCCTGCTGCGATCACCAGCAACTTTGATGTGTGTTGCTTGAACTTCCAGCATCTGCAGAATTCCTCGTGTTTGCGTGAGCAGAGTCATGTAGAGTTCCCAACCCATCAGTTCTCTTTAGTGCCCTGCAAAACAAACGTGAACTCAGGTGTTAAAATGCAACCCCCCACACTGTTCTGAAAAAGCAATTTAGACTGAATTGTCATTTCATTCATAATTCAAGAGATTTAATATCGCATAAAGCATCATTTTGTTATTAATGGACACTCTTACTGCAATCCCACCTGATCTGAAAGAAGACAGGCAAATTTCCAGCCGAATATTTTCAGTTCACCATTCAGGCACACTATGGGGGCAGCTGTGACTTCAATGAGTGCTTTTCAAGGAATCTGTTCCCACACTTACTGATATTCCATTCATTCATTCTTTCAAATAAATGGTAGATTAAGGTTTGAAGGATCAAAGAATGCTTGCACTGTAATTATGCTTACGCGAGTGTAATTATTCTTACACAGTATATGAAACTGTGGGATTTTATATGTGCCCTTTGTTTCAACTGCACATTAATTCTACTCAAGGTACACAATAAAGATGAGCAAATTTCCCATCTGTGACATTTAGGAAGTTAACATTTATGGAAAAGGTTTCCTTAATCACATGATAGAATCAGAATCAGGTTTATTATCACGGGCACGTGACGTGAAATTTGTTAACTTAGCAGCAGCAGTTCAATACATTACATAATCTAGCAGAGAAAAAAAAAAATAATACATAAACAAGTAAATCAATTACGTATAATGAATAGATTTTTTAAAAAACATGCAAAAACAGAAATACTGTATATTAAAAAAAGTGAAGTAGTGTCCAAAGCTTCAATGTCCATTTAGGAATCGGATGGCAGAGGGGAGGAAGCTGTTCCTGAATCGCTCAGTGTGTGCCTTCAGGCTTCTGTACCTCCTACCTGATGGTAACAGTGAGAAAAGGGCAAGCCCTGGGTGCTGGAGGTCCTTCTAACACCAATCTTAAATCTATCATCATGTTATATATTTATATTGTCCTATCCAATCCTAAAAAACTATGAGAATATCATAGAAATAAAAGATAAAGCATAATTTTCTCATATACTTGCTGCTTTCTAAATTCTATTAATGCTGAATTTCAGTTCATTCGACTTTGCTTTTCTTGCTTTCCGAACAGTATTAATATAGAATATTGCAAGTAAAAAGATGTGACAGCAGTAGTATTTTTAGCAATGAATTATTTTTGATGTTAAGTTTAAGTGTAGCACTCCTCCTTAGATTCAGGTGCAGCTCAGTGGTAGCATGTATACTTCAAATTCACAAGTTTAAATTCATTCAAGTTCCACACCGCAGACATACATAAAAATTCGGTTGACGTTCCAGGGCAATAATATTGAATGCCTCAATGTGACAGGGATGGTCTTTTGATTGAAATGTTAAACTAAGCCCCTCTGGCCCTTACAGATAGACTTAAGAAAATCTGTGGCACTATTTTCAAATGAGTATATAGAACATTACCAAATTTTCTGGCCAATATTTATTGTCCAATTAATATCATAACAAAATAGACGATCTGTTCATTTCTGCTGTTGTGAGATCTGTGTTTCTACAAACAATGAGCACACTTAGCAAGTAGTGTACTGGCTGCAACCTCCAAGAGGACTACAACCTTGTCATGGTTTGGAGGCTTGCGTGGCTATGTTGGCTGGAGTTAAGATTTTTTATGTTTTGGCTCTTGATAGGGTCACCCATGCCGAACAAGTCAAAGGAAGAGGTCAGACTAAGAGTGGTCCACAGGTCCTCCAGATTCGTGGGTTCAGCTCAGGGCTAACAACCCTAACTGGTAAAACAAATTTGTTACTGAAACAGCAATGAAGAATCCTTCTACATCTGAGTGCAGTGGTATTCCTGAGTTCCCACCCAGAACTTGAATGACTGACACTAGTGAAAATCAAGCTACTGACATGAAGAAGGAAGCCTTGGACACACCAGAGAAAGAGGAACTTCATTGCTGTCGTAAACATCAGCGGTGTAATGGACAGTAGACAGATAGATGGCCGTAAAGTGGTTTGGAACATGCTAAGCTTGTGAAAGTTGTAATAAGTTCTCCCTTTCATCAATTTTTTAAAGTAATTATTAACACTAACTTTTAATGAGTTCAGAAATGACTTTTTTCATTATCATTGTATACAGCTTTATTAAATCAGAAGTAAATTATTACATTAAAATTCATTGCCAACAACCTAGCACATATGTAAACATACTTAGCTAAAATGATCCTCCTATCTTTAAATAGTAATTAAGGCCTCTATAAATGAATTGAATCTAAGAAAGAGGAGCAGCTGTTTATTTAAACAGATTTAGCAAATTGTCCAAGTGTTTGCAAGGCCATTGATTTCCTTGGCATTAAGTGGGGCTTAGTCATCATTGCTTACACATAGATATAACCACATTCCAAGGTAACCTATTTTGACCAAGAAATGCTGGAATATCTGAAAATGCATAATGTACAGTCAGTCCAATGACAAATTTAATCAATTGCTGGAAAATAAATACTCAGTGCCAAAGATACAATCACTTCTTCAACCAAGGTCTTTCATTTTAATTATGCATTAGTGCTGAATAGAAAACTCCAATAAGTTTGATTGGTTTATTCATAGACGGGAGAGTTCGTAACTTTGTTAGTGGCCTAGCAAAAACCAAGATATGTTTGCCAAACAATGCCAGCAAAAATGGAAAGCAACATGCACTCAATATAAAGCCTACAGAACAGGATTTTGCACATGTTGAACTACATTGATTATTGATAACCTTTATGCTAAGACCTGGTATGTCATTCTAATATACGTTAAAACTGTGATCCATCGAATTTATGTCATAACCTGGATTTCCACAGAGAAATAAACTCTTTTTGTACATATTAAAAGCACAGGTGTACCTGTCCCTCTTTTCTCTAAAAGGGTCAGCAGTTTGACAAAAAATAATGACCAGCAGTACAGTTTGCAGACTTCTTCAACAGGTGGATAGCTCATGTGGAAGTGTGTACAGTGTATCCTCTTACTTAGGAGGAAGAAGCCTTTCGTAAAACCATAACTGAAAACTAGTTAAAATAATGTGTTTATGTCACTGGCATCTGGAATCATTCCCTTGAACTGTGCATAGGCTTTGATTAGAGAAAACAAAAATCCTTGAATTATTTAAACAATTTAATTATTTCTTCAGATTTGAAAAGAGAGCAATCACCCTATGCTTCATGTGATAGAAAAGCACGATGGATGTTACTTTCTACAGAAGGTTGATGAGGCAGTGTTTACTTTCATTTCATTTGCTAAAAATAAAGAGGTTCTGAGGTAAAATAATGCAGCTGGACAGCAAGAATTTCTTGCTCTCATTTCCTGAGGCATGGACCTGATTTTTTTAAGTTCCTTAAAACTGACAAAAACTGAAATCATTGAACAACCCTGCCAACATTTAAATCCAGGACCCTTTTTTTTAGCAATTTCCTATTGCTCATCCAACTGAGCTAACTTGCTCGTACAAAACCATATATAAAAAAGATAAAAGGCTTAATCGTTCTAACTATTGACCATTAGCAATAAAAGGAATCCCACTAAGTGTTCAGCCTCAAACAATAAACAAACTCAACTTTAAAATATTGGTGAAAGGGCACTCAGATTTGAATGCATTCTAAAAATTTAACTAGAAGCCATAATAAGCTTTCAAAATGGCAGAGAAAAGGAGAAAGCAAAGCACTGAGGTCTGCAAAACATATTTAGTTACAGTCTGTATTTGGTGACAGAAGGCCAAATGTAAACGCTGAAGTTGTCAACATATCCAAACAGGTTAACCCTCCGATATGCTTCAATATTCTCATTTGGCTCCTCTAACAAAGGAGTCTTATTCCACACTGTCTCCACACCTAGCACACCTCTGCCCGCATCCCCCACTCCCCGAGACAATTCTTGTTATGCAGGGATATTCTTCTGCTCTGGATAAACTTCTGGAATGCATAATTTTGTAAAAAAGAATAAGAAAATAAATAAGACAGCCTCCTGATGGGAATAAACATAAATCAGGAATGCAAGCTTCATAAAATAATGGACAAATGAGGTACTGCAGAAGCGGGAAATCTCGAACAATACACGCAATGAGCTGGAGGAGCTCAGCAGGTCAGACAGCATCTCTGGACATTTCCGGCTGAGACCCTTCATTGGGTCATAAAATGACTTGTTTTGCGAGCAGGGTTTATAAAGAGTAGTACAGTGATTTTCAGTGATTCTGTTTTTACCAACAAAATGGCTTTATTACAACTTTAGTTGCATTATTAGTAATCAGATCCATATTCTAATTTTAATTTTCATCATGGTGTAGTATCCTGTCTCTAAAAGAAAACTTGTCAATGGATTGAAAACTCTACAATAGTTATTTTTTTTATATAATATTGTTAATCAGTTGATAGTGCAAAAGGAGTTAAATTAAATTCCAGGACGAAGAAGATGTCTTCCTTTTTTAAAGAAAGGGACTTCCCTTCCTCCACCATCAACCCTGCTCTCAAACGCATCTCTCTCATTTCACGCACATCTGCTCTCACCGCATCCTCCCGCCACCCCACTAGGGATAGGGTTTCCCTTGTCCTCACCTACCACCCCACCAGCCTCCGGGTCCAACATATAATTCTCTGTAACTTCCACCACCTCCAACAGGATCCCACCACCAAGCATATCTTTCCCTCCCCCCCCTTTCTGCTTTCCGCAGGGATTGCTTGCTACACGACTTCCTTGTCCATTCATCCCCCCCATCCTTTCCCACCGATCTCCCTCCCAGCACTTATCCTTGTAAGGGGAACAAGAGCTACACATGCCCTTACACTTCCTCCCTCACCACCATTCAGGGCCCCAGACAGTCCTTCCAGGTGAGGCGACACTTCACCTGTGAGTCAGCTGGGGTGTTATACTGCGTCCGGTGCTCCCAGTGCGGTCTTCTATATATTGGCGAGACCCGACGCAGGCTGGGAGACAGTTTTGCTGAACACCTACATTCTGCCCGCCAGAGAAAGCAGAATCTCCCAGTGGCCACACATTTTAATTCCACGTTTCATTCCCATTCTGATATGTCTATACACGGCCTCCTCTACTGTAAAGATGAAGCCACGCTCAGGTTGGAGGAACAACACCTTATGTTCTGTCTGGGTAGCCTCCAACCTGACGGCATGAACATTGACTTCTCTAACTTCCGTTAATGCCCTTCCTCCCCTTCTTACTCCATCCCTTATTTATTTATTTATTTATTTGTTTGTTTGTTTGTTTGTTTGTTATTTTTCCCCTTTTTTTCTCTCTTTCTTTTTTCTCCCTCTGTCCCTCTCACTATAACTCCTTGCCTGCTCTCCATCTTCCTCTGGTGCTCCCCTCCCCCTTTCTTTCTCCCTAGGCCTCCCATCCCATGATCCTCACCCTTCTCCAGCCTCGCATCCTTTTTGCCAATCAACTTTCCAGCTCTTAGCTCCATCCCTCCCCCTCCTGTCTTCTCCTATCATGTTGGCTCTCCCCCTCCCCCTCCCACTTTCAAATCTCTTACTTTCAGTTAGTCCTGACAAAGGGTCTCGGCCTGAAATGTCAACTGTACTTCTTCCAATAAATCTTGCCTGGCCTGCTGCATTCCACCAGCATTTTGGGTGTGTTGCTTGAATTTCCAGCATCTGTAGAATTCCTCGTGTTTGCGAAATTAAATGTTCAACATATTTCATTATTGGTAAGCGATATCTCCAACAGTGCCACAAAATGTCTAGCAAAAACTGATAAAGAAATTCAAAACAATACAGCTGCTAGAATCTGCAGTGAAAGGTCCCAAAATGTTAATTACTTCTCCTTCCCATGATGTTCATTGGCTTGCTAAGTACTTCCAGCATTTTGCAACTAAAACTGATGGTGTAGAACTCACTGAGAAAGTGCAGGAAGACTCAATCCTGTGCTCATTTGTCTAATATAGCAAAGAAAGTCACTCTCACCGCTCTTTATTCTCAGTGTATCTCAGTGAGAGAAAGACTGGATCTGACTATAACCTCCTGGTAGTGGAGCGACTCAGTTAACATCTATTGTCCAAGTCTTTACATAAAGAATTTACATTTAACCATGGCACCCTAAGTTCGCTAACTGCAGGTGTGGAGCTAACTCAGACAGTGCTTCTTCCAGACCTCCAGAGCCTCTCATTAGCTCATTAAGCTCCTCATCACAACTTCTTGCCTACCAATTCTCAAATCCAGGCTGCAGAAACTCAAACATATATCGGACTATATATCAGAAACAGAATCAGACTATCCCCGCTACGAGCTGCACACCTTCTGTCTGCTCCGTCAGTCAATAAAATCATGGTGATCTTTTATTTCAGCACCACTTTCCCCACACTAAACATCTCTCTCCATTGCCTCAATATCTAACTTTAAAATGCTGCACTAAAAACTGTCACAATAAAATTTGCAATCTCGAGTCAGCAGTGTAGTGAGTCTTCAACATGGTGTGCTGGCTGTTTCTGTGAATGTGTATTGTGATCAAATGGGTGAGTCACATCCTGCTTCTCAGCAAAGTAACATTATCACAGTCATATATTTAGCAGCAAGTCTTAGTCTCAATATATGAAGAGTTTTCAGATGGTGCCTTGCAGATAAGCCCATATCTCTTTTGGATAAAAGATAAAAATAAAATGGCTGATCTGTGTCAGTGTAATTTTCTGGTACTAACTCCATATCCTAAATACCTAAAACCTGTTGATCTCCAGACAAGCAATACACACAAAGCATCTATGGAAGAGAGTACATTTGATGTTTCAGGCTGAGACCCTTCAGCAGGGATTGGCCCAAAACGTCGACTGTACTCTTTTCCATAGATGCTGCCTGGCCTGCTGAGTTCCTCCA
Organism: Mobula hypostoma; assembly: GCF_963921235.1. Classification (NCBI taxonomy): domain Eukaryota; kingdom Metazoa; phylum Chordata; class Chondrichthyes; order Myliobatiformes; family Myliobatidae; genus Mobula; species Mobula hypostoma. The sequence goes on from NC_086111.1 coordinate 46,813,415, forward strand.
GCATTCTGTGTGTGTTGCTTGGATTTCCAGCATCTGCAGATTTCCTCTTGTTTGATCTCCAGCTAAATATGTACTCCTTGATTGAGCTTCCATGGCCTTCTTAGGTGGAGAATTCCAAAAATTTACTACAGTGATTAAAGAAATTATTTCTCATCTCTTTCCTGAATGGGTGACCAGTGACTTGGAGAATATGATCCCTGGTTTTAGGCGCTGAAGCCAGCAAGTCTATTCCATCAAGTAACTTTGCGCACATCAGTGAGTCATCACTTATTCCTGCAAACTCAAGAGTACAGGCCCAGTCTGTTTAATCTATCCTCATGCAACAAACCCACCACTGGAGGAATTAAGCTGGTGAACTTCTGCTGGACTCTCTTGCAAACGTACCATTCTTTATTTAGGAAGATCTGACCTCTGTACAGTAATCTAATGCAGCTTCACCAGGGTCTACATAACAGAGCAAGATATTTCTACTCTTGCACTAATGGCCAACATACCATCTACAGTCCTAATTGCTTGCAGTACCTACATAATAAAAAGTATTTAAATTTCTTTGCATCCGCACAGCTATAATAGTATCCACTTCTGAAGTGCTACTCAGCAAAGGAGGATGATGACAAAAATGATGTGAGATTTAAGGAGATGACACTCTAGTTCAGTTATGGTATTGTTGTCCCATACAATATTGGCACACTTATTCCTCCAGTCAATATCATTCCCTTCCCTACATATTCTATCCTACACACTCCATGAGGGCAATATCCTCAGCCTTGCACCTGATTTTTTACCTTCATTGCACTTTCTCTGTACTGAAATACTTCACTTTTGCCCCCTATTAATCATTTTACCTTGTACCACCTCAATGTACCATTGTAATGAACTGATCCGTGTAGACAGTATACAAGACAAGATTTTCACTGTACCTTGGTTCAGGTGACAGCCATAAACCAGTTTAGCTATTTATTGTGCTACCCAAGTAATCCAGTGCAAATGAGTAACGGCCAAGGAAGCTTTCCCTTCCTTTTGTAAATGAAGAAAGTCACAATATTTGTAAATTGAATGAAACCTTCAGACATAATTTGGGTAGACAGCTAGCATAGGATCGTGAGTGCATTCATAGAGTTCATCCTGATTTAATCATAATGTGATTGGGATGAAGGCAGTTGTTTTATTTCATCCTCCATAAAGACACAAGATCAGCATCCTTATACAGTATTACATCTGGAGCTAGTTCTTAAATTAGAAGGAAGAGGAAACCAGAGGTGCATGGGCCAGTCCTCAGAGGTGGAGAGGGTTAGCAATCTTAAATTTCTCGGTGTAAATTTTTTGGATGACCTGTCATGGGCCCCCCAGCACTTAAGAGCAATTATGAAGAAATCATGGCAGTGCCTCTACTTCCTTAGGAGTTTGCAAAGATTTGACATGACATCTAAAAATTGACAAACTGCTATAGATGTGTAGTGGAGAGTATATTTACTGGCTGCATCATAACCTGGCATGGAAACACCAATGCCCTTGAGTGGAAAATCCTACAAAAGGTAGTGAATACAGCCCAGTCCACCACGGGTAAAGCCCTCCCCACCATTGAGCACACCTACACGAAGCATTGTCGCAGGAAAGCAGCATCCATCATCAGGGACCCCCATCACCCAGGTCAGGCTCTCCTCTCACTGCTGCCATCAGGAAGGTGGTACAGTAACCTCAGAACTCATACGTCGAGGTTCAGGAATAGTTATTACCCGTCAACAATCAGGCTCTTGAACCAGAGGGGATAACTGCACTTCATTTCACTTGCCCATCACTGAAATGTCCCCACAACCTATGGACTCATTTTCAAGGACTCTTCACCTCATGTTCTCACTTTATTATTATTATTATTTATTTATTGCTTATTTATTATTTTTATTTCTTTTTGTATTTGCAGTTGTTTTCTGTTGCACACTGGTTGAAGTCTCAAAGTTGGTGCAGTCTTTCATTGATTCTGATATGGTTATTATTCTTTGGAGTTATTGAGTATGCTCGCAAGAAAATGAATCTCAGGGTTGTACATGGTGACTTTGATAATAAATTTACTTTGAACTTTGAACTTAGATCATTCTCAGGTCTCAGTTATACTGCCTTATGCTTCTCCACAAATAATATTTTACGTCAATTTTGGCCTTTATGGCATTACAAATTATTTCAAAGCACTTATTCTGGAGGAAAACAGCATTTCAAGTTATTCTTTACAGCTCTTGCCTCTGGCACCAATGATTACTGGTCTCCTCAGCGTCACTTGCAGGATTTGAATGGTGCTTTTATGTTATTGTGACCAGAACTATAAGCAATCCCTCAGATCCAAACTGATCTAGACACTGAAGATTTGGCAAGTCTCCAAGGATTCAGCTGTTGCAACACGGCCTTCAGATCATCAATTAAAATGTTAATCCCGTTCCTCCGATGTCTGCTCTGCTGAGTGTTTCCAGCATTTTCTGGTTTTGTTTCAGATTTCCAATCTTTAAGATGCTTTAGAATCTTATCTGCTTTGTTTTCCTTCTGAGTTTTCATGTATGTCAAATGCTATTTGTGTAAGGCAGCTAGAGAAGAGAAAAAAAGCAATGAACTTTGTGAACAGTTCTGTTTTCCTGCATCTTGTTCAGGAGATGAATTGAGTGTTGGCAGGCAGGTGAAGCTGTTACTTTTTTTAAAACAGAACTTTATTCTTTGATCTGTGTCTTCAATACTATTTCTGGAAGAAGAGAGCAAATTGGGCAAGACTGACATGCAGCTGTTAGCTACAGAGACTATTAATATTTTGAGAGAGAGGAAAATCTGAAATAAAGATGTACATAGTATAATGGGTGAATCAAAATAATATATATTTTAATATGCAGATATACCTTATAATTTCTTAATTTCTGCTGATTATTAGTTCCCAATATGTTAATATATCGTATTTGCGCTATTATCTTGCAGTAATTAATAAAACATGAAAATACAATTCTCACATTTTTTTGTTTCCTCTTTGAGTTTGTGAATTTGATTCTTGAGTGACTAAATGATGCTTTTCATCATCAAGCTTAGCAGCAACCAACATCACCACAAGCTTCACAAATCATCAGATGGTAGAAGCATCAATTTATTTTGATATTCGAGATTGTAGCCTTGGGGGTTGCTATGGTTACTTGGTCAGGTGACACAATGTAGTCTTCCCTGTCCTGTAGTCATTGTCACCATGGTTCTTTAGCCAGGGCACCAAATAGGATTTGATTGGATAAAAACATTGGCAATATATTTCATATGATACAATAATAAGATTTGCAAGTATCTGAACTGAAGAACACAATTAATTTAAACCAGCCGCATGATTTAAAGTAAAATAAAAACCCAAACAAATCTTCAGATGAAATGAAATTGGTACAAGCATTTCACTTCATAACATTAGCAAAATAAAATCTATTTTGGTCTTTTAAAATGATTACCTGTATCTGACTCTGGAAATAAACCAATGTGCATTCGTGTAGAGGCTTCAATAAAAATAATACTCAAGAACGTGTTGTTTACATCAGAGACAGACCAGGCATTCACAAAGTCCTTCTATAATTATACAGGAAATACATTCACAGCAGGCTTGGACAGGTCAAAACAGCTAATGATGAAAGAAAACATTAGAAACTTGCATTTTATTGAAGCAGAAAATAAAATAAATTCTGAATCTACTACAAAGGTGGCAATTTATTTGAGTCTTAAAAATGGATGAATACATCAGCATTGAGTTTTAATCAAGATTTCTGTCCTAATATTAGGTTAATATCAGTTGGATTAAATTAAATTTCACAGACTTAAATAGTATTTTAGGTTGAAGTGAGTTATATTCATAACCATAATTACAATGAAATATCCATGATAATATAACAGTTCAAAAGTCTGCTCACCTTAAGCTGCACTTGTTTTATAAATCTGCCACAAAATTCAGTCCATGTGTTTCACCTTATGGAAAATGAATATGACTTCATCAGATACGGAGTGTCCACATGATCTGATTAAGCTGACATTCACAATACCATATTGATAGGAAACAGAGGATAATTTGGCCCATCTCACCTGCTTTAGGTGGGCAATCACTACAAGGCCCTTTTAAAGAGTCAAGTTGTTTTTTGATTTACACTGGACAACAAAGACATTGCTTCCTGAATACTTTTTGGTGCATCTTATGGATTTCAGGTTGTTGATCATGAAAATCATCATTTTTTTAAAAATTGCCCATATTTGTTATTTCAATTCATAATTTAACTCAGAATAACTGAGGCCAAGATTAAGGAAGGCATTTTTGTTGATCAAACAGATCATTGATAATAGGCAATTCAAAGAAATCCTAGTGGGACCGGAGGAAATTGCATGGAAGGCATTCAACGATGTTGTTAGAAATTTTCTTGGCAACTACAGAGCACCAAACTACATGCAGCTGGTTGAAAAAATGCTTCAAGCATACAAAACCATGAAGTGCAACATGTCACTAAAGTTCATTTTCTGCATTCCCATTTAGACTTCTTCCCTGAAAATCATAGCAGTGTTCGTGATGAGCGTGGTGAAAGGTCATGGAGAAATGGTATCAGGACATCTGGAATCCATTAATGCTGGCTGATTATTGTTGAACACTTAAGTGAGAAGCTTCAGACACTGAATATAAATGAAAATCATCAACAAAACATTTTTAGCTTGGTTGAATTACTACAAAGCATCAGTACCATTATGCGATTAAATGCATTATATTCAGTAAAAGTTAATTTCTTGTTTCTCCAAATTCCTACATAATACAAGTAGTTTTAATTGTGTTCAGCTTCAAGCAGTCTATCATAAACAAAAAAAATTCTGAGGAAGCAACACTTCCAAAAAAAATCTGTTGTCTGGTGTTATTCTAGGACAAGCAAAACAATCTTGTTCAACACCCCAGAATTAGCCAGTTATTTAAGGGCAGGGATATATTGGGAGCCTCAGCTAATGATGCATTTGTAGAGAGCTTCAACAAATATAACTCCCCTCAAGTAGAGGATGCAGCTGAACAGAGATTCTGTTCTTTTAATAAACAGGAAAAGAGGTTACTGCTCTCTAGCTTTATAAAGATGCCCAAAATAACCTACTACGACTTCATATCCTATAATTCTCCCAACCACAAAGTGACAACTAGGCAGTTAGACAACTAGGAGCTGCTTTAAGTTTTGGTAATGGAAGATGAGGAGCAAGGAGGAATGTCTGAGGGGTATACATCATCACAGAAATAGATGTATAAATTATTGGGTGACAGAAGCTTCAATTTCAAGCTCATTGTGATTCAACCATATTCAAGTATACCACCAAATAAAACAGCATTCCTCTGGACCAAGGTGTACAACACAGTTTGTATAACTTAGACACAACACATAAAGTAATATTATCACAAATAAATTAACAAATATAAGATACATATATGACACAAATTATAGGCATCCGTTAGTCTCATGAGACCATGGATTTGTGCCTTGGAAGGTTTCCGGGGCGCAGGCCTGGGCGAAGTTGTATGGAAGACCAGCAGTTGCCCATGCTGCAAGCCTCCCCTCTCCACGCCACCGATGTTGTTTAAGGGAAGGGCACTAAGCCTGATACAGCTTGGCACCAGTGTCGTTGCAGAGCAACGTGTAGTTAAGCGTCTTGCTCAAGGACACAACACACTGCCTTAGCTGAGGCTCGAACTAGTGGCCTTCGGATCACTAGACCAACACCTTAACCATTTGGCCATGCGCCACATGACACAAATTAGAAAGTAAGTAATATAATGCTTGGAGTACTGTGTTCAGTTCTGGTCACAACATTACAGGAAGGATGTGGATACTGTAGAGAGAGTGCAGAGATTTACAAGGATGTTGCCTGGGTTGGAGGGTGTACCTTATGAGAATAGGTTGGGTGCACTTGGCCTTTTCTCCTTGGAGCAATGGAGGATGAGAGGTGACCTGATAGAGGTGTATAAGATGATGAGAGGCATTGATTGTCCAGATAACCTGAGGTTTTTGTTTCCTTTGGCTGAAATGGCTAACACGAGGGGGCATAGTTTTAAGGTGCTTCGAAGTAGGTACAAGGGGATGTCAGAGGTAAGTTTTTCACACACAGAGTGGTGGGTGCATGGAATGCACTGCCTTTGAAGGTGGTAGAGGTGGATACAATAAGGTCTTTTAAGATAGGTACATGGCACTTAGAAAAATACAGGGCTATGTGGTAGGGAAATTCTAGGCAGCTTCTAGAATAGGTTACATGATTGGCACAACATTGTGGGCTGAAGGGCCTGTATTGTGCTGTAGATTTTCTATGTTTCTATGTTTCTGGTGCTTCATGCTTAATGAGACCTGAGTGGTGGCAGGGAGTTCATTAGTCTCACACCCTAGGGGAAGAAGTTGTTTCGCATCCTAGAGGTCCTTGTCCAAAAGCTGTGGTACCTCCTGCTGGGGGGTGGGCATCAAAGAGATTCTTGGATGGAGGGGAGGGATCATTGACAATAATAAGGGCCCTGCATGCGGAGTACTTCTAATAAATATCTCTGAAGGGTGAAAGTGAGACCCAAATGATCCTCTCAGCAGTTCTTGCAATCATTTGTAGGGACGTGGTCAGACACTGTGTAATTCCTGTACCAGACAGTGATAAAGCTGGCCAGGACACTCTTAATGGTGCTCCTGTAAAAATTAATTAGAATGAGGGTAATCTCCTCAGGAAGTGGAGATGCAGCTGTGCTCTCTTGTCTAAAGGGGTGGTGTTGAGGGACCAGGTTACAGAATTTAGTCGATAACCTCCTGTCTAATTTATTTGCTCCATCTAATAAGAACAAGCTCTTTGACTGTATGTAACAACTGGCCCAATTCTCCTAATAGCTTCTTACAAAATCACTTGCCAAACCACTTTCCAAAGCAGTTGCACCCTATGTAGTGCCCTATTCCTCGAAGTCCCGTTAATAAAAATAGTATATTCCTGTCCGGAAATGATGAAAAACATTTTAGATATTTAGATGTTAGATGTTTAGAACAAAACATTTTGGATATAAACCGAAAAGCCAAACAAATGTGAATTTATTAACCAGGAATATGATGCCGCAAAAGTGAAATACATTCAGGTATTGTTCACAGATAGCACACAGCTCAAACTCACCAGCATTGCTGGTGTGGAGCCCTACGCTCTGATGTAGGGCACACTTGTGAGTAGTGGATGCTGTCTGCATCAGTGAAACCTAACAGCCATGTGTTGTATTTGAAATCCTTGCTTTTACCTGAAGTGAACATGCAAGTTGAGCACTTTCCCTCAACAAATCCATGATGTACAAGGAAGATTAAAAAGGATAACCACTTCTGCTGGTTTTGGAACCTATTTATACAAAACTTAAGCACATATATGGCTTGTAGCAAGGTTTCATATGATGTGTAAAAATATATGAAAGTGACACGCTGAGAGATAGTCATGTGTAATTATTATTTCAGTCCATCAACTTATTCAATGTGATAGATATAATTATTTTTAAATCTTTAATGTTTTCACATTGAGAAAGAAAGGAATTTTACAGTCATGCAGAATATATTCAAAAACCTCAACATTTTCCATTACAGTTAGGAATATAACTGGCTCTTGTTAATAGCCACACAATGTCACAAGGAAATGGATGAGTTACTGTACTCGATTGATTTGGTCAACATATAGGTGCAACAAGCAGCTAAGAAGTAAAAGGTATATTACCTCCTGTACAAATAGATTTGAGTGCAGGAAGAAAGAAAATAGAAAATAGCCACTAAAGAAATAATAGTAGAATTTGGCAGGGTCACCATGGATTTTTGCAAGGCAGAACATGTTAAAAAACTTCTGGTGGGTCTTTCGAGGTTTTCATTTGCTGAAATGGTAGGGGAACAGTGGTCTACTTGGTTGTTCCTTTGATAAGGGTAGCAAATGAAATTAGCATACATGAGATTGTGGATTGGATACAAGGTATAAAATGGAAGTGGTAAATGGTGCTCATTTTCACTTTAATGATATGTGACTCGTGGGGTAGCACAGGGATTGATGCTGAGGCTAGCTGTTCACCATCAACCACCTATACCTAAGTCTACTGTTGATACAAATCTGAGTGGTGGCATTGTTTATTAGGAGGATGCAGAGGGATTTCAGGTGGATATAAGATTAAATGGAAAGGACATGGCAGAGGAAAAATATGAAGCCATTCACTTTGAAATAGAGAAATACATTTTTAAAAATAGAATTACAATTAAAATAAAATAGGAAAGCAGAGTTATTTCTAAATGCCAATCGCTTATTATATTGTTGGCATCACAGCACTGTAGCAGTTAGTGCAACACTATTACAGCTTGGGGGTGTTGGAGTTCAGAGTTTGACCCCAGCATCCTTTGTAAGAGTTTTCTATATGTCCCCCCCACCCCCAGTGGAATATGTGGATTTTCTCCGGGTGCTCCCATTTTCTACCACAGTCTAAAGGTGTACTAGTTAGTAGGTTAATTGGTCATTTTAAATTGTCCCGTGATTAGGCTAGGGATAATTCAGGAGTTGCTGGGTGGTGGAGCTTGGAGGGCCGGGAGGGCCTACTCCACACTGTATCTCTAAATAAAATAAAACTAAATGACCTCAGTATTCAGGGGCACCTGGATGTCCTTGAAGTTGGTTGGTAGTTATAGCAGTAATTAGAAAGACAGCTGTATGTTGAGCCCAATTGTAAAGGAGAATTGAGTACAAGAGTAGAGATATCAGTCCTGGAGAGCACCTGCAAAACCATGCGGATTTCTACTTATACCCTAACGTTAAATTTGTAAAGGAGGAGTGGAGTGAAATTTTACTACATTGTGATATTAATGGGGAAGTGTGGAGGGGTTGGTAGATTAGTCTGAGGATGAAGGGGAAAGATTGTGCTATGAGGAGAGGTTATGTAAATTGAAAGGTGATCACATTGAAACTATTTCTTACAGGACTTGAGAGGCTAAATGCAAGGATAATGTTTCCCACAGCTGAGGTACCCAGAATGGGTGTTGTCTCAAAACCTATTACATCAGGACAGAAGCTGTCCTTAAGATGGTGATACCTACTTTTAGGCTTTTGCATTTTCTGCCCGATGAGAGTGGGGAGAAATGAGAATGTCTAGGTTTTTGATTACGCTGGCTGTTTTACTGAGGCAGTGACTCAGATAAATGATAACATATGTAGTTACAGCTAAATCCTTGTATTCTCTAGGCCACGTATAGCTGAGGCAAACATTGCAGCTAACAGCCATCTCTATCACAGTCATGGTGAGAAGTGAAGTTGGGACAGATAGGAGAGACGTTTCAAGGTGAGGCATTCTAAAGTCAGCAAATACATATTAAGTCTGTGCAAAGTGTAGATGTTGAATTCCCAGAATGTTACAGCACCTACTTTGAGATGTATACATCACTGTCATAACCCTTCATGGTTTGTACAACCAGTATTTCAAACATGAAATGATTTATTTTGTACTTCAAAAAATGAATCTGATAGGAGAGAAGAGTAGATCATGGGAGAAAGAGGGGCACCAGATGGAGGTAATTTCTCCTTCTCTGCATTCTCTCTTTTTCCGTTCTCTATTCTGGCTCCCCTCTTACCCCTTCTCTTCTCTTCACCTGCCCATCACCTCTCTCTGGTGCTACCTACCCTCCCCTCACCTTCATAATCTGGCTTCTTCCCACTCCCTTTCCAATTCTGTTAAAGGGTCTCGACTCAAAACATTGACTATTTCTGCCCCTCTATAGATGCTGCCTGACATGTTGAATTCGTGTGTGTCGCTAAGGAAATTGATAATTTTATTTGCACTCAGCAAGGCCCCTCAAAGAGCAGTGAACTAAATAACTAAATCATTTATATCTATTGAATGTCAGCCAGGATGTTAAGTGGTCTCCTCTGGCTGTGAAGAGTATTTTAACTGCCCTTGAGAAGGCTATTGGGGACTTAGTTTGACACATTATCCGAAAGATTCTGGACACCAGAAGATGGCAACTAAGTAGGCCATCTCTCCTGTATTATGCCAAGCCCACTCAAAATTATATACTTCTGTCTCTTGAATAGGATTCAACTTGTGAACTTCAGGTCGCGAGGTCAGTTTACCTCAAAAAGACGTATCTGAAATGGAACAGAATTTCTGAAATGACAAACTATCGTGCTTGCAGCTTGCAAGTCTACCAGACTCTTACTTGCCTTCTGCAAATCGTCAATGGCAGCTTGGTCCTTTAGCTTGATAAAGAGGTTAGCAATAGAGGCTTGCAAGTGAAACAGATGTCACAGTTTGTAGTGAGATTTAACCAATCCCCTCCCATGGAACTAACTTTAAAGGCTAATGAAGTCCCATTCCCAAGGTAAATTTTCAGTCAAAACATCAGAATGTTTTAAATGTACAAAAATCTGAAAAGCATTGAAAACACTGAAAAGCCACATATTTTAATTTATTAAAAATGGCAAATTACTGAAATCTACCCCTTTCCCTCACAACCAAACACCTTCATTCTAAAATGGCACAAGTTCAATTGGAGAACTTTACAGCAGCAAGTTTGGCACTTCCAAGTATATCTGCAATTTCATGGAAGTCCTGAGTTTCAAAAAAAAATTGAGCTCATGTCTTACTGAGATCTGTTCTTCTTAATGCCTGGAAATAAATTAAGTTTTGCCTATTTTTTAAAAAATTATTTAAAAAAAATTTTGCCTATATATTATTTCCCACTAAGTTCAGTAGAATATACAATATTTGAAATAAATTTGAATTTATTCCTCCATAGTAATAGATAATATCTATCACAAATAAATTAATTTTATACTGTAGTACAAAGTTTAGTGTGTTGTGCAAGTACATTTTATTCTTGAGTAACAAACATTTACATAACTGGGTTTTCATATGCCCTGTAACAACATTTTAATTGAAGGACAACCTCCAGCCAGCTCATTAGCTGAGAGAATAACAAAATTGGCCTGTGCCCATCTCACGGAGATCAACACAAGTGCCAGCTATGATTACCATGTCACCCCACTGAATGACACCGCTTCCTCAAGCTCCACTGCTCTGAACGTTAGAGTTCAAAACAATAAAATCCAAGATCCTCCTTCCCACAATTACCTCCAATTATTGTGCAGACAAGTTTGGATGTTAAAAACAGGCCTCCACTAGAGATTTTACTGTATTGCCAAATACAGTATACTGTGATAGTGTGAAAGCAATCATTCCTCAAGGTCAGCCCATAAATTGGATACTGGAGTCATCAAAAATACCCAGATCACTTTTAAAAAAGTGCAAATAGTTCACTCTACTATCAGATTTTCTAGAATAAGACATAATAAACCATTGCTGTTTCCAAAATGACTGGTTAATTAAATCATAGTTATGCATTTAATAAGTAAATAAAGCACCAGAGTCACTATAATTCCAGTCTCTCACCCAGCAGCTTCTGTAATACTGGATAATTAACACCAGGACATGTGCAGCAAACAGCATGAAAGAGCAGCCCTTCTGTCACTTTGTATACATGTCTCACTGGACCAATTTTTTTAGCAGGATTGGGCGGTGGCAGGTCCAAATATAAACTTACCACTGGCACCTTTCTGGAGGCCTGCCTATTGCTATTGACAGGCAGGCAGTTATTTAGGGAGCTGCCACTCCCATCAGAAACAGGCACATTATTCCATGCAAACTGAGGTCACCTGGCATTTTGGTATCCATGGTGCACGGTGAATGATAATTCTGCGTCTACACACAGTGAAAAATGGCCAGAACCAGAATCTCTTAAAGGGACCACGCATTAGTTGTGTAAACAAAAGCAGATCATGTCTTTGGCATTATTGAGGTTTCAGAATAAGCAGAACTGTTCTCCCCATACCTCACTAATGATCATTTTCTTATTGCAATAAAGGTTCTTACTATCCACTTCTTCTGTCATTACTATAATTTACTCTTAATCTCTGCTCCTCTCTGGGATTGCTTACTAATGGATCAGCTGCTTTTGTCAGCTGCATCAAATGATTTCAGTAAATCTACAATAGCAATAGGGAAAAAGGGTCTGAATAGTCTACTTCTACTTCCTATCCCCTTGCAGTCATGAAATTATTGAGCAGGCACCGTGCACCGTGCCAGTGCAGAAATCACTACATAACCACTCAAGATAAAATTCAACTTCGATGATTTTAAGACTTTTCTGAGTTATATTTCAACTAAAGTTGCATGATAAAAATGAAATTAGCTCAGGCTGGCTGCTAATTATAAACATATATGTTAGGAGTAGGAATGAACCAAATGGCACCTTAAACATGCTCTTACATTGGACTGTCTTTTCAACTTTGCATTTTCAGTAACCTTTCACACCCTTGCTTAGCAATTATATACTTACACCTTTTAAAAAATATTCAAAGAGCCTGCCACTGATTGAGAAAGAGAATTCCCAAGTCTCATGACTGTCAGAATGAAATAAATGTGTTTTTCCTCTCTCTGCCTTAAATGGGTAACCCCTGAGAGTAAACAGTGACCCCTGGATCTGGATTCCCCTACAAGAGGAAACATTCTCTCCATATCCACCCCTTCGGATAGGTTCAGGTAGATGGATAGAAAGGTGAAACAGATATACCCCAACTGCTGCAGGGATCCGAATATCAAAATATATTAACTCCAGGGTCTTCTGCTTCTCTCCCACATTCAGTACGAAACAACTGTCAGTCTCTGAAAATACTGCACAGCCTATATGGCTCCTTGGTAGCATTCAACCAGGTGTAGTTGTGTCAATGGACCCGGAAGTGCATATTTTAAGGAGTACACTGCTGGACAAAGCAACATAAAAATTACAGTCCACAAGATCTGTAGGTCTCAAAAGGTGGGATTTAACTGCTTGCTCAGTTTGCTTTCTTAACATTATTAAAAGACTGCAATGAAATACATCATGGAATAATTACATATGTGTGTGAAAACTTGCAACGTAATTCAGTGCAACAGTTATTTCATTGATTATTGCATTTTTTTTACCAAATAATTAAAATGAATAGTTAAGAATAAGGATTGCTGTGATTCAAGGCCAACAATGAAAGGAAATACAGCTTTACCCACTTCTACTCAAATTTTACATATTAAAAATTGCCTACTAGTAAATACTGAGAAAGAAACACAATATTAACATTAACCACCCAGATCTAACTAATTCCAGATATAACAAGTTAACCTTTACACAAACGAGAACATAGAATTATTATGATTAAGAGCGTGTGTTTCCTTGGTGATAAGTCTTTCATTTGCTAGGCAACACTTGAAATAGAATGTGCATGTCTGAGATTTCCCCTGGGTGTAATGCCGCACTTATTAAATTTCTTGCATTTTGTTTCAGTAATTAGTCTTAAAGGGCAATTTTATTTGTACTTTAGAATCTTTCGTTATCAGTAAAGATATTACAAAAGTTTCTTAAATAATGATGCAACATTTGATTCAAAACAGATAAAAATTACTGAATTTCCAGAATACTAATCTACTTTAAGCAATTTCTCACTGTAAAACACAGTCATAGAGTCATATAGCATGGAGACTAGCCCTTCAGCCCAACTCATCCATCCTAACTGTGTTGTCCAGCAACCTATTCCCATCTGCCCTGATATTGCATTTAAATCTATGCACTTAATTTGCTCATGTTTCAATAATTTTGCCTTTCTTGATTTTAACAAAATTGATTTTAATAGACATCTAATACATGCTAAAAGTGAAAGACACAAATTTCTGGTGGTGAAAGCGGAAACTATGTTTTCTCTTGCTCAGACTGAAAAAAAAGTTCAATTTCACTTCAGGCCATATATTCTGAACCTCTAATTATGTCAAAATATAAAGCAAATCCTTGATGTTGCTTTGAATGCTCAGGTATGTGAGGTGCTGCAAAATCTCCCTTCCTTTCAACTCAAGCTTGTCTAGCATAAATCAGTCTGGGCCTTGTGAAGTTCATGTGAAGTTTGATGAATTGCTTCAGTGTTTCTTTCAGCAGTGGACTAATGGCATCTATCTCTTCTCCAAGTATGGATGGCCATTGGATTACAAAAAGAGTAGATACCTTTTGGTGTATCTTAAATTAGAAAATGGTTAGTTAAGAAAAAAAACTTTGAATTTGTTTCTATAGGAAAATCACCCTTATAAAGATTTATTTAAATGTTCAAAAATGGTTTCACACATTTCCTGGCCATACCATTTGCACAATGTCATGACACGTGCTTAACTTACTGACCAAAATTAGATCCAACAAAACTCAGGACCTTTGTTTTCACACTTAGGGTGAAACAGGGAAGAAAACACAGAAAAACTAATCTATTCCAATTGAACAACGCCACATTCGTATAAAATCTCTCCAAGTTGTACCACTCAATTATAGACATCAATTTTATTCTCACCAACTACTCCATATTGATTTAGTGCTCCCTTATATATATGGGCTGAGCTGAGAAACACTGCAGTGTCTGTGCTCTGTGCACTTCAGTGCAGGATGTTGTGGTTTGTGATTCACAATGCTTATAGCGATAGAAACCCGATTCCAGCATAGGTGCTCCAAAATGGCTCCCCCACCGGATTAATAAGAAAGAGCAAATTGTTGGGAAAGTAGGGAATATTGGAAAAAAAAAGTTAATGGAAGTGGGTCGTTGATGTTTATTGCAGACGGTGCACTGAAAGACTACTTTCCACACCGTATCTCTCTATGGCCCTCTAGATGCGCACCCTCCAGTTCACCTCCCTCTGAATTTCAAACCCTCCCTCCCTCCCCAATTCCATGGCTGCCATGGATTGAGCAGACGGCATTGTAGTTCAGTGGATCAGAGAATGTGATGAGGAGGAGAATGGACTTACTTTGCAGAGTTGAACAGAAAGTTGTTTGTCAGTTATTGTTGGTCGCATAGTGATTAGTTGTCGGCAGCCGCATCTCCCAACTAGATTCCACAAATCAAATTCTACTTACTGATTGTTCCGAACCTTCAGAACACCTCCTTACCATAGAACACGCCTCAGAGATGCCAGTACAGCAATTCCATTCTTCATCCCTTTTTACTTGAGGTTTGAAAAGGGGAAGTGAAGTTTGTGCAGTGAAAACTACGACTGAGAAGGTGCTCAGGAAGCCTTATGGTCTGAAAGTGGATAAATCTCCTGGACCTGATGGTATGTACCCTCGGGTTCTGAAGGAAATAGTTGGAGAGATTGTGGAGGCATTAACAATGATCTTTCAAGAATCGATAGATTCTGGCATTGTAGTGGATGAGTGGAAAATTGCAAATGTTACTCTGCTACTTAAGAAGGGTGGGAGGCAGCAGAAAGGAAACTATAGACCTGTTAGCCTGACATCAGTGGTTGGGAAGTTGTTGGAATCGATTGTTAGGGATGAGATTACGCAATACCTGGAGGCACATGACAAGACAGGTCAAAGCCAGCATGGTTTCCTTAAAAGAAAATCCTGCCTGACAAACCTACTGCAATTCTTTGAAGAAATTACAAGCAGAGCAGACAAAGAAGATGCAGTAGACGTGGTGTACTTGGATTTTCAGAAGGCCTTTGACAAGGTGCTGCACATGAGGCTGCTTAGCAAAATAAGAGCCCATGGAATTACAGGGAAGTTACTAGCGTGGGTGGGGCATTGGCTGATTGGCAGAAAACAGAGAGTGGGAATAAAGGGATCCTATTCTGCCTGGCTGCCGGTTGCCAGTGGAGTTCCACAGGGGTCAGTGTTGGGACCACTACTTTTTATGATGTATGTCAATGATTTGGACTACAGGATTAATGGATTTGTGGCTAAATTTGCCGGTGATACAAAGATAGGTGGAGGAGTGGGTAGTGTTGAGGAAACAGAGAGCCTGCAGAGAGACTTAGATAGTTTAGGGGAATGGGCAAAGAAGTAGCAAATGAAGTACAATGTTGGAAAGTGTATGGTCATGCACTTTGATGGAAGATATAAACGAGCAGACTATTACTTAGATGGGGACAGAATTCAAAATGAAGGGATGCAAAGGGACTTGGGAGTCCTTGTGCAGGATATGCTAAAGGTTAACCTCCAGGTTGGGTCAGTTGTGAAGAAGGCAAATGCAATATTGGCATTCATTTCTAGAGGTATAGAATTTAAGAGAGGGATGTGATGTTGAGGCTCTATATGGCACTTGTGAGACCACATTTGGAGTATTGTGTTCAGTTTTGGGCTCCTTATTTTGGAAAAGGTATACTGACATTGGAAAGGGTTCAGAGAAGATTCACAAGAATGATTCCAGGAATGAAAGGGATACCATATGAGGAATATCTGGCCGCTCTTGGGCTGTATTCCCTGGAGTTCAGGAGAATGAGGGGGGATCTCATAGAAACATTCTGAATGTTAAAAGGCCTGAACAGATTAGATATGGCAAAGTGATTTCCCATGGTAGGGGAATCTCAAACAAGAGGGCATGATTTTAGGATTGAAGGATGTCCATTTAGAACTGAGATGCAGAGAAATTACTTTAATCAGAGGTTAGTAAATCTCTGAAATTTGTTGCCATGAGCAGCTGTGGAGGCCAAATCATTGGGTGAATTTAAGGCAGAGATAGACAGGTTCTTGATTAGCCAGGGCATCAAAGGGTATAGGGTGAAGGCAGTGGAGTGGGGATGACTGGAAGAATTGGATCAGCCCATGATTGAATGGCAGAGCAGACTCGATGGGCCAAATGGCCTACTTCTGCTACTATATCTTATTGTCTTATAGGAACTGACCACTTCCAGAGATAATGATGAACAAAATCTACTGTAAAAGTAGTATGTGATGAAATGACTGCCACATTGTGAAATCCCTTTAAAACATGATCTGCAATACTTCTACAATACCTGGGGACGAAAAATTATTTATGACAAGATTGTTCATCAAATTTACTTAAAATCATTTTAATCCATAATGAAAAATAAAGGTAATCAACATAAATAAGATGTGCTGATTTTATGACCTATGATATAAAGTCAAAGTGATAGAGGGATATTGAAGAGCATAAGGCTCATTGGCCAGTTAAATTTAAGCTGACCATTAATATCTATGTACTCCAGGATTCTCAACCTTTTTTATGCCATGGACCAATACCATAAAGCAAGGGGTCTGTGGACACCAGTATGGGAACCCCTGATGTACACTAATCCTACCGCAAACCATTTTATTTTCCCCACATTCCCACAACTCCCCATAAATTCTACTTGTACACTTGGAGCAGTTTATTGTTGCCAATAAACCCATCACCCTGCACATTTTTGGGATATAGGAGCACACCACAGCACCCAGAGGAATCCCATACATCACAGGGGGAAAGCACAAACCCCACACAGCCGGCACCCAAGATCGCCGGAGCTACAAGGCAACAGCTTTAGTAGGTGTGCCACTGTGTTCCCAAAACACGTAGCAAAGTCATTCAGCTTCATGCAAATAATAATTTAAATTAAGTTAAAAATATGTACCAGTAAGATTGAAATTAGGCTACAACGTTCATGGTATAAGGCTGAGGAGGTTATGGATAGGCTGAAGTCACTCAATCAACTAACAAAACTTTGGGATCAGAGTATGGGAGCATTTGTTATACTGAAACCTGAAATGAAGCTGATTTAAAAAAAACAAGAACAATTTTTACTCTATAATTTCCAGCAGCTGCTTGGACATCATCTATTATTTTAAAGTAATCACAACTATAAATTATTAGTGTGAAAATTGCCTACTGGAGCTATCTATTAAACTGTAATTGTACAACAGCTGCTTAGATTTTAGTTATTAGTTTAAGTACCACATTAGGTATTAGCTTAAGCACCATATTGTATATCATTGCAGCTTTGAGCTGTCAATCAGCAGTCACTCTTGATATCTCTCAGTTATTTTAATAGATTGAGAATCGATAATAGAAACCTACTTTGGGATAACAAGGCAATACAAATCCAGTAAGGTGTGGTAAAATATGGGGAAAGAACTCAAGTAAAAATAGCAATGGACTTCAAGGGAATTCATTTTTATAACTGTATGAACTACCTTTCTTCTTGGGCGTTTCATGAAACGGCTCGTTAGCTCTTGCTGGCAGACTCCCAACTCAGCACTAAAAGACACAACTTTCTCCCGCTTCTAGGATGCATACAACTTTGGTCCCACCAAACCCGCGAGGTTGGAACGTCTCGTCCACCCAAACCCCAGTTTTTTGTGAATGCTGTGTGATTTACTGCCCCCGGTAAGAAATAACAGATCGCGTAGTGCATACAATTTATACGGAATGTTAATTTAAGCAAAGTTATTAAATGAGAGAACGAGAAAAAACAAAAAGGGCCCTTTATTCTTAAACAGTCAAATGTGCACTTAGTTGGAGTTCATCTTGAACTTGTCCGTCACTCACGCACTGGACCCTCGGCCTGTGTGAAACCACTCTCCATCTTCCGAACATCGCTCCATATCTATCTCAGACACGCAGGTCTCTCATAGGAGTATTGGTTCTTCCTTCTTGAAGCCATTCAGCTGCACAAAGCACCTTGTGCAACAGGGATGGTATCCTCAGCCATCTTTTCCCCTGTCTTCTTCCAGCACCCGCCAACCAAGACCCGCAGCCCAGTGTTCTCCAGAAACGTCTCCCAACTCCACTGTCCTGATTGGCTGACAGCACATTCCTAAGTTGAATAACAAACCTCTTACCTTAGCTCAAACCCAAACAAGCTGAAAGCAAAACAGACTGCTCTTACAGAACTGCAAAAATGAAATACCTGCAGCATAGCAGTAAAAATCTTAACCAGGGCGTTACATGTATATAAAGTTTCATTTTAACAGTTGGATTTTATTTGGAAGGACCATTTGAGGAAGAAGATACACTGCAGTAATGAAACATTTTCAGTCCTTCGGGAACAATATGTCTCTTCAAGGTAAAGTGTCACTGACTGATGCAGAGTAGTTCCAGATGTGTGCAACTTGATGAAGCCATAATCCAGGTGTGACAAAGGCAGTTCTCATTCATTTATAAGTCTAGCGTACCCCTCCTTCACAAAGTTCCTGCCACTTTCTTCACAGAAAGTGTAGCAGACAGGATGCATTGGTCATACCCTACAGTAAATATTAGGACAAAATGCTTTATCTTCTGTACCTAATAAATGGCCACTGAGTGTATGCTCATGGTCTTCTGAAGTTGTAGCCCATCAACTTCAAGGTTTGACGTGTTGTACGATCAGAGATGCTCTTCTGCACAGTACTGTTGTAACGTGAGGTTATTTGAGTTACTGTTGCCTTCCTGTTAACTTGAACCAGTCTGGCCACTTTCCCCTGACCTCTTTCATTAACGAGGCATTCTCACCCACAGAACTGCCACTCACTGGATTTTTTTTTTTGTTTTTCACACCATTCTCTTAAAACTCTAGAGACTGTTCTCAATGAAAATCCCAGGAGGTCAGCAGTTTCTGAGATACACAGATCATCCCACCTGGCACTAACAATTATTCCAAGGTCAGAGTCACTTAGATCATACTTCTTCCCCATTTTAATGTTTGGTCTGAACAACAATTGAACCTCTTTACCATGCCTGCATGCTTTTATGCACTGAGGTGCTACCACATGATGAACTGATTAGATATTTTCATTAACAAGCAGGTGTACAAGTGTACTTAATAAAGTGACCATTGCGTGTATATGAAGCTCTTCAGAACCTCTCAAGATAGGGTTCCCAACCTTTTTTATGCCATGGACCTCTACCATTAACTGAGTGGTCTGTGGACCCCATGTTGGATAGTTGTAATATTTTATACGTTGCTTATGTGACAAGAATGACAAGAATGTGAAAGAATCTGTCAGCCAATAAAACAGCTACCTCGTTGACATCGACTCATATTGGTTAATCTTAGTTAAATAGAATTATTGGCCAAGAGACTTAATGTTGCACAAAGAATATGGTATAAATGCTGAAAAAATAATTTTATTGGTCAATGTTTTGTGCATATGCAACCTAACTTTCAACCTAAATGTAAAGATCTTATGGACACAGAACTACTGCTCTAGGTATGAGGTAAGTTCACCTATTATCCTTTTTGTTCTGCTTGCAGGCCAAGAATGAATGTAGGTACCGGGAAAAAGATATGCTATTTAGTTATCTGGACACCATCAAAACTTTAAGTACCTCCAAGGAAAATATTCTCATTTTGCAGAATACTGTGTGAGCATTCATCCAAAATGTGCTAGTGACACATCCTGAACATTAATGCAATAGAGCATGAGAATTGAGAGTTCCCAAGAGCAAGTAATTTTTTCATGACGACTTAGAAAGGAGTGAAGAACCAAGCACAAACTGTTCTTTTCTCACTTTCACTGCAACAGCTGCCATTAGGATTAGTAGAAACTCAGCTACTGAAGACTGTATCTGCCATACTGGCCTGCTGGTTGACATGATAGGGATGTGACTAATACTCCAGGGTAAAAAGATAACACTGTAAATTGTGCATGTGCAGCTAGAGATAAACACGTTAACAAGATACATCCCTCTACCAACCTGATCATCGAGAAATAGTTCAGAGTGCTTTGTTCTATGAGGGAACAACTGTTCTGGCAATGATGTCCACAGATTCACCACCCCTTGTCTCTGTTCTAAATAGATGCTCCTCTATTCGGAGGCTGTGCCCTCTAGTCCTAGACTCCGCTCCTAATCATCCTGTCCACATCTGCTCTATATGGGCCTTTGAGGT
The DNA here is from genome assembly GCF_963921235.1 of Mobula hypostoma. Classification (NCBI taxonomy): domain Eukaryota; kingdom Metazoa; phylum Chordata; class Chondrichthyes; order Myliobatiformes; family Myliobatidae; genus Mobula; species Mobula hypostoma. The sequence goes on from NC_086111.1 coordinate 46,834,098, forward strand.
TTCAATGAGATCTCCCCACATTCTTCTAAACTCCAGCGAGTGCAGGCGAGCACAGCACCTGTTTACTTAAGCATTTCTCACCGCTGTCACTCACAATGTTCTGCACAACTTTCCCATCCAAATAGTCAGGAACATGAACATCCTTGCTAGGTAGGTGTAAATGTCTGGAACCAGCATAAGGAAGAACCAGAGGTAGAGGAAACCATCATTCAGAGATCTGTTCAGTCATCAAGACATAATTTATCAAATGGATAAAGACCTAACATTTCAATCCCCAACTCAGAACATCACTTTAGACTACAGAATGAGCATGCACAAAATAAGTAGTTATCATATGAATGAATATCAGATCATAATAGTAACAATACAAGCAAGTTAAAGCCCAAGTACTCTTTTCATACTTTCTCATCCTTGGGAGACTATACATACAGTACCTTTTAAAATCACAAACACGAGGAAATCTGCAGATGCCGGAAATTCAAGCAACACGCACAAAAAGTGCTGGTGGAACGCAGCAGACCAGGCAGCATCTATACCTCTTCCTATAGATGCTGCCTGGCCTGCTGCGTTCCACCAGCATTTTTTGTGTGTGTTGTACAGAATACCTTATTGGTTCTAGTGCTTTCCCTGCATGCAAACCACGCAGAATTGCATGTGGCAGTTCATTCCTGCTACGCAAGAAGAGCAATCAGTCTGAAGTGACTCCTATTTTATGACAGCTTATTCTTGAGAGAAAGCTGCACTTCAGAAGCTGTTTGTTCTGGCAGCTTGGTACTACCTCCTATTTGCCACTTTAGGTAAACAGTAGGAAGGCAGGTGTGTGACGCTACTCTGAGATAAAACAGATTTTCTATTGTGAAATCTAAGAAAGACAACAGACTGTGTCCAAGCCCCCTGAGGCTGAATGCTGGTAAGCAGGGCATTTTCTAAGCTGTCCGTGACTGTCACCTGAACTGAAGCGTGTGTTTTCACGGTATAGGAGGTACTGATTAATGCCTGTAGACTCCTAATGCTTTCTTTGTTCCATTTCTCCTGGCACTGTCTGAAGGTCATGTCCACAAGTTGAAACATGTTTTAACAGACTACAGATTACATGACAGCCATGCATCACAGACATATCAATATAACAGCCACTCCGACGTTCCTTGATGTCCTTGTATATTGCTGCGGAACTCTGTCACACTTTAATGTCTCTGTTCCTCATTTTTCAAATCTCTCCTGATGTGGAATTATTTATGGACAGCTCACCACAGGACAGCAAGTCCTGGTTTGGGCCACAACAAATGAAATCCAAGGTTAATATCTTTACCAGATCTTTCCACTCAATCCAACTAATTTTAAACTCAGGATTCTGATCTAAAAATATAATTGTTTAGATATCCTGTGGAACTCTATCCGTGATAAAATGTATTTATTTCCATGCATTTCTGAATATATCCAGTTAATAGCTGAAAATCAGAATCAGATTGATTATGATGTGAAATTTATTGTTTTGCAGCAGCAGTACAGAGCAGAGACATAAAAGTCTATAAAGGACAGAAATAAATGATACAAAACAAAAGAAAAATCAGGGTAGAGTTTATGGTTCATGACATGGTCAGAAATCTGATAGCAGAGGGAAGAAGCTGTTCCGGAATAGTTGAGTGTGGATCTTCAGTCTCCTGTACCTCCTCCCTGAAGGTAGTCATGAGGAAAGGTCAGGCCCGGATGGTAAGGGTCCTTAAAGATGGATGCTACCTTATTATGCCACTGCCTCTTGAATTCATCCTTGATGGTACTGAGGGTTGTGCATCTGATGCAGCGGCGGAGTCTACAAACCTCTGCAGCATCTTGTGAAGGCTACATTCCAGACTGTAATTCAATCAATCAGAATGCTCTCCGATGTACATCTACGGAAATTAGTAAGAGTCTCTAATGGCAAACAAAATCTACTCAAACTCCCAACAAAGTAGAATCACAGATGTGCACTGCATTACTGTGTTGGGACCAGGATAATTCCTCCCTGATGCTGACGCCCAGAAACTTGAAACTGCTTACCTTTTCCACCACCGACCCTCTCAATAAAAATTGCTGTGTGTTCTCCCGATTTCTCCTACCTGAATTCACAATCAATTCAAAGTCCTAAGTTAATTTATTATCAAAGTACATATATGCCACCATATAGAACTCTGAGATTCTTTCTCTTGTGAGCATACTCCAAACATCCATAGAATAATAACTATAACAGAATCAAAGAAAGACTGCCCAATTTGGGCACTCAATCAGATTACAGAACACAACAAACTGTGCAAATAAATAATAATAAACAAATAATAAATGCAGAACATGAGATGAAGAGCCCTTGAAAGTGAGTCCATTGGTTGTGGGAACATTTCAATGAGTGGGCAAGTGGAGTTATCCCCCTTAGTTCAAGAATCTGGTTGTGTGAGTCCTGAGGCTCCTGTAGCTTCTTCTTGATGGCAGCAGTGAGGAGAGAGCATGACCTGGGTGGTGGGGGTCCTTGATGATGTATGCTGCCTTCCTGCAACAGAGCTTCATGTTGATGTGTTCAATGGTGGGGAGGGCTTTACCTGTGATGGACTGGGTCATATCCACTACCTTTTGTAGGATTTTCTGCTCAAGAGCATTGGTTTTCAATACCAGGCTTTGATGCAGTCAGTCAATATACTCTCCACTACACACCTACAGAAGTTAGTCAAAGTTTTAGATGTCATGCCGAATCTCCACAAACTCTGAAGGAAGTAGAGGTGCTTCCTTGATCTAGCTGATGTTGAGAGCAAGGTTGCAACATGGTGATCTATTGCACTCCCGCAAGCCTCCTCATCACCACCTCAGATTCTACCAACAACAGTGGTGTCAATAATCGCTAAACTATCAACACGTCATTCTCCTCACAATACATAGAAAAGACAGAAATAAACCAGTGATACCCAACTCCCCTGAATTGTATGCTGCTATAGTCTTGAACACAAAACCAGTGATATGATGTGTTCTTTTTATACTCTATTTTTGAATTGGAATTGCAATTGGTATATCATTGTCATCAGATGTCCTGAGATAACAGTGAAAAGCTTTTCTTGCTCACTGTACATACAGTTCAATTCATCACACAGTGCATTGAGATAGTACAAGGTAAAACAATTAAGGTCTTCAGATTAAATTGTAACAGCTACAGAGAAAGAGCAGTGCAGGTACACATTAAGATGCAAGATCATAACAAGGTAGAATGTAAGTTCAGAAGTCCACCTTATTGTATGAGGGAACCATTCAATTGTGACATGCTGAGCTGCATCCATTACTGTCTGCAGTTTCACGTGATAATGGACAGAGCAGTTGCTATGCCAAAAAGAAATGCATCCCAATAGAATGCTTTCTATGGCACATTGATAAGAATTGGCAAGGGTAAAATCTGGTAAATTTTTCACGGTAAAATCCAAAATGTTAAGTGTATATCATTAAACAGAATATGAGTTTCTAATTAGTGTATTCATACATAATCTTTTCAGAAACCCTTCCCTGGACATGAGTAACTCGGTTGATATGTAGATTGTTATTCCCTCGGAATGACATTCATAAATCTACAATGTTAAAAACATAATTTTTCAAAATTTGTTTTCACTTTGTATCCTTCCATAAATCTCACATACGTTAAAACTTAAGACTTAGATAAGTTTCTTGCCTTTTTATTTCATACTGAGTTTTGTGAGATTCATCACTCATGGTTCAGCCTGTTTGATGGCATCACTGGTGCGGGATTCCAAACAAAAGCCAACTGATTACAACTCACCAGAAATGGGAAAACATGCCCAGAGCACATTTTATCTTAGTGGCAGGTTTCATCAAAGAAAGCAGCAAATGACACTGTTCCTTGCTACCTGATCTGATGAATATTTCCAGCATTTTCTATCCTTATTTTTGAAAAAGTGTTTCTGCTTTTTTTTTGCATTATATTACCACTCCTTTTTTTTTGCTGACTAGGCCAACCCAGATAGAATGTTATTTACATTAACATTGGATTCAAGAATCCAAGGAATTACTTCCCAAAACCGTAAAGAGTCTATATTGTGAATAAAATTATTGAAATTGTAACATATTTGCAATGAAAACAAAATCAAGAGAAATACAAGTCATGTTCTATCACCAATTTTAATTTTTTGCACATTACCAAAATTATTCCTACCATGCTTGTAGCAAATTCCCTTCCTACGATATTAGGGCAGCATAGCCATAGGTCATAACCCTTGGATTGCAGATTCTGGTCATTAAACACTTGATTTTTTGGTTAAATATATTGTGGACTAGTACAAGATTTGGAAAACTACTTTCAGTAAAATAATGGTGAGAAACATAATTTTTCTTCAGTTTATGTTTCCTCTTACATTATTTTCATGATTTTTTTCCAATGTGATAATATCATAACTCATAGAAGGAACCTAACGGAAAAGTGTATCAATGTGGGATCCAGGTTTGATCCTGACCTTGAGTGCTATCTGTGTGATTCTGTTTCCTTTGTTGCTTCAGTTCCCTCCAACATCCAAAAGATGCACTATAATAGGTTTACTAGCCACAGAAATCTTCCTCTTCCTGTAGTCAGTGGCAAAAAGAATAAAAGGAGCTTTTGTTGAGCATGTAGAAGACAGAACAAGCTGCAGCACTACGTGGCAATAAAGAGCAAGGGAATGGGACAAGGAGGATGCTCACATTTGGTCTTGCTTACCAATGACTTACTTCTACGTCATTGGAAGAAATATTTTTTTCAACTAACAGCATTCAAAGTAATATCTATCAAACTGAAGCAGGTTCAAAATTAGACTAGAACTGCCAGAATTCGTTAATCTTTCTGACCATATGGAGAAGGATTTACAGTGATCTGTTCAAGGGTGAGTTTGTTTGCAGAGAAAATATTCCTTTTCCACCTGTTGGTTGACATTTCCAAACTACTATGAGATAATTTTGCAGAAAATCTATCAGTAGGTGGCATGATGAGTTTGAAACTCACCAGCTGCATCAAAATACAGGCCAGAGTTACTTTAATTTAGAATTGCAAGTGTAAAATGTTCCACTGATTTCATTCACACACAAGAATCTCAACCAATTTCTGTAAAGCTTCGTTAAACCATAATACAATCTTGTAGATGGGTTGTGCCGCCTGTTGTTTGTGTCCTTGAAATCCTACTTTGGCATTGCTGGGTCAAGATCTTGTCCACTGGCAGATTTTCAATCTACCTCAAATTACAGTGATGATGTATCAAGAGGAGACACAGCACTCTTTGTCTACATGCTCGAACAAACTATTAGGATATAGTGCAGAATGAAGCAAAGGAAAATTTGGCAACATTTTAAGAGGAAGCAATCTGCCACATATCATCATCCCCACAATGCATGGAGCAAACCTGTCAAATCTAATTCCTGCTGGAGGGATGTCAGTGCAAAAGGGTATTTGCTTCATTAAGGACATTCAAAAGCATCTGTCATGCTGGTCTACAACAATGGTCGATATTTCCTCCCCACCATTAAGCACATCCACAAGGAGCACTACCACAGAAAGCAACACCCATCATCAAGAACCACCACCCACCCCCCCACCCCCACAACTCTCTTCATGCTGCTGCCATGGAAAGGAGGTTCAGGAGCCTTAGGTCCCACACCACCAGGTTCAGGAACCATTGTTACCATCAGGCTCCTGAACCAGTGTGGATAACTTCACTGACCTCAACTCTGAACTGATTTCACAAGCTATGGATTCACTTTCAAGGACTCTACAACTCATGTTCTCAGTTTTATTTATTTACTTTTTTTTAATTATTTTCACAGTCTGTCTTTTTTCATGTTGGGTGTTTGTCAATCTTTATAGTTTTTCATTGATTCTATTGCATTTCTCTGTTCTACTGTGAATGCCTGCAGGAAATGAATCTCAAGGTAGTATATAGTGGCATATGTACTTTGAACTTTGAACTTTTTATGTGACATTGTATATTACAAGTTTAAGAGCAAGACAGACTTTGCAGGAGAGCCAGTGAATTCAATATCTGAGGCATTACAGCATTTTGAGGTATGTTCTGAGTAACTGTTGGTTAGGCAAAGCCCGATTACTTGGCCACTATTTTGTCCTGATTAACGCTGTCCAGATACCTCCAGAATGAACCACAGAAGGAAATGTTCTGAGAAGGATTAGTTGGAAGCTGCAGAGCATCAAGAGACTTGTACATGGGTGGGTTTGAGTCAAATTTAAATTGTCTTAACTTTAGAAAGCAGCGTGCAGCAAGTTACCATGCCCTTGTACGATTAGTTAAATGCATAGAAACAATAAGTATTCATCTCCTCAATTTTACCATCATTTATTTAGATTATGGCTATTCACCAGGTTATGATTCTGGTTGTCTAGTAGACCCAGGAGTATTTTTTTCTGCATCTTCCCTGCCTGGAAGCCTCAACATTTGATGTGATATATTTGCAGGAAGAGAAGCTAGGTGCTAACAATAAGTGTTAATTGTTCAGTACAAGTTAACAGTGAAACTTTTATCCAATATGTTGTACTTTACTGAGGTGCCAAGATATTCCATCACTAAATCTGCACTGCCAGCATGGCAGACATTTTTACCATTTTACAACAAGAACAAAGTAGCACTTTGTGAATACAGCTTTGGTCTTGAACTGATTCATTTGTTTTAAGGTCTCCACGATATTTCCAGTGATTTCTTCAGAAAAGTGGAACAGGCTGACATTTGCTAGGAGTTCCAATACGAAACACATCTATTATTAGAAACAATGCAAAATGTGCAAAATGTGAGCAGAGAACATATCAACTGATTCAAACTATCACCACGGTCCACTACTGGATCCCCTGGAGTCCCATAATGTCATCAGACACTACAGCATAGAAACAGGCTCTTCAGACCAGCTGGTCCAAGACAAATCATTAGTATCTCTAGTCCCCTCAAACTGCACTTGGAGCATAGCCCTCCATATTCCTCCCATTCTTGCACCTATCCAAATTTCTCTTAAATGCTTAAATTGCGCTAGCAGTTCATTCCACACTCTCACCACTCTATGAGTGAAGAAGTTCCCTCTCATATTCCCCTTAAACATTTCACCATTCACCTTTAACCTATAACCTCTAGTTATAGTCTCAACCAACCTCAGTGGAAAAAGCCTGCTTGCATTTACCCTATCTGTACCTCTCTTACAGCTCTGCTGGGGGAGAAGCTGACAGCGATGCAGGTGGATGCTTTCCTGGTGTCATGGATTCTTGATTACCTGACTGGCAGACCACAGTACGTGTGCTTGCAACACTGTGTGTCCGACAGAGTGACCAGCAGCACTGGGGCTCCACAGGGGACTGTCTTGTCTCCCTTCCTCTTCACCATTTACACCTCAGCCTTCAACTACTGCACAGAGTCTTGTCATCTTCAGAAGTTTTCTGATGACTCTGCCATAGTTGGATGCATCAGCAAGGGAGATGAGGCTGAGTACAGGGCTACGGTAGGAAACTTTGTCACATGGTGTGAGCAGAATTATCTGCAGCTTAATGTGAAAAAGACTAAGGAGCTGGTGGTAGACCTGAGGAGGACTAAGGTACCGGTGACCCCTGTTTCCGTCCAGGGGGTCAGGGTGGACATGGTGGAGGATTACAAATACCTGGGGATATGAATTGACAATAAACTGGACTGGTCAAAGAACACTGAGGCTGTCTACAAGAAGGGTCAGAGCCGCTTCTATTTCCTGAGGAGACTGAGGTCCTTTAACATCTGCCAGACGATGCTGAGGATGTTCTATGAGTCTGTGGTGGCCAGTGCTATCATGTTTGCTGTTGTGTGCTGGGGCAGCAGGCTGAGGGTAGCAGACACCAACAGAAAAAATAAACTCATTCGTAAGGCCGGTGATGTTGTGGGGATGGAACTGGACTCTCTCACGGTGGTGTCTGAAAGGAGGATGTTGTCCAAGTTGCATGCCACCTTGGACAATGTCTCCCATCCACTACATAATGTACTGGTTGGGCACAGGAGTACATTCAGCCAGAGACTCATTCCACCGAGATGCAACACAGAGCATCATAGGAAGTCATTCCTGCCTGTGGCCATCAAACTTTACAACTCCTCCCTTGGAGGGTCAGACACCCTGAGCCAATAGACTGGTCCTGGACTTATTTCCTGGCATAATTTACATATTACTATTTAACTATTTATGGTTTTATTACTATTTATTATTTATGGTGCAACTGTAACGAAAACCAATTTCTCCCGGGATCAATAAAGTATGAATATGACTATGACTATGGTTTAAATTTGCATCAGCACCTCCTGTGGAGCATCAAGAAAACTCACCTCTGTCCCAGGTACTGACGGACTTTTACTGCTGTACCATCGACAGCATACTCACCAACCGCATCTCAATGTGGTATGTCCCGTATCAGACCCCAAAGCACTCCAGCGTGTGGTAAAAATTGCCCAGCGGATTATCAGCATCCAATTGCCCACCACTGAGAACATCTACCATAAATGCCGCCTGGGCCAGGCAAAAAGCATTATCAGGGATGCATCTCACTCTAACCATGGACTTTTTACTCTCCTCCCATCCGGTAGGCGCTACAGGAGCCTCCACTCCCGCACCAGCAAGCACAGGAAGAGCTTCTTCCCTGAGGCTGTGACCCTGCTGAACCTCACATCACAGCACTAAGCAGTATTGTACCTATATTTTACTGTCTCAGTACTTTTATATTTGTGTGCTGTAGCACTTACTTTTTATTCGCAGTTATTTTGTAAATAACACTATTCTTTGCATTTCTGGTCAGATGCTAACTACATTTCATTGGCTTTGTACCTGTACTCGGCACAATGACGATAAAGTTGAATCCTGAATCTAATATTCTCGGATCCCTCTGTTATACTGCATTCCTCAGTGTCCTGCCACTCAGTGTGTAAGATATACTCTGGTTGGTACAGCACCTCAAACTGATCTACATTAACTCCGTCTGCCATTTTTCAACCCATTTTTCCAGCTGCTCCAATTCCTGCTAAAAGCTTTGATAGTTTTTCTCACTGTCTACTATACCTCAATCTTGGTGTCATCTGTAAATTTGCTGATTCAGTTTTCCACACTATCATCCCCATTGTTTATATAGGAGACAAACAACAACAGATTCAGCACCTATCCATGCAGTGCACCACTAGTCATGGGCCTCCTTTGCAGTGTCTGTAGATTCTCTCCCGTTTGTACATCTGTTACCACTCTCTGGCTTCTCCCATGAAGCCAATGTCGAATCGAATTTACTACCTTATCTTGAATGCCAAGCGACTGAACCTTCCTCTCCAACCTCCCATGCAGTACCTTGTCAAATGCCTTGCTGAAGTCCACGTAGACCACATCTACTGCCTTGCCTTCATCAATATTCCTGGTAACGTCCTTGGAAAGCTCTTCCAGGTTGGTTAGACATGTCCTACCACACACAAAGCCACTATCCTTAATGAGTCCCTGTCTATACAAATACTTATAAATCCAATCCCTTAGAATACCTTCCAGTAACTTTCACACTACTGGTCAGGCTCAACAGCCTATAATTTCCTGTTTTATTCTTTGAGCCTTTCTTAAATAACGGAAAAATACTGGCTATCTTCCAATCCTCTGGTACTTCACCTGTCACTAAGGATGATTTAAATATCTCTGTTGGGGCCCTGTAATTTCTGCACTTGCCTCCCACATGGTCTGAGGGAACACCGTGTCAGGCTCTGGCAATTTATTCACCCTAATTTGCCTCAAAACAGCATACACCTCCTCCACTATAATCTGTATAGGGCTCATGACCTTGCTGCTTTTCACTTCTATAGACTCTGTGTCCATCTCTCAAGTAAATACAGATGCAAAAAAGTCCATTTATGATCTCCTCCGTCTCTTTTGGCTCCATACATAGATTACCATTCTAATCTTCCAGATGTTCAATTTTGTCCATTTGCTGTTAATGTACTTGTGGAAGCCCTAAGGATTCTTCTTCACATTGTCTGCTAGAGCAACCTCATGCCTTCTTTTAACCCTCCTGATTTTTTCTTCAGTGTTCTCTTGCATTCTTATACTCCTCAAGTACCCTATTTGTTCCTACCTACCTACCTATACCTGATATACACTTGTTCTTTTTCTTAACCAGAGCTTCAAAATCTCTCAAAAACCAATGTTCCCTAAAACTATTATCCTCGCCTTTTATTCTGACAGGAACATACAAACTCTGTACTCTCAAAATTTCACTTTTGAAGGCCTTCCAATTATCAAGTACACCTTTGCCAGAAAATAATCTGTCCTAGTCCACATTTGCCAGGTCCTTTCTGATACAATGAAAATTGGCCTTTCTCCAATTTAGAATCTCAACCTGAGGACCAAACCTACTCTTTTCCATAATTACCTTGAAACTAATGGTATTATGATCACTAGACGCGAAGTATTCCCCTACACAAACTTCTGTTGCCTGCCCGTCTCATTCCCTTATAGGGGATTGGTATCGCAATGTCTCTAGTTGGTACCTCCATGTACTGATTAAGGAAATTTTCCCAAACACATTTGACAAACTCATTCCCATCCAGCCATTTTACAGTATGGGAGTCCCAGTCAATGCAGAAAGTTAAAATCACCTTGCATAATAACCTTATGTTTCTTGCAATATTCTGCGAGCTATCTACAAAGTTGCTCTCTAGATCCTGCAGACTATTTGGTGTTCTACAATATAATCCTATTAACGTGGCTATACTTTTCTTATTCCTCAGTTCTACCCATAAAGCCTCACTCCAGTATGTCCTGTTTGAGTACTGTTGTGACAATTTCCCTGACTAGTAATGCCAACCCCCCCCCCCCCCGGCCTTTAATCCCTCTCACTCTATCACATCTAAAACAATGGATCGCTGGACCATTGAGCTGCTAGTCCTGCCCATCCTGCAACCAAGTCTCACTAATGGCTACAATATCATAATTCCATCTGCTGAACAATGTCTTAAACTCATCTGCCTTCCCTGCAATATGCCTTGCATTGATATATACACAGTTCAGAATATTAGTCCCACCATACTCAACCTTTTGATTCCCGACTTTGCATGTAGGCTTAACAACATCTTTCTCCATTACCACTCCACTATCTGCTCTAGTGTTTAGTTTCCATTCCCCTGCAACTCGAGTTTAAACCCCACCACCCATCCCTAGCAAACATTCACACTAGGATATTAGTTGCCCCTCCAGTTCAGGTGCAAACTGTCCCTTCTGTACAGGTCCCACCTTCCCTGGAAGAGAGTCCAATGATCCAAAAAGCTGAAATCCTCTCTCCTGCACCATGTCCTTAGCCACCTGTTAAACTGTATGACCTTGCTACTTCTGGCCTCACTAGCACATGGCACAGGTAGCAATCCTGTGATTACAACCCTCGAGGCTTTGTCCTTTAACTTAGCACCAAAGTCATTGAACTCACTTTTGAGCAGCAAGTCACCTCTGCTTCCAAATGTCATTGGTACTGAAGTGAAGCACAATCTTGAGCTGCATACCCTCCCACTTAAGAATGCTGTGGACTCGATCCAGTCTGTCCCTGACCCTAGCATCTGGGAGGCAACATACCACCCAGGAATCTCGTTCTCGTCCACAGAACCTCCTTTCTGTTCCCCTAAAATTCCCTATCACGACAGCTCCCCTTTTCTCTCCCTGTCTCTCTTGAGCCACAAAGCCAGACGTAATGCAAGAGAGAGACCTGACCACTGTGGCTTTCCTCTGCTAGGCCATCCCCCTCACCGTATCCAAAGTGGTATACCTATTGTTGAGGGGAATGGCCACAGAGTGCTCTGCACTGACTGCCTATCTCCTTTCCCCCACCTAACGGTCACCCAGTTATCTGTGTCTTGCACACTGGGTACCTCTTACTGTAAGTTCTTGTATGGGAGTCACTTTTGTTGGGATTTCTGATATTAAGGTGGAGCATTGACAGTCAGATTCTGGACTGCTGAGACAGCATACAAGTTGAATTGAATTGAATTGACTTTATTACTTACATCCTTCATATACACGAGGAGTAAAAATCTTTACATTACGTCTCCGTCTAAATGTGCAATGTGCAATTTATGGTAATTTATAATAAATAGTATGTACAATAATATAACATAGAAATATAGTTGTGTCAGCATGAATTAATCAGTCTGATGTCCCGGAGCCTGTTGGCCCTGGCTTTTATGCTGCAGCACCATTTTCTGGATGGTAGCAGCTGGAACAGTTTGCGGTTGGGGTGACTCGGGTCCCTAATGATCCTTCGTGCCCTTTTTACACATCTGTCTTTGTAAATGTCCTGAATAGTGGGAAATTCACATCTACAGATGCGCTGGGCTGTCCACACCACTCCCTGCAGGGTCCTGCAATTAGGGAAGTACAGTTCCCATACCAGGCAGTGATGCAGCCAGTCAGGATGCTCTCATTCATGCCCCTGTAGAAAGTTCTTAGGATTTAGGGGCCCATACCACCTTCTTCAACCATCTGAGGTGAAAGAGGCGCTGTTCTGCTTTTTTCACCACACAGCCGGTATGTCAGACCACATGAGATCCTCGATGATGTGTATGTCGAGGAACTTAAAGCTGTTCACCTTCTCAACCTCAGATCCATTGCTGTCAATAGCGGTTAGCCTGTCTCCATTTCCCCTGTAGTCCACAACCAGCTCCTTTGTTTTTTACAAGTTTGAGGGAGAGGTTGTTTTCTTGACACCACTGTGTCAGAGAGATGACTTCTTCTCCATAGGCTGCCTCATTATTATTTGAGTTTAGGCCAATTAGTGTAGTATCGTCAGCAAATTAACTTAGCAGATTGGAGCTGTGGGTGGCAATACATTCATGGGTATACAGAGGGTAAAGGAGGGGCTTAGGACACAGCCCTGGGGGGCACCTGTGTTGAGGTCAGTAGGGCAGAGGTGAGGGAGCCCACTCTTACCACCAGCTGGCGACCTGACAGGAAGTCCAGGATCCAGCAAAACAAGGCAGGGTGAAGGCTGAGTTCTCTGTGATCCTTGTCGAGCCTGGAGAGAATTATGGTGTTGAATGCTGAACTGTAGTCCAAGGACAGCATTCTCAAAGCATCCTTCTTCTTCAGATATGTAAGAACGGTGTGTAGAGCAGCAGCTATTGCATCATCTGTCGATCGGTTGTGTCGGTAGGCAAATTGTAGAGGGTCCATTGTGGGTGGTAGCATGCTGCAGATGTAGTCGTTGACCAGCCTCTCAAAGCATTTGCTTATTAATGAAGTGAGTGCAACAGGACGCCAGTCGTTCAGACATGTTACCTTGGTCTTTTTAGGTACAACAATAGTGGATGCTTTGAAGCAGGAGGCCACTCTGCACTGGGCAAGGGAGAGGTTAAAAATGTCTGTAAACACACCTGCATTTGTGCTGTGCACACTCTGAGTACAAAGGAGATTGTAAGCCTGAAGGTTTGGTTTTAATAATTTTGCTTCAGTTTTTTTAAAAAAATTCTAAATGCTTGGACTTTTTTTCTTTTAAAAATACTTTAATGCATTTTTAGCAATGGTTAGAATTGAAGTATGTGTGTCTTAATTTAAAAGCAGTTGAAATTCAAGCCCATCATGGTATTCTAGGTTGGACCAGCCAAAACATAATCATCATTAAAATCTCACTGCTAAATGAAAGGATACAGAGGGATAATAGGATCAGTTTAGTTCTTCCATTTGAGGCAAATTCAGGGACCATAGGTAGCATTGCAAGATCAGTCCCATAGTAAATGGAGAAGCTAGTACTTGAGATGTGTGTTGGAGAAACAAAGTGAGAGTCCTGTAGGTACTGTATTAGGGAATATCAAGTGAACATGCACAACTACACTGAAGGATCTGTAGTGAAAAGAGTAAGCAGCTTCAAGTTTCTGAGGGCCAACATCTTGGATGGTCTAAACTGAGCCCAGCACACAGATGCAACTATGAAAAAGATGCACCAGTATCTCTACTCTCCTAGAAGTGTTAGAAGATTCGGCATATTATTAATGACTGACAAACCTCTACAGACATACCATAGAGAGCATTCATGATGGCCTGGTATGGGAACTCCAATGCACAGGAACCAAGAGACTACAGAGAATAGTGGATTCAGCCAATTTCCTCACGGGTACAGCACTTCCCACCATTGCGGACTTTACAAGAGATGATATCTCAGGAAGGTGACATATAAGATCCCCATCATTTGGACCATGACCTCCTCTCATTGCTGCCATCAACCAGAAGGTATAGGAGCCTGAAGACTCACACCTCAAGATTCTAGGACATTCTTCCCCACTGCCATCAGATTCTTGAACCAACCTTAACAACCCTAGGTCTACCTCAGAAAACTGGGTATTTCCTTCAACTTGCACTAATGTTGTTGATATGTTTGTTTATTCTGTCATACAAGTCATCTATAATTTATGTTAATTTATGTAATTTACGTTATGTTTGTAACGTGCTGCCCTGCTGCTGTGAAAAAGCTCATTTTAACGGCATTTGTATTCTGGGTATGTATGCCCATAATGATGAACTTGAAACTAGTATAGAACCTTAAAAACATTTACCTTTTTATTGATTTCTTCTTGTGGATGGTTAGATCAATATTTATAAAATGAGTTTGAGATTTGTTGACCATTCTATAGCTTTTCAGGAATTATTTTTAGGATACAATGTGACAATATGTTTGTTTATTCCAAGTCATCATATTTTCTCAAAGCCCACATCTTTGGAAGCTTTGATATAAATGTTATCTTTAGTCCTGCACCTTGACCCATGTACCACAATATCCAAAGATATTTGTACTTATCTAGAAACAAATTTCATATAATCATAGGGTAGCAGGGTGGAGATACATCTTTACCAAAGGACGTACGAGGTGCTCCTTCCTTCTGCTAGCCTGCAGGTGTAGCACCTGCTTAGACCCCCAATCGGGGTCACGTGAAGCCATGCGAGCAGATGCTCAATGGTCATATGAGCAGCTGGTGCATATTACAGGTCTCAGTTATGCGACCATTGACACCAGGCAGACAATCTCAGAAGAATATTGATAATGGCTGAGGTTACCAGTCTTCTAAGGACACTGCTCAGAAGAAGGGAAAGGCAAACCACTTCTGTGGAAAAATTTGCTAAGAACAATTATGGTCAAGACCATGATTGCCCATGTCATATGGTACTGTACAC
Organism: Mobula hypostoma; assembly: GCF_963921235.1. NCBI lineage: Eukaryota > Metazoa > Chordata > Chondrichthyes > Myliobatiformes > Myliobatidae > Mobula > Mobula hypostoma. The sequence goes on from NC_086111.1 coordinate 46,849,266, forward strand.
AATGATGATGATAATTATCCATGTCTCTGGAAACATATGAACTTCTCTGCCTACCCACAGACAAAAATGACAGACGAGCTATCCTTCAAATGGAGCATACTCATTGTAAGACAGTCTCAAATATTTTACTTTATGATTTAAAATAGTTTAGCTCAGACACAAATCCATTTTTCATCATAGAAAGGTATTAACTACCCTTTGCATCCAATTAAACATGTTTCCTGACATCTTATTTTGGAGATTTTTCCCCCTAATCAGCAATATTTATTTGATGGAAAAGAATCATTTGTAAAAGTTTCATAAAATTCACAAAGACCTTCACAAATCTTGACTACTTACCTGAATGCATAGTGAGTTCTAAACATTCAAAAATCATATATAGGTCTCTTTTTCTTAATTTTTATAGCAACATTTGTGTTCTGTCATCATAACTTATGCCCCAAAACACAGCACATTTTTGAAATGAGACTATGTAATCAAACCAAAATATCTTCCCCAATGTCAACTCTGGAGTATAAATAGGGACAAGTCAAAGCTAATGTTCCTGATTGAGGGGTCTTTTCATTTGTTAGTGAAACATAAACATAATTTATTCAATTCAAATAAATTTACTTGATTACATTTAGACCCTTGAACTCGTATTGCATTTGGATTTCTAGATTCTTGATTGAAATAGACTGAAAGAATCTGAAAAGATGAAGGTATAGAAGAATGTGAAAACCTTAGAATGCATAAGGAGGTGTTGGAATTTTCAGGCATTGAATGCTAACAATCAATTTATGACTGATGCAAATTGACTCTTCTCAATTCCATCATTGCACAAGCAAAGACGTTACCAATAAACAAGGTTCAACAAATATATTAATGTTTATCAACAACTTTGTTTTAAAAAATGATATCTTACATTTTTCACAATACATGCATCAGCATAAATCCAGTGGAATCTAGCAGCATTTCTTTGAATATTCTTTGCCAGACAAATTCTGGCTCTCGAGGGATGTCAATACCATTATGGTCACTGTCCTCCCCTATCAGATTCCAGGTTCTTCAGCTCTTTGTCACTTCTACCTATCACCTCCTAGCTTCTAACATCATTCTTCTATCATCCCCCCATCACCTAGATATGCCTATCACTCACCAACTTTTGCTTCACCTCTTCCCCAGCTTTTTATACTGGTATCTGTCTTCTTTCTTTCCAGCCCTGATGAAAGATCTTGGCCTGAAACATCAATGTCCATTTCCCTACATAGACGTTGTCTGACCCGCTGAGTTACTCCAGCATGTTCTGTATTGCCCCAGTTCCACATCTTGCATAGGATGACATAGAGTGTGTAATACTTACAAGTGAGTGTATTATAATTTGAAACCGATAAGTAAGCATAGTGGTTAGTGTGAGTGTCGGCAATGAGTTTGTACATTCTCCCCGTGACCCCACAAGTTTTCCCTGGGTGCTCCATGTTCCAAAGACATACAAATTAGGTTTAGTAAATTGAGTGCATGTTATGTTAGTGCCTGAGGCATGGTGACACTTGTGGGCTCTCCCCAGCATATCTCAAACTGTGCTCGTTGTTGACACAAACAATGCATTTCACTGTACGTTTTGATGTACATATGGCAAAAAGCTTATCTTTATATTTATATGTTCATCAAATGATGCATTTCCGGGCATTTGTGCCAGTTATGGCACGTAAAGTACAAAGAGCACGTTTGGTCCTTGTATTTGTGTCAGGTCTGGAGCAATGCAGTTGAATCCCACTACACTGTTCTCACTCCTCAGCCTTATCTTCGGCTTCAAATAATCTTCAACTTTAAATGAATAAATACAATGGTTTCTGCTTCAATTATTCTTTGTGACAAAAGTTTCTACGAATCTGTGCCTCAAAACATTTCCTGTTAAGTTCTTGTGCCTGAATTCTGCTTAGATCTTGTTGCCTTCTGACGTAGACTGCTTCTCACTTTATTACTAATTATAGTTAAATAGATGACCTCTCATTAACCAATAAAATACCTTAATCTTCAATCTACCTTGTTGGCTTCATCAAAATCTGGCAATTGTAATAACATTTTGAAATCTTTTATCCTTTTCCGCAACAAAATAAGTCCCAGTTTTTCCAGATGGACATTTTAAACAGTGAGAGAGAGCTATACATGTTTAATTAAGCTTGCGTGTTACCATAACAACATGTTCTTCCAGTAGAAACCAACCACCAACTTTATAAGCTCAATGCTATTATTCAGCTTTAAACTTTAAAAAAAAAGGCAAGACTTTGAAGGGAAAATAATTGAATAATCATCAAAATGCTTTGCTGCTTAAAAATGAGAAATACCCATTGAAAATTTCACAATAATGGGTAACTTTTTCTATCATGTACTAGAACAAAGCCCCCTGGTATTACACTTACACCAAGAACCTCCATGCTAGGTTACTGTGTGATGTACTAAAATTCAATTTCTTAAGAATCACGATATTACGGGTTATTTTTCATATCTTGGTAGGGAAGTAATGCAATTAGATCATCTATTTTAAAATATAGCCTGTGAATTTCTGTTTAATATAGGAACAGTGGGATAACTCTCTGCAAAGCTGTTACATCAACCTCATTTGCGACTCATTAGTAGTCCTCAGCCACCCACTCAAATCCACTTCTTAATCACTGGGAACAGTTTCTGATAGGTGACAACCATTACAGGCTAAAAGATGACAAGTAACAATCACATCGCCAAAGTACAGGTATTGACCATTTCTAAAAGGCAGTCAGCCTATATCTGATACTCGAAGGTAGCTGTCCATTATGAACATCATGGTAACTGTACCGATCGCACAAATGGCATGGCTACAAGAGCAAGACAAATGCTTAACCGATGTCGACAGAGGAAAGTCCTTGTGGCATCAGTAAATGAGTTCTTCATTACAGGCTCCTCAGACTAGGACCTGTCCTTGTACTCACAGCATTCATGTGGCTGATCCAGTTCCTGGATTATATGCTGAGGTACTTGATGATAGTATTTCTATTAAATGTCAGTGATAGGTGATTAACCTCATTGTTGTTGAAGGTGGTTATTTCCTGACTGGTTTTGGCACAAATATTACTTGCCACTCTGCAGACTTGTGCATGCATCTTGTTGCCTTCTGATGAAGACTGCTTCATTTGACGAGGAGTTGCAAAGGGAAATGAACATAATACAATCATTAGTGAATGTAAATACTTTGGACTAAGTAATAGAAAGAAGTTCAATGGTGAACAATTCAAAGTGTTTGAGCCTGGGACAGCCTTGAGGAACCTCTGTGGTGATGTCCTGGGTTTGGAAGGTTGAGCTTGACAACCACAATCATTTCTTTAATTGCAAGATACAACTACAACCACTACAAGGTGTTGCATTTTGGGAGGTAAAATGCAAAAGGAAAATATACAGTAAATAGCAGGGCCATGAGTATTGATTACTGGAGGATCTTGTTGTACAAGTTCAGAACATGCTGAAAGTGGCTATACAAGCATATGACGAGCTTGCATTTACTTGTTGGAATTTTGAGGATAAAAGTTGGAAAGTCATGTTACAATCGTGAAAAAAAAACTTTGGTTAAGTCAGATTTGCAGTATTGTATGCAGTTCTGGTTATTGTAGAAGCATATATGATAAAGCTATTACACAGAAATGTGAACAAGCAGGGAGTGAAGGATATGGATCATGTGCAGGCAGATTAGATTAGTTTAAACTAGCATCATGGTTGACACAAACTAGGCAGGCCAAAGGCCTTATATTGCCAATGATTCTACCAAGGTAATAATGCCACACATGCTTAAATGCTATCTTGATATCAATGATAGCAATTCTCACCTCACCTCTGAATTTAGCTCTTTAAATCCACATTTGGACCAAGGCTGTGATGAGACCTGGAGCCAAATGGTTCTGGCAAAACTAACAGTGAACCTCATTGAATAGTCCATTTGCGAGTATGTGCTGGTTGAGAGCGCTGTGTATTATAGTTTCCATCACTTTGCTGATAATTGTTAGTATACCAACAGGGCAGTAGATTGTTTTTGACCTGTTTTAGTCCTGGTTTTTATTAGGTAAATGCCAGTGTTACAACTGTACCAGAACAGCATGTCTAGAGGTGCAGCTGGTTCCAGAGTGCAAGTCCTTAGCACAGTTATCTGGTTCCTTGGTTACTGCTGTATCCAATGTCTCAGGCATTTCAGCTATTATACAGTGTGAATCATACAGCCTTGAACCTGGCTTTCTTGATGGTGGGGACCTCAGGAGCATGTCTCAGCAGGATTCTTGTTAAGTTTCATGACACACTCAATATTGGTTTAATGTTCTTGTGATAATGAATTCCCAGGCTGTATACGTTAGTTTTATTTTGAACCAGATAATGTTTAATATGAATTAACTTTTCTCTGTTTATTTTTGCACTTTATGCTACATTTTCAAAACATGAAATGCAGATAACACTGTTTTTATATTGTTTTAAAATTTAGATCTAGATTGTTAAGTAATTTGCGTACTTGAACATCTAGTTTACTCTCTATGCGTATTCATTGAAAATAAACTCAGTGGCTACATTATTGGGTATACCTGTATACCCACTCGTTAATGCAAGTATCTGATCAACTAATCATGTGACAGTAACTCAATGCATAAGAGCATGCAGGCATGGTAAATAGGTTCAGTTGTTGTTCAGACCAAACATCACAATGAGGAAGAAATGTGATCGAAGTGACTTTGACCGTGGAATAATTGTTGGAGCCAGACAGGGTGGCTTGAGTATCTCATAAGCTGCTGATCTCCCGGAATTTTCTCACACAACAGTCTCTATAGTTTACAGAGAACACTGTGAAAAACAAAAAAACAACCAGTGAGCAGCAGTTCTGTGGGCAAATGCATCTTCATAATGAGATAGGTTAGAGGAGAATGACCAAGCTGACAAGAAGGTGGAAGTAACTCAGATAAGCACACATGATAACAATGGTGTGCATCTTGGCGCATACAACACATTGAACCTTAAAGTGGATGGGTGGCAGCAGCAGAACTCAGTTACAGGAAGTACTTAATAAACTGGCCACTGAATGTATATTCCCATTCACTGTGTTTCATTCCAATGCCCATCCACATTAAATAGAATCAGCAAACATCACTTCTGGTGATCAATGCTGACTGGTGCCTCAGTCATTCTCATAGTTCTAGAGGACTGCAATTCTAAAACGAGTTGGACTAAACAATATTTTTTAGTTCTGTTTTATACCAGGTGTCCCAGAGATCATCAACATTATCCTCCTATGGTAGGATTCTATCACAGCTTGTACCCAAAAGCCTAAAGAAAAACTAAAAAATACCATTTTCAAGTATCAATGCTGCAAATATATGCTTACATTATAAATTCTATTTATATCTAGGATACTAAATGGTTTTCACTGCAACAAATTAAGCTGAAGAACAATAGCTTAGTGAAGTTTCATGTGTCACATGCATTGTTGTCTTGAAGAAAATATTGGTCTATGGCAACATAACTATGTATCATAATGATATTAATTACTGAACCATGAATAATATTGAAAACTAAAACCCATTGTTCAGTGATGTAATATGTGCCTTCACAAAGAAAATTTCTGTCCACTATTTTAACACAGATGTTAACTTGTATATTTTAAATAAGTTAACATATACGTAAAAAATGGCAGTCAGATATATGTCATCCATGTAGGTCAATTATGTATGCATGTCTTGTACTGTAGGTCAATTATGAATGCATGTTATGCATTCAATTCCTGACATGTAAAATAATACTAATTATGCTATTGATTATAACAATGACTCATCCACTAACAATGGGTTCTAGCCTGCATGATATTTATGGTTCTGTAATTAATACATTTACATATCTTTTAAAAATGATACGTATCAATATTGTCATGGACGTATCTTAACACATTGTAAATCTACAAATCATGAACTGAAACCGTGACAATGCATTTTTCTTCTTTTAATACTCCACGGGCATTTCATAGATCTGGTTACATTTGTTTTATTCTTAATTTATTTTAGCATTAGAATTATTATTTTGCATTTTATGAAATATTAAGCATAGATGAATAATACAAACAGTAACTCAGTAAAGTTATCTCATGCAAAAGGAAGTCTAGTTAGTGATTATTTCATTAACACTTCAATTCAAGTATGTGTAGAACATCATAATATCAGATAAACCTGCTGAGTAGATATGTGAAAATGGCTCAATTGTAACAAGTAAAAGAACTACATGATCCATTACAGTATAGGGTCTATTAATCATAATTGAATGAGAACAAGCCATGAACTAAAACTAGCCAATTAATTTCAACTAATCTGATTTTTATCTGTTTTTACCAAATTTAAAGACTTATGCTATACATATTTTATCTTAATGCTTGCTCATTACTTGGAAAATAGTGCTAAAGAGTACATTCCATATAATATATGTACATGATAATGTTGGTGGAAAACAGCAAAACTTCTGGAGATTTTGGATTTACTTTTCTGATATGGCAAAATATTCCTCCTTCAACTAAATGCACAGAGGAACCTGGCTCAATTCCGGTGCATGATTAGCTTGGGTAGGTATACTTTGAGTGGAGCAAGGTGCAATATTATCAATTTTTCCTGCCTCCAAGGCTCCAACTAGCAATGTAAGTGAACATTGAAAAGAGGGAGCCAACTCAAGCAAGCTCATGTTCCAGAGAGACATGCAGCTTAAGCTTCAACTAAGAGTTAAACAAGCAAATTTCTTCATTTGTTAACAAATTTCTTCTGTAAGTCAAAGCAAAATTGACATCTTGAATTCCGGTCCTAGCAAAATTCCAAAAGTTCTACCTCTTCAAAGTTCAAAGTAAATATATTATCAAAGTACCTACTGTATATGCCACCATCTGCAACCCTAAGATTCATTTTCTTGCAGGCATACTCAGTAAATCCAAGACCCATTATAGAATCAATGGAAGGCCACACAAAACAGGACACACAAATGACAAATGTGCAAAATACAACAACTGTGCAATACAAAAGAAAGAATTAATAAGTAGCTGTATAGATAGATAAACAAGCAATAAATATTGAGAATGTGAGATGAAGAGCCCTTGAAAGAGAGTCCATAGGTTGTGGGAACAGTTCAGTGATGGACCGTGTGAAGTAGAGTGAAGTTATCCCCATTGGGTCAGTCAGATGATGCATTACAAATGTTTACACTTTAATTTTCAAAAGTACACTCCATGGCCATTTTATTAGGTACCTCCTGTAACTAATAAAGTGGCCACTGAGTGTATGTTTGTAGTCTTCTACTTCTGTAGCCCATCCATTTCAAGGTCAATATGTTGTATTTTCAGAGGTGCTCCTCTCCACGCCACTGCTGTGCTGGTTATTTGATTTACTGTAACCTCTCTGCCAGCTGAGCCAGTCTGGCCGTTCTCCTCTGACCTCTCTCATTAACTGAACCTGTCAAACATGTCTGCAAGTTTTTATCCATTGAGATGCTGCCACATGATTGGCTGATTTGATATGTATATCGACAAGCAGGTGTACAGGTGTACCTAATAAGGTTGTCACTGAGCGTATGTACTAGGTGGAGAATGAGTCAGCAATGTATTATTAAATTGTATCATTCAGAGAATTGTATCATTCTTTAATATATAAATGCAATGAAGCATATTGCAGTATAATTCTCTACTGTATGACTGTTCCTTTAGCAATCTGAAACATAGAAACATAGAAAACTTACAGCACAATACAGGCCCTTTGGCCCACAAACCTGTGCCAAACATGTCATTTAATCTGCCCAATTCCTATGATTAAGATGAAAATTTCATTTGCAATCATAAATAATAAACTACTTTGATGACAGTAAGTTATTTCCTAATCAGGAATCTAAGTATAAAAAGTAAGGTGAATGAGTCTTAAATCCTAACATTTTATTTTCTCTTCAGTAAATTAGAATCCAATTTTTAAATACATTGATATATATTATTTATGAAAAAATATTGTTTTATGGATGAAGTGATAATGTATACTTTCCAATATTATACTTTCATTGCACATTCATTATCCATTTTTAAAAACTAAGTATTAATAACAGAACACACTCTTCATTTTATGTGGTAAAAAATAAATTTAAGAGCTAGTAAATAAATTAGCAAGTTAAATGTCTGAATTATTAATCCTACAAGTTTGCTTATAGAACATCCCACATGACCAAGAAGTCCTATCACAAATTATACTTTCCCACGATTCATAAAGCAATAAGAACATTGACAAGCTTATTTTTCCGAATAACCGACAATAGTAATTTTGATAGAGTTTCAAAGTTGCAATATTGTTCTGAATTTTGAAGTTTTGATATGCATGTTGTGTTTGTTTCAACAAAATAATTCAACGAAAGGATTCTCATTACTACAGCATTTTAACCGTTTTTCTGTATAAACCAGAGCTCCAAAGCTTGTTAAACATTCTGCAAATAAATCACTGTCCTCTAAGCATATATCATTCCCTCCGGGATTCTTCAGAAGCAATCACACATACCATCTGTAAACGAATATTATTAATGTACTAAAATTATGTCCTTTGAAATTCAGTCACATCTGAAATTACAACGTTTTATAGACAATGAAATAATTCACAGATTTAATGTCATGAACAAAAACATTCCAAGTTCTTCCCCATACGATTGGATCATACGTTTTCTGACGAAGTGAAACAAAGAGAAAAGAAACCTCTCAAAAACGTCTGCTTATAAAGTCAGTATTTTTAACACATATAATTACTTAACGTCACACAATAAACATAAATAACAAATCGGTTAATAAGTGCCTCATTTTTTGAATACTAGAACTGCATTTACACAATCCTTCCTATTGCCGAATTCTAGCGCCAAAATCTTTCTCTTTATCAAATATTGCCACTCAAACACGTAAACTGGACTTGAAAAAATTAATATCTGGCTAAAAATATTTCATAAGTACTAGTTTGCGCAACCATTCATATTAAACCCTCGCCTAAAGGTATAAACAACTGGTAAGGGGAAGGGGCGGTACCACGTTCTCAGCAGAAATGCTTTGTATTAGACCTTTTATGCTGAAAACCAAATACGTGCTTCGAACCAACAGTATAGACATCTACTCTATGTGTTAATATTGCTAGCAAATTCAGTATTACATTCCACTTAATCAAGCTAGTGATAATTAAGTCAAACAAACCAAAGAAATATTATAATCTCATTATATACCAATATCCTCCTTAAATGTCACAAGTGTGTTTTCTCAGAAACTTACCCATTCCAGAAGGCGCAGAAACCCCAAAGGCTCCTTCGCGACACGAAATGTACCCGATGCCATAAGCTAAAGGGCAGGATGAAGTGTGAAGAACATTTTAGAGAAATTACTCATAGGAATCTTACCATTATATTATTTCATCAAATGTAACTTAAATTGAATGGACGTGCATCCCTTACGTGATTAATTATATCCATCTCTGAATGTTGTGATGATGTTGATTGGTCTGAAGGATACAATAAGCTACCGAAGTCCAGCCGCTGTTGACAGCTCCCAATGTAACTCTCTCAAGGTTCGGATTTGCCGGAAATTGCCGACGACTGACGGAGATGGAATGACAGGCGGGTGCCACTCGCCGGAATATTCAAGAGCTTCTCCGATTGGTCAATCGGGCTTTACCCCACCTCCAGTGACGGGAGAGGCTTGTTCTTATTGGCCAACGGCTCCGAGCACCAACCCCATTTCTATTGGACAATCGCAGCCAATGCCCATGTTGCCTAGCAATAGCAGGTGTGCGTGAATCGGAGCAAGTGTAAGAGTATTAAAGTTCGAGGACTTGCAATATTTCTCATGTGGCCAAATAGTTCGCATAAGTTAAAATAAAGTCATATATTAAATATTTGTACCTGGCGTTCTTTCCACATTTTTGTTGTCACGACCAACAGCGTTGCTTCAGCGCACTTGGCTGATGTCCTTGGACTAAAACTGAATCAGTTTAGAACTGGCCCTGGTATGGCAGCAGCCTCAGAAAGAGATCGGGAATTATTCTCCACTTTCTACCTTCAAGGTAAGTTAACATTTGTTTGCAAAAATCTGATGTATTCGATGGCGATATGCAGGAAGTCTCTTGTTAATTACTTAATTCGCCTCTCTTAACATCTGGAAATACGAGTACGGGGGGGGGGGGCTGATTTTTGGGATCCTTTAGTACTTTTTAAAGTATATTCAATGCAAATGGTAACGCATTGGTTATCATTGGGTTACATGTATTTTCAGTTATGATAGTTGCATTTCTTGACATTTACATTAGAGTTCCCCCTCCCTTACTACCGTCTCTAAGTAATACAGATGTGATGACGATGGCAGAGTCGTATCATATTCAGATATTAATACAGTTAAGTTTGGTACATCCGTATAATATCCTCCTTTCTTCACAATTCAAAGCTTATTCTTTTTGCAATTTGATTGATGCAAACTGTCCATTCTCATCCTGTTGTCTGCTGCAAAATCATGAATTGTTCAGTATAGGACTCTTTGATATTTAACTATAGCACCATAAAATTGAGGAATAGATCTTTGTTACTATGTTACTATTGATGGTGTGGACGTGGATGTGTTGAGGATATACAAGTACCTGTGGGGTACACCTGGATGACAGACTTGAGTGGAGCACCAACACAGAGGCTGCGTACAAGAAGGGCCAGAGTTGCCTCTACTTCCTGAGGAGACTAAGGTCCTTCGGAGTAAGTAGGCCTCTCCTTCACATCTTCTACCGGTCTGTTGTCGCCAGTACAATCTTATATGGGGTGGTGTGCTGGGGCAATGGCATCAACACAAGTGATGCCAACAGGTTCAGTGAACTGATTAGAAAGGCTGGCTTTGTTTTAAGAGTCAAACTGGACATACTAGAAGCTGTGGTAGAACAAAGGACTCTATGGAAAATCCTGGCAAATCTGGACAATGTTTCTCACCGTCTGCATGCTATCTTGGCTGAACAGAGGAGCACTTTTTGTAACAGACTAAGACAACAGCGCTGCTCCAAAGAGCGATATATGAGACTCTATAATGAGTCGACCGTTGGGGAAGTGTTGACCCCCTCCTGTTAGACTGTCTGAGGAAACTTATTTTTTATTCTTTCTTACTTCTCTTCTAATGTTTGTATATTTGTGTATCTGTGCACTTGTAATGCTACTGTGACATTGTAATTTCCTTTGGGATCAATATCTATCTAACATACACACACAAAATATCTGGCTTGCTGAGCACCTCCAGCATTTTGTGTGTGTTGCTGGGATTTCCACCATCTACAGATTTTCTCTTGTTTGTGGTTTATCTAACATATCAGCCTTTAATGAGGAACAGATCAAAACATATAAGCAACCAAATATTGCCAGCAGTTCTGATGTTTTATACATTCAAGCTGCATTTATAGATATTGTAAAAGAAACACCCCCAGCAATATTCATTTACATGGGTGTTCTATGTGGAACCAAGGCTGTACTCTTTCACTCGCAGACAATTTGAAAAGTCCAGCAAAGATCCACTGGGTCCTCGTGCATGCTGGGAAAGAGTTTTCCATCAATTTTGTCAACTTTTTTCACAATGAGTTTATTGGTGGTATTTGCATTAAATTAGGGCACTTAAGAGAATGATTAAAAGATGGCAACATTAGTATAGGCCTGAAGTCATAAGAAATAGAAATATTAAAAAAACAGAAAATGCAGAAGATACTCAGCAAATTAGTGGAGAGAGAAACAAGATCAACATTTCCGTTGATGACTTCGCATCACAACATCATCGGTACCATTGTGCTGTTGAAATGTGCTGCCAGACTGACTGAATGTTTCCAGTCTTTTCTGTTTTTATTACAATGCTGTCATTTGATTTTCTTTCCTTGCTGCATAGGTGACACAGTTGAAGTTTCCCAGCATCTCAGCCTTTTGGAAAATGAACCGCTAGATTTAGTCTGATCCTGCAGAAGTGGAAACCCAACCTGTTTTCCAAGGATTATTCTCCGTGGACATCTTGATTCACTGGTGATTTCCAAACTGAGCATTACGAAACAGGATCGTATCATGTTGCTAGAGGGAATGCTGCGACAGTAGCCAATCCGCTGTGCACAGATGTGAGAAGCTAGTCACAGTTAAATTGTTTGCTTCAGCAGCTTAGCTCATTGTGCCCATGGGAAATTAAAAGCAGCATTAGAAGTCTCCATGATGTTACAGACCGGCCAGGTCCCTAAAGGTGTGGGAGTTTTGAATTTCTCAATCTTAGCATGTTGGCAGCATGTTTTTCAAGTGATCACAAGAAATTGTGCTATTGCTTTTCATTTTAACTAGTGCAGAGTTTCATCCATATCAGCCCTGGATAAACAAGTCCCAAAGCAACTCACTGGGGGTGAAAAGCTAGCTTACTTAATAATAAGCATTACTGGATTGCAAAACAAAATACAAGCGTGAGCTGACTGCTGAAGCTTGAATCAATATCTTGGTATCCTGCACTTCCAACATATTTCTTGGATTATTGATGGACACCATGTGCCTGTCTGAGTTGCAGAAGAGAAACTTCGGCTGGAATTTGTGAGTAGTGGGGAAGTGATTTCACTCATTATTGAATGTTTTCTTTTTCTCATTCTTGGGAGATCTCTAACCCAAGAAGTTTCTTTTCCCTGATATATGCCACTCTCAGATGGCTGTATAAAGTGGCTGAGTAGCCAGTTCCATTAAAGAATTCACATGGATAGGCCATCTGGAAACAAAATACCCCTGCCTTAGTTACCTTTTTAAACATTGTACAGGATGCTAAATAAAGAACATACAGCATATGTATAATATAAACTAGTTGAAACATCATATACTATTTGAAAACAATTTTATATATTCTTTATATCTTGAATTGTTCTTGAGAAAATTACAGTGCACATTTATAAAACAAGTTTTTTTTGAGCATGATAGTTTTTAAAGCAGTATTTGTCATTTAAAAAACCATTCAAATCTTACATACTTTTTCTGACTAAATAGAAGATTTATTGGATATTTTACACCAAGATTAGTTAATATATTACTAGAAATTCATGATCATTCAGATGATTCCATGAAAGAAGACAGGAAACAACATATTGTGCTGAGGCATGCTGAATCACAGGCAACAATTTTGGTTTTCCCACAGCAATTTACACATACATACATATCTCGAAATTAGTCTTAGTTACCTGGAATAATATCAATTTGTGTTTGTCCATCGCCGACATCGATGAGGACCTCGACACGATTATGATGGTGTCGAGGCTAGCAAGTGATTTGGATTTAAGTGAGGGAGAGTTGTGTAGCGTCAGCCTCACGCTCTCTTCCCAATTCCCATCTGGATCCAGTGGCAAGCCAGAGTTGAGATGGCTGGAGATGGGACTAGGCGCAGTGGATGACCAGGATGTCTTCTGTGTCTTGACCTGCTCTACACGTTCCACGACACTTACAGAGACTGCCTTCTTGACCGTTGGACCTTCCATTGGTCTCATCTGCTTAATTTGCCAGAGTCTGTCTTCACATACTGGGATAGACAAGCAAGCCTGGCAGAATCCGTGGCTGAAATGTAGACTGTTTATTCATTTCCATTGATGCTGCTTGACCTGCTGAGATCCTCCAGCATTTTGTGTGTGTTTGTTCTAAAGATGCTGTGTTGTTCCAAACTATAGATCAGACTCACATGTAATCAGAAAAGAACTCCATTCTTGGGTGGGCACCCAAGTCAATCTTTTGTGAATTTGCTCCTCTTATAACTAATTGTTGCATGAATTTTTGCCTGCTGCATATCAACGGCTGGCTGGTATGATGGTTCTAGAAGTTAGCTTATTTCATCAAAGACTATTTTCATCAGGGAAATTTTTTTATCTAAACAAATTGATAACAATCAAAAATGCAAAGTATGAAAGGGTTTGTTGTGACATTCAATTATACTTTATTACAGGGAGAAAGCAGAAGAATGGAGTTGAGAGAGAAAATATATCAGCCACGATTGAATGGCAGAGTCAACCCAATGGGCCGAAATGGCCAATTCTGCACCTATATCTTATGGTCTGCAAGTTGTTGACATAACAGCTATTATCGTGGCTTTACATTTAGCACCAAATTATACAAATATACCAAAATATATTAGTTTATTTTAAACTGATTCATAAGTACATAAATAGTTATTTAAACTACTTTATATACAAATATTATCACTTAATATTTAAAATCATTTATTTGTTTATAACCTTTTCTCGATGTTGGGTCTTGGTTTTTCTTTTATATTAAATGCAACAAAATGCATAAGGTATTGGTGAGATTTTTTCTAAAAATCAGGATTGGACATTCATCACTTGGAAAGGTCACAAGCTGAACTGTGGAGTGAATGACTGATGTTCATTCTCTATCCCTTACAACTGTTTCTCTTAAAAGTTTTACAAAGGTAGACACTGAACTTATCCATTTGCTGATATGTCAGAGAGTGAATAGTGAAATTTTGCTTTGTTTTTGACTTGTGAAAAAGCATATTTTAAAAACAAAGAAAATCCATTCCAGATAGATAGTTCTCAATTAATACAAAGCAAGATACCTTGGATGTTGGAAGTCTGAAATGGAAAGAGAATATATTGGAAGTAGTTCACAGTTTAAGCATGCCAATTAAATAACATTAGAAATAGGAGCAGGAGTAGGCCATCTGGCCCATCGAGCCTGCTCTGCCATTCAATAAGATCATGGTTGATCTGACCATGAATCATCTCCACCTACCTGCTTTTTCCCCATACCCTTATTTCTCCATACCCTTAATTCCCCTACTATGCAAAAATCTATCCAATCTTGTCTTAAATATATTTACTGAGGTAGCCTCATTTCACAAAGAATTCCACAGATTCACCACTCTTTGTGAAAAGCAATTCCTCCTCATCTCCATCCTAAATTTGGGGGTAAGGTATTGGTGTGGGTGGAGAATTGGTTAGCAGACAGGAAGCAAAGAGTGGGAATAAACGGGACCTTTTCAGAATGGCAGGCGGTGACTAGTGGGGTACCGCAAGGCTCAGTGCTGGGACCCCAGTTGTTTACAATATATATTAATGACTTGGATGAGGGAATTAAATGCAGCATCTCCAAGTTTGCGGATGACACGAAGCTGGGTGGCAGTGTTAGCAGTGAGGAGGATGCTAAGAGGATGCAGGGTGACTTGGATAGGTTGGGTGAGTGGGCAAACTCATGGCAGATGCAATTTAATGTGGATAAATGTGAAGTTATCCACTTTGGTGGCAAAAATAGGAAAACAGATTATTATCTGAATGGTAGCCGATTAGGAAAAGGGGAGGTGCAACGAGACCTGGATGTTATTATACACCAGTCATTGAAAGTGGGCATGCAGGTACAGCAGGCGGTGAAAAAGGCGAATGGTATGCTGGCATTTATAGCGAGAGGATTCGAGTACAGGAGCAGGGAGGTACTACTGCAGTTGTACAAGGCCTTGGTGAGACCACACCTGGAGTATTGTGTGCAGTTTTGGTCCCCTAATCTGAGGAAAGACATCTTTGCCATAGAGGGAGTACAAAGAAGGTTCACCAGATTGATTCCTGGGATGGCAGGACTTTCATATGAAGAAAGACTGGATGAACTGGGCTTGTACTCGTTGGAATTTAGAAGATTGAGGGGGGATCTGATTGAAACGTATAAGATCCTAAAGGGATTGGACAGGCTAGATGCAGGAAGATTGTTCCCGATGTTGGGGAAGTCCAGAACGAGGGGTCACAGTTTGAGGATAGAGGGGAAGCCTTTTAGGACCGAGATTAGGAAAAACTTCTTCACACAGAGAGTGGTGAATCTGTGGAATTCTCTGCCACAGCAAACTGTTGAGGCCAGTTCATTGGCTATGTTTAAGAGGGAGTTATATATGGCCCTTGTGGCTACAGGGGTCAGGGGGTATGGAGGGAAGGCTGGGGCGGGGTTCTGAGTTGGATGATCAGCCATGATCATAATAAATGGCGGTGCAGGCTCGAAGGGCCGAATGGCCTACTCCTGCACATATTTTCTATGTTTCTATGTTTCTATTCTTGAGGCTATGTCCTTTAGTTCTCGTCTCACCTACCACTGGAAACAGCTTTCCTACCTCTATCTTATCTATTCCTTTCATAATTTTAAATGGTTCTATAAGATCTCCTCTCATCCTTCTGAATTCCAGTGAGTACAGTCCCAGGTGACTCAATCTCTGCTCATAGTCTAACCCCCTCATCTCTGGAATCAATTTGATGAACCTCCTCCACACTGCCTCCAAAGCTAGTATATCCTTCCTCAAGAAAGGAGACCAGAACTGTATGCAGTACACCAGATGTGGCCTCTCCAGTACCCTGTACAGTTGCAGCTTATCCTTGCTGCTCTTAAATTCAATCCCTCCAGCAATGAAGGCCGACATTCCATTTGCCTTCTTGATAGCCTGTTGCACTTGCAAACCCATTTGCGAGTCATGCACAAGCATTCCCAAGAATTTTGCACAGCAGCATGCTGCAACCTTTTACCTTTTAAACTATAATATGATCTTCCATTTTTCCTTCCAACATGGATGATGTCACATTTACCAACATTGTACTCCATCTGCCAGATGCTTACCCACTCACTTACCCTATCTATATCTCTCTGCAGACTCGCCATATCCTCTGCATAATTTGCTTTTCCACTCAATTTAGTGTCATCAGCAAACTTAGATACATTACACTCAGTCCCCTCTTCCAAATGTATTTTGTGAGCATTTGCCAGCACCAACACCCACCCCTGCAGCACACCACTCACCACTGATTGCCAGAGAAACACCCACATATCCCAACTCTCTGCTTTCTATTGGTTAACCAATCCCCTATCTATGCTAATACATGACCCTCAACTCTATGCATCCTCATCTTATGGATAAGTCTTTTATGTGACACCTTATCGAACGCCTCCTGCAAATCCAAGTAAATAACGTCGATCTGCTCCCCTCTATCCACTGCACTTGTTATATCCTCAAAGAAGATCCAGTAAGTTTGTCAATTGTCAGAGTGAATAACCCAGCTCATGTCCTTTCAATAGAACTCCTTGATATATACTGTATGTTGTGGAAATGCACTTCGCTTTAATAAAATGTAATGTGAGTAATGACCTTTATGGAGTGAAAGATATCATTTTGTTTAATAGTTATTACAGCTACCTAAAATTATGTAATATTAAATATACAAATGTTTATTCTAGAGATCCTAAGGTAAATATATACTATTGTGAAACATTAATTTTTGCTTTGCAATCCCTTATATATTCCGGTGGTATCATTTGTATTTTACTATTCATAGGAAATGTTTATCATTAATGACAGAGGCCATCATATCAATTGAATTCTTCATGCTATATATTTCTTTATATATTTAAATGACTGACATGTACTGTATGTCATCATTGGCCAAAATAGTACTTGCTCCATCAAAATGGTCCCCAGATGTCCCAAAAGGAAAATACCATGGATACCAAAAATTATAAACACACAGAAATTGTGGAAATTTTCAGCAGGTCAGGTGAATTTTATGGGGCGAATGAAAGGGGAAAACTTTTCACTTTAAAAACATTTTTATCAGAACTGGGAATTTCTGGAGATAAAGATTTAAAATAGGAACAGGGCAGGAGAAGACAATATTGACAATATTGAGGATAAGAGAGATTAAATCACAGAATAAGTGATAATACAATGTGAAGGAATGAGGTTATACACCAATGAGAGGAAAATGGGAATATTCAGGAGAAGTGTGAATGCAATATATTTATCTTACATTACCAGAGATCGATAAAATAACACTGGACATCTGAATTAGAAATTCTGATTTAGCTGAAATTATGGAACTTAATGTCAAGTCAAAATGATTAATGTGCATAACTGGAAAATGCTCTTCTGTAAGCTTATTCTGAGCACCACTGAAATGTTATGATGGACAGTTAAAATGACAGATATTAGGAAGCACTCATTCTATGTGGGATCTAAAAGAAGCCATTCTGGAAAGCAATGACCCTTCCCGATATAGAAATGATCACAACATGAACTGTGAGTAAGAAGAATACCAAGCTGAAAGTACAATGCCATCAATTCATGTGATATGTTTATTTTGGGTCCTCAAGCCTGCAAAACTAATGAGTACCCTGCCACCACCGAGGACAACGAGATGTTGGCTGTTCACCTGTCCTGTACCTTGAATGAATCTTATTAACTTATTTGAGGTAATATTTTGTTTTATGTTTAGTGTGCAATTTATGCTTTGTGGGTGTACTTGGTCCAGAGGAATGTTATTTTGTTTGGTTGCAGTATGTATGTACAGTCAGAAGACAATAAATGTGAACTTGAATTTGAACCTGTACTTAAAAAGTGGGAAAGGAGAAGACTTATTTAGTGATACAGTGAGGAATTTGGCCCTTCAAGCCATGATGTCCCAGCAAACCCTTAACAACCCCTATTAACCCTAACCTAAGCACAGGACAATTTATAATGACCAATTAACCAACCTAGTATGTCTTTGGATTGTGGGAGAAAACCAGAAGACCCAGAGAACACCCATGCAGTCCACAGGGAGGACGTACAAGGACTCCTAATATAACAGTGCTGGAATTGAGCTCTGAACGCCTGCATGCCCCGAACTGTAATAGCATCGCGCTAACTGCTATGCCACCGTCAAATGGGTGTAATGATATGACCAAGGGTCAAATAATGTAATGATATTACATCATGTATGGCTCTGCCACCACTCATGGCCTGGAAGTTTAGGATCACGAGATCTTTGAGGACCAAGAACATTGGCAGATCAAGACGAGGTAATTCTGCATATGGTGCATATTTGTATGTGATTACTCGAGTATATTCTCCTAAGGGGTTATTCCCTTAATGGGGAATGCCTGCGCATGATTATATTTAATGTAGGAAGACTGATGCACGGGCAGCTGTTTTGAAGAGATCAGGGGCACCGTCCAGTGACATGGCATCCAAGACATCTGGGAATCCTTCACTGCTGCGGCCTTCTTCCACCTTCACTGTTGTTGTGACGTGTCATCATCTTCCACCAGCTCCAGCACTGAGGTCTTGGTCGGATCGCTTTAATCTGGAACCTCCCCCTTGACCTTACTACCATGGATAGACATTAGACAATAGGTGCAAGAGTAGGCCATTCAGCCCTTCGAGTGAGCACCGCCATTCACTGTGATCAGGGCTGATCATCCACAATCAGTACCCTTTTCCTGCCTTCTCTCCATATCCCTTGACTCCGCTATCATTAAGAGCTCTGTCTAACTCTTTCTTGAGAGCATCCAGAGAATTGGCCTCCACTGCCTTCTGAGGCAGAGCATTCCACAGATCCACAACTCTCTTGGTGAAAAAGGAGCTAAGCTCCAAGCCGTATCATTCTTGGGATCTCGGGAACCCAAAAGCCTCTTCACCACAACAGGGTGACAATCCTTGGAGAAGTCGTGCAAATGTCAGCTGTACGTTTGTGTGGTTCATTGCTGACGGTAGTTTCTGGTACAAAGTTTGAAGGCAATGAATTCTAATCAGAGCTGAAAGATGGTAGAGACTAACATTATTTAAACAAGTATTTACACTGAGAAAGGTGATGTGGTTGGGGCATAAGTGGGGGAAGAGCTTGGAAAAAACGACGCAACAGACTTTTAATATTATAAATCAGTGAGTTGTTTGTTATGTCATCCCTCTTGTTGTGAAACAGGTTCACTTCTTTTTCCTTTATTAGGGAGAGAGAGAGAACCTATGGTATGTGGAATACCAGATGAACGTGTAGTCTTTGGGGTACTGCAAGTCTGTGTCTTTGTTGATGCTTTGCTGCACACTTGAGTGCTCGGTGGAAGGAGCCGATGCCTTTTTTTGCGGGTGGAGGTGGGGAGGGGTCGTTGCCTTGCTGCTGCTTGTGCATGGGTGGGGGGAGCTGGGTGGGTGCTTTGGGGTTCTAACGTTTAACTGTCATTCATTCTTTGGGGTATTCCTCTGTTTTCATGGATGGGTGTGAAGAAAAAGAATTTCAGGATGTATATTGTATACATTTCTCTGACATTTAAAGTACCAATTGAACCGATTGAATCTCAATGGATGGGAAAAGAATGGGGAAGGCATATATTGGGAAAGTCCTGGCCAATGATGTGATTGTGATATTCATTACATGTACTGCTGCAAAGGATAAAGCGAGTATTAGATGTGTTAGGAGACTCCTGCATAATGTTCCATTCCACTTTGTTGCCGAATTGTACAACACAAGCAGAATAGTAAATAATCTACCACATGCCTGACTTTAATATTATGAGAGTACTTGAGGCAAATCATTTATGACAGGGGATCCAGCTTCTGCATTGTTCTTGTAAACATGATGTTGAAATGGTTAATCCAGTTTCGGTCATCGCTGGCTTTCTGGCCACCCCAGGCCCACTGACAAAATTCAAAAAGTTAAATGTGTTATGGGATCTATTCCAAAAATTGAATAATGAATCAATATTATAAAAGCATTTGTCCAAATTAATCAAATGAGCTCTCCACAATTTGAGCCCAAATTTTAAAAAATCACAGAAAGCACCAGTTATTCATTCCAATTATATTTTCATCAACAACTTTGAATGATTAGTTGATTTCTAAGTGTTTCCATTTTGGTTTATGTTAATTTGTTGAATAAGAACCTATTAAATATTGAAAATACATAATTTATTTCTTAGCACAAACTTGTTCTTACATTTCCTGCACATATTTCCTGTATTTTCAATAATGCTCTGTAATTTTGCATTAAGCCTATAATCTACCATCTGGCCTACTGATTATTACACTGATGGTTCAGCTTTATCCTCTATGCAGGAGCATTTGAACTACTGGTTTGTGATTCAGAATCTGGGTCTTCATTTCAAAATCTGGACATATTAGACATTGACATAAAATAGTATAACACAGAAACAAGCCCTTCAGCCCATAAAATCTGTGCCAACCATAAAGTCAATTAAATTAATTCCATTGACTTGCACATGATCCAAATTCCTCCATTCCCTGCATGTTAAATGCTTCTTAAATATCATGGTTGTATCTGCTTCCACTACCCACCCTGGTCGTGCATTTAATCAACACATAGACACAATGCTGACTGAAACCAGTCCTGAGGAAGGATCTTGACTTGAAATGTCGACTGTTCATTTTCCACCACAGATGCTGCCTGATCCACTGATTCTCTCTAGCATTCTGTGTATAATCCAGATTTCCAATATCTGCAGTCCCTTTTGTGAATATTTTAAGGACATGTTATGTTAAAGTAAGATAAATAAATCAGTATTCAGTAAAGCACTTAAAAATTAACCTTCAGTGTTATATTACAATGTGGATAAAAAGTGTCATTTGACTACAAGAAAAGTATTAAAGGCATCAAGACTAAATTCTACACACAAATCGAACACTTTCTTACTGGTTACTGAGTTTTATTTTGGTCTCTATTTCCTTGTCATCTTATGAGTGCCTTTCAATTACATTGCATCTGTTTTTGGTGCATTAAAATACAGCTGCATTTAATACTGGAGAAGTTGTGAAATAGGTAAAAAAGGAATTTACAAAACTTTTCTTCAAAGTTCAAAGTACATTTATGATCTAAGTATGTATAAATTATACAATCTTGAGATTCATCTGTTTACAGGTAGCCACAAAACAAGAAACCTGAAAAAAAAAATTTTTAAAAACCCAGTGTGCAGAGAAAGAAAAAAAACCACATATCATGTCAACAATAAAAGCAAGAAACAGCTTTTAGAATGAAAGTGAGTTCATAGCCCCGAAGCCCAGAGCAGGCCCATTGCCTCAGCCTCAGTTCATCACACAGTGGGGCCTATCGTAGCGAAGCTCACAGATATGAAGCCCATAGAATGACAGCCTCAGCTTCAGCGCCATGGAGAGTGGAGTAAAAGTCGCAGAGCAGCAAATGGAGTTGGCCCGACACTCGCCTCAGGTCTGACACTCTACCCTTTGAATCCATCTGCCCCGATGTTTAAATATCCAAACATCTCCCGCACTAGGACCTGGGCCCCGCTGTATCAATACACTCTGGGCCTAGGCCCCATTGCCACGTTCCGGCCTGTACACAACCTTTCCAAATTGGCGCTCAGATTGATCGAACCCCTGTCTCGACCTTGCTCCAACTTTGCATTGCACTCACATGCCTTGACCCTCGAGTTAGCCTAGCCTTTGCTTGCCTCTTCATTGTTTGCAGTGACAGTTTACCACAATTTTCCACAGAAAGCAGTGTTATTAATGAAGTCAAACTTATGAACCACCAGTAAACTGTTGCCCTTCTTCAGTAGTACCATCTGTGCAAGACTCAAAAATATTACAAATTACATTAAACTTATAAAATAAATAGTGTAAAAGAGGAATAGTGAGGTAGTGTTCATTGACTGTTGAGAACTCTGATGGCAGAAAGGAAGAAGCTGTTCCTAAAATGTTGGGTATGAGTCTTCAGGCTCCTGTACCTCCTCCCTAATGAAAGTAATGAGAAGAGAGCAGGTCCCAAATGGTGAAACTGCTGCCTTCTTGAGGTACCACCATTTGAAGATGTCCTTAACACTTGGCTCCCCCCCACCCCCCACCTTCTTACTCTGACTTCTCATCTTTTTCTCTCCCATCCTGATGAAGGGTCTCAGCCTGAAACATCGACTGTACTCTTTTCTATAGATGATGCCTGACCTGCTGAGATCCTCCAGCATTTTGTGTGTGTTACTCCGTTTACGTTATTCACTTCGATTTTGTAGGTTCCTTAGGAGATTTTTTTTTACACTTTTCTTCGTCACAATGCTTCTCTCCTCCACTCAGCTGGGAGATAAGGCTGTAGATGCTGAACAAGGAACATCTTTCTAGTAGTCACCTTCTTTCTTCTTGCCTTCTTGCTTCTGCTGGTCTTTAGGCTCTGCATCATGTCCCTCAATTACTCTTTCTCTGGTATTGTCTGGTATCATCATGCAGCTTGACAATGTCGCTATATTTGCTTCACCTCTACTGCTGGATGTTCCTCAACTCATGAAGGTAACACAATCACATTTTGAGATGAACAATGGCATTTCCACTATAACCCAGAAATTGCATGGCTCTGCTGTATCAACACTCAACTACTGTAGTTGTAGAGCTCACAGGTGTAAAGAGCTGAGGAGGAAGAGGGTGGCCCTTGTTTCTTGTGATCCATCCCTCCAATCAATGGGCAACCACTGAATATAATAACCAGTGAGACTCCTTCATGCTGAGGACATGAGGAATCATCTTAGAAATGTGCAATCACCATTTTGATGATCCAAAACAAACTAGCCATTGAGAAATTGGAAACATTTCCATCTGATGAAGAAATCTGAGTCATTAAGGAGAATCTTCATGGCTGCATGAATGCAGTCAATGTCAATCCTAGCAAATTCCATTGTCCAAGATCCCACTTGATCCTCATGAGAAAATAAGCAGGTGAAATTATTTTGTTGTGAATACAGAGCCTGATTGCCCTTTCTGAGGTAGCAGTGAGGAATAACTAGAGAGATAATTATGATCTGCTGCAGCTACTTGTGAGGTACTATAGAAATGGAATTGACAGTCAACATGACCTTCTCTTCCACAGAAAGCATGAGAATGCAGCCAAGTCTTTCTGTAGAATGGCATTTACACTCAGTGGTCACTTTGTTAGGATACCTCCTAATTTGTGGTCTTTTACTGCTGTAGCCCATCCACTTCAAGGTTTGATGTGATGTGCTTTCAGAGATGCTCTTCTCCAAACCACTGTTGTAACTCGTGGTTATTTGAGTTACTGTCACTTTCCTGTTAGCTTGGACCAATTTGGCCATTCTCCTTTGGCCCCTCTCATTAACAAGGCATTTTTGCCCACAGAACTGCCACTTACTGGATTTTTTTTTTTGCTTGTCACGCCATTCTCTGTAAACTCTAGAGTCTGGTGTGCATGAAAATGCTAGGAGATCAGCAGCTTCTGTGATACTCAAACTACCCCATCTGGCACCAACAAATCATTCCACAGTCAAAGTCACTTAGATCAAATTTCTTCCCCATTCTGATGCTTTGTCTGAACAACAACTGAACCTCTTAACCATGTCTGCACGCTTTTATGCATTGAGTTGCTGTCACATGATTGGCTAATTAGATTAACGAGCAGGTGTACACATTCTGCGGACTTGCCAGGTGTTTACCTACCTTTCATAACTTCTGAAATTGCACCTTCAATAGATTATCCTGTTAAGTAGTAAGGAAAGCAACAAATCAGCAGGATTTACTCCTAGTTCTGCCGAGACTGATTCAGGATAATTGTATTTCAGCTCTGATTTATGTTGGACAGGAAGAAATAAGCAAATAATGATGCCATTAGATGGCTGTCTGATGCTGGAAAACTTCATGCATGAAGAGCTTGATCCAATTTTGTGATTATATTGATATAATCTAGAAATGTCCCCTTCTGAGTATATTTCAATTAGCACCTGAAGAAGACTGTTATGCAATCCAATTTCTCAGCTAAAATTTGCCTTATAATCTCTAAGTGTATACTTTTCAACAATTATAATAAATGGACTGGAAAAACTATGGAAGCAAATTCAAATATTGCAAATTCCCAATGAGAAAAACAAATATTAAACTAATGTCAGCTGCAGATATTTGTCATTTCTGCACCTTAAATATACTGTATATTGTTTAATTTTGGTTCAAAAAGATTTAAAGTTCAAAGTCCAAAGTAAGTTTTTTATCAAGGTAACATATATGCCATTATTTTCTTTCAGGCATTCACCGTAGAACAGAGAAGCACAGTAGAATTAATGAAAAACTACGCACAAAGGAAGGATAACAAACAACCAATGTGCAAAAGAAGACAAACTGCACAAATAAGATAAATAAATAAATAATACAGAGAACGAGCTGCATTAATTGGTTTGAAATAGAAGCCCTTATTAATAATGTCACTATAAGGAATGCATACAGTATATGCAACAAGACATTCTGTAATTGCTGTGCAAATTATTCAATAATAGAAAATTGAAAGGTATTGATTGAATAAGCTCTGAATTTGGTTTTTATTTGGAAATGCTTGAATTCAAGGTTTGCCCTGAAGAAATTCACACAATAATCTTTGAATCATGAAAAATAGTTACCACTTTTAGAAATACTTTCTTGTCTCCATGTGAAGCATTCAAAATCTGATCGAAGTCATAGCTATTGGGATCTGCAAATTCTAACCCTCACATATACATCCAAAGTGACTGAAAACGGGGGAAATTTACATTTCTTCTTTCTTCTAAAATATGGAAATAACAGCTAAATAAACACTAGAGGGCTTACTTACCCTGTTACAGTGAAGACGTGCCACACTATTTCAAAAGCTAAGTCAATGATGGTGAAGCAAATAATTTGTCACAGATGCAAAGACCACAGTGTGGAAATTCTGCAAGGTATAATTTAAAACTGATTTAGAATGTTTATTAGCATATTTACTGCAAAGCTATTGAAGAAAATGGCTAGCTTAAAGTACAGCTTGTATAATAGCAAATATTCTAAATGTTGTGTTAAATGAATGTAATATACTTCTATTCTTCAAGTATTCATCAGGGTAATTCTAATAGAATCGTGAGATCTTTTCATAATGGTAAATTAATGAACAGCATATTTCACAGTTACTTTTTAAGTTATTTTTTCCTTTTATTATAACTAGATTTTTGAATGTTATATATGAGATTAGTGGCTGAATAAAAACAATGCTCAATATATTGCCAGGAGGCTAAAGAATTAATGTACTACAGACAAGAGTTATGATCACAAGTGTCCTTCTGTCCTGTCACTTTGAATTCAGTATTATTCTCCTGCCTTCTTTCTCTAGAAGAATATACCATTGCATTTGTTAGAGGAGGGTCTGGAACGACTTCTCCCTTGCACGGGCAAATATTACCTGTGTCTATGTGTATGCACACTGTGTGTTAAGTCTATGCACTGAAGTCTGATTTCCAGTCATCTGATATCTCTTAGCTATTAAACCAAGATCCCAATCTGTCAAATCCATGTGGTAGACACAGGAGACTGCAAATGCTGGAATCTGGGTTGTCTGTAAATCTGTGCAGTAGTTGATCACCCCACGCTCAAAGAATTCACACGACGGCATCTTTCTCAGAGCTGAAGCACAAGAAATCTGAAGGAGTACTGAAGAAGAAAGAGCATAAATCCCAGTGATAGAAACTTATAAATAATTAACGTTTGTTTGAAAATACTCTGTGCAATATTTGAATATCACCCAGAAATGGTTTATTGTTGTGATCTGTCTGCCAGTCATAGTACTTTAGTAATTTAACTTTTATTAAGTTTGATATCTTTTGATTTTATTTGCTTCAAACAAATCTGGCTGCTACATCTGCCTCTTTGACATAGTAAATTCTTAAGGCAAGATAAATTGTGCATTCTGTATCTGTCTGAGCATATACCAATGCAGAAGTAGAGTCCTCTCTCTATTATTTTTCTAACTCCTTCCCAAGGTGTGAAATGTGAATTATAAGCTAACCATCTGTTGACATAATGTTGATTCTCTTTATTGGAACATACAGCAGAGGAACAAACCTTCAGCCTGTAGCCTGCACATGAACCATATCCCTCACTTCCCTGTACGGTGTATTGCTTGCCTAAATGCCTTTTGAACATCATTATCATAATTGCTTCCATCACCGCTCTGTCTCCTACCTTACAAATTCTCTTTATAGCTAACACTCTCTAAACCAGGCAACATCTTGGTGAACCTTTTCTGCACCCTCTCCAAAGCCTCCACATCCTCCCTGTAATGCAGTGCCAGAGATGCACACAATGTGCCTTCCAATTCCAGATGAGCGGTGTGTTTGATTCCAGCAGCTTCTACTGGGCCAACAAAAGGTGCTAGTGTCTTTTTAAAACATTTTTTTATGATCGCCAGATCCTGCTAGACATTAAACACTTAAAGTACTGTGGGTCTGCTCCATCAGTGAGTTGCTCGCTGGTGAAGAAAATGTAGAAGCTGTGCATTGTACTGCTGCCTGCGTTGAAGGAGCCATACAATCTAACAGCGGGTGACTGTCTTGGTCACTTTTCTTGTGATTGTGAGACCCTTCTGGACATTGTTGATGTGGAATGCTGCAAGTTCGATTCACTGAATTATTAGCGGGGAGCAGGGGTGGATGGCGAGGGAGCTGCGTGGACAGTCGTAGGGAGGACTAGGCCTCAAGCTGCAGTGTCGTCTGTTTACAGCTGCCAGGAGAGAGGCGTTGGAGCCGGTGCACTCCACCGGGGGCAGTGTGGCACAGCGTCCAGACTGGAGTCGGAGCTGCACCCCCCCCCCCCAGTGTTCACTCAGCAGAAGACAAGCTGTACCTTGGTCGACTGCAAATTTCTGTGGCATCGTGGCTTGGGTCTGGACTATTTTTTTTCCATGGCTTTACTTTACTTTATATACTTGCTATCATGTATGTGCTGTGTGACTATTGGTACTGTGTTTGGCACCTTGGCCCCAGAGTAACCTTGTCACATTTGGCTGTATTCATGTAAGGTTGAATGACAATTACATTGAATTGAATTGAATACTTAAAATATAGCCCAATCAAAAATTTACACATCTACGACATGACGTCCCAACTTCTATACTCAGTGCCTGGACCAAGGAAAGGAAGCATGCTGTGTACCTTCTAATACTTTTGCCATGTTCAGGGAGTTAAGGACTTGACCCCCCCCCCCCAAGATCTTTCTGGAGCTCTGTCATTTACCATATACTTTCCCTTACATGTGATTTCCCACATGCAATATCTCACATTTGTCTGGATTAAACTGTCATTTTCCCACCCATATTTCCAATTAATCTACATCATTCTGTATCTTTTGACAACCTCCTTCATGATCCACAACTCCACCAATTTTTGTGTCGTCTGCAAACTTAATAATCAGCCCGTCCACACTTTTGTCCAAATTCCTTATATATGCTGGGACCTTTGTTGTATGGGACACAGGGGCTTTTTATAGGATATGACGGATAAGCAGGAATAGGGTACTAGGATGGCCAAAGAAGGGAGGATAAAGTGAAGGTTAGGGTATGTGTGTGTATGTGTGATTGGGTGAAGGGATTTAGAATGTAAGTCTATTGCACACTCCGGAGCAGAAGGTGGCGGTAATGCACCAGTAAACTGGGTGCCAACCGCCGTAAAACAAGACAGAGAGAGAGAGAGAGAGAGACTGTTGTAAAATCACTGAAAACGGGTACAGCACTGACCCTTGCAGAACATGGCTAGTTATAGAATTTCAGTCAAAGAATCATCTCTCCTCCATTACACACTGTCTTCTCTAGCCAAGAATTTTGAATCTAGTCTACCAAATCATGCTATGCATCCTACGTGTCTTAATCTTCTGGATCAGTTTACCTTGAGGGACCTTGTCAAATTCCTTTCTAAAGTCCATGTAGACAACAGCCATTGCCTCATCAACCAACTTCATCAGCTCTCCAAAAAAACTCAAGTTCAATCACCCAAATTCCTCAGACATGGCCTACCTTGCTCAAAGCCATGCTGACTAACCCCAATAAACCCAAAGGTGAGTAGATCATATCCCAAGGGTACTATTGGAGCAACACACATCAAAGTTGCTGGTGAACGCAGCAGGCCAGGCAGCATCTATAGGAAGAGGCGCAGTCGACGTTTCAGGCCGAGACCCTTCGTCAGGACTAACTGAAGGAAGAGTGAGTAAGGGATTTGAAAGCTGGAGGGGGAGGGGGAGATGCAAAATGATAGGAGAAGACAGGAGGGGGAGGGATGGAGCCGAGAGCTGGACAGGTGATAGGCAGAAGGGGATACGAGAGGATCATGGGACAGGAGGTCCGGGAAGAAAGACGGGGGGGGGGGTGACCCAGAGGATGGGCAAGAGGTATATTCAGAGGGACAGAGGGAGAAAAAGGAGAGTGAGAGAAAGAATGTGTGCATAAAAAAGAGTAACAGATGGGGTACGAGGGGGAGGTGGGGCCTAGCAGAAGTTAGAGAAGTCAATGTTCATGCCATCAGGTTGGAGGCTACCCATACGGAATATAAGGTGTTGTTCCTCCAACCTGAGTGTGGCTTCATCTTTACAGTAGAGGAGGCCGTGGATAGACAATGAATTCTGACATGTCTATCCACGGCCTCCTCTACTGTAAAGATGAAGCCACACTCAGGTTGGAGGAACAACACCTTATATTCCGTATGGGTAGCCTCCAACCTGATGGCATGAACATTGACTTCTCTAACTTCCGCTAGGCCCCACCTCCCCCTCGTACCCCATCTGTTACTCTTTTTTATGCACACATTCTTTCTCTCACTCTCCTTTTTCTCCCTCTGTCCCTCTGAATATACCTCTTGCCCATCCTCTGGGTCACCCCCCCCCCCGTCTTTCTTCCCGGACCTCCTGTCCCATGATCCTCTCGTATCCCCTTCTGCCTATCACCTGTCCAGCTCTCGGCTCCATCCCTCCCCCTCCTGTCTTCTCCTATCATTTTGCATCTCCCCCTCCCCCTCCAGCTTTCAAATCCCTTACTCACTCTTCCTTCAGTTAGTCCTGACGAAGGGTCTCGGCCTGAAACGTCGACTGCGCCTCTTCCTATAGATGCTGCCTGGCCTGCTGCGTTCACCAGCAACTTTGATGTGTGTTGCTTGAATTTCCAGCATCTGCAGAATTCCTGTTGTTTGCGGTACTATTGGAGTCTTGTTTTAAGGCTCACGATGAACCGTAGTTCACTAGTAGCTCAGGAGGTTCTTTCGTGCTACTCAGTAGGGTTTAAACTAGGTTGGAAGGGCTGTGAGAACCAGAGCACCAGATCAGAAAGTGGAAGGATGGAGAAGAAGATTGATGTCAGGGCCAATAAAAATGGGCAGGACCAAAGTAATAGATATGATGAGACAGATAGTTTGAAGTTTATTTTAATGCTAGGAATATTATCAGTAAATGTGATGAACTTAAAGCATGGGTCAGTACATAGAACTATGGTGTTATGCATATTACAAAGACTTGGTTGAGAGAGGGACAGGAATGTGTGCTTAATGACCCATAACTTCAATGCTTTAGCAGAGATAGAGAGGGAGCTAAAAGAGGGTGGGGAATTGTACTACTAATCAAAAACAATATCATAGCTGTACTCAGAGGAGACAAACTGGTGGGTTAGAGAGTCTAAGTAGGTAGAATTTTTAAAAAGACAGGAACAGATATGCAGGCAGATTAAGGAAAGGTGTAAAATCTATAGGGTTGTTGTCATGGGGGACTTCAGCTTCCCTAATATAAACTGGGGCCTACTGAGTGCAAGAGGTCTGGACGGGGCAGAATTTGTTAGGTGCATCCATGAAGGTTTCTTAAATAAATATGCAGATAGTCTAACAAGAGGAGAAGCTGTACTGATTCTGGTGTTGGGAAATTAAGCTGGCCAACTGTTATTTTAAGGAACAGTGAACACAACTCCTGAAGTTCTATGATAGCTAGAGATAAGGATAAGTATGGACCTTGCAGGAGACTATTAAATAGGAGCAGGGCAAATTATGAGTATTAGGCAGGAACTAGGGAGAGTTAATTGGGAACAGCTCTTTTTTGAAAAACTCACATCTGACATGTAGAGGGTGTTTAAAGACCAACTACAGAGAATACAGGACAGGATGGTCCAGTAAGAAGGAAAGATAAGGATGGCAAGGTAAGAGAACCTTGGTCGTCGAGGGAGGTGATGAGTTTAGTCAAGAAGAAAAAGAAGAAGCTTGTAAAGCTTAGGAAGCCAGAATCAAACAGAACCCTGGAGGATTATAAAGAAGACAAAAAAGAAATCAAAAAGGGAATTAGGAAAGCCAGGAGAGGCCATGATAAGTCCTTGGCAAGTAGGATTAAAGAGAATTCTAATGGAGGAACATTTGCTTAGATGCAGAGGATGTGGGTGCAGTCCTTAAGGAGTTCCTTACATCAGTACTTACCAACAAGAAAGACATGGAGGATAGGGCGATCAGTGCTGAGCATATTGATATGTTAAGGCATTTTGAGGTAAAGGAAGAGATTGTGTTATGTCTCTTACAGAGCATTAAGGTGAATAAGTCCCCAGGGTCTGATGGGATATACCTCAGGTTATTGAGAGAGACAAGAGAAAAGATTTCTGGTGCCTTGACCAATATCTAGCCACAGATGAGCTCCCGAAGGACTGGTGAGTAGCTAATGTTGTTCCATTATTCAAGAAGGGAACAGGGGATAATCCTTGAAACTACGGACTGGTGAGTCTCGCATCAATGGTAGAGAAGTTTCTGTAGAGAATTCTTTTAATGTATTTATGAACATTTGGAAAAACATTGCCTAATTAGGGAGAGTGAGTGTGGGCAAATCGTGTCTTACCAACTTGATTGAGTTTTTTAATGAGGTCTCGAGGGTGATTGATGAAGGTAAATCTGTGGATGCTGTCTACACGAATTTTAGTAAGGCATTTGATAAAGTTCCTCATGGAAAGCTTATCCGAAGTTTAAGGTGCATGAGATCAATGGTGAATTGGCCGTTTGGATTCAGAACTGTCTGTCCATAGATGACAGAGGGTTGTGGTCGAAGGGGCTTATTCTAGCTGAAGGTCTGTGATTGGTGGTGTTCCAGAGGGACCCGTAGATGAGTAGTGTTTCAGAGGGGTCAGTACTGGGACCTCTTTTGTTTTTGATGTATATAACTGACCTAGAATAAAATGTCAAGGTGTGGATTAGTAAGTATGCAAATATATAAAGATTGTGAATGTTGTGGCTAGCTTAGAAGACTGCTAAAGAATACAATGGGATATACAGTAGATCAGTTGTAGATTTGGGTGGAGAAGTAGCACTCTGACTTCATTTCTTTGTGGGAATGGGACCTGCTCTCGGGACCTCACGACCGGCCGCTTTTTGATGTGCCAAGGATGCGGCCTGGAAGACTAGTGCGCCTTCAGGATGCCAGGTTTTTGTGGCTCTAGAGACAGGCTGACTTAAGGTCAGTGCCCCTGACTGAGGCATCGCGGGAGAACACGGAACGTCGGGAGCAGAGGGCTAGCTGCTGGCTCTGTGCTCAGAGACCTGAGCCTTTCCAGGGCCAATTCTCTGGGTGCAGGGCTCAGAGAAAGCAACACAACAGATTTTTAACATCAGAAATCAATGAGTTGTTTGTTATGTCTTCCCTCTCACTGTAAAATGGGGCAACTCTTTTTCCCTTATTAGGGAGAGAGAGAGAGCCTGTGGTACGTTGAATCACTGGGTGAACAAGTAGTCTTTGGGGTACTGCAAATCTGTGTATTGATACTTTGCTGCATGCTTGAGTGCTCGATGGAGAGCGCTGATGGTCTTTTGCTGGTGGGGAGTGGGGAATCGTTGCCTTGCTGCTGCTTGAGTGTGGGAGGGGGAGCTGGGGGGGCACTTTGGGGTTTGAACGTTTAACTGTCATTCATTCTTTGGGGCACTCCTCTGTTTTTGTGGATGTTTGCGAAGAAAAAGAATTTCAGGATGTACATTGTTTACATTTCTCTGACATTAAATGTACATATTGAACGTATTGAGATGGAGTTTAACCCGGCCAAATGTGAAGTGTTGCACTTTGGTAGGTCAAATGCAAAGAAAATATACACAGTTAAAGGCGAGATTCTTAACAGTGTTGACGAGCCTGGGGACCTAAGGGGTCCAAGTTCATAACTCCCAGAAAATGGCTACACAGGTTGATAGAATGGTCGAGAAAGCATATGGTATGCTTGCCTTTGTTAGTTGAGGCATTAAGTTCAAAATCCAGGGAGTTATGTTACAGCTTGATAAAACTCTAGTTGGGTTGTATCTGGAGTATTCTAAATGGTTCTGGTCACCCCATTATAGGAAGGATGACGAGGCTCTGGAGAGGGTGGCGATGAGGTTTACCACGATATGGCCCGCATTGGAGGGCATGTGCTAAAATGAGAGGTTGGATAAACTTGGGTTGTTTTCTCTGCAGTGCCAGAGGTTGAGGTTTATAAGATTGCGAGAGGTATAGGTAGAGTAAACAGACAATATCTTTCTCCCAGGGTAGAAATGTTTAATACCCCCCTCTCACACAGTTAAGGTGAGAGCGGGTAATTGCAAAGGAGATGAGATGGGCAGGTTTTTTTACACGGAGAGTGGTGTGTGCCTGGAATGCACTGCCCGAGGTGGTGTAGAGGCAGAAACATTAGAGAATTTTGAATTTTTAGATAGGCACATGAATGTGAATGTGAAGAACATGGAAGTTACGGACATTGTGTAGGCAGAAGAGATTAGCTAGCATTTGATCATTAATTTAATTGCTTTGCCACAACTTGTGGGCTGAATGATTTGTTCGTGTGCTGTACTCTTCTATGTTCTGTGGCACTTTCTTAAACAAAAGGACAACATTGGCTGCTCTGCAGTATTCAGGAACATCACCTTTGGCTAGAAAATATCGAACATTTCTGTCATGGCCCCAGCAGTCTCCTCTCATGCATTTTTCACCTTACAATTCTTCAAAGGACCTGACACCACATCCTTCTTCATATCAACATGTCCTAGAATATTAGCATATCTCACACTGATTCTTCTCCTTGGTGAATACTGATGCGAAGAGCTGATTTAATAACTTGTCTACTCACTCTGACTCCAAGCAAAGATTCTCTGTTTTATCCTGTATGGTCCTATCCTTTCCCTGGCTACCCTCTTGTTCTTAAATGTATATATAAAATGCCCTTGGATTTTCCTTAATCCTACTTGCCCTTTTGGCCCACCTGATTTCCCATTTCAGTTTTCGCCTGCTTCCTTTATTTTTCCATGAAGGCACTAAGTAATTTCAGCTTCTCACCCTTGAATATGCTTCTTTTTTCTTTTTGACTAAATATATTACATCTCTCATCATCCATGGTTCCTGAACCTTGCAATCTTTATCTTTCTTCCTCAAGGGAACATGCTGGCACTGAATTCTGATCATCTGGTCTTTAAATGACTCCCACATGTCAGAGGTGGACTTGCCCAATAACATCTGCTCTCAGTCTACTCTCCCTGGTTCCTGCCTAGTGATATTGTGACATGCTTTCCCCCAACTATTTTCCTCAAATTGAGCATCTTTCCCCATAATTATTCTAAAACCCAATTGTTGTAATCATTGTTTCCAACATGCTCTACCATGAAAGGCCCAATTATCTTGTCAGGCTCATTTCCCATCACAAGGTTTAATATTGTCCCTTCCTGGTTTAACCTACATAATGTTTCAAGAAACCTTCTCGGACGCACCTAACAAATTTTGCTCTATCTAAGTCTGTTGGACAATGGAACCCTCAGTCAATATTGGGGAAAATAAAGTCACCCACTACCACTACCCTGTCATTTTTACATCCTTTCATAATCTATCTATTGATAAGTTTATGGCCTAAGGTAGAAGGAGTCAATTTTAGAAAACCTAGCACATTTATTTTTCCACATAGTCCCCTCCTACATTTATACACTTAGTCCAGCGGTTCTGGAGCATACGGATCCCTTCTTTGTAGAAGTTGGCATCTTGGACCTC
Source organism: Mobula hypostoma (assembly GCF_963921235.1). Taxonomy (NCBI): domain Eukaryota; kingdom Metazoa; phylum Chordata; class Chondrichthyes; order Myliobatiformes; family Myliobatidae; genus Mobula; species Mobula hypostoma. Next base: position 46,883,827 of record NC_086111.1, read on the forward strand.
CAGAAAGTGGTCCACAGCAGGGGTGATTGATGAGTTCGTGGCCTAAGGTAGAACAAGATAAGTTATTAACTTCAAACTTTCTGTATAATCACTCAAAGAGTTGAACTGCACGTGCAAGTAACAAGAGCTGTATAACTCATCTCCTTCTACCTTAGGCCACGAAATCAATTACCCCTGCTGTGGACCACTTTCTGGAGGTCCAAGATGCCAACTTCTACAAAGAAGGGATCCGTATGTAGGAGGGGACTATGTTGAACAATAAATGTGCTAGGTTTTCTAAAATTGACTCCTTCTACCTTAGGCCACGAACTTATCAATCACTCCTTGTATTTATTCCTTCATCTCCTGCTGGCTATTGGTAGATCCCCATCATAGTGATAGCACCTTTCTTATTTCTGAGCTCTATTTATAATGGTCAGTGAATGAGTACTCCAGTATACCTTCTGAGTGAAGCTGTGACATTCTTCCTGAGCAGTATAACCTCCCCCCAGCCCAATCTCTTTTACATCCCTCTCCATCCTGCAGCTCTCTCAACCATACTTCCATGCATGAAGCCAGGCCATAAGTTCATCTGCTTTCCCCATGATACCCCTTGAACTGAAATAAACACACTTCAGCCCATCAGTTCCACCTTGTTCATTAACCTATCCCTAGCTGTCCTTTCTATCAGACTGACGTGACCATATCTTCCACCCAATCCCTTTACTTGCTGGCGTGCTCTGATTCCCTCTCCCTGCCATCCTACTTTAAACCATCCTGAGCAGCACTAGCAAACCTCCTTGGAAGATTTGCGAATGCTACTCAGCTCTAGCCCCTCCAGTTTAGATTCAACTCTTCCTTGAACAGCACTCACCAGTCCTGGAAGAGAGCCCATTCATTCTTGTAACTGAAGCCCAACCCACCTGCACCAGCCATACCGTCAACTCTACTAACTTCCTATTTGTTTGCTTCAAAGGTGGAAATGAACAGTAGGAATACAAATCTCAGTTGAACTAAGCCTGATGTTCCCTCATTGAAATTATAACAAAACAAGGTAAAGAAGGGATACTCCCAGCTCATTGAGCCTGCTCCATAATTCAATAGGACTATGACCAATCCATTCTGTCTTTGACATTCCCACTTGATCCTCACATGCTTTAATTCCTTTGGTTTCTAAAATTTTGTTCACCTTGGCATTAAAAATAATCATATAACCTATGGGATAAAGGATTCCCAAGGTTAAGAAATTTCTCCTTATCTCTGTTCTAAGTGACCGTTCATTTGTCATGAAACAATTGGCTGAATCATGCTCCAACACACTCCCTGAATTTGCTACAGGTCCTATCCAAACTTGGTATTTCCACATTTGGGGTCTGGTTAGTTGCCTCTCCGTGCCCATGTAATAACCTGTAAAGTCAATTGAGCACGGACTGTTGACTAACCTTAGGCAGCACACAACTCTGTCTGCCAGCTTATCCTGGACTTCATGACTTGCCAAGCATACTGAAATCCAAGTTGACATGAGCTAAGAATTGCTGGCAGCTAGAAGTTCCCTACTGATTTGAAAATCAGTTTACTGTTGTCTTGTGCTTCCTATTTTAGATTCTTGAGTCAGAGAAAATAGCTTCTAAGTATCTCCCCCCTCAGTCCTTTTCAAAATATTATACATTTCAATAAGACTCTGCTGATTTTTCAAGACTCCAGTGAGTATTGACATAACCTATTCAATTTCTTCTCAAGAGACATTTCACTCATATCAAGAATCAAGTTGGTGTGCCTGTACTATAATAACTCCCAGACAAGTCTATTCTTCCTTGGGTTTGGAGGCCAAACTCCACACCAAAGACATATACAATTGCAGCATCTTCATTGCTCTTGTACTCTATCCCCATACTCAATCTTGTAATAAAGACTAAATTGCTCCGCTTTCAAAAATCATTTCTCTGTTGCCTGCTAACTTGTTATGATTGTTTTGGAACATGCTAGCTGCTCATTATGAAGAGTCTCGGCCCAAAATGTTAACCGTTTATTCCCTTGCCTAGATACTGCCTGTCCTGCTGAGTTCTTCCACATATTTGTGTGTGTTGCTCAAGATTCCCAGCATCTTCAGAAACTCATGTGTTCACTATTTAAATTTTCTGTTTACTAAAGAGTGACTTGGATCCCCAGAAATTTGCCTACCATGCCAAAAGGTCAACATCAAATACCTTTTCAGTCCTGGAACATCTTGACAGTTAAGTTTCATATATTGGGATGCTTTTGATTGATGACAGTTCAGCATTCATCAGCATCATCCCCCTCAAAATTAATCAATAAACTTCAAGACCTAGGCCTCAATACCTCCTCCTACAACTGGATCCTCGATTTTCTCACTTGCAGACCCCAGTCAGTTTAGATTGGCAACAACATCTCCTCCACAATCATCATGAACAAAGGAGCACCACAAGGCTGTGTGCTCAGACCCCTACTTGACTGTCAGAGTAGGTACAGCTATTACCACTTACAAATGAAACCAAGCATCATAGGTGACAACAAGGCTTCACTCCCAGATGAGCTCAATGCCTTTTATGCATGCTTGGACCATCAAAATATGGAGACACCCTCACAAACTCCTACAGTCCAAGATGACCCTGTGATTCCATTCTCTGAGGCCAATGTGAGAGTATCCTTCAGGAGTGTGAATCTATAGAAAGCATTTGGCCCAGACAAGGTTTCTGGTCAAGTACTGAAGACCAATGCTGAACAACTGGCTGGAGTGTTCACCACTATCTTTAACCTCTCGTTTCGGCAGTCTGAAGTACCTAACTGCTTCAAATAGGCTTCATTTGTAATAGTGCTTAAGAAAATGGTAATCTGCCTCAATGACTATCATCCAGTAGCACTTACATCCACTGTGATGAAGTGCTTTGAGAGGTTGGTGATGAAGCATATCAACTCATGTCTGAGAAGCAACTTGGATCTACTCCAATTTGCCTACAAGTCAACACAGATGCCATTTTATGGGCTCTTCACTCAGTCCTGGAACATTTGGACAGCGAAGATGCATACAGTAGGATGCTCTTCATTGACTACAATTCAGCATTCCGTACTATCATTCCCTCAGTTGGATGATTATGAGTTCTTGTTAGTTAAAATAATTATGAAACCCCTTTTATACCAGCGTCTCTAGAGGTGTGGCTTGTTAGCCCCTTGCTAACTGCCACCGGTCTCAGCAGTGAGAAAACTACCTTTCCCAGACTCCTTACATCTCGGGTCGATATGACATGGGTCCCACTAAACCCGGGAAGCTGGGATGTCTTGCTCACCCGAACCCCGATCCGTGTGAATACTGTGTAAATACTGTTTCCATGCAATTGCCCTTTGGCAAGAAATAACAGACCGTATACTGCGTACAATTATAAAGAAAGAATATTTATCAAACAGTACAAAAAAGAAAAGGAAAAAAATAAAAAGGCCTATTACAGTCAACCCAATCCAAATGAGTACATAAGTTGGAACTCATCTTGAAGTTTTCTTTAACTCACGCACTGGACCCACAGTTTGTGTCAAAGCACACACCACCTTCCAAAAATCGCCTGAAATCCATCTCGAACAAATGGGCTCCCCCACGGGATAATTGGTCCTTCCTCCTGACAGTCTTTCAGTCCCCTGACTTCCATTTTGCTTGTCTTTTCTTGCTTGTCATCCCCATTTCGCTCGGCCTTCCATTTTCAAACTCACCAACTGAAGGACATGCTAGTGCTACTGCAAGATGCAGTACAAGTGATTTTCCCTGGATATTCCAACTACCAAACAACCTATGAAATGGCAAAGGCAGGGTCCAAATAAAAAATGCTGATTTAGCTCAGATTAAGAACAAGATATCTTATTGATAAGGGCCTGAAGTCTGCGAAAGGAATGGCTACTTGGAGAATCAATTGCACCTTACGGCTTGTCCTAAGAGCCCCTCCTAACACAACCAGCTGAATAGAAATAAACTATTTTTAAGTTCATTTTCATTCAGCCACTGAGGAAGGAGATGCCGGAGCTAGCTGTGTGTTGCTGAATTTCGCACCGGGTTGGTGCTGCTCTCCATTGTTTGCTTGCTAAGAGACAAGCTGAATTGCTTTCGTCTGCAACTGCACTTCACGATATGAGGAACCGCTGTGGTCTTGTTCTTGCAGAAACATGGCTCTAGGTCAACATCCATGCACCATCAGCCTGCAGGCCATGATGCTCAGGGACTTGAGCGATATATACCTTTGTAACTATGTTTTGCTGCTATCATTATTATGTGTGCTATTTGTGACTGTTGGTTCCATGTGTTTTCACCCTGGGCTCAGAGGAACACTGTATGTGAATGGTTGGATGACAATTAAACTTGAACTATAGTCTGTATATTAATTTGATCATTACTGAAAGCTTATTTGAAGCAATTCACTTGCTGCTGAAAGTTTAAAATATCAGTTTTTCCATAACAGCTCGCCAAATTCAGCAAAACTATTACTATTGTATTTCTGCTGGAAATTCCATGAGGATTTTATTTTATTCTTTTCCTCTATTTATTCATTTACAAGATGTGGGTGTCACCAGCTAAGCCAGCATTTATTGCCCATCCCTAGTTGCCCTTGAGAAGGTGGTGATGAGCTGCCTTCTTGAACCGCTGTAGTCCCTGAGGTGTAGGTACACCCACAGTGCTGTTAGGGAGGGAATTCCATGATGTGGACCCAGCGACAATGAATGAATGGCAATAAGTTTCCAAGTTAGGATGGTGAGTGACTTGGAGGGGGATTCATGTCAGCAGACTAAATGCTTTGGTACTCTATTCTTGGACACCTCTTGAGAGTTGCCAGGAGGAAGATCATGCTTGGGGATTCCTCGACAGATGGAAAGGAGGAAGACATGATGTCAGGCCAAACCAGACTGGCTGCCGCAGTATTGAGGGACAACAGGGAAATATGGAGAATATGTAATACTTAACATCAGTCCTCCTCTGTACCTCTTCCATCAGGGCATGCAGTGCTTGATCAGTGCTTGCCTGCTTCTTCATGAACATTTTGTCTTATCATGGCTAGTTCTCTGTCATACAGGGTTCTCTGTATTAGCATCTCCAAGTCAGTAAAACTCATTCAAATTATCAATTAAGACCAAGCTAAAAAAAACAAACTTTCAAAACAAGTCTATCTTATTACATTTTATTACTCAGTCTGACCCTTTTATTAAAATAACTCCCCCTATCTTGTGACAGGAAGATACATTAATGCTTTGGATATGCTGTAAAACCAAAGACATGCAGTAAAAAAAAACACCTTTAGAAACAAGGGACATCCCAAAGCACTTCAGAAATGTAGGATGCACAGCAGACAATCGTACTATACTGAAAAGAATGATGTGCAGTGGACACTTGTACACAGACAATAATAAACAATATTGAGGTAATGACCAGGATATTGGTTGGGGAATAAGTAATACCCAGAATTAGCCAAGGGCTATTTTCTCAGTTTAGGCTGGCTCCAGGTATGGTGGTCTCCACATCCATTGTTGATGAATGAGCAGCCTTTTCCTGAAAGAACAAATCAGACATTCAGCTGATAAAATTTGTCAGACCAGCCATGCGGCCAGCAATCACATATCTTTTGTTGTGTGAGTGTAATTCAGTTCAGTCTTCCTAGCAGCAGCAGAGGATAAATCATTCAGCTTTTAGACATCATTTACTAATTGCAATGATTATGTGAGTGAGCATTTTTTAGGTTCTGCAGAGAAGGAAAAGGTCATTTGGATTCTTTGCAAAGGATCGCTTAGTGATTTCTGCAATCTTTATTATTAAAATATGCAACCATGATGGATGTTCACTATCAAGGGTCAGGAGGCTTTTAGCTAAACTCAGCTTTTTTAAACACTGCGGAATTAGAAACAGTTTGAGGTTCAAGATATTTATTGTTCATTTTTGACTCTTATTATTTAACCATTCTTTTCAGGAACAATAATCTCCAGGATCAGGAAGCTTAACTGAGACTGCAATCTAATCAGAAGAAACACATTGTCTATGTTAACCTATGTTCCTGTCACCTGACTTGATCAATAGGGTGGTGAAAACATCACCTGCTGATGAGATCATTACTAGATGACTGACAAAATAAGATGTCAATATTAAAAGGCAGTAAGGGTGAGGAGGACTTGCAGAGATGAATATGTAAAGTACACCCTTCAGCCTCGACTAAAGAAGGATCTCTTCCCAGGACCTTCTTTTTGTGACAGATTGTTATGTTTTGTAACTCCAGAAATTAATTAAAAGAAAAATATGGGATCCCAAGAAAACGTATCTACTTCGTTTTTACTTTTAGTGAGGCACGTACGTATGACATGGTGGCGTAATAACGTATGCCATTTATGTACTTTTACATATCAGAATCAGAATCAGTTTTATTATCACCGGCATGTATCATGAAACTTGTTAACTTAGCAGCAGCAGTTCAATGCAATACATAATATAGAAGAAAAAAATAAAATAATAATAATAAATAAATAAGTAAATCAATTGCAGTATGCTGAACCCATAATGAAATATATAAACACCAAAGAGTGCTTAATCAACCAATATATTTATAATATTACCGAAATAAGTACAGAACACATGATATATTCATCTGCAATTCATTAGTATGGTTTATTAGTTTAGAAGAATTGTACATCTTGGTTGGGAGCGGGGACTCACCACTCAAAATAGTCAGTTGTGACAACAATAATTAGAGCAGTGAGGTAGAGTAGTATTAGCACAGTGCTTTACAGCAGCAGCTGTATAAGATCGGGGCTAGTTTCCCAGTGCTGTCTGTAAGGAGTTTGTTTGCTTCATAACTGCAGGGGTTTCCTCTAGGTTTCGACAATTTCTTCCCACATTCCAAAGTCTTAAGGTTAGGATTAGTGAGTTGTGAGCATCCTATGTTGGTGCCGTAACTGTCGCGACACTTGGCACAATCCTTGCTGGTTGGATTTGATGCAGATCAATGCATTTCTCTGTGTATTTCAATGTATATGTGATACTTAACATAAAGCTAATCTTGATCTTCTCATCTTCTAACCCCATCAGAAGAGCGACTGAAGTAGTTAAGTAAATTAATCTTGGAATTATTGGTTGATATAGTATAATCTCATTAAAGTGATGGCTTTGCAACCAGGTTGCGGACAAAACAAAGATTGGTGGAGGGGTGTGTAGTATTGGGGCATCTGAGTCTGCAAAAGGGCTTCGACAGATTAGAATAGACAAAGAAGTGGCAGCTGGAATATTGTGTAGGGAGGTGTATGGTCATTCACTTTGGTAGAAGGAATAATGGTGTAGACTATTTTCTAAATGATGAGGAAAAATAGGAGGTGTAAAGGGACTTGGGAGTCTTAGAGCAGGATTCTCTAAAGGTTAACTTACAGATTGAGTTGGTAGTAAGGAAGGCAAATGCAATGTTAGCATTTGTTTCAAAGGGATTAGAATATAAAAGCAAGGATATAATGCTGAGGCATTATCGGGCGTTTGTCAGACTACACTTGGAGTATAGGAGCACTTCCCGTTTCTACCTCCTACCCAAGATCTACAAACCCGCTTGTCCAGGCAGACCTATTGTCTGAGCTTGCTCCTGCCCCATCGAACTCCTTTCTGCATACCTCGACATGGTTTTATCCCCTCTTGTTCAATCCCTTCCTACCTATGTTCGTGACACTTCTCACGCTCTTAAACTTTTCGATGATTTTAAGTTCCCTGGCCCCCACTGCTTTATTTTCACCATGGATGTCCAGACCCTATATACTTCCATCCCCCATCAGGAAGGTCTCAAAGCTCTCCACTTCTTTTTGGATTCCAGACCTAATCAGTTCCCCTCTACCACCACTCTGTTCCGTCAAGTGGAATTAGTCCTTACTCTTAATAATTTCTCCTTTGGCTCCTCCCACTTCCTCCAAACTAAAGGTGTAGCTATGGGCACCCGTATGGGTCCTAGCTATGCCTGTCTTTTTGTTGGCTTTGTGGAACAATCTATGTTCCAAACCTATTCTGGTATCTGCCCCCCACTTTTCCTTCGCTACATCGACGACTGCATTGGCGCTGCTTCCTGCACGCATGCTGAGCTCGTTGAGTTCATTAACTTTACCTCCAACTTTCACCCTGCCCTCAAGTTTACCTGGTCCATTTCCCACACCTCCCTCCCCTTTCTAGATCTTTCTGTCTCTATCTCTGGAGACAGCTTATCTACTTATGTCTACTATAAGCCTACTGACTCTCACAGCTATCTGGACTATTCCTCTTCTCACCCTGTCTCTTGTAAAAATGCCATCCCCTTCTGGCAATTCCTCCACCTCCACTGCATCTGCTCTCAGGATGAGGCTTTTCATTCCAGAATGAGGGAGATGTCCTCCTTTTTTAAAGAAAGGGGCTTCCCTTCCTCCACCATCAACTCTGCTCTCAAACGCATCTCCCCCATTTCACGCACATCTGCTCTCAATCCATCCTCCCGTCACCCCACTAGGAATAGGGTTCCCCTTGTCCTCACCTACCACCCCACCAGCCTCCAGGTCCAATGTATTATTCTCCGTAACTTCCACCACCTCCAATGGGATCCCACCAGTAAGCACAATTTTCCCTCCCCCGCCTCTGCTTTCTGCAGGGATCGCTCCCTACGCAACTCCCTTGTCCATTCGTCCCCTCCATCCCTCCCCACTGATCTCCCTCCTGACCCACCAGTAAGCACAATTTTCCCTCCCCCGCCTCTGCTTTCTGCAGGGATCGCTCCCTACGCAACTCCCTTGTCCATTCGTCCCCCCCATCCCTCCCCACTGATCTCCCTCCTGGCACTTATCCGTGTAAGCGGAACAAGTGCTACACATGCCCTTACACTTCCTCCCTTACCACCATTCAGGGCCCCAGACAGTCCTTCCAGGTGAGGCGACACTTCACCTGTGAGTCGACTGGGGTGATATACTGCGTCTGGTGCCCCTGATGTGGCCTTCTATATATTCGTGAGACCCGATGCAGACTGGGAGATCATTTTGCTGAACACCTACGCTCTGTCCGCCAGAGAAAGCAGGATCTCCCAGTGGCCACACATTTTAATTCCACATCCCATTCCCATTCTGACATGTCTATCCACAGCCTCCTCTACCACAAAGATGAAGCCACACTCAGGTTGGAGGAACAACACCTTATATTCCGTCTGGGTAGCCTCCAACCTGATGGCATGAACACTGACTTCTCTAACTTCCGCTAATGCCCCACCTCCCCCTCGTACCCCATCAGTTATTTATTTATATACACACATTCTTCTCTCTCTCTCCTTTTTCTCTCTCCGTCCCTCTGACTATACCCCTTGCATCCTCTGGGTTTTCCCCCCCTCCCCCCTTTCCTTCTTCCCGGGCCTCCTGTCCCATGATCCTCTCATATCCCCTTTGCCAATCACCTGTCCAGCTCTTGGCTCCATCCCTCCCCCTCCTATCATTTTGGATCTCCCCCTCCCCCTCCCACTTTCAAATCTCTTACTACCTCTTCCTTCAGTTAGTCTTGATGAAGGGTCTCTGCCCGAAACGTCGACTGTACCTCCTCCTAGAGATGCTGCCTGGCCTGCTGCGTTCACCAGCAAATTTGATGTGTGTTGCTTGAATTTCCAGCATCTGCAGAATTCCTCGTGTTGGAGTATTGTGATCAGTCTTGGGCCACTTATCAAAGAAAAGATGTGCTGTCATTGGAGAGGGGTCCCAAGGAAGTTCAAGAGAATGATTCTGGGAATGCAGGTTTTAACATATGAGGAGGATTAGATGGGCAGGTACTTGATGGAATTTAAAAGAATGAGGAAGGTGTTAATTGAAACCCATCAAAACAATGAACAACCTAGATAGAGTAGATGTGGGGAGGATGTTTCCTATAGTGGACAAGTCTAGGACCAGAGGGCACAGCTTCAGAATAGAGGGACATTTCTTTAGAACAAAGATGAAGAGGAATTTCTTTCACTAGAGGATGGTGAATCTGTGGAATTAATTACCACAGAAGGCTGTGGAGGCCAAGTCATTGGGTATATTTGAAGTGGAGGCTAATAGGTTCTTGGTTAGTAAGGGCATCAAAGATTACGGGTAGAAAGTAGGAGAATCGGGTTGAGAGGGACAATAAATCAGCCATGGTCGAATGGTGGAGCAAACTCGATGGGATGAATAGCTTAATTCTGCTCCTATGTGTTGTGGTAGTATGGTATGGTCTTATAAACACTCACAAGATTTAAGGTCTGTTAGTTCAGCTCTTTTAGAATGGGCACACTCGGTATCATCACACGCTGTTCCTTAATGTTAATAAATTATGCCAGGTAGGTATACCATGGCATTCCTTCACGTTCCAATACACTTTTTTCCTCATTTGAATCCAGTCTGGATCCTGCTGTTTTGCCTTTTTATTTATCACCATGTTCTCTCTCCATTCTGGCAGCTTATACAGTTTTATTTCACCATTACCATTGTATGCATTTTTGTTTTGAGAAAGAGAATTTTCTTTTGTTATAAAGATCCTGCAATAAAACCTCACTGTCCATTAGTTTGATCTCAATTACCCTTTTCATCAATGAACCTTTCACAAAATATTAGAAAGGGCCACAATACTTTAAGAGCTGTCGCCCCATCTCATCGCCCATTTGGTCTGTTTTGAGAACTGTTGCCTTCACAACATGTGCCTTTTACTTTTAGGACTCAGAAATAGTGTCATAATTCCTGGTGTGACCAAACGCACACAGATGCTGGAAGAAATTCCTATATTGGTGGGCCTAGAAATCCATAAAAATAAATGTGGGTGACCACCAAGTACTTGATAATTCTTTTAATTAGCACAGACCTGGGCATATATCTGCTGTTAAGATTTGTTTTCCTTTGCCTGTTATCTGCATTACCTTGATGTAAAAGTGCAGGTCAACAGCCTGCTGAATTTTGCATTAGGATTGCCACTGCCTATGTGTGTCCTACAAGTGGTTAATTTCTGAGGTAAAATGTTTTGTTTTCCTGTAGAGTACACAGGGCTTCTGTACACCCTGATACGTCAATCCCATTCCAAATACCCCTTCTCCACTTTGAATGGTTGTGAGCTTAGGATTTCCAGGTGTCCATGCGGATGTTAGCATATCCCTGAATATTTTTAATTGCCTACCTGGTTACCTTTTTCTTTGACAGAGGGCAGAATACAGTATTTGTGTCAGCATTCCCGTATCAGCTTTGTAACAAGTTTCCCTATAGGAACAACTGAGCATAATTAGGACCTCACTGCTGTGGATGTTGCGTGAAAGTAGACACCAATATTGAATCAATTAAAATAGATTGGCACAGATATCATGGGCCAAAGAGCCTGTTCCTGTAAGTACTGTTCTATGTCACCTATTGCTTCATGGATTTTACTGAGACATTAGTACAAAGTCCTCAGTGTTTTAAGTGCCTGTGGTAGTTACTGCAGAACTTAGAAGTATGTAGGAGGACAAAGATCATTGCTGTCCAGACCATGACTTACATGCTAGGTATGAAGTCTCTCTCTTCAAGCATCTTTTTCCTCAGTTGAGCAAAAGACTGTGATGGAATATTGAAGGCGAAGGTGTATTTCATCACCGGTCTTCATCATCAGCCTTTTCTGATGGATGGTTCTTGAGATGTGAAAAGTGGACCATGTTTTCCAGGGTCTTAACCATATAACCATATAACAATTACAGCACGGAATCAGGCCATCTCGGCCCTTCTAGTCCGTGCCGAACTCTTACCTTATCCTAGTCTCACCGACCTGCACTCAGCCCATAACCCTCCATTCCTTTCCTGTCCATATATCTATCCAATTTAACTTCAAACGACAACATAGAACCTGCCTCAACCACTTCTGCTGGAAGCTCATTCCACACAGCTACCACTCTCTGAGTAAAGAAGTTCCCCCTCATGTTACCCCTAAACTTTTGTCCTCTAACTCTCAATCCATGTTCTCATGTTTGAATCTTCCCCACTCTCAATGGAAAAAGTCTAACCACGTCAACTCTATCAATCCCCCTCAGAATTTTAAACACCTCTATCAAGTCCCCCCTCAACCTTCTATGCTCCAAAGAATAGACCTAACTTGTTCAACCTTTCTCTGTAACTTAGGAGATGAAACCCAGGCAACATTTTAGTAAATGTCCTCTGTACTCTCTCAATTTTATTGACATCTTTCCTATAATTCGGTGACCAGAACTGTACACAATACTCCAGATTTGGCCTTACTCCAATGCCTTATACAAATTCAACATTACATCCCAACTCCTATACTCAATGCTCTGATTAATAAAGGCCAGCAAACCAAAAGCTTTCTTCACCACCCTATCCACATGAACCTGTGTTTTTTTAGTGCACAGTATTGTACAGCAAGGGCAAGTAGGTAGAAGACCCTAGTTCTGAAGATTTTGTGTGTATGTTCCATCCTGTTTGTATTTCAGTGAATGACTTGACTGAAGACATAGGGCTCAGTCGTGAATTGAATTGACTTTATTTCTTACATCCTTCACTTATATGAGAGTATAAATCTTTATGTTATGTCTCTGTCTAAATGTGCAATGTGCAATCATAGTAATTTATGATAAATAGAACAGTCAATGTAATATACAGTACACTGAAATCAGCGTGAGCTAATCAGTCTGATGGCCTGGTGGAAGAAGCTGTCCCAGAGCCTGTTGATCCTGGCTTTTATGCTGCAGTTCCGTTTTCCGGATGGCAGCAGCTGGAATAGATTGTGGTTGTGGTGACTCGGGTTCCCAATGATCCTTCAGGCCCTTTTTTCACACCTGTCTTTGTAAACATCCTGAATCATGGGAAGTTCACAACTACAGATGCGCTGGACTGTCCGCACCACTCTCTGCAGAATCCTGCGATTAAGAGAGGTACATTTCCCATACCAGGCAGTGATGCAGTCAGTCAGGATGCTCTCAGTTGTGCCCCTGTAGAAAGTTCTTAGGATTTGGGGGCCTATATCAAACTTCCTCAACTGTCTGAGGTAAAAGAGGCGCTGTTGTGCCTTTTTCACCACAGAACTGGTATGCACAGACCACGTGAGGTCCTCGGTGATGTGGATGCTGAGGAACTTAAAACTGTTTACCCTCTCAACCCCAGATCCATTAATGTCATTAGGGGTTAGCCCATCCTCCTGTAATCCACAACCAGCTCCTTTGTTTTTGTGACATATGACTTCAATCATATTCAAAGGCATTTGTTATCTGAGTACTGCAGCTCTGCATCTGAGATTGGGACGGCTTTGATTCTGGAATGTATCCATCTTAGCTTGCACATTTCCCATTGCATTGGATTATTAGCACCACTCCTCCAGGAGGTCTGTTGGAGGTGAGATGCAGAACTACAGCAAGAAAAATTAAGGAAAGCATTGGAACAATGACACACCTTTATTCCCTACTGATTGTCACTGAGGTGGCCTTTGTGTAGACCTGTTGGTTAGGAATCATGGCTTACATTCCATCATGAAGCAAACTTAAAATGGATGTGAATATCTGTGGGCAGCCACATTTGAGGGAAGTACTGCACAATCTCTTCCAGTTGATGGAATCAAAGACTTTGAGGTCAAGAAGGATCATACATGATTGGCACTCTCTGCATTTCCCTTGAAGGCTTCTATGGTGTAAGTCTTATCTTCTGTGCCTTCAGGTGTACAGAATCCACACTGTAAATTGAGGAACTGTTTTTGGCTTTTGGAAGGAGGTGGGTGAGTGGGGTGCTGATGATGACTGTGACAGACAGCAGGGATGTTTGTCTTCCTTCTTGAATATGGCCTGAATTACAGTATCCCTGAAGTCCCCTGGAATATACCTCCTTCTTCTCAGATGTGAACAATGAGATTATAAGTTCATGACTGAAGCTTTTCATTGTTGAGTAGAACCTGAGTAGCGATACCATCTGATCTTGTCGTCTTGGTTCTGGGTCAGGAGATGATCATTTCCACTTCTTGCCAGTCAGTCAAAAGTGAGAGCAAGACTTGATCAGTTCAGTTGTTGGAGGATGCAGTCAAAGGTACTCAGATGAAGTTCAGAGCTGAGTTGAGAAGATCATTGAACAGTTCTTTCTTGTAGTGTTATCTTACCTTTACATCTTTGAGAAGTTCATCTCTGTTCTGAGTTTTCAGGAATGCAGGGCTTTGGATGTTTCAGCCATTGATGGTCTTCTCATCACTAAAGGACTATGGAAACCATGGCTGTCAATTCTTTTGGTCTGAGGCTTTCTGCTAGATCACTTACTTCAGCCTCTTGTAAGGCAGTTTCTTTTCCCTGAAGGAGCAACTTCCAATTTAAGAATGTCTTAGATTTTGTGATTAATTAATTCTTCAATCTTCTGGTCATTCTCATCACATCATTCTGTGACTTCTAAAAAAGAACACAGAAATAGAGCCATACTGCAAAGGACAGGCCCTTTGGCCAATGATGTCTGTGTTGACCATAAAAAAAACATGATGTCAATTGAAACTGCATATTGATTATATTCCTCTATTTTTGGAGTGAAAACAAGAGTCTCTTTACAGGTGCCAAATAATTGAATTCAGGATTAAGATAATAGATACACATTGGAATGATTTTTGCACTAATTATTTTATATATATACCATTTGTATATTCTTACTGTAATTTGTAGGTTTTCTTATTATGTATTGCACTGTATTGCAGCTAACTGAAAAAATTCATGACATATGCCAGTGATATTAAACCTGATTCTGATTTGGATTACAGTATATCAGGACAAATCTATTTTCCCTTGTGGGTAAAGCTTACTTTCCTATTGTAACCAATAATGAAAGGCAATTATTCTTTAGCTCAGCCAAAATGAGGAGTTTCTCATGTATTGTTTTTAATGTAAGACCACATTTGCTCAGGACTTTTAGTAATTTGCTGCCAAGAAACACAAACTTGATCGAAAACTTGTCCAAATGCCTATGTGTAGCCATGCAACATGCCAATACCAAATGAATGTTTGGTAGTTACCATGAATGCAGCTCTTGTATCAACCAATTCAACTTCATTTGCATTTAAATTGGAAGAGCGTTTTAAATGTTAGTAACAGATTTCAAATGAATAAATAATAACATTTCACAATATTACTGAGCTTTACTAACATCCCTGTATTTGTGCTTACTCAGTATATGATGTAAGCGATACTAAAAATGGAGTGTCTTGTAAATAATTGCCAGTGATGCCTCTTCCTGTGTCTTGGGGTCATATCTCCATGAACAAGCATGCAAACTGTAAAATCACATCAGGGACAAAGCTTTAAAAATACTTCATATTTTGCAAAGCACTTTGGAGTACTTGGAGATCAAGAAAGATGCTATAGAGATACAATTCTTTATACAAAGATCTTTCAGAAGACACCACAAGGAAAAAATGCTAAAGAATATCCATAAAAATACAAACACAACAGACTGCTCCTCTCTCTTTATCAATCTCAACAAGAGTGCTTGCCTAGAGCTAGGTGCCAAGCCCATCGCTGTACACTCTGCTCACACATGGCTGCATGGCCAAACACCTGAGCAATCACATCATTAAGTTCACCAGTGGCATGGCAGTTGTGGTGCTCATTACCAGCAATGATGAGATGGCCTAAAGAGAGGAGATGGAAGAACTTGAGGCCTGGTGCCAGGCAAATAACCTCTTCCTTACTGTCAACAAGACAAAGGAGATGGTTGTTGACTTCAGAATCTCACACCACTCACACCACCCTTCAGATCAGTGGTACAGCAGTGGAAGCTGCAAGCAGTTTCAAACTCCTTAGAGTGCACAACACACACAACCTCTCATAGTCCTAGAACACATCCTACACAGTCAAGAATCTTCACCAATGCCTCTACTTTCTGCGTAAGCTGAAGTGAGCTGGACTTTGCACATCCATATTCACATGATTTTTCAGATGCATTGTAGAGAGGATCCTAACAGCCTGTATCACTACCTGGTGTGGAAACTGCCCTGCAGCAGACTTGAAGGCTCTACAGTGCATAGTCAAAACTGCCCAGCACACCACTGGCACCGGCTTACCCACCATCAAGGATATATATACACACACAGTATATACAGAAAGGTGCACTGGAAAAAGACAGTAATATCATGAATGATTCCACACACTCTTATCATGTGCTGTTTGTCCCATTCCCATTAGGGAGGAAGCTAAGTAGCATCCACACCAGAACTACCAGCTTCAGAAACAGTTACTTTCCCCAAGCAGTAAGGCGGATCAACTTCTCCACCCACTAACTCCACCACTATTTTATTATTTCCCATCAGTCGCCTTATATACAACCTAGTGTCACTTTATGGGTATACAATCAATTTATACACATAAGCTATCTTATGTATTTATATTTAGCATGTGTGTTTTTTGATATTATTATCATGTTCTTTATCTTTTCTGTTTGTTTTGTGCTGCATCAGATCCAGAGAAAATTTTATTTCGTTCTCCTTATGCTTGAGTACAGGAGACGACATCAAACAACCTTGAATCTTGAATCTTGAAATCAATAAACTCCAATACAACTATCAAAAACACAAAGAAAAATTGTTCAATACAAATATTCCTAGCTTTATTGAATTATGTTGTCACCATAAAATATTGGCTTATTTTGTAATTTGTCTTGGTTTTTATCATTGCTCAATGGTTATTTATGTTTAAAAACTATCTTATTAACGTATTATTCTCCACTGACCTGGAGAGGTCAGTGGCTCACTGATAAGTTGCCTGGCTCTAGTCATCTCTTTTCTTATGTGCCTCAGTATCAAATTTGGTTTGATAATGTTCCTCTGAAGTCTTTTGGGACATCTGCTATTTAAAATGACACGGCACATAATGACTGAATGCTATGCAAAGTGAAAGATTCACTGATTCATAGAAGGAGGCCAGTCAACACAATGAGCCAGAGTCAGCCGTTTATAAAAATACCTCTTTAAGGCCTTATTCTCTTGATTCTCCTGCGAATCTTTTAGAATGAATGAATGAATGAATGTTTATCCAGTTCCCTTTTGAAAGCCACAATCCACCATACTTCCGAGCAGTACATGCTTGATCATATACTCAAGGATCTTCCAGGAAGCTGAGGGCTTCATGGATAACAGTTTTACTGAGGTGCTTCACCCAAGGTACAGGCTTCAGCTTGGCGAGTGACCACATGGAGAGACAAAGCAAGTAAGCAATCAGTGCAGGATTCCTAGTGACAAGTATAAACCTTTGGATATTGCTGGGGGGATGGGGGGAAATTACCTATCGGGACGTATCAGCAATAGCCAGGTCAATGACAATGTAGCCAATTCTGAGTGTCAGCAGGGAAGGGTAAATCAGGAAGAGCAATGGTGATTAAAAAAAACTCGATAGTTAGGGAGATCTACTAGACAGGAGAATCTTTTGGCCACGAAGAGATGTCAGGATGGAGTGTTATTCCCAGGAGCTATGGTCAAAGATCTCTGAATGGCTGCAAAAAATTCTTGACGGGGAAGTTGGAATGGCCAGAGTTCATTGTAAAAATATAGGCAAAAGAAAGGATGAGATCTTGCAGAATTAGTATTGGGAATTAGGTAGTACATTAAAATGCAGGATCTTGAGGAGTGTGATGTCTGGATCACTGCCAGTGCCATGTGCTAGTGAGTCCAGGAATAGAAAGATAGGCCAGGTGAATGCATAACTGAAAAGCTGGTGCAGGGGACATTGGAACATTGTGATGTCTTCTGGGGTAGAAGTGACCTGTACAAGAGGGTTGGGTTGCATTTGAATTAGAGGAGGACCAATATCCAGTGGGAAATATGCTTTTCCCACCAGGGAAGACTTAAACTGGATCAGAAGTGGGGTGAGACTCTAGAGAACAAAGTCAGTAAGAAGATAGGGTACAGGTAGCAACCAAAATGTGTTATCCTAGTAGTCAGGATAGCCATGTATACAGTAAGATAGCAGAGAGGACCTCCATTTCAATGCACATTGCTTATTAGGTAAGGTGAATGAACTGGGGGCATGGTTTGCCTCCAGTGGCCGAGAGAAGGACAAGACTGGCAGCTCCGTATTCCACCGTACTGATGCCTTAGAAATAGGAGGGAGAGGAGGGGGTGTTGCTTTTTTAATAAGGAAGCATATTACAGCAGTGCTTATGGAGGATCATCTAACAGGGTCACTTGGGTACAACTTAGAAATACTGGAGTGCAGGACTGTAGGAGAATGCGCGGAGATCTTATAGAGGTATACAAAACAACAAGGTGTATAGACAGGGTGAATACTGACAGGCTTTTTCCCAGCAGGTTGGGTCATAGGTTTAGTGTGAAAGGTGGAATATTTAAGGGGGCTCTGAGGGGGAACTTCACTTGGAGGGTAGAGTAAGTCTGGAATAAGCTACCTGTGGAATTGGTAGATGCGAGTTCAAAGAGGTGTTAGGATAGGTAAATGAATAAAAGAGGTATGGAGAACTCTGGTGCAGGTACATGGGTCAAGGCAGTAGACCAGCCCAGCATGGACTAGATAAGCCAAAGGTCCTGTGTCGGTATTGTAGTGCTCTGTAAAACTATGACTCTAAGAAAGAGACTGTCACCTTGGTAGTGCTATATTACAGTAACGCTAATAATCAACAGAAACAGATGTTTAAAGTCAAAGTTCACAGTAAATTTATTATTGAAGTACATATATGTCACCATATACTAGCCTGAAATACAAACGTTTGTAAATTTTCTTGAAGGCATTCACAGTAAATACAAGGAAACACAATAAAATCAATGAAAAATGCACTGAACAAGACAAACAACTAACGTGCAAAAGACAACAAACTGTGTAAACATAAAAATAAAATAAATAAATAAATATCAAGAACATGAGATGAAGAATCCTTGAAAGTGAGTCCATAGGTTGTGGGAACAGTTCAGTGTTGGGGTGAGTGAAGTTCTCCCTTCTGGTTCAAGAGCCTGATGGTTGAGGGGTAATAATTGTTCCTGAACTTGGTGGTGTAGATCCTGAGGCTCATGTACCTTCTTCCTGATAGCAACAGTGAGATGTCCTGAATGTGGGGGTTCTTGATGATTGGTACTGCTTCCTGTAAAAGTGCTCTTTCTAGATGTGCTCAGTGGTAGGGAGGGTTTTATCCATGATGCACTAGACTGTATCCATTACTTTTTGTAGGATTTCCTGATCAAGGGAATTAGTGTTTCCACACCAGGCCAAGTATGTGTCGAGTTGAGAGAAGAGTGGGACAATGCCGGTGGGAAATTTCATTCTTTCCAGTATCAGCTGGGCCATCCAGAGTGCAAACACCCGGAAGGGGTGGAATTTGTGCAGTGCGTACATTTAACACAGTTTCCTCATGCAGTATATAGAGGAACCTGCTTAGGAAGGAGCAATAATGGACCTCTTAGAGAACGAGGTTGGTCAAGTAGGTCAAGTTGCAGCTGGAGAGCAACTTCAGTCCTTAAACTCAATTTTATTAGTTTTGAAATAGTTATGGAAACAGATACAACAAATCCACGGGTTAAGGTCCTGAACTGGAGCAGGGCCACTTTTAAAGGCAACTCTAGTTAAAGGCAAGAGAAGAGTTAGCAAATGTAAGGCTTTTAAAAGAGTCGTAAAAAAAAAAGTCTAGGAGCAACATGTTCCTGTTAGGGTGAAGGGTAGGCATACGAAGTTGAAGGAATCTTGATGAGATATTTTGAGGTTCTTCTCAGGAAAAAGAAGGAAGCCTACAATACTTTAGGCAGCTGAGTACAAATGTGTCCCTTGCCAAATATGAAATGTTTAAGAGTAGGCTTAAAAGGGAAATCAGGAGGCCAAAATAGAGTGTGAGATAGATTTGACCAGCAAATTTGAAGGTAGCTCCAAGAAGTTCTTCAAGTTGTATTAACAGGAAAAGGGTGACTAGGGAGAGACTAGGTCCCCTTAAAGACCATCAGGGCTGCCAA
Organism: Mobula hypostoma; assembly: GCF_963921235.1. Taxonomy (NCBI): domain Eukaryota; kingdom Metazoa; phylum Chordata; class Chondrichthyes; order Myliobatiformes; family Myliobatidae; genus Mobula; species Mobula hypostoma. The sequence continues at coordinate 46,903,706 of NC_086111.1, forward strand.
TGTGTGGAGCACAGGAGAAAGCCAAAATTTTTAATGTCTATTTCTCCTTAGTGTTTACTAAGTAGAATATTATGGATGCCAAAGAAATTAGGCTAATAACATGCCTTTCAAGGAAAGATTGAGCAAGCTAGGGCTTTTCACTTTGAAGTGACGGTGAATGAGAGGTAATCTACTACTAGAGGTGTATAAGGCTGAGAGGCACAGACATCAGCACACTTTTCTTGAAGCAGCAATGGCCAATACCAGAGGACATCCATTTAAGGTGAATGGAGGAAAGTTTGGAAGTTGTTGTAAGACACAGTTTTTTTTACACAGAGTGGTGAGTATCTGGAACCAAATATTGAGGGTAGTAGTAGAAGCTGATGCAGCTGAACTATCACAACCACGGCTGTTTTTAAAAGAAAAAGAAGAGATTTTGTTCAGTTAGTATGTGGATTGTATTTTCTCTGTGTCATCTCGTGGGTATGCAGTGTTCCTCAGGCTGTTGACCTTTTAGGTCTAATTTTAATATCTAATTTGTCTTTGGATTAGCTCTGGTTTTCCACTTTGTTTTGTCTTATTTGGATCATGGGGCTTTTTAAGCTCTCTTTGTATTTGTCACTTTTATTGAATTTGGGACCATTTAATTAGCATGGTATTTTCTAAGTCCTGCTCTGCAGTAGTTGTCTTTGGGGATTATTGCTTCGTCTGGACACCTATGTTGTCTGATTGGTCCCGAATTCCTACGTGCTCCAGGGTATATTTCAGGCGCACTTGCCAACCCCTCTTTGCTCTATCGTTGTGGATCCTTGTCTGGTGAAACTCAGACCAAATTCTTCTGTCTCTTGTGAGTGATTTCAATTCGACAGGATTGTGTACAGTTTGTCTGAGCTCTGGTTAGTTTTGCTGGTTAATTTCTGTAATAAATCATGTTTCATTTGAGATGCCGAAGTCTCTGTGACTCCTGCACTTGAGTTCACTAGGGAACTCTTAAGGGAACATTTAAAGGATTGGTTAGGTAGGCATATGAATATAGGAAAAAATGGGCCACGTAGGAGAGAAGGGTTGGATTGATTGTGGAGTAGGTTTATATAAGTGGGCACAACATCATGGACTGAAGAGCCCAGACCATGCTGTACTGTTCTGTGTTCCATGTTCTACATTCTAGTTAAGTGTGAGGTGATGCATTTTGGGTATTCAGATCAGGAGAGGACCAATACAGTGAATAAGTGTTGTGGAACAGAAGGACCTGGAAGACAAGAGCACATTTTGTTGAAAATGACTGTGCAGTTTGAGAGAGTCATGAAGAAAGTGTTTAGCATGCTGGTCTTCACGTGTCAGGGCACTCACTGAGTTTATCAATAGGGATCTTACGTTGCAGTTGTACACGTCATTGGTGAGACTACACTTGGGGCATTGAGTATTGTTTTGTTCACCCTTTTGCAGAAAAGACATTGTCAAGCTGGAGAAGATGCAGAAGAGATTTACAAGGATGCTGTCTGCACTAGAGTGCCTGAGTTATAGGGAGAAGTTGGCCAAGCTGGATCTTTATTCCTTGCAGTGGAGAAGAATGAGGGATGGCGTCACAGAAGTTTGAAAAATCATGAGGGATGTGGATAAGGCGGACGGTCATAGAGTTTTACCCAGGTTTGGGGAGTACAAAACTAGAGGGGTGGGGCCATGGTGATCACGGTGAATCAGTGTTGGATTGGTTCTCCAAGGTGGCCCACTTCATTGCTCTCTCAGGCTTTTGTCAGCGGCTGAGATGGCGGACCTGGTTCTCCAACGTGTATTTCTCCAGGGCACTGTGTCGAACCGGGGCTCGCATTCATCTCCCACTTCTGTTGAGCCTTCTGCTCCCTCCTCCGCACCCCAGTGAGTTTGTTCTCTGGCCATCATTTACGAACAAGCGGACAGTCAGAAAGAGCAAATCAGCAAGGGGAGAAGTCTTTGAGAGGCTTTGCCGCCTCTAACCCTTCCACATGGAGGAAGTATCTGTTCTTGGCCAATCTGATCCACAATCTGCACACCTCCTCTGCCACAGGAATGTCACCTTTTGAAGTTTTCCACGGCTACCAATCCACATTGATTGATGTAGAGGAGCCAATTCTGGAGGCACTGTCTGCCAGGGCCCCGGTTCACCATTGCTGGAATACTTGGCAGAGGACACAGAAGGACATCCTAGCTGCCAACTTCACCCACTGGTGTCAGATTAACTGCTGCTGATGCCCAGCTAGATTACTCCGGACTGGGGACCTACGTCATGCTGTCCAACTGAAATCTGCCATTCTCACCAACTCCTTCAAGCTCTCACCACAGTTCATTGGCCCTTTCAGGATTATCCATAACATCAATCCAGTCACTTACCATCTCTAGCTGCTTTTATCCCTCAGGATCACATGTACCTTCCACGTGTCCTGCATCAAGCCCATTGTCCATGGAGCACTCAACACACCTGAGTCTGCACCTCCAGAACCTAGGATGGTGGAAGGTGTTCCAGTGTACACGGTTTGCCATTTGGTGGATTCATATCGTTTTGTACAGGGTATGCAGTACCTGGTCAACTGGTAAGGGTCCAGCTTGGAGGAGAGATCTTGGATGCTGTCCAGTTATATCTGGGATCCATCACTCATCGAGAAATTTCACTGGACATACCTGGGTCATCCCGGGCCACTGGGGGTGGTCTTGGGGGAGGGGTATCCTGTCAGGCATACACGTGCAGGCTCCTCTCAGTCTCCACCCAGCTAACAGGACTCAGCTGCTGCTTGCTTCCATCTCATCACCGGCAGCCTATTTAAACCCCAGGTCTCATACACAATCCATGTTTGCCCATGCAAACCAGCCAGCCTCAGCCAGTTGCTCCCAGTCTTCAGTTAACTTGTTGCCTTATCGTGTTATCTGTTCTGTCGTGTTTTGTGGCACCATGTGGCTTGTTATTTTGCAGTTTATTATTAAAGTTATTACTCACCACTAAATCATTGCTGCTGCTCTGTTTGGGTCAAGCCTCCTATTCATTTCCTGACACATATTATCTTTATTGATTTTCAAATTAAGCTTAGTAATATTATAGCTTTTTTTCCTTATTGATCTTTTCTTCATGTTAATTATTGTCATTGTTCCATTATTCAAAACCACATCTAATGTTAAATCCTTTGTTAGATTACATTATTTTGCAAACAGAGTAAAGCAATACAATTTTTTAAATTTAGAGATACAGCACTGCAACAGGTCCTTCCAGTCCAATGAGCCTGCACTACCTAGTTACACCAATGTAACCAATTAACCATCTCTGGAATGTGGGAGGAAACTGGAGCACCTGGAGGATACCATGTGGTCACAGAGAGAACATACAACCTCCTTACAGACAGCAGTGGGAATTGAACCTGCGTCAGGTGCTGTAATAGTGTTACGCTAACTGCCAGTCTACTGTGCTGTCCCATGCTACCGTGCCATCCCTATGCAATATTCAAACTAGACAATATTCAGCAAAGTAATCAGCAACTAAAAAAATAATTTGAGAGACATTCTAGTACTTAGATGTCTCCTTATGCTCATAAGAGTAAAAAGCAAATATCATCATTGGGTTTTAATGTTCCTTTAACTTCAGTAAATCCTGTACATCATGCTAAGCTAATCACTTTGCTGGGAAAGTGACGGGGGCAGCGGGCTCTTAAGACGAGTGCCATTTCTATTTCTGAATTGTAATTTATAAGGAAACCTTTTTCTCAATGTCGTATTAATCTTCAGCTTCTCCTTGAATTTGTTCCATCACTCATTTGGGTAGTTTCTTTCATTACTGCTTACCATCTCAAGTGCATATTTATAGGCTGGATTTTGAATATCAAGTTTACATTATTAGCATATCTTAGTTGAATTTTCCCTTGTGGTCAAATTAGCATGAACAAAAATTACTGAATACATTTTTCACATATTACATTGTGACCTACTTACACCTTCAAAATCCAACATGCTCCCAAATCTACACAAGTATGGAAAAAGGAGCTTGAGCCTAAACCGATCATGATTTAACATCCAAAATATCAGAATTGTCAAATAGGAATATTTTCCTGGAGAGAGAAACATAATTTGTGTTTATTACAGGTGTCTGCCTTGCAATTTTGGAGAATAATATTTGCGAAGTATGTTAAATATACATCAGCCATTATCTTTGATCCTCTCCATGATGTATATTCCTTGGACACAGAGTCTATTCCCTATTCAGGCAACCTCCTGCTCATTATCTTCTTGCTATATGGAATTCTGACTCCACACTCTGACTAAGATTCCCTATTTTTTCCTCCATAACATTCCTCTTCCTACTCTCCAGTACCTTACTGTTTGTGCCCTACACCGAATCCCAATCGCCCACCTTGGGCTGACATTTTATTTCATTTAGAGATACAGTACAGAACGGACCCTCCCACAGTGCAGCTCCACCTGGTAAGCCACTATTTAACCCTAGCACAATCACAGGACAAATTACATTAACCAATTAACCTACTAACCAGTATGTCTTTGGAATGTGGGAGGAAATCAGAAACTCACGTGCTCATGAGAGGAGTGTACAAACTTCCTATAAAGGACACCGGAAATGAACTCTGAACCCCAACTCCCGAAGCTGTAAAAGCATCACACTAACCGCTACTAACCATTCAATTTTGCTACCATCAGCTGCCAACGCCCTAAATTCAGAAGTTCCCTTCCTAAAGTTTGACTTCTTTGGCCAAGCGCATGTCACTTTTTGTAATATGTGGATGAATGGCGTTCCTTATGTTTCAAAGGCCTTACTCAAGTCTATATAGCCCACATCTACTACCCTACCCTCATTGTACTTCTTGGTCATTTCATCATAAGAATCATTCAAAGTTCAAAGTAAGTTTTATTATCAAAATACCTATATGTCACCGTATACAACTCTGAGATTTATTTTCTTGTGGGTATACTCAACAAACCTATAGAAGAATAACTACAACAGAATACATGAAGCCTGCTCAACCAGAGTGCAGAAAACAACAAACTGTGCCAACGCGAAAAGAAGGAACAGTAATAATAAATAAGCAAAAAGAAATCAAGAGCATGAGATGAGGAGTCCTTGAAAGTGTGTCCATTGGTTATGGAACATTTCAATGATGGGGAAAGTGAAGTTGGGTGAAGTTATACCCTTTGGTTCAAGTAGCTGTTCCTGAACCTGGTGTTGTGAGTCCTGAGGCTCTTGTACCTTCTTCCTGATGGCAGCAATGAGAAGAGAGCATGTCCTGGGTGGTGGTTGCCATGTCTGTGCACAACTACATATTAGTTAAATAAAAACAGTCATGCGGGAGATGGCCTTAACTGGTGTATTCACATTGCAGTGAGAGAGAAAGAGAACAATGCCCATGTGTAGACAACAGCGCATGCACAGACAACAGATCAATACATAATGCTAAGGGGGGGGGGGGAAGTCATTGCTCTAAAAGAAATAGGTCCATACATTACACTTCTTCCTCCTTTAGATTAATGCAACATGAAACTGTATATGTACACAACATTCAATTTCCCTTTCATAAACCCATTTTCCAAATAAACATGCTTTTGCAATAACAGTTCATAACTACCTTCACAGTTCTAAAGGTTCAACCTTTTGGGTGCTGCTCTGTTTCTTTCAGTATAAGTGCCTCTGGACCTGTGGAGTGGCATCAGGTTTGGCCAGTGTCTTGTCCACGATAATGTTCTCACTATGTCTCTGGACACGTGGAGTGGAATCAGGTTTGATATGTGTCTTGTCCACGATAATGTTCTCACTATGTCTCTGGACACGTGGAGTGGAATCAGGTTTGATATGTGTCTTGTCCACGATAATGTTCTCACTATGTCTCTGGACACCTGGAGTGGTATCAGGTTTGATATGTGTCTTGCCTAAAACAACGTTCTCAGTTTCTGGTGTCACCCTGTTGTCAGTGATATCATCACTGAGCGGTAAGTCCGGTGGTTGTAATGTGTCTGTCTTATTGGATGCAATTGACTCAGGTGTGTTCTTCAGTTGAGCATCCAGTATCTGGTCCACATGATGTCTCCATGTCTGATCTCCAACATCCACTGTGTACATCAGTGGTCCAGCTCTTGTAGCTATCCTACCGGGTGTCCACTTGTCTTCTCAGTAATCACGCGCTAGGACTTCCTGTCCAATCTCGAAGCTTCTTGCTACTTCACTTGGCAACCAGGTGAACTGTTTATTCTGCACTTCCCTCTGCACATCTGGTTTCAGGAGATCTATGTGAGATCTCAGATTCCTGCTCACCAACAGCATTGCAGGTGTTTAATTTGTTGTCACATGAACAGAATTGTAATACACAAAAAGGGAGTTGTCCACCTTATGTTATAGAGAAATGTCCTCCTTGTCCATCACTTTAATAGACCTCTTGAAGGTTTGGATAAACCTTTCAGAAAACCCATTCATTGCTGGGTGGTGAGGAGCTGACTTGAAATGTCTGATGCCATTTTCCTTCATGAACAGATGGAATTCTTCTGACATGTATTGTGGCCCTTTGTTACCCATAGTTTGTTCTGGTAAACCATTTCTGGCGAAGATAGTCCTCGAGGCAGAGGCAATCTTTGTTGATGTGGTTGACTTCATTAGTATGACCTCCGGCCACTTTGAATGAACATCTGCAGCAATCAGAAACATGGAGCTCACGAATGGCCCAGCAAAGTCAATTTGTACTCTGTGCCTTGATGAAGACGGCCACTCTCACAGGCGTAATAGTGCCTGTAGGGGTGCATTTTGAACTTCTTAGCATCCCAAACAGCTTTTGGCCAAGTATTCAATCTGTTTATCTCTTCCCATCTCAAGCACCTTCTCATTAGCATTAAGCAGTTGTGACAGCCTCTAGTTAGTGCTACCATTTGGGCTGCCATTGCCTGTTGATGTCACACTGAGAGCTTTGATTGTATGCCAGGCTAATTGGATTTTTCTCAACCATTCACAGCTGAAAAGTGCTGGCCCTCCACTAAAAGCTCTAACTGGTGTGTTTGGCCTCCATACAAGACATTTTCTTTCAGTTTGTCTTTGAGAGACACTTTTTTACCTGAGTAGTGCTTTAGCATATTCTAATGGTATCTTAGACTGTTGTAGTCAGCTTCTGAAATTATAGACGAAGCTGACCCTGTATCCAGTTCCACTTTCAGTTTTACACCAGACACATCCAGATGATTTTGTGATCTGCTTCAGTTATACTCTGCAGTTCTAGGCATAAGAGTTCACCTTTGTCAGACTCTATGTTGTTTGATTCTGTTTTACATTCAGTAACTTAAACACTTGCTTAGTTTTGTGTTTGAGACTATTCACTTGGTTGTGCTTTTTATCTGCCTTGCATATTTTCTCTATGTCTGTGACACTTTCTGCAGTCACTTTCTTTGAACCAAAAGTCACTTACATCATGGGAGGAATTGTCATATCTTTACACTATTCAGGGACATTTTGTGCATTTCACATTCTAACCTTCTTTTCTGTAGTTCTGCTGCATCTTTTGCTGCAGTCTCTAACAATATTGCAATGGTCAATGCCTGTTCTAAGGCTAGGTCTCTTTAGGATAGTAGCCTCTTTTGAGTGCTTTGACTAGGCATGCCACATACAAGCCTGTCCCTTAATGCATCAGAAAGTCCATTTCTGAAGTCACATTATTGGGAAAGTCTGTGCAATTCTGCAATGTATTCAGAAAGGCTTTCGTCTTTTGACTAGTCCCTTTGGTAAAATCTAAATCTCTCAGCTATTGCCAGCAGTTTAGGGCTCAAGTGATTTTGTAATATTGGAACTATTTCATCAAACATCTTGCTTGCTGGCTTTTCAGGGGTTACTAGGTTGCATAAGAGACTGTATGTCCTACACCCATTAAGTTAAGAAGTATAAGGGCCTTCTCTTCCTCCTCTATGTTGATCATGTTACAATACAGTTCAACCGTCTCGATATACGACTCTCAGCCTCCATTAGCGCTATGAAATTTGTCAACTTTCCTGACTGAAACCATCGCCATGTTATTTTCACTTAAAATTCATCTTTCACTGTAACTCACGGTTTCTTCGACTTTCTCGCGCTGTTTAACTCTCGTTGGTTCATCTCATGATTCTTGGTGCATTTGGTGATATTTCCTGACATTCAAATCCATACTCGTGCACAACTACATATCAATTAAGTAACAGCACTCATGTGGGAGATGGCTTTAACTGGTGTATTCACATTGCAGAGAAAGAACAATGTGCATGCGTAGACAACAGCGCATGTGCAAACAACAGGTCAACACATAGTGCTAAGGGGGGGGGTGGTCATTGCTCTAAAAGAAATAGATCCATACATTACCGTGGTGGTCCCTGATGGTGGATGCTGCTTTCCTGTGACAGTGTTTCATGTCGATGCACTCAGTGGTTGGGAGGGCTTTACCCATGGTGGACTGGGCCATATCCACTACTTTTTGTAGGATTTTCCATTCAAGGGCATTAGTGTCTCCATGCCAGGCTGTGATGCAGCCAGTCAATATACTACCACTATACACCTATAAAAGTTTGTCAAAGTGTTAGATGTCTCACCAAATCTCCGCAAACTCCCAAGGAAGCAGAGGCTCTGCAATGCTTTCTATGTAATCGCTCAGGGCAGGACCTCCGAAATAATTACACCTAGGAGTTTTAAGTTGTTAATCCTCACCTTCTCCTCAAGTCTATGATCAACTCCTTTGTCTTGCTGACATTGAGTAAGAGGTTGTTGTTTTGACACCACTCAGCCAAATTTTCAATCTCCCTCCTAAACGCTTACTCATTGTCCCCTTTGCTTCGGCCAATGACAGTGGTGTTGTCAGTAAACTTAAGTATGGCATTGGAGCTGTTCTTAGCCGCACAGCTGCAAGTATAACGTGAGTAGCGCAGTGGGCTAAGCACATAGCCTTGTGGTGCATCATGCTAATCCAAACTGACTGGGATCTGCAAATTGGGAAATCAAAGATCCAGTTGCACAAGGAGGTGTTGAGACCTAGGTCTTGGAGCTTATTGATTAGTTTTGAGGGGATGATGGTATTGAATGCTGAGCTGTAGTTGATAAAAAGCATCCTGAAGTATGCATCTCTGCTGTCCAGATGCTAGAAAAACAGAATCTCCCACACGCCAAGCCATGCTAACTACCCTTAATAATCCCCCATCTTCCCAGATGCACAGTATTTATATCTTATCCCTCGGAATTCTGTCCAATAACTTACCTACCACAAATATAAGGCTTACTGGTCTATAGTTTCCAGGCAACACACACAAAATGCTGGATGAACTCAGCAGGCCAGGCAGTATCCATGGAAAAAAGTACAATTGACGTTTCAGGCTGAAACTCTTCGGCAGGACTGAAGAAAAAAAGCTGAGGAGTAGATTTATAAAGTTGGGGGAAGGGGAGAGAGAAACACCAGATGATAGCTGAAACTTGGAGGGGAAGGGATGAAGTAAAGAGCTGGGAAATTGATTGGTGAAAGAGACAGAAGGCCATGCAAGAAAGAAAAAGTGGGGTTGGAGCACCAGAGGGAGGTGATGGGTGGGCAAGGAGATAAGGTGTGGGAAGGAAAAGGGGATGGGGAATGGTGAAGGAGGGGAAAGGGGTGGAAGGCATTTCCGGAAGTTTGAGAAATTGATGTTCATGCCATCAGGTTGGAGGCTACCCAGACGGAACATAAGGTGTTGTTCCTCCAACCTGTGGCCTCATCACGATAGTGGAGGAGGCAATAGATGGATGTATCGGAATGGGACTGGGAAGTGGAATTAAAATGGGTGGCCACTGAGAGATCCCACTTTTTCTGGCAGATGGAGTGTAGATACTCGGCAAAGCAGTCTCCAAATCTAAGTCGGATCACACCAATGTACAATAGGCCACACTGGGAGCACCGAACACAGTATATGACCCCAACAGATTCACAGGTGAAATGCCGCCTCACCTGGAAGGACTGTTTAGGGCTCTGAATGGTAGTGAAGGAGGAGGAGTAGGGGCAGGTGTAGCACTTGTTCTGCTTGCAAGGGAGGGAGATCAGTGGGGAAGGATGAATGGACAAGGGAGTCACATAGGGAGTGATCCCTGCAGAAAGCAGAAAATGGGGTGAACGGGAGGATGTGCTTGGTGGTGGGATCCTGTTGGAGGTGGCGGAAGTTTCGGAGAATTATGTGCTGGACAGAGAGGCTGGTGGAGTAGTAGGTGAGGAGAAGAGGAACCCTATCCCTGGTAGGGTGGTGGGAAGATGGGGTAAAAGCAGACGTTCATGAAACAGAAGAGATGCAGTTGAGGGCAATGTTGGTGGAGGAAGGGAAGCCCCTATCTTTGAAGAAGGAGGACATCTTCGTTCTAGAATGAAAAGCCTCAGCCTGAGAGCAGGTGCGTTGGAGACGGAGGAATTAGGAGATGAGGATGGTGTTTTCACAAGTAGCAGGGTGGGACGAGGTATAGTCCAGGTAGCTGTGAGAGTTTGTAATGGACATCAGTGGATAAGCTGTCTCCAGTGATGGAAACAGTGAGATCGAGAAAGGGAAGGAAGTTGTTGGAATGGATCAGGTGAATTTGAGGACAGGGTGGAAGTTGGAGGCAAAGTGGATGAAACCAACGAGTTCAGGACGGGTACGGGAAGCAGCACCAATGCAGTCATTGATGTAGCATAGGAAAAGTGCGGGACGGTCACCAGTGTAGGCTTGGAACATAGACTGCTCCACGCAGTCGACAAACAAGCAGGCATAGCTGGGACCCATGCAAGTGTCCATGGCTACCCCTTTTGTTTCAAGGAAGTGGGAGGAGCCAAAGGAGAAATTATTTAGAGTGAGGACAAGTTCCATTCAGCAGTGGAGAGTGGTAGTGGAGGGGAGCTGGTTAGGTCTGGTGTCCAGAAAAAAATGAGGCCTTCCTGGGGGTGGGGGAAGGGATGGAGATATATGGGGCTGGACATCCATAGTGAAAATAAGATGATCAGGGGCCAGGGAACCCGAAGTCCTTGAAAAGATCAAGAGCATGTGAGGTGTCACAGATGTAGGTAGGAAGGGACTGAATTGGGGGGATAAAACAGAGTCGAAGTATGCCGATATGAGTTCAGTAGGGCAGGAACAAGCTGAGACAATGGGTCTACCTGGACAAGCTGGTTTGTGGATTTTGGGCAGGAAGCAGAAACGGGAGGTGCAGGATGCAGGAATTATGAGGTTGGTGACGGTGGATGGGAGATCCCCAGAGTCAATAAGGTTGGTGATGGTGTGGGAGACAATGGCCTGGTGTTCCTTAGTGGAGTCCTGTTCAAGGGATAAGTAAGATGAGGTGTCTGAGAGTTGGTGCTGGGTCTCAGCAAGATAGAGATCGGGATGCCAGACTACAACAGCACCTAAGTTTCCAGGTCTTTCTTCATAGCTCTTATTAAACAAAGGCATAATATTTGCTATCCTCCAGTTTGTGGCATCACACACATGGCTAACTATGATGCAAATATCTCTGCCAGGGCTCATACAATTTCTTCTCTAGCCACCCACAGTGTTCTTGGTTATACCTGGTTAGAACCAACAGAGATGCCAACCTTCCTATGTTATAAGATGCCCAGTATTTCTTATATTGTAATGTGGATGATATTCGAGACATCCTCATTAACTTTGCCGTGTTTCCATGTCTTTGTTTCTTTCTCAATGATAGAAGCACAACAGAAGTATTCATTGAGGACCATAGCCAGCTCCTGAAGCTCCACAGATAGATGACAACTTTGGTCTTTGAGGGACCCTATTCCAGTTACTCTATTTCCCTTAATAGAAAATGTATTAGCATTCTCCTTAATCTTCTCTGCCAATGCTATCTCATGCTTCCTTTCTGAGTATTTCCTTCCTGAGTATACTCATGCATTCCCTATTCTGTTTGAGCAATATACTTAATCCCAGCTGGGTGCACCTGACCTATGCCTCCTTTTTTCTGGCCAGAGTCTCAATACCCCTAGTCATCTATAATCTTGCCAATTTTGCCCATCTAACAGGAACAGGTAAACCTAAATGATGAATCATTGTTCTTTTGAATGAGGCAGAGTCTCTTTGGCACTTTTGACATAACTCATCAGGAACACGTTTTTAGACAAAATAACAGTGAAAGAAAAGTTCTAGATGATTGTGAGTATATCCAAATGGAAGTGCTGTATACATTGGGTGAAAATTTTAAGTGATCAAATACTAAAAATACCTTGTGCTGTTCACGTCCATAAGTGTGTTCTCTATTAATCCGCATTTTTATTCAGTAGAATATGGAATGAGAGACCCTGGTTTAATTCCAGCTTCAGCTGTCATTCATACTTAAGCTTCCTCCGAGTTGTTGATCTCAGCAAGCGACTTTCCTCTTCTATAACGAGAAGAGGAAAGTCGCTTGCTGGCAAGAGGTAAAAGTCAGTGGGGTGCAACCTTGGATTATAACATCCCCACTGGCTAGTTACTGAGTAGCTTTGGCAGATGTCATGTAAATGACAGGAGATGCCTATGATCTCTTCAAAGAAGCCTACATGAATGTCTGTGGAGCCATAGAAGGCAATTAAATCATGTGTAAGTAGAAGTAAGTATTTGATGTTCAGGAATAATTCATGACACTTAATTTTGGCACAAATAACCTCTGAGGAATTTTCACTCATTACCGTGTTTATCTGTTCAGAGGCAGTGCTGTTTTACAAGTCATTTTATGTGTCATTCATATCTATTACACAATGCAAACACTGGAGGCTGGTTTTACCCCTGCTTGGTCTCCAGGCCGACAGATAAATTGGTGAAAGTGCTTTGATGCCAGTGCTTCTTAACCTCTTCTCAGCAAATGAGTGAGACATCCACCAGAATGCAATGGAATTTTTAAAAATGTAAGTTAGTGTCTAGTAAAGTAACTGTCATCTGACCTCAGTTTAAATTAGAGCCCTACATGGAAATGCTGCTATGTTTTTAAAATAACCTCAGTTTTTTTTGTTTATTTTGCTGGTACAGACAGGAAAAGAAGGACTCTCTGAGATGTGCCGTACTGAACTTCCTCTTCTTTCCAAAAAATGTTCGCAGTTTCCCAATAAGACTCTTATCCCAATGGCAGGTATCATTCCTTTGAATTGCCCCCGCCACCCAGGTCATGGTCTCTTCTCGCTGATGTCATCAGGAAGAAGTACAGGAGCCTCAAGACTCACAGCACCAGTCTCAGGAACAGTTACTACTCCTCAACCATCAAGCTCTTGAACCAACTTCACTCAACTTCATTTGCCCCATTATTGAAATGTTCCCACAACTGATGGACTCTCTTTCAAGGACTCTTCATCTCATGTTTGCACTATTTATTATGTATCTATTTATTATTATTATTATAATATCTATTTGTATTTGAGCAGTTTGTTGTCTTCTGCACAATGGTTGAACACTCAAGTTGGATGGTCTTTCATTGATTCTGTTAAGGTTACTATTCTAGAAAATTTTTGAGTATGCCCACAAGAAAATGAAAAATGACTCTCAGGGTTGTATGTGGTGCCATATACGCACTTTGATAATGAATTCACTTTGAACATTGACCTTTGAATTGCGAGAAATAGATTCTACTTCCTGAAATTCTGCTTCCTAACATACTCATCTGAAGTTATTCATCCACTAGGCCCTTTACAGATGTGGCCCAAGACTCAAATCTCTGTGTAGGCCAATCTAACTCAATGACCACACCTGTCCCAAGTTAAAAACAGTGTCTGAAGTTTTACATTCTGATGCAGAGTCTTATTGCAAGGTTGAGCTTATGCCAAAATGCATTTGCTTGAAAAACTCATCCAGAAGGTGGTGCCACAGGCTTTTTGCAGAATTAGGGCGGTATCATTGATGGAAGCTACTACATCATTTCCAATCAATGCACAGAATGAACCACAACTACCATGTATTTTCCAGAGAGCATGCCCCAGCAAATGTAACCTTTTTCTTTAACAATGGATAATGACAGCACAAGAACTTGTATTCCATCTACAGTAAAAAAAATTGTAAATGTGTCATTCTAACTTAGTAATATTTGTATTGTATTTTATTGTTGATGTCCTGTCAGAAACACTGATGCTGCTAGATACTGCTATCTTTTTATAATCGATTCACTGCTATACCGTATTTCAGACTACTGTGTCCTCATGGGTGATGTCGTTGATGAGTTTTATTTCATTGTGGCATCTGGAATCCAATTCAAAGAACACAGAAACATATGTTTTGAAATCCGAAGCAGAAATTTATTAAATTCAGTTTATTCTTTTATCTTTTTCTTTGTCTGTTTTTCTCCTTCAGTTTCTGTCAGCAGCCCTCTTGCTGATCAACTGAACACATGCTTGAGTAATTTGTTGTTAATTAGCCCAATGAAGCACAAAGAAGTGAGCGGGACTGCAAAATTCTCTTCAGACATAAAGACAAAAATTGCAAATAGAACAGCTTCCTGTGTCTGCCAGAGTGATGACACTCTGAATGCAAATCAGTATAAGCTGTGCTGACAGCTGAGCTATTTCAGTGTCCTTGTTATGGCTGCTAGGCACCCCAGCTCCAAGATGTCTACAGCTGTACCATGAAGATCAGATATTTGTCCAAAAGTAGTAAGGGAATGTAATGGCGCATCCAGGGTGAAAAACATTCTGAAGTGAAAGACCAGCTGATAAAAGTACGTATGTTTACTATTACAAATATAATATCATCAGCACATGAAACAAGAAGTTTTTTTAATCAATGTCCTCAATAGTAATCAATAAATTGCTAATTGAGTGAATTATATACCTTTTCATACAAATAAAAGAGCCATGAAATACACTGACCCAGTTCAGTCACACTGTCATTTACATAATTGTTAAGCTTTTTCAAATACCCATACTCTGGCAATCATCAGAATAGCATCTCTTTACTCAGACGGGTTAGCCTGGATGCCTTGCACACCATTATCCCCATCTGTTTTCCACTTACCCCTGTGATGTACACTCATTGCATCATCTGTCATGCTGCAAGTTTGATGCCCTCTGACTATTTGCAAGGCAATATACTTGGCATACATACTGCCCCCAGTGCCAGAGAAAATAACCTTCTTGTTGCCAGCACTGTCTGCCACACTTTTCTCTGGGGCTTTTCCCTGAGTAGTCAAAATTTGGAGTTTGTGATTTTCAGACTCAGATTTAATATCATATATGGTGAAATTTGTTGTTTTGCAGCAGCAGTATATTGCAATACTTAATTTTTGAAAACTATAAATTACAATAAGAATTATATATACAGCATTAAATTAAGTAAGTAGTGCAAAAAGAGAGCAAAAAAGATAGTAAGATAATGTTCATGGGTTCATTATCCATTCAGAAATCTAATGGTGGAGGGGAATAAGCTGTTGCTGAAATGTTGAGTGTGTGTCTTCAGGCTCCTGTACTTCCTCCTTGATGATAACAATGAGAAGAAGGCATGTTCTGGCTGATGCGGGTCCTTAATGATGGACTGTATTCTGAGGCATCACCTTTTGAAGGTGTCCTCGATGCAGGGGAGGCTAGTGCCCATGATGGAGCTGACTGAGTTTACAACTTTCTGCAGCGTCGTCCGATCCTGTACAGTGGCCCTTCCACACCAAACAGTGATGCAACCAGCTAGAATGTTCTCCACTAGAAATATACGAGTCTTTGGTGATAAACCAACTCTCCACAAACTCCTAATGGTATATAGCTGCTTCTTTGTAATTGTACCAATTTCTTAAGTTCTGATGTTTTAGTATTTTTGTATATAAACATATTTTGCATGTAATAATGGAGCTCTTTCCTCTGACAGTTTCTACTTATACAGACATTCAATATAAAATACTTGCATGATTTTCTAAGGTTCTTATATATAAATAGTATTTACATAGTTTTTAATGGTAATAGTATCAACCAAGCACAATGTAGAAGGCAAGCGCCACACTAGACTAATTCAGTTGATTAAATTAATCCCTGTGATAACTCTTCCATCAGCATTAGCCTAAAACAGGGTTTATCCCAACCTTTTTTAAGTTAACTGAGGGGTCTGTGGACCCCAGTCTGGGAACCTCTGGCCTAAGAGAATGATTGCTCCTTGTTTGTGTAACTGGTTCCTTACACTTTGAGGTTGTTCCTAACACTATAGCGAGAGGATTCCAGTACAGGAGCAGGGAGGTACTACTGCAGTTGTACAAGGCCTTGGTGAGACCACACCTGGAGTATTGTGTGCAGTTTTGGTCCCCTAATCTGAGGAAAGACATCTTTGCCATAGAGGGAGTACAAAGAAGGTTCACCAGATTGATTCCTGGGATGGCAGGACTTTCATATGAAGAAAGACTGGATGAACTGGGCTTGTACTCGTTGGAATTTAGAAGATTGAGGGGGGATCTGATTGAAACGTATAAGATCCTAAAGGGATTGGACAGGCTAGATGCAGGAAGATTGTTCCCGATGTTGGGGAAGTCCAGAACGAGGGGTCACAGTTTGAGGATAGAGGGGAAGCCTTTTAGGACCGAGATTAGGAAAAACTTCTTCACACAGAGAGTGGTGAATCTGTGGAATTCTCTGCCACAGCAAACTGTTGAGGCCAGTTCATTGGCTATGTTTAAGAGGGAGTTAGATATGGCCCTTGTGGCTACGGGGGTCAGGGGGTATGGAGGGAAGGCTGGGGCGGGGTTCTGAGTTGGATGATCAGCCATGATCATAATAAATGGCGGTGCAGGCTCGAAGGGCCGAATGGCCTACTCCTGCACCTATTTTCTATGTTTCTATGTTTCTACTTCTCAATCAAATCACTGCAGAAGTTAACTTCTAGAGGTGTTCTCTATAATTAACATCTGCATCTTGTGTAGCTACTATATGGAATTAATGCCAAGAAAGTAGATTTCCATAGACATCTGGTGTGATAAACATATGCCCATGTAGATCACCCTAAAAATTCAAAAAAAAAAAAACAGGCAGGCCGAATTTAGTTCTTTAACATTCATCTTTTCAAGACATGCATAAAGACACTGGCTCCTCACTTTCTGAGGAGTTCCAAATGAAATTGAACATTACATACATTAGTGAAGGTCAAATAAAGTTTGTCCCTCATGTTGGCTTACTCACTACCTGACACAGACTTAATCTGGAACTTATGTCCTTTGTGTTTTGACCAGCTTGGTCAGTGGTGGTGATGGACAGAAGCCCATCACCACCTTCCGTGCTCTTGCTGCTTTTAGCGTGTTGTTCAACATGGTGAAGCATCCTTTCATTAGCTGATGGAAGAGCTACATGGGAAAGTTGCAGAAAAGTGGGAGGAGGGGACACAGCAATGGTCTGGATTGAATGATGGAGTGACCCCAAGGTCTGGGATGATTAGAGGGGAAATGATTGTAGCAGACAGCTCACAGTCAGTTTGAGAGGCAATGATTGGTTAAAGGAGCTCCATATTTTCCATATTGCTGACCATGGGACACTGTGACTGGAAGAAGTCATATGTAAAATGTCGATATAACATTGTAAACCCTTCACACAATGGACTGTTTATAGATTCCCAGTGAGTGAGCAGCAGTTGTCCTCTAAAGCTCTAGTTTCCACGAGCAGTGAAGGAAATGTCTGCAGCTGGGCTGGGTAATAATTAACACACTAAACAGTAATCACATATGGTAATGTCTGGATCAATTTTCTGATGGATGATATTTGACCCAGAGTTACTATTGGCCTGATCTAATCCATGGAAGATAGCCTTCATTGCCCAGATAAAGTCTAAATTTACACAAAAAATATAAAGTATATGTAAACATGTTCAACTTCTAGGCACGTTTGTTGACTTGTTACCAGAATTTAACTTGTAGTTTTTCACAGAATAGATAAGAAGCATTCAAACTTCTTTTGATAACAGGCTACGCTACTAAACTAGTTCCATGTTTACATTAATGTTGTTACTAATAGAAGCAAGCAACTGCAAACCTAAATATTTCCTTAATAGCATACCCTTAATGGAATGATACCAACTGCAGCATCTTGCCAACAACACTGCCACAATCTCCACCACCTAGAAGAACAAGAGCAGCAAACACACAGAAGTATCATCTCTCCAGTGATCTCTTCTAAGTCATGTCACTTCCTGGAAGGTAAACCGAACAGAACTCTTGTAGCAAGTTCATGACACAAGTTATTAAAAGAAAGATACCATTATTTTCTGAAGAATTTTCAGCACAATGAGTTACGCTTGCTTACCCAAATTTTGGGGATTAATTTAAAATAGAAATTCAATTCAAATTTTATTCAAAAACACAGCCAGGAGCCAGTACTGAAAGAGCAAATCAGATAAAGCAGCCCAATAAGATTCTTAAAAATCCTCTTACAAACTTTTGATAGAAAATTTATCGCACAGAAAGGAACGGTATAATTCTTCAATGAAACAGAATCCTATCTTTGCAGAAATTACATTTGATTATGGTTTCTGAGTCGCATCCCATTCTCCATGCTTTAACTGTTAGTTCTGTAATGCATCAGTCAGAATTTTCCTTTCATCTAACATCAATTTCCTCACTGATAATTCTCAGTAGTTTGTCCTAATATGGCACATAGGTTGATTGCATTACCTACAACAAAAAATGCTATAGCCCAGCTCATCCACATGAAGCACAATTGTGCAATTTGATAACAGGAAACATTCCTTGAGACATCAGGTTTAACAAATTAGCATTCAAAATATTAAGCTGACAGTACTTTTGGTCATTTACACGATGTTTGGTCACTTACAGGATTCCTGAAGAAGGGTCTCAGTCCGAAACATCAACTGTTTACTCTTCCCCATAGGTGCTGCCTGACCTGCTGAGTTCCTCCAGCATTTTGTGTGTGTTGCTTTGGATTCTCAGCATCTGCAGATTTTCTTGTGTTTGGATATCTGTGAATATGGTATTGTACTTCTCAAAATAACATTGATCTGAGTTACGAATATTTTCCATTGTTGGTTCATTCCTGTGATTGTCCATAGCTCTTTACATGGAATCAGTCTGAGGCAGAGATTGAGAATAAAATGTAGTGGTTTAGGAAATCAGGATTATGGAGCCCTTAAAAAGCTGCAGTTCTTGCTCAACTTTAAACAGGAGGTCTCTGACTGAAAAGAAACATCTTAGCTGATGGAGTATGGGATATCCATCAGCTTATTTTACTTTCATACTTCTTTCCATTTGGGAGTTCAGTTGCATTCTGATAAACTGGACATGCAACAAGCTAATGCTGAAAAGCTATAATTCACAAAGCCAATTGATTTAATTCATCATATACTCCAAGTATGGCGCTTGTTTCTGATTATTAAGACACAAGGCACACATTCCTTATTGGAAGTAGTTCACAGAATGGAGAAGCAATCATTCTGAGCTGAGGGATCTTGATGGCCAGATCTCTGGAGGAGTGATTTCCAAAGAATGATAATTTCACTAAATGGATGCCTGATGTTCTGCTGCATTGCTACTGTCAGAGGAGCTACATCCCACACGTACAACATTACATGACCTGCAGAACATCTTGGAAAGGGTGAGAATACGCTGTGGCATGGGGAATAATATTGGTTTCTGGAGTGGCATTTGAGGGCACTGAGAAGACAGCAGACTTCAGGGGATCTGAAATAAAAGACTCAGGGTCTGCATGCAAAATATATCAGCCGGATCACCTGGAGACTGCATGTCACAAATGTTTAACTGCCAACCCGTTTCACGCTAATGAGTCATTGAGGTCACTCTTCACATTGCAGTGCATTTCCATTATCCAGCTCATTCAGACCCACGTTTCCAAGGGTAAATGTTCAATTGCAACATAAAATTAAAAATGTTCACAGTCTCATACCATTTAAGTACTTCACGCAGCAATCTTGCAGCAGAACATGTAGTCATTACTGACAATTAGGAAGCATTTATTTGTACCTATGCTTGTATTTCTTCAAGTTATAACATGGGACAAATACTTAGCTGCACAATAAGGTATGTATTGTTAAACATGTGAAGCAGATCTCAGAAATCGTAAACTCTACAACTCTCCTGAAGGCAGGTTGTGATATAAGAGGACAATGTATAGCGCAGGTCAGATTTTACACAAACTTGGATTGTAACATCCTATCCTACTCTCACTGAGTTCCACCATTCACTCCCACAAAAGCACATTCACATCATGTACCTCATACAGTACTGGATTTCAGTATCTCTTCATGGAATCAAAGAATCATTATCCTGCAGAACGAGATCATTCTGCTCTACGCCAAATCTTGTAGAGTAAACCAGTCAGCCCCATTCTTCACTTCTTTCCTGTAGCTCTACAAATTATATGCCTTAAGTGCTTATCGAATTTTCTTTTAAGACTTGACTGATTCAAGTTCCGCTGCCTAATTGAGTATGAATTCCAGAACATAAACTTTCTCGGAATAATTTTGTTTCACTTACACCCCCAACAAAACTATTGCCCATCATTTTGATTAGTCTCCCATGTCCTTGAATTAAATTACACTGTCTAAATCATTCTCAATTTTTTGTACATCTGTGAAATCTCCTTTCAACTACTCCAAGTAGAACAGCAACAGCATCTCCAGTTTCAACTTAGTGTCCAGATTCCCGGAGAGTTTCCGTTAGATTGCTTGCATCATTTTTAGGACATTTAGATACTTCCTATAATGTGGAGACCAGAATTTGAGTAGTAATGTTCAGGATCGCCATTGCCAAGGATAACAAGCAACAGCAGTATTGCCCACATCCTAAATAGTAATGCTTGTAATTCTAAGAATGTCACTAAATCCATTAGAAAGAGTAAAAGTGCAGATTTTATAGGAAGAAGTGTAGTATTTCAGAGCGACAGGTCATATTACTGCAGTAGGAATATTGAGGTGAGTAGAGAGAGCATACTTTGGTAATATCATGCCAGAAAAAGATGGAGGAACTCAGCAGGTCAGACAGGAAAATGAATGGTGGATATTTCAGCCTAAGACCCTTCATCGGGACTGGAAAAAAAGGAGAGAACCTAAATGAAAAAGCGCATGAGCTGGCAGGTGATAGGTAAATCGAGGTAAAAGGGAAAAGGTGGAAGGCGGGGAATGTGGGAGAAGTGGGAACGTTGTGAGAAGTTGGGAGGTGATAAGTGAAAGAGACAAAGGGCGGAATAAAAAGAGACAAAGGGCAGTTTCTGTGAGTCTGATAGAAGAGGACAGAGGGCCATGGAATAAAGAGAAGGAGGTGGGGAACCAGAAGAGGATGTTGTGAGTGATGGACAGGTCATGAGGGAAGGGGAGGGAAAAGAGAAAGGGTAAAGGGGCCTCGGGGATAAAGGAAAACAAAACAGGGGAGTGGTTGCCAGAAGTTGGAGAAAACATTATTGACATTGTTGAACCATTTTCATTCTTCTTCCCATTCCTACATGGAGGGAGGAGAAGATGGCAGCGCGACACAGCGCGCGCAGCCGTTCCGAATTGATATCGTATCTGTGAAGTAGGATGCCGTGCACAATCCTGATTTGATAGAGACAGACGTGAAGAAGCACGGAGGAACATCTGGAGAAACTTCTGAAATGCCTGCTTCACTGCCGCTGCTACTGTGCGATCAAGAATCTCCGGAGGGAAGGACCCAAATCCTCGGCCTTGCCTGTTGCCTGTTGCTGGGGCCGGGGTCGAAGCGCTCGGCGGAGATGGTGCTCGGTGCATTGGTGTCGGGGAGCTGGTCGGAGGCTCAGAGTTTTCGGACGGACTCGGAGTCGGACTGTGGTTGGATGCTTCCGGGATGCTGCATCGGCAAGTTTGCAGTGCTGGAGGTTTACCGTCTGCGTGAGATGATGGGACTTTCGAGCGACTTTGAGACTGTACCATGCCCATGGCCTGTTCTTATCAAATTATGATATTGCTTTGCATTGTTGTAACTATATGTTACAATTATGTGGTTTTTGTCAGTTTATCAGTCTTGGTTTGTCATGTGTTTCTGTGATATCATTCTGGAAAAACATTGTATCATTTCTTAATGCATGCATTACTAAATGCCAATAAAAGAGGACTGCATATCCTCATAGTCTAATCTAGTCTATATTACATGCTTGTCCATGGTCTTCTCTACTGCCAATGGAATATGACCTGTTGATTCTCTAATCTGCTTCTAGTATCAACTTGGCAGTAGAGGAGGCCGTGGACAGATATGCAGTGTGAGAATGGGAAGTCGGATTAAAAGGCTGGCTGTTACAGAGAGCCTGCTGTTACGGTGGACTGATCAAAGGTGCTTAATGGAGCAATGCCCAAATCTGTGTAAGGTCTCACCAGGGAGAACTGGATGCAGTAAATGACACTGATGGATTTACATGCTGCCTCACGTGCAAGGAAGGATCATTTAGGGCCCTGAATGGTGGTGAGGGGGGATGTGCAGGTATAGGTGTAACATTTGGAACGGGTGCAGAGATAAGAACCTGGAAGGGGATCACTGGGGAGGAATGAGTGGACAAGAAGGTCACAGAGAGCGTGATCCATATAGAAGGTGGAGGAGAGGGGATGATGTGCCTGATGGTTGGATCCTGTTGTAGATGGTGAAAGTTGTGGAGAATGATGTGTTGGATATGGAGGCTAGTGAGATGGTCGATGAGGACTCTACCCCAGTTATGTTAGGGGCAGATGGGGTAAGAGCAGATGTACGGGAAATGGACAAGATGCAGGTGAGGGCTCCATTTCTGGCATTTTTGGGGTTTTGGTATTACTGGCATTGTTCTTTTCTGTGAGTGAGGGGGTCAGGGATTGTTATTGTGCTGTTTTTTTGCAGCAGGGGAGGAGGGATTTTGGGGCCTGCAAGTTCTGTTTCTTTTCTTTTTTGTACCAGGTGTCGGAGGAGGAATTGATGTCTTTTCTTTCATCAATACCCATGGTCTTTCTGTATTTAATGTCTATCTGGAGTAGACAAATATCAGAGTTGTATTGCATGTGCATACTTTGACAAGAAAATGAAACTTTGAACCTTTGAACCTTTGAAAAATGAGGACAACTTAGATGTCATAGAAAATCTGTCTCCAGAGGGGAGAAAGAGGGGAGAGGTGTCAGAGATGCATGCTTCGGTAACTTGGCCTAGATAGAGTTGTCATAACAGGGGCGGCAATGGTGGACCTAAATGTAAGACACAGACACTGAAGTACTAGGAACAGGACTATGTGTGACAAGAAAGCAAGGGAAGTGGGGAAGAAACAAGGCTGCACAAGACACAGGCCCTGGACAAGACTAGGATACAGGGCCTGGGCTAGGGCTAGACTAGGAAAGCGGGACCTGGACAAGGAACAAGGAACTTGGAACCTGGACAAGGACTCCAAGCTAGAGACTGGTCCAGGACCTGGAACCTGGGTCTTGACTCAGGCTCGGACCCTGGACCCAGGAGAGGACAAGACATGGCTACAGGACTGGATGTGGAACTCCTGCACAGGACAACAACACAAAGCCTTGGCTTGGACTAGATGAGGTACTTGGACGTGGCTTGGACTAGTCAAGCTACTCCTGGGTTGGGCGAGGCACAAGGACAGGATGAGACCCCAAAGCCTTGACTTGGTCTTGAGAGACAGGAATGCAGAACACAGAGCCTTGGTCTTGGGAGACAGGAATGCAGAACACAGAGCCTTGGTCTTGGAAGACAGGAATGCAGAACACCGAGCCTTGGTCTTGGGAGACAGGAACGCAGAACCCAGAGCCGGGACCCCTCCTTGGGAACAGGACGTAGGGCCGGGACTCATACACAGAATGCTGAACACGACGAGATGGTTTCCAACACAAGGTAGCGGTAAACAGCGGACCTACCTAGCGAAGGTGTGGGCACAGAGACGGTTCCCAACTCGAGGTAGCGGCAAATGGCCAGACCTACCTAGCGAAGGCATGGACACAAAGAGACAGTTCCAAACAACGGAAGACAGTTCCTTATCTAGGCAGAGCAAGGCTCTGGTCTTGCTCCGGCGGTAGAACTTGACAGCGATACAGGCGAGGATGCAGGCGAGGATGCAGGCGAGTTTGCAGGCAAGGCTTCAGAAGGAAGGGGAAGGGAACAGTCCAGCAGATGAAGCTGAACCCAGGAGCTATTTATGTAGTCAGCCTAAAGTGAGAATTATGTGCCTCAATTAAGGCACACAACAGTACAAGGGAAAACCGGAAAACCTGGAATACGGATCGATGGACCGCACCATGAACCAGAATGCAGATTTCACGGACCGAACCATGACAAGAGTTGCCTAAATTGAGGCTTGAGACAGAATCTAACAATGTAGGAAAATAACTAGAAATCCATTCAACATGCCCTCTTCATTAACTGAACCTTCTCTTGTCAAGAAGCTTGGAATTCCATAGTGAATTCTGTTGCTCATGTAAGAGTTGATACTGAACAAATTTGTTCTTGTGAATCTAATCCTTTTCTACTTACCTGTTCTGTAATCCTATGAATACTTCACAGATGCTTTTATTTCTTGGAAAAAATAAACCATAACTTTGGAGCATTTAAATTGTTGCCTCACTTTATAATAAGAAAATTAGAGACATTAAAAATGTCAAATTAAGATAATACTGTATCAAAGAGTCATTGTGAAACTGGATTAGAGCAGATATAGACTCGATGGCCAATAGGAACACCATCAAAAACGAGCTCCTTTTAATCTTTTTTCTAACTGAGATTTGAGAACAAATAATGTAAACTTGAAGTAAAAGCCAGACAATTGTGGCATTTAAATATATTTGTATTAACTGTAGGACCTTAATGAGACAAAAAAATGGTAATACTCTGGCAAACAAATCCAGCTGTCTAGTAAATTGTAGGCTTTCAAAATGAGATGCAAATTGTGCCTAAGACCCACTTGTCTAAAATTGCTATTCCCCAATGTCCATTCCAAATCTGCATAACTGCAGAGTAAATATATTCTCTTGTATCTAAGCTGCCAGCCGATGTTTAATCAAATGTATGACTTACATTTTGAGTGTGATATTTTTCTTACACTTATTAGATTAAAAGATAAAAGGGAAGGAAAAGGTAAGAAATAATTGGTATCATAGAATTCTATTTTTGCCACCTCTTTATGATGCTAGGAACAGGAAATGGAAGACCATGCTAGCTAAAATGTCTCTATCTCCTTGGTATGCTTGGATGGAGACCAAGGCATTATTCCTTCATGTCTGAGAAGATCTACTTGCAAGATTATCCTATGTGGGAAAAAATTGTTAAGTGACAAAGGACCTAGTGCTTCCCCAGCATACAGTGGTGTTAGAAAGTTTGAGAAACCCTGCAGAACTTTCTCTATTTCTGCATAAATATGACCTAAACTGTGATGATATCTTCACATATGTCCTAAAACTAGATAAAGGGAACCCAATTAAATAAATAACCAAATTAATAGCATCCATAAACCCATAAGGAAGCACAAATCCCAGTTTACACAGGTCAAAGATGACCTCGGACTCAGGATGGCTGGTGTTTACAGGACTCCCTGTGAATGTGGAGCAGTGTATAGTGACCAGACGGTGGAAAACTGCTTCAAGTCAGCAAAAGCAGAACATTGCATTCACAATGGCCAGGGGATTGACTTCAATGGCAATAAACTACTGTGCCATGCCAATGGCTTTTGGTGTGATGGGGAAGCCATTGAAATAACACTAGAGGAAAAGAATTCTAACAAGGATGAAGGTAAGAACTGGAATTCAATTGTAAACAAGGGGGGACAGCTCAAACCTGATTGCTTGAGGACTAACCAATCAGGAAGGATGGATGATGGGGTTATATATACCACTAGACTAGACATGCCCAGGCATCATCCCTGATGACGATGGCAGAGTTTGTCATCAAAACATCAATTAAAGTGGATACCTGTACCCAACATGGAAGCCCAAGAGAATTTATTTGTTCAAAAGTTGATAAGGTTTTGGAATTTCTGTATCCAGCTCTTGAAAACATACTAAGGTGATGGACAGCTGTCATTGGATGTCAGAGTGAAAGCTGCATTGCATTTGATGCCTAAATATTATTCTAAGCATCAATACAAGATACATGATGACTCTCCAAAGCTATAGTGTACATTTAGTCTGTTCACCCAAAGAATTTCTTGTTTCAAGCATGAATCTATACTAGGTTCATTGATTTGTGACTCATTAGACACAAAGTGCAGGAAGTGATTCAGAATTCCATGAAGCAAAAGTAACTATCAGAGAACTTAGTGTATTAGATGCTTCAACAAAGCTCCAAGTGTCCTGATAACTTCAGATAAAATGTCTCAGTTATTTTAGCGAACCTTGCTTAATAAAATCATGTCCACAAAGGTCTGATTACCATGTATCATGACCAAGAGAGCCAACACCAAATAGTGGAAGAATGAGATTCCACAAAGAGCAGGGATGTTGTTATTCTGCTACTGTTTATCCAGAAGTGGACTTAAAGCAGGATACAATAAGCATCTGTACTTATGAGCCAGTATGGTGAAATGCAGGATTGTAATTTGCACAAATGCACAATACACTGATCCAAAGGAAAAACAAAGGACCATTACTGTTATTCCTATTTCGAGACCAGCAAGTGGCTCTCTGTTACTCCATCAATACATTTTGTGGCATCTCCAGAATTAATTTCAGCCCAGTCTTTATTTGCCATAACCATATTACTCTAGGCTAGAAGCAATATATAGTATATTCTTCTTATTTCCTAATCCTATATTACCCCAGTCAGAGTCCTGATTTTGATGTATCAGATCTTGCTTCAAGAAAGTCAATGAAACTCACTTGGCAACTTTTTCCGAGTCCTTCCACCTTAGCCCAAAAGGAGCAGAGGGTATTATATGAGGTTATCCTGCGCTGAAGAAATCAATGTTTATTCCCTGCTCCAAAAGACCTTGAGAATTTGGGGAGAACATCTTTTTCTTTTACTGAAATAATCCTCCAACCTCTGTGGGGAGCTGTGGGAGAGGTAATTCTGAGAAAGTGCAACTACTACCCTTGCCTTTCCATGTGATAAAGTTCATGAATCTAGAAGATGCTGTCGAAGAAGCCTTTGCCAATTTTTTTTGGTACATTTTGTAGATGTTACACAGTATTACCTTGCAGGCAGATGGATACTGGATGTTGTTCCAATGAAATAGGTTGCATCACCCTGGAAATTGCCAAACTTCATGAATATTTTTGGAGTTAAACTCGTCTGGGCTATAGGACAGTATTCTAACATACTCATGACATATAGCCCATAGATGATAGAAACGCTTTGCAGTGTCATGCTGTCAATCATTCCCCACAAGATATACAATCCTTGACCTACTCTGTAACACTAGTATTAATGTAACTAAGCCAGTTGTCTTTTTTATTTTGATCCCCAGAATATTGATGGTGATAGACATAATAGTGGGAATTTCATTCAGAGTCAATGGGAGTGCTTGGCTGCCTCTTGTTGGAAATGGTCAGTTGATTTACTTATTTATTCATTATTATTATTATTTTTCTTTCCTCTACACTATGTAATACATTAAACTGCTATTGCTAAGTTAACAAATTTCACGACACAAGACAGTGACAATAAACCTGATTCTGATTTTCATATGACACTTGTCATTTGTATGCTCCTTTTCACTAATCAGTTCATGCTTGGATGGTAATCTGATGGTCAATTGGATGGGTTGGGGGAGGAGAGGGAATGTGCACTTAATGGGTTTGTCCCTTACACTGAGCAGATCCACTCCAGGAATTCTGGGTGTTTGCAAAACAAAAGGAAAGAAAAGGGAACGATGGGTGACTCAGAATGAAGGCTTTTAAAGTCATAGCAAAATATATAGCACAGAAACAAGCCCTTCAGCATCAAGTCTGCCCCAACCACCAAGATTATTAACACCAATCTGACTATTTTGTTCTCCCCACACTCTGAATTCTAATACTCACTTACTTACATACAATGGCTATTAATCTACCAATAGTTATTAACCAAACTAGTTATTAAATTAATAATCCACCAACCTAGAGAGAGTCCACTTCTTCATAAGGAGAACTTTCTTGGAGTGGTCATATATATTAATGTGGTGGAATCCATTACAGTTAAGGCTACTAGTTTAATCTGGTGCTTTTACAGTAGCTACTTGAGTGCAACCTATTATTAGATTAGATTAGATTAGATTATGAGGACACTCAGTCTTCGTTCATTGTCATTTAGAAATGCATACATTAAGATATGATACAATGTTCTTCCAGAGTGATATCACAAAAAAAAGGACAAACCAAAGACTAACACTGACAAGACCACATAATTATAACAAATAGTTACAGCAGTGCAAAGCAATACCATAATTTGATAAAGAGCAGATCATGGACACGGTAAAAAAATCTCAAAGTTCTGATCAACTCCTGATAGTCCCGATAGCAGGCGGCAAAAGGGAGAAACTCTCCCTGCCATAAACCTCCAGGCGCCAACAACTGCCGATGCATTGGAAGCACCCGACCACAGCCGAATCTGAGTCCGTCCGAAAACATCGAGCCTCCAACCAGCCCCTCCGATACAGCCTCCCGAGCACTATCCTCTGCCGAGTGCTTCGACCCCAGCCCTGGCCGCCGAGCAACAAGCGAAGCCGAGGACTCGGGGCCTTCCCCCCGGAGATTCTGGATCACACAGTAGCAGCAGCAGCGAAGAAGGCATTTCAGAAGTTTCACCAGATGTTCCTGCGTGCTCTCACGTCCGTCTCCATCAAATCAGGATTGTGCACGGCACCCTACTTGACAGATAACAGATATCATTCACCAGAGTGACCGCTGCGCACTGCATCGTGCTGCCATCTTCATCCTCATTAATTCAAGATTCAAGATTGTTTAATGTCATTTCCTGTTTTTTGGCATGTGCTTGTGTGCGGGTGAGTCTGTGCGGGTGAGTCTGTGCGTGTGAGTCTGCGCGTGCGTCTGCGTGTCCGTGTGTGCGTCTATGGTGACATCTTTTTCATGGCTCTTTACAAGGCACGGAGCGAGAGAGAGACTGTGTGGCACACCACTCCTCACACAGACATTTTCTCAGTATTTTCCTTTTATTTGGCAGATTTAAAAGGGCAGACATCCTGCTTCGGGTTTGATTCGAAGAAGGAGTCTGAGAGTCTGAGTGGGAGTGCTGAGAAAGAGATTTTTGAAATTTTCGTTATTTTTTTTCTCCAACGGCTTTCTGAGAGGCGGGACTGCGCAGGCGTGTGACGTCGGGCAGTGCAGCGCGGCAGATTTAAAAGGAACAAAGCCTCATAGAGCGGGCAGCGTAGTTTGCGGGCTGCGGAGTGAGCCGGGAGCAGAGTGAAGGCTTAAGGGCTTCGGCTCACCGGGCTTAGGCGGAAGCGGGCGAGGCGAGGAAGGTTTGACATTCATTTTCTGTTGCTATTTGAGGAGAGGGGCAGTATGAGTGTGAGGGCAGTTTGCTGTTCTCGGTGTCGGATGTGGGAGGCCCTGGAGTCTCCAAGCCTCCCGGACGTCTACATCTGCGCCAAGTGCATCGAGATGCAGCTCCTAAGGGACCGCGTTACGGAACTGGAGCTGCAGCTCGATGACCTTCGTCTGGTCAGGGAGAGCGAGGAGGTGATAGAGAGGAGTGGAAGGCAGGTGGTCACGCCGGGGCCACGGGAGGCAGACAAGTGGGTCACGGTTAGGAGGGGGAAGGGGAAAAGTCAGGTGATGGGGTGTACCCCGGTGGCTGTGCCCCTTAACAACAGGTACTCCTGTTTGAGTACTGTTGGGGGGGACAGCTTACCCGGGGGAAGCGACAGTGGCCGTGCCTCCGGCACAGAGTCTGGCCCTGTAGCTCAGAAGGGTAGGGCAAGGAAGAGGAGGGCAGTTGTGATAGGGGACTCGATAGTAAGGGGGTCAGATAGGCGATTCTGTGGACGCAGTCCAGAGACCCGGATGGTAGTTTGCCTCCCTGGTGCCAGGGTCCGGGATATTTCTGATCGTGTCCAAGATATCCTGAAGTGGGAGGGTGAGGAGCCAGAGGTCGTGGTACATATAGGTACCAATGACATAGGTAGGAAAAGGGATGAGGTCCTGAAAGGAGAATATAGGGAGCTAGGAAGGGAGTTAAGAAAAAGGACCGCAAAGGTAGTAATCTCGGGATTACTGCCTGTGCCACGCGACAGTGAGAGTAGGAATGCGATGAGGTGGAGGATAAATGCGTGGCTGAGGGATTGGAGCAAGGGGCAGGGATTCAAGTTTTTGGATCATTGGGACCTCTTTTGGCGCAGGTGTGACCTGTACAAAAAGGACGGGTTACACTTGAATCCTAGGGGGACCAATATCCTGGCAGGGAGATTAGCGGGGGCTACTGAGGTGACTTTAAACTAGAATGGTTGGGGGGTGGGAATCAAATTAAAGAGGCTAGGCGTGAGGAGGTTAGTTCACAACAGAGGGATGGGAACCAGTGCAGAGAGACAGAGGGGCGTAAAGTGAGCGTAGAAGCAAAAAGTACAAAGGAGAAAAGTAAAAGTGGCAGGCCGACAAATCCAGGGCAAGCATTAAAAAGGGCCACTTTTCAACATAATTGTACAAGGGCTAAGAGAGTTGTAAAAGAGCGCCTGAAGGCTTTATGTGTCAATGCAAGGAGCATTCGTAATAAGGTGGATGAATTGAAAGTGCAGATTGTTATTAATGATTATGATATAGTTGGGATCACAGAGACATGGCTCCAGGGTGACCAGGGATGGGAGCTCAACGTTCAGGGATATTCAATATTCAGGAGGGATAGACATGAAGGAAGGGGAGGTGGGGTGGCGTTGCTGGTTAAAGAAGAGATTAACGCAATAGAAAGGAAGGACATAAGCCAGGAAGATGTGGAATCGATATGGGTAGAGCTGCGTAACACTAAGGGGCAGAAGACGCTGGTGGGAGTTGTGTACAGGCCACCTAACAGTAGTAGTGAGGTCGGAGATGGTATTAAACAGGAAATTAGAAATGTGTGCAATAAAGGAACAGCAGTTATAATGGGTGACTTCAATCTACATGTAGACTGGGTGAACCAAATTGGTAAAGGTGCTGAGGAAGAGGATTTCTTGGAATGTATGCGGGATGGTTTTTTTGAACCAACATGTCGAGGAACCAACTAGAGAGCAGGCTATTCTGGACTGGGTTTTGAGCAATGAGGAAGGGTTAATTAGCGATCTTGTCGTGAGAGGCCCCTTGGGTAAGAGTGACCATAATATGGTGGAATTCTTCATTAATATGGAGAGTGACATAGTTAATTCAGAAACAAAGGTTCTGAACTTAAAGAGGGGTAACTTTGAGGGTATGAGACGTGAATTAGCTAAGATAGACTGGCAAATGACACTTAAAGGATTGACGGTGGATATGCAATGGCAAGCATTTAAAGGTTGCATGGATGAACTACAACAATTGTTCATCCCAGTTTGGCAAAAGAATAAATCAAGGAAGGTAGTGCACCCGTGGCTGACAAGAGAAATTAGGGATAGTATCAATTCCAAAGAAGTAGCATACAAATTAGCCAGAGAAAGTGGCTCACCTGAGGACTGGGAGAAATTCAGAGTTCAGCAGAGGAGGACAAAGGGCTTAATTGGGAAGGGGAAAAAAGATTATGAGATAAAACTGGCAGAGAACATAAAAACGGACTGTAAAAGCTTTTATAGATATGTAAAAAGGAAAAGACTGGTAAAGACAAATGTAGGTCCCCTGCAGACAGAAACAGGTGAATTGATTATGGGGAGCAAGGACATGGCAGACCAATTGAATAATTACTTTGGTTCTGTCTTCACTAAGGAGGACATAAATAATCTTCCAGAAATAGTAAGGGACAGAGGGTCCAGTGAGATGGAGGAACTGAGTGAAATACATGTTAGTAGGGAAGTGGTGTTAGGTAAATTGAAGGGATTGAAGGCAGATAAATCCCCAGGGCCAGATGGTCTGCATCCTAGAGTGCTTAAGGAAGTAGCCCAAGAAATAGTGGATGCATTAGTGATAATTTTTCAAAACTCGTTAGATTCTGGACTAGTTCCTGAGGATTGGAGGGTGGCTAATGTAACCCCACTTTTTAAAAAAGGAGGGAGAGAGAAACCGGGGAATTATAGACCGGTTAGCCTAACATCGGTGGTGGGGAAACTGCTGGAGTCAGTTATCAAGGATGTGATAACAGCACATTTGGAAAGCGGTGAAATGATCGGACAAAGTCAGCATGGATTTGTGAAAGGAAAATCATGTCTGACGAATCTCATAGAATTTTTTGAGGATGTAACTAGTAGAGTGGATAGGGGAGAACCAGTGGATGTGGTATATTTGGATTTTCAAAAGGCTTTTGACAAGGTCCCACACAGGAGATGAGTGTGCAAACTTAAAGCACACGGTATTGGGGGTAAGGTATTGGTGTGGGTGGAGAATTGGTTAGCAGACAGGAAGCAAAGAGTGGGAATAAACGGGACCTTTTCAGAATGGCAGGCAGTGACTAGTGGGGTACCGCAAGGCTCAGTGCTGGGACCCCAGTTGTTTACAATATATATTAATGACTTGGATGAGGGAATTAAATGCAGCATCTCCAAGTTTGCGGATGACGCGAAGCTGGGTGGCAGTGTTAGCAGTGAGGAGGATGCTAAGAGGATGCAGGGTGACTTGGATAGGTTGGGTGAGTGGGCAAATTCATGGCAGATGCAATTTAATGTGGATAAATGTGAAGTTATCCACTTTGGTGGCAAAAATAGGAAAACAGATTATTATCTGAATGGTGGCCGATTAGGAAAAGGTGCAACGAGACCTGGGTGTCATTATACACCAGTCATTGAAAGTGGGCATGCAGGTACAGCAGGCGGTGAAAAAGGCGAATGGTATGCTGGCATTTATAGCGAGAGGATTCGAGTACAGGAGCAGGGAGGTACTACTGCAGTTGTACAAGGCCTTGGTGAGACCACACCTGGAGTATTGTGTGCAGTTTTGGTCCCCTAATCTGAGGAAAGACATCTTTGCCATAGAGGGAGTACAAAGAAGGTTCACCAGATTGATTCCTGGGATGGCAGGACTTTCATATGAAGAAAGACTGGATGAACTGGGCTTGTACTCGTTGGAATTTAGAAGATTGAGGGGGGATCTGATTGAAACGTATAAGATTCTAAAGGGATTGGACAGGCTAGATGCAGGAAGATTGTTCCCGATGTTGGGGAAGTCCAGAACGAGGGGTCACAGTTTGAGGATAGAGGGGAAGCCTTTTAGGACCGAGATTAGGAAAAACTTCTTCACACAGAGAGTGGTGAATCTGTGGAATTCTCTGCCACAGCAAACTGTTGAGGCCAGTTCATTGGCTATGTTTAAGAGGGAGTTAGATATGGCCCTTGTGGCTACAGGGGTCAGGGGGTATGGAGGAAAGGCTGGGGCGGGGTTCTGAGTTGGATGATCAGCCATGATCATAATAAATGGCGGTGCAGGCTCGAAGGGCCGAATGGCCTACTCCTGCACCTATTTTCTATGTTTCTATGTTTCTATTTTACGAGGTCGAGTTGCGATCTCGACACTCAACCCGGCACAGATGAAAAGCATACCCAGGGGCAGACCTGACTAGTTTCGAACCCGGGAACCTCCACTCCCGGGTCCGGCGCCGATGTTCTTGCACCACCAGTCGGCCCGTTTAATGTCATTTCCAATACACAAGTGTAAAGGAGAATGAAATTATTGTTACTCCTGATCCCATGCAGCATATAAAAAGCACACTAAGATAGAGAACATAATAATTTAAATATACAATAAATATAAATACATAAAAAGCTTATCAACATAAATTGATTATACATGCATAAAATGATATTAGGTACAGACCTGTCTGTACGTAGTGTGACTGACAGGAAATGATAAAGTCATAATGGTGGTTTCCTGTAGCAAGCAAATGTTTGCAGAAAATTTTTAGCATTTCTCACTTGCTCTGTGCCATATGGATGATCCAAAATACTAATTTTAAATTTCTCTAGTTTAATCAGGGAAGTCTTTGTGTACCGGATAAATGGTCTGCTGAGCTCCATATAAAAAAGTATGACGTACTCACAAGAGCTTTAATAACACACTGCAAAGGTCAATTCAATAGTCCATTCAGACATGAAAGCTACAAGGAAAGGTTATAATATCTGTGTTCATCCAGTAACAGAGTATGAAAGTGCTTCTATTTTCCACTCTATATAATAAAAAGAATAATATCAAGTTTTAGAATTACAAATATATTTAAGTAAATTTAAAGGAACACACACAAAAGACTAGAAGAACTCAGCAGGTCAACTCAGCTGACCTGCTGAGTTCCTCTGGAGTTCCAGCATCTGCAGAAAATCTGGTGTTGGTAAGAGCTTCATGTGCATTGCAAGGTATCCTGAGGTAGTTCTTGGATACTGCTGAACTTCTGATAAACTCTACATCTAATCATAGTTGCAGGATGCAGAACCTTCAGAGAAAGGTGTGAATTCAAGGTTTAGTAGGAAGGAACTCACAATGCGTTGTGCTTACATTTTTGTATCACTACATCCTCAGTCCATGTAATTTATTTCTATAACTGCACACAGATACATCACACTACTTACCCTCCAAAGAAAAGTGTACACTCTTTTCATGGATACGAGCAGACATTGCAAATTCAGGCTATTGAGTGATTTTATTACCATGATTCTTGAACAGAAGTTGACTTTTTGGTAAACACATCATCATGTCATTTGTGTTGATGTATTCTTCCACCTGGACATTTAGAGTCATAGAGTCTTGCATCACAGAAAAAAGAGGCTTGTTGGCCCAACTTGTCTGCTCCTGAAATGATTTGCAATACAAACCTAGTATCCTTACAAACTACAATTCTGGACAGCTTCACCAGGCCTGATTACTCACCCTGTCTGGTAACTCCTGAGTTTCTCAGTCAGGTACACTCTTCCTCAAAACACTCATTCTGCTTCTGTTGCAGCCTCTCCTTTCTTCTAAGTTAGGCTGCACAAAGCTTAATCAAGTGTAAAGAAGATGCATGAACAGCTCTGACAGTAGTAGAGTCTGGAGTCATATGGTATTTAAATAGGAGGTTAGCCAATAAATGATTCATCATGAAGCTAGGATAACCTGGAAATATTTGCTAAATCAAAACGTTTAAGAAAATGTGGACTACTTTTTAGAATTTGGAAGAATGATAGAAGATATCATCAAAATTCCAAAGTTATTATAGAACTTCACTGTCATGATGAGGCTTGACCCAAACAGAGCAGTGGAGACAATTTAATGCTGAGCAATAACTTAAATAATAAACTGCAAAATTACAAGCTATTAGGAGCCACAAAACAAGAGAGAGTGGATACTTAACACAACAAGGCAACAAGGCAATTGAAGTCTAGGAACAACTGATGTAGACTGGCTGACTCCTTTGAGTGAACAAGGATTGTGAATAAGAGCAGGGTTTAAATAGGCTGCAGGTGATGAGTTGGAAACAAGTGGCAGGAGACCCCTGTTTGCTGGGTGGAGACTGCATGTGCAGGCCTGACATTGACAGGCAATACACTGTTTGGTTGTTATTCCTGACTGAAGAGTCGAATACCTGAGGTCACTCTTCTTCGTTTCAAAGTGAGTTTATATATCCATTTTAGTAAGCAAAATGTTAAATACAGGAGCAATCTCCGTGCTGTTACCAGGAATATTCCCCTACAGGCTGCTGTGTGAAAATTTAATTTTCACAGCCAGTATCTGAGACATCATGTGGTAACAACTGGAGTAGTAACAGTTTCTATCCAACCAATTTCTGCTCTTTCTGACAAATCTTTGCCTAGTCATCCCGTTTAATCCACCACAACCAAATATAACACAAGGCACTGGCCATTGTAGTATACTTTGAATTGCATCAGTACTAGACTTTCAAAATATGTTCTGAATGAGTCTTAAGACTGACCTCGCTTCTTAATAAGGATAGTTAGTGGAACTGCTTGTCACAAGTATCTTTCCCCATAATGGAACAGCCTGCCACTGTGCCTATCTGCATTTCAACCACAAGCTTGAATTGTGGTTGTCTCACAGTTTACAACGTGCTTGTCATACAAAATAAACTCCTAATACTGTAGCTCTTTTCTGAAGCTCAGAACAATGATTTTTTAAAATCATGAATGTTTTTATCCCCGAAGGTGAACTATGTATACAGCTGGAGTTCTGGTAAATTCCTGTTACAATAACAGCTGCAGGACACAAAAAGCTTTGAACATGAGTAATTATCATAACAGAGACCTGATCCAAAAAATGAATTTAATAAAGCATGAAACTGACAACATTGGAACTTTATCATACTTTTATTGATAGCAACATGGGCAAACTTGACGTCCTTTTCAACATGGCATATTTACAAAACTTACCATGACACAAGCAGGCCATTCCATCCATCTGTTCTCACCTGTTCTCAGTAGAACAACTCTATCGGTGCCATTCTTCCCATCCTATTTCTCTGTAAACTTGCAAATTACTCCCTCTCAAACGAACATCAACTCTCCGGATTCTTTTGCCTTGTAACTACACTAATGTATAATTTACAGTGACCATTTACTCAACCAGTGCATCTCTAGGCAGTGAGGTAGTGGCGGGGGGAGGGAGGCATCTGAGCATCCAGGAAAAAAGGGTTATTGGAGATATACAAACTCTTCACAAGCAGCACCCAAGGACAGGATGCAATGTAGATCACTGGAGCAATGAGGATGCAGTAGTTACTGACTGCTGTACCTCTGTACTGCCCCATATACAACTGTATACAAATACATCAGACGTGCCCATGCTGTGACTCCTATCAACTGGCATTCTATATTGTTTTTGGTTAACACTAACTTGAGATCATATTTGCCTAATTGGAAGCAAAGTTCCAAATACTGCGAACTACTCCAAACAGAAGAAGGGACAGAAGGCTTCTCCATTAGATATATTTAAAGGGAGCATCAACTACTCATAAGTTGGTTACTAACTGATTCCTGTTCACAATTGCCACAGACTTCCATTTTTTGTATCAAAAAATCTCTCTTAAGTTGCTTTCTGCAACTTAAGAAAAATTTCTGACACAAAAAAAATTG
Source organism: Mobula hypostoma (assembly GCF_963921235.1). Taxonomy (NCBI): domain Eukaryota; kingdom Metazoa; phylum Chordata; class Chondrichthyes; order Myliobatiformes; family Myliobatidae; genus Mobula; species Mobula hypostoma. Next base: position 46,940,635 of record NC_086111.1, read on the forward strand.
CATTGTGTAATTGGTGTTGCAAGTATCAAAATACTCTGTCCTGCTATTAAGGACTCTGCACAAAAGAGTTTGTATGTTCTCCCCTTGACCATATGATTTTCCTCCGGTTTCCTCCCACAGTCCAAAGGCATACCGATTGGTAGGTCGATTGGTCACTGTAAATTGTCCCGTGGTTAGGCTGGGATTAAATTGGGGGATTGCTGGACAGCGTGACTCTAAGGGTCAAAAGGGCCTAATCCACACTGAATCTCAATAAATAAATAAAAATCTTATTATTAGTTGGCATTCATCTTGGACTGAAGCATTACTGTGATGGTTAGCAAAAGGCATACAGAAAGCGGTGAGTTGATAGAAGAGTAAGCAGGATCAAGGATTTGCTCTCAATAGGAAGCCTTCGATGTCCAGATGTTCATGAAGTAATTTTCCAAAGCGAATCTCAACGAGAAATAATGTGTGGTATGTACACTTTATTATGGATACCCTACCACAGTTTGCAGTGATATTGACGAACCTGGAGCAGGGTAATGACTACATTGCCAGCGACTGTCAAGGGCACTCTGCCGAAGTGGCTGAACATCAGTATTTGATTAAGCTGCAGCAATTAGTTTTCACAACATCCACTCGTGCGTAAAGGAAATTAATAGTGTACTTCATCGGAATCACTGACATTATCATGACATTTCTTGTTTTGCAGCAGTAATACAGTGTAAAACATAAAATATTCTGTAATTAAATAAGCAGTGCAAGAAGAGAGCAGAAAATAATGGGTGGTGTTAATGGGTTCATCGCCCATTCAGAAATCTGATGGAGGGGAAGAAGCTGTTTCTGGAATATTGAGTGTATGTTGTCTGGTTGCTGTACTTCCTCTCTGATGGTAGCAATGAGAAGAGGGCATGTCCTAGATGGTGGAGGTTCTTGTTTGAGGCATCTTTCTGAGGCATCGCCTTTTGAAGATAAGACCATAAGTTACAGGAGCAGAATTAAGCCATTTGGCCCACCGAGTCTGCTCTGCAATTCCATCATGACTGATCCAATGTTCCTCTCAGCCCCAGCTTTCTCCCCCGTATCCCTTCATGCTCTGACCAATCAAGAATCTATCACCCTCTGCCTTAAATATGCATAAAGATGTCCTCGACATTGGGGAGGCTAATGCCCATGATGAAACTGGCTGATTCTACAACCCTCTTTAACCTTTTTTCTGATCTTGTGCTGTGGCCCCTCTATACCAGATGCTGATACAACAAGTTAGACTGCCCTCCATGGCACCTCTGAGCTAGAGGTTCCGGTGATATATCAGATCTCCACAAATTCCTAAGGAAATATAGCCGCTATTGCGCTCTCTTCATAATTGCATTAATATTTTGGGCCCAGAATAGACCTCCTGAGATGTTGACACTCAGCAACATGAAACTGCTCACCTTTTCCACTGCTAACCTATCGACGTGGATTAGAAACCATAGAAAAACTACAGCACAGAAACAGGCCTTTTGGCCCTTCTTGGCTATGCCGAACTATTTTCTGCCTAGTCCCACTGACCTGCACACGGACCATATCCCTCCAGACACCTCCCATCCATGTACCTGTCCAATTTATTCTTAAATATTAAAAAAGAACCCGCATTTACCACCTCATCTGGCAGCTCATTCCATACTCCCACCACTCTCTGTGTGAAGAAGCCCCCCCTAATGTTCCCTTTAAACTTTTCCCCCGTCACCCTTAACCCATGTCCTCTGGTTTTTTTCCCCCCTTGCCTCAGTGGAAAAAGCCTGCTTGCATTCACTCTATCTATACCCATCATAATTTTATATACCTCTATTAAATCTCCCCTCATTCTTCTACGCTCCAGGGAATAAAGTCCTAACCTATTCAACCTTACTCTATAACTGAGTTTCTCAAGTCCCGGCAACATCCTTGTAAACCTTCTCTGCACTCTTTCAACCTTATTAATATCCTTCCTGTAATTTGGTGACCAAAACAGAACACAATACTCCAGATTCGGCCTCCCCAATGCCTTATACAATCTCATCATAACATTCCAGCTCTTATACTCAATACTTTGATTAATAAAGGCCAATGTACCAAATTCTCTTTACGACCCCATCTACCTGTGATGCCACTTTTAGGGAATTTTGTATCTGTATTCCCAGATCCCTCTGTTCTATTGCACTCCTCAGTGCCTTACCATTTACCCTGCATGTTCTACCTTGGTTTGTCCTTCCAAAGTGAAATACCTCACACTTGTCTGTATTAAACTCCATCTGCCATTTTTCAGCCCATTTTTCCAGCTGGTCCAATTCCCTCTGCAGGCTCTGAAAACCTTCCTCACTGTCCACTACACCAGAATTGTTGTGTGTTCCCTCAACTTCCCTTCCTGAAGTTCACAATCAATTCCTTGGTCTTACTGACATTAAGTGCAAGATTGTTGTTATGACATTACCCGACCAACCGATCTGTTTCACTCTCATACATCTACTTGTTACCCAACTAAGATTCTGCTAAATGTGCTGAAACATATCTGATGTACATATTGCTGTTGTAGAGAGCCAACGGGATTGCATCAACTGTCGACCTATTGTGGTCCAAGACATCCCAAGATGTTTTTTATTCACTCTTAGTATAAGATCCAAGTAGAGTTTGCATGCTCCTTCACAAGGCCGCAGACTTCCCCATGGAGTATTGACTGTAGACGTGGCTTGTCAACTGTGAAAGGATTCCATTTCCACAATGATCATTTGGTGTGTGGCCATACACAGCGAACCAAGCTGTTTGCACAATGTTTGCTCTCTTTCTTGTCTGTTATCATGGCACATTTGTTCTGTGGTTTTCCAATGCACCAAGGATTTCAATTATCCCTTGCCTGAGGGCTACTATACTAATTGCCATAATCACCAAGAAGAAAACCTTAGAGTATTAGATATGTTCAGGCAGACAAAATGAACACAGTGTAAGGCTTAAAGTAATGAATCATGCTAAATGGCAGCAGTGACATAACTGAGTGTTATGCTATATTTTTACCAGATCTAACAACACTACTACTGACATATCACTCACTGAAGAAAGACAATTAAAAAAAAGGAATTTAAAAACAGCTTATGTAAGAAATCTTGGAAATGAATCTTTGTTGGTTTATTGTGATACAATATGTGTATTGAAATTGGTTCAAAGTTCAAAGTAAAATTTATTATCAGAATACATACATGTCACCACATACAAGATTCTTTTTCTACAGGTGTGCTATGCAAATCTAGAGAACGGTAACTGTCAACTATAAACAAATACCAATGGACAACAAACTGCGCAAATACAGATATAAATAAATAGCAATAAATAACAAGCATGAAATAACAAGATAAAGAGTCCTTAAAGTGAGATCATCGGTTGTAGGAACACCAAAAGTTGAATGAGTGTAGTTATCCCCTTTTGTTCAAGAACCTGATGGTTGAGGGTTAGTAACTGTTCTTGAACCTGGTGGTGCAAGTCCTGAGGTTCTTGTACCTTCTACCTGATGCATGATACTTCAAATTATGGAGTTGGAGCAGCAAGATATCATGTAATGAATATTATCCTAGAAAAACGATTGCATATTCATCACCAAGATTTATTAAGAGTGAGAGAAATTATGATTATATTAAGGAGGAAAAACCAGGAATTATCTTTGGAGTGAAAAAGTTTCCTCAGTTTTTATCTAAGTTGCCCATACTAACAATGGCTAAATTGCAAATCAAATCTGATCTATTTTGTATAGAATATAAAAGCTTAAGATACAAATTGATAGCAAATACATTGTCACATGAGCTTTACATTAATATATAGTAGCAGGTACTTTTCTGGTCAAAACAGTGGAGATGCTTGAGAAGACAGCACTAAAAAGTTCTTAGATGAAAATACTGTAATAAAAACTTGAACAGGAAAAACTAAATCAGCCATTTGTCCAGGTCATAACATTGTTGCCAATCAGGAATGTGGCTTGATGATGGAACAAGGTCGTGTTACCAAGTTATCACACCAAACGTACTGAGAAGAGATACCCTTGAAGAGCTATACACTGGACGCTCTAACATTGTGTACAGGAAGGCAATTGCCAGATGTTTGGCTTATAAGGAGATTATTTAAAGAACTAGAAATGCTAGTGGATAACCATACAATCTGTCAAGTCTGCAGATTCAGGTCACTGAAGATCTCTTTACAGAGCTGGAAATGACCAATCAAACTTAACTGAGGAGTAAATTTGATCATTGTGAAAAGTTGATTGACAACTCATATATAATACTCAAAGTGGGAGACTTGTAATCTAACAGAAAATACTGTCCATGAATTGAGATTAATTTTCTCATTTCAGGGGTTACTAGAAAAATTGGCAATAGTCCCATCTTCATTCAGTGAGAGAAGATAGTGCAGATGCTGGAATCTGAAGCAATTAAAACAAAGTTGATCAGCATCTGTAGAGAGAGATCCTACATCAGGACTGAGAATGGGGAGAAAAGGTGGACAATATAAAAAGGAAGGGGTTAGAAGGCAGCCAGTAGATGATTGTTGGACTGAGGAGGGATGAAGGAAGATGATCAGATGGAATCAGGTAAGGGGATGGAGAGAAGTGGAATTGAGAGGCTAATATCTTACACCTACCTGTCTCTGTGAAAATAGGAAACAGAATTAGAGATAATATATATGTATTTATTTAATTCTTCATGGGGATAGAAAAGAAGTGCTTTGAAAAATTATGAATTCATGAGTGTATTCCAATCCATTTTGTGGAGAGTGAAAGAAATGGCATAAAATTCCTCTGAATTGAGTTAAGACATGATGCCTTCTTCATTTCAAAGAGTGGATATAATATCAGCACAATTTATTTTCAGATCAACAAACTCAGAATATCTGTGAATGAATTAAATGTGTAAATCATATGACTACATGAATTGCTTTCTCTTTACAAAAAAGGAGCAAGTAGTGTAGTATAGATAAGTATATGCATATTGCACAAATGTAGGTCGAGAAAGTGAAATAATCAAGGTACATCTGCATCAACAGCACTTTTTTTTGATAATTTAATAAATTCTAATACAGTTATGATAAGAACCCATACATATATTTCAAAAGTCCAGTCAAAATCCTCTGCACCCTAACTCTCAAGAATGCTCAATCTAACCTCATCCTTTTCCCTGAGGCTAGCCACAGACCGCTTGCATCTCACCATATATAGGTTCCACCTTTAATTTCTAAATTTTGCATACTGTCATTTTGTAAGCTGCTGGATGGCAGTGCTGAATAAAATTGCTGCGTATCTTCATGTTAATCCTCTTCCTGCTGTTCTAAGCCATGAGGTAAGTTAATCTTCAAGTCAAAATGGCTGGGGTTTTTTATCAAGATATCAGTGTTATTCATTAACCGGTGTTATGGCACAGCATGCACTACTGCTCTTCATAGAAGAATTTCCATCCCAACCACTGTTTGTATTACTGGATTTGTTCATATAAACAATACCATGGAAAGTCCTATCATGGTTTATTCGTAAGGAATCAGCAGAGTTTTAACTTGTGTAATTAAGTAGTGATTTACATCACTGCCTTTGAATAATTGATCTGGATTTATAAATTGCACCACATGCTTTAATCTGAGAAGCTGATTGAATCTCTGTAAAGTTGAATTTTGGTCTTTGAAAGAAGTAGGCTTGCTCTCCAAAGTACAAAGGAATGAATGGATGGATATTTTTGGGTAGATGCCTTTGATTTCCTGCCGACAGATGAGACTTCCTATGGGGAGAGGCATGTTCAGAAAGTAGGCCTTTACTATTCATGTTCCAAAAAAGACAGAAGTATTAATGCTGATTGGAACATTTTCCTTGCCTTTTCAGACCTTCCACAGCAGGTATCCACATCAGAAGGTAACAATAATAGATGCAAACTCTGGAATAAAAGTGAGGATGATCAAGAAGTACAATTTGTATTTTTCAGTAGCAATGTATAATGTGCTCTCAGTCTAGTCTCCTTCATAACCTGATTGATGCCGTATTCAAAAGGGTGAAGAATCTGCTGGGGTCTAGACTTAGTCTGAGAAGGAGACAATAAATTGTCTAAAAACATTAAGTTTTAATCAACACAGAATCTGTTCAATGAATAATATATTTCTCATAAGATGGTGATACCCCATTAAAAACAATATTTAGTTCATTGACGTGAGGTTCATCGTGAAATATTAAAAAGTGTCTTGGTAGTGCAACAGAGTAATACTACCAAGAGGATTTACTGCAAGTTAATTATCTATTGGAGCTTTTGATATCAACTATAATTCTGAAAGTTTCAGAATAAGCATGCACTACGCAAAACAATTCATTTCAAAGTTAAGTAATCTGAATTATCCAGTTACTGGCTTGATTACAATTGGCATTGATTGAAAATAGATCACAAATGTTAATTTATTCAATGAAACATATTACCACTGAAGAGGCATGAAAAGCACCTAACGGCTGTCACTGTGTAAAAATTCCTCATAGAAAGTGTTGGAAACTGGATATGTAATTAGCAATTATAATCATGTGACTTGATTTTAATAAAGAAATCAATTGTAAAGAAAATTGAGGATTTGTTGTAGGTCCCACAATGTCCACAATTTTATTTGGGATACAAAGTTGAGAGTGCAGAGCAGAAGTAGGCCACTAGGCCTGTCAAAGATGATTCATAATTCAGTAAAATTGCAGTTATATAATTGTAACCTCAACCCTGCAATCCTGTTAATGCCTTGCTTAGCAAGAACCAAGCTACCTTTGCCTGAAAAAAAAATTCAAATATTCCATCATCTTTTGAGGAAGAGAATTCCAAAGACTCACAATTTTCTGAGAGAAAAAAAGAACCTCATTACTACTGGACTCTTCATTTTCATTAGTGACTTCCTAATTAGAGATTATCCAAAAAGAGTAATCATAAATTTCTTTCAAGATCCCACATGTAATATATTTTTCTATGGTCTGACAGATACAGTTAAACTTTTCCTCTGATGCCAACCCATCCATTCCTTGTTATCCCCGATGTGTTACACACAAAGAAGCTCATATATAGGTCATATGATAATACAATTGCTGTGATTTTAGCCCACAGCCTGTACCAGTCACATATGCAGAAGAAAGCCTTCAGAATCAGAATCAGGCTCATAATCACTAACACTTATTGTTGGTTTATTATCACTGCAGGCTTTTTCCACTGAGGTTGGGTGAGACTGGAGCTAGAGGTCATGGGTTAAGAGTGAAAGGTGAAATATTTAAGGGGAACATGAGGGGGAAGTTCTTCACTCAGGAAGTAGTGCTGTCAGCAGAAGTGGTTGATGCAGGTTTAATTTCAACATTTAAGAGAAATTCGAACAGGGAGGGGTATGAAGGCCAATGGTCCAGGTTCAGGTCAATGGGACTAGGCAAATTAACAGCATGGACTAGATGGGTTGAACAGCCTGTTTCTGTGCTGTAGTGTTCTATAACTCTATTACATATATTATGAAAATTGTAGTTTTGTGGTGGCCATAGGGTGCAAGCCATAAAAAATACAACGTTACAATAATGAAGAAAAAGACAGTGTGAAAGAGCTTCACTGAACTCGCATGGTCTCCATTGTTAATTAGCAGGTACCTGCTTGAACAGATCTCAGGCTGTAGTGGCTGGCACTGGGAACCCACGGTGGCAATATTTGCCAGGCCAACTGTTCTTCTGCCCACTAATCTTCATCCCAAACCTTAACCACAAATCCCCATTGACAGCCAGGCCTGGAAAGCATCCCATTGACTTTCAGGGCAGCACTCACAACACCCGTGATTAAAAGCATAAAATTTGTCACTGACTGGAATTAATTATTCCCCACAAATCAATGACTAACTATATTTCACCCCTGCCCCCACCACCACCACACCCCCACACCTCACAATGGCTTCTGCCTGGATCTGCAGCTTGCCTGTTTTCAGAACAGCCATGTATTCAACATGGAACCATCAAACCAGCCATTTTTGGCCCATTGTATTTAACCATCTATGATGGCTGGCCAGTATAGTAAGGAAGTCTTATGATTCTCTGAATCTCATGACGCTGTGGCACAGTGGAGAGGCAGAATGTGCTGCTGTGGGTCCAGCAAACCGGGCTTGATTCTGACCCCAGAGCTGAACTTGTGGAGTGTGCACAATATCCCTGTAACTGCGGCTGGCTTCACTGAGAGCTCCTCTTTCCCCTCATGTCGCACAGAAGTACTGAAGGCTACTTTCAACGGCCACCGTAAGTTACTGCCAGTCTACAATGGACGGATGGGAAATTAATGGGCAAGAGAAAAGACATCGGTAACAGGGAAGTAAGTGGTGGAATGGAATTGATGGGGCCAAAATGGCACTGAGCTATGGTCTCCGCTGAGGTAGTGGCTGAGATTTAGCTCTTTTTCAAGTTCATGGGGACAGTTTGGGGACAAAGAAGGGAGCTAGGAGTCATGTGTGAGCATGAGGCCAAGTGGTTAAGACCTGAAGGTTGTGAGTTCGAGCTCCAGCCGAGGGAACGTGTTGTGTCCTTGAGCAAGGCACTTAATCACACATTGCTCTGCGATGACACTGGTGCTAAACTGTATAGATCCTAATGCCCTTCCCTTGGATAACATTGGTGTCGTGGAGAGGGGAGACTTGCAGCATGGGCAACTGCTGGTCTTCCATACAACCCCCCAGGCCTGCGCCCTGGAGAGTGAAGACTTTCCAGGCGCAGATCCATGGTCTCGCAAGACTAACAGATGCCTTTATTTAGGAGCCATGTTAGGGTTTAGGGAGAGGGATGTGGAAAGTTCAGACCAGAGTTAAGGCCTCCGCTCCATGCTCCATATTCAAAGGCCAGCGATGTGGACAGGCAAAGGAGGATGTCCAGAGTCTAGGCCTCCACTCTACAGTCTGTGCTCAAAGGTCAGGAATCTGGACATGGGGCAAAGGACATCCAGCATCTAGGACTCCACTCAGTCCTCATTTAAAGGCCAACAATGTGGACATGTGACAAAGTATACTCATGGATATCAGGCTGGCAAGGTCCGTGAATGAGCACCAGTATGGACGACGGCTGGTGGCCCACTGGATCAGCAGGTACCCCACATTGGTGGTTCCTGGGATCAGATGTTCAAATGAGCAGGAGGCAGGAGCACTGCTAATCCCCAAGGTATGTGATTCAGTGAGGCCTGAAGTTCAGGGTTCCCTCATCAGCCTGTCCTGGACTTGATTCTGAAAATCAAAGCCTGAAGGTTGATCAAAAGTCCAGAAGTCAAAGCCTGGTGGCTGAAGCCCCGTGTTTACAAGTCTGAGCATGCACTGGGAAAGTCAGACTCTTGTTGATTGCAAGTATTCCAGTCCACCGGAGAATGAAGGCCCGGAGGCCTGTACTCAGATTGGACCACTGTCTATGTGTCTGTGTGCATGAGGGAGGAAAGGGGCTGGTTTTGCTGTTGTTGTTTTGTTTTTTTGTTGTGTTCTGTGTTGTTCTCCCAAGCAATGTGGACTTGCTATGTTGGCGCTGGAATTTGTGACGGCACTTCATGGTTGGTAACGGAACGGTACGTTTCAATGTACATATAATAAAGAAATAAATGCATTCGAATCTGTAGTTGAAAATTAGCAAAGGTCCTATCGGTCAAATAGTCTCTTTTGTTGTCATAAGGAAAAATGAGAATAATAATTCTGCAGCAAACTAAAGCCTGACCTATTCTGCTTAAGTTGAAATGGAACAAGTGCATTAGCCATGTCCTGCAGCACTTTAATCACAGAAAGCCACACTGACCACAGGAATCGATATATTTCTTCCCACACAAGGTTGCTAGTGCAGGCTGCCTTATTTATGAACGTTTCATTTCAAGACTTTCTGCCTCAATTCATCCTGCCTCATGACTCCTGCCATAGTTCATCCAGTACATCCATCCAAATGATGCCCTGTCTTCCAATGCTGGTTGGGAACCAGACGGACTCCTCATTGAATAATCCTTCATTTGCAGTTAGACATACTTCTTTTTCTTTCTGCAACTCCATTAATTTTATAACAAATAAGCCAAACTTTTCAAAGAAAAATGGGATCTATTTTTAATAGGTAATAGTTTTTATTACATCGCTGTGCTAATGTTTAATCATTAATTCCAGAAAACTCCGGGGGGTGCTGTGGTGGTTAGTCCTCAAAGAATGACAACTTCACCCACACAAAGTATTTTTTGAAGCTTTGGACCAAGCAACAAAGTCACCCTGATGGCTGGCTTGCCCAAAGCAACTCATAACTTCTCCTGAAACTTTCTCCTTCACTAGCTAGGGAATATAAGGCCCACAATTCATCAATGTCCCAACTCAGCCTAGGGTCATGCTGTGGGTAATAAAATCTCCTTAAATTCAAAGTGAAAATGTCAGTATCACTGTTCATAAGCAGTGAAACAGGTGGAGAAAGAAATAATACCTTGCGTCTTGGAATTTTCACTTAAAGTTATCACATGTTAAATAACTGAACATAACTGAAGCAGAGTTGTAAAGTGTACAAGTCTTTCTTTTTCTTTTCCTCTATTAATGATGACCAGGAAGATCTAACACTTCTCTTTGAAATGTTCCACAGAACCTGATAGGGTAAAGACCTCAGTTCGACATTTCATTTTAAAGTCGATGCTTGTACTGCCAGACTACATACCTGGATTATGTGTGAAATCCCTAAAGAAGGTTCAGAATCAATAACTCGGACATAACAGTGTTACAGCTGAGCCACCAATGAATCTCCTGTTGTTTGTGATGGTGCTATCATAAAACATTAGGATTTTACTGTTGCAATATTTAATATTTTTGGGCATATGTTTCAAGCCATTTCCAAGGTATAAAATTTGTATATATGAGAAAGCTATTTTATTAATTGCCAGTAAGTGCTCATTATGCTTTAATCTATTTTATATTGGTACCGACTTCAGACACCTGTTGCTAAAGATCACTATAGCAGTTCATTACGTCCGCTAGAAGAAGTATGGCAGTTGCTTCAAGACAGCATACTGTTTGACTTTCCTTCTCCATTAAGAAAAAACTGTGATGCAGCTACCTTTCAACATCCATGAAATTAACAAATGTCGCCAAGTGACAAACTTGTAGGTTGAGTGTTGGCCCAGAATATGGCTATCCCTAATGAGCTGTCTCCTTATGATGCTGTACATCTTGTAGTGTGGAAACTGCAATGGGGTTGTTACTTACAGGATCCTAGCCCAATGACAACAAAAAAAACAGTAATGAACTTCCGAGTCAGGTTGACATATAACTTGGAGAAGATATTAAAGGTGTGAAAATTCTCATATAATTGTCAATGAACTAGATGAAGATGGTTAGAAGTGGGACAGCAAATAAGATTATCGACCTTAAGCAATATCAACCAACATTCTTTACCTTTGATATCATTCTGGCCAATGGAAATGTTTCCCCTTAATTCCGCTATGTTTTACCATAGCTTCTTGGTCCTACAATTGATGGAAAGCTGTATTATCTGTCATTCTCATCTCCTTCTTGGGCTTTTGTGACAATGCAGTTATTTCATGTTCACCAATGTAGATATAAGATTGAGATTGCTGATATAATTACAATGAGTTAAATTCTGGAAATGTCATGGTCAGAATCAAACACATATAATTTTAGATTACTGATCTTATAATTACCCGTGATACAACTACTCACTTAATATTGCAGGAGAGCTGTGCTCTAAATTAGTTATGATAGCCTCCCATGTTTGCATGAATAATCCTGGGGTGGAAAATTTCTAAAAGGAGAAAATCTGCAGATGCTGGAAATCCGAGCAACACACACAAAATGCTGGAGGAACTCAGCAGGCCAGGCAGTGTCTATGGAAAAGAGCACAGTCGATGTTTCAGGCCAAAACCTCGACTGTACTCTTTTCTTAGATGCTGCCTGGCCTGTTGAGTTCCTCCAGCATTTTGTGTGTGGAAAATTTCTACTGGGGTAGTGAGCAGGATGTTGTGCATATTTTGTAGATTACCCACAGGACCGTTTGATTTTGCTGTGAACTGCAGCATCACCATTATCATTATATACCTATTGTGTCGAGCATTTGGTCCATGACGATAGATGAGAAAAGCTCGATTAATTTAACTGTCATTTTCAATGCGATGAATCCTAAAACAGACCAGGTGTGAAGACCTAGGGAGAAAACTGCTCAGTCTGATACAGACAGGGACAGTGATTATCACACACCCCAGTTACAGTCAGGGTGACCCACAAACGCACAAGCGAACAACTGTGTAACCCAAGCTAAAATGTAACAATAAATGAAATTAAATACCGCACCATAATTCCACAAATGCATTTTAAAACAAAAACAGTAAGTAGCGCTGGCTGTGAATGCTGGGGCAAGCTGTCAACCCATGACCACCACCCCCCTCCCCCCACCGGAGTGCCACACTGCCCCCACCTGAGGGGTCAGCCATCCCCGGCATCCCCAGAGCCAACCACCAAGTCCAAGGGCTATCCTGGCCTTTTCCAGTGGCTTCCCAGCTTGGGGGATAATCCCCTCTTAGAGAGGGTCCATAGACCCATAGTCAGCACCCCGCTGTATAGTCCTGACCCTGGCAGCGGACATCGTAAGCCTGGTTTTGGTGGCCACTGCCTGCACTTTGGTTCTGCCAAGCTGCATTGTGAACAACCCCAGGCGCCCTGGGAGGTGCTGCAGGTACTCCCACCCGGCCTCCCCAGGAATCTCTGGCTCAGGAAGAGAGCCAAACACCAGGTACACTTGCATACGCAGCTCCCACAGAACATGAGCGCGGCCGGCGTACACCTGGTGCTCTCCTGAACGGCTGTCTGGTATGCCCACAATGCCAGGGGTAGGTGCCGATCCCAATCGTGCTGGTGCTGACTGATGAGGATGGCCAGGGTGTGGCTGAAGCGCTCTAACAACCCATCACTTTGCGGCTGAATGGGGGTGATCTGCATTTTGGTGATTCCCAGCCACCTGCAGACCTCACCTCCCACCTGCGCCTCAAAGTTGCGCCCCTGGTTGCTGCGGAGTTCTTCAGGAGTGGCGAAGTGGCAGAAGAGCTCCTCCATGAGCTTCTCGGTGGTGGTGGTGCTCTGGACTGTGACCGCCGATGCCTCTGGCCACCTCGTGAAGTAATCCATGGCCACAAGAATGCAGCGGTTTCCGGTGTTAGTACATGGGTAGGTGCACAGGATGCCCACCCAATGCACTCCATTGGGACCCCCATCAGGTACGGTTGCACTCTCGTCCTAGACCGGCGACCCTACATCATTGCAGCGCTGCATGGACAGCTCTAAATCCTGCCTGCACCCAGGCTAGTAGAAGCATTCGCAAAGTTTTCCCAATGTCTTTGCGACCCCAAGGTAACTAGTCCCCAACAGGCCATGCGCCAATCACAGCACCACGGTGCAGAGCCCCCGGGGGTGCAGGAAATGTCTGTTGCCACCGGGAAACTGCCACAGCCGGAACATCAGCCAGTCGCTTGCCCCCAGTGTGTCCCACTGAGAGTATTGGGCTTTGGTCTCTGGATCAAGGGCGAAGACCTCACCCTACCTCGGCCACCGTACCCTCACCCGGGCCAGCACAGGGTCACTCTCCTGGTCGCTGGGCATCTGCTGGTGGTCATTGGTGGGGAGGTCACCGCCAGCTGTCACCTGAAGCATTGCCATCGCCGCTTGCCCCCGGCTCCACTTCTCGAGGCAGCGGCAGTAGTGACAGTCGATGGCCTCACAGGGATGGCACAAGAGGGCGACAGCATTGCCATGGTGCCCTCCGACATGGTGCTGTACCTTGAAACCGTAGCCCTGAAGAGCTTCCAGCCACCCCTCGGGACTGAGGATGCTCAACAGCCAGGTCAGCGACACATGGTCCGCACCAAACAGGAACCATTGGTCGAAGACACAGGGATGGAAGTGGCGGAGGGCCTGGACCACGGCCAAGAGCTCCTGGTGGGTGACACAATAGTCCTGTTCAGTGCAGCCAAAGTACGCCACAACGCGTTATCCTTGGTCCCCCTCCTGTGACAGCACACTGTGCCGAGCACCCCTTTACAGGTGTCTGTGTCAACAACAAAGAGGTATGCTGGTTCGGGGTACGCCAGCACGGGGGCCTGGGTGAGCACAGCTTGGAGCTGGTCGAAGGCGGCAGCGCAGGTGTCAGTCCAGACGAAGGGCCTCCCTTTCTCGGTGAGCTGGGGCAGGGAACTGGCAATTGTGGCGAAGTCCTTAATAAACCGGCAGTAGTATAATTGCAGTACCAGGTAGCTGTGAAGCTCGGAGACATCGTGGTGCGTAGGCCATTCCCTTACCTTCTCAGGGTCCGTCACCACTCCTTCCGCACTCACTATGTGCTCCAGGCACTCCATCTGGCAGTGCAGCAGGCAGCATTTTGCTGGTTTGAGGCACAGATTTGCCATGCGGATGGCAGTGAAGACTTCCTTCAAGTTCCACAGGGCATCATAAAGCACAGCGCCATGCACCAGGAGATCGTCCAAATAGATGTCATAGCGACTCCGTAGAATATGAGTCAGCACCCTCTCCACCAGTCTCTCGAATATGGCCAGGATGTTACACAGACCAAACAGCATTATCTGTAAGTGCCACAGGCCCGACCAATGCTGAAGGCAGTCTTGGACCAGGCCCTCCGGGGCCAGTTTGACTTGCCAGTAGCCAGGTCAGAAGATCGAGAGAGCTGAACCAGATCGAACCCACAATACAGTCCAGGGCGTCATCAATTCGGGGCAGTGGGTAGGAGTCCTTCTGGGCCATGACATTGAAGTGGCAGTATTCTACGCAGAACTGCCATGACCTGGCTTTCTTACTGACCAACACCACTGGGGCTGTCCACGGACATGTCTAGTTACTGCTATACCTTTCTTCAAAGCCCTCAATATTACTTACTGCCCAATACGCCAGTGCATCATGCAGTAAGTAAGTAAGTTGAACAATTTAAGAGATTCCAGAACTCCAGAAAAGTAGTCTGGACATTCTGTGATGAGGAATGACATTAAGTCTGACGATCAAGATGTAGAATGAGTTAGGGGCAAGATAAAAAATCATAAGGATAGGAAGTCATTCGTGGTACTACTGTGTTTTCCTGCAACAGTAGTTCTACTGTAGAAAAGATAAGGCAAGAAATATTAAGGGCTTCTAAGAAAGGTATAGCAGTAATTAGATGTGTCTTTAATTACAAATACATTAGACAAATCAATCTGGCAAGCATGGAAGGATGAGTTCATAGTATATAATGGAATGGTTTCTTAGAGCAATATGTTGAGGAACCAGTTATGGAGCAGACTATTTTAGATCTATTATTATGTAATGAGATAGGATTAATTAATGATCTCATAGTAAACAATTCCCTAGGAAAGTGATGATAGAATTTCAAATCCAGTTTAAGAGTGAGAAACTTGGGTCGGAAGCTTATGTCCTAAATTCAAATAAAGGCAATTACAATGAAATGAGGACAGCACTGACTAAAGTGGACTGGGAATATAGACCAAAGGTAAAGACAGTACATCAGTAGTGGCAGACATTTAAGGAAATGCTTCATAAGTCTCAGCACAGCTTTATTCCCGTAAAGATGAACCACTCCATGTGAACGATATATCAGCCAAGGCTAACGAGGAAGTTAAGGGTAGTATATAATTGAAAGCACAAAATACATTGTCATAGGATTGGACAATTATTAGAAATCAGCCAAGGATGTATTGTAAAATAAATTGTAAAGAGAGAGAAAGCAAAGAATTAAAAATAAATTAGAAAATAATATATAAACAAGGTGTCTAGAGGCATATAAAAAGAAAAAGAGTAGTTGAAGTAAACATAGGGCCCTTAAAAGAAGAGACTGAAGAAATAATAATGGGAAAAAGAAAAGTGACAGATTATTTATTTTGTATTACTTTTTGAGGTAACAGACACTGTAAACGTCCTAACAATTATAGGTAATTAAGGGTCTACAGGGAGGGAAGGGCTCTAAACAAGCCCTGTGACCAGAGGAAAAATGCTAGGCAACTTAATGAGACTAAAAACCAACATGTCCTTTGAAATGATGGTCTGCATTCTGAGGAAGCAGCTGCAGAGAAAGTGGATATGTTGTTTATACTCTTCCAAACTCTACAGAATTCTGGAGAGGTCTCAGAGGACTGGAAAATCTCAAATATGATGCTAATATTCAAGAAAGAAGGAAGATAAAAAGTAGGCAGATATAGAACACATTGGCTAGAATCTATAATAGGAATATAATGGAATCCAATTTTAATTACTGACAATGAGGAGCATTTGATGGCTCTGGGCCTGTACTCACTGGAGCTTAGAACAGGTCCAGAGCCATCAAACACATGAGAGGATCTCATGAAACCTACAGACAGAGGGGACATGGAGAGGATGTCTCCTGTAGTGGGTGGGTCTAGGACCAAACAGCACAACCTCAAAATAGAATGATATCCCTTTTGAACAGACATGAGGAATTTCTTTAGCCAAAGGATGGTGAATCTGTGGAATTTATTGCCACAGATGGTTGTGGAGGCCAAATCATTGGGTATACTTAAAGTGGAGATTGATAAATTATTGATTCATAAGTGTGTCAAAGATTACAGGGAGAAAGTGAGAGATTGGGCTTGAAAGGGGAAATAAATCAGCTATAATCAAATGGCGAAGAAGACTTTATGGCCCAAAAGGCCTAATTCTCCTTTACGTCTTATGGTCTCTTCATGAAAGAGTACCGGGGAAAATTTAGAAAAGCAGAAGTATAGTCAAGTATGGTTTTATGAAAGGGCAACTGTGTTTGATAAATTTGCTAGAACCCATTGAAGATTTAATAAACAGGGTAGACAAAGGGCAATCAGAAGATGTGATGTATCTGTATTTTTACAAGACATTTCAGAAGGTTATAATGTTTTATAACTTCAAAACAGGATGCTAATACAAAGAAGACATGAGAATTCGGGGATACAGGTGTCATTTCATCTTTACTTTAAGCAAGGTACGCACGTATCACATGGTAGAGTGACAACATATGCAATTAATGTATTTTTACATATTACCTGTAATTGATTATTTAAACAAACAAGAATGCTTAATCAACCAATGTATATTAGTACAAGTTTACTCAAATATTATTGAAATACGTGTGGGCACGTGGCCAAATGGTTAAGGCATTGGACCGGCGACCTGAAGGTGGTGAGTTCGAGCCCCAGCCGAGGCAACGTGTTGTGTCCTTGAACAAGGCACTTAATCACACATTGCTCTGCGACGACACTGGTGCCAAGCTGTATGGGTCCTAATGTCCTTCCCTTGGACAACAAAGACTTGCAGCATGGGCAACTGCTGGTCTTTCATACAACCTTGCCCAGGCCTGTGCCTTGGAGAGTGAAGATTTTCCAGGCGCAGATCCATGGTCTCGCAAGACTAACGGATCCCTTTATTGAAATACTAAATACATGTAACCAGGTGACCATTTAATATCATTTTTATGGTTAAAGTGCACTTATGTATTCACCCTGGTAATGCTAAAATAGCTGCCTGTGCCTTTAAGAGAAAACAGTGATATCATTATGCACATGTGGAGTAGAAAGAAGAGTTGCAAGGTTCTAGAAAGGACGCCGAATGCTAGTAGTATGGTGAGGAAAGGTGAATAATATCTGATAATATCCATGTCAATTCATTTACACTTGTTTGTAAATCTAGAATATCAGTAATTTGACATGTTTTACATGTGGATGCTTCAGATTTTCATGAGTAAGGTGTTGCCGTTGAATTGTGTGGTTGTGCGACTAGTAGGTTAGTCCTTTTAGTAAATTAAACTCTAAGGCACTATATTGCAAAAGTTTATTTTGTCTTTCTTTATTGTTTCATGACTGAATGTGAATGTAACGGAGTAATGTGAATGTGTTCATCTCTGTTTACGTAGTGTGAGCGAGGAGAACTCATTTCAGGGCTTAGCCTGTATGTGTTTGGAAGTTAAACATGCATGAGCCAAAGTGAGTATATCTTTTAATTAAGATGAGATGTATTTAATCATAATTTTTGATGAGGTACAGAGTTGGGATTCTAATGGAATTGCCACTACTGTACAGGTGTCCCCCGCTTTTCGAATGTTCGCTCTATGAAACCTCACTGTTACGAAAGACCTACATTAGTTACCTGTTTTCACTAACAGAAGGTGGTTTCACTGTTACGAAAAAAGGCAGCGCGCGATAAAAGGCACCGTGCGCCCCGAGCAGCCAAGCTCCTCCCCTAGAACTGCATTCTAGCAGGCATTGCTTAAACACGTGCCTGTGAGCATCTGTGCATTATGTCGATTTATTTTGAGCAGCCGTTAGCAAGATGAGTTCTAAGGTATTGGAAATGCCTAAAAGAGCTGGTAAGGGTGTTATATTTAGCATAAAACTAGACATAATTAAGTGTTTCGATCGTGGTGAACGAAGTAAGGACAAAGTGAGTTTGGCTTGTGGAAGTTGACGAAGATGATGTTGAAGAGGTTTTGGCATCCCATGACTAAGAACTGATAGATGAAGAGCTGATGCAATTGGAAGAGGAAAGGATAACAATTGAAACCTAATGCAGTAGCGAACGGACCGAAAGTGAAGTCGTCCAGGAACTGAACGTGAAGCTACTGCATGAGATTTTCACTGCAATGATAAAGTACGACTTTAATTTTGAAAGGGTATGTCAGTTTAAGGCATATTTGCAGGATGGTTTGAGTGCTTACAAAGAACTGTATGATAGAAAAATGCGCGAGGCTAAGCAGTCAAGCATACTGTCGTTTTTCAAACCTTCCAATCAGCTACAGCAGACAACGAAGCTCGACCTTTGACATCGAGGCAGGCAGACATAGAAGAAGATGACCTGCCTGCCCTGATGGAAACAGATGACGATGAGATGACACCCCAGTGTCCCACCACCCCAATCCCGGGGCCACGGACTGATACATTGCCGCGGAGAATGCAGCAGTAGTCGGGATGCACCCAGCATATCTTTAAGAAAAAAGCTGAAATAAACAAGCTAATTAACTAGTTGCTGCCTGGCACGTAAATGTCGGCCCAGATCAGAGGCAATTGCCGATTGCGTCGCCTCTGATCTGGGCTGACATTTACGTGCCGGGCAGCACGTAATTAGTTAGCATGTTTATTTCGGCTTTTTTCTTAAAGATGTGTTGGGTGCGACCCGGCTACCGCTGTACCCCTGCATTCTTCGCAGATCGGTATCAATCTGCGGCCTGGAGGGTGGGGACCACTGCACCACCCCAACCTGCGACGACTCAGTCTAACAAACCATCATCAGTGTGCTCGACGCTGTCTTCCCAATTCCAGTAATTGATACTACACTGTACATACATTATTTCTACTTTATATAGGCTATGTATTTGTATGCGTTATTTGGTATGATTTGGCAGCTTCATAGCTGAAAGGTAACTGGAGAGAGTGTTTCTGCCAAGAGCGCTTGCGTAAGATTTTTGCTACGGAGAACAGTGCGGCAATGATTGTAGAGAAGTATTTCTACTTTATATAGGTTGTGTATTTATCATATCATTCCTGCTTTTACAATATGCTACTGTTAGTTTAGGTTTTATGTGTTATTCGGCATGATTTGGTAGGTTATTTTTGGGTCTGCGAATGCTCACAAATTTTTCCCATATAAATAAATGGTAATCGCTTCGTCGCTTTATGACATTCCAGCTTACGAACCATTTCATAGGAACGCTCTGCCTTCGGATGGCGGGGGAACCCTGTATTGGTTTTGTATAGCAACACACATAAAAGCTGCTGGTGAACGCAGCAGGCCAGGCAGCATCTCTAGGAAGAGGTGCAGTCGACGTTTCAGGCCGAGACCCTTCGTCAGGACTAACTGAAGGAAGAGTGAGTAAGGGATTTGAAAGTTGGAGGGGGAGGGGGAGATCCAAAATGATAGAAGACAGGAGGGGGAGGGATGGAGCCAAGAGCTGGACAGGTGATAGGCAAAAGGGATACGAGAGGATCATGGACAGGAGGTCCGGGAAGAAAGACAAGGGCAGGGGGGACCCAGAGGATGGGCAAGGGGTATATTCAGAGGGACAGAGAGAGAAAAAGGAGAGTGAGAGAAAGAATGTGTGTATAAAAATAAGTAACAGATGGGGTACGAGGGAGAGGTGGGGCATTAGTGGAAGTTAGAGAAGTCGATGTTCATGCCATCAGGTTGGAGGCTACCCAGACGGAATATAAGGTGTTGTTCCTCCATCCTGAGTGTGGCTTCGTCTTTACAGTAGAGGAGGCTGTGGATGGACATGTCAGAATGGGAATGGGATGTGGAATTAAAACGTGTGGCCACTGGGGGATCCTGCTTTCTCTGGCTGACAGAGCGTAGATGTTCAGCAAAGTGGTCTCCCAGTCTGCGTCGGGTCTCACCAATATATAAAAGGCCACATCGGGAGCGCCGGACGCAGTATATCACCCCAGCCGACTCACAGGTGAAGTGTTGCCTCACCTGGAAGGACTGTTTGGGGCCCTGAATGGTGGTAAGGGAGGAAGTGTAAGGGCATGTGTAGCACTTGTTCCGCTTACACGGGTAAGTGCCAGGAGGGAGATCAGTGGGGAGGGATGGGGGGGGGGAACGAATGGACAAGGGAGTTGCGTAGGGAACGATCCCTGCGGAATGCAGAGAGGTGGGGAGGGAAAGATGTGCTTAGTTGTGGGATCCCGTTGGAGATGGCGGAGGTTACGGAGAATAATATGTTGGACCCGGAGGCTGGTGGGGTGGTAGGTGAGGACCAGGGGAACCCTATTCCTAGTGGGGTGGCGGGAGGATGGAGTGAGAGCAGATGTACGTGAAATGGGGGAGATGCGTTTAAGAGCAGAGTTGATAGTGGAGGAAGGGAAGCCCCTTTCTTTAAAAAAGGAAGACATCTCCCTCGTCCTAGAATGAAAAGCCTCATCCTGAGAGCAGATGCGGTGGAGACGAAGAAATTGGGAGAAGGGGATGACATTTTTGCAAGAGACAGGGTGAGAAGAGGAATAGTCCAGATAGCTGTGAGAGTCAGTAGGCTTATAGTAGACATCAGTGGATAAGCTGTCTCCAGAGACAGAGACAGAAAGATCTAGAAAGGGGAGGGAGGTGTCGGAAATGGACCACGTAAACTTGAGGGCAGGGTGAAAGTTGGAGGCAAAGTTAATAAAGTCAATGAGCTCTGCATGCGTGCAGGAAGCAGCACCAATGCAGTTGTCGATGTAGTGAAGGAAAAGTGGGGGACAGATACCAGAATAGGCACGGAACATAGATTGTTCCACAAAGCCAACAAAAAGGCAGGCATAGCTAGGACCCATACGGGTGCCCATAGCTACACCTTTAGTTTGGAGGAAGTGGGAGGAGCCAAAGGAGAAATTATTAAGAGTAAGGACTAATTCCGCTAGACGGAGCAGAGTGGTGGTAGAGGAGAACTGATTAGGTCTGGAATCCAAAAAGAAGCGTAGAGCTTTGAGACCTTCCTGATGGGGGATGGAAGTATATAGGGACGGGACATCCATGGTGAAAATAAAGCGGTGGGGGCCAGGGAACTTAAAATCATCGAAAAGTTTAAGAGCGTGAGAAGTGTCACGAACATAGGTCGGAAGGGATTGAACAAGGGAGGATAAAACCGTGTCGAGGTATGCAGAAACGAGTTCGGTGGGGCAGGAGCAAGCTGAGACAATAGGTCAGCCAGGACAGGCAGGTTTGTGGATCTTGGGTAGGAGGTAGAAATGGGAAGTGCGAGGTGTGGGAACTATAAGGTTGGTAGCAGTGGATGGGAGATCCCCTGAGCGGATAAAGTCGGTGATGGTGTGGGAGACAAATGGCCTGGTGCTCCTTAGTGGGGTCACGATCGAGGGGTAAATAAGAGGAGGTATCCGCGAGTTGTCGCTGTGCCTCGGCAAGGTAGAGGTCAGTACGCCAGACTACAACAGCACCCCCTTATTGGCGGGTTTAATAATAAGGTTAGGATTAGTGCGGAGGGAGTGGAGAGCAGAGCGTTCCGAAGGAGTGAGGTTGGAATGGGGACAAGGTGCGGTGAATTCGAGACGGTTGATGTCCCGTCGGCAGTTAGCGATAAAGAGATCCAGAGCAGGCAGAAGACCAGAGCGGGGTGTCCATGAAGAAGAGGAGGGTTGAAGATGGGAGAAGGGGTCATCGGTGGGGGTGGAAGAGTCCTTGCCGAAGAAGTAGGCTCGGAGACGGAGACGACGGAAGAAGAGTTCTGCATCATGGCGAACACGGAACTCGCTGAGGTGTGGGCGAAGGGGGACAAAGGTGAGGCCCTTACTGAGGACAGAGCGCTCTGCCTCCAACAGTTGAAGGTCGGAGGGGATGGTAAAGACCCGGCATGTATGAGAGCTGGGATCAGAGGGGGGAAGTTGGACACTGGGGGTGTCAATGGAGAGGGGATGGTTGGGGTGAGAGGAAGATGGAGCCTCTGAGGGCCCAGGAGTTGACGGTGGGATCTCAGGGAGACGGGGTTGCAGCGTATTGGTGGGGGAAGGGGAGACGGGAGTCACAATAGCAGCACATAAAGACCCGGCCTGGAGTTCAAGGCTGGAATCTTGAGAGCTGTGATCAGAGGCGGGAGGGGGGAGGCTGGGGGTGTCAGTGGGGAGGGGAGGATTGGGGTGAGAGGAAGATGGAGCCTCTGAGGGCCCAGGAGCTGACGGTGGGATCTGAGGGAGACGGGGTTGCAGAGTGGTGGTGGGGGAAGGGGAGACGGGAGTCAGGAGTCACAATAGCAGCACATAAAGACCCGGCCTGGAGTTCAAGGCTGGAGTCGCAGTTGGTGGTTGCGCAATCGCTTTGAAAGTGTCCATGGTCGTTGCTGGAGTCCGGGTTTTGAATATGCCCTGAGGTGTTGGAGCCGGCGAGATCAATGGCAGGGGCCGCAATCTGAAGTTCATGCCTGCTAGTTTCAGGGCCAGCAGGCTCTGGAGTCCGTAGATGTAGGATCTTGCGATCTTTGCCTAACATGACAAAGTCAAAAAAACGGCGATTGCAGGCGTGAATCCGACGGAGGATGAAATAACGGGTAGGACCATTACAGACGGCGAAGAAAGTGTCCCGAAGGTGTGGAAGAGTCTGGGATAGGGACACCAAGTACCTCCTCATGGCGGAGAGAGTCGCCTTCAGAGCTTGACGGGAGAAGCGGCGAGAGGCAGAGTCAATAAAATGTGAGTACCTGGGATCCTCAGAAGGTCCAAATTGAGAGGCTTGGAAACGAATCCTAAAGCCAACTGGAGTAAGTTGGCGATGGAGGCACGTTCCAAGAAAGGATATATGGCTGTGATAGCGAGTCTGAGTCAAAGTGTGGTCAAAAAGTTGAAGAGCCGAAGAAATTACAGATGGGGAGCAGTGAGAGATGGTTTCACTGAACTCCCGTCGAAGAGAGGATCTAAACTTCTTCGGTGTAGGCATCACCGGAGGAGGCTTCGCAGTAGTGAATTTAAACGCAAACAACAGGAATTCTGCAGATGCTGGGAATTCAAGCAACACACATAAAAGTTGCTGGTGAATGCAGCAGGCCAGGCAGCATCTCTCAGAAGAGGTGCAGTCGACGTTTCAGGCTGAGACCCTTCGTCAGGACTAACTGAAGGAAGAGTGAGTAAGGGATTTGAAAGTTGGAGGGGGAGGTTTTGTATATTCTGTTTTAGTTATTTTCATACTGCATACGTAACAAGGGTGTGGACTGAAATTAAGCTGAAATTATAACAGCGGGAACTGATTTTTTAAAAATTCATTTTGTTTTTTTATTTTGATACCCTCTTTTTTCATTAAAACATCCAAAACATAAAGGAATTAAAGACCGAAGAAGTGTTTGTTGTCCTGTGTATGTATTTTTCCCCAGTTATTGCATGAGGTAAGGGCATATGATTGGGAGTAATATATCAGCATGAATAGAAAACAGAGGATTGAGATAAATGAAAGAAAATCTGCAGATGCTGGAAATCCGAGCAACACACACAAAATGATGGAAGAACACAGCGGGCCAGGCAGCATCTATGGGGGAAGATTTAAACTTTTTCAGGGTAGGCGTCCCTGGAAGAGACTTCGCAGCGTAGTAATCCAATGACAAACAAAGGAAAATCTGCAGATCTGGAAATCCAAGCAATTGGAAATTCAAGAACCTGCTGAAGGGTCTCGGCCCAAAACATCGACTGTACTCTTTTCCATTGATGCTGCCTGGCCTGCTGAGTTCCTCCAGCATTTTGTGTGTGTTGATTAAGATAAATGGTTCATTTTCAGTCTGACATTTAATAATTAGTGGAGTATCACAGATCCGCATTGGGAGCTCATATATTCACAATCTGTATTAGTGAATACAGTATATACTATCTATATTCAGTGTCCTATATGCAAAGATACATTGCTTAGCAAATTGTCAAATGATGTAGTTTGGTCGTATTGTGAACGGTGTAGAAGTTTGCCATAAACAGGATGCAGAGCTGGGCTGGGAAGTGGCAGAGGGTGTTTAATCCAGAAAATTGTGAAGCAATTCACTTTGGCAGAATACAGGGTTAGCAGCAGGATTCTTAGAAGTGCAGAGGAACAGACGGATTTTGGGTCCATGTCTATAGATCTCTCAAAGTTGTTCAGGCAGTTAAGAAGAATTGTTGCCCTTCATTATTTGGAGAATTGAGTTCATGAGCCATGAAGCAACATTGCAGCTCTATAAAATTCCAATTAGATCACACTAGGATTATTATTTCAGTTCTGGTCATCTCATTATAGGAAAGATACAGAAGCTTTAGCGGGGGTGTAGGGGAGATTTACCAGGATGCTTCCTGGATTGGAAGGCATGTCTTATGAGGAAAGGCTGAACAAGCTAGGACTTCTCTCTGTAGAGCAAAGGAGGATGAGAGGTGATTTGATAGAGATGTATCAGATAATAAGAGGCATTGATAGAGTAGACAACCAGCACCTTTTTCCTGGGATGGAAATGGCTGATATGTGAGGGCACAATTTCATAGTGATTGGAAGAAATTATAGGGAGAATGTCAGAGGTAGGTTTTATAATGCAGAGAGTATTGGGTGTATGGAATGTACTGTCAAGAGTGGTGGTAGAGATAAGTACATTAGGGGCATTCAAGAAACTCTTAAATAGGCACATGGACGAAAGAAAAATGGAGGGCTATGCAGAAGGGAAGCATTAGATTGATTTCAGAGTAAGTTAAATGGTTGGCACAAGATCATGGGTGAAAGTGCCTGTACTCTGCTGTAGGTTCTATGTTCTTTGTGTTAAATGAGTGAGCATGAAAGTGGCAGATGAAGTATAATGTGGGAAAATGTGAGGTTATCCACTTTGGAAAGACAAAGAACAATGCAAATGGTTATTTAACTGGGGGAAAATTACACTCAATCAAAGAGTTTCTAGTGAAAGCGCAAAGAGTTCAAATGCAGGTACAAAATTAATTAGAAAGGCTAACAGCCTATTTTCTAGCAAGTACAGAACATAAAAGTAAGAAGGTTTCCATAAAATTTTCCTGAGCAATAGCGAGCCATACCTGGAGTACTGCTTGTAGTTTGGGGTTTCATATTTTCACAAAAGATGTAATTACAATGGAGGCATTGCAGGTACGATTTATTGGGTTGATTTTGGGTTGAAAATGCTGAAGGTAGATTGAAAAGGTTGGGAATGGCACAAAGGGAAATAATCTCATTCAAACATATAGTGACTGAACCAGAAGAAGTCAGTGGGGCGTGAAAGAGTCAGGGGATTGAGTTCAAGAGCCTAAGTATGGTCTAACCAGGGTCTTATTGCAGCTCTATAGAACCCTGGTTAGACCAGACTTAGAACATTATGTTCAGCTCTCATCACATCATTATAGGAAGGAAGTGAAAGCTTTAGAGAGGGTGCAGAGGAGATTTACCAGCATGCTGGCTGGATTGTTAGAAATGTACAAGGTTATAGGCTGAGAAAAAGTCTTTGGGTGGCCAGAGAAATTTTCCCAGGGGAGAAATGGCGAATATAAGAGAGCATAATTTTAAGGTGACTGGAGGAAAGTAAGAAGGGATGTCAGAGGTAAGTTTTATATACAGGGAATGAGAGGCAGATAAATTAAGGACATTTAAGAGACTTTTAGATAGGCACATGAATGAAAGAAAGCTGGAGGGCTATTCAGGAGGGAGGGGTTAGATTGATCTTGGAGTAGGTTAAAAGGCCGACACATTATCATGGGCTACCTGTACTGTAATGTTCCAAGTTCTAGAAAGTGAGAAAATAATTTCAAGACCAAGATTGGATCAGCTATGATCTTATTGAATGGCAAATCATATCTGAAGCACAATCTTGACTATTCCTTCTCCTGCTTTTGAGTCGCTTTATTTTATTACATCTTTCACTGTATAATGGATATAGTTTTTGATGCTTGTTTCTTTCGTCTGGACAGGCACTTTGTATCTTTCATGAAATGGTATTGATTAATATTAGATGAGGAAACCATGTAATTGGTAAGTACATTTGTTGTTTATGTTTACATTTCTTTGTATGAATATTAATTTTATAATTCATACCATTGCTAAATCATTTGTGCATGAGTGAGACCTCTCATTTTGATCAGATAAAAGCCTTCAAATTAGCAACATGGGGCAGGTAGATGAGAAGTTCTTTGAGTCAACTTAGCTTCCTTCCATAATGGTCCAAATTAACGATCTAACATGCAACTTAACCCTGGTCAGACCCCACTTGGAGTACTGTGCTCAGTTCTGGTCACCTCACTACAGGAAGGATGTGGAAACCATAGAAAGGGTGCAGAGGAGATTTACAAGGATGTTGCCTGGATTGGGGAGCATGCCTTATGAAAACAGGTTGAGTGAACTCGGCCTTTTCTCCTTGGAGCGATGGAGGATGAGAGGTGACCTGATAGAGGTATATAAGATGATGAGAGGCATTCATCGTGTGGATAATCAGAGGCTTTTTCCCAGGGCTGAAATGGCTGCCACAAGAGGGCACAGGTTTAAGGTACTTGGGAGTAGGTACAGCAGAGATGTCAGGGATAAGTTTTTTACGCAGAGAGTGGTGTGAGTGCGTGGAATGGGCTGCCGGCAATGGTGGTGGGGGGGCGGATATGATAGGGTCTTTGAAGAGACTTTTGGATAGGTACATGGAGCTTAGAAAAATAGAGGGCTATGGATAACCCTAGTAATTTCTAAGGTAGGGACATGTTCGGCACAACTTAGTGGGCCGAAGGGCCTGTATTGTGCTGTAGATTTTCTATGTTTCTATGTTTCTATGTTAACGGATAACCTTCTGCAATATTAACACACAGTAGATTTTATAATTAATTAAGCCTACCAGCTGGAACCTCTAAACCATAATCAGCAATGAATGGAAACACTTGGACCATTGCAAATCCATTCCACCCACACATCTCTCAGTGATCCAGTAATTTACCCAAGATTGACAACCAAGATTGCACATGCTAGAAATCCAAAACAAAAACAGGAAATGCTGGAAGTACTTAGTAGGTCAGGTTAGATTTGTAAGAAAAGAAGCAGAGTCAATGTTTCAGGTGGTCCAAGTGCTTCAATTTATTGCTAATTATAGTTTAGAGGTTTTAGGTCAGAGACTCTTCATCTGAACTGGGGTTTGTTTACCATCTCAGATCTTGGTTAGAGGGCATGTTTGGACTAGGTGGAGGACATCCTGTGTTGGGCACCACAAAGGCAAGCTGGGGTTTCTCAGGCACAATAGATATTAAAAAGTTGGCTTGATTCATGGTGAAGTGTGACCTGGGAGTGGCAGATGTGAATCTATCTGTTCGGGAGCCAGGATTGAGTCAACCTTTGTCTGGCATCTCGTCCACAGCTGTTTCAACATGGGTGGCCCTGAGATGGCATTGCCTGATTGAGTCCTTGAAGCAAGCAAGCCTCCACAACACTGTCATCATGCTGACCTAGGTCGTGGAGGACAGTGTGGGTGAAAACTGTTGACTGAAGAAATAGGCATGGAGGTAGAGGTGGTGGAAATATAGTTCGAAGGGATTCATTGAGATGCGTTCATAAAGGTACAAGCTGGGACCTGTGCTGAGGGATGACCATTCAGGATCGTAGAGGAAAAGATCAGAAGATATGGTGAAGATATGGACAGGGAGCAGGGGAGGAAATGTTGATTTGAAAGAGTGGATGAGGAGAGAGATTTGGAGGGTTATTGGAATGCAAGTGCTGTTGGACCTTACAATTTTTCACATCAGAAAGGAGGGAGACAAGTTGTCTATTACAGCACCAAACAGTGAAGATTGAAGTGGAACTGCGGCCAATAAAATAGTGTGAGTTGGTGTTGTTACAGAGACTGATCAAAGCATGCAGACATATTGAGTATAGATTTAAGGATGTGAGGAGAACACTGCCTAAAGAGATATTGGATAGCTTCAACATACCGGTGATCATGAGACTAAGTAGTGAAGATTGGAATTTCAACTGGAATCCATATGGGATGTGTTGGAGCAGAGATGTGTGCTAGAGAAAGAGACGTGGAAGCAGTTTTTGGTCATCACCTTATCAAGAAAGGAAAGAAACACCATGGAAGGAAAACAAGGTAGGAGAGACAGACAAAAATCTCATTGGAGAGTAAAGTAGAGCTCTTCAGATGAGGTGTACCTAGAAGAGAAGTGGTACTGCATTCAACAAGTAAATAAAAATTCAAGAAACTGCTGATGCTAAGAATCTAAAATACAAACAGACAGTGAAGTAAATACCCTCTGGATGGAAAGAGAAAGAGAGTCAACATTTCAGGCTAGAGACTTTCCAACACACCTCGCTGAGATTTCAAAGTAGTTTTATTATCCAAGTACAGTACGTATATATATTACATATATTATCCTGAGATTCATTATCTTGCAGTCAATTGCAAGAAATACAATAGAACTTATGAAAAATTATATGTAAACCAATACTGACCAACAACCAATGTGCAAAAGAAGACAAACAGCAAAAATAAGAAAAATATGGAGAAAATGAGTTTAAGAGTCCTTGAAAGTGAGTCTGTAAGTTGTAGGTTTGCAGCTTGTTCTTCACTTTCAAATAATTACTTCAAGTAGATTAACTACAAAAAATACTCTAGGCGGAAGTCCAACAGAAATTGACCCAGCAAACATGGTAGAACACACACTGAGCTGAACCCACTTCCAGAATGACAAAGAGCAAGATCAGGATACAACTGAAGGAATAGAATAGTCCAAAAGAGATTCAGCAGACTAATTCTTGGAATAAGAGGATTGTCCTATCATGAGAGGTTAAACATGTTGGATCTTTAATCTTTGGTTTAAAATGAGGAGTGATCTTATAAAATGTATAAGTTCACCAGTAGGCATTACAAGGTAAATGTCACAATGTGGAAGGGTCTCGAATGAGGGGACATACTTACCAAGATAAAAGACAAGTCATTTAAACTGTGATATATAGAAATTTCTTCTCACAGAAGGTTAGGAATCTCTGAAATGCTCCATCCCAAAAAGTTATGGAAACTACATTATTCAAAATATTTAAAGTGTACATCATTTTTTGAATGACCGGGGGAATTGAAGTTATGGAATCTGGCTTCAAAGGTAACGTTAAGGCCTCGTGTGGATCAATCGATCATACAAAAGGTGGGACAGCTTGAGGGTCCAGGCAGCATACACCTGCTCCTATTTTCTAGTGCCCATGGCCCACTCATCAAAATATGAAAGATATATGAATGTTGTTAATGGATTAATGCATCCCATTGGATCCTCAGTAGATGAACCAGAAGGTTTACAATATACGAAGCCATTCAGGACACCATATCTGTGCCAGTGAAAAAAGTGCTATCTTGCCCTAAACCCACCTTCAAATCTTAGGTCTATAACTCTGCAAGATTGTATTTCAAGTACATATCTATTGTTTACTTAAATGAGATAAGCCTCTCTCCTTCATCCTTAAGGCAGCAAATTCCTTGTGAAAAATTATCTTCTCATTTCCCTTCTAATCTGATATGCCCTTGTTTTTGGCTTTTCTGCTTCAGCAAAATGGATCCTTCCTATTTATTCGTTTTAGGTCCCTCATTTTATACTCCTCAATCAAGTCTCTTTTCAGGCTTCTCCTTTCCAGAGAAAAGAATCCTAGTCTTCCCTCGTAGCTTCAGTTTTCCAATCTTGAAAACATATTCTTGAATGCATTCTGCAACATCTCTGTATAATCTTTCCTATGATGTGATGACCAATTCTAGCATAGTTTCTTTGTTCTTATATTCTATGGCTCAGCTAATAATCAAAAACTTCCTGTATGCCTTTTGAACTTCCTAACTGAGCAGTCCAGTAACCTAGAGGCAACTGTCGACATATTTTCCAAGTTCCTTCTGCTCTTTTACTCAATACTCTCTGATTTTTTATATATCTTCTTGCCATGTTGTTCTTTCTGAAACAAAGTACCTCACACTTATTTGAATTAAATTCTATTTTCCAGCTACATTAAATCTTCCTGCAGTCTAAAATTGTCTGTCTCAGTGTCAACCACACAGCCAATTGTTATGCCATCTGCAAAGTTCTTTATTGTGCTCCCAACAGTTATTTATAAATATTAATATGGATTAGAAGAACAAACTAAGGCCTGTAGAAGCCAGTTGTAAAAGCATTCCAATCACAGAGCACAATGAGTCATTGCACCTTGCTTCCAGATATTGAGAAATTTTTGAACTCAGTTTGTTATTTTGTCTTGGGCTTTTACTCGTTTTTTTGCCAATTTGTCATGTAGAACCTTATCAAAAGTTATTTGCAAAATATAAATTATGGAAGGAATCCCTCCAGTCTCTCTTCACATAGTCCTAAACCTATAAAGTTACACTAAGCCTCTGTGTAGTTTCAGAGGACTTTATTTTATGCTGTCAGCACTTCGTGTCGATGCTGTTTTGTAGGTTTTCCACTGGGTATGGAATTTTGGAATTTTTTTTCCTTTGGAGACATTAATTTGTTTTGTTAATATCCACAAACAAGCACTATTATATTTGTGAATATACAAATCAACTAATGAAAGCTCTGAATTCTAGAATTCTGTTTGTGTGTTATAATATATGTAATCATACCTTTCTTCCTCCCCAGCACCAAAATCCTGATAGTAGATGCAGGATTTCTGGGAAATTCAGGTCTGTTTTTGTGTTGTGAAATGGAGGTGCAGTACATTCCATCACAAGTATGCTATCCTGACCTTTGTACATGCTAATTTACTCGTTATACATTGGACAGATGTTTGATTTACAATTTGTTAAACACCTGTAATTGTATTATGTGCATTTAATTGTCCATAACTCTTTCATCTGTCCATTTGTAAACTCGATGGACAAAATGTTTTGAATGTAATGTTGGTGGCCTGGGTTGCATAGTCTAGGAATTCATTCCCTGGAATTTAGTATATTGAAAAGTAAACTGATATAAAATCATGGAGGGGCATAGATAAGGTGAACTCACAATTTTTTCCCCAAGGAGAGGTGCTAAAACCAAGAGGGCATGGATCAGAGTCAAGACATTTAAAATGGATATCAGAGGCAGCTTCTTTATGCAAAGGGCGATGCATATTTTGAATAAGCTGACAGAAATCGTAGTTGTGGTGGGCTTATTAACAATGTTTAAAAGCCATCTACATGGATTGGAGAGATTTAGAGGACTATGGACCGGATGTGGTGAAATTGGATTAGTTTGCTGGGCAATGCAGTCAGTATAGACCAAATGGGCAGAAGGGCCCATTTTCATGTTGTATGACTCTGTGACTCTAAGTTATGGTGGACAAAACACAAATTGTAATTCCATGAATTTTAATGTAAGAAAGATTTATGACTAAAAGAAGAGTATCTGATTCTCCAAGGTTAAATAAAGCATACTATATATGAGTAGACTTTGGAAGTGACATGGACTGTTAATCTGGCCCTCTGTTCCGAATTGTTGTGTACCACTCTACTAAATCAGATGTCTTTTGAATAAAGTTTTGTATAAGAAAACAAGTGGCCAGACTAATGTATACAGATTTTATCTTTAGCCTCTGTATAGCTAGGCTAGCCACCTTGCTGACAAGTGTTGTTTCTAGCAGAGCTCCAAATAGGAAGTGTTATTGCACTGAAGGTGTGGAAATTCAGCTCAAGCTAATTAGTCTGGGGGAGTAAGTGATAACTTTTCCAACTTGGCAGAGATACAAATAAATAAGCGAGCAGAAATGTGTTATTGAGCTCAGAATCAATTTCAGGTAATACATCCCATGGTCAGATGGTAACGAAGACAATCAGCGCCCTATACCCAACCATGACTCCTTCAGCCCATGCATCTGACATTTTTCAGTGACACTATCAGGTGGAACGGTTACTAATTTTCAAATTATAGAAACTTATGGCACAGAAGATAAGCATTCTGCCTATCAAGTCCATGCCAGATCTCAAAAGACCAATCCCAAGATGTCTGACTAAATCCCTACAAACATGTTTTCCCTCAAGTTTAATGGCTGGCTGATTCTGTTTTTACCACCATTAGAGACAGCACGTTTCTTATTATTCCTTATTGTAACGTCACCCTGCCTGTCCTCCTGCTGCATCTCACCAGGCTGCAGTGCTTTCCCAGTTGCTGCGGCATCCGTGTTGGGAGACAGCTTATTGCAATGAAGGAGGTTGTGAATCACATTAGTGGAAGACCTGAACTTTGATATCCATCAGATTCAGCATAGGCAGGAGTGGTCTGGGCTAGCTAGCTGAGAAAGAAGAGTAAGGGCACTGGTTGAATAGGAGCGAGAGTATCATGAATGGCACTATTCTGAGGCAAGTTCTGCTATTGCCACTGTTATCTTCCTGGAACCAAATCTCAGAGATCCTAATTGGAAGGCAGATTTCTGGTGGACATTTATACACCAAAGGTTTCCAGAGCCATGATGGCAGAGATCAGTGTTTCCACTGCAACACCAGATAGCTACTAGTTTCTCCTCACACTGCAATAAAAGCTCGGATCTTCCATGTTGGTTATGTTATAGCTATTGAAGTAGACCAGGCCAGATGTGCTTTTGCTGGAAAAAGTTGTTTTCAGCTCTGGCAAAGCCTTGTGAGCCACAAGGTTAGACTAACCTGTGTGTCTTTGACATTTCACACCGGTTTCCAGGTAAGCCAGCGAACAGCATGAACATCTCACTGTGCATGCCCTTAAACCATCTGTCTGTGGGTTGTTCCATCAAAGTCCTACTTCTCGTGTGCTGTTTACAGCAACATTTCCTTCCCTCGAGAACATTAATGAAACCATTGAAGTGAACCATTGAATCAGCTAGTTTAATGCTCGCCATTACCAAAGCTACTTATTTAATTCCAGGATTTTTAAGTTTCCACCTACTGGTAGGATTTGAGATGCATCCCCTTCAAACTATAATATTTAAACACAGCACCAAAATACAACTTCCACTGAAGTTGGGGTGCAAGTCACTGAGCTGCTGGTTGTGTCAGATTGAGTGCTAGGTTGTCTTATTCATTGCTGAGTGGTTTTACCTACTGAGCCAACATCTTTGAACTGTCATATCAAAATGTTAACTGGAAATTTGTTTCCAAAATCTTCTTACACATTTATGTATATAAAATAACTTGTTTTCTAATTATATTCTGGGATCACAATGATTAAACTGGTGCAATATGTCAAGAAAACATGACTTCATTTTCCATTATGAAACTAGATTTGAACTGCACAAATAGGTTTCATGATTAAATCGTTAATTAGTAATATTGACAATAAATTGATTAAACTATGTAGTTTTCTAAGGGAATTCTGGACTTCCAAGGATAAATGCAATGACATCTCTGGTATTCAATTTCAGAAAAAGTTAAAATGTGTAGGACAATTATATTGAGAACTAACTTTTAACATTACATACTTTATCAGTTTTTATGATTTCATGATATTAATGCAAAACCTCATCTTATTGCTTATATGATTTATTATCTCAATATTATTCCTCTACACTAAAACATATTTATTAAGAACTTTAAAAAATTCAGAGTCTGAAGACATGCCCTCTCCATCATATATTGAAATTAGGAGCATTGAAAAGAAATTTCCTTCTCTAGACTGCTGCAACTTTTAATAGTATTTAACAAATCAATTATTGTGAGCTAAAGTGTGTGTTTAAAAAATGGTAATTGAGTCATCATGGCCTTTAAAATTGGCATGATATGATGAATGGTTTTCAATCGTTACATTTTAATGTGGAATATAGAGTGCAGATGATTGAAAAAGTACCACTTCTAATTTGAAAAATAGAAATTTCATATCCATAAAGCCAAAAACTAAAATATTCATTAAATTTCTCAAGGGAAAAGGTATTAAAATGAATGGCTTTTCAATAATGCATTGCATGCAAGGCTACCATTTATTATCCAACCCTAATTGCTCCTGGAAAGTTGGTAGAGCACCACCATTTTGAATAGTTGCACTCCTTCCGGTGAAGATTCCCCCACAATGCTGTTCAGGGGCATGTTCCAGGATTTAGAGCCACTGATATGAAATATTGATTGCATAGAGTCATAAAGTAATACATCGTGATTACAGGCCCTTTGACCCAATGAGTCCATACTGACAACAGTACCTACCAACTGGACCAGGAGTTCCTAACCTTTTTTATGCCATGGACCCTTAAGCACTAACTGAGGGATCTGTGGACTGCAGGTTGGGAACCTTTGATCTAGACCTAATTTCCTGCATTCTTCATACATCTAAGCCCTGCCACTTCATGTACTTATCCAAGTGCTTCATAAATACTATTATTGTACCTGCCTCAACTGCTTCCTCTTGCAACTCATTCCTTACACTCACCTTCAACCTTCACCCATAACCCTCTACTCTGGGCCAATATTGAATCAACCTAACTAACTCTCCCTATATTCCATGGGGGCTAACCTCCCATAACACTCGAACCCGCTGAAGGCCTTACTAAAGTCTAAGTAGACAACATCCACTGCCCTTACCCTCATCTATCATTTTGGTTATTTCTTGAAAACGCTCAAAAAAGTTTGTCAAGCAAGACATACCATGCACAAAACTATGCTGACTCCTCCTAATCAGACTCAAAATCACCAGTAACTTCATCACTACTGATGTCAGGCTGATGAGCCTGTAGTTCCCTGACTTGTCCTTGCTACCCTTCTTAAACAATAGAACAATATTAGTCACCTTACAGCCTTCAGAAACTTCACCAGTGGCTACCAATGAAGCATATATCTCCACAAGGGCCTCTGCAATTTCTTCTCCAGCCTCAAAGTCTGAGGATACAGTTGACAAGCACTGGGGAGTTATCCACCTTAATGCACTGGAAGGCTGCAAATACATCACCCCTGATAATATGAATGTACTCCAAAACTTCTCTACTTGTTTCCCTTATCTCTTGAGCAACCTGATTTTCTCCTCCATAAACACCATGGAGAAATATTCATTAAGAAACATGCACATCTCCAGCTGCACAACACATATGCGAATCTGCTGATCACCAAGGGGACCTTCTCTCTCCATAGCTAAACTTTTACTCTTTATATAGCTGTAGAACCTCTTGGCAAATAAGATGCTCTATCCAAGCTAGTCTCATTTGCTAGTCTCATAACCTTCTACACCTATCCATATACCCATCTAAGCTGCCTTTTAAAAGTTGTCACATAGATATTACCATTTGTGTAAAAATGCCGTCCCTCAAGTTCATTCTACATCTTATACCTATGCCCTCTAGTTCTTGATACCACAACTCTAGAAAAAATAACGAAAGCATTCACCCTATTTATTTCAAGTAATCCTCCTTCCCCCCACCCAACCCCCATTTTCATTTCCTACTTCCTACTTCCATCAGGGTGTTGTGTAATAAACCAGATTTGATGAGGGAGCTTAAGGTAAAGGAACCATTTGGAGTCAGTGATCATAACATGATAGAATTCACACTGCAGTTTGAGAAGGAGAGGATAAAGTCAGATGTATCAGTGGAATAAAGGGAATTACAGAGGCATGAGAATCTGGCCGAAATTGATTAGAAGGAGACACTATCAGGGACAACAACTGAAAAGCAATGGCTGGTGTTTCTGGGGGAAATTCAGAAGGCACAGAATAGATACATTTCGAAGAAGAAGTACTCTAAAGGGAGGATGAGGCAACTGTGGCTGACAAAGGAAATCAAAGATAGCATAAAAGGACAAGATAGGGCAAATAATATTGCAAAAATTTGTGGGAAGTTAGAGGATTGGGAAGCTTTTAAGAAGCCAACAGAATGCAACTAAAACAATATAGAGAGAAAATATGAAATATGCAGGTCATCTGGCCAATAATATCAAAGATGATACCAAAAAAAATTCAGATATACAAAGAAAGGCAAGAGTGGATATTGGACCGCTGGAAAAGTAGTAATGGAGGACAGAGAAATGATGGATAAACTTAATAAATATTTTTTATCTGTCTTCACTGTGGAAGATGCCAACATTATGCCTGAAACTCAAGTGTCAGGGAGCAGAAGTGAGTGTTGTTAAGAAGATGGTGCCTGGGAAACTGTAAGGTCTGAAGGTAGGTAAGTCACCTGGACCAGATGGACTACACTGCAGGGTTTTTAAAGAGGTGGTTGTAGAGATTATGGTGGCATTAGTAATGATCTTTCAAGAATCACTAGATTCTGGAATGGTTCTGGAGGACTGGAAAATTGCAAATGTCACTCCACTCTTCAAGAAGGGAGAGAAACAGAAGAAAGGAAATTATAGGTCAGTTAGCCTGTGGTTGGGAAGATATTGGTCCATTATTAAGGATGATGTTTTGGAGTACTTTGGAAGGGATGATACTTAGAACAGAGATGATTAGGAATTTCTGTAGCCGGAGGATGGTGAATCAGTGGAACTCATTGCCACAGACAGCTTTGGAGGCCAAGT
This sequence comes from Mobula hypostoma, assembly GCF_963921235.1. Taxonomy (NCBI): domain Eukaryota; kingdom Metazoa; phylum Chordata; class Chondrichthyes; order Myliobatiformes; family Myliobatidae; genus Mobula; species Mobula hypostoma. The sequence goes on from NC_086111.1 coordinate 46,977,470, forward strand.
CATTGGGTATATTTAAAGCAGAAGTTAATAGGTTTCTGGTTAGTCAGGGCATCAAAAGATATGGGGAAAAGGCAAGAGAATGGGGTTGAGAGGGATAATAAATCATCCATGACAGAATGGCAAGCAAAACTATGGGCTAAGTGGCCTAATTCTGCTCCCTATGTCTTATGGTCTTGTGAGTGATGGAAGATACAGATGGTCAGGGAAAACCTTTGGACAGCAACATCTAGATTGGCAGATAGATAATATCACAAATACTGTCAGAGTGGCAGTGGTGAGAAGAAGAATGGGGCTATCATTAGAGAACTGATATTTGGTCCATGTGCCCAATGCAATTCTGTGGGGTAAGGTCTTGATGATCCCAATGTTTGATTCAAAGAAGATTCCAGACCATCAGAACAGCCTAACAAGCATGCTTCTTTGAAGTTCCAGTCAACTTGAAAGAATATTGATTCATCAGCTCAGGGAGAGCAGATATTGCTAATCATCAGGAGGCTTCTGGTTCATCTATAACCTGAGGCTATATTAAGGCTCTCCAAGGCTATTTTCTCTCAGCTATAGATCACTGAGCTACCATAGTAGGTCTGCTGGTTATACAGCTCATACCCAAGGTTGGTGATAGAGGATTCTGGAACATTATCCGTAAGTATCTGTGAGTATAGGATCATTGTGCTATTCTGCACAGAAACAGCTCCTTCTACCCAACTCAACCATGCCAATCCAGTTGCTAAACTGAGCTAGTTCCATTTTCCTATGTTTCACTCATATCCCTTGAAACATTTTCCATCCATGTACGTGTCTACATATCTTTTTATTGTCAGATTCAGATTCATTTATCCAAACTCCAGAGTTTAGAGTTCAATTCCGGTGCCATCTCTAAGGAGTCTGTACATACTCACCATGGAATGCGTAGGTTTTCCCCAGGTGCTCAGATTTCCTCCCATAGTCCAAAGGCATTTATTTGTTATTAGGCATCCATTAGTCTCATGAACCTTGGAAGGTTTCCAGGGAGCAGGCCTGGGCAAGATTGTATGGAAGACCAGCAGTTGCCCATGCTGCAAGTCTCCGCTCTCCATGCCGCCAATGTTGTCCAAGGGAAGGGCATTGCACCCATACAGCTTGGCACCGGTGTCGTCGCAGAGCAATGTGTGGTTAAGTGCCTTGCTCAAGGACACAACACACTGCCTCAGCCAAGGCTCAAACTGGCGACAATCAAATCACTAGACGAACGCCTTAACCACTTGGCCACATGCCAACACAGTCCAAAGGCATACTGGGTAGTTAATTGGACATTGTAAATTGTCCCATGACTAGGTTAGGGTTGCTGGGGTAGCATGGCTCAAAGGGGCAGAGAGGCCTGTTCTGCACTGTGTGTGATAAATAGATTTATCACATATACATTGAATCATACAGTGAAATATATTGGTTGCATCAACCAACACAGCCTAAGCAAGTGTCGTAACTGTATCCACCTCTCACACTTCAAATGGCAGCTCATTGAATATACAAAACATCCTCTGTGTGTAAACTTCCCTGTCGGGTCCCTTTTAATCTTTCCCCTCTCATTTTGGACTCCCCTACTCTGAGAAAAAGACTGTGACTATTCACCTTATCTCTGCCTCTCATGATTTTATAAACTTCTATAACTTAGCCTCATATGCTCCGGGGAAAAATAGTCATAGCCTACCCAGCCTCTCCTTGCAAGTCAAACCCTTCAATCCCAGTAACATCACTGTAATTTTTTTCTTGCACCCTCTCTAATTCAACAACATCCTTACTAACGAAAAAGAATCGGAATTCAATGCGGTTTTTCAAATGTGGCCTTTCCAACATCTTTTACAGTTGTGCTATGACATCGCAACTGTAGTACTCAATATTCTGACTGATGAAAGTAAGCACCTTCACCACCCTAACTGTGTCAAGTGCATCAGAAACAGGAGAGGTTCTGCAGATGCTGGAAATCATAAACAACACACACACACACACAGAATGCTGGAGGAACTCAGCAAATCAGACAGCTTTTATGGAGGGGAATAAACAGTCGATGTTTTGGGTTGAGATCCTTTATTGGGACTCTATCAGACTGTTATTGATTAACCATGGGATACCTGTCCCAGTTTTGACATGTCCATGTTGTTAGAGAGGAAAACTTCTCAGGTTGACTGGGCAGCATGTCCCTTTGCTCTGTGGTCCCAAGGCCAATACCAGGTCACCATCTGGGTAATTTCATTCATTGGATTTTTCAGAGGGCTTGTAAGCTCCATCACATTTTCATGTTTTTGGTCACCCACACACTCTCCTGGGTAAGAACAGTACATTAGTTTCCCCTGAAAAGATTTCAAAGACAAATAGGTATTTTAAAAGTTTGACATTTCATGACAATACTAATACTATAAAAGTTTTATTTTGACTGTACACCAATCCTTCAGCTTCAACCCAGGAACTTGAAATTGCTCAGCCTCTCCACTTCTGATCCGTCTATGAGGATTACTCTGCGATCCCTCATCCTACCCCTTCTGAAGTCCACAATCATCCCTTCGGTCTTATTGACATTGAGTGCAAGATTGTTGCTGCCACACCACTCAACTAGCTAGTACACCTCTCTCCTGTAAGCCCTTTCGTCTCCATCTGATATTCTACCTACAATGGTTGTATCATGAGCAAATTTATAGATGGCATTTGAACTATGCCTATCCATACAGTCATGGGTATTGAGGGAGTATGGCAGTGGGCAAAGCACACATCCCTGAGGTGTACCTGTGTTGATTGTCAGTGAGGAGGAATTAATAATACCAATCCGCACAATCTTCATTGGTTGAGAAGTTAAGGATTCAATTGCAGAGGGAGGTACAGAGACCCTGGTTCTGTAGCTTATCAAACAGGACTGTAGGAATTATGGTCTTAAATGCTGAGCTATATTCAACAAACAGCATTCTGACATAGGTGTTTGCATTTTCCAGGTGATCTAAGGCCATGTGAAGAGTCACTGAGATTGTGTCAGTCGTAGACTTATTGTAGCGATAAGCAAATTGCAGTGGGTCCAGGTCCTTGCTGAGGCAGGAGTTGATTCTAGTTCTGTAAGTGCTCTTGTGCTTCTCTTGTCCATACCTTCTTGGTCCTCACTACTGGTGCTGCAGTCTTCAGTCTCTGCCTCTATTCAGGGAGTAGAAGTACAGCCAGGTGATCAGACTTTTTGAAGTGTGTACGTGGAACAGCATGGTAAGCACTCTTGATCTTAGTGTAACAGTGGCCCAGTGTGTGTTTGCTCTGGTACTACAAGTGATTTGTTGATGATAATTACTTAATGACTTTTTCAAGCTGGCCTGGAAAAAGTCCCCCAAAGAGATGGTGATGGCAGGTAAAACAGATGGCACTTAATTGCGAGATATTGAGACCCTGGATGCAGCTGTGATTCTCAGCTGCAGCAGGCTAAAACGGGAATATGTAATCGTATCCATTGATCTGCTCTGCCACAAGTTCACCCTTTTGAAGACGCCCCAGAAATAATAGTAATCCAGTGGTACCAGCTAAATATTTACCATATAGGAGCAACATCTACTCCCATTTCACACAGTAACAACTAGCTTTTGTAGAACATCATGACTTTGGAACAATCCACAGAGCTTCTTAGCAATCAAGTAAAGTGTGAGTGCCTCGCAGAGTGGAAAAGATAGGAAAATCACTCTGCTGGTGCAAATTTCATGATTCTCTGGAATTCCATACACCAAGTGGAACAGTACAGTTAACTATATTTTATTGCAACTGCATGGCAGATAGGATCTTCAATTACACTGATATTTAGATAAGGGGTTGAATAGATGGTCTTCATCAGATTCTGCATTTGCCAGTCTTCGCACTGATCACTACCTGGTCCTCAAGCAAAGGATCTGTCAATAATTGTTCACTTCAGGAAAGTAAGGAAGAAGATTGAGCATGAGGTGCCCTGAACAGTTTGGTTGCTAAGATATGTTAACTTTCATATTAGCAGCGATGTATCCACAATTATTTAAAAGCACACTTCTTTAACTTTTTTAACCTATCAACAACCAATTTAACTTATTACCTGCAGTTTTCCATAACCAAGAAGAATCTATCACAAAGGAATACTATAGCTTCTTGGGTTGTAGTCAATGTGAAGAAAAAAAGATTACCAAATAAAATCTCTAAATTTACCTAACATATTAGAATATCTTTTTTTCCAAAGTGATTTCATAAATACCACAAACAGCTCTATCTATCTATTCGTATTTATTCAGATGAGAGCTAAAACGTTGGGCCTTAGATCGGAAAACTAAATCAAAGATATAAATGAATCCACAGGTCAAATCCATCCGTCTTTGTAATTACAAAATGAATTTGCCTCAATTAATGAATAATCATTTGTGACTTGACTTTAAAATGGCATCAATTACATAAAACATAAGCAACTTTTCCTCAGAATTTATACAATTGCATAATATAATAAATGAGGAGCTTTGTTAGTACAATTAAGGCTAATACCACACAATCATCTTCATTTTGAATGAAACAGCCATATATTTTAACGAAAATTTAGTGATAATCAGGGTTATGGATTAGTATTAGCCGTGAAAACAATTTAAGGAAACACTAAGCTCAAGGGCTCTCAGCTGCTTTTGCTCCAAACGTACACTCAGTGGCCGCTTTATTAGGTACAGGAGGTTTGTGGTTGTTTGCTGCTGTAACCAATATACCTCAAGGTTTGACATCCTGTGCATTCAGAGATGCTCTTCTACATGCCATTGTTGTCAAACATGGTTACCTGATTTGATATTGCCCTCCTGTCAGCTTGAACCAGTCTGGCCATTCTCCTCTCATGAATGATGTATTTTCACTCCCAGAAAATTGAAAAATGTAAACAGAACTCGGATCCACGGCACCCACTATATCATCATGTGCCAGTTTCCAACGGCCTAAAATCGAGGAAAAGCTTTGCTACAGTGGAGGAACTACCACACGGAACATCCCCCCAGACATACAGGATTGACCTCTGGCAACAAACGGAAGCCAGAACCCCACCAAACAATGCAGTGCAAGACCCCACAGAAATGTTTCCAGACGGGGCACTGCTTGACAGACGGAAGTGGTGCACTCGCAACAGAGCGAGAGCGGGAGTTTGTAGGACGGGAGACAATATGATGAAGTGGGGTTTAAAGACCAGAGAATCCTGTGCGTGTCGCGAAAGGGTGCAGAACATTGAACACGTTCTGTGCAACTGCCCACTCTCACCTGATTTAGCTGACACTGACCTGCTCAACATCAACCAAACAACACTAGAGTGGCTGGCTGTCTGGTGTGACAAGCTATGATGATGACCCACAGAACTGCCACTAACTGGATGTTTGTGTTTTGTTTCTCACACCATTCTCTGTAAATTCTAGAGACTGTCGTGTGTGAAAATCCAAGAAGATGACCAGTTTCTGAAATACCCGAAGCATCTGACACCTACAATCAGTCCACAAAGTCAAAGTCACTTAGATCACATTGTTTCCCTATTCTGATGCTTGATATAAATAACTGAACCTCTTGAGCATGTCTGCGTGATTTTATGCATCGAGGTGCTGCCAAATGATTGACTGATTAGATATTTGTAGGTGTACTGGTGTGCCTAATAGAGTGGCCACTGAATGTACAAACAACTGCCTTCCAATGCAACGAAAATGGAACAGGGGCACAGGTCAGGCTGAAACCACAACTGAAAAGCATTGTTAAATCATCCTTACAGGATCTTTACATTGTTTTCTTTTTATTTCCCCTTTTTAAATTATCCCTTTAATTTAGGGACATGATCAACAACCCCCGGACCCCCGGACAGCACAGTTCCTAAGTATCCAGGTCAAAAGCTAAAACCTAACATTTTCTGCTCTTGTATTTCTTCTGTCTTTGAGTCTGTTCTGTGTGAAAAATAAACTAGGCATGAATCCTAGCAGGAGTAACAATGTTTAGAAAAAACATGGTATAAATAATACAAAAAGGCTTTAAAAGCTAATAAAATGTATTTAATGCTAGTTGTTTAAAACACTCTCGGGGTAAAAGCTGGGCTTTGACAGTCCAGAACAATAAATATTAATGCTCAGCCTTTGTATTATGAATATGTTAGCCCATACACTGAATGGTATTATTTTCACAATATTTAAAACTGAATCCCTTCAGCTACAATAGAAAAGGAAAATACATTAACTATTAAAATCGGGTGGTATTGAGAAGATTCCGAGAACATGGTGTATGATTATTGCACAAGACACTTTTTTGTTCTACAGTGTTCATGATGCACACAAAATTCATATTGCATCCTCATTAATTTAAGTGACCGAATAGGTTGCTGTTTGCTGTCACATAGAAACATAGGGCCCAATTTTATGATCATATAGCACCAACCGAACCTAACCAATGACTATTAAAGGCATGTATGCACGTCATAAAGATGAGATGCCTTGTGCCCTCAACTAGTGATGGAAGACTTGCTATGGGTGCTTGTAGTTGTTTAAAATTGTAGTCCAATTTTCTAACTTTGCTCTGGGGACTTTGGTGGGCAGAAAGGAAGAGAAAGTCCTTTACCGCAGGAGACCAGGAAGCTCTTTAGACATGTAATGAAGTGATAGTAGGAGGAGCCAGCAGCGAGATAAATACCAGAAGAAGACTAAGGAGCTTGAATGGGCTGCTGGAAGAAACATGAAGGCCTAACAGAAGTAGAGTAAAAACACATCAATGTACACAGATTTGTCCAAAGTTTAGACGTTAGTGTACAATTCTAATTTATGCGATGATAATTCAAAAGCAGTCATCAGCTCTTCGAGAACCAAACAGCAATTCCCTAAAACCAACTCACAGGCAAACTGTTTCACAATAGTCAAGCAGCAACTGATGATCATTTTGGATGGCCCTGGCTGATGGGAGAGGTGGTGATTAGAGGGCTTCTCATGAACAAAAAGCAATGTTGAGATACAATCTGGCTGGTGGTAAATTGGGATTCCATGTTTATTCCATGATCTGTCTGCTTTGTATGTTCCTGCCACAAAAACACCACTGCCCTCTCCAGTATGAAAAATACTGAGACTAGCTGGAAATCTGTGTCCCAGCCCTGGAATGCACCAACAGTGGGAGCTGGGGGGCCCCATTTCATGACCTACATTTTTTTTTTACACAGCGGCTTGTTTAACTTGTTATTGTAAACCATTGCAGGTACTTTAGCTGGGAGCTCGTTGTGAGATCCAGTAATGGAATGGTCTCGTGGGATGTAACATACTTTTGGTAGATCATCGAAGAGCTAATTAATATGTTCAATTGCTTGGAATTGAAACAGGATTCAGGAGGACTGCTGAGATAAAATCTGGGACACAAGCACTAACAAGGTTTCAAAGTGCTATGCAGAAATTGGACATCTTTCCCATAAAACTGCCCTCCAAGCTGGTAAATTTGGATTTGTAATTGAAGCATATGCTCATTAAAGCCCCTTTGCCTGCTGCATGATGGGCCTTAATATATAAGCATTCTCCTTTTTCGCTGGGACTTCATTGAAAACAAATTTTTTTTGAAGGGTCATTTTTCAAGCATTCACTAACCTAGCATTTTTGTGCATTTCATAGGACCATCGATTCCTGCGACATACATAAATATCAAGATTACCAAGTGTTATTAAGCAATCTTCATCCTGAATTCTTCCTTTATCTGGAACGGTAAAGCAGCAAAATTAAGTGGAATAACTTCTTTAACTACTATTCTCGAACCAATATATGAAGATCACCTGAGTACAGCAAATGGGTGAAAACAATTTTTCCCCTCAAAATCCAGAAACTCAAGGAGGATTGTGAACAGAATTAAATATCAATGAATGAACTCTTTAATCTTGAAATAAATACAAGCACTTTGTCCATTGATGGGACGTAGAAATGGCAGACAGACTTCAACCCAACCATTCCGCTCCTTCCTATAATAGGACAACCAGAACTGTATAGAGTCATGGATATGTACGGCACAGAAACAGGCCCCTTGGCCCATCTAGTCCTTGCTAAAACTATTTAAACGGCCTACACCCATCGACCTGCACCAGGACCATAGCCCTCCAAATCCATACTGTCCACGTACCTATCCAAACTTCTCATAAACATTGAAATCGAACTCGTATGGACCACTTGTGCTGGCAGCACATTTCACACTCTCACGGCCCTCTGAGTGAAGAAGTTTCCCCTCATGTTTCCCTTAAACTTCTTATCTTTCGCCCATAAACCATGACCTCTTGTTGTAGTCCCACTCAACCTCAGTGGAAAAAGTCTGCATGAATTTACCCTATCTATACCCCTCATAATTATGTATATCAAATCGCCTCTCAATCTTCTACATTCTAAAGAATACAGTCGATCTTTCCTTATAACTCAGGTCCTCCAGACCTGGCTACATCCTTGTAAATTTTCTCTGCACTCTTTCAACCTTGTTTACATCTTTCCTGCAGGTAGGTGACTGAAACTGCACACATTAGACCTCACCAACGTCTTACACAACTACAACATGACATCCTATCTTTTTCACTCAATATTTTGACTTATGAAGGCCAATATGCCAAAATCTCTTTTTACGACCCTATCTACCTGTGATGCCACTTTCAATAAATTATGTACCTGTATTCCCATATACGTTGTTCTACCACACTCCTCAGTGCCCCACCGTTCATTGTATAAGATCTATCCTGGTTAGTCCTAACAAAGTGCGAAATCTCACACTTGTCTGCATTAAATTCTATCTGCCATTTTTCAGCCCATTTTTCCAGCTGATGAAGATCCCTCTGCAAAAGAAATTTGGCCTGTCCCCTAAAGCACTCACTAATTTTTATAGATGCACCATAGAAAGCATTCTTCTAGGGTGCATCACAACCTGGTATGGAAGTTGTCCTGTCCAAGACCGGAAGAAGCTGCAGAAGATCATGAACACGGCGCAGCACATCACACAAACCAATCTTCCGTCCGTGGACTCACTTTACACCACACGCTGTCGGAGCAGTGCTGCCAGGATAATCAAGGGCACGACCCACCCAGCCAACACACTTTTCATCCCTCTTCCCTCCGGGAGAAGGCCCAGGAGCTTGAAGACTCGTATGGCCAGATTTGGGAACAGCTTCCTTCCAACTGTGATAAGACTGCTGAACGGATCCTGACCCGGATCTGGGCTGTACCCGCCAAATATCTGGACCTGCATCTCGTTTTTTTTGTACTACCTTACTTCCCATTTTTCTAATTTTTCTATTTATGATTTATAATTTAAATTTTTACTATTTACTATCTATTTGTAATCCAGGGAGCGGGAAGCGCAGAATCAAATATCGCTATGACGATTGTACGTTCTAGTATCAATTGTTTGGCAACATAAAGTATAAAGTATAAAGCCATGATAGCCTTCCTCACTGTCAACTACACCCCCAATCTTGGTGTCATCTGCAAGTTTGCTGATCCCGTTACCCACAAAATCATGAAGATCATTGGTATAGATGACAAACAACAAAGGGGACAGCACCAGTCCCTGTGGCACATCACTAGTCACAGGCCTCCAGTCAGACAGGTAACTCTCTACTGCCACTCTCTGGCTTCTCCCACAAAGCCAAAGTCTAATCCAATTTACTGCCCCATCTTAAATGCAATACTCCAGATGCAGCCTAAATGGAGTTTTAAAAACCTGCAGCCTAACTTCCTGACTGTTGAACTCAGTGCTTCGACTAATAAAGGGAAGCATGCCATATCCCTTCTTAACCAACCGATCAATCCGTGCACATACTTTCAGGGAGCTATGAACTTGGACCTCAACATTCCTCTGCTCATCTTATGACATCTATATTGTTTATGTTTGACCTGCCAAGGGGCAACACCTCGCATTTGACTAGGTTAAACTCCATTTGCTATTTCTCTGCCCATATCTGCAAGTGACCTATATCCCGTGATGTTCTTTGCCTGACTACAAACCTATCCACAACACTACCAATTTTCATATCATCTGCAAACTCAATAACCCACCCATTTACATTTTCATCATTTATATACATCACAAATAGCAAAGGACACTAGTACAGTTCCCTGCAGAACACCACCAATCACAAACCTACAGCTGGATTAAGTCCCTTCTACCAGTACCCCTGTTGTCTATGTCCAAGCCAGTTCTAAATCCAAAAGGCCAATTCACGATGAATCCCATGCATCTTAATCTATTGGATGATCTTCCCATAAGGTACTGTACCTTTTCAAATGCCTTACTAAAATCTATGAAGACAACATCCACAGGTCTACCTTCATCAATCACCCTTGGCAACTTGATGAAAAACTCAATTAAGTTGGTAAGCCACAACTTGTCCTACACAAAGTCATGTTGGTTCTCCCCAATTAGTCCACAACTTTCCAAATGCTCATGAATCCTATCCCTAAGAATTCTCTCCAGTAACTTCCCTACCACTGGCATGACACTCACCAGGATTTTCCATGGTTCCCTTCTTGAATAATGGAACAACATTAGCTTCTTGCCAGTCCTCCAGGAACTTGCCTGTGGCTATAAAGTGCACAAAGATATTGGTCAAGGCTCCAGCAATCTCATTTCTTGCCTCTTTCAATAACCTGGGGTATAATCCATCAGGCCCTGGGTAGTTAGCCAATTTAATGCTCTTTAAGAGACCCAACACTAACTCCTCCTTTACCTCGAAATGCCCTAGCATATTCATACACTTGGTAATGATCGCCCTATCCTCAACATCCTTCCCCTTAGTAAATACTAATGTACTCATTAAGGACCTCACACACACCATCTGCATCCAAGCAAATGTTCTCCCTTTTCTTGTGTGGTCCTACCCTCTCCCTAGTTATCCTCTTCCTCTTGATATATGTGCAGAATGCCTGGAGTTCTCTTTGATCCTCCTTGCCAAGAACTTTTCACGGCCCCACTTGACCTTTGTAATTCCCTACTTGAGTTCTTTTCTTGCCTCTTTATAATCCTCAAATGCTCTGTTTGTTTCTAGCTTACAAGGCCTTACATACTTTTCCTTTTTCTTCTTGACTAAATTGTTCACCTCTCTCAATATCCAACCTTCTTTTACCTTGTCATCCTTGTCCTTCTTTCTGACTGTTTTGTCTTCATCTCCTTCAGCTAGTCCACAAGGTATTCCAGTCTGGCTGGGGGGGCACCTTAATCCAATGATCGAGAATGACCATTGCACCATTTGTGGTTCACGGGAAGAATCTAAGATTGTGGGCAGATATAATACAAAGGTAGCAAAACTGCCACTCTTAAAGTTAATAACAGACTAGGAATTTCTTATTGTAATGCACTGAGTTTATTAGAAACAAGGCCTTGGGTGCCTATTATTTTTTATTTTGTGTTTATCCGTCAGTAGATATTTTACTTGCACATATCGTGAATCAATGTATGATTGGCAGAGAGGGTAGGAGATGGCTGTTGAGAATATGGAATCCTTTAATTATTCCTCAGTCTGATAAATGGGCCACCAAGACTGGGGAAAAACAAAGGATTGTAAACTGCCTGTAGCTTGGTTAATTATAATCTGTTCCCATACCACTTCTTCTAAAATGTCATCAAAACATCTCGAAATGTAACAATAAACAATCTGCTGGTGATTCAAGCAGCATCTCTGGGGGGGGGGCGCGGGGGGGAGAAGAATTGTTAACATTTCAGATTAAGATCCTTCATCAGACCAAGGGAAAAGATGGTGACGAGCAGTATAACGTGAAGGGTAAACAGTGGCCAGGGAGTGATTGGGGGAGAGGTGAATGATGGCAGGCAGTGAAGCAGTTTTACAATAGATCAGTTGGTATGGGAATGGGAAGCGGAGTTGCCTGCCATTTCAATTAGTGCGGAAGAGGTGAAGGTTAGTGGAACTCTGAGTTTGGAATTGTCCTGAAAAGTAATCTGAAAATTGCAATTTCTTTATTATTAGCATATTAAAAATGAAAATATGTAATAATCCAACATACTTCTCCTTATATTAAATATGAATTTTGACTCTTCTGGTACTTCATCCAGAGCTTACATACCTCAGATATTTCAAGACAAAATAAAGATTAACCATCTTTTAAGAAAAAATTGCCACAATGCAGTGAGATTTGATTCTCAACCACTTATCTTGATCATAAATCCTGAGTCCTGAAATTCTGTTGGTTGTTAAGGGACAAGCCTGACAGACTTTCTTGGGAAAAGAGTCTGCTGGAGGAACTCAGCAGGTTGAGAAGCATCTCTGGGAGGAAAGGAACTTGGGGTGAAATCCTGCAAAGGGACTTCATTGGGAAATAGTTGGTGGTTTACTAGGAGGAGAAACCGGCTGTCAACCTTAAGTCTCATTTATGTTCTGCTCCAAAATTGGTCAGAAATAAAGGAGACTGTAAGTACTCTGGAAGAATGCAATCATGCAAGTGATGAGTTTAGGCTAGGATGACATCATCTGTCCTACATTCTGTAATTATTACCTTAGGAACCATTCATCTGGCTAAAAAGTCAGCAGTCTGCCGCTGGAGTCTCAATGTTAGAATTTTGATTCATTCTGCAGTTAAAAAGTGGTGTCAAAATAATTTTGCTCTTTCTTTCTTGGAGTCAGATTGAAACTGGCCCCTGACTGAGGACCTTTCCTAAAATGGAAATTAAGTGAACTCATTGCGACTCCAATCTTTTAAGATCTAGAAATTGAAAAAGGAACAATGGGGGAATTGAAAGGCCTGTTCATACGGCAGTAGGACAGATTGCTCAGAGCAGACAGATGTGTAATCCTCAAGCTATTTAACAGAAGATATCCCCTGAATGTGATACTAGGGAACAGCACTGAGTTGTCCAGCTCAAAAGATGCAGCATTGTTTTATTCAATATTCATTGAGATCTAGGGTGGCAGTTCTACAAGTGAACACCTAAGATACTTTACTTTACTTTATTGTCGCCAAACAATTGATACGAGAGCGCACAATCATCACAGTGATATTTGATTCTGTGCTTCGCACTCCCTGGAGTACAAATTGATAGTAAATAGTAAAAATTTAAATTATAAATCATAAACAGAAAATAGAAAAGGGAAAGTATGGTAGTGCAAAAAACCAAGAGGCAGGTCCGGATATTTGGAGGGTACAACCCAGATCCGTGTCAGGATCCGTTCAGCAGTCTTAGCACAGTTGGAAAGAAGCTGTTCCCAAATCTGGCCATACGAGTCTTCAAGCTCCTGAGCCTTCTCCCGGAGGGAAGAGGGACGAAAAGTGTGTTGGCTGGGCGGGGGGGGGGGTCGTGTCCTTGATTATCCTGGCAGCACTGCTCCGACAGCGTGCAGTGTAAAGTGAGTCCAAGGACAGAGATTGGTTTGTGTGATGTGCTGGGCTGTGTTCACGATCTTCTGCTGCTTCTTCCGGTCTTGGACAGGACAACTTCCATACCAGGTTGTGATGCACCCTAGAGGAATGCTTTCTACGGTGCATCTATAAAAATTAGTGAGGGTTTTAGGGGACAGGCCAAATTTCTTTAGCTTTCTCAGGAAGTAAAGGTGCTGGTTGGCCTTCTTGGCAGTGGACTCTGCTTGGTTGGACCAAGTCAGGTCATTTGTGATATTGACCCCGAGGAATTTAAAGCTTTTGACCTGTTCCACTTGCGCACCACCGATGTAAATAGGGTCGTGTGGTCCGCTACTCCTTCTGAAATCAACAGCCAATTCCTTCATCTTATTGTCTTTGCACCATGCCGTCAGGTTCTTAATTTCCTCTCTGTACTCAAACTCATCATTTTCCGAGATACGGCCTACAATTGTGGTGTCATCAGCAAACTTATATATTGAGTTTGATGGAAACTTGGCTACACAATCATGCAATCATGGGTGTACAGTGAGTACAGCAGGGGGCTGAGTACACAGCCTTGTGGGGCACCGGTGCACAGAGTGATTGTAGGGGAGAGCTTGTCCCCTATTTTTACAGCCTGGGCCCTGTCTGTGAGGAAGTTGAAAATCCAGCTGCAGATCTGAGTGCTAAGGCCCAGGTTCCGGAGCTTAGGAATCAGTTTATTTGGAATGATGGTATTAAAGGCAGAGCTGTAGTCAATGAAAAGGGGCCTTACATATGCGTCTTTATTCTCCAGGTGTCCTAAGGAGGAATGTAGGGCCAGAGAAATGGCATCTGCCGTTGATCTATTGCTCCGGTAGGCAAATTGCAAAGCGTCGAGGTTGACCGGTAGGCTGTGGTTGATGTGTCCATAACCAATCGCTCGAAGCACTTCATAGCAATTGATGTCAGAGCCACAGGTCGATAGTCATTCAGGCATGCCACCTTGCTCTTCTTCGGCACTGGGATTATCGTTGCCTTCTTAAAACACGAGGGGATCTTAGACTGAAGCAAGGAGCAGTTGAAGATGCCAGCAAACACTCCAGCTAGCTCGCTTGCACAGGCCCAGAGAACCCGTCCCGGGACGCTCCACTTCTGTTCGAATCTTGCGTAGAATACATTAAGTTCGTCAGGAAGAGAAGCGCTACAGTTATTGATATTCTCAGCCTTTTCTTTGCACCCAGTGATCTCATTTAGACTCTGCCATAGTCTACCGGCATCCCTCTGGTTAGCCTGGGCTTCCAACTTGGCTCGATATTGCCTCTTGGCGCCCTTAATGGCTTTCCGGAGTTCACGGCTGGATTCCGTGTAGCGACTGGTATCCCCGGACCTAAAAGCCGCAGCTCTAGCCTTCAAAAGGAACTGGACCTCATATTTCATCCAAGGTTTCCGGTTAGGGAATACCCAGATCGTCTTGCGAGACACACAGTCCTCTGTGCATTTCCAGATGAAGTCCGTGACAGATGAGACATACTCATCGAGGTTAGCTGCCAAGTCCTTGAAGACTAACCAGTCCACCAACCTCATCTGTTTCCTCCGTCCAACGTGACACCACTTTTGACACCGTGACCTCCCACTTCAGTTTCTGTTTGTAAGTCAGGAGGAGGAGTACGGCCTGATGGTCCGATTTTCCGAAGTGAGGTCATGGGACGGAATGGTAGGCATCCTTGGCTGCTGTGTAGCAATGGTCAAGTATATTCAGGCCTGGCAGGAGACATGTTGGTATAACTTTGGCAGCGCCTTTCTGAGGTTGGCCTGGTTAAAGTCCCCGGCTGTAATGAGCAAAGCCTCTGGATACCTGGTCTCAAGATAAAATAAACATTGAATTCTGTTCAGTTTATATGATTCTGTAGTGTGCATACACCTCAATTCTATTGAATCTCTTCAGTTTTTCAATTTAGTCCCACTCAAGGTGTGGGCTTTACTCGGTAATTATGTGGCGAGAAGGCCTGGACAATACATTGAATGGGAGGACAGATGTTGGAAGGATAGGAGGACAGACTCTGTGGCTGTAAGCTTTCATGTTTCCGATTTAAAGCTGAATCAGCAGCTAGGCTTTCTCTGAGCTGCTGTAATTGTGTGTTCACTCTGTTTTCACTAGGGAGGGGGAATTTAACATAACACTGAAGTTTTTCTGTTACAGTTAGCTTGAATCACATGCAGATGTGCAATGATGTCCGCTGGACAGAAGCCTGGCTTTATTTTAAGATGCCTAAAACAATGAGACTACAGTAACTTGGTGTTATATTGTATCCTTTAACACTGAAAAACAACTAAAGTTGCTTCAAAGTGGCACGTCAGTAGAAAACTGGATTTCAAAACAAAGAGCCTCACTGTATGGAGGACAGATCAACAGGGAGATTTGAAGAATTAAAGACCTAAGCCATTGAAGAGATCATCCATAGAGAGGGTTTCCTTTAATATATAGGTAGAGCGTCGGAGTACACCGAGTGGAAAGCATGGAATTGCATTTGTGCCAACTTACAAAATGCTGGAGGAACTCAGCAGGTCAGGCAGCATCAATGGAAATAATTAAACAGTGGATGTTTCAGGTCAAGGCCCTTCATCAGGACTGAAAAGGAAGGGGAAAAAAACCCAGAAGGTGGTGGTGGGGGAAGGAGAAGGAGTACAAGCTAGAAGATGATAGGCCATAAGACATAGGAGCAGAATTAGGCCATTCAGCCCATCGAGTCTGCTCTGCCATTCCATCATAGTTGATCCCGGATCCCAATCAACCTCATACACCTGTCTTCTTGCCAATCCTTTGAAGCCCTGACCAATCAGGATATCATCAACTTCTGCTTTAAGTATACCCACAGACTTGGCCTCTACTGCAGTCTGTGGCAGAGCAATCCACAGATTCACTACTCTCCAGCTAAAAAAATTCCTCCTTACTTCTATTCTAAAAGGTCACCCTCAATTCCTGGATACCCCACCATAGGAAACATCCTCTCCACATTCACCTTATCTAGTCCTTTCCAAATTTGGTAGATTTCAATGAGATCCCCCCTGCATTCTTCTAAATTCCAGTGAGAACAGGCCCAAAGCTGCCAAATGCTCCTCATATGTTAACCCCTTCATTGCTGGAATCATCCTCATGAACCTCCTCTGGACTCACTCCAATAACAACACATCCTTTCTGAGATATGGGGCTCAATGTTGATCATACTCCAAGTGTGGCCTGACTAGTGTCTTATTAAACCTCAGCATTATCTCCTTGCTTTTATATTCTGTTCCCCTTGACATAAATGCCAATGTTGCATTTGCCTTCTTTACCACAGCCTCATCCTGTGATTGAACCTTCTGGGAGTCTTGCCCGAGGACTCATAAGTCCCTTTGAAACTCTGATGTTGCTAAATGGCGACTCCTTTTCTTGCATCTTTGGAAACAGCTCCACTTCTATCTTGGATACCTCTTTTTTCCTTTTCAAGGTTCTTTTGAAGACCCTGACCTGAAGTTACACTTTGACTTCGGTTCTTTGCGGGAAAGGGACCTGCTTTCAGGGTCTCAAGTCCGGCTGCTTTTTGATATCTCAAGGTCGCAGTCTGGAAGACTAGTGCGCCTTCAGGTTTCTGGATTTTCATGGCTCTGAAGATGTGCTGATTCAAGGCCGGTGCCCCTGACTGAGACATTGCGGGAGAATGCGGAACATCAGTAGCAGCAGGATAGCTGCCATGGGTTGTGTGTCCGAAGTGCTGGCCTTTCTGGGGCCGATTCTCTGGACGCAGAGCTCAGAAAAAGTGGCGCAACAGACTTCTAACACCGTAAACCAGCAAGTTCTTTATTACATCTCCCCTCTCGCTGTGAAATGAGGACATCTCTTTTTCCCTTATTAGGGAGAGAGAGAGCCAGTGGTATGTTAAATTACCGGGTAAATGAGTAGTCTTTGGGGTACTGCAGGTCTGTGTCTTTGTTGATGTTTGCTGCATGCTTAAATGTTCGGTGGAGGGCGCTAACATTTGTTGCTAGTGGGGGGGTGTTCATTACCTTGATGCTGTTTGTGTGTGGGAGAGGGGAACTGGGAGGCTTTGGGGTTCTAACTGTCATTCATTCTTTGGGGATGTTTGTGAAGAAAAAGAATTTCAGGATGTATACTGTATACATTTTGCTGACATTAAATATACCTGTTGGACCTATTGATGTTTGAATTTTCTCCCCATTTAGATAATAGTCTGCACTATTGATCCTTTTACCAAAATGTATTAGCATACATTTTCCAACACTGTATTCCATCTGCCACTTCTTAGCCCATTCTTCCAACTTGTCTAAGTCCTGCTGCAATTGCACTGCTTCCTCAGCACTACCTACCCTCCACCTATCTTCATATCATCTGCGAACTTTGCCACAAAGCCGCCAATTCCTTCAATCATCGACAAATATTATGAGAAGTAATGGTCCCAATACTGAGCCCTGAGGAACACCACTGGTCACTGGCAGCCTACCAGAAAAGGCCCCCTTTATTCCCATTCACTGCCTCCTGGATGTCAGCCATTCCTCTATCCATGCCAGTATCGTTCCTGTAACGCCAGAGGATTTTCTCTTGCTAAGCAGCCTCATATATGACACCTTATCAAATGCCTTCTGAAAATTCAAGTAAGTGACATCCACTGGCTCTCCTTTATCCGACATGCTTGTTACTTCATCGAAGAACTCTAACAGATTATTCAGGCAAGATTTCCCTTTACAGAAACCATGCTGACTTTGACTTATTTTATCATTAGTCTCCAAGTACCCTGAAACCTTATCCTTAATAAAAGACTCCAACACTTTCTCTACCACTGAGGTTAAGCTAACTGGACTATAATTACCTTTCTTTTGCCTTCCTCCCTTCTTAAAGAGTGGAATGACATTTGCAATCTTCCAGTCCACTGGAACCATGCCAGAATCAAGTGATTCTTGAAAGATCATGACCAATGCATCTGTTATCTCTTGAGCAACCTCCTTCAGGACTCTGGGAAGTAGTCCATCTGGTCCAGGTGACTTAGCCACCATAAGACATTTGAGGTTGCCTAGCACTTTTTCCCTTTGTAATAGCAATGCCACTCACTTCTGCTCCCTGACACTCAAACCTCTGGCACACTACTCGTGCCTTCTACAGTGAAGACTGACGCAAAGTACTCATTAAGTTCATTGGCCTTCTCTCTGTCCCCCATTAGTATCTCACCAGCATCATTTTCCAATGGTCCAATATCAACTTTCACTCCCTTTTACTCTTTATATAATGACAAAACTTTAAGTATCCTGCTTTATATTATTGGCTAGTTTGTCCTCATATTTGATCTTTTCCCTTCTTAGAGCTTTTCTAGTTGTCTTTTGTTGGATTTTAAAAGCTTCCCAATCATACAGATTCCCACTCACTTTTGCTAGCTTTCCTAGGCTTTTATGCAGTCACTAACTTCACTTGTCAGACACTGTTGCCTAGCCCTGCCATTTAAGAACTTATTCTTCTGTGGGACACATCTATCCTTGTGAACTATTCCCAGAAACTTCAGCCATCTCTGCTCTGCCATCATTCCCACCAGTGAGACCAGGTGGGGGTGGGAAGGGAGATGAAGTAAGAAGCTGGGAGGGGGAAAGGACTGGAGA
Organism: Mobula hypostoma; assembly: GCF_963921235.1. Lineage (NCBI taxonomy): Eukaryota > Metazoa > Chordata > Chondrichthyes > Myliobatiformes > Myliobatidae > Mobula > Mobula hypostoma. The sequence continues at coordinate 46,996,402 of NC_086111.1, forward strand.
AGGAATCTGATAGGAAAGGAGAATGGACTATGGGAGGAAAAGGAAGGAGAAGGGACATGATAGGCTGGTGAGGAGAACAGAAGAGGAAAGAGGGGCGCCAGAGTGGGAATTGATGAAGATGAAGAGGGAGGGGGAGAAAGTACCAGAAGGTGGAGAAATCGATGTTCTTGCCACCAGGTTTGACAATACCCAGACAGAATATGAGGTCTTGTTCCTCCAACCTGAGAATGGCCTCATCGTGGCAGAAGAGGATCGTCAGAATGGGAACATGGATTGGAATTAAAGTGATTGGCCATCGGAAAATCCTGCTTTTTGCGGATGAAATAAAACCTGCTCAATAAAGCTGTCCCCCAATCTACATTAAATCTCACCAATGTAGAGGTAGCTGCATAGGAGGCATCAGATACAGTAGATGGCCCTAACAGATTCACTCGTGAACTGTTGCCTCTCCTAGGACTGAGGTGAGGGAGAAGGTGAATGGGTAGGTGTAGCACTTCTTCCACTTGCAGGGACGGGACGGAAATTAGTGGGGAGGATGAATGGACAAGGGAGTCACAGAGGAAGTGATTCCTACAGAAAGCGGAGAGTTGGCAGGCGGTGGTTGGGGAAGTAAAGATGTGTTTGATGGTAAGGTGCTGTTGGTGATGATGGAAGTTACAGAACCTGAAGTGCTTGATTTGGAGGCTCGTCAGGTGGTAGTTGAGGATAAGAGGAACTCTATCCCTGTTAAGGCATTGGGTAGATGGGGTGAGGGCAGATGCCTGGGAAATAGAGCAGATGCAAATGAGGACGGCATCAGTAGTGGAGGAAGGGAAACATTATTCTTCGAAGAAGAAGAACATCTTGGCATCCCTTTCCCTCTTTTTCACCTGTAAAACGCTATTCCCTTTTCTCAGTTCCTTCATCCCCACCACATCTGTTCCCAGGATGAGGCTTTCCTTTTCAGAACATCTGAGATGTCTTCCTTCTTCAAAGATTGGGAAATATAGTAGTAGCTAATTTGTACACATCTAGCTTTCACAAATGATACTCTTAATTTTTTAGAAAAAGTAGACAGCTCTTAGTTTAACTTAAACACGACAGATTCTGCTGTGGGCCTTTAAGTGATACGCTTAAATGACAACTTCTGATTTAGAGTTAAAAGCATGGTAACACTAAATCATGGTGGATGTGAGAAAAATGTGCAACGATTTGCAATATTTGTTGATGGCAAAAAAATGTTTGTATGGCTTTATAGAGTTATAACATTTTCTTCAGAAATACCTGAGATGAATAGCCGAGCAACACACTCAAAATACTGGAGGATCTCAGCAGGCCAGGCAGCATGTAGGAAAAGAATACGAGTTGACGTTTCGGGCCACAACCCTTCAGCAGGAACTCTTTTCCTCTTTTCCTAGATGCTGCCTGGCCTGCTGAGTTCCTCCAGCCTTGAGTGTGTGGTGCTCAGCTTTCCAGCATCTGCAGATTTTCTTTTGCTCCTGATATGGATATGTTGACTTTCAAGGTACCTGAACCAAAGTCAAAGCATTCACAACTGTATTCAAATATTACAAGATTGTTTTTATCAAAAATGCACCAAAACATATGCTGCTTTTGAATTTTTACTCAAAGTTTTTACTAATTCTGGATGGATCAGTTAGAATGACTAACTGTAATGTTTGTTGTTTTCAGCCTTTGTTGTATTAACAGCCCACAATGCTATAGTTAGACCTTCCAGATTACTGCACAGCTGTGCTTTTCAGTCTTAAACGGTGAATCACCATTTAACAAATTTCATTTAGTAGTTCTTTCTTTTGCCTGAGTCACAGCAAGTCAACATTCTGGAGGTTTATATTTTTTCAAACCTCCTTGAGTACATAGTCAAAATCAGAATCAGGTTTAATATCATTGACATATAGAACCATAGAACACTACAGCACAGAAAATAGGCTATTCGGCCCTTCTAGTCTGTACCGAAACTTTATTCCGCTAGTCCCATTGACCTGCACCCAGTGCATAACCCTCCAGACCTCTCCCATCCATGTATCTATCCAAATTAAGAGTGAGCCTGCATTTACCATGTCAGATGACAGCCTGTTCCACACTCCCACCACTCTAAGTGAAGAAGTTCCCCCTAAACCTTTCCCCTTTCACCCTAAAGCCATGCCCTCTCATACTTATCTCTTCTAATCTAAGTGGAAAGAGCTTATTCCCAATTAATCTGTCTATACCCCTCATAATTTTGTAAACCTCTATCAAATCTCCCCTCATTCTTCTACGCTCCAAGAAATAAAGTCCTAACCTGTTCAATCTTTCCCTGTAACTCAACTCCTGAAGACCCAGCAACATCCTAGAAAATCTTCTATGCACTCTTTCAATCTTACTGATATCCTTCCTATAATTAGGAGACCAGAACTGCACACAGTATGTCTTGAAATTTGTTAACTTAGCAGCAGCAGTACAATGCAATACATGATAAATATGAAAAATAATAAATAAATAAATTACCATATGCTTGTATATGTATATTAAACAGTCAAATTTAAAGAAGTGCAAAAACAGAAATAATAAAGTGATGTGGCGTTCATGGGTTCAATGTCCATTTAGAAATCAGATAACAGAGGAAAATGCTGTTCTTTAATCACTGAGACTGTGCCTTCAGTCCTGGAGAGTATTCACATTGTTAAAATCAGCAAACAGTAAGTCCTAGAAACATGTAAATATTACATTTTAAATACATGTGCAAAAATACTTTCACCACAATTTAGCCATAAATTCAATATAATTAATCTCTTTCTTTGTATTGATCAAAGAATAATCTTGGAATCATTCTACAGAAGATGAACTTTCTTTAATTATGATACATGTGTAACTCGAGCATGTCTGTAATATATCAATAGTTGAGTTGGTGAATCCTTTCTTGTAGATTTTCTTCAGAGTTTGGTACTGCAACTCAAATAATACCAAACAACAAAGTGCATAGAATTAGCTCACAATTGCAGACATCCCACCTCTCCCGGAAGTTCCGGGAGTCTCCCGCATATTAATAGTGGCTCCCTGATGCCCGCAAATTATATACAATGTCCCGGAAATCAATTTTTTTGAGAGTGAGAGAGAGAGAGAGCAAGCGCAAGGACGAGAAAGAGAGAGTGCGCCATGGCAGAGTGTTCCAAACAAAGAAAATATAAAACGTACGTCACCCCAGACTACACTAAACTGTACCCCTGCCTAATAGGGGTCAAAATAATGACAGTGTTGCTCGCTGCACTGTTTGCAACAGTGACTTTTCTATTGCCCACGGTGGGTTAAGACTGTAAAAGACATGTTGAGGTGAGTTTAACAGGTGTCATTTGTTCATTAGCATAGCTAACGTTATTTAAACTAGCTGGCTAGCTGCTAAGGAGCTACTCTATTGCAGACATCCCACCTCTCCCGGAAGTTCTGGGAGTCTCCCGCAAATTGATGGTGCTACCTCCCTGAAATGAGTTTTTGCGGGTGGGATGTCTGCAATTGAAAATGAGAAAAAGAGATTATATGGATGAATACCTTTCTCTGACAAGTCTGAAGTCACTGCATTTCAGTTAGAATGGGCTACAAGTCCCGAGAACAGCGGCACAGAAACTCAGTTATGAAAAGGTGCTGGCAACTCTGGTAGAATGCACAAATATCATATTGCACAACTTGTATCTGAAATTAATGCAGAATCCAACCCATGCCAATCAGTGCACTTACTGCAAAAATGCTCAGTCATAAGATGCAAGTTTGGATATTTCTGGCATAGCCTGCATCTAACTTGAGCTGACTGAAGTCATGCCCACATTTCTCAAGGGAAGCGTTCTTTTCCACTGATAACAGCAGGAGGTTATTGCATGGAGTTAGAAAGCTTGCTGTAGCTGCAGCAAATCCAGGTTTTGGAGTAACTTGATTTTCATAAGTCATTAGAATTCCCAGTGCAAAAGGAAGAGAAAGGCCTTCTGTGTCCAGGGATTTGGGAAGCCACCCAGTCTGGTAATGATGGTAAAGAACAACTTTCTCTTGTTCCCACCTAACATGCATCCTACCAAACATATGCTGTTAATGACAGCAATTTTCTGCTCCTCCAACATGAGTCTTAGGCAACTATTCTTCCTGGCTCAATGTTAGCAATACTATTAAATACCTAAAACACTGATCTCTTAATTTTTAGATCTGCTGCCCACATATTTTTCTCTATAAACCAATTCTTGCCCCTACCCCTTGGCTTTGCAAGTTACCATTTACTTTCAACCTCCCTTTCCTCTCCGGTGTCTTTGAATGTGTTGTTCAGGCCCTCTCACTTGAAGATAGTAAAAGTCAAGTCATTTGAAGCCTCTGAGGCCAGGAGACTGAGGTTGGAGACTGGAATCTCTGTTTAGAGTTGAACTGAATATCTGCACCCCTTCAGCTGTATCCTTCTCTAGTCTCATCTCAAGGGACCTCCATTCTGTTTCTGACATGCCAGAGATTCTAAACGGGGAACTAAAGTTTCCATTTTCTAGGTGACATGGACGAGCTTCATCTTGCCGGTCAAAAATGAATTCAGACACATTTTAGACCGAAAAGGTATGGCAGCATGTTAGGCTAGTGGTTAGCACATCGCCTTATAGCACCAGTGATCACCAATTGTCTTTCAATTCCCACCGCTACCAGTAAGGAGTTTGTATGCTCTCCCCGTGATCACGTGGGTTTCCTGCGGGTGGACCGATTTCGTCCCATATTCCAAAGATGTATAGTTATGGTTAATGAGTTGTGGGCATGCTAAACTGGGCTGGACACTTCTAGGATGCCGTGCACAATCACTGGCAATTTGATTAGATGCAAATGATGTATTTCGTTGTATTTTTCAATGTTTTGATGTACATATGACATATAAAGTTAATCTAATCCAAACTAATCTTTAAGATCATTTTCAATTCCCATCCAACGTACATTGCAGGCAATCAAAAATCTCTTGAAACAAGGCAATTGGCATGTGAATATTGGGGAGTGGTGTAGCGGGGGTACTTGGAGGAGTTGGGGTTCCTTCTGTCATTCACACTGTGTATGGTTCACACACATTTACACAGCACAAGTTGGCAAGATGAACATGAACATGAAATCAGAGTTGCCCTATGTTTGGCAAGACAGTATGTGTTGCACAAGTCAAGTTGCTTTACCCCTCTACAATGCGACCAGATTGCAATCACATTTGCTGACTTTCTTGTTCACTAAATCGCCACTTATATTTTCTGTTTTGTGGCTGATTCTACCAGTTAGAACTTAGGGCAAAGATCTCCAGTAGGTATGTTAACCTTTACACCAACACAATCCACAGGGGAGTTTGAAAATTATTGCTGTATCATTTAATTCTTGACATTAAATGCTAGCATCTGACCTTTCTGTTTTCATGAATGCCTCATAAGATTTGAGCTCTCCAGACAAATTATAAGATTCATCTCAAAACTTGCTTCCAAACTTCCCTTTGCATAACTGCGTTCCTTTACCATCACATTGTTTATCCTTTTTCTCCATCCCCTCACCCCATGATTAAAGATACATTTTACACAAAATAGAATATGAGACTGAAAGCTTTTCAATTGTTCATACCTCCTCAGGATTGTCCTTCCCTTCTTACACTGTTTCAATGTCATCCATCTGGATTTCTTCACAAGATTAGCTGCCCCTTCTTTGAAACATTGATAGGATTCAGCTAACGATAACGCAAAAAAGTAATTGTGGGATTAAGATAAAGTGTTACTAACTGTCACTTTTACTTGATTAGTGAATAAGCAAAACACTTAATAAACTGACCCTATTGTAAAAATGATATATGAGAATGACAGCATTATTGATCACATTGGGAAATAGTAGTGTTGACCATCTGACCAGCATCTCCTAAGGCTGACCAAATTCAGGTTAGATATTATCGTACTGCTGGTGCTTATAACCAGCTCCGTTGCACAGTGTTCTCATATCTTCCCCTCTCTCCACCTAACCTCCCCGCCTCCTCCCTCACCATTAAAATGATCGGATAATTCCCATGTCAATCAATTTGGTGATCACACTGCTGTAAGTTACTGAGATTGGCTTCAGTCATGTATTTTATATGAACAGCACGGTAACATAGCACATCAGTTTACAGCACCAGCAGTGGGTTCCAGTGTAAGAAGAATGCAGGGGAGTTTTAGCAGGACAGGAACAAGCTAAGTGAATGTATGAGAACATGGCAGGTGTAATATATTGTGGAATATTGGAGCCTATCTACTTTGGTAGAAAAATATAAAAATGTAATTTTGTTAATGTTGAAAACCTAAAAGTTATTGATGTTCAGCCGGACCTAGGACTTCTGATACATTGTTCACTGAAAAAATATTATACGGGTACAGCAAGCAATTAGGAAGACAAATAGGCCATCACTGCAATAGGAATTGGGTTTAAAAGTCAATACATCTTACTGGAATTAAGAAGGAGTCTAGTAAGCTGGCACATTGTGTGAACATTTGATTTCTCTACCAAAGCAAGAGAATGTCTAATAGAAAGGGTGTAGCAAAAGTTTACCTGATTGATTTCCAGGAGGGGATAGGTGTCAAGTGAGGAGAGCCTGTTCATTCATTATGTAACATGTCGTATGACGTGGGCAGTCATGACCTTTCTATGACTAACTGTTCTTGGCAGATTTTTCAATAGAAGTGGTTTTCCTTTGGCTTCTTCTGGGCAGTGTCTTTACAAGATGAGTGAACCTAGCCATTATCAATACTGTCCAGAGATTGTCTGCCTAGCATCAGTGGTTGCATAACAAGAACTTGTGAAGTGCACCAGCTGCTCATACGACCATCCACCACTTGCTCCTATGGCTTCACATGACCCTAATCGGGGAGGGGGCTAAGCAGGTGCCACACCTTGCCCAAGGGTGACCTGCAAGCTAAGGGAGGGAAGGAGTGCCTTACACCTGCTTTGGTAGAGACGTATCTCCACCCCACCTCCCACTGTGAGGAGAGCTAAGCATTCTTTACGGTTCAGAAGAAATGAGGAATTTAACACATGCAAAATTCTTCTGAAGCCTAACAGGGTAGACGCAGGAATGATGTTTGAGACACCCAAGCTAGATGAAACAAGGAGTTGTGGGTTTAAATTAAAGAGTCATCCATACCAGACAGAGCAGAGGCATAATTTCGTCACCTAGAGGGTGTCCTGTTTGAACTGAGATGCGGAGTTTCCTCAGCCAGAGCGTGGTGAATCTATGGAATTCTTTGCCACAGAGGGCTGCGGAGGCTAAGTCATTAGGTGTATTTAAGGCAGAGATTGAAAATAACAACAGATTGGAGATAACAGAAAATAATGCAAATACTCAGCAAATCAAGCAGCATTTTGGGAAAAAGAAATCAAGTTAACATTTCAGATCACTAGTCCTTCATCAAGACAGCACTGTAACCATGTACAAATTAGACTAGGTGAGGATAACAGGGCTTATTCCTTAAAGGGCAATAGCAAGTCAACTAGATTTTACATCAACCCATCCGCTTCATGGTCAGTGCTTTTATCTATGGGCTTCCTTTATATTAATTTAAAAATCCCTGTTTATTGAGGTTGGATTTACATCCAATCTTCCCTAGACTATTAGTTCATATCCTGGGTATGTTTTGGGGACATTAACATTACACTACTAGAGTCAGAAATGATCAATCTAAATTCTTGAACAACATGAGACTTGAACATAATAATCGCTCCCATAAGTATAGATTAATGGTCTCAAGATGGTTCAATAGTTCAGAAAAAGCAGCCCCACTAGTACAGTAAAAGTCTTTTTTCAGATGTTGAGTTTGTGATACATTGCAGGACTGAAATGAAGCAAACTTTATTGGCTGATGTCCATATTGGAAAATGTGCCATTCCCAGCATGATCCTCTCCTCAACAGGCTCAGAAAGAAAATACAGAATCTTGTTGTTTTCTGCCATAAAATCTCTTTTTGTACAGAAGACAAGGAAAGTAATGAAACATTAAGGCAAACAAAGGTGATTATTACAATGGATCCAATCTTGATAAACATTAGTTTTGATTCAGAGCAGCAAACCATTTTCTAACTCAGTAGCAGTAGCCTAGTTTGTATAGAAACCATTCAGGTGTTTTTTTTTGTCAGATGATACATCTCTATGCTCAAAAACAAAAGCACAGCATTCAATGGTTTAGATGAAACATTATGCAGCTGACTCACTCCTGGGCTTGTTTAGAAAGTTCACGAAGATCACAAAGATAAGTAAAATATTCACATATAAATACGAGAAAATTGGTACATTGATTGAAACTCATATAGTCATAGAATCCAATAAAATAACAAAATTTTAATGAAGCAAAAGTATCAATTTTTTCCTGAGAGACACCAAATTTATAGATGTACAGTTAAATCTTTACTGGAGCTTTGCTTTATTCTTTTACCAGTTCTATAGCTGAACCTTTATTAACCTTTATTGTTGGATTGCAGAATCAAGTACATGGAAATTTTTCTGGATTTTCAGACAAATCTTGGCTGATGTTCCAGAAGTATAGCAACGATTTATGCCAAGCTTGTTTTCTCTCCTTCCATTTCCCCTTTTACCTTACCATGGAGTACAGTAATATTGGATTAATAATCACTACAATTAAATTATACATAAAACTGTCATAAAAATCCATCTACTCATTCACATCCTTTAGGTTTGACATGACACCACTCCTGACCAGTTGTCAGTGAAGCATCAGCTACTTAACCTGACACCCATGGACCTAAATTGGAAGAACTCCCTCACAAGTTAGTCAATGACCTAGTCACACTTCAATTCATAGCTTTCAACATATATCTCAGACTACCTTATCACATTCTTTTCTATCCCTTCAAAGGTGGTGAACACCTTTGTAACAGTGTTACAATCAGGATGAAATGGCCCTGGGCAGGACTCAGTATTGATCTAGGGCTCCATAAAATTTCATAGCAAAAGAACAAACAGATATTTTCTTCAGATTATCGCCTACCACCTTCCCTCGACCAACAAACCTCTATTCCTCCACACTGAAGATGAGATAGAAAAATGAATATTGGATGTTCTGGAAAATTAATAACTTATTTATTGCTGTTACAATGCTATTGACTGAGCTAGCCCAGTATGAAGGACTTGACTGTAGGTCCCTGTGCAATGAGGGGAGAAAACTTCTTGATTTCATCCTTGCAAATCTACCTGTCTATGCTGATTTATAAGGCTTAGCACTAGAGTCCTTGTGGGGATGAAGTACTATCTTCACATCGATTCAGAACATCTTTAGTAACTAAAAGCTGGATCATGAGTTATTGCTGAGCACAGACAATAGAATTTGAACCGTCTGAACAAGCTGGTGTTTTTGTGGTATCCTGATGGATTTGGCGAACTGGACTCTTGAAAATGGAGATATGGCCGAGAGGACTTTGGAATGAATTGAAACTTCAGGCCAGATTGAAGAGGCAGAGACTGGGCCCAAGAGTGAATAATGAACTGAGGTTTAGCCAATTTAACTGCCAAACCAGATTAAAAAGATTAAGGCATCGAGGCCGAGGGTGGAGGACAAACTAATACTCAGCTCTCTACTCCATGTCTTACTTGCCTCAGTGCTGAACTGACTCTGCAGCTGTGGCCTGCAGCTTTCGAGCTCCTGGATCAGCTACACTCACCTCCGTGCTGAACTGGTTCCGTGGCTGTTGACTCATTTTCAGGAACACTGCAGTTCATGTTCTGTGTAATATTTGTTTATTTTCTGATCGTTCGCACAATTTGTTCTTTTTTTCACATACTGGGTGCTTGACAGTCTTTGCTGTGTGGGAATTTTTGTGGATTCAGTTGTGCTACTTTGTTTTGTGGCTGCCTGCAAGAAGATGAATCTCAAGTTTGTATACGGTATACAGTACATAATTTGATAATAAATGTACTCCAAACGTTGCACTTTGATGCTCTGTTGTCACAAAGCCCACATACCATACCCAGTTGTGAAATTGGTGAACAATTCGTGAGAAGAAGTCCCATGAACATCAGCACACAAATGCAATAGATAAGGTTGATGCACGTGTAACCAACCTCAGTTAGAAATGACAGGTGGAATATCTATATTCGTTTCATCACACAAGCTAATTTGATTCATGCCCTCTCCATAATACAACAGCTGGAAAGAGATGAGCTCACTGCATTATTAAAGGCCATGATGCTATGCCAAATGTATTGATGGAAAGGTATGCCAGAATTAATTTGAATTCCTTTCAAGGCATTTCAGTACAGCAACACTAGCATTTATCCATCAAAATTTTGGGATTTCTTTTCTGAAATAAAGGCCAATTATCATCCATTGGTATAATCGCAATCTTTTCCAATGATGGAAGAAGTTTCAGCAGTGCCTATCAAGCTCATACACTCATGATGCTCATGATACTCCGTTTAGAGCTTCTCAGGGCACTTGGCTCCAGAGCTCATTACAGCCTTTGTAAAAATGAGTCCAAGACTCTATAAACAAAGCATCCGATTCCAAGGTGAAATGCAAGTGACTATTGACTTGAGGGCAACATTTAACCAAGTGTGAGATTTAGATGCTCTGGGGGCAAAGGAAGACAGCCTATGTTGAATAATTATCTAATCTAGAACATTCCTCAGGAATTCCTCTAGGTTTGACTCACGAACATTTCAGCATCGTCATCAATGGCATTTTCTCCAATCTGAAGGTTAAGAGTTGATGTCCTTTGATGATTGTACAGTTCACATTATGATTGGCACTACATATACATGCTTAAACTTTCAATGCTATTTTATAGAAACTCTTCTCCATGCCATAATCAATTCAATACATTGAAACCTTTCAGAACATTAAACAGTAGAGTGGTAGACTGTCCAAGTACGTAGCTAGTATGGTAATATAGATTATTCAAAACAATTCCTAAAACAAACAGTAAAATACCATAAAGCTTTACAAATGTTTTGTATCCTAATCTGCATTTGACTGGGCTACATAAATATACTGGTTGTTTTTTTACAGGGGGAGTGATGGAGATACAATGATCTCTACGTCACAAGTTATCTCCCTAAGCAATCTCACATGCAGCTATTAACTAAGCAGGAATTAAAGAAGCTGTACGGAGATTACATCGATCTGAGCAGGAGTCAAATGGTGGGGGATGAGTTAATACCAGCAAGAGAGTATTCAGCACAGCCTGTATGTGCACATTCCATCTGCACTGGGATTTGGGCTATTACTATACAGCTATGTGGTAATTTAAACATTTTGAGACATACAGTAAATCTGCTGCAAAAGCTAGACATAATAATGACACTGATTCTGTAATTTCCATCTCTAAAGTACCTCAATAATGACTTTACAGAATCCCCAGAATCTGTTCAAATGATCAGCACTGAATCCTTGTTCCTTCACTCAATAGTGTCTTTAAGTTCACTGCCCCAGATTTGCTTGCGTGCATTGAAAATGTCAGAACTGTCACTGACTACTGAAATAAGATTAGATGGAAATTGTTTGAGCGAATATTCAAATACATCCTTTCCCTGACTCCTTCTCTAAGCAATGTTAGTACTGGGAAAGAAACAAATTGAATTTTAAAAGCACAGTCATAACTTGTCCAAAACTGGGATGTAAACAAAGTTCAATTTTCAATTCGAAAAGGACTATCTTAAAAAATAACATATGCTCTTGCTGACAGGAACAGTGATTACCTATCAGCTGAATGCAGAAAAGGGTGTAGTCAATCTAAACGCAGTATCTTTCAGAAAGAGTAATGATAATAACAAAAATATTGGCAAGAAATGGGAGGCTATTTCTAAAGATGGCTCAGATAGTTAGCAGTGCACTAAGAAACATTTATATTTGCCCTTTGCTGAGAAACTAATAGGACTTGGTGTACAGGGCATCATGTGTACTGAATAAACCTTGCACATTTGCCCCGCACGTCAACATAGTAATAATCAGAGAGGTTTGGGTCTTGGGGTCATGAGCTGAGTGGGGGGACATTGTTGGATTAGAAAGGTTTTGGGGCCATTGGAGGGTGGGGTGAATTACAATCGTGGCATGTTAATGTTGGGTTGATCAGAGCAGTAGCTGGAGGTAGGTTTGATTGTTAGAGGCAACTGTTATCAGTGATAGATGGTCACAGTATATACCAGTGACTAGGGAGGCTGGTTGGTGACTGGAAGATGACAGTGAAGATGTGAGGAATGGAGAAAGGGTGAGGAATATGGATGTCACTTGGTGAGTCATTAATTAATGTTTATAATCAGGGTCTGAGTGGATTGGGACAGCAGCTGCTACAGTCATGTACGTGTCTGTCTGTCTGTAGGTGGTAGGGGTGGTTAGGGAAGGAGGTCAGGGTTAGCCTCGAAGAACAGTCAGTTATCACATCTCTTCAAGAGAAACTACCAGAGTCAGACTTCCCACATCAGCAAGCATGAGTAACTTTGGATGGATGGCAGGGTTACACAAGCATGACTGAGCAGCATAGCAGCTTGTGTTCTTTGTTGTCAGATGCCATTTTGATAACTAGGGTCCCTCCAAGTACATGCATATTGGGCACATGAATGACCCAGAAGAACACTGCATATATCATGCAATCTGAATGAAGATTTAAGGTAATAAGACCATTAGACAGAAGAGGACAATTAGGCCATTTGGCCCATTGAATTTGCTCCACCATTTGATCATGGCTAATTTATTTTCTCTCTCAACCTCACTCTCCTGCCTTCTCCCCATAGCCCTAGACATCCTCACCAATCAAAAACATATCAACGCCTGCTTCAAATAGACCTGTGGCAATGGATTCCACAGATTCACCATCTTCTGGCTAAAGAAATTCTTCCTAATCTCTGTTGTTAAGGTTTGTCCTTGTATTCTGCTCCTAGACTCCCCCACTACCAGTAATATTCTCTCTACATCTACTCTGTGAGGCCTTTGAATATTCAGTAGGTTTCAATAAGACCCCCCCAACTCCACCATCCTTCTAAACTCCAGTGAATACGGTCCCAGAGCACTCAAATGCTCCTCACTCACTAACCCTTTCATCCCTGGGATAATTTCTTGTAAATCTCCTCTAGATCCTCTCCAAGCTTACATGAGGCCAAAAACTGATCACAATACACCAAATGTGGTCTGACCAATGCATTACAAAGTCTTTTAAAATTTAGAAGAAATAATCGTTAATCTAAATCACTTATTAAGGTAAAACAAAACATTATTTGTTAGTATAGCCCCCTCACTGGGCTCGTATTCAAACTTGGCTTGTTAGCCAGCTCTGCTAACAGCCACAGTACTGAGCAGAGAGAAGGCCACCTTTCAGAAACAATACATATCTAGGGTCGGTGTGATTTGGAGTTCAAACAAATGGGAACATCATGATGTTCTGATTAAAGAAACTTCGATTTGATCAAATGCTGTGTAAATACTGCCCATACTCAATTGTCGGTCAGCAAGAAATAACAGATCATACACTGCATAAAATTATGAACAATGTATATATTTACAAATTTCACCTTTAATGAACTGCTAATAGGAAAGGGAAAAGAAAAAAAAAATAAAAGGGCCCGTCACAGTCAATCCAGTCCAATGTGCACATAAATTGGAGCTCATCCTGGAGTTGTCTTCACTCAGGGGCTGGACCCACAGTCAGTGTGAAAACACACACCACATTCTGAACTTCGCTCAAAATCCACCTCGAACAAACGGGCTGTCTCTCGGGAGTATCGACCCTTCCCCTTTGGAACCATTCATCTGCACAGAGCGCTTCATGCAATGGGGACTTGCTTTCCAACAGCATTCTGCGGCATCTTCCCCTCCCCACAGCTCCCACCAGAAGCACCAGACCAGAATCTGTCACAAATCTCTCTCCACCCCACTCTCTCTAGAACTTTCTCCCAACTCCACCATCCTGATTGGCTGACACAATATTCCTAAGTTGAGCAGCAAGGCTTCTTATCTTTAGCCAAAACCAAAACATTCTACCAGCAGGACACACTGCTTTTGCAGAAACTACTAAAACAGCTTTGCAGTAGAAATCTTAACCAGGGCATCATAAGGATGCAACTTCACCATGCAAAGAATACAGTGGTTTCCAGGGAAGATCCTGAAGGATTTTTTAATGTAACACACATAAGTACGGGATATAATACAATCAAATGCCTAAAACGCTCTCATCATCTATGAGCTCATTGATAAAGTATTATTGAAGTAATGCAATGTGTTAGCAATAAAATTATAGTAAGGTCATTTACGTCTTCGCCTTGTAGTGAATGATTGCAATTATTAAAAGTCACTGAACTGTTCTTTCTGAAAAAGCTAGACGTCCAAGAGAAAACAACATGCATAAGTTAATGCATAATGTATGTTGTATTTGGAATATAAATTTATTTAGGACATTAATTAGATAGTAAGCATTTTATTAGAATATATTTTTCTATTTTACCTTTGCTGATGTTTGACCACTACATTCTGCAATTTATGCAAACAATCACAGGTGTCAAATATCGTCTGTCCTATAATGCTCATTACCTGTGTTCTGCTGCAGGGATTGAAAACTCAGCCATTTGGCAGTTATAGAACTTTTGAGCCATGACCAATCCTGTCACTATGTCTGTGCTTTGGAAACTTACCAGATGGGCTGTGCCTCCTAGAGCTGCAGACTGCAAAGAAAGCAAAAGAATTAATTGACAATAATAGCAGCAATGAATCAAACCCCACCCAGAGAACCAAACACTTTCTAAACCTTTAAGTACTGAAAAATTCTTGTTTCAATCAGAAGCAAATTTTCAGCACCAGAGATGGATAGGCTAGACTTGGTGAGATGTAAACATGTTAATTACTTCAAGCCCACTATCTTCTGGGTTTAATTGAGGTGGGCAAGAGGCCAAGCAGTTAATCTGCTCCCAGGAGGTGGGTTGGCCATTTAAATATTGCAATGGATCTCACTTTTAATGTGTTTCCTAGATTTAATCCTGACCAGCTGGGTTTCTTGAGGCTCTGCAAATCTAACAACAGCTTTGGGGAATAAAGGAATTTCTTAGCGCGCTGTTTGTGGGCAAAGATCAGCCAAATTAAGCATCGAACCCCATCTCTACCTTCCAGAAGCAGTCACTGGCCTTTTGTTTGCAGATGTGGCTAGTTTCAGAGTTCCCTCTGCCTCATTGGAAAACAAAATGCTAAATTAGATGACTTCCATAATGTGGATCATGCCAAAATGGATAAATAAAACATTCTCATGATTTAAATTTGTGAAGCATTCCTGAAAGATATAATCAAAAATGTAGACTTCTCTGCACTTTGATCTGAAAATGTTAACTGTTTTAATTGTGTGTTTTAAATCTAGATTTGTAATCTCAAAATCTTGGTCTCATGCCACAATTCAGAAGTGCAAGGTGTAAGTGTTTGAACATGGATGGCACTTATCATAAGCTACTGTACAAATGTCATTTCAAACAAAATTGCATACAGAGAATTAGGGAAGTCATATTTCTGCTTATGTTAAGTTTCAAACTCAAAAGAATATTGGGAAAATCTGACATATGTTAGGAGAATAGACTAATGTACATATTCATTATTTGCCAAAAATAACCATTTCTTCCACTATAAATAGTTTTACCTATATTTTCCACGAGTTAGGTTGCACTTCTACAGCCATACATTAAGCTGACTGATTTACAGATTTACATGTCAGTAATAAGGTTATGGGTTTGAGTTTCTCCTGTTGAGGATCGTGGACACTAATATGTTTTCTTTACACGGTACTGGCATACTGCTGAAAAAAAACTTTGTCCACAGAAAAAGATAAATGTATTTTCTGAAATGTGCTTAAGACTATAAATCAATAAACTATACAGTACTTGAATTGCAATCATCCATGTAATACATTAAGGAACTTAACCAAGTTATAACTTGCTTGAGAAAAATGACAAGGGTGTGTCTGCAGTAAAACTCCAATAACCGGTCATCTCCCTTTCAACTCATCCAGCACACCCAGTTCTTGCACTCCTTTTCAAACAATTGGGACCCTGTTTCCCATGCTTCCTTTCCACGCACAGGGGATCCCCTTCACATGCTCCCTTTCAACCAACTGGGACCCTGGTTTCCACACTCCCTTTCAACTGACCAGGGTCATGCTCTTGTTAAACTTAACAGGTTCACTACAAAATTTATTGCTACACAGTGTAACATCTAAAAGAGACAAGGTGAAAACTGTGTTGGGACATTAATAGTAATAGCATTTCTTAGTCATGAAAATCTGCCTTCAGGGCAACACTGAAGTCTGGAACATAATGGATTTCCATAGTTTTGCTGTACTTAGGGGAGAATATTAGACAGGTATGGAGGTTTATAGTTGATAGGATCTGGTGCAACTCATAGCATTTCACATCTTTGCTAAATTATTCACCAATATAACTGAATTATTTTTAATATTTTTTGATATATTAAAGGTTACTAATTTTTAAATATCATCTCAAATATTCATGAAACATAAATATTCCAAAAAATTGACATTGCATTGAAAATGCCAAAGGAATTACTTTACTGGAATTGTAATGCCCAAGTGTGTGAGGAAAACATATTATTCGTAAAAACAAATTCTCAACAGAATTAGGCCGTTAATTTCCTACATTTGGGTGAGATCATGCAACACCTGGGACTATGACCATGAGCACGTTAATGGAGCATACACAAGATTACTAAATAACCAAAATAATTTTCATAGGGCAGTTACAGAAACTCAAATTGCAACTTGAACAACAGTTCAAAATTAATAAAAATGTTTTTTATACATGTTGCAAACCTTCTCTGAAGTAAACTATTCCACTTACTGTGACTAACTAGGAGGATTATCAGGCCAAAACCAGCAATCTTGATAACTGCTTGACCCACCATTAATTTCATGCATCAGTGATGGACCGATCTTGAGAAATAAGGCTACAGCAATTTGCACTACATCACCAATTGTTACAAGATGCTCCCAACCACGACAGCTTCTGGGATTTAGATGCACTGACTCTCCAGAGCATGGATAGCTTTAAGAGTTCAGGATGGTCCTGCTAATTGGCAATCATATTTTGGGTGCCAAGCACCTGAACTGAGGTTTGATTGTCGATGTGGCTGTTCTTGTGCCTGAATTACAGGTAACAATAAAGAAACATCTTACTAACTATTTATCAGTGTATACTGCAGAACTGGTTGCCGTCACTTTGGGCTTACAGTGGGTGGAGGAAACCTGCCCTTACAAAGTTACAATTTGTTCAGATTCTTTTTCAGTTTTGAGTATTCTTAAAGCACGTCATTCTAGCAGTAGGTCTGATTTACTGCTGGAAGCTCTACAAACTTTATTTCATATTCAAAATATTGGTCTATGTGTCCTCTTCTTATGGGTTCCTGCACGTAGAGGTGTTGAGGGAAATGAGCCCGTTGATTGTTTGGCCAAAAGAGCTGTTAAAAGTTCATCTGTGGATATAGCCCTTCCACTTAGCAAATCAGAAACTAAGGGATTAGTGGGGTTAAGAATTAAGGGATTATAGCAAGACCTGTGGGATAATGGGTATAAGGAGAGACCCCTTTACAGAATACATCAATCTGTTGGATTGACGGCAGAAGGGGGTAAGACAAGAAGGGAAAGAATTATATTAACTGGACTTAGGATTGAGCATATTATGCTTAATTATTCCTTATATCTTGTTGGAAAACATCTCTCTGGGGTGTGTAGGTGTTGTTATTATAAAACATTAACACATTATTTTACAATGTGAAGCATACAAGGTTGAAAGAAAGCAAATGCTGGCTACACTACTAGCTTTAGGGGTTGACAGTTTTCATTTAAATACTTTGCTAAGTTATGGAAGTGACTTTAATTTAATTCACAAAATTGTCTTTCATTATTTAAAATCTATAGGGCTTTTTGGGGTAATTTAGTTTTCAGTTGATAAAGAACTAGTGGGGGTTTTATTTCCCAACTCTACACCACACTCCAGTCTATTTGGAGGCAGTAATGCAGCTTAAGTTGGACTGCCAAACGCCATTAAAAGTCAGAAGAAGAAAAAGAAGGTTTGGTATTCACTTGTAAGCCCTACTAGTGATATCATCTAACATTTGTTTTATGCTCAGTTCTCGAACCAGTCTGATACCCTGTCTGATCCTTGCTTCAGATACTCCAGCACTTGGGTCCAAACCATCCTCGGCAAGGACTCTCATCACAGTATGATTGAGTCAACATGGACCTAGTGAGGTATCAGAGTCTCTTCAGCTGCTGTAGCCAGCCACAGAAGAGGATTTCCAGGTGGAACCTGAAGATACATGATCTCCAGGCCCCTATTTACTCACTATCACAAGGAGAATGCCAGAGTTGCTCGGGTGAGGCTGTCGGTCACTCTGAGAAGCCAGTACATCTTCCAACCACAGAGAGATTCGACGGAGACCCGGGTTCTTGCCACAGCTTCCTCATTCAATGGTTGTTGGTGTTGGAACTCCAGCCATCCTAGTTCCCTTCGGAGCACAGAAAAGTAGCTTTAATGATCTCTCTCCTGATAGGCGAGCCCTCGCCCGGGCCGCCACGCATTGGGACAAAGGTTAGAGATTTCGTGCAAATTCATGGCCACCACGACAGAGGTATTTTATCATGCCGCTGGTGCAAACAGAGCCTAAGATGTTCTGATGAAGCTGCATCAGGGAACTGGCTCGGTGGCTGACTATGCTATTAAGTTCCAAACTTTGGCTCAAGAGGGTGGTTGGAATGGGGAAGCCTTTAGCATTCTCAACCACCACGGACTCCAGGACGAACAAAAGGATGTCCTCGCCTTGAGAGACCCAACAGGAGACTTAGAGGTCCGTCCGCCTTGACAATATGGCAGAGCGTATGAGGGACTACATTACAAGGCCAAAGAGGGATAACCCGAGTCCGGCCTCAATCCAGTGCAGTTTCACCCCACTGATCTCGGAACATGACCAGCCCGGTCCCTGCTCGGGACTCCGTTGAGCCCATGAAGACCGATTACCTGAGGCTCTCCACCAATGAGAGGTCCCAGCATTAGAATCAAGGCTGCTGCCATTACTGTGGGGAAGCAGGTCCACTGCGGGCCGAATGTCTGAAGCTACAACCACCTGGAGAACTGCTAGAACCGTCCAGTGTTGGGAGGACTGTGACGGCAGCAGCCACTACTCCCAATCCCAGGGATTTTGGTTTCATGCTGAAGGTAGAGTTCACCTGGGGTAAGAACTTGAGGCAGATGAGGGCTTTTGTGGACTCTGGGGCAGCGGGTAGTTTTCTGGATATAGGAACTGCCTATTGAGTTGACATATCACTGCAAGAGTTGAGACACTTCACGCCTGCAACTGTCTTGGATGGCCACCTGCTAGGTTCCATGTGCATTCTTCTTCAGACGGCTATCCCCAGCAGAGAGGAATTAGGACTTCGGGAATCAGGAGCTCTTTGCTGTTAAGTTAGCATTAGAGGAATGGCATCACAGGCTAGAGGAGGCCAAGAACCCTTTTATCCTTTGTACTGATCATGAGAACCTGGCTTATATTCCAGGCAGGCCAGGTGGTCTTTGTTCTTTAACCGCTTTAACTTCATTCTGATCTATCCACCAGGGTCAAAGAACAAGAAGCCAGACACCTTGACCCTTGATTAGAGGTGCAGCCTATCATCATTTTGCCCCAAGCCAAGACAGTAGCGTGAATTCACTGGGGAATCAACGTTCTTGTTTGCATGGCCCAAGCCCAAGGGGAAATTCTTAAGAATGGTCTTCCAAGTTCTGTCTGGACCCAAATACTTCAATAGGGACATTCATCGAGAAGGTATTGGTAGCCCAGAATGACAAAAAATGGTTCAGCAGTATTTGCAGGCATGCGAGATGTGTACCCAGAACAAGGAGCCCCATACCCAACCTCAAGAGCTCCTCCACCCCCTACCTGTTCCAGACAGACCACAGGCACACATTTCTATGGACTTTGTCATGGGTCTTCCACCATCCAAGGGGAAGACTGTCACCTTAGTAATTGTCAATCAGTTTTCGAAAGTCTGCAAGTTCATTGCCTTGAAGAAGCTACCATCTGCGGTGAGCGGAAATTATTCTGGACCAGTTCTTCAGGATCCAAGGATTCCTAGTGGACATTGCCTTCACAATTTGCATCACATTTCTGAAATTCATTCTGTAAGCTGATTGGTGAACAGCGAGTCTTTCCTCTGGATTTCCCCCACAGTGCAATGGCCAGACAGAGCAGACCAACTGAGATTTAGAATGTACCCTAATATGCCTGGCCTCGGAAAGACCTGATGAGTGGTACGACTATTTGACGTGGGCAGAGGTTGCCCACAGCACCTTACAGCATTCAGCACGTGGCATGTCACCATTTGAGTTCCAGCTTGGTTATCCTCCACCTCTCCTTCCGGAACAGGAGGCTGAGGCTGGGGTCCCTGTGGCCGAAGATCTCATCCAATGCTGAAAGTAAAAATGGAGTAGGATAAGAGAGATTTTTCTGGCCTTTACCCAGAAGGCGAAAACCAAGATCAACTGAAGGAGAAGACAGGGACTCGCTTTGCAGTCTGGACAACGGGTCTGGCTGTCCACTCATTATTTGCCTCTCCGGGTGGGGTCTCAAAAGTTGTCACCCAAGTTCATTGGACCCTTCAAAGTCCTGAGGAATGTAAACCCAGTTGTTTACACCTTGCAGCTCCCCCAAGACCCTAAAGATCAATCCCACCTTCCACATCTCTAAATTAAAACCTGTCTGCCCCAGCCACTTAGCCCTACCACCATCAGCCCCGTCACCACCCAGGTTTATCAGTGGGGAACGGGTTTCATGGTGAGACGATTTCTGGACTCACATACCCGAGGAAAGAGGCTGGGTGCCTGAAAGAGACATTTTGGATCTGGTTCTCATCACAACTACCATCACTACCTCTCAGAGTAGCCAGGGCCATCAGGAGTCGGCCATATGGGAGGGGATCCTGTTGCGAGACACCTCCAAAAGTGCCAGCTTCCGGGATTCAGACACTCTAGCTCTCCAGAGTATGGATAGCTGGCACAGCGCCTTTAAGAGTTCAGAACCACCCTGCTAATTGGCAGTCATGTTTTGGGCACCAAGAATTGAGTATTTAAAGAGCACCTGAACTGAGGTTCAGTGATCAATTGTAAGCCCTACTAGTGATTTCATCTAAGTGTTTGTTTTCTGCTCAGTTCTCGATCCAGTTTGATGCCATGTCTTTATTCTTGCTTCGGATGCTCCAACATATGGGTCCAAACCATCGTTATCAAGGACTCTTGTCACACTTGCGTCATTCAGATAGAATATCTTGAAAGGGAGTTTCCTACAATGGGCTAAATAGAAATAGGTTTTTCAAGAGTGTTCGCCCTGTCTATAAATTCAGAAAATAATTCTTTGTTGACAAATTTAGTTGATTTTCATTGTTTTAAAAAACTGCAATTCTCTACAACATAAAGTAACTTGAAAATACAATGTACCATCTGTCTAAGTTGAACATGTGAATGCCTGAGAATTTTCTTTGCAATGCTGACCAGGATCATTGTGTACATTGTGTACTTCAGCATGAATAGCCATATCAAACTAATGTATGTCATGGAGTAATTTTTCATTATAATCTGCTGCTTTTGGAAGAAAGGAGTGTTAGCACAATCATATAAACATGTACATACACACAGTAGCCAAATGATGGGTGGATAGGATACGATGGGTCATTCTGCCTCATAATTCCTAATTCCTTTTTCCTGGGGGCTATTATATCAAAACAGGCAAGCTTCACCACAGCAAAGAGTTTTATACTGTGATTAAATGAAACTATTTCATTTTGAAATACTCGGCATACATTTGAATAGCAAGGAGAAAGGCATCATTGTGATGTCAGCTCAGGGTTCCCCAAATGCCAATTAGTGTTATCTTGAATTAATGCTTCTGAAGGTTTCTCCAACACGGACCACAGGTGACATTGCCAGCAGTTTTTAAGTTTATCACTTCTCTTCTCTTTCAAAAAGAAAGCAATACTTTTTGTGTAACAATTCTAGTTTCTCACAGAATATCATCTGTGGTCATTCCAGCCGTTTTAGTTATTCATTCTTTCCCTTTTGTGGAATATACTGCCTCTGTATCAGAATTGTCTTCTGTTAGTCTCTCCATAGATGCTGCCTGATATGTTGAGTGTTTCCAGCATTTTCTGTTTATGTGGCTGCGTTATAGCTGACCAGAAATGTTGCTGGCAGCATGTAAGTACAAAACACATTTATGCTTTACACTTTGAGCCAGTCTTTCCACAGACAAATCACCCATCACTACATGAATGTAGAATGCATTATATTTCCTTATACTTTTCTACATTTCCCACACATATTTTCATAAACAGTATTGACCCCTAAAATCCTTGGCCAAGTTCCACAGATAAACTGGTGTAATTGGATCGCATGCTGTGAAATGTACCTTTATAAAATCAATGGATAGTGAATTAAACAGTAATGTGCTCCAGCAGCAATGACCTTTTTCAAATGACATGCTAAATGATTTAGTCTGCCTTGTCTTATTTTCCATACTTTTTCCTGCTGCAGACCATTCATTGTTCCTCATGTCAAATAGCTGTCAGGTTCATGGGTTCCAAAATAAAGTGAGATAATTCCCAAACTAACAACATACTTGCACATCACTAATTACAATAGTTACTGGGACTCAGCTGTGAGTAAAACTCAAGAGTCCAAGTGTGTGGTTAAAAGCCTAAGCTTTGTTTCTTGGCTGCCTAGTCTGAAGAGATCAAGGTGTAATAGCTCACATACATAATGTATATACAGTACTATATGAAAGCCTTAGGCACCTTAAATTTTTTATATAAATTTATTTTAGATTTTTTTTGTCTTTTGCATTAATGTGTCAATAGAAAAGAGCAAATTTTAGATTTCTAAACATTGATTCTCTGAAAAATTAAGTGTTACAGAGAATTTTTTGTATTTTGTTAAAGAAAATAAGATATTAAATAACAGACCACTTTTCAAATAAAAACTTGATTACTGTATAGGTATATGATTGGATCAGTGGATGATTAAACAAAGATAACAATCAGGATGCTAATGATTAATGAGACGATCAGTTGAATGAACTAAACTGTTTAACTGAAACAAAAACGGGTGTGGAAGGAATCAAACTAGGTGAAGGATGACCAAACTAAAAGATGAGGATGTGGTAGATGTGACAGTTCAACCTTCAAATCACTAATTCTTACACCATGGCAAGAGTGAGCCTATCAACCAGGCACAAGGTGGTCATTCTGTATCAGCGAGGTCTCTCCCAAGCAGAAATTTCGTGACAGACAGGAGTTTCAAGATGTGTTGTTCAAGCTCTTCTGAAGAAACATAAAGAAACAGGCAAGGTTGAGGACCAGAAACACAGTCGTCGGTCACGGAAACTGGGTGCAGCAGGGAAGAAATGGTGTTCCTTCTAAATCAGAAGAAGCCCAGCACTGCTATCAGCTCTGAACTCACAGAAACACACTGGAACCCAAGTACATCTCACTACAGTCCAGAGAAGCCTTGTCAGAAGTGATCTTCATGGAAGAGTTGCTGCGAAAAAGCCATTGCTCTGAAGTGAAAACAAAGCCAAGAGACTTGCCTATGCATAAAGACACAAAGATTGGGGCACTGAACAATGGCACAAGTGCTCTGGACTGACGGGTCAAAATTTTAAACTTTTGGCTCAAACAGGAGGCAGTTTGTCCATAGAGGAGCTGGAGAGTGCTACATGGATGAGTGTCTGCAGTTAACAGTGAAGCACGGCTGAGGTTTCCTGGAGGTTTGGGCTGAATTTCTGCAAATGGAGTTGGTGATCTTGAAGCAACCATGGATTCAGCAGTGAGGTAGATACAGCAATTGCGCTTGTGAATTTGCACGTGTCAGGTAATTATTTAATCATGATAGTATTTAATTCCATACTTGTCGTAGTGCTTGTCGAGACTTGGACAGAGCACAGCAACATTTTGCTGCCTGTTGGCTTGTTTCCTACCTGACCAATGAATCTCATGGCCAAGGTCAACTGCTCTCTCTCTGCTGGGTCCATCTTTGTGTGGTCGAGCCTTTCTGTTACCAGGTTTGGATATGGCCCAAGTGCAGAGTGAGAGACACTGAAGCAGGTCAATAGTTCACAAACCTCATTGCGAACAGTTCTTAAGGGAAAATAAACAATTAACACGAGGCCAAATAGGGTTGTTAACTAAAACTCTCAAATGAGAAACGAAGCCCATACTGTGGCTGAAAAGAAAATCTAAACATTAAACGAATGCCGCTAGTCTTCAAAGTCAGTTGACTCAAAAGTCCAATTTCTCAGGGAAGGCCAAAAGCAAACAGGCAGCCAAGTGTTGCTGTGATCTGTCCAAGTCTCAACAAGCTCTACGACAACAAGTATGGAGTTAAATACTATCATGATTAAATAATTAGCTGACACGTGCAAATTCACAAGTGCAATTGCCGTATCTACCTCGCTGCCAAATCCATGGTTGTGACAGATCCGATCAGAATTAATGGAACCCCCTGTGCTGAGAAGTACAAGCAGATTCTCATCCATCATGCAATACCATCAGGGAGGCGTCTTATTGGTCCCAACTTCATTCTGCAGCAGAACAATGACCCCAAACACATGGCCAAGGACATAAAGTAGAGTCTTCAGTAAAAAGAAGATCAAGGTGTTCTGCAGCAGCTGGTATGGTCTACAAAGAGCCCTGATTTCAACATCACTGAGGATGTCTGGGATTACCTAGAGAGACAGAAGCAAGCAAGATAGCCTAAGTCTGCAGAAGAACCATGGCAAGTTCTCGAAGATGCCTGGAACAATCTACCAGTCGATTTTCTTATTAAGCTGCATGACAGTGTACCTAAGAGAATTGATGCAGTTTTAAAGACGAAGTGTGGTCACACCAAATATTGACTTGATTTTGTTTATCACTGTTTACTGCTCTTTATAGTTTTAATGGTCCGGTCTGTGAAGTCCGCGTTCCGGTTCAGGTTCCGATCCGTGGACTCCGGACTCCGGGTCTTCCGGCTGTCCCTTGTTTCAGATGGGCTTAATCATAGACACCTGATGCTCGTCTTGGGACTGTGAATATAAGTGGCCCTGGGTTCAAGAGTGGTTGCTGGTTTGTCTTGTCAGTATCCTGTCCTTACCTTTGTGGGGTAAGTCAGGCTGGCTTATATCCTGACATGTGGGACAGAAGTAAGGTTGCATTGTGTATTCCAGGGACTAGCAAATGCTGGCTGGCTGGTTTAGTGAGCAGAGTGGTGGACATCCTTGCTGAAATCTGGAGGAAAACACACAAAGGATGCAGAGGGGGATCACAAAGCTGAGGAAAGAGGACCGGGTTGAGACAACAGAGACTTTTGGAGAAGAGGAGTTTGGTGGGTAATACCGTTCTGGCTGACTGGAAGTGTACTGAGAGTGGTAAGTGTAAAGGAGTTGGGTGCTTACTGATCTGGTTAACAACAGATGTTGCAATCTGGGGTATATTATGATTGAGGAATGTGTTTGTAGACTGGGTATTGAACTTTGTACTGTTGGACTTTGGCCACATTCCACTGTGATACAACACTTGGTGGCATGGGAGGTCATTCCTTCCTGTGGCCATTGAATGTGCAGCTCCTCCTGTGGAGGGTCAGACACCCTGAGCCAATAGACTGGTCCTGGGCTTATTTTCCATCTGGCATAGTTTGCATTTTGTTGTTTGATTGTTGGGGGTTTTTGTATTGCTATAGTTATGCTCTATTCTTGGTTGGTGCGGCTGTAATGAAACCAAATTTCCCTCAGGATTAATAAAGTATATCTATCTATCTTTGCTGTTACCCTGTGGTTGGATCTGTACCTTCCTGTCCTTGCCTCTGTTGGGTAAGCCAGGCTATCTTTGCTGTTACCCTGAGGCTGGATTGTTCCCTTCCCCTTCCTTCTGAAGCCTTGCCTGCAACCTTGTCAAGTTCTACTACTGGAGTGAGACTGGAGCCTTGCTGTGTCAAGATAAGGAACTGTCTATTGTTGAGTTGGAACTGTCTCTGTGTCCATGCCTTTGCTAGGTAGATCTGGCTGTTTGCTGCTACCTAGTGTTGGGAACCATCCTGTCATGACTCCTCCCTTGGAGGGTCAGACACCCTGAGCCAATAGGCTGGTCCTGGACTTATTTCCTGGCATAATTTACCCATTTCTATTTATGGTTTTGTTACTATTTAATTATTTATGGTGCAACTGTAATGAAAACCAATTTCCCCTGGGATCAATAAAGTGTGACTATGACTCTGTTCAGTATTCTGTGTAGAGGCCTGCTCCCAAATCCTGTTTCACAAGGAGGGGCCCTGGCTGTGTGCTCCATGTCCCTGTGTTCCTGTCTCTCAAGTCCAAGGCTCTGTGTTCCTGTGCTCTAAACCAAGGCTCTGTATTTCTGTCTTCCCCAAGACCAAAGCCCTGTGTTCTGTATTCCTGTTGTCCCAAGTCCAAGGCTCGGCTGTTCCTGAGTACCAAGTCAAGGCTTCGTGTTCTCGTCCTGCCCAGTCTCCCAAGACCACGTCATGTCTACGCCTAGTTCTGGAGTCTGAGCCCAAGTCGAGACCCAGGTTCTGGGTCCTTGTCCAGTCTCCAGCTCAGAGTGGGAACCCTCCCCTCAAGGAACCCAAGCCATATCCAGTCCTGTAGCCATGTTGTGTCCTTGCCTAGTTCTGGTGTCTGAGCCCGGGTCAAGTCCCAGGTCTGGGTCCTTGTCCAGTCTCTGGCTTGGCATCCAAGCCCAGGCTCCTAGGTCCCAGTTCCTAGTCCCATTTGCCTAGCCAATGTCCTAGCCCAAGTCTGTTTTCTTGTCCCAGCTCCTAGTCTGCATCCAGTCACGTCCCTAACTCTGGTCTCTAATCCTGTCCTGTTCCTAGTACTTCAGTGTCTGTGTCTTGCATTTGGGTCTGCTCCCAGCGCCTCCCTGTTATGACAATAGTAGATGTTCTGATATTTAGGAGCTTTGTTTCATTATTTTTGAAACCATATTCTCCATACACATTTTTTACATGTACCTAAGATTTTTGCTCAGTACTGGACATGTATATGTATACATAATAAATACAGTATATACCTGTCTCTGAGCCCACTACTTCAGCAAGAATTCACCACTGTGCACTGATGATCTCTTCTCCCATCTCCAATTCTCCTCCTCCTCTTGGACACCCTGTGCTAGTTATCTGCCTGCCCTGAATCCTTTCATCTCTAATTGTTCATAAGTGATTAAATGGCTCAACTGCAGCACTTGTCACTCCTCCTCAAACCTTGCCCTCTGAATACACTACCCTCCACTCTTTCCACACCAGATCCAACCTTGCCATCAAATCTACAGACTTGTAATGTGGCAACTGACATCTACTTTGCTGAGGCCAGGATACAATACTCAGACACCTCCTCTTACCTACATCTTGAAAAGGACCCATCTCCACACCATCAGGAAACTATTTCCAGCACTGTCACTGACCTCATCAGCTCAGTTTCCCTACCATACACTCCTTGCTTCTATCTCCCACCCAACACCCACAAACCTGACCATCTGAGTAGGCCCATTGTTTCTGCCTGCTCCTGCTCCACTGAGCTTGTGTCTTCATATGTCAAATTCATTCTATCCCACTTGCTTCAGTCCTTTCTCACCTACATCTCTCATACTCTCATCCTCCTCACTAACTTTGAATTCCCTGGCCCTGACTGCCTCATTTTCACCATGGATATACAGTCCCAATAAACTTGTATCCCCCATCAAGAAGACCTTAAAGCTCTCTGCCTCCTTCTCAACAAATAAACCAACCAGTTCCCTTCCACCTCCACTTTCCTCTGTCTGGCAGAACTGGTCCTAACCCACAACAATTTCTCCTTTGCTCCTCCCATTTTCTCTAGGCACAAGGGGTAGCCATGGGTACCTGCATGGGTCCCAGCTATGCCTGCCTTTTTGTTGGCTACTTGGAACAGTCCATGTTCCAAGCTTTGCCTGGTAATGTTCCCCAACTCTTCCTCTGCGACACAGATGACTGCATTTGTGCTGCTTTATGTTCCCATGCTGAGCTCAGCAATTTCAACAACTTGGCCTCCAACTTCCATCCTGCCCTTAAATTCATTTGGTCCATTTCTGACACCTTCCTCCCCTTTTTCAATCTGTCTCCATTTTTAAATATTCAGGTTTGTAGTTTCTGTAACTTGGGGAACATGAATGTTTGGTCAAATTTTTACTGTTTGTAAATAAGTGATCAATATATTTAGTCAATGTTTTCCATCTCACTTGCCAGACTGGCGAACCTGATTCACTATTATATTTTGGCTCTGCAAGGGTATGGCTCTTTGACCAGAAATGCATATCTTTAAAAGGTTATTTAAAAGAGAGGACACTCTGTAGGAGAGATACAGAGTCCCAGGGTGGACTGATAATAGTGAGGGCTTTGGAAGTCTTGCTAAACTACTAATAGGTGATAGAATGCTAATAGATTGGTCAGACCAGTTAGATTTCACCAAGGTTGAAATGGGATACTACACTGCTTCCATACTTAAATCTTTGGGTTTTCCCTGGAGAAAAGATAGCCAGCAGGATGCTTTCTGGCTGTTTGCAGCAATTGTAAGGTATCAGTATAAAATGATAGTGAGTCTTAATGAATTGGAAAATCTCAGTCAGAGCTGTATTATTCTGAAAGAATCACCAAAAGGTTCCCTGCAAAGGATATTGGCTAACATTCAGCAGCAGTGGGAATCGGGGGGATGGGGGTGGCTAGCACATTCACACCTCATTGTTGTAGGGAGGGTGTCATTCATCCTGTGTCTGTCTTCCCTGTAAATGGAGTGAATGATTTAAATGTGAAGAAATGTGAGGTATGGTCACATGCATCAGTTTGGTGTGTGTGTGGACTTTACCTTTAAGAGACTCCGTGAATGTGTTCCACCCAGTTGTTCTTTTCCTCAGGCATTCTGAGTATGTTGTTTCTCTGAGAATTTAACTGTCTGTTTTAAGCTTTCAATTTCCATACGAAGTTTTAAAGAAGGAGAGTACAGCCTGGGCTTTGTGTTTTTGTGATCTAATCTGTTTGTTTTCTTAATCTGTTACATGCTTATTGTGTCTTAATATGTCACTTTGTTACTTGTTTCCCCGTGCAATTGATTTTAGGGATGACTTGTTTTTCATACTGACCATATGAAATTTGAATTGATGTGGTAGAAATTTGAGCAACTTTATTCCAGATATAGGATGCTTACATTTCAGAAGGAATTGAGCATTAGGGAGCAATTCGATAAGTTGTGTTGTTTTTGTTTTTTCTATATACCCAGTGACTAATCAGGAGCAAGTGCATTTGTATCTCCCTGCATTACAGAATGGCAAAGTGGTGGATGCTAACTTGTAGGAGATCCTGTGATATATACCCGGGGATTGCATTTGAATTTGCACACCAGACCAAACAGTCAGATTGCTGAATTTATTACATTACAGAAGGGAGGCCACTGATATTGATCCTTTTGACAAGGGAAAAGACTGTTGGGGGAAATAATCTGGCTTCTTGACTTTGGGCATTTTAGTTTGGGGGATCTGGGAGGGGATAATCTATTCCAGCTAACCTTAACCCAAAGTGTGGTAACAACCTTAAGGTACTTAAGCCTTAATAGCCCTGTTAGAATAAGTGCTTCAAGAGCTGGTAGTTCCCTCCACACCCTTTGTTTAATTGGAAGGTCCTGAATTTTAAGTGATTTTTGCCACCTGAGAATATTGGTGTAGGTGGTATGTTGAGTACAGGTACAAACTGCAAGGTGAATAACAAGTGTGAGCAGGAACAGTATCTTGGGATAGCTATGCCAGATGGTGTTGTGAAGGTGGGCACTTGTTGGACATTGAATGGCACTTACTGGATATGCAGTTGATATGTGGTGCCGCATGTATGCCACTCCAGTGGCCTGGATGAGCATCTTGTCCACGCTGATCAGTAAGAGGGCTATTACAAAGGAAGGAAGGTTTCTAATAATAGCCTTTTTCAGCATGGTGCAGCCAGACTGTCCCACTTAATGATTTTGTTTACCTTAGTTTACTTGCTCACAAAGGAAGATGGCACTTGCACTGTTATTGGTCAACAATGCTACAACTATATTCCTGACAGGATGGGTGACATCACTTGGCTGATCATGTCTGAAAATCAGTGTATAAGATCAAGTAGGGGATCGGCTCATCAGCTATTATACTCGGGTGGGTCTGGTAGCTATTTGGTGTACAGGGAAGCTGGTGGACTACTGTAGTATACTGGGCTTGGGATGACTATTGAGTTCACAGTATTGGACATTGTTCTCGTGTTTTTAAAAGTAACTTTGGGAGATTGTGAGAGTCATACAGTTCTGAGGATTGAATCATCACAATCACAACTTTTGAGGGGTAGAGTGTTCTGGGGGGAGGGGGGCATGCCTTATTCTGCTTGTTGAAAGTCACTTCTATCATTGGTTAGTTTAGAAACTACAGCTGCTTTTCCCATAGGTTAACTGCCTGGTGTCCAGTTTCAAATATCCTGGGTATATAGTGATCATGTGTGGGAGTTTCTTTCACTCTTCCTTTGTTTAAGGCAAACAGTGCACATGACCATTGGGAAGGTCATGCTCTGCATGTGCTTTTAGCAAAGAATGTTTGCTGAATGTTCAGCTTTGTAGTTTCTGTAACTTGGGGAACATGAATGTTCGGTTGAATTTTTACTACTTGTAAATAAATGATTGATATACTTATTTACCGTCAGTGTTTTCTGTCTCATTTGCCAGACACATGAACCAGATTCAACATTACACCTGTCTCCTGAAAACATCCTGTTCACTTTTTTCAATTCCTTCATCTCCACTACATCTGTTGCCTGTATGAGGTTTTCTTTTTCAGACCATTAGAGTTGTCATCCATCTTCAAAGAATGGGGCTTTCCTTCCTCCACCATTGTTGCTGCCCTCATTTGCATCTCCATTTGCTAGATATCTTCGTTCACCCTGTCTTCCCACTGCCTTAAAGTGATGGTGCTCCTCTTGTCCTTGTCTACCACATGAGCCTCCACATTGAACACATCATTCTCAGAAACTTCTGCCAATTGCAAAGGGATCCTACCACCAAACACATCTGTACCCCCCACCACTCTCTGCTTTCCACGTAGGTCGCTCCCTCCTTGATTCCTTTGTCTATTTGTCCCTCCTACTAATCTCCCTCCTGGAACTTATCCATGAAAGTAGGCAAAGACTTGCACCTTGCCCACTCATCTCCTCCCTCATCTCTCTTCAGAACCCCAAATAGTCATTCCAGGTGATGCAACACTTCACCCGTGAATCTGCCAGAGTTGTCTATTGCATCCAGCCTCTACATTGGTGAGACTCATTGTAAATTGGGCAACCATTTCTTAAAACACCTCCGCTCTATCCACCGAAAGCAAAATTTCCCAGTGGCCAAGCATTTTAATTTCAATTTCAATTCCTATTCCTGTTCCAACGTGTCCATAAGACCATAAGATATAGGATCAGAAGTAGGCCATTCAGCCCATTGAGCCTGCTCTGCCATTCAATCACAGGCTGACCCAATTCTTCCAGTCATCCCCACTTCCCTGCCTTCTCCCATACCCTTTGATTCCCTGGCTAATCAAGAACCTATCTATCTCTGCCTTAAATGCATCCAATGACTTGGCCTCCACAGCCACTCATGGCAACAAATTCCACAGATTTACCACCTTCTGATTAAAGCAATTTTTCCACAGCTGTTCTAAGTGGACATCCTTCAATCCTGAAGTCGTGTCGTGCCATGCCGGTCCGTGGCCTCCTCTTGTGCCACATGAGACCACCCTCAGAATGGAGGAGCAACACCTTATCTGGGTTGTATCTAACCAGATGGCATGAATATCAATTTCTCCTTTCAGTTTATAAAAAAAAAAAAAAAAAAAAAAAATTCCCACCCTCTTTTTTTAGTCCCCACCCTGGCCTCTCATTTCTTCTCAACTGCCTATCATCTCCCCTGGTGCCCCCTACTTCCCTTTCTCCTATGGTCCATTCTCCTCTCCTATTATATTCCTTTCTCTCCAGACTTACCTTTCCCACCCACCTGGCTTTACCCATCACCTTTTAGCTATCTTCTGTCCCCTCCCCCTACTTTTTATTCTGGCATCTTCCACCACCCCCCCCCCCATTCCTTCCAGTCCTGAAGAATGGTCTCAGCCTTGAACATTGACTGGTTTTTATTTCCATGGATGCAGCCTGATCTGCTGAGTTCTTCTAGCATTTTGTGGTTGATACACAGTATGGTTGGCTGTTCGTCCATTGTTGACGTCGATGAGGACCTCGACACCATTAAGATGGTGTCGAGACTAGCGCGTGATTTGGATTTAAGTGAGGGAGAGTTGCGCAGCGTCAGCCTCACTCTCTTCCCAATTTCCATCTGGATCCAGTAGCAAGACAGAGTCTAGACAGCTGGAGATGGGACTAGGTGCAGTGGATGACCAGGATGTCTTCTGTGTCTTGTCCTGCTCTATACGTTCCACGACGCTTGCAGAGACCGCCGCCTTGACCATTGGACCTTTCACTGGTCTCGTCCACTCAATCTGCCGGAGTCTGTCTTCACATGCTGGGATAGACAACTCCCTATCTCACCGAGGGTTTGAGACCCGTCGGCTACCCTCACCTGGTTTAGCCGGCTTGTCGAAGCTGTTGCCCAGGGTGTGGCCGCTGTCGCATGCAAACAGCTATGGGGAGCCACAGTATATACACATGCACACATACAGTACTGTGCAAAAGTCACAGGCACATATAAATAAATTCTGTAAAGCGAAGATGCTTTCAAAAATAAAGTTTCAAAATATCAATACATTTACTATAAAGAGCATTAAACAACAATGTACTAAATCAAGTCAATATTTGGTGTGACCACTCTTTGCCTTTAAAACTGCATCAATTTTCTTAGGTACACTGTCATGCAGTTCTATAAGAAAATTGGCTGTTAGGTTGTTCCAAGCATTTTGGAGAATTTGCCACAATTATTCTGCATACTTTGGCTGTCTTGCTTCTGTCCCTCCAGGTAATCCCTTACAACCTTAATGATGAATTCGGTGTTCTGTGGAGGCCATACCACCTGGAACCATACAAGAAATCTTGGAAGCCGAAGACATTTACAGAGTACTATGTATATATGTATAACACTTTGGGCAAATGGGGCTCGTTAGCCCTGGTTGCAGCTCAATCAGGAAAAGGAAAACTCTGTTCTCAAACCTCTGCTGCCTTGTGGCTATATCCACTCATGGGGAAGGATTTGGGGTAAACTCCAGGGGGGAAAAAAATTTGGAGCTGGAGACCCTAAGGCAGTCCTACATTGAGTTGAAAGCTGACTGGCAACTCCTACTGGTGCCAGACTGGATTGTCTCTGCTGTTCCTCTGGATTCATCAGCTTTGTAGATGGGGGAACCTACCACAAGGGCAAAAGCTTGTCCTTTCCATAAGCACTGCCCTAGTTTACATGGACAGTTGGGATGCGACATTCATGGTTGACCCCAATCAACGAAAGGCCTTAAATAATGAGTGTGTGTACATATGTATAATCCACAACACCAATCTTTGTTTCATCTTCAAACCCACTCATCTACATTCCCAGCCAGGTCATTTATACACATCAAACAACCAAGGTCCCAATACCAATCCCAAATTTAACCAATTTCCCCTGGGATCAATAAAGTATGACCATGACTATACAGATCCCTGTGGAACACCACAAAACCGAGACCTCCAGCTGGAATAAGTTCTTTTAACCAATGTCCTCCATCTTCAATGTGCAAGCCATGTCTGAATCCAAATGGCCAATTCACAATGGGCCCCATGCATTTTGATCTCCTAAATGAGCCTCCTGTGAGGAACCTTGTCAAGCGCCTTACAAAAATCCATGTAAACAACATCCACAGCTCTACCTTCATCAATCACCCTCGTCACCTTGGCAAAAACTCCCTCAAGTTAGAAAGACACTTTTTTCCCTGCACAAAGCTGTGCTGACTCTCTAATTAGATATTGATTTTCTAAGAACTCATAAATCCAATCCTCAAGAATTCTTGCCAGCAAATTCCTGACCACTGATGTCAGACTCTCTGGTCTATAGTTTCTAAGATTATCCCTGGTTCCCTTTTTGAATAATAGAACAACATTAGCTATGCACTAGACCTCTAGGATCTTGTCTGTGGCTGGAGAGGAAATGGAGATATTGGTTAAAGCCCCAGCAATTTCTTTGCTTGTCACTCTGTAATCTGGGATATATACCATCAAGCCCTAGGGACTTATTCATCTTAATGCTCTATAAGCAACCTAACACCATCTCTGCCTTTACCTTGAAATGCCCTGGCATATCAATATGCTCAGCACTGATCATCCTATTCTCCATGTCCTTCTCCTTAGTAAATACTGATGTAAATTACTCATTAAGGACCTCATCTACATCCTCCACACACTCCTTTATTCTTGAGTGGTCTTACTCTCTCCCTAATTAGGCTCTTTCTCTTGATGTATCTATAGAATGCTCTGGGACACTCTTTAATCCTATTTGCCTTTGATTGCCTTTCCTGGCTTTTTTAATTCCCTTCTTGAGTTCTTTTTCTGTCTTCCTTATGATCCTCAAGGGCCCTGTTTGTGTCTTGCTTCCTAAGATTTATATATTTCTCCTTTTTCTTGAATGAATTCATCTCTCTCATCATCCAAGGTTCTTTTACCTTGCCATTCTTGGCCTTTCTTCTTACTGGAACTGCATTCTGTACAATTGGCCTTTACACATCCTCCACATATCAGATGTGGACTTATCCAAAAACAGTTTTTTTTTTCTCCAATTAACCCTCCCTAGTGCTCTCGGTGGCTGGGTGGAGATACGTCACTACCAGAGGAGTTGTAAGGTGCTGGTGTTGCCCTTAAGGCATTTATTTGACTTTGTTGGGTCTATGTTTTAAATGATTTGTTTGTAACTATTTGAGAGTTAAACTAAAGGTTGATAATTAAGTTACAGTATAACAAAGGTAAATTCATTGTCTTTGGTATATCGCGGCATGCGATGACGTCACCTCTGGTTTTGCTGTGCCTTGTTTCGAGAAGGTGTGAAGGTGGGTTCCTTGCATGCAGCATGATCGTGAAGTGCTCCGTTTCTACTCACAAAGAAACATTATAGAAGCAACGCCTTAAGTTCATAAGAATGTATTTGAAGTAAAAATATTAACGCGGTTTCTGTTAAGGAAGCGGTGGTTCGGGTGGCACGTGTGTCGGCTTTTCAATTTCAAAGGCGGGGTGGGCTCGAGCCCGATGGCAGTTTGACGGGACCCTCCTCACCTACCACTCAGGGCAGCTGGAGACACTCGCTAAAAGAAGGGAGTGTGTGTGGTCTCCAGAATGAAACAGATGCTGTATGTTTGTATTTTTATATCAACTGTGTTCACTATGCAATGTTAATGTGGAAAAGTGCACAGTAAATGGTTAACCTTACTATGACTCTGTCTTCATCGGCTCCAGTTTAACTTGGTGTTTAGTCAGAGTTTCAACACACTGCATGAGAACACTACAGTGCTCCTTCCCTTTGCTAGCCTGCAGATCACCTTTGTGCAAGGTGTAGCACCTACCTAGCACCACCCACCTCCTGATCAGGGTCACGTGAAGCCATGGGAGCAGGTGATGGATGGTCTTGTGAACATCTGGTGCAAATCACAAATCCTGGTTATGCAACCACTGATGACAGGCAGACAATCCCTGAAGACTATTGATATTGGCTGGGATTACCTACCTTGTAAAAACACTGTCCAGAAGAAAGCAATGACAAACTACTTCCATAGAAAAATTTGCCAAGAACAATCATGGTCATGGAAAGACCATGATCACCCATGTCATATGACATGGCACATAATGAACAAACAAATATGCCTCTTGTGATTTTTTTATTTCCAGTAATTATCTCACCTCTGATTCCTTCTTGTTATCACTATTAGTTTCCTATTTGCTCACCCATTCAGAAGTCTTTCAACTAGCCAGTCTCATTACCTAACACTATGTCTAAAACAGCCCCTCTTCTTGAACTATTTACACGTTGGGCTAGCTATATTTTAGGAGCACTTTGTGGTTGAGCCCACTAGGGGATCAGTAATTCTTGAGTTGGTGGTGTGAAATGAACCGAATATGAATAGGGAGCTTAAGGTAAAGGAACCTTGGGAAACAGTGATCATAATATGATAGAATTCATGCTGTAATTTGAAAAGCTAAAATAAGTTGTATCAGTATTACAGTGGAGTGAAGGGAACTACAGGAACACGAGAGAGGAGCTGGCCAAAAGTGATTGGAAGGGGACATGAACAGGAAGGGCAGCAGAGTAGCAAGGATTGGAGTTTCTGGAAGTAATTTGGAAGAGAACATGTTTTAAAGGCAGGATGGCACAATTGTGGCTGACAAGGGAAGTCAAAGCCAACATAAAAACGAAGAAGTGCATATAACATAATGAAAATCCCTGGGAAGTTAAAGGATTGGGAAATATTTAAACACCAACAAAAAGGAACTAATAAAACCATAATGGGGGGATGAAGAAATGAAATATGAAGGTAAACTAGCCCATAATATCAAAGATGATACCAAAATTCCTTTCAGATATACAAAGAGTTTAAAAAGAGGCAGAGTAGATATTGAATAGCTGGAAAATGACAGTGGAAAGATAGTAAAGGAGGATAAGGAAATGACAGACAAACTATAAGTATTTGCATCTGTCTTCACTGTGGAAGGCACTAGTTCTATGCCGGAAGTTCAAGAGTGTCAAGGGGCAGAAGTGAGTGCAGTTACTGTTACTAGGGAGATGGTGCTTGGGAAATTGAGAGGTCTAAAGGTAGGTAAGGCACCTGTACCTGATGGACGACACCCCAGAGTTCTAAAAGTGGCAGCTGAAGAGATTGTGGTGGCATTAGTAACGATCTTCAAGAATCACTAGATCCTGGCAAGGTTCTGGAGGACTGGAAAATTGTAAGTGTCATTCCAGTCTTCAAGAAAGGAGAGAGGCAGAAGAAAGGAAATTATAGGCCAGTTAGTCTGACCTCATTGGGTGGGAAGGTGTTGGAGTTGGTTGATAAGGATGTGGTTTCATGGTATTTGGAGGCATATGACAAAATAGGCCAAAGTCAGTATGGCTTCCTTAAGGGAAAATCTTGCCTGACAAATCTATTGGAATTCTTTGAAGAAATAACAAGCAGGATAGACAAAAGAGAATCAGTTGATGCTGTGTACTTGAATTTTCAGAAGGCCTTTGACAAGGTGCCACACATGAGGGCTGCTTAACAAGAGCCCATGGAATTACAGGAAAGTTATTAGCACTGGCTGATTTGCAGGAGGCAAGGAGTGGGAATAAGGGAAACCTTTTCTGTTTGGCTGCTGGTGCCCACTGGTGTTCCACAGAGGTCTGTGTTGGAACCACTTTTTTTACATTGCATGATGAAAATGATGGCTTTGAGGCCAAGTTTGTGGATAATGAGGATAGGTGGAGGGCCAGGTAGTGTTAAGGAAGCAGAGAGGCTGCTGAAGGACTTGGAGAGATTAGGAGAATGGGCAAAGAGGTGGCAGATGGAATACACTGTCAGGATATATATGGTCATGCACTTTGGTGGAAGGAAAAAAAGCATAAGCTATTTTCAAAACAAAATTCAAAACTCCAAGGTGCAAAGGTATTTGGGAGTCCACATGCAGATTCCCTAAAGGTTAATTTGCAGTTAAATCGCTAGTGAGGAATATTAACATTCATTTCAAGAGGACTGGTATATAAAAGCAACAATGTAATGCTGATGCTGTATAAGGCACTGCTGAGGCATCTATCGTGAGCACTTTTGGGTGCTTTATTTAAGAAAGGATGTGCTGACATTGGAGTGGATTCAGAGGAGGTTCATGAGAATGATTCCAGGAATGAAAGGTTTATCATTTCAGCAGCAATTGAAATCTCTGGGCCTGTAGTCGCAGGAATTTAGAAAAATAAGGAGGGATCTTATTGAAGCCTATTGAATGTTGGAAAGCCCAGACAGAGTGGATGTGAAGAGGATGTTTCCTTTGGTGATGGAGTATAGACCGGGGGCTCATCCTCAAAATAGAGAAACATCCAGACAAAGCATAGATGAGCAGCAATTTCTTTAGCCAGAGGGTGGTGAATCTGTGGAATTCATTTCCACAGGTGGCTGTGGAGGCCAGGTCATTGGGTGCATTTAGATGGACCTTGATAAATTCTTGATTAGTCATAGCATTAAAAGTTATGGGGAGAAGGCAGGAGAACGGGGTTGAGGGGGAAATGGATCAGCCATGATGAAATGGTTCTAATTCTGCTTCTGTCTTATGGTCTTATGTTGATGTAAGAAATCCTCCTGGATGCACCTAACAAATTCTGCCCCATCTAAGCCTCTTGCACGCAGAAGGTCCTGGTTTATATTAGGGAAGTTGAAGTCCCCCATGACAACAACCCTATCATTGTTACACCTTAATCTGCCTGCATATCTATTCTTCAATGTCAATCTCATCAGGGTGATTGCACCCTTCTTATTTGAGTTCTACCCATATAGGCTCAGTGGACAAGTCCTCCATTACGTCCCTTCTGAGTGCAGCCGTCCGATTAGTAGTGCAGGCCTCCCACCCCCTCGAACCCCCTTGATCACTTAACAGATATTGTGCAGGGACAACATGTGCCAAGAATTAGCAGATGGAGTTCAATCCAGGCAGTTTGGGAGGTCAAAAGTAAGGGGAAAGTATACTATCAATGGCAACACCATTATCGTCACAGATTTACGGAGGGATCTTGGGGTTGAAGTCCATATCTCCCTGAAAGACAAAATAGAGGGAGTGGTGAGGAAAGTGTGCGGCCTGCTTGTTTTCATCACTGGAGTAAGGGAATTCTGAATATACTGTAAGCAGAAGAAAATATTATTGCTTCAGTTATCTAGAAGTGGATATTACATTGTTTTTACTAAATATCATTGCACAAGTCCAGTATAAATATAAGAGCTTGCCTTACCAATTCCTAAAGCAAATCTCTTAAATGGCCCCCCAGTGTGAACTAGCAGCTTGCGATCAGAGTCCTTGATAAACTAAGAAAATAGCCAGTTGATTGCCTATTATATATGCTCTACTGTCACCAGACTTGCATGTTAATTCTACACATGAAGTCAAATATTAGTAGAAATGTATACAATTTCAACCAAGAAATTGTCAGTAATTAAAATGTTTTTCATGACTTTTACTGTAACACTACTAACCTGAATTGAAGTTTGATAAGCACATGGGGGGAAAAAAACCTGATACATCACTTATTAGTTTTTCAGATTTTAGGGTAGTGCCAACAAAAGATATATCTCCAAGGATAACGTCAAAACGCAACAATTTTCTAGAAAACAAATTTACTAACTGTTTAAATTATGGTTAGAATTTTTCTACTTGGCTCAGAAAAGAAATCGTTGAAACTTTCTCAGCAGGCTTGGAAGCATGTGTGGAGATAAAAACAGAATGATTTGGTCCATGTCATTCAGATAGATCTAGGAATGTGAGAAATCAAGTGTGTTTTAAATTCAGCTTGTGGGAGGAGGTGGGATGGTGAGAACAAAAGGAATGTCTGTGATAGGGTAGAGGCCAAACTTTTAAAAGTACAGAATGCAAATACACAGCAGTTCAAACACCATCTGTGAAAAGAAGAATAATTAATGTATCAAGCAGAAGACTATATATTCAATTCCATCCTCAAGGGTATTCAACCTGAAATGTTAACTCTTGTTTCTCT
This sequence comes from Mobula hypostoma, assembly GCF_963921235.1. NCBI lineage: Eukaryota > Metazoa > Chordata > Chondrichthyes > Myliobatiformes > Myliobatidae > Mobula > Mobula hypostoma. The sequence goes on from NC_086111.1 coordinate 47,036,150, forward strand.
GCACAATGCAGTCTGAGCTGCTGAGTATTTCCAATATTTTCTGTTTTCATCTATGAATTACAGTATCCTGTGGATTCTGGATTTTCATTTGCTAAGACCAGAATGACTCGAGTGAGATAAGTGCTGATGAAACATCAACTCCTGCCTGAGAAGTGACTTGGATCCACTCCAGCTTGCCTTCTGGCACAACAGGTCCACAGCAGATGCCACCTCATTGGCTCTTCACTCATTCCTACAAGATCTGGACAGCAAAGATGCATACATCAGGATGCTCCTTACTGACTACAGTTCAGTATTCAAAACTATCATCCTCTCAAAACTAAACAATAAGCTTCAAGACCTCGTCAACAATACCTCCTCATGCAATTCGATCCTAGATTTCTTCACCTGCAGACCCCAGTCAGTTTGGATGCCAATGTCTTCTCCACAGTCTCCACCAGCACCAGGTGTACCACAAGCCTGTGTGCTTAGCCCCCTGCTCTACTCACTTTAGACTTATGATTGTGTGGTTAAGTACAACTCCAATGCAATATTTAAGTTTGCTGGTGACATCGCTGTCATATTATGAATCAAAGGTGGTGATACATCAGCATGTAGGAGGAAGACTGAAAATCTGGCTGAGTATTGCCACAACAACAACCTCTTACTCAATGTCAGCAAGACCAAGGGACCAATTATTGACTTCAGGAGGAGAAAACCAGAGACCCATGTCCTCAGTGTGGGATCAAGAGGTGGAGAAGGTCAGCAACCTTAAATTCCTTTGTGTTATAATTTCAGAGGACCTGCCCAGTACCCAGCAGTAAGTATCATTATGAAGAAAGCATGGCAGCACTTCTACTTCCTTACAAGTTTGTGCAGTTTTGGCATGACATCTATAAATTTGACTGGCTGCTTCACTGCCTGGTATGCAAATATCAATGTCCTTGAATAGAAAATCCTACACAAAGTAGAGGATGCAGTCCAGTCCATCACAGGTAAAGCCATCCCCGCCATAGAGAACATCTACATGGAGTCTTGTTGCAGGAAGGCAGCATCCATTATCAGGGTCGTCCATCACCCAGGTCATGCTTTCTCCTCGCTGCTGCCATCAGAAGGAAGGTACAGGAGCTTCAGGACTCGCCCCACCAGATTCAGGAACAGTTATTACCCCTCACCTATCAGGCTCCTAGACCAGAGGGGAAAACTTCACTCACCCCATCACTAAAACTCTTCCTACAACCTTTGGACTCACTTTCAAGGACTCTTCATCTCATGTTCTCAGTATTTATTGCTTATTTATTATTATTTTTTCTTTTTGTATTTGCACACTGGTTGTCCACCCTTTTTGGTCTTGCCTTTCAGTGATTCTATTACGATTAATGGATTTATTGTCTTGTGGGCATACTCAATGAATCTCAGGGTTGTACATGATATGTATGTACTTTGATGATAATTTTACTTTGAACTTAGAAATGCTTCAATACAGTTTAAGAAGGGTGGCCAATGCTTGTTAATCACAGCTATGATTAACAAGTAATCCAATGGATAGTTCAGTCATGATTAGTAAATATTGACCATCCTTTCTATGACAACACCAATAGTAAGTCTAATCTCAAGATATTCTGTACCCTAGCAAAGACATTCCCTTTCTTCTCTCCAATCATTCCACTCTACTCTACTCCACTCCCCCGCCTGCACTTTGCACTCATGTTTCCTGTTTCCCTGAAAAATTATCATCCAGAACAGTTGTTTCTGTTTCTTAACATTTTCTGCTTGAACTGCTGAGTATCTGCAGCATTTTCTGATTTTAGAACAGGATAGCAGTTCACTTCGATTTTTGAGGTAAAGTTTCCAGCATTTTTACTGGAATACACATGTTGATTTTTAGGACAGTAAATTACAAAACTGATGCACTGAAAGAAATGCTGAATAAGTGGACAGCTACTTCAAGTAATCAAATTTTCCTTTGTTACTACTTTTGAGATAAAAGAGTAAGAAATAGAAGTTCCAACCTCAAGCATAAAAGCCAGATCATGAAAAGATTATTCAGGAACAATCTAGCCTGGAAAAAGTAAGAATTTATAGAAAGCAAAGGGGACATCTACATAAGGAAATGTTTCAGGACTCTGATTGAAAGTACAGTATCAGAATCGGGTTTATTATCACTGTCATATCACGTGAAATTTGTTAACTTAGCAACAACAGTTCAGTGCAATACACAATACAGAAAAAATGAATAAAAGAAGAAAAATAATAATAAACAAGTATATCAATTGTGTATATTGAATAGATACAAAAAACATGCAAAAACAGAAATACTGTATATTTTTAAAAAGTGAGGTAGTGTCCAAAGATTCAATGTTCATTTAGGAATTGGATGACAAAGGAGAAGAAGCTGTTCCTGAATCACTGAGTGTGTGCCTTCAGGCTTCTGTACCTCCTACCTGATGGTAACAGTGAGAAAAGGGCATGCCCTGGGTGCTGGAGGTCCTGAATAACGGATGCTGCCTTTCTGAGACACCGCTCCCTAAAGATGTCCTGGGTACTTTGTAGGCTAGTGCCCAAGATGGAGCACTACAGATTAACAACCTTCTGTAGCTTCTTTCAGTCCTGTGCAGTAGCCTCTCCATACCAGACAGTGATGCAGCCTGTCAGAATGCTCTCCACGGTACAACTAAAGTTTTTGAGTGTATTTGTTGACATGCCAAATCTCCAAATTCCTAATGAAGTATAGCTGCTGTCTTGCCTTCTTTACAGCTACATCAATATGTTGGGACCACATCAGATCCTCAGATCTTGACACCCAGGAACTTGAAGCTGCTCACTCTCTCCACTTCTGATCCCTCTGAGCAGCGGTCCCCAACCACCGGGCCGCAGACCGGTGCCGGGCTGCAAAGCATGTGCTACCGGGCCACGAGGAAACAATATGATTTGGCGATATGAGTCAGCTGCACCTTCCCTGTCACGCCCACTGTTCACTATTGAGCTTGAACACACGCAAGGTCATTACGCACGTGTCATTCATGTCAGCACGGGAAGGAGATCAACTCCTCGAGCTTGCAAATGACGGCTGGCTGAGAAGTATATTTGACATAACATCTCTGCCGGCATTCTGGATCAAAGTCGAGGCTAAATATCCTGAAATGGCCATGAAAGCACTGAAAATGTCGCTTTCATTTCCAACATTTTTCTGCGAAGCGGAGCTTTCTGCATTGAATGCAACGAAAACTAAAATTGCAGAATAGACTGGACATAAGGAACCCCCTTCGAGAATCACTGTCTCCCATCACCCCTCGATAGGACCGTCTTGTTGCAGGGAAACAAGCCCAGGGATCCCACTGATTCAGCGATATTGGTGTGTTGCAACGATTTTATATGTTCATACGGAGAAAATGTGTGCTGTGTTTAATATCCAAACGTTACTTAATGTTATGATGCTATTGACTTATATAACCATATAATTATTACAGCACGGAAACGGGCCATCTCTGCCCTTCTAGTCCATGCCGAACGCTACTCTCACCTAGTCCTGCCGACCTGCACTCAGTCCATAACCCTTCATTCCTTTCCTGTCCATATACCTATCCAATTTTTCTTTAAATGATAATATCGAACCTGCTTCTGCCACTTCTACTGGAAATTCATTCAACACTTTCTTGAAGCTCCCCTGTCCTCCCCTGATAATTGACTTGTCACTATATTCATTCGTAGAAAATATGCGCTGTGTTTAATATTAAATTTGTTAGATAAACCCTTTCAGAAATGAAATTGTGTATTAGCCACTTATCACCTATATTCTGGTCGTGATTAACACCCTCCACCCCGCTGCCCAAACAGAATCGCCGAAAATGATTTGTAGAAGGGAGAAGGGGGGGAAAAAATATCGGTAGGTCACGCATGCGCACTGGTGCCCCCGCAAGGCTTCATGGTCATTGTAGTCTTTCTTGGGGTAAACGCAACGTATTTGACTGCTACATACATCAAAGTTGCTGGTGAACGCAGCAGGCCAAGCAGCATCTATAGGAAGAGGTGCAGTCGACATTTCAGGCCGAGACCCTTCGTCAGGACTGCTACTCTTGTCTGTTAGCAACCCTACGCCCCCCCTCTTCCCCCCTCCCCCCCCGGGTTTGGCCGGTCCGCAAGAATATTGTCAATATTAAACAGGTCCGCAGTGTGAAAAAGGTTGCGGACCCCTGCTCTGAGGATTGGTATGTGTTCCTTCATCTTGCCCTTCCTGAAGTCCACTATCAGCTCTTTCATCTGACGTTGAGTGCCAGGTTGTTGCTGCAGCACCACTCCACTAGTTGGTGTATCTCACTCCTGTACACCCTCTCATCACCACCTGAGATTCTACCAACAATGGTTGTATTGTCAGCAAATTTATAGATGGTATTTGAGCGATGCCTAGCCACACATATACAAAGCAAAATTTTCCTCCACAGATTTAAAATAAAGGGAAAGTTATCACTGAGGACTTACTTTCAGGGACTCTGTGGTTCATGTTCTATATATTTCGTTTCTTTTTTGTTTGCAGAATTTGTTCTTTTTTTCACAATTGGATGTTTGAGGGTCTGTGGTGTGGGGGTTTTCATGGATTCTGTTGAGATTCTTTGCTTTGGCTGCCTGCAAGAAGGTGGATTTCAAGGTTGTGTATGGCATACTTACTTTGATAATAAATGTACTTCAAATTTTCCTGAAAAAGATTTTCTGATATATATTTATGATCATTAATACTTTGTGTGCAGAGTAGACAAAATCACTTTTCATCTGTAAACATTACATATTCTTTCAAATAATATACACACTGAAACTTTCTATCATTGAGCTAAATTTCTGATTTGTGTAAAAAGCCTGTGATCCCCATGATTAGAGAAGTTAAAAGTATCTTATTGCACATGCTGAAACTTCAAAGTGCTGAAAGGTAACCAACTGAACAAATAATTAAATAAAAATGTTTTCATTTGACTTTCACATCTATTTATTGACTAGCAATCACTGTGCTTTGAAATAGTGCATTAGTTATCCACAATCAAAGTTATATTGTAAAATACCAAAGTACAAGGCATTAAATTTCAAAATAATATTAATAAGATTAGTAGCTCCTGAGATGAAGCTCCCCTGTAAACAAAGTTATTTAATTTGAACTCCAGACTATTCAAACTTCCAGATGTTTTTAGGTACATAGAATCTTTTCTGTTGGAAAAAAGCTGTTCAAATTGATTACTGCTAGATTATTACTGAAGAGGAAAAAAAGCTAAATAAAGATGATAAATTTTAACTTGCCAAATCTCAGTCTATGTATTCATGCTTCTGTTTACTTTTCTAAAAACACTGGCCAAATGTGTGCCAAGTGTTCAATATACTAAGACTGATAGATAAGATCATACATTATAGAAGCAGAATTAGGCTATTTAGCTCATTGAGTCTGCTCTGCCATTTTATCATGGCTGATTGATTTCTTTCCTACTGAACCCCATTCTCCTGCTTCCTTTCCATAACTTTTGAGACCCTTACTAAAAAACCTGTTTTAAATACACCCAGTGACTTGGCTTCCATAGCCATCCGTGGCAATGAATTCCACAGATTCATCACATTCTGGCTAAAGAAATTGTCCTCACCTCTGTTCTAAATGGACATCCTTGTATTCTGAGGCTGTGCCCTCTGGTCCTGGCCCTTCCCACTGCTGGATACACTCTCTCCGTCCACCCTGCCCAGATATTTTGATATTTGATAGGTTTCAGTGAGCTCAGTTTTTAAACTCCAGTGAATTCAGGGCCAGAGTCATAAAATGCTTTTCATATGTTAGCACTTTCATCCCATAAATCTCCTCTGGACTCTGTCTAATGCCAATGTAACTTTCTTTTGATAAGGTGTCCAAAACAGCTCATGAATCTCCCAATGTGGTCTGACCAATGCTTTATTACACCTCAGCATTACATCCTTGCAGTTATGTTCTAGTCTTCTGGAAATGAAAGCAAACATTGCATTTGCCTTCCTTACTATCAGCTCGATCTGGAACACCTTTGAGATCATGAACTATATACAGATTACAGCACAGGAGTTGTTTGCTGTCTTGAGGCAAATTAGGATGGATAAATCCCCAGACTATTACAATGTATTCACTTGGACAATGGGGGAGGTTAGCACAGTAGTTAGTGGCCATAGCTGAAAACATCCTTGTATATGAGTGAGGTTCCAGAAGATTAGAGGATAGCTAATGTTGCTCCATTGTTTAAGAAAGGCTCAAAAAAATAAGCCAGAAAATAATAGGCCAGTGAGCCCAACATCAGTAGTGGGTAAATTATTGGAAGATATTCTAAGGGACTGGATATATCACTATTTGGATAGACAGGGATTAGGGATAGTAACATGGCTTTGTGTGTGGTTGTGTTCAAACAATTTTAGAGTTTCTTGAAGTTAGCAGGAAAGTTGATGAAAACAAGGTAGTGGATGTCATTTACATGGACTTTGGCAAGACCTTTTAAAGTCCAGCTTGGAAGATTGGTCAAGAAGGTTCAGTCATTTAACATTCAGGAAAATATTGCCTTTGTGGGAGAAACCAGAGAGGTAGTGATCGTTGCCTCCCTGACAGGAGGTTTGTGACTGGTGTTGGGTCTGTTGCTATTTATCATCAATATCAATGATCTGAATAACAATGAGGTAAACTGAATCAGCAAATTTGCAGATGACAGCAAGATTGGGGGTGTAGTGGACAGTGGGAAAGTCAACAAAGCTTGTAGTGGGATCTGAACCAGGTGAAAATACAGGCTGAAAAGAGGGATATAGAATTTAATGCAGAGAAGTGTTAGGTTTGCACTTTGGAAAACCAAACTAGCTTAGGACCTACAGTGAGCAGTAAGGCACTGGGGAGTGTGGTAGAACAGAGGAATCTGGGAATATAGATCCTTAATTTCTTGAAAGTGGCATCACCGATAGATAAGGATGCTTTTGGCACATTGGCCTTCATGAATTAAAATATTGACTACAGGAGTTGGGATGTTATTTTGAAGTGTTATAATACATCGATGAGGCTTAATTTGGAATATTGTATGCAGTTCTGGTCACCTGCCCACAAGAATGATTTCTATAGGATTGAAAGAGTGCAGAAAAAAATGACAAGTTTGCCAAGTCTTGAGGACCTGAGTTATAGAGAGAGGTTGAATAAGTTAGGACATAATTCCCTACAGTTTAGGAGAATGACAGGGGATTTGATAGAGGTATACAACATTTGGAAGGGTATAGACCAAGTAAATGCAAGCAGGCTTTCATCACTGAGGTTAAATAAGACTAGAACTAAAAGTCAGTGTTAAGGGTGAAAGCTGAAATGTTTAAGGGGAACACGAGGGGGAACCTTTTCACTCAGAAGGTATGATAGCATGGAAAAAGCTGCCAGTGAACGTGGTGGTTGCGAGTTCAATTTTTGAGAAATTTGGATAGGTACATGGATGAGAGAGACATGGATGGCTATGGTCCAGATGCAGGTTGAAGGGATAGGCAGATAAATATTTAATGGATTAGATAAGACAAAGGGCATGTTTCTGTGTTGTAGTGTTCTATGACTCCATAAATCTATGTTCTAACCTTTAAAGAGTCCTGCAACAGGACTCAGTCCTTTTGCACCACTGATTTCTGAATTCTCTCCTCATTTAGAAAATAGTTTATGGTTTTATTCCTTCTACCAAAGTCTATGACCATATGCGCTCAGTAGCCATATTATTAGATTCAAATGAATCCATCTGAGTCGGCAGATGGTGACAAACCTCCCTCAGCATTTTACTAAATTATTACCTTAAGTTATTTGCTTGACTTTGTGGTAAGGTTTAAACTAAAACTGACTTGCACAGAACAGTCATTCTAAGGAACCAGGCAAAAAGAACAGCAGAATATACTCTGTCCACTTTATTAGGTATATTAGTTCATTAATACAAGTATCTAATCAACTAATCATATTGCAGTAACCCAATGCATAACAGCATGCAGACATGGTCAAGAGGTTCAGTTGTTCTGATCAAGCATTAGAATGGGAAAGGAATGTGATCAAAGGGACTTTGGCTGTGAAATGATTATGGGTGTCAAATGGGGTAATTTGAGTATCACAGAAACTGATCTCCTGGGATTTTCATGCACAATCATCTATAAAGTTTACAGAGAGTGGTGCAAGAAATAGAGAAACACTCAGCGAGGAGCTGTTCTATGGATGAAAATGCCTTGTTAATGAGAGACCAAAGAAGAAAGGCCATACTGGTTCAAGCTGACAGGAAAGTGACAATAACTCATAACCATGCGTAATGACAGTGGTGTGCAGAAGAGCATCTCTGAATGCACAGCATGTGAACCTTGAAATGGGTGGGCTAGAGCCGCAGAGGACTATAAAAATACACTCAGTGGCCACCAAGTGTACTTCCCTACACTATTTCATCTGCCTGTTCTTTACCCATGTTCCTAACCTGTACAAGTCCGTCTGCAAATTCCCTGCTTCCTCAACATTACCTGCACCTCCAGCTATTTTCGTATCATCCACAACTTGGGAACAATGGCCTATTCATTCCATCATCTAGATCATTAACATATAACATGAAAAGTAGTGGACTCAACATTGGTCACTGCAGAACACGTCAAGTCATTATCAGCCAACAAGAAAAAAAGGCCCTTTTACTGTCATTTTTGCCTTCTGAAAGTCACCCAATTTTCTATCTATGCTAATAGCTGTCCTGCAATATCATGGACACCTATCTTATTTAGCAGCCTTGTGTATGGCATCTTGTCAAAGGCCTTCTGAAAGTACAAGTAAAAATCATCCATTGACTCTCCTGTCTGTCCTGCTTGTTACTTCCTCAAACAATTCCAACAGGTATGTCAGAACAGATCTCCCCTTAAGGAAACAATGCTGACTTCGGCCTATTTTATCAAGTGCTTCCAATACCCCAAAACTTCATCCTTAATAATGGACTCTAAAATCTTACCAATGCCTAAGTCAGGCTAACAGGCCTATAACTTCCTGTGTTGTCTCCCTCCCTTCCTAAAGACCAGAATGACGCTTGCAAATTTGCAGTCCTCTGAAACCATTCTGACTTCATTGACTCTTGAAAGATCATTACTAGTGCCTCCACAATCTATTGAGCAATCTTTCAGAACCCTGGGGTATAGTCCATCTGATCCAAGTAACTTATCTATCTTCAGATTTTTCAGTTTCTGAAGTGCCTTCTCTTTAGAATCTGACTTTCTAGAATTTGTGGCATGAGGCTGTTGTCTTCCATACTGAAGGCTGATTCAGAATAATTAGTTCATCTGCCATTTCTTTTATCCCTATTGCTTCGGTGTCACTTTCCAGCAGTCCAATGCCCATTCTTGTATCTCTTTTACTCCTTTTATGTCTAAATATCTTTTGCTTTTTTATTATTGGATAGCTATTCATAATTCATCTTTCTCCCTGTATTGTTCTTTAGTTGCTTTCTGTAGGCCTCTAAAAGCTTCCCAGTTCTCTAGCTTTCCACTTGTTTGTAACATTGTTTGCCCTCTCTTTTGCTTTTATATTGTCTTTGAATCCCCTTGTCAGCCATGGTTGCCTCATCCTCCCTTTAAAATGCTGCTTTGGGAAGAAACAACACAGAAAGATGGCCTTTTGCTCAGTCAACAACAACCAGTAACCATGTGTGTACAGCAATTCTAAAGTAAACTCATTTTCTCATTCTTCCCACATTCTCAGCATATAATTTATACACACTGCAGGGAATATGCAATGGCCAATTAACCTACCAAGCGACATATCCTTGTGATGTGGGAGCAAACTGGTACACCCGGAGAAATCCCACGCAGTCACAGAGAATGTACAAATTCCACACAGACAACACTGGAGGTCAGGAATGAGTCCAAGCCTCTGGTACTGCAAGGCAATGCTCTATTAGCTCTACCACAGTACTACTTTAAAGTGGAGATAATATGGTGTTGGAAACTGGGGCAGGATGGAATTGCATTTGTTCCTTTACAAACCAAAAAGCAAATATAGAGAAGGGTACTATCATCCACTGAAGATTCCTCTAACCCTACTTCTGGCACTTGCAGTATATTGTTTGTCAGTGAGAAGCACAAATAGGAGTCAAGAAGTAATTCAATACAGATTTTTTTTTTAGCCTATGACACAAGTACCAGACTATGCCACTTTCAAAACTAATTTGGAGTTCACTAAAATCTTTAGCTTGAAAATTGTCTTCACAATTCCTTCTGACTTTCCCCTCTGAGACAGAATGGTCGGTCCTCAGTAAGGGCCTTACCTTTGCCCCCTGCACCCACATCTCCGTGAGTTCCATGCCTGCCATGATGCTGAACTCTTCCTCTGCTGCCTCCTTCTCCATGCTGCCGCCTTTAACAAAATCTTTCCAGCCTGCACCAATGACCCTTTCTCCTGCCTTCAACCCTCCTCTTCCTGGACACCCTACTCTGGTCTTCTGCCTGCTCTGGATCTTCTCATTGTTAACTGCTGATGAGACATCAACTGTCTCAACTTTACTATTCCTCTCCAATTTTAACCTTCCTCCTTCTGAATGTACTGCTCTCCACTTTTTCCAAACAAATCCTAACTTCACCATCAAACCCACAGATAAGGGGGAGGGGGTGCTGTAGTAGTCTGGCGGATTGATCTCTACCTGGCTGAGGCCCGGCGACAACTTTCAGACACCTCCTCTTACTTACCCCTTGAACAGGAGCACCAGGCCATTGTCACCCACATCATCACAGACATCATTAACTCTGAGGATTTTCCATCCAATGCTATCAACTTCATAGTTTCCTTATCCCGCACCTCCCATTTCTACCTCCTACCCAAGTTCCACAAACCTGCCTGTTCAGGTAGACCCATTGTTTCTGCTTGTTCCTGCCCTACCAAACTTGTATCTGCATACCTTGACTCTGCTTTATCCCCCCCGCCCCCCCCCCTACGTTCAGTCCCTTCCTACCTACATCCATGACACTTCATACACCCTTGATCTTTTTAATGACCTGGTCATCTCATTTTTGCAATGGATGTCCAGCCCCTTTTACACCTCCATCACCCACCAGGAAGGCCTCAAAGCTCTTTGCTTCTTTCTGGACACCAAACTCAACCACTTCCACTCCATCTGGTGGAACTGGTCCTCACTCTAAATAATCTCCCCTTTGGCTCCTCCCACTTCCTTCAAAAGAAAAGGTTTAACCTTGGGCAGCTGTGTCTGCCCTTTTGTCAGCTATGTGGAACAGTCAGTTCCAAGCACCGATATCACTACCCAACTTTTTCTACGCTACTTCAACTACATTGGTGCTGCTTCCTACACCCACGCTGAGTTTTGTCAACTTCATCAACTTTGCCTCCAGTTTCCACTCTACCCTAAAATTTACTTGGAGGTGCAGTCGACGTGTCAGGACGAAGGGTCTCGGCCTGAAACGTCGACTGCACCTCTTCCTAGAGATGCTGCCTGGCCTGCTGCGTTCACCAGCAACTTTTATGTGTGTTGCTTGAATTTCCAGCATCTACAGAATTCCTGTTGTTTCCCTAAGATTTACTTGTCTATTTCCAACACCTCCCTCTCCTTTCTTGGTCTCTTTGTGTCACAATGGGGTGCTGGGAACAGACCCAAGTGCAAGACACACTCTGAAGTACAAGGAACAGGACTTGACTAGAGTAGGGATGTGACAGGATACAGACAAGGAGCAGGGACAAGAACACAGACTAGGGCTTGGACCCCAAGCCAGAGACTGGACAAGGACCCAGAACCTGGGTCTTTGCCTCGGGCTTGGGGCCCCAGAACCAGGCATGGACACGACATGACTGCAGGACTGGAGGCTGGGGTCTTGAGGCTTGGAGACAGGCTTGGGGTCTTGGGTCTTGAGGCCTGCAAGCTGGGGTCTTGGGTCTAGGGCACTTCGAGGCTTGGGTATGGACTCTAAGCCACAGACTGGGCAAGGACCCAGAACCTAGGACTTGGCTCAGACTCCAGAACTAGGTGAGGACAAGACGAGGCTACGGGACTGGACATGGCTTGGGTGTGGAACTCCTGGGTAGGGCGAGACACAAGGACAGGTAAGGGCACATGGACAGGACTCAGATAGGACTGGACTGGGCACAGACTGGACGAGGGCCTTCAGGAGCATGGAACCTTGGACTAGAAGAGACAGTAGCACAGAACACAGAGCCAGGACCCCTCCTTGGAAACAGGATGTAGGGCCAGGACTCGCACACATAACACTGAACATGAAGAGACATATCCCAACACAAGGTGGCAGCAAACAGCCAGACCCACCTAGCAAAGGCGTGGACACAGAGACAGATCCCAATACCAGGTGGCGGCAAACAGCCAGACCCACCTAGTAAAGGCATGGCACAGACAGATCCCAACACTAGGTAGCAGCAAATGGCCAGACCTACCTAGCAAAGGCATGGACACAGACAATTCCACACAACAAAAGACAGTTCCTTATCTTGACCCAACAAGGCTCTGGTCTTGCTCCAGCAGTAAGACTTCAGCAATACAGGTGGGGTATCCAGGCTAGGTGAGCAGGCAGAGAGCCAGGCAAGGAGGGGAACAGGACAGTCCAGCAGGGAATCCCTGCTTTGCAGAGGTATTTATGTCTCAGCCCAACACAAGAAACGTGCCCACAACAGAAACTGCTCCGGAACAAGGAACCATGGACTGGACCGTGAACCAGAACACGGACTTCATGGACCAGACTATGACACTTTGTCTCTATCCCTGGAGACAGTTTATCTACTAACATCTTTTATAAACCCATTGGTTCTCACAACTACCTGGACTATACCTCTTCCCACCCTGTTACTTGTAAAAATGCCATCCCCTTCTCTTAATTCTTCCGTTTCTGCCACATCTACTCTCTGGATGAGGCTTTTTATATCAGAACTAATGAGATGTCCTCCAAAGAAAGGGGCTTTCCTTCCTCCACCATCAACACTGCCCTCACCCGCATCGCTTCCATTTCATGCATGTCTGCCCTCACCTCACCCACCTGCATCCCATCAGGGATAGGGTTCCTCTTGTCCTCACCTACCAACCCACCGGCCTTCGCGTACAGCACATAATTCTCTTTAACTTCTGCCATCTCCAATGGGATCCCACCACCAAGCACATCTTTCCCTTCCCCCAACTTTCTGCCTTCAGCAGGGATCACTCTGCACGTGACTCCCTTGTCCATTCCTCCCTCCCGGTACTTTGCAAGTAGAACAAGGGCTACACCTGCCCTTACATCTCCACCCTCACTACCATTCCGGGGTCCCAAATAGTCCTTCCAGGTGAGGTGACACTTTGCCTGTGAGTCTGTTGGCGTCATATACTGTATCCAGTGCTCCTGGTATGGCCCTCTGTATATTGGTGAGACCCGACGCAGACTGGGAGACTTTGCCGAGCACCTTTGTTTCACCTGCCAGAGAAAGCAGGATCTCTCTAGTGGCACCCATTTCAATTCTACTTCACATTCCCATTACCACATGTCAGTCCCTGGCCTCCTCTACTACTGCGATGAGGCCACACTCAGGTTGGAAGAGCAACATCTTCCATCGGGGTAGTCTCCAACCTGATGGCATGAACATTGATTTTTTTTTTGAACTTCTAGTAAGTGCCACCCATCTTCACCATTCTCCCTTCCTATTTTCCTACCTCACCTTATCCCCTTACCCATCCATCACTCCCTCTGGTGCTCCTTGTCCTTCCCTTCCTTTCATGACCTTCTCTCCTATCAGATTCCCCTTTCTCCAGCCCTTTATCTCTTTCACCAATCGACTTCCCAGTTGTTCACCTCTCTACTCCTTCCCCAGTTTCACTATCACCTACTACCTTGGATTTCTTTCTCCCCTCTGTCCCACCTTTTCCTCTAACTTCTCATCTCTTTTTTTCAGTTCTGAAGAAGGGTCTCGGACTGAAACATCGACTGTTTACTCTTTTCCATAGATGCTGCCTGGCCTGCTGAGTTCCTCCAGCATTTTGTGTGTATTACTCTGATTTCCAGCATTGGCAGCTCCTCGCTTGTTTGTTCTTCAACTTGACATGCTGTCTCTGCCCCCAAGAGGCTGGCAAACTGGTATTTCCTGAGCTTCTCTCCTTGATAATGGTGAGTTGGTGGGGTTGGGTGCAGCTATGCAATGACATCCACATGTCCAGAAATTCTGCCAGGAACAGCCATTGTGACTTAATACTAAGTGTGGAAAAAAAATACTCATCATAATTTGTCAAAAACAATTCAATCTATGTTCTCTCTATAAATGTCATTTCCTTCAGGAATAATTCCAATCATTACTTGTCCTTTGCATTCTTGAAGTAAAAGAAAATTATAACACATTTCAATAAAAGGAGCCCTGTAGAGATTTTTTTTCCCACACATGGGACATTAAAGTTAGTTCATAAATAAGTGCAAAGCCACAATTCATTTCTTTTCTGTTTTGTTGTGCAAGGGGAAGGGTTGTTTAGAGATTGATGTTCTTGTTACATTTTGTGTGGAGTTGATGTTCAAGATGCCGATCTCTTTTGTGGTGGTGGGGGGAGGTGGGTTTGATGTTTCTCTTGGAATTACTTTCATGTTCTTTCTTTGCTTTGTGGCTATTGGGAGAAGATGAATCTCAGAGTTGCATACTGATTCATACATTTGAACAATTCTTAAACAGTAAGTGATAAATTCAGATACAGAATAAATAAGTTTTACAGAAGATAAATCAGTTTTATAAAGTCAAAGAATTTTGGAAACTAAAATGTTTCAGATTTTTGTAAAACCCAAAATTGTCTTTTAAGCAGTGGAAATTTCCTACTTACCACAAGCCCATAACAGGACCAGAAGTAGGTCATTTGACCTACTGAGTCTGCTCCGACATTCAATCATGGCTGTTGGTTTTCAATCCCTGCTTCTCCCGATAACCCTTCACCCTTTTACTAATAAATTTTAAGAAGACATCCCTTTATTCTGAGACTATGCCCTCAAATCCTAGACTCTCCTACTAATGGATGCATACTCTCCATACCTGTTCTACCCCAGGCCCTTTAGTATTAGGTAGGCTTCAATGAGATACCACCTCATCCTTCTGAGTACAAGCCCAGAGGCATCAAATGCTTCACATAAATTAAACAACCTTAGTCTTCAAGTATTGAACATCATTAGGCACCTACTATTCACTTGATACAAAAACTACAGGTCATTGAACTGCTTCAGATCAGTAGTATGTTATTTAGTTGTCATTGAGAGCAGAGTAATAGCTAAACCTTCACATACCTTTGAAATCTCACTCAGTTTTCTGTGCTTTTGTTTTGGTTGCAGATTGGCTGGTTGGGGTTCTGAGTGGGCAATGTTACTTTTTGTGTGAGGGAGGGGTTGGGATTTAGGGACCAATGTTCTTGTTGGTTTTTCCGTATGGGCGATCTGTTAGCTTTTGTGTATGAAAGGGGGTTTGGGGGTGTGATGATTTTATTTTTTGTGAGGGAGGGGGTTAGGGGTTTGATGTTATTGTTGCTATTTTTTGTGAAGGAGACAGGGGTTTGGTGTTCTGGCTGCCATTTTCCAGCTGAGCGATCTGCTAGCTTTTGTGTGAGGGAGAGGTTACGGGGGTTTGGGGTTTGATGTTCCAGCTACCATTTTTTTGTGTGGGCGATCTGTTATTTTTATGTGGGGGTGGGGGTTTGGGATTTGCGAGTTTATTTCTTTTTCCTTTTTGTTCACGGGAGGGGGTTGATGTCTTTTCGTTTAACGACTCCGTGGGTCTTCTGTATTTCATGGCTATCTGGAGAAGACAAATATCAGAGTTGTATTGTACATCCGTACTTTGACAATAAAATGAACCTTTGAAAA
The DNA here is from genome assembly GCF_963921235.1 of Mobula hypostoma. NCBI lineage: Eukaryota > Metazoa > Chordata > Chondrichthyes > Myliobatiformes > Myliobatidae > Mobula > Mobula hypostoma. The sequence goes on from NC_086111.1 coordinate 47,051,942, forward strand.
GTAAGCATAAAATCTATGAAATATATATCATGTATTATAATCTACAATACAAGAGAGTTTGTACTGTTAGAACACCAAATCCCAATGTAATGATGCGTAAATTTCACAAGATCCAGGTGCAAGTATTGTTTTTCATACAACCATGAGGTCTCACTGCTGAGAACTTTTGGTTTCCACTTATAGTTTAACTACTAAATCAGAATAAAAATACATCCTTTATCAGAATTAGGATCTACTGCTAGGATTAATCCAAATGGAACTACTCTTACATTGTAATAGATTTTCTACTGTTAAAATGTATCATCATCCTTCCTCATGAAAGAGTCTAGAAATGAAGCTGATAGACTTGTTTGGCTTGCTGCATCTTTTCCTTTGTCACAACTGAACCTGTATGAGATATATTAAGAGTGATTGATAATGCATATGGGAAGACTAATGAAGGAAGATCTGTCAGAAAACAGATATCCTCAGACAAAATGTCAACTCACTTGATACCGGAATTGATAATATGAAAAAAGATATCTGAAACTGTTAAGTGCTGTTTGTATTTCACAGACCACAAGAGATACAAAATGTAGATGCTTTGCATCAATACATTTTTAAATAATTAAACTGAAAATATGCTACAGTTTGGTAATAGGAAATCAAATACCATGATCTTCATCAGTTATGTTGCTGCTTAAAATAGACCAAACTACAGATGTGACAGTTTTGGAATAGTCTCAGTCAGAAAAATAAATATTGTTTACTTGATCAAATCTCAAGAGCCTTTTTCTTGTGATCATTAATGGAAATTAGATTTAATGGCTTTACCACTTCAAACTGTGACTTTAAGTGACTGAACCTCTGAAGTTAGATCGATTGTTATGACAGAGACAAAAGATGGAAACCAAATGGGAAGAAAGACTTGGTAATTTGTCAGTTCATGAGGCAACAATGGCTGTTAACAAAGTTTGTTTATTTCTACAAACGTGAGAAAATCTGCAGATGCTGGAAATCCAAAGCAACACACACAAGATGCTGGAGGAACTCAGCAGGTCAGGCAGGATCTATGGAAAAGAATAAACAGTCGTCATTTCTTGTGGGTGGCGGAGGGAGATTCGTCTCTACCAAAGGAGGTGCTCCTTTCACCCCTTAACCTTCACATCACACTTAGACACTTAGCACCCACCCCCCCCCCGCCCCTGATCACGGTCACGTGGGAGCAAGTGGGGGTGGTTGTATGAGCAGCTGGTGCACATCACAGTTCCTGGTCATTGTCTGCCTGACATCAGTGGTCCAATCTCTTAACAGTATTTGTAATGGCTGGGGTCCTCCATCTTGTAAAGACACTGTCCAGGAGAAAGCAAATGTCTACTGTTTACTCTTTTCCATAGATGCTGCCTGACCTGCTGAGTTCCACCAGCATTTTGGGTGTGTTTATTTCTACCCCTGCTCCATACAGTAACTGGTAAAATCTGATAAAGATTTGGGAAAATTATTCAGCTGCTCTTCCATCCCACAATGATCAACACAATAGACGCTCCCACTTGCCCCAATAATAGTGATAATAAGAAGGAATCAGAGGTGAGATAATTACTGGAAACAAAATCACAAGAAACATGTTCATTTGTTCATTATGTGCCATGTTGTATGATATGAGCGATCAGTCTTTCCATGACCATGATTGTTCTTAGTAAATTTTTCTATAGAATTGATTTGCCATTGCTTTCTTCTGGGCAGTGTCTTTACAAGATGAATAACCCCCATGATTATCAATACTCTTTCAGAGATTGCCTGCCTGGTGCCAAAGGTCACATAACCAGGAATTATGATGTGCACCAGCTGCTCTTATGACCATCCATGACTTGTACCCACATGACCCTGTTTGGGGAAGTGGGGGGAAACTAAGCTGTAGCTACACCTTGCCCAGGGTGTGATGTGAAGGCTAGGGGTTGGAAGGAGTGCCTCACACCTCCTTTGGTAGAAACCAATCTCCACCCTGCCACCCACAAGAAATATGTACAATCAAATAAATTTAGAGAAATAAAAATCTGTAAACAGTTCTTTGCCTTATCTTTGAGTCATTCAATCAAAAATAGCTTACAAGAGCCTATGCCAGGCAGAAGATGCTGACAACTCTTCCTGGCATGTCTCAAAAGTTTATAAATAGAAGTTTCATACAGTGAAAGCTCTATGGTGATAGCTGGTGAATTTTAAGTAGGTTGGATTATGTCCTACTATGTCAGCTAACATTTGAAAAAAACTTAAGAGTTATGCTAAATTGTGATGGGCCTACCCTTCCTGTTTGTACAAATTGTGATCCCATGTCAACAAATATTCTACTTGATAAATATTTCTTCAGAATATACTGTGAGCCATAGAAAACAATTTCTTTGAACTCATCGTTACTTCCATTCTGGCATTCAAAGTAAGAGTAGATTTTACAGGTGTCTGGTCGATACTATTTGAAATGAGACAACTGAGAAGTAAAATCAAACAAAAACTGGTTAGTCTTGAAAGATCAGTCAACCACTTCAAGTTTCAATAAATTTTCTCGTATCACAAAATCTTAAAAGTACAGTGGTACAGCTATTTGAGTTGCTGCCTTGCACTGCCAGAAATACAGGTTCAATCCTGTCCTCGGGTATTGTCAAAGTGGAGCTTGTGCATTCTCCCTGTGACCACACTGGTCTCCCCTGAATGCTCAGTTGTCTTCCACAGCTCAAAGTTGTATTAGTTGACATGCTAACTGGCCAATATAGATTATCCTGTGGGCAAATAGTGGAATTTGGGTGGAGGGTAATTGATGAGAATAAGTGGAGGATAAAATAAATGGGATTAGTGCAAATGTGTGGTTGATGGTTGGTGTGGACTTGATGGGCCGAAGGGCCTGTTTCCATTCTGGATCTCCCTTGTGTCTCTATGGCAATCTTTTAAAAGGTTGAGAATGCATTATCATGTTGTGCAGAATAAATGAGAGACAATTTGAACCCAAAATACACAACAAATAAAGATAAAGAAAAAAGAAAACAAAAGTGGAGATGAGTAGAAGTGAGCAAGGAGCAAAAGAGCCTCATTTACATCATTATGAACACAGGTGTTAAAGATCTGAGTTCATGTAAACAAAAAAGAACTCTTCAGCTCCAAGCTACAAAGAATGATTTAATAGGCAGACACAATATTCATTATCAACACATTATTAACTGGAACTGCAAGAAATAAGATATTGTTTGCACCTTGGAATTCCAACTGTTGATTCCACTGGCAAGTTCGGCAACCTGTTTCAGGTGCTAGACCTTGCTAACATGCAGGTTACATTCTTCTCATGTTCAACTGCAGTTTCCATCTCTACTACTACTCACCACTCAATTATTTTCTGCCATTCAGCATGAAATTTTAATTGCCATTAAATTGTTCTAACATTCTCTCATGCCTGCCTTTGTGCTCTTTGTTTTGGCAATGTTCTTACCCTCACTGAGCTTGTCCTTTGAAGGACATTAAAACAAACAATATGAGAATGAGAAGACAAGATGCCATAGAAGAAGAGACTCCAGATTGAAATACATAGACAATGGAACAAGGCAAGCACCATCCCACCCATGTAAGCAACAGTAGTGAAGTGCTGGAGGAGAATGCTGTAATCAACCTTGTCAAAATTACTTGACAGAGCAAGAGAAGGAAAAATTGAATACTTTAAAATATTGACTTTGAATATCATTGGTGGCTTTAGGAGTCATTTTGGCATTTCAGCATCACTTCAAAAACAGGAAACTTAGTGGAAGACTGAAGGAATTCACTGAGGCTGCATTTACAAGAATACACTGATGCTGTGAAAGGATCTGTGAGGGATGACATGCAAAACAGTTTTTCATTGTACCTTAGTTTGTGACAATAATTAACAATTACCAATTATAATACCTTGACATTTAAAAGATAAAGGGTTAGAGAGTCCATAGTAGAAAACTAAGAAACTACATATAAGATGGCTAGATGGAAAGGGTCAGGGCTAAGGAGATATTGTATCATTTCTTAATGCATGCATTACTAAATGACAATAAAAGAGGACTACGTGTCTTCATAATCTAATATTTAAAAGTGTGGCTTGTGGACTAGGAAAAAAAAGTGGAAAGTAGGTAAAGCTGAGGATTGAATGGTCTCAATCACTATGGTACCGTCATCAGCAAATCCTTTTCCTCCTCTTGACTGAGATCATGCACTATAATGGGTATCAAGGGGAAAATACTCTAATGGTTGAGGGCATACTGTACCTCACACCAAGACAGCTGAAGTTACCTCAAACATCCCAGCTGCAGGACATTGCTGCAGGTGCTCTTCAGAGCTGTGTTCCACAGCAAGCCAAGGCAACATTCAGCCATGGACTCATAAGTATGTTTAATCCATTGAAATATCAGCAAACTCTAACCAACTATCCCAAACATTCAATGCAACATCCTATAGTGTTACTATTGACCAGAAACTCAATCAGACAACTGCAGGTCAGCGGCTCAGTATCCATGGCAGATGCCTCACTCTAGAAAGCCTTACCACCACCAGCAAGGCACAAGTCAGGAAGATGATTCCCATTTGGATGGATTACTTGGATAAATCCTCTTGAAACCTGCATTCTCAATTACGAAGGAGGGCAGTAGGAGTAGGAAATAACTATCACCTGCAGCTTCTCTTACAATTAATGCACCATCCTAACTTGACGGAAATATACCATCATGTTTATGACAAGTGGTTAGACTTTCCTTTTTATTTTGTCTTTATGTAACATTTCAATGCAGAATACAGCAGCTTTGAGGAGGTGCCTTCACCAGAGGAATGTCAGTGCTTTGAAGCAGGTGGCTCATCACTACCTTCTGGTGGGCAATTTGGAATTCAATAAATGCTCTACTTGCCAATAACTCCCACTGCCCAAGCATAAATAAAATTTCAAGCCATGTGCTACAAGCCAGTCACAAAAGGCCCAATCTAGAATTCAATGCTATCTATTTTTAAAGCTCATGCTTATATTTTCAACTATGCTACACCACAAACTAAGGTAGCTCTCCATTATCAGTGGATGCTGTGATCTGGTATTAGAATCATCTTCTTGGCTAAGGAAAGACAGGTAGCTTGTCATTGTTTTCTATTAACAAAATTGAAACAAAAAATATGCAAACTTCACTGTTCCATGAATTCAATTAAACTGAGTGATGTAAAATATTTTCAAAACTGCAAGCTCCCACAACTTATTTCAAATGTGAAATCAATAGAAAATAAAAGGACTAGGTAAATATGGAACGTGCATTTTCATAAATGTATGACACAACATAATATGTCACTGTGGCCAATTGAATTATGATATTAGAGCAAAGAAAGTGAAGGCTACACAATCAAAAATGGAAGTCACGTCTTCAATATAGTAACTGTAGGTTAGTGCCAAGAATTTTCAACACAACTCAAAGCAGTAATTAATATAAAAGCAAAGTTCATGCTGTTTCTGTTTATTTCAGGATTATTTACTGGACAAATTATCATCAAGGTGATTACCAAGGACAGATCTTTACCTATCACTGTACAAGAATTAAAAAAATAATGAAAGTAATTTGGAAATATGGTGTACATAATTCTGCTTTGTGATAGTCATCGTTAAACTTAAAAATGCTTTACTCTTCAATCAAGGTAACAATTTCACTGGAACAGAAATGTGACGCCATCTAATCAAATGGAAAGTGAACCAGCTGCTGCAATAGTCAGGATAATTGCTTTGTACTGTATCATTATGAAATGCAAATTTTTGAATTGCTTCTCAATGTGGCAAATCTCCAGACTAATCTTGGGACAAATGCAAACATTGGAAAATGGTTGTTAATGTAATAATGATCCACCCCTGTCATCAGCCTTAAGTCAGAGCATCATGTCATCTTCTTCTGGGGCAATCCCTTAGGGTCAAGGATGATTTGCTTCCATTGTGGTTCTACGGGTTCCAAGAGGTGATTAGCCAGAAGGTGGGGCAGGAGGTGCTTGATGGGCTAAGCAGGTGGATATTTGTGAAATGGTGTGCCCCTTCCATCATTTACATAGGGCTCATCTTCAAGATTCCTAATGCCACCTTTACTGCTCCTTCTAAATTTAGAATGATTACAAGCAAAATCTTCCCCCCCAAAAATTGATGGGGATGTTACATTTAAGTCACTGTGGTTTTCAGAACATGCTTAAATTATTTCCTTCATCCACTTGTCATGATGGAGCTAGGAATAGAGGGAATAGAGTATCTGTTTAGAAGTCTGGTGTTAGGAATGAGCACAAGTTCTCTTCATCAAAGTTGCCAGAATGTAACTTGGAACTCAATATTGGAGATGTCGACCTGGGAGAGGAAGCTGATGAAGGGACACTTAGCCTGCCGAGGGGTCAATGTCTGGCTCAGCTGCCAGGGATAAAGTAAGCTTGTTAGTCAAAGAAAAAGATGTTAGTTGAGGGAAGGAGGGTTCGGTAGCTGAGGAAGTGAGGAAGGAAGGCTTGATGGATCATTTAAGATGCAAGCATGAATAGATTTTTAATGCCCCACTTGGGGATAAATTTGCTATTGTAATCTCCCTATTTCACTGAGGGTTTGAGACTCGTCCTGCTACCCTCACCTGGTTTAGCCGGCTTGTCGAAGCCGTTGCCCGGGGTGTGGTCGCTGTCGCATGCAAACAGCTACGGGGAGCCACAGGTGAGAGCTGAGTGCCAGGTGGGGACCAAAGGTGGACTAACTGCCTTGAAAAGAACATGATATGTTCCCCCACCAGAGGTGCTACCCCTTCCTGACACCCCATCCACCCCAATCTATCCCAGCATGTGAAGACAGACTTCGGCAGATTGAGAGGACAAGACCAATAGAAGGTCCAACAGTCAAGAAGGCGGTCTCTGCAAGCATCATGGGATGTGTAGAGCAGGACAAGATACAGAAGATGTCCTGGTCATCCACTGCGCCTAGTCCCATCTCCAGCTGTCTCGACTCTGTCTTTCCACTGGATCCAGATGGGAATTAGGAAGAGAGAGTGAGGCTGATGCTACACAACTCTCCCTCACTTAAATCCAAATCAAGCGCTAGTTTCAACATCATCATAATGGTGTCGAGGTCCTCATCGATGTCAACGATGGACGAACAACAGCTATTGTAATTCATCCATTTGTACAACATGCAATTTTAGTTTCTACAGAATCAATCTGAGTGAAAACTGGTTGCAAATCCTAAACCCTGCTTAAATAGCTACTTGAAAAAGGTGAAAGTCCACCTTTACATTTTTAAGTATATCAGCTACAGAATGCTGACAGATTACAGCTAAATTGAATGTAAAGAAATGGATTAAATCATTATCATCATCTACCTAGAATCATGAAAGAAAACTGAGGTTTCCTGTCCAAACAGAGCAAGTGCTGATTCTGCATGCACAAATCAACTGCAGGAGGCCTTACCATGTATGCTTCAAAATCTGCTGCGGTCGGTACAACATTTTGGGTTGAAGGGCCTGTAATGTGCTGTAGATTTCTATGTTCTCTTTATCACTGGATCTTTTAAATGAGCATGTATTTCCAGCAGGTTGTGAAGAATATTGCAGCATGTTCTTATCCTCCCAAACACAAGACTGATATTGGAAAGTGGCAAATAACGTTAGTCTACTTTCTAATTTTGCCCAAGGTTGAATATTTTAGTGCTGTTCCTTATACACACTTGTGAAATTCAGTCATGGTTATATTGACTCTTATTTCTACAATGACATTCCCTGAACAATTAGAAAAAGGTTTTAAAATTTACTGCTGTAGCACCAATTATTTGTACAGGAAGCAACATAGTAATCAGTAATATTGGCATTCATTTGTAGAATGAGTCAGCCTGCCATCATGTCAGTAAGTTAAGTTAGCACCAACAGTTAGCTATGCCAAAATATGCAGTGTAAGCAGATCGGGGGACATGAATCAGCATTCAAAGCAGTGCAATGAAAGCATTGCCTAATTGAATCCTAACAATCATTCTCTTAACTACATGGGCTGGAGAAAGGTTTTCAAAATTGTGCTGAGCACACAATTTCCACATGTACTGGAATTACATGGGCAGGCAGTTTCTTTGGGGAGTAACTTTGTTAACTTTTAAGAATCAGAAAATGAATATATTTTAAGTTGCAGTGAATGGAAAGTGTGCACAGAAGAAGGAGGATGCCCATGATACAGTGAAGATTGAGAGAGAAAGAATGCCACAAAAAGCTGGAGGTGAAAGTTGTGGAAGAGCAGTGACACTTGTTCATAGGAGATGATACACTTGGAATAAAGAAGATGTACAGTACATAAACAGAGAGAAAAGTTGTAGGAAATGGAGCTACATTGCACAGCATTTGCCTGAAATAGAAGCGAATTAGTAGAATCTGAGGAGAAAGACCCAGTTAATGTAGAAATCTTATAATTTTATTCACCACTGGTCAGTTTTGACACATTTGGAAAGGATAAGTGTCTGTGATTGTTGAGTTAAATATTCATTCTCGAAAATTGTAAAATGCCTTGCTGGAAGATGAGATTTTTTTAAGATTTATTTTGGAATCTGGAAGTTGCTGACAATCCCAGCAGTTATCGTCCGTTCCAAAATTGCCTTCAGGAAGGTGATGGTGAACTACTCGAGTATGTTATTAATCTTTGTTGGGACTTATTAATGTTCTTCCAAAGAAGTGGGGACTATTTCTGCACACTTCTAACATATATTGTATGGTTGGTGAAAGGTCATAGGGTATCAGGAAATAAGCCATTTTCCAAAGATATCCAGCCTTTGACTTACTATTGTATTTATGGTATATATGTGCTGATTGATTAGTTGATGATTAATGATTCCGCCGGATATTGGTATTAATACCATTGAATGTCAAGAGGAGGTGGTTGGGCCCTCTTTCTTTGAAGATATTCATTGCAAGGCATCCCTGTTCCTTGAATTGGGGCTTTAATTCAACTGTGTCAGAGAATAGATAGAATTAAATGATCTGAAAGTTCTTCAAATGACTGTGCCTAATGGAGATTCCTTTGCTTACATCTTCGGAAATAGCTCTATTTATATCTTTAATATCTCTATTTTTCCCTTTCAGGGGTCCTTTAAAGACCCTGACCTGGAGTTACACACTGACTTCGGTTCTTTATGGGAATGGGACATGCTCTTAGGTTTTCACGACTGGTCGCTATTCAATATACCAAGGACAGGACCTAGAAGATTAGCGATCCTTCAGGGTTATGGGATTTTTGTGGCTCTGGAGGCAAGCCGACTCGATGTCGGGGCCTCCGCAGGAAATCGGTGTGTCGTGGGAGATTGAAAGCAGCAAGCTGTCTGCTGGCTGTGTGCCCAGATACCTGAGTTCTTTGGGCGCAGAGCTCAGAAAAAGCGATGCAACAGACTTTAAATGTCGTAAATCAGTGAGTTGTTTGTTATGTCTCCCCACTCACTGTGAAATAGGAACATCTCTTTTCCCTTATGAGGGAGAGAGAGAGAGACTGTAGAATGTCGAATTACTGGGTGAACGAGTGGTCTTTGAGGTACTGCAAGTCTGTGTCTTTATTGATGTTTTGCTGCACACTTGAGTGGTTGGTGGGGGGCGTCAATGCTTCTTTGCTGGTGGGGGAGGGGGGATCGTTGCTTTGCTGCTGCTTATGCATGGGAGGGGGGAGCTGAGGGGAGGTTTGGGGTTCTAACATTTAACTGTCATTCATTCTTTGGGCACTCCCATTTTCGTGGCTGGTTGAGAAGAGAAAGAATTTCAGGATGTGTATTGTATACACTTCTCTGACATTAAATGTACCTTTGAAACCTTTGAAGATCATTGGCCATTAGTTACACCTTTTTTCTCTCCAATCCATCTCCGCAATTTGAAACCAGCTCCATTTCCAAGTTATACTAATTTTGTTGATGGTATAATACCTGGAACCTTAACTCCTACTCCTCTCTCCCTAGATGCCGTCTAACCTGTCGAGTACCTCTAGCATCTTCTGTGTTTATTCCAGCACCTGCAATTGTATTTTACTTATCAATATGATTCTCTTGGGTTTACGTATGTTTTAAGTGCAAACTTAACTGGCATTCTGACAAAGTATGTCAACAGATAACGTTGAGAGATTTCGTCTCTCAACGGAACTGTTTCCTCTACCAGACTTGGCAAGTGTTTTTGTTGCTTGTTGCCTGGTTATTGGCTACTCAGGGCACCCCTTACTCCGGCGACATTAGCACCTGAAGTCGGAGACCACACACACCGGAGCAGGTGGTGCTCTTTTTGCCTTTATTGAACCTTGTGGGAAGCCGTATCCAGCAGGACGTTAAAGTCAGAGGAGACTGCGGTTCCAGCCATTACAGACTATTCCCCCTGGGGTCTCGTTCGTGTGTACGCATGAGATCAGGTAGAAGCCGGGGGCAGACAGGAGCTGAACCGGCGCACACTCTCCCGTCAAGTCTTGCCCGATGTCAGGGGTTCCAGCCGTGTTCTGGGTTCCAGCAGTTGGTGAAGTCAGTGGCTGACAGCAACAGGTATCTCAGGAGTGGCAGTAAACTCCCGGGAGGTGAGCGAGTTTGGACTAGAGCCTGAAGTGAAGGGTGGTTAGTGGACAGTCTTGTGAAACAGTTAGCCGGACTCGATAATGATCTAGCCCAGATTCTGGATGCAAAGAGTCAAGTTGACCTTTGCATAATGGATTGTAGTAAAGCTTTTGATACTGTACCACATCAATGCCTGTTAGCTGAACTTGGCCATCTTGGCATCCGAGGCTCTACCAAGGATTGGATCAAAAGCTTTCTAACTAAACGGCACCAGAAGATATTAATGGATGGGCAATCCTCATCCAACTGTCCTGTGTTTTCAGGAGTACCGCAGCGCACTGTCTTGGCCCCACTACTCTTTTTAATGACCTTCCTTTTCTTTTTCAATATTCTTATTATTAATTTCTACATAGAAGAATACAGAGTACAGGTATATATTATAAGTCAAAAAATAAAGATAAAATAATACCAATACATATTTGAATCACACTTGAAATCTCATTATATTCATGTAAAATAAATTAAATTACCTTCCAACTTGTGTTACATCTGAAGTCAGACTGTTTGCAGATGACCTGATTCTGTACAGACCCATAAATTCTCCAAATAACTGCAATAGCCTTCAACAAGACATTAACTCACTGTGCAAGTGGGAGTCCTCCTGGCAGATGAAATTTAACATCTCAAAGTGCTACATTATGAGAATGACCCACAAGAAAAAATTTCACCACCATCAGTACTTCATGGGAAACGTTGCACTCCAGGATGTAAAACATCACCCCTACTTGGGCATTGAACTGTCAGATAACCTTAGCTGGACAAAACACATCAACCAAACCATTTCAAGTTCCAACAAAATCCTTGGCCTTCTAGTGTGTAACTTCTGGAATTGCTCAAAAACCACAAAAGAAATTGCTTATAAAACTCTCGTCCACGCAAGGCTTGAATACTGTAGTGCCATTTGGGATCCCTACCAAACCATTCACATCAATAACCTTGAGAAAGTCCAGAGAAGAGCTGCCAGGTTTGTAACCAATGATTACAGAAAGACCAGTAGTGTTAAAATGCTTCTGGACCTCAAATGGGATAGCTTCCAAAGACGCCGCACAATAGCCAGGCTTACTACAATTTACAAGGAAACTCATTCATTAACTCCATCCAACATTAGTCACCTTTTTTACAACCAGAATAACAGACAATCAACCCGACAAAACCAATCCCTGAACTACAAGACCATTCAGACCAACAAGGACGGCTACCACTACTCGCTGTACCCGAGCACCATTCCAGTTTGGAATTCCCTGCCGTCGCACATTAAATCTGCCGCTGATAGTAAAACTTTCAAGTGGCTGCTTTTAAACACCGCAATTTAAATTACAACTGTATGCATGACAGGCTGCATGTTTATAGCACAGTGGTGGCGGTTGGTGCAGTATGGACAAGACAAGACAATGAATGTTCAAATGGGGGGTTTGGTCTTTGCGGAGAGTTACAAGGCCTGGGGGAGGGGTCGATGGTGTTGACGCATGGAAGGGACAAGGAGGAGTGGCGAGTGAGGTGAAAGAGGTAGATTAGAGATATGCCAGGGTGAAATGGGGGGTTAAGAAAAGAAATCCAGTCCTCAGGGTGGGAAAAAAAGAAGGGATTGAGGGAGGAGTTTATGAGCTAGTGAATGAGAATGTTGCTGGGCTTCGAAGCCTGCATAAGGAGAAATGATTGGAGAGAAGGATAGGCTGTTGGGAAGTAAACAAAATGGGGTTGAGGGTCTTTAAGATGGAGGAATCAATGAAGGGAGACTGGGAATGGAGACATAGGGTAGGGAAAAAAGAAGTAAGGTCATTTCAAAGGGCTCGAAGCTTACATGGAAAGAAGAACAGTGAATAATGCAAACCTGAGAATATTGATAAAGGAAGCAGAGCCATATGAAGGAACAGATGTAGGAATGCCAAACACCAAAGTTGGAGGACAATTTCACTGCTGTGGTATAGCCGAATAAGGTGATGATGACTGTAAGATTCTTGCTGGTCAGAAGAGGAGAAAAGAATGAAAAGTACTTGATTTGAAGGTGGACCGGTTTCACTTGAAAGGGAATAGCGTGAATATCAGTATCAGGGAATTGGAACAGTGTTTCCTCGGAGTAAAGACCAACACAAGAACTGGTACCTCAAGACTGAATGGCCTTTCCCTGTTGTTGTGTGGAACAGACTCCTTTATTGACTCCAAGTCCAATAAGTAGTTGAGAAATAACTAAACTCAACCCAACAACAACATTCTGGGAAGTGTTCCAAACAAAGAGTATTGTGTATACTCATGATTTGGATCAGGCTTATCTTTGTTGTGTGAAGTACTTGCATGCGCAGCCCTCCAGTGAAAAATGATAACATATCTGTTAAATAGGGGCCGTGGACAATTCTGATTTGATGGAGAATGGACGTGAAAGCACAGAGGAACATCTGGAGAAATTTCTGAAATGCTCGTTTGCTGCTGTCGTTACTGCGTGGTCGGGAATCTTTCGGAGGGTAGGCCTCAAAATCCCCGGCCTTGCCTGCTTTTGGCAACCGAGAACGAGGTCAAATCGTTCGGACAGAGATGGCACTCAGTACATGGTGTCGGAGAGCTGATCAGAGCTCGAAGTTTTCAGATGATTCAGAGTTGGACTGTGGTCGGCATGGCAGGGAGAGTTCTTCCTTCTCCCGTCTGCATGAGATGTGGGACTTTTGAGAGACTTTGAACTTTTACTGTGCTCATGGACTTCTTCATCAAGTTATGGTATTGTTGCACTGTTGTAACTATATGTTATAATTATGTGGTTTTGTCAGTTTTTTCAGTCTTGGTCTGTCCTGTGTTTTGTGATATCACACCGGAGGAAATATTGTATCATTTCTTAATGCATGCATTACTAAATAACAATAAAAGAGGACTACGTGTCTTTATAATCTAAAAATTCCCAGTTCAAAGTTATTTTCTTAAAATGGTATCTGAGTCCATTTACAATGAGAGAACTCTGAGTCTACTGAGAAGGCTGCACCTTAAGCGGTGCAGGATTCTGGTTGCAATTATAGTTTGAAATTCAAAAGGTATTGGATTGCAGTGAGCTTGTCACTGCTATTGGATACTCATGAGTTTCAGTTACTATCAGGATATTATACACATTCTATCACTGAATTATTCTATCATTGTACCAAAATCTGAGGGCTACTAAAATATCTTAAATTACAACGTAACTTTAGTGAGATTCTGTGAAGTAATTGGTAAAATGTGGTTGCTATATCATAAGTAGTTAGTATAGTTCTCTCAGTTCTCTGTCACCACTGCACTTGCTCTCAGGATGAGGCTTTCCATTCTAGACCATTTTTTTTAAATAAAACTGGGTTTGTCACTGAGGCTACCCTCACCCACATCTCCTCCTTTTCCCACACATCAGCCCTCACCCCATCCTCCTACCATCATAACAGGGATGGAACTCCCCTCGTCTTTACCTATCACCCAATGAGTTCAATATCCAGTGCATCATTTTCTGTAACTTTTGCCATCTCCACCAGGATCCTACCATTTGACACATCTTTCCCCACCTACCACCTTTTTCCTCTTTTAGAAGGAATCAATCTTTCCATGACTCCCTTGTCCATTTGTCTCTCTCCACTAATCACCATCAGGGCACTTATTCCTACATGAATGACAAGTGCTACTCCTGCCCCTATACCTCCTCTTTCACAACTATTCAGGGCCCCAAACAGTGTTTCCAGGTGAGGCAACACTTCACCTGTGACACTCACAACACGCTGGAGGAACTCAACAGGTCGGGCAGTATCCGTGGAAACGATCGGTCAACGTTTCGGGCCGGAACCCTTCGTCAGGACACACGAAGGGTTCCGGCCCGAAATATTGACTGAGCGTTTCCACGGATGCTGCCCGACCTGCTGAGTTCCTCCAGCGTGTTGTGAGTGTTGCTTTGACCCCAGCATCTGCAGAGTATTTTGTGTTTACGACTTCACCTGTGAGTTTGTTGGGGTTTATCTATTGTTTCCAGTGCTCCTTGTGTGGCCTCCTCTACATCATTGAGACCCTAGGCAGAGTGGGGGACAGTTTTGTTGAGCACCTTAGCTCTGTCCATCGCAAAAGGCAGGATATCCCAGTGGCTGCCCATTTCAATTTGACTTCCTATCCCCATCCTGACCTGTTTATTCTTGGCCTCTACTGCCATGCTACGGCCAAACTCGGGTTGGTGGAGCAACACCTCATATTACATCTGTGTAGCCTCTACCTCTCCCCTTTTCTCCCCCTCCATCCTTCTCTCTTTTCCATTCCATTTTCTAGTTACTGGCTCACACCTTCTCTTCTTTGCCCATCACCTCCCTCCAGTTCCCCCTACCCCTCCTCTTTCTTCCATGGTCCACTGTCCTCTCCTGTTAGATCCCTTCTTCAGCCCTTTTGCCTCTTCCATCAATTCCCCTCTTTGTTTCTTGCCTCATTACCCCCCAACCACCCACCTACCTTCCCCTCACTTGGTCTCACAAATCTACTGCTTTCGTGCGAAAATTACCTCCTTCAAAAAACATATCTGTCAAGGACTGCAAAATCTTATTTTAGTCTTACAGTCTTAAGGTACTGGCATTCTGATATAAGTAAAAATTATACATTCAATTCTTATTAACTTGATTGAGTTTTTAGACAGGATGATGAGGGTGATTAATGAAGGCAGAGCTGTGGATGTTGTCTGCATAGATTTTAGTAAGGCATTTTGACAAGGTCCCTCATGGGAGGCACATCCAGAAGATAAAGATGCAAGGATAAATGATGAGTTGGCTGTTTGGATTCAGAACTAGCTTGCTCATAGAAGTCGGAGGATAGTGATTAAAGGGACTTATTTTAGCTAGAGGTCTGTGATTATAGTGGTGTTCCACAGGGATCTGCACTGGGTCGTCTGCTATTTGTGATGTTTATAAATGACCTCGATAAAAATGTAAGCAACACACATCAAAGTTGCTGGTGAACGCAGCAGGCCAGGCAGCATCTCTAGGAAGAGGTACAGTCGACGTTTCAGGCCGAGACCCTTCGTCAAACCAATTAAACCAGCAGAAATCGTCTTTAATGATATTTTAAAAGTGATGCAGGAACACTTGAATCAAAACCATTCAAGCAGGACACATCATGTTGCATAAACAGAATCAAAAGGAAGGGGTGTCCATTTCAGTGTATGTGGCTGAATTGAAGAGATTGAGCATTGTCAGTTCAGTAATGGGCTTAAGTATACACTGAGAGATGGTTTAGTTTATGGAATCTTGCAAGAAAGCATTCAAAAATGACTTCTAACTGAAGCACAGCTTACATTTAAAAGAGCAATTGAAATTGCTCTATCAATACTGACAGCAGGCAGACGCAGATGAATTGGAGTCAGGAATGAAAGTAAACGTGAACAATATTGCAGCATCTAGACAGAAACCAGTCTAGCCAAACAAATTGTGTTACTGTTGTGGCAGGGACTCTCATACACCAGACCAATGTTGATTTAAAGGTGAAATTTGCAGAAATGGCAACAAAGTAGGACACATACAAAGAGCATGTCAGGCAGACAAAATTAAATGGACTGCACAGGGAAGAGAAAAAGATAAAAATTCAAGTTACAGTTTCAAAAAGAGCACTAATCTGCATGTTGTACATGGAAAATTAGATAATGAGAGTGCCACAGGACTGCAACCTTGAGATTTACAATGTGAAAACTAGCAACAGACAAGCAATATGGCTTACACCAGAAGTGAATGGCAAAATAATTAAAATGGAATTGGACACTGGTTCAGCTGTTCCAGCCATTCCACAAAAAGGCTTTGAACAGCATTTCAAAGATATTAAACTGAAGCCTGCAAATATCTAACTAAGAACTGGAGAGAAAGTAACTCATATGGGAATGATATTTGTAATGGTGAAACACAACAATCAACATGCCACACAACTCAAAGTTGCTGGTGAACACAGCAGGCCATGCAGCATCTATAGGAAGATATACAGTCGACGTTTCGGGCCGAGACCCTTCGTCAGGACTAACTGGTAGAAGAGCTAGTCAGAGATTTGAAAGTGGGAGGGGGAGGGGGAGATCCAAAATGATAGGAGAAGACAGGAGGGGGAGGGAAGGAGCCAAGAGCTGGACAGGTGATTGGCAAAAGGGATATGAGAGGATCATAGGACAGGAGGCCCAGGGAGAAGGAAAAGGGGGGGGGGAATCCTTAGGATGATCAAGGGGTATAGTCAGAGGGACAGATGGAGAAAAAGGAGAGAGAGAGAAAGAATGTGTGTATATAATATAAATAAATAACGGATGGGGTACGAGGGGGAGGTGGGGCATTAACGGAAGTTTGAGAAGTCAATGTTCATGCCATCAGGTTGGAGGCTACCCAGACGGAATATAAGGTGTTGTTCCTCCAACCTGATTGAGGCTTCATCTTTACAGTAGAGGAGGCCGTGGATAGACATATCAGAATGGGAATGGGACGTGGATTTAAAATGTGTGGCCACTGGGAGATCCTGCTTTCTCTGGCGGACAGAGCGTAGGTATTCAGCAAAACGATCTCCCAGTCTGCGTCGGATGTCACCAATATATAGAAAGCCACATCGGGAACATCGGACGCAGTATATCACCCCAGTCAACTCACAGGTGAAGTGTCTCCTCACCTGGAAGGACTGTCTGGGGCCCTGAATGGTGGTAAGGGAGAAAGTGTAAGGGCATGTGTAGCACTGGTTCCACTTACAAGGATAAGTGCCAGGAGGGAGATCCGTGAGGAGGGATGGCCACACTCAGGTTGGAGGAACAACACCTTATATTCCGTGTGAGTAGCCTCCAACCTGATGGCATGAACATTGACTTCTCAAACTTCCGCTAATGCCCCTCCTCCCCCTCGTACCCCATCTGTTATTTATTTATATACACACATTCTTTTTCTCTCTCTCCTTTTTCTCCCTCTGTCCCTCTGACTATACCCCTTGCCCATCCTCGGGGTTTCCCCCCCTCCCCCTTTTCTTTCTCCCTGGGCCTCCTGTCCCATAATCCTCTCATATCCCTTTTGCTAATCAACTGTCCAGCTCTTGGCTCCATCCCTCCCCCTCCTGTCTTCTCCTATCATTTTGAACCTCCCCCTCCCCCTCCCACTTTCAAATCTCTTACTAGCTCTTCTTTCAGTTAGGCCTGACGAAGGGTCTCGGCCCGAAACATCGACTGTACCTCTTCCTAGAGATGCTGCCTGGCCTGCTGTGTTCACCAGCAATTTTGAGTTGTGTTGCTTGAATTTCCAGCACCTGCAGAATTCCTCGTGTTTGCGTTTTTAAAATCAACATGCCACACTGAGCTTATATGTGGTTAGAACAGGAGAACCAGCATTGTGGGGACATGAGTGGCTGAGACAACTACCACTGGATTGGAGATCCATCCACCACTTGTATGCCACATCCCCTGCAATAGAATCAACTGAAAGCAAATTAAGAATTGTACTGGATGATAGCACAACTGCCTCCATGCCAAACACCATGAACTGTTGCCTAACAAAGGAAAAACAGCAGTTGGTGCCAAACTCAGTGCCTCTGGTTGGAAAGCATATTGGACCAAGGAAGGACCATGCTGCTTAGAAGAATTGTGAAAGTGACAAAAACAACAGTTTTTGTCGTCAACATATCTGAGAAAACTTCTGATGTGTTAATCAGGTCGTTACTTCAAAATATGTCTTGGTTTTAAACTGGAAGAGAGTTCAGGGAGTTTCTGGAAAGTTGCAAGCATTCGGCTTTTGTGAGTATAAAGAACCAGAACCTACTCCGTGTGCATTAAAGTTATTGAAAGAACTTCAAGTGGGAGACAAAAAGCTGATTGCTTGTAAAAGTAGATGCAATGACCAAAGCCCAGCTGGATGAATGGAAGGCCAACAAGAAAGGAGTCAATGGAGATATGAAAACAGATAATGTTGTGGATGGGAAAATTAAGAGGAGAGATCAGATCATAAAGGGAACAAAAGAAAGATAAATAAGAGAATACTCCAGTGAGTTAAATGCTCCTTCACAAGATCAAGATGCACAAACTCGAAGAAGAAGAAAAAACCACTGTCAGAACCACCTCCTGTAGTCTGAGTCCTTGTCATGGTCCGGATTGGGGTCCCTTTAAATTTACCTTGTTTATGTTACGATCCGGACCGTTGATTCCCTGTTTTCCCATGTCCCTCAACTTTGGTGATTAGAGGCAATTAACACTCAGCTGAACCGGTAGTTTATAGTCTCGGGCTTTTAGCCGTTTGGCGCGGGAGCTTCTGCAAAGTCATCTAAAGTATGGTGTGCCGATGTCATCTGGCCGGAGCAAGCCTAGTCTCTGCTGAAGCGAGTGCCGGGAATTCGCCTCTCCTCACCGGAGCAACCCAGTCCAGTTACTTCGCCGAAGTGAGCCTGCAAAGTTTCCTCACCGAGGTGGGTCCATCAGTTAACCCGCCGGAGGGAAACAAGAACCACTGTCTACTGTTCCCGGGCCGAGTCGAGAGCTCGCCACTACCCAGAGGCTCCAAGTCAAGTCCTGGTCCTGGCGGCATTCAAGCACCAAGTCAAGTCCTGGCCATGGCAGAATTCAAGCACCAAGTCAAGTCCTGTCCCTAGCGGCATTCCAGTTCTGAGTCAAGTCCTGGCCCTGGCGGTCTGTGATTCCTGTCCTACCCCTTTGTCTGAATCCCTTCTCTGCCCCTCTCGCCTCTAGCCCTCGTCTGCAGCCCCCGCCTGCACTTCGGTCACCGGAGCTAGATAGGTACTGTCTGGTGTTCATTCGTGTTGGTCTTGTCTTGTCTTATCCTCGCCTCCGTGGGGTAAGTCAGGCCGTCTTGCC
Organism: Mobula hypostoma; assembly: GCF_963921235.1. Taxonomy (NCBI): domain Eukaryota; kingdom Metazoa; phylum Chordata; class Chondrichthyes; order Myliobatiformes; family Myliobatidae; genus Mobula; species Mobula hypostoma. The sequence goes on from NC_086111.1 coordinate 47,071,294, forward strand.
GTTGCCCCCGCGGGGAGTCATGTCTTGTCTTGTCCTCAGCTCCGTGGGGTAGGTAAGTCAGGCTGTCTTGCTGTTGCCCCACGGGGAGTTGTGTCTTGTCTTGTCTTCGCCTCCGTGGGGTAAGTCAGGCCGTCTTGCTGTTGCCCCGTGGGGAGTCATGTCTTGTCTTGTCTTGTCCTCGCCTCAGTGGGGTAAGTCAGGCCGTCTTGCTGTTGCCCCGTGGGGAGTCATGTCTTGTCTTGTCTTGTCCTCGCCTCCGTGGGGTAAGTCAGGCCATCTTGCCGTTGCCCCGTGGAGGGTCATGAGTTCCAGCCCTATGTCCTGTACCCAAGGAGGGGTCCCGACTCTCTGTTCTGTGTGCGAGTCCCGGCCCTATGTCCTGTACCCAAGGAGGGGTCCCAGCTCTCTGTTCTGGGTGTGAATCCCAGCCCTATGTCCTGTACCCAAGGAGGGGTCCCGACTCTGTGTTCTGTGTATGTGTCCATGGTTCCATGTACCTGCTCCCCGAGACCGAGGCTCTGTTTTCCATGTTCCTCCTCTCCCTAGCCCATGTCATGTCCTTGCCTGGTTCTGGGGTCCGAGCCTGAGGCAAGACCCAGGTACTGGGTCCTTGCCCAGTCTCTGGCTCGGAGTCCATACCCTAGCCTCTTCATGTCTCCTCTAGTTCTGGGAGCCGATTCCGAGTCCAAGCCCAGACCCTTGGTCCCAGACTAGTCGTAGTCCTGAGTCCTTGTCCAGTTTGCTATTCCTGCTCCTGCCTTGCTCTCCTGGTATCGAATAATAAACTAAATCTAAGTAACCTCACAAGATGTGTCTTGCATTTGGGTCCACCCTTGCTCCCAATGCCCCCGCCAGTGTGACAGTCTTCTCCTAGAACCACCATTGAGGAGACCCCAGAATCTGAGATTGTTTCACAGCCACAAGTCTGACATGCCAAGAAGAGGGGCAGAGGGTTCCCTCTTGTCAGGAGAGGTGTTATCCCACAATAGTAAGTAAACTACACAGCAATTTATAGCTAAGTGGGGAGGAGTGTTGTGACCCACATTCCTGGACTCCTGTGTATTCCTTTGAATTATTTTACAAACCATAACATAGAATCGTGTGCAACAGCTTGCTCTCCATATCATACTGCCCTGGCTTGTGTACTGGTTTGTCTATCACGGAGACAGCTGGAGTGCAAGATCTATGGTCAACCTCAACCAACGGAGAGCCTTAAGGTAGTGTAGACAGACTCTCTTTCTCTCAGGGTTGGAATGTCTAATACCATAGGGCATGCATTTAATGTAAAAGAGGGAAATTTTAAAGGAGATATGAGGGGCAAGTTCCCCCCGCCCCGCCCCAGAGTGATGAGTGCCTGGAATAAGCTGTTTGTGGTGGTGGTAGAGGCATTAGGGACTTTTAAGAGACATTTAGATAGGCACATGAATGTGAGGAAAAGGGAAAGATGTGGACATTATGTAGACATAAGGGATGAGTTTACTTGGCCATTTGATTACTAATTTTTGGTACAACACTGTGGGTTGAAGGATCTGTTCTTGTGCTGTACTGTTCTATGTTCGAACTTGGTGTAACAAATCGTACTACTTTTGACATTGAGAGATAATAGATGTTGCTGTAAGCCAATGCATGTCCTTTACGTTGCAAAATTTACTCAGTTTCAAATACTTAATATCATGATAGTGTATCCCAAGAGAAAGAATTATGTTTGTTCCTTGGCACACTTTTGACAATCTCATGTCTTGTCATATGAACAATATGTGAATGGTAAAAGGAGTTATAGAAAAATAAGTCATCTATTGATATTTTCAAAGCAAAACTTCATTGCTGACTAGTTCATGTTTTCTTTCTGAAAAACTAGTTTAAGCTTCTGCAGATTTTTTAAGTAGTGTCAATGATTTAACATGTCTATCTTGAGATAAAAGAAAAAAGTGAGCTCTTTAATCTTTGCAAATGTTGAAAGTTTGAAAACATTGTCTGTTGACCCATGCATTAATTTAACTTCTCTGATTTATTACTTGTCTTTTTTAGTCTAGACCTATATAAGGATAGCACTATCATTCCTCCAGTATTGTCATCAGAATTTCAGACAGTACGAACATGTGGCAGCTACTGCACCAGTCTGTGCTGAATTGATTTGCAGAGGTCTTCATAAATTTCACATGTTAAGAACTTAAAGGCAATACAATAAAGTCCATCAACTATAAGACTGTTGAGTGAATAGAGCATCAAAGAGATAGATCACATTGAATCCAATGTGGAGAAAAGAACCATTTGCCATTGTCCTGTACATTCCATCATAATCCAGTCTATTCCTAAACCATTTGATTATCCTACCAAGGGAGCAGGGTAAACACATTTTCATGGTTTAAGTTTAGGATTGTAAAAGCAACTGTTTGCTCCTTTCACATACAACAGAAATCTTTTACCACCATCATACTGTATCCTTGAGTCCACCATGAGCACTCAATTTTTTCACATTGCCTAACTCCCATCCCCATATTGTAACAGGGAATTTACACAGTATCTACCTGAGCACTTCCTTCTTAATTTGTTTCCTCCTTTACTATATGATCATCTGGTGCCAACCCTTATTTTGTACCAACCTGCTTAGGAATATATGTTTCTGGAAGTGCATCTATACATAATGGATTGCCTTTTGTAGAAGCTTGAGTGCACTTATGAAAAAACATTGCTGAAACCTTTGGATAATATTTGTAGCTGATAATATTGCAATTCAGAACTTTGAAATTGCACATAGCATATGTTGCATCACATAAGTTTAAAACATATCTGTACATTTTTCTTTCCATCATTTTTGTGTTTAGAAAGATTGGCATTCAATCATTTTATTTTAATTTGGTAGATTAAATGATTAACTATTGCATAAATATCTGCAGTGTTCCTTAATAAATAAGTAATTTTGTAAGTCCTGCGCCATAAGACCATAAAACATTGGAGCAGGATTGGACCATTCGGCCCATCAAGTCTGCTCCACCATTTCATTATGGCTGATCCTGGATCCCACTCAACCCATAAAGCTGTCTTCTTGCTATATTCTTTGATGCCTTGACCAATCAGGAAACAATCAACTTCCACCTTAACTATACCCACGGACTTGGCCTCCACCGCAGTCTATGGTAGAACATTCCACAGACTTACTACTCCCTGACTAAAAAAATCCCTACTTGCCTCTGTTCTAAAAGGTCCACACCATGATTTTGAGGCAGTTCCCTCTAGTTCTGGATACCCCCCACCACAGGAAACATCCTCTCCACATCCACCCTATATAGTCCTTTCATTATTTAGTAGGTTTCAATGAGATCCCCCTGCATTCTTCTAAATTCCAGTGAGTACAGGCCCAAAGCTGCCAAATGCTCCTCAAACATTAACCCCTTCATTCCCAAAATCATCCTCGTGAACCACCTCTAGACCCTCTCCAATGACAACACATCCTTTCTGAGATATGGGGCCCAAAACTGTTGACAATACTCCAAGTGCAGCCTGACTAGTGTCCTATAAAGCCTCAGCATTATCTCCTTGCTTTTATATTCTATTCCCCCTGAAATAAATGACAACATTGCATTTGCCTTCTTTACCACAGACTCAACCTGTAAATTAACCTTCTGGAAGTCTTGCACGAGGACTCCTAAATCCCTCTGCACCTCTGATGTTTGAATCTTCTCCCCATTTAGATAATAGTCCACAGTATTTTTTTCCTTTTACCAAAATGCATTATCATACATTTCCTAACACTGTATTCCATCTGCCATTTTTTTGCCCATTCTTCCAATTTGTCTAAGTCCTGCTGCAATTGCATTGCTTCCTCAGCACTCCCTACCCCTTCATCTATCTTCGCCTCATTCGCAGACCTTGCCACGAAACCATCAATTCCATTATCTAAATCATTGATAATGTTAAAAGCAGCAATCCCTATACTGACCCCTGAGGAGCACCACTAGTCACCGGCAGCCAAACAGAAAAGGCCCCTTTTGTTCCCACTCGCTGCCTCCTGCCTGTCAGGCATTTCACTATTCATGCTAGTATCTTTACTGTAATGCCATAGGATTTTTTCGTAAGCAGCCTCATGTGTGGCACTTTATCAAATGCCTTCTGAAAATCCAAGTAAATGACATCCACTGCCTTTCCTTTGTCCACCCTGTTTGGTACTTCCTCAAAGAACTCTAACAGATTTGTCAGGCAAGATTTCCCTTTACAGAAACCATACTGACTTCGACTTATTTTATCATTAGTCTCCAAGTACCTTGAAACCTCATCCTAATAATAGACTCTAACACTTTCCCAACCACTGAGGTTAGGTTAACTTGGCCTATAATTTCCCTTCTTAGATGTTATTGGATGCTATGCGTAACCAACTATGCCAATGATGCCATCTCACTGATAAGCAGCATAGATAATACATTATAGTTCATTTCATGACTATATTTTGAAATATATTCTGTTTGGCTGCTACATAGTGCACTTCTCCGAAACTTCATTATTTGTATTTTACTTTCAGTAGTGTAGAAGAGCCACTTACTGTACATTATACCTATAACTGCTAATAGATCCTTCATGACCTTCTGCATATCAGGTTAAAGTAATTAAAGAGCCATTTCAGCACAGTATACTTTTCATTGTCAAATCACTATAAGACCGTAAGCCTAGGAATTGCAGTGTGCAAGTGTTAGCAAATTTCACGGTTGTTTTGCACTGCAGCAATAAAGGTTTCAATGATGAAGCTTCAGTACGGCATTTTTATTTTCATAAAAGACTGAAGTTGGGTTGTTAAAGAGAAGGAGGGTGCGATGATTTTCATTTAGATGCTTCATTAAGGCCTGGTAGGGGAGAGCAGTGTGGGTACTATACTAGATTGAGTTAGCATGAAAATTGGAGTTGGCAAATGAGGTAAATTGAACCAGTGATCAGGATTAGAGCTGTGGATCTAGAATTATTCCGGGAATGAGAGGGATAACATATGAGGAACGTTTGTCCGCTCTTGGACTGTATTCCTTGGAGTTTAGAAGAATGAGGAGAGACCTCATAGAAACATTTCAAATGTTGAAAGGCATGGACAGAGTGGATGTGGCAAAGTTGTTTCCCATGATGGGGGAGTCTAGTACAAGAGGGCATGACTTAAGGATTGAAGGATTCTGCCCATTCAGAACAGAAATGCGAAGAAATTTTTTTAGTCAGAGGGTGGTGAACCTATGGAATTTATTGCCAAGGGCAGCAGTGGAGGCCAAGTCATTGGGTGTATTTAAGGCAGAGATTGATAGGTATCTGAGTAGCCAGGGCATCAAAGGTTATGGTGAGAAGGCGGGGGAGTGGGACTAAATGGGGGAATGGATCAGCTCATGATAAAATGGCGGAGCAGACTCGATGGGCCGAATGGCTGACTTCTGCTCCTTTGTCTTATGGTCTTATGGATCAATGAATGTTCGGCAATCTGGTTCAGCTAGAGAAGAGTGGAGATAGGTCATTTAGGGGTTCTCGGAGATTTCTGTCCTACCATGGTCAAAACTAAACAACTTAGCCCATGAGGGCTTCAGGAGATGGAAAGCTAATGGCATTATAGGATTGCAATATGGGGATTCAGGATATTCTAATTTCATGATGTTGGAGTTTAGTGCCTGGATCTACAGCACCCCAGCAATTGGGGAATAGAACCCAAGGAGGCAAGTGGTTGAGTGAAGTATAGAAGTATGGGATTATTTTGCAAGCATTCAAGCTCAGCACTGCACATTGAAAACATGGTTGTCCTATGATGCTCCTGGGGCAACATGAACTAACTCCTTGGCAGTATTCCCAAAGGAGCATGGCATGGTGAATTACATCTCTTACTGAAGTCAAAATCATAACCCATCCCTGTGCTGGCAGCTCGGTTCACACTCTCACTACCCTCTGAGTGAAGAAATTTCCCCTCATGTTCTCTTCCTCTTCAACATTTCACCTGTCACCCTGAAACTCATCAGTCAGTCAGTCAGTGGGTGCCGTCCCGAATCTGGGGTTGGCGGCTATGCACCTCCAACTTCTTCGATCTTGTGGCAGCACCGAGTACAGCCTCTCCTCCAGTTTGTTCTTGCTGGCTACCTTGGCACCACCCACCGCCGCCCCGCCGAACTCGAGCCCGAGGCCGTGTCGCTTCTTCGAGCTCGGCCCTTCCTTAGGCAGAGGCCTTGGGCAGGTCCAGGCACACGGTACAGCACCCAAGTTCATCATGTCTCTTCTAACTAGCATATGCTATGCTAACATATGCATAGCATATGATTTGTAGATACGTGGTGAGGCTTTAATCTCTTCCATGGAAGATGGCTGTTGGCTCACAAAGAGCTCATCCGCCCTTTGTCAGGTCTTGCTTTTTTTTAGTCCTGCTGGGCGTCCTCACACCCTCCTCACCAGACTAAGTCCGGTGGGGGACCCGGCCCAGGTTGCCAACCACTCGACCACGGCCCACCCCCCGCCAAATCTCTCTGAGCGTCCGGCACCTGACCAAAAACTCATAACCCATAGTTATAGTTTCACTCAACCTAACTGGAAAGGGCCTGCTTACATTTACTCTAATTGTGCTCCTCATAAGTTTGTAGACCTCAATCAAATCTCCCCTCAATCTTCTACATACTAGGTAATAAAGTTCTAATCTATTCAATCTTTCCTTATAACTCAGGTCCTCAAGTCCGGGCAACATCCTTGTAAACTTTCTCTGCACTCTTTCAATCCTATTTATGTCTTTCCCATAGTTAGGTGACCAAAACTGGACACAATACTCCAAATTAGGCCCCCCAATGTCTTATACAATTTCAACATAACATCTCAACCCTTGTACTCAATACATTGATTTATGAAGGCCAATGTGCCAAAAGCTTTCTTTACAACCCTCTCTACCTGTGACACCATTTTCAATGAATTATGGACCTGTATTCCCTGATCCCTTTGTTTTACCACATTCCCCAGTGCCTGACCACTCACTATGTAAGAGCTACACTGCTTGGACCTCCCAAAGTGCAACACCTCATACTTGTCTGCATTAAATTCCTTCTACCATTTTTCAGCCCATTTTCCCATCTGGGCAAGATCCCACTGCAAGCTTTGATAGTCTTCCTCACTGTACATTATACCCTCAATCTTGCTGTTGGTTGATAAAAATTAACAACATTATCATCCAAACACAAATGGACCCAGCACTGATCCCTGCAGCACTCCACTAATCACAGGCTTCCATTCAAAGAGACAACCATCTACTGCCACTCTGGCTTCTCCTGTAAAGCCAATGTCTAATCCAATTTACTACCTCATCTTGAATGTCAAGCAATTAAGCCTTTTTGAGCAACCTCCCATGCGGGACCTTGTCAAAAGCCATATGAAGCCCCTGTTCTGTTTGGTTCATTTTTTTGTGCAGGAGGAGGGATTTGGGGGTTGATGTGCCTGTTCCATTCTGTTTCTTTTTGTGTGGAAAGGGGGAATTTGGGGGTTGATGATCAGGCTGCCTGCCTTTCTTGGTTTCATGGCTACCCAGAGAAGAAGAATTTTAGAGTTGGGTACTTTGAGAAAAAATAAACCTTTGAACCTAAGCAACATCCACTGCCTTGTCTTCTTCATCTTTCCTGGTAACATCCATGAATACTCCATAAGATAGGTTAGACACGACCTACCATAAATGAAGCCATGCTGGCTATCCCTAATCTATTCCTGTCTATCCAAATACTCATATACTCAGTCTCTTAGGATACCTTCCAATATCTTTTCCACTACTGATGTCAGGATCACTGGCCTATAATTTCCTGGTTTATTCTTAGAGCCTTTCTTAAACAGTAAAACAACATTAGAAACTCTTCCCATCGTCCAGTGCCTCATCTGTCACTAAGAATGTTTAAATATTTCTGCTAGGGGACCTGCAATTTCTGCACTTGCCTCCCACAGGATCTGATGGAACACCTTGTCAGGATCTGAGGGAACACCTGGGAGTTTATCCACCCTAAATTGCCTCAAGACAGCAAATACCTTCTCTTCTGTAATCTGTGTAGGGTCCATGATCTTGCTGCTGTTTTGCCTCACTTCTATAGACTGTCCTTCTCCCGAGTAAATACAGATGCAAAAAAAGACATTTAAGATCTCCACTATCTCTTTTGGCTCCATGCATCTGCAACCCTCTCACCAGGGCTTATACAAAGTTGGCTTGTTAACTAACTCTTCTAACAGCTACGTGACTCAGAGTGAAGGTCACCTTCCAAAAGCACCACATGTCTGGGGTCGGTACGATTTGGGTTCAACCAAACAGAAAGTTGGGATGTTTTGATTAAGGAACATTGATTGTCGTGAATGCTGTGTAATTTCTGCCCCATGTACAGTTATCATTCACTGGGAAATGACGCCAGCAGGAAGTTACGAAGAAAGTATGTTTACCAATTTTTCAACTTTAACAAATAGTTAATAGAAACAAAGAAAAGAAAAAGAAAAGGGCTCATTACAGCTAAACCAGTCTAAATGTGAACATAAACATTGGAGCTTATTTCTGAAGTCATAGGGATGCTTCGCTTTAATTACTCGTGCTGAACCCACATTCTGTATGAAGGACAGCAGTCACAGTTTAAACTTCCCTCGAAAACCATTTTGAGCGAACTGGTTAACTCAGAGTATTAGCACTTGCTCCTTTGAAGTGTCTGTACAAAGCACTTCTTACAATAGGGTTTCCCCTTCGGGTTGAACCTTCAGAGCATCTTCCCTTGCGCTCTTCTCTACACTTCCTGCCAAAGACCCCATACCAGAATACTGTCCTTCAGAAATCTGATCCCACCCAGCTCTCTTGAATCTTCCATTGCATCCCACTGGACAGAAAGATAAACACGTACCAAGACAAACCTGATTGGCTGACACAACATTCATTTAATCGAAGCCAAAGCACTCTTACTAACATTGCTATTGCAGAAAACTGTTAAAATAAAAATAACTCGCAACATAGCAGTAGAAATCTTAACTAGGGCATTACAGATAGATTACCATTCTGATCTTCCAGAGGACCAACTTTGTCCCTTGCAATCCTTTTTCTCTTAATATACGTGCAGAAGCCCTTAGGATTCTCCTTCACCTTGTCTGCCAGAGCAATCTCATGCTGTCCTTTAGATCTCCTGATTTCTTTCATAAGTGTTCTCATTGCATTTCTAATACTTCGCAAGTACCTCATTTGTTCCTACCTGCCTACACGTGCTATGCACCTCCTTTTTTCTCATAATCAGGGCCTCAATATCTCTTGGAAACCAAGTTTCCCTAAACCTGTTATCCTTGCCTTTTATTCTGACAGACATGTACAGGCTTTGCACTCTCAAAATTTCACTTTTGAAGACCTCCCATTTACCAAGCACATCTTTGTCAGCAAACAGCCTGTCTCAATCCAAATCTTTTCTGATACCAATAAATATGACCTTTCTCCAATTTAGAATCTAAACCCAAAGACCAGACCTAATCTTTTCCATAATTACCTTGAAACTAATGTCATTGTGGTGACTGGATGCAAAGTGTTTTCTTACACAAATTTCTGTCACCTGTCCTGTCTCATTCCTGAATTGTAGATCAAGTATCACGCACTCTTTCATTGGGACTTCTATGTACTGATTAATGAAATTTTCCTGAACACACTTGACAAACTTTATCCCAGCTAGTCCTTTTACAGTATGGGAGTCCTATTCAATACAGTATGTGGAAAGCTAAAATCACCTAATATCACAACCTCGAGTTTCTTACAATAGTCTGTGATCGCTCTACAAGTTTGTTCCCCTGAATCCTGCAGACTGCTGGGTAGTCTATAACATATTCCTACTTTTCTCATTCCTCAGTTCTACTCATAAAGCCTCACTAGATGAGCTCTCCAGTCTGTCCTGACTGAGCACTGCTATGACATTTTCCCTGACTAGTAACACCACCACTTCTCCTTTAATCCTTCCCACTTTATCACGGCTAAAACAATGAAACCCCAGAATATTGAGTTGCCATCCTGCATCTCCTGCAAACAAGGCTCACTCATGGTTATAATGTAACTCAAAGGATCCTCAACTTCAGGGATGTGTGTTTAGCCCACTGCTCTACTCTACACACGTGACTATGTGGCAAGGCACAGCTCAAATGCCATCTATAAATTTGCTGACAATACAACAATTGGCAGTATTTAGTTGGTGACAAGAGGGCATGCAGGAGCAAGATGTATCAGCTAATTGAGTGGTGTTGTAGCAACAACCTTGCACCTAACATCAGTAACACCAAAGAACTGATTGAGTACTTCAGAAAGCATACGACAAGGGAACACACACCAGACCACCAGAAGTGGAAAGAGTGAGGAATTTCAAGTTCCTGGGTGTCAGTATCTCTGAGGATCTATCCGAGCCCAATGTGTCGATGCAGCTATAAAGAAGGCACAACAGCGTCTATATTAAGAATTTGAGGAGATTTGGTATACCAAAGGTACTTGCAAATTTCCACAGTTGTGTTATGGAGAGCATTCTAACTGGCTGCGGGGGGGGGGGGGGGTGGTCTACTGCACAGGATCGAAATCGAAATAGGCTACAAAGAGTTGTAAAATAAATCAGATCCATTATGGGCACTAGCCTCCGGAGTATCCAGGACATCTTAGACCATAAGATATAGGAGCAGAATTAGGCCATTCAGCCTGTCAAGTATGCTCCACCATTCCATCTTGGCTGATGCCGGATCCCACTCAACCCCACACACCTGCTTTCTCGCCATATCCTTTGATGCCCTGACCAGTCACGAAACTATCAGCGTCTGCTTTAACTATACCCACGGACTTGGCCTCCATTGCAATCTGTGGTACAGCATTCCACAGATTCACTACTCTCTGGCTAAAAAAATTCCTCCTTGCCTCTGCTCTAAAAGATCGTCCCTCAATTTTGAGGCTGTGCTTTCCAGCTTTGGGTACCCCCACCATAGGAAACAGCCTCCCTATTTCCATCTTATCTAGTCCTTTCAACCTTCGGTAGGTTTCAATGAGATTCCAACTAACACCACCCCACCCCCAGCATTCTTCTAAATTCCAGTGAGTACAGGCCCAAAGCTGCCAAACACTCCTCATATGTTAACCCCATCATTCTTGGAATCATCCTTGTGAAACTCCTCTGGACTCTCTCCAATGGCAATCCATCCTTTCTGATATATATGGCCCAAAACTGTTGACTGTACTCTAAGTGCAGCCTGACTAGTGTCTTATAAAGCCTTAGCATTATCTACTTACTTTTATATTCTATTCCCCTTGAAATGAATGCCAATATTGCATTTGCCTTCTTTACCACTGACTCAACCTGTATTAACCCTCTGGGAGTCTTGCACGAGGATACCTAAGTACCTCTACACCTCTGATGTTTGAATTTTCTCCACGTTTAGATAATAGTCTGCACTACTGTTCCTTTTACCAAATGCATTATCATACGTTTCCCAATACTATATTCCATCTGCCACTTTTTTGTCCATTTTTCTAATTTCTCTAAGTCCTGCTGCAATCACATTGCTTCCTCAGCAGTACCTACCCCTCCACCTATCTTTGTATCATCTGCAAACTTTGCCAGAAAGCCATCAATTCCATTATCTAAATCATTGACAAACAATGTGAAAAGTAGTGGTCCCAATACCAGCCCCTGAGGAACACCACTAGTCACTGGCAACCAACCCGAAAAAGCCTTTATTCACATTCACTGCCTCCTGGCTATCAGCTATTCCTCTAAACATGCCAGTATCTTTCCTGTAGGATTTTATCTTGTTAGGTAGCCTCATGTGTGACACTTTATCAAATGCCTTCTGAAAATCCAAGTAAATGACATCCACTGTCTCTCCTTTGTCCACCCTGCTTGTTACTTCTTTGAAGAACTAACAGATTTGTCAGGCAAGATTTCCCTTAAGAATCCATGCTGACTTTGACTTATTTTATCATTAGTCTCCAAGTAGCTCAAAAGCACATTCTTAATAATGGACTCTCAACACTTTCCCAACCACTGAGATTAAACTAACTGGCCTAAAATTATTTTCTTTTGCCTTCCTCCCTTCTTAAAGAGTGGAGTGATATTTGCAATCTTCCATTCTTCTGGGATCCAGCCAGAATCAAGTGATTCTTGAAAGATCATGACCAATGCACCCGTTATCTCTTCAGCAACCTCTTTCAGGACTTTGGGATGTAGTCTATCTGGTTTACGTGACTTGTCCACCTTAAGATCTTTGAGTTTGCCTGGCACTTTTTCCTTTGTAATAACAATGGCACTCACTCCTACTCCCTGACCCTCACGGACCTCTGGAGCACTGCTTGTGTCTTCCACAATGAAGACTGATGCAAAGTACTCATTAAGTTCATCCGTCATTTATTTACTACCTGAACAACATTGTTTTCCAGTGTCCAATATCAACTCTTACCTTGCATTTACTCTTTATATAACTGAAAAAGCTTCCAGCATCTTGCTTTATATTATTGGCTAGTTTGCCCTCATAGTTCATCTTCTCCTTTCTTATAGCTTAAAAAGTTGCCTTTAGTTGGATTTTAAAAACTACTGGATCTGCTGTTAGGGAATGAGTCATGGCAGGTGTCAGAAATTTGTATAGGGGAACACTTTGCATCCAGTGACCACAATGTCTTTAGTTTCAAAGAAAATATGCAGAAATAGGCCTGGTCCGCAGGTTGAAATTCTAAATTAGAGAAAGAGCAATTTTGAGGGTATCTAAAATGATTTGGCAAGTGTGCATTGGGACAGACTGTTTCTTTGGCAAAGGTGGAGGCCTTCAAAAATGAAAATTTGAGAGTACAAAGGTTTTATGTGCTTTATAACAAAAGGTAAAGATAACAAGTGTAGGGAACTTTGGTTTTCGAGAGATATTCCCTGGTTAAGAGAAAAGTGTGTAGCAGGTATAAGCAAGTAGGAACAAATGAAGTGCTTATGGAGTACAAGAAATTCAAGAGATCACTTAAAGAAATCAGGAAGGCTAAAAGAAGGGATGGCATTGCTCTAGCAGACAAGTTGAAGGAGAATCCTACAGGTATGTTAAGAGCAAAAGGATTGCAAGGGACAAAATTGGTCCTCTGGAAGACCAGAATGGTAATCAATGTTTGGAGCCAAAACAGATGGGAGAGATTTTAAATGCATTCTTTGCATCAGTATTTACTCAAGAGATGGACAGAGTCTACAAAAGTGAGGCAAAACAGCATCAACTTCATGGACCCTGTACAGATCATAGAAGAGGAGTTGTTACCCTGAGGCAAATCAGGGTGAATAAAACCCCAGGGGTTGACAAAATTTTTTGTTGGAACCTAGGGGAAGCAAGTGCAGAAATTGCCAGAGCCCGAGCAGAGATATTTAAAACGTCATTAGTGACAGAAGAGGTTCCTGCAGATTGGAGAGAGCCAATGTTGTTCTGCCATTTTAAAAAAGCCTTTAAACAGAAACTGGGAAATTATAGACTGGTGAGTCTGACGTCAGTTGTGGGAAAGCTATTGTAAGTTACTCTAAGGGATCAGATCTATCAGTATTTGGATAATCATGGACTGATTAAGAAGAGTCAATATGGCTTCATGTGTGGTAGGGCATGATTAACCAAACTTAGAGTTTTTCGGGGAAGTTACCAGAAAAGCGGATGAAGGCAAGTAAGTAGATGTTGTCCACATGGACTTTAGTAAGGCATTTGACAAGGTCCCACATGGGAGGCTGATCAAAAAGGTTCTGTCACTTGGCATTCAGGATAAGGTAGTAAATTTGATTAGTCATTGGCTTTGTGGAAGAAACCAGAGAGTTTTGATGGAGGGTTGCCCCCCTGACTAGTGGAATACAACAGGGATAGGTGCTGGATCCTTTGTTTTCAGTCATTTATATCAATTATCTGGATGATAATGTGTTTAACTGGATCAGCAAATTTGTGGATAATACCAAGATTGGAGAAATAGTGGACAGTGAAGAAGGCCATCATTGCTTGCAGAGGGATCTGCATCAGCTAGAAAAATGGCGGATGGAACTTAATGCAGACAAGTGCGAGGTTTTGTACTCTGTTGGGACCAACCAGAGTAGGTCTTACACAATGAATGGTGGGGCACCGAGGAGTGTGGTAGAACAGCGATACAGGAAAATAGATACATAATTTATTGAAAGTGGTATCTCAGGTAGATAGGGTTGTAAAGAAAGCTTTTGGCACATTGGCCTTCATAAATCAATGTATTGAGTGCAGAACACACACAAAATGCTGGAGGAACTCAGTAGGCCAGGCAGCTTCTATGGAAAAAGATATAGTCGACGTTTTGGGCTGAGATCCTTCAGCAGGACTTGAAACTTTAAACGAAGCCTACCCTAATGAAGAGTGAGTCCTTCTTGGAGTCTTTCGATGACTCAATTAGCTTTGCACAAAGTGATGGAGCAAGATTTGCTCATTCCTCCTTGCAAAACTGCTCAAGATGTATCAGGTTAGTTTGAGAGCAGAGGTGGATAACAACCTTGAGGTCTTACTACTATTACTACTACGTCGACTCAGGCCTAGGGGGCCGGCGTCGGGCACGATGATGGACTCTCTACTTCTCCCTCTCCCTCATCAGTGTGTTCAGTTCATCTACATTAGCCGCGCCGCTGTCTTCTAGGAGCGTGTTGACCATAGTCTTGGGAGGGTGCCCAGGGTTCATCCTCCTATGCTTGGGCTCCCATATGATGACTAGGCTGGCAGGTAGCTCGGGGTGGCGTAGACAGTGCCCTGCTAGTTGCAGTCTTCTCGCCTCGATTTTAGTGGTGAGCATTAGTCGGTCATCATAGAGCTCGATGTTCATCATGTGCTGTTGCCAACTCATGTCAATGATGTCAGTTATTAGAGATATTCAGTTGTGTTAAGATCAGGACTCTGATTGGGCCATTAAATGACGTAACATTTTTTTCTTTTGAAGCCTCTCCATTGTTTCTCTGGCAATGTCCTTTGGGTTGTTAACCTGCTGAAAGATGAATTTCCTCTCAAGTTTAAGCTTTCTGGCAGAGCCTAGTAGCTTTTATCCAGTTTTTATCTCCTTGAATTTAGCAGTGTTCATCTTCCCATCAACCCTAACCAGATTTCCAGTCCCTGCTGCTGAACAGTATCCCCATAGCATGATGCTACTTCCACCATACTTTAGAGTAGCGTTGGTCTGACCTGACTGATATGCAGTATTAAATTTGCGCCACAAGTAACACTAAAAAGAACCAAATCCTTGCAAAGCATCATTTAGGAGATACTATAAAGATGTAGAAGAAGGACTTGTGGTCAGATGAGAATAAAGTGGATATTTTTGGCCTCAACACTAAGTGGTACATGTGGCATAAATCTAATGCTGCACAGCAGTGAGGTCACACCATCCCTACTATAAAGTATATTGGAGGTAGCGTCATGCTGTGGGGATGTTTTTCACCAACAGGGACTGGAAATCAGGTCAGGATTGAATGGAGGATGAATGAGACTAAATACAGAGAGATCCTGGATAAAAACTTGCTCGCCTCTGCCAAAAAGCTTAAACAAGGGAGGAAGTTCATGCTTCAGCAGGACAATGACCCAAAGCACACTGCCAGAGCAACCATGGAGTGGGTTCAAATGAAGAAAATTGATGTCATTGATATTTATTTATCTACATATGTATTATGCATATATAAGTAAATATCACAAACTGCCAAGATCCTCGTATGGATATCTATGGAACACCACTAGACAAAGACCTCCAGCTAAAGTATGTCCCATTGACCACTATCCTCTGTCTTCTATGAGGAAGCCAATTATGCATTTAGAAGGTTAGACACTGTGGATCCCATGCATCCTAATCTTCTGGATGAGCCTCCCATGAGGGGCTTTGTCAAATGCCTTACTAAAATCCACGTAGGTAATATCAATACCCTAATCAATCACCATTGTCTTTGCCCTGCACTAAGCTGTGCTGACTGTTCAAAATTAGGGCATGATTTTCCAAATGCTGATAACTAATATCCTGAAGAATCTTCCCCAAAAATTTCCATACCACTGATGGGAGAATCACTGGTCTCTTTAAGAGACCCAACACTATCTCCTTTTATCTAGAAATGCCCTAGCACATTAGTATACTCCACAATCATCTCCCTGTCCTCTATATCCTTCTGATTGGTAAATACTGATGCAAAGTACTCATTTAGGATGTCAGCCATATCCTCTGCCTCCATTCATGTGTTAGCTCCTTTATTCTTAAGTGTTCCTACTCACTGTATTTATCAGCAATTGTAAATATGGTACAACTATGTATAATCACTAGTTCATCCACATAATCTACTGAAGACATCTTCAAAAAAACACTAATTGATTAATCAGAAGTGATTTTTATTTCATGTCTCTGCATAATCTTATCATTATTCTCTGGTGTCTTGGTATCACATTCTTTATTCCTGATTCCAGTGTTTTCTCAGCTGCAAATGCAAGGTTAACATATTGCTAGGTCCTGTTTTCTCTGGGTCCCATTTCTTAAATAGTTTGGTCATATTTGTTGACTTCCAAACTGCAGCAACTATTCAGGACTCAATAGGATTTTGGTAGATTGTAAGTACAACATCCACGATCTCCATCTTTCTAAATTCTTGGATACAGATGATCAGGTTCTGAGAATTGATCAGTTTTCATGATCATTAACTTCTCGAATGGTAGTTCTTAACATACTTATTTTATCTACTTACTCATTGGCATTGGAGCTTTAGTCTATATCTTATGTTTTTATATCATAGAATATAAAACCATAAGGCATAGGAGCAGAATTGGCCATTATGGCCATCATGCCTACTCCACCATTTCTTCATGGCTGATCCATTTTCTCTCTCAACCCCTATCTTCTGCTTTGACTGATCAGGAATCTATCAACCTCTGCCTTAAATGACCTGGCCTCCACAGCCACTTGTGGCAATAAATCCCAGAGATTCACCACTCTCCGGCTAAAGAAATTCCACCTCAGCTCCATTCTAAAAGGGCACCATCCATTCTAAGGCTGTGTCCTCTGGACTCCCCTACCATAGGAGACATCCTCTCCATATCCACTCTATTGAGTCCTTTCAATATTCAATAGGTTTCAATAAGGTCACCCTTCATTCTTCTGAATTCCAGCGCGTGTGTGTGTGTGTGTGTGTGTGTGTGTGTGTGTGTGTATACTTCTTGTGTGATTTTACCTGCCACAACAGGTACAAGTATTTCTTTAATTCCTCTACCATTTCTGAATTCAAAATGAGAAATACTCCCATCCCTCCCTGCATGAGATCCACATTCATTAGACATTTCCTTTTTGATACCTAGATAAGTTCTTGGTCTTTTTACATTGAATGACATGTTCTATTTTCACATTGTTTCTAAATTTTTTTGTCATCCTTTGCAGAACTATAAAATGCTCATAATCCTTATGTTAATTTGTTTTTTTTCTGGTAACTCCATATACCTTTTCCTTATATTTAACAGAATCCTGTAATACATGTTTGGACTACTTTTCCTGTTTTGTTTGGTTCCTTTAAGAAATATATTAATTCTTTAAATGCTAGTCATTGCCAGTCCACAATCAAATCCTTTAATGTAGCTTTCTGCTTAACTTCTACCAGAACCAATCAGCCCCACCTATCTTCATAGTTCCCTTAGTTTTATTTGAAAACTCTGATCTCAGATCGATCAACATCACTTTCAGACTTGACATAGAATTTTTAAACATTAAGGTCATTCTTCGCAATGAATCACTTTACCAACAAAATTATTAATTAATCCTTTCAAATTAATAAATCTGTTAAGTCTGTTTAAAATAAATCTTCGCAAATCAATTCCTCAACATTCCAGAAATCCACTTTTATACATATTACAAATCCTCTACATTGTCTGCTAATTTGATTTGTAGTGTCTATGTGTAGATTTAAGCCCCTCATATGTACGTTTGTACCATATTACCTCTTTACATCTACTTTTTATTTTCTTGTATCACAACCACTGCATGAAGACCAAACAACTCCACAATTATTTTCTACTGCCAGTAACTTCACGCAAATTGTAGCCCATTTTGGACCATGACAAGTCTACCAAGGTGAGATCCTTGCAAACATTATATTGATGTCATCCTTCATTAATAGTGTTATCCCATCTCCTTTTCCCTTTTGGCTATATTTCTAGATATACAATGCCGTGGAATATTTGGTACGCAACTTTGGTCATCCCGTAGTCATATTTCTGTAATGGCAAATAGATCTTACCCATTTATGACAATTCAAGCCATTACTTCATCTGCTTGTTCAAATGCAGAATGCAATTAAATAAAGTGCTTTTAAATTTGGCTTTTTAATATTTTCCTGTATTCCAACCTTATTTGTTGCTAGCATCTGTTTCTATTGTTCATTCATACTGCTTACTATTGCTGGATCTGATGATACTGATGCAGAGATACTTTGGTAGTCAAGAATGAGGCATAGATGTTGCAACTATAGCCATAACAATAACAATAAAAACAACGGCAACCTACTAACTCTGCTGTAAGGAAGTGAGAGAAAGTGAAGGAGGAGAACTAAAGAAATTGGAGTCATTATTTACTAAAATCCAGCTCATTAGAAAGATAAAGCACATTCTACTGATCAGGTTCAAATGGCGTGACGCCAGCTGCAGAAAAACTTCAGAAGCTTCTTGAAAAATACAGGATTTGCAACACTATAATTACTGGAAAATTCATTGAACAATTACATGTATATAGGCGTATAAAAATAGAAGCAAACATAGAAAAAATGAAAATACAAGAGAAGTAATTTTACATACTGATTCAATGTTGTGTTTCTAACTTACACTTCTAGCATCCTTTCCCAGCTTTCTAAACCTCCTCTCACATTCCCAACATTCTGTTAAAATAGTTTAATCTCACCCCTAAAACACTGACAAATTGATCCTAATATACTTAAGGTGTGACTTACCTGTTTTAGTGAGATCTGACTTGTCCAAGAAATAGTACAAAAGTCTCAAATTTAAAGCCCATGTTCCTGCACATAAACATTCATTTGTTCTACCCTCACGTTCCTGCACATACATTCATTTGTTCTACCCTCACGTTCCTGCACATACATTCATTTGTTCTATCCTCCTATTTCTATATGCAATATGAGTTACTAGAAGTAATCCTGAGATTACTACCTTTGAAGTCCTGCAGTTTAATCTCTTTCCAGCTTTTTACCCATATAATTTGTATTAACATGGATCATAATTTTTGTTCTGCACTCTCTCTTTGAGATGTCGAACTGATACCCTTGACTCCTTCAACAAGAAGGCAACACACCATCCTGGAGTCATATCAGTACCCACAGAAACATCAGTCTGCCTCCCTGAGTGTTGAATCATTTATTCATCTTCCTCTCTTTCACTCTTTTTTTTATAATTTATTTTTTATTGAATTTCATCATAAACAAACATTTCCATAAGATGTATTTCAGATACAGTACTGTACATATATATCATATAATCATATTTGTCACAAATCTCCACATAATATTTATCTGAGGTATACACTTATAGAAAGGAGAGGAAAGAAAGAACAATCGAAAGAAGAAAACTATGTAGAGTAGGGAGTGATTTTTTTTTACAACATATTCATTGACTTGTGAGAATAAAATCAGGCCTATGAGGTGTTATGTAGTTAAACCATTTTTCCAGTATGAATAAAATTGTTCCAACTTATGATTAACAGGTGCTGTTATCTTCTCCATTTTGTAAATGTCCATTGTAATTTCCATCCATACATTTAAAGTTGGGCTCTCCTGTGATAACCATTTCCTGGTAGGGGTCTTTTTAGCAGCCACCAGCAGTACATTCATTAAATATTTATCTCTTTTCAACCATTCTTGAGGTATATACCCAAAATATATGGTCTTACTCTCTAAGGGTATTTCACATTTAAAGATATCTAGTAGGGCATTATGTATCCCACTCCAATAGTTTTTGATAATGCGGCATTTCCAGAAAATATGATAATGGTTTGCATTTTGATTTCCACAATTTTTCCAACAAGCGGGGGGTTACTATCATAATGGGATTTCTGAGAGGGTGTAATAAAATATCTTATCAAGTTTTTCCACCCGAACTCCCTCCATTTCTGTGAACTGGTACACTTCCATTGATACCTCCATATTATTGTCCAGTCTTCCTCAGATATTATTATCCCTTCTCTCTCCTCCCATTTAGTTTTAATGTATGAAGTCGAATGTGTTTTAAGATTTGATAAACCCTTATAAATATTTGAAATTATTCTACTACCATTGTCTGAATTATATGCTTTTCTAAATAGCTCTATCAGACATGTACTTGCCTTGGTTACATTTTTAACCATCCTATTAACATACTGTCGCATCTGTAAATACCCTACCAGTAAAAGTCTTATTTTTTCTAATAAGTGTTTCTCTTTGAGCATTTCAAAACTGAACAGTGTTCCTTCTTTCATTATATTGCAAATAGCTGTTATTCCTTTAGCTGTCCAGTCCTTAAATCTAGCATCCAGTTTATTCGGCGTAAAATCCAAGACATGTGCACACCGTTTAAGCATTGCAATGTCTCTCTCTAGTTTATATTCTTTTATAATAGCTTTCCTTATTTTAAGAGTCTATTTCACCCACAGGTTGTCAATATTATTTATGTAACTTTGTAGGTTGTTGTCAGCCAAAATTGCCTGTATGGGGATGGAAAGTATCCTCTCCTCAATGTTTTTCCATTGAGCGCCATATGATGGGTTGCACTAGCATATTACGGCTCTCAACTGTGCTGCAAAATAATAATCTCTAAGAGAAGGTAGGGCCCATCCCCTCTTTTCCTTGGCTAATTGCAAAGTTTTGACACAAACCCTAGGCCTTTTACCTTGTCATATATAGCTTGATAACATCTTGTTCCATTCATTGAATTGATTTTGGTTAATCTCTATTGGTAGGGTCTGAAAGAGATATAGTAGTCTGGGCAGTATATTAATTTCAATAGATTCAATCTTTGAACTGAGACCAAGAAAAGGAATTAGGTTCCATCTTGTTATATCTTCCTTAATTTTTTTTTATATATAGGCTGATAATTACATTCTGATAATTTTGCCAAATCTTTTGGCATAATGATGCCCAAATATTTGACAGACTCTGTTTGCCATGCCCAAGAATATCTATTTTTAATTTCTCTTGGTGGGCTATAGTTATATGAAAGTAGTTGGGATTTATCTGTGTTGATCTTGTATCCTGATAATTGGCCATATTGTTCAAAGGATTGCATCAATTTAGGTAAAGAGTATGTTGGTTGCCCTAGATAGACCAAAATGTTATTCGCATAACAGACCAATTTATGCTCTGTCCCTTTAATAGTAATTCCCCTGATATCTTCATTTTGTCTGATGTATTAAGCTAATGGTTCCAGATATAATGCGAAGAGCGGTGACCATGCACAACCCTGTCTCGTGCCCCTTTCTAGGGTAATCTATTAGATAAATAACCATTGATTTTAATCCTGGCAGTAGGATTGTCGTATAGTGCTTGTATAGTTTTAAAAATAATTGTGTCATGTAGACCAAATGTATGTAAAACTCTGTAAAGAAAATTCTAATTAACCGAATCACATGCCTTTTCAGCATCCACGCTTATCACTATTGGTTCAATTTCATTTTTTTTAATATGATCCATAATGTGAAGTGTCCTTTGTATATTGTCTTGTGCTTGGCGTTGTTGTATAAAACCTGTCTGATCATTATGTATCAGTGTGGGTAGAAACTCTTCTAATCGTTTGGTCATGATGGAGGTAAATATTCTATAATCCACATTAAGAACAGATATTGGTCTAAATGACCCACATTCCATTTTATCCTTGCCTTCTTTCAGTGTAGCTGAGATTATCGCCTCCTTCCAGTTGGGTGGTATTTGAGCCTTTCTTAGGGCCCAGTTCAGTGTGGGGAGTAAAATAGGAATTAACTCACTTCTAAGCTCTTTATACCACTCTGCTGTATATCCATCTGATCCTAGTGACTCGCTTAATTTAAGCCTACTAATTGCAGTTTTTAGTTCAGCTCCAGTTCTGTCAGCAGTCATCGTTCTATTTTGTTCTTTGCTTAAAGTGGGTAACTCTAAAGAATTCAGGAAGTTGTCAATTTGAGTTATGCTTCCTCCTGGAACTTTGGAATATAGAGTTTTGTAAAACATTTCAAAAGCTTCTTGAATTTCACTTAGCTTTTTTTTATCACTTTTGTTCTTGGATCCCTTATTCTATGAATTGTATTTTCTGCTATTTTTTTTCAGTTTCCACGCTAGTATTTTCATAGATTTGGATCCACTTTCATAGTGTCTCTGTTTCAGAAACATTAAATTTTTTCTAATTTCTTGTGTAGCCAAATTATTAATTTCATTCCTAATTTTTTTTAATTTCCTCTAGTGTATCCTGTGCCAAACTCAATTTGTTTTTTCTAGTTTCTTCAGCTTATTTAGTAACTCTTCTAATGTTTTATTCTTTATTTTTTTCTTATATGAAGATATCGCTATAATTTTCCCTCTTAAGACAGCCTTCAGAGTATCCCATAGAATGGGAGGTGAAACCTCTCCGTTATCACTGAATTCTAAGTAAAGACCAATTTCTTTTTTAATTTGTTCCTTAAAATAGGGATCATTGAGTAGACTTGAATTTAGTTTCCAAATAGTATTCTTTGGTTATAGGTCAAAATCAACAGATAAATATATAGCTGCATGGTCACTTACATCTATTGTCCCAATTCCACAGGTGATTATTTTGTCTCTATCTTTTCCAAATGTTATGAAATAGTCTATTCTTGTATATACAGAATGGGGGGCAGAATAATGAGTGTAATCCCTTCTGTCGGGGCAAAAGTCCCTCCATATATCAGTTAGACCAACATCCTTTAAAAGAGTGTTAACTTTCTTATGTAAGGACTTTGTTTCATAAGTTTTTCTATTGGAAGAGTCTAACTTTGTCTGTAATTGTAAATTTAAGTCTCCCCCACATATCAAGAGACTTTCTGTTTCCATTACCATAACATTAGTAATTTTCTGGAAGAAACTAATATCTCTTCATGGGGGTGTGTATATATTCAATAAAGTAACTAGATTTCCATCTATATTCCCCCTTACCAGAATATATCTGCCCTCCTTATCTCCCATTTTGAATACTTTTTCAAAATTTAGCTTGCTTGAGATGAGAATAGCAACTCCTCTTCTATGTCCTGATTCATATGAGGAGAAAAACAAATTAGTGAAGCCCATTCTCTTTAATTTTCCATGCTCATTATCACTTAAGTGAGTTTCCTGTAAATATACTACATGGGCTTGTTCTTTTTTCATTTTTGATAGAATTTTATTGCGCTTGACTGGATTCAACAGCCCATTGACATTAAAAGAAATGAATTTTACTTTGTCCTTAGCCATGTGTACTTATCTGTTAGCATATCATTGAAATTTGCAGAATATAACTTAATCGATCTACCCCCTGAACAAGTGAGAGCCAAGGAACGCGGATAATAAAAAAAGGTAACGAAGGTGTGATTCCAAGGCTGGGGTCTCTAAATGACCCTGGGCTGAGCTAGAAAAAAAGTCTAGCCGTAGGGGGAAGCCCTTCCTACCTGTGAGTTGAGGGCCCCCGTTGCAGTACCTATAAAAGTAAGTAAAAAAACCTATGTCCATTACACAGAGATGATTTCCCTGTGTATTCCTCCCATGTATATATTCTCATTTAGGTGGAAAAAAAGTAATGAATAAATGAATTTTTAAAAATTGAGTAATATAAAATCCACATTATAAAATGTATTTCTCGAGATAGGTATATCACCGTCTATTTTTGCTTCCATTTAGTTTATAAGCACTTTTAAAGTTAGCCAAACCTTATGGCTCTTCTGGAGGAGGTGAGGGCTGCCCTTGGAGAACTCACAGTCTCTTCCTAATATCCTTCTCTCGTCCTGCTCCCGCCCTCTGCTTTCTAGGTTCTCTTACTATTTCCCAAGTAGATCGGGATAACCGCTCAGCCAGACTTTCCCTTGGTTTGACCACACTAATTGGCAGTCCTCTGTTGTTCATGTCTGTAGTCGCCTCTTCCACTGTCTGATTTAGTCGTATCCCTTCTTGGTAAAATACCCTCAGTTTAGCAGGGTACGGGGTTTGGAATTTAATCTTTTCTTACTTTAATATTCGTTTTGCTTCAGGATATTCCTTCCGTTTCTGTAGGACCGCCAGGGCGTAATCATGATCGAAGTATATTAATTTCCTGTTCCAAAAAACCCTCTTCTTACGCCAGGCCCTTCGTAGAATCTCCGCCTTGCTCTTGAATCAAAGGAATCTTTGATCCAGAGCAAACACGGAGGACCCTTGCCAGGGTCAACCCACAAAAAGCGGGAGGTCCCGACAACATCCCTGGACACGCGCTCAAGGAATGTGCTGATGTATTAGCAGATGTCCTGACAGACATTTTCAACATCTCCCTTAGTCAAGCTATTGTCCCCAGATGCTTCAAAACCTCCACAATCATCCCTGTAGCAAAGAAATCAGTTGTAGCCTGTCTGAATGACTACCGTCCCATTGCCCTGACCCCGATAGTGATGAAATGTTTTGAATGGCTTGTCAAGCCTCATATCACAGCCAGCCTCCCCTCATCGCTGGATCCTCTACAGTTTGCTTATCATCCAAATCGCTCTACGGAGGACGCAATATCCACCACACTGCACACAGTTCTCTCTCACTTGGACAACAAAGACACTTATGCCAGAATCCTGTACATTGATTTCAGTTCAGCCTTCAATACCATCATCCCGCAGAGTCTACTGGAGAAACTGTCGCTGCTTGGCCTTAGCACTGCCATGTGTCGCTGGATTCTGGATTTCTTGGCAGAGAGACCACAGTCTGTCCGTGTTGGCAGGAACATCTCTGACTCCATCACACTGAGCACTGGATCCCCACAAGGCTGTGTGCTTAGCCCATTGCTGTTTACACTGCTAACACATGACTGTACAGCCAGATTCAAGGAGAACCTGATCATTAAATTTGCAGATGATACCACAGTGGTGGGGCTCATCAGCAAAAATGATGAAACTATGTACAGGGAGGAGGTCAAACACCTAGAGGGCTGGTGCAGGGATAACAACTTGATGCTTAATGTCACCAAAACCAAGGAGATGATCGTCGATTTCAGACGGTCTCAGCCTGAGCACACACCCCTCAGTATCAGCGGCTCCACAGTGGAGAGAGTGGAAAACATCAAGTTCCTTGGGGTGCAGATCTCGGACAATCTCACCTGGTCCAGGAACACCACTGGGATTGTGAAACGGGCCCAGCAGAGATTGCACTTTCTGAAGAAGCTTAAACAAGCATCACTCCCCACTAACATCTTAACTACATTCTACAGAGGCGTGGCTGAGAGTGTGCTGACCTTTTGCATCACAACCTGGTACTCCAGCTGCAGTGCTGTCGACAAAAAAGCCTTGCAGAGGGTGGTTAGGGGAGCAGAGAAGGTTATTGGGGTCTCCCTACCTTCTGTCCAAGACCTCATTCAGAGTCAATGCCTCCAGAAGACAAGGTACATCATCAAAGACCCCTCACACCCTCTCCATGAACTGTTTGTTCTTCTGCCATCAGGCAAATGTTACAGGAGCATCAAAACTAAAACCACAAGGCTACTAAACAGCTTCCTCCCACAGGCAGTCAGACTGCTAAATAGCTGCTCTACCTGACTCTGCTTTGGACACTTTTAACTTGCACTGGACACTTATAACTTGATTTTAACTGACATGTGGCTGTTGTGTTTTACTATTTATTGTTATGTTTATTATTTAGTGTTGCGTTTGTTATGTTATGATTGTACTGCCCCTGAGAAACACTGTCTCATTCTGCCCTGCAGAGCAGATGTATGGTTAGAATGACAATAAAGTTTTTTGAATCTTGAATCTTGATTCTTGAATCTAAGTACTATTGAGCGCGGTTTACTTTCTCTGCCTCCGGAAGGCCGCGGGACAAGTGAACGATGCGTCCTGTCAATTTCAATCTCCATAGTCCGGGGAATCTCCAGCACGTCCTGCAGCAGCTTATCTACAAAGTCCACCATCAACAATCCCTCCGCTCCTTCAAGAACATTATAAATCCTGATATTTTTCCGTCGCGATCTTCCCTCCTGGTCAAGCAATTTACTTTCCTGTTGATTTAATATTTTTATCGCCTTACTTAGTATCTGTTCCACGTTTTGCACGCGATCTTCCACCTTCTCAATTCGAGTCTCTGCCACCGCTATTTTCTGATTGACGTTGGCGAGCTCTGACTTTATATCATTGGGTTGCTGTTTTATATCTTTTTGGACTTCCCTTATCTCTTCCAAAATCCTTATCATATTTGCCGCTTCGCCTGCACGTGGCCCCACGTCAGCCTCGCCACCACACGCACGTGTAGGAGAGCCATGCATTTCACCTCTCTCTTCCATGGGCTCTGCAATGATGCCTTTTTAATCTCCATTCTTTTTCCCCATTCTTGCCCCCCCCCTTATCAATTCAGATATTTTCGAAAGATCTTATATTTGATGGATTAACGGGGCAAAATATGCATTTTTCCAGAGGAGCTGTTGATTTAGGCTGCCATTCTGAACGATGACATCACCGGAACCCCCCTCTCTTTCACTCTTAATGTCATTCTCCTGGTTCTGGCTGCACTGCCCTGAGGCACCATTATCTTATTTATATCCAAAAGGGAAAATGTATTAGCGTGTGAAATAGACTTGGGGGTCCCCTAAAATATCTGCTTGCTTTTTCATCGTCTAGTTGGCTAACCTTTTCCTGCTCCACTCTTAAGCTATTATGTAACTACTTTCCTAAGCAGTCACCTGGGAAGTCCTCAGTCTTACATATAACTCCAGCCACCCTTCCCTCTCAGTAACCTGAAGTTCAAGTTGCTGAAGCTGGAGACATATATTTGTAAATACAGTATTTGTAATTCTCTACCAAAGAAGGCTATGGATGCTCTTTCGCTCAGCATACTCTGGTGATTTTTAGATGTTAAGGGAAATCACAGGGATATAGGTTAATGCAAGGAGATGGCATAGAGATTAAAACACTACCCATTTATTGATTAGAATAGACTTGTAATTTCTTTGTTCTTATGGAAGAGCCATGGTGATCTAGAATAGTGGCAACACTAAACTGTTAACATTAGGCAGTCATGGTTCACTAACTTCCTTCAATCTAAGGATTGTAGCATTTAATTATTTTTCCAATGGGGCTGAACTATATGGAGATGTTGAAAATGATACTGGTTTACCAAAAAGTAAGATGAAATAGCTGTGTCATAATTACCAATTATTGCAATGCAATCTATTTTATGTTTTGCTGTTATGGTTCACTTGATACATTGAACTTTGTTTTTTTTTCCTCTCTGTAATTGCTCTGGAATGAGTTTAGTGTGACACCATTTGCAGACATGCAAAACCAGCAAATCTCATGTTAACAAAATTCACCAGTGTAAAATATAATAGTGGATAAAGGAAAAGACAGATGAATGTGGGTACAGATGAATACTTATCCCAAGTAGGAAATAATATTAATTTTATTCTCATTACCAAAACAAAAAGGACTAATTCACTTTTGGTAATATATTACAGAACCAGTGAGACTTATTTATATTTGATTATACTAATACATATAATAATTATAGCTATATTTTCTGGTAGCTGCAGAGTTCATTACTTCCCATTGATTTTTTTGCTTGGCATGTATTTTGGAATACCAAATGATTTTTAAAAAAATAAACCATTATTGTTACATTTTGACCTTATATAATTATGGAGCAGAGTAGTTTACTTGCTGCAACTCGATTTGCCTAGTTTCAGAAATTAGGTTGGGAAGTGTAAAGTAGTAACACTAAGATGGACTAGTTGGGCTGAATGGTTGATTTTGTTGGTGCTTTCCCTATCACTTAGAGAATTTTCTCTCCCTTATCCATTAAATGAAATAAGCATTAGCTTCCCAATACACTAAATAAAGGCATCCGTTAGTCTTGCAAGACCATGGATCTGCACCTGGAAAGTCTTCACTCTCCAGGCTGCAGGCCTGGGCAAGGTTTTATGGAAGACCAGCAGTTGCCCATGCTGCTAGTCTCCCCTCTCCACGACACCAATGTTATCCAAGGGAAGGGCATTAGGACCCATACAGTTTGGCACCAGTGTCGTCGCAGAGCAACGTGTGATTAAGTGCCTTGCTCAAAGACACAACATGCTGCCTCGGCTGGGGCTCAAACTCACGACCTTCAGGTAGCTAGTCCAATGCCTTAACCACTTGGCCACATGCCCACCTATTATTTAGATACTTCATTTCCTGTTCTCATACTTTTTTGCCATTTTGGTCTTTATTCAAATAATAAATTACTTTAAACTAGCGGAGACTGTTGCTAGGTAAATAACTTCATGCCCTCTATTCTCAGCTTATCTTGAAGTGGCAGGTGCATTCCTTAATGAGGCTGCAGTTGTGGAAAATTGCTAAATTCTTCACTCCAAGCACAACTCTATGAGCGGTCTGACTTTTGACTTACAGCCTCTTGACTCTCAAAATTTCAGCTGTTTGACTGTAGCTGCAGTTTAAGTTCAAATCATTTCACTTTGAATTAGCCGCAATTCATTTTAAGGCATTAGTGTGAATGTGATGGGAAACTTTGCTACTGTTGCCATGGTTTAGGTTAGCCAGGACCAGCAAATGTGCTGATTGTGGTCTTGCCTAGCTGCTACCTACTATGTGCTGCAGGACTTTCTGCTAGATGAACTCAACCTCTCTCTCCTTGAGCATAAAATTAATTGTAGGTGCAGACAATGTTCTTTAAGTAATGGCAAAAAGCAGAACATAGAACAGTACAGCATAAGAACAGGCCCTATAGCTCATGATGTGTGCCTAATTAAGCTGGTGATGCCTAATTACACTAACTCTTTCTGTAAGGTCATTGGGTGTATAATGAAATTGCAGGATTCTTGAACATTGACTCCAGACCCCACAAGATCTCTTTGTATACCTATCTAACAGCCTCTCAAGCATTTCTATCGTACCTGCCTGCACAACCACCTGTGGCAGTGCAATTCGGACACCTACCATTCTCTGTTTCAAAAAAAACTTGCTCCACACATCTCCTTTGAACTTTCGCAATCTCACTTTAAGTGCATGCCCTCTAATATTAGAGATTTTGACTTGGTGAAAAATATACCAGCTATCTACACTACCTATGTCTCTCATAATTTTAAAAATTCTGTCAGATCTGTTAACCTCTACCACTCCAGAAAAAAGAACAACTCTACTCTGTCCAACCACTCCTTAAAGGATATGCCATCTAATCTAGTCAACGTCTTGGTAAACCTCTTCTGCATCCTCTCCAAAACCTCAACATCCTTCTTATAATGGGCTGATCAGAATGAATATAATACTTTCCCCAAGCAGTAAGGCTGATCAATACCCCCACCCACTAATCTACTCCTCCACTACTATTATTTTCTGTCAGTCACTTTATGTACAGACACTCTTGTACCTAGTGTCACTTTATGGACATACAATCTATGTATATGAGCTAAATTGTGTATTTACGTATATTTATTGTGTTTTTTTTAAATTATTGTGTTCTTTATCTTTTTTTTGAGCTGCATCGGATCTGGTGTAACAATTATTTCTTTCTCCTTTACAATAACCTTGAATGTGGTCTAACCAGGGCTTTATAATGTTGCAGCATAACTTTGCGACTCGATGAGCTCAGTCCCTCAAACAATAAAGGCAAGTATGCTATGTGCCTTTTTAACCACCTTATCAACTTGAATGGCCACTTTCAAGGGAGCTATGGATTTGGTCCTCAAGATCCCTTAGTATATCTGCGTTGTTAAGAGTCCTGTTGTTAACTGTATACTTTCCCTTCATATTTGCATTTCTAAAGCGCATCACCACATACTTGCCTGGATTAAACTCCATCTGCCATTACTCTGCCCATATCTGCAACTGATCTATATCCTGCTGTATCCATTGGCAGTCTTCAACACTATCCACAATGCCACCTTGGTGTGTTTGCTTTCTAAGAAATGCAGAGGCTAAGTGGAGACCTGATAGAACTTTCACTCAGTAGCTCTTCCAACTGTTAGCTTTTAGAATTAATGACAAGCAATTAAAGAATTAAAGAGAAGCTACAAGCTTAAGGGAGATAAGACCATAAGACAAAGGAGCAGATGTCGGCCATTCGGCCCATCGAGTCTGCTCCGCCATTTTAACATGAGCTGATCCATTCTCCCATTTAGTCCCACTCCCCTGCCTTCTCACCATAACCTTTGATGTCCTGGCTACTCAGATACCTATCAATCTCTGCCTTAAATACACCCAATGACTTGGCCTCCACTGCTGCCCATGGCAACAAATTCCATGGATTCACCACCCTCTGACTAAAAAAATTTCTTTGCATTTCTATTCTGAATGGGCGCCCTTCAATCCTTAAGTCATGCCCTCTCGTACTAGACTCCCCCATCATGGGAAACAACTTTGCCACATCCACTCTGTCCATGCCTTTCAACATTCGAAATATTTCTATGAGGTCTCCCCTCATTCTTCTAAACTCCAAGGAATACAGTCCAAGAGCGGACAAACGTTCCTCATATGTTAACCCTCTCATTCCCGGAATCATTCTAGTGAATCTTCTCTGTACCCTCTCCAACGCCAGCACATCCTTGAGATGAGGAAAAGAATAACAAATCTTCCTCCTGCTTGGAGTACTCATAAGGTAAACTAAAGTGGACTTAACTACACCAAGTGTATATTGGTGGCATCCATTAGTCTCGTGAGGCCATGGATCTGCACCTAGAAAGTCTTGCTACAGTCTCTGGAGTGTCCTCTCCTGGGCACAGGCCTGGGCAAGGTTGTATGGAAGACCAGCAGTTGCCCTCTCAACGACACCGATGTTATCCAAGGGAAGGGCAAGAGCCGATACAGCTTGGCACCGGTGTCATAGCAGGAGTTGCCAGAATGAAGTTGAAGTCAATGTCAGACCGCCTTAGGGACTCCAGCTCCAAATTTGTCCTCAAGGTTTACTCCTGAAGCCTTCCCCATGAGTGGGTATGGCTGCAAGGCAGCGGAGGTTTGAAATCAGAGTTTTCCTTCTCTTAGATGGACTGCTTTCCCAGGCTGACGAGCTCCATCTACCCGAAACACCCGAAGCAAGTGTATAAAGGAGGTCCAAATAAAGTGCTCTTGTTTATGATCAAACACCTCTATGATGCACAATGTGATTTTGCAATTGATAATGATGCTACAATAAAAAGACACTCTCAGTGCATCAGTGACAACTTACTCAAATCTTGCTCCTCTTTCATTAAGAAATCATGTACATTCTAGAAATGTGAAAATTTTCTTTGTGAGACGGTTTTCCATCTGTAGTTAGTCAATACAGATTGCTTAATGCTTGAGGCTGCTGGTTATACAAGTAGTAGTTAATTTAATTTATTTTATTTAATAAAATACTAATTGCTTATGAATATTGTCTCAATCTCAAGATGTAATCAAATGAAATCTCAGACAGCCCATTAAAGCACAGCCTGTGCAGTATTATTGGTTAAAAACTGATAAAAAGGTCATGAGCTTGAAAATCTTTCAAAGCATAATTAATGCCATGTAAATTCTATTTCTAATAATTTACTATAGGTAAAACCCTTTGAAACAAAATTATTTGCCTCTCAGTATTATATACTGTACACGAAACAACATGATCCAAGAGCACTTTGCAGCTTAATATTAGAACTTTTAACTGGACTCAGATCCTAAAACATTGAAAGCCAACTAGCACCTCCTGAATGCCCACTACATCTTTGACAAAAGATCATCAGTGTTTCTATAAATTACCCGCTGAAAATGCAAAGGATAACTGAAAGAAACCCAATGGAAGTTAGAGACAGTAAGATTAACTAATAGATATGCACTTAAAGTGCAATCCCTGTTAATTTTAATGGGGGAGGGTCTCTGTAGAATCTTTTAATTATGTTTACTTTTGCATTGCTGAACTTCCAATTATTGAGGTGCCAACAAAAAGTCATTG
Organism: Mobula hypostoma; assembly: GCF_963921235.1. Taxonomy (NCBI): domain Eukaryota; kingdom Metazoa; phylum Chordata; class Chondrichthyes; order Myliobatiformes; family Myliobatidae; genus Mobula; species Mobula hypostoma. Next base: position 47,103,324 of record NC_086111.1, read on the forward strand.
GGACACCACTTAACTTGTTCTTGAAGGTGCTGAAGAAACTCCAGGCAAGAATATTGAATTCCACATCAATCCCAAAATTGAGCAGAAATAGGATCAACATTGATGACCAACATGCTAGGTTAACTTAACACAGAGGTCTCTGTTTGTTGGCCAAGTCTTTAATAGTATATTAGCTACATTATTAGACCAGCAACCTAGAAACTTGGACCAACAGTCTACAAATGTTGCTTCAAATCCCACTACAGCACTGTAAAATTTAAATTCAGTTAATAAGAAACTTTAAAAAAGTCCTGTCTCAGTAATGATTGTTAGGATCCAATCTAGTTCACAAATGAAATCCTTACTCAAACTGGCCTACATGTGACAGTTTTAGTAATGTAGTTTGCTCTTAATGGCTCTCTGAAATGGCCCAGTAATCCATTAATTGCACTATAACTCTTGCAGTGAATTAGAAAAAGGAGAAAACTACTCAGCATCAAGTTAGTCACCAAATCTGGACTGACAACATTCTCTTCTAAAACACCTAGAGACTGGTGTCTAACTTTAGCATATTCATAATTATGGAGTCATACCTTATAGGGACTTGCCAAACTGCTCCATTACGATTCCTAAATGCATCCTATTCCACCAGTGAGATAGATGAAGCAGGACAGTTCCACCAAAAGTGGACATACAGAGGTGTATAGTTGGAAGATGGGAAGCCTGGGATTCTTGAACATTGACTCCAGATTCCAAAAGGTCTCCCTCTATCAGGTCATACCTTTGGAGTATTGTGAGCAATATTGAGCTTAATATATAAGAAATTGGTGAGAGTCCAGAGGAAGGTTATGGGAATCATTCCAGGAATGAAAGAGTTAACATATGAAGAGTATTTGATGGCTTTGGGCCTTTACTTGCTGGAGTTTAGAGGAATGAGGGGGGAATATCATTGAAACTTACTAAATATCTAAAGGTGTAGGTAGAATTGATGTTTAGAGGATGCTTCCAATAGTAGTGGAGTCTATGATCAGAACAGAAAGATGCCCTTTGGAATAGAGATTAACAGGAATTTCTTCAGCCAGAACATGATGAATCTGTGAAATATATTGCCACAAACAGTTGTAGAGGCCAAATCATTGAGTATACAGTATTTAAAGCAGAGGTTATTAGGCTCTTGATTAGTAAGGGCATCTAAGGTTACGGGAAGGCGACAGGAGAATGGGGTTGAGAGGGAAAATAAGTCAGCCATGATTGAATGGCGGAGCAGACTCAATGGGCTGATTGACCCAATTCCAGCAGTGACCATCTTGAGCTGAGGAATGAACACTCCATTCGTTGAAGACTTTTGGTAGAAGCACTGAAAATAGAAAGGCAGTTGGTTTTGGAAAGTCAATGTCCATTACTCCAGGTGCGACTGCCGACCTATCCTGAAAGACATACCTGCCAGAATCTGCAGATGCTGAAATTCCAGAGTAATGCACACAAAATGCTGGAGGAACTCAGCAGGTCGGGCAGCATCTATGGAAATGAATAAACAGTCAGCATTTTGGGCCAAACCCGTTCATCAGGATTGGAAAGAAAGGGGAAAGAAGCAGAATAAGAAAGTGGGGGTGGAGGGGGGGAGGAGTACAAGCTAGAAGGTGATTGGTGAAGCCAGGTGAGGGGAAAGGTTGGTGGGTGGAAGAAGGTTGGGTGAAATGTGAAGCCAGGAGGCAACAGCTGGAAAAGGTAAAGGGCTGAAGAAGAAGGGGTCTGATAGGAGAGGAGAGTGCACTAGCAGAGAAAGGGGAGAAGGAAGAACATCAGAGGGAGGCAATAAGCAGGTAAGGAGAAGAGAAGAGGTGAAAGGAGAGCCAGAATGGGGAATGGAAGAAGAGAGAGAAGTGGGAGGGGGTAAGTAAATTACTGGAAATTAGAAAAATTGATGTTCATGCCATCAGGTTGGAGACTACTGAAGCAGAATATGGATGTTGCTCCTCCAACCTGAGAGTAGCTTCTTCTTGGCAGTAGAGGAGGCCATGGACCAACACGTTGGAATGAGAATGCTTATTGAACTTAAAATGGCCGGCCACTGGGATATCCTGTCTGTTACGGAAGGTGCTTTGGATCAGCAGTAGGTAGAGAGTGAAGCAACATTGGGGATAAACTACTTGACCTCCTCCATAGCAATCCACCTGCAGCAAATCTAGTTGTCCATGATAACATTAACAAAAGTGATTACCTACACCCCCAAGTCCTTGGCAACATAGAGGATGCCCTCAATTGTAATGTAAGCCGTTACCTTTTTGCTAAGTTGTTTAAAATCAGACCACATCTGGCAGAACTCAGCATCCAAGAACTGCAACAGAGAGGTGTAGTACCACAGTCTGTATCTCACAGTCTATAATATCCCTAACTCTATCACTGCCATCAAGCCAAGACTTAACTCTGGTTCAATGTGAGATGCTGAAGTGCATGCAGGGAGCAACACAGGTGTTTCTGAATGTAAGGAGCCATCTTGGCAAAGGTGGAATGTGGGATTATATGCATGCCAAACAGCAAAAAATATATATATTGAAGAGTCAGAACTAATGATCAAATTGCAGACCAATTCTGCAGCTCTGCCACATCTAGTTGTAAAATTTATTGAAAATTAACACCTAATAAGAGGCAGAGGCTTCAAGCATTTTCCCATCATCACTGTTGGTGAATCCAAAAAGAGTATAATGTCAGCCAGAAGTGCCAAGCAAATGATTGATCGCAGATTTTTTTCTTCTGAAATCCCCAGCAACAACACCTAACATGTACCAAGTAATTTCACCTAACATGATTGCAAATGATGATTAAGACACCAGATTCAGTAAAGACTAAGTGATCATATGTTAACCCATTTTAGGACTGATGGCACATGCTCCAGGACAGGTCTTAACTTCAACAGCTGTTTCAGTATAGTTTCAAAACCAGTATCAAAATGTCAATGGAGAAAATCATTTGGATGTATTCTGTTTACAAAATCCAATCCAGCTAATTATTGCCCAATCTATCTGTTTTCAATCATCGACAAAGTTATTGAACTTGTCAATGGCACTATGAAGCAATACTTGTGTTCCAAAACCAGCTCATCATTGCCCAATATGGAACTCACCAAGACCACTTGGCTCCAGGTCTCACCATGGCCTTCAGCCAAATGTAGATCAAAGAGATCAACTGCGGAGATAAGGTGACGGTGTCTGCCCTTAATATTAAGACATATTTCACCCAATGTGAGATCAAGGAGCTTTGGTAAAACAGAAGTCAGTAAGTATGATGGGGGAAGTATTCCAATGGTTTTAGTCACACCGTGGGAACAATGGAAGATGTTTGTGGCTGTTGGAGGTCAGTTGATTCAGCCCAACGATATTACTGCAGGGATTGCTCAGGACAGTATCCTAGCCCAACCCATCTCCATCTGTTTCATCAGTCTGCTCACCCATCATAAAATCAACTGTGGAAATATTCACTGATGACTATACCATATTCAATTGCATTCACAGTTCCTCACCATAAGTGCCAAGGAAGATGCACATCAAATTGTCATCTTCTACAAGGCATATTCTACGTGCATAACTATTCCTAAATTCCCCACTGTTGATGTCCTTGTGCTGTTGCCAGTGTATAGAAAATCAACTGGACCAAATACATAAAAAAAACTATGGCTAAAGAGGTAGGTCGAGAAGCAGGACATCCTGCACTGAATGACTCCCACCAAGACATCTCCAAATCTTTACACCATCTGCAAGTCACTAGCATAATGGAGCACTTGCCGGTATGAATGCAGCTACAACAATAGGCAAATTAGCCTGTTGACTGGCACCCACTCACTCCCAAATATCCATTCCCTCTATTGCTGGTGCAGTATGGATACAATTTGTATCACGCACTAAATGCACTGCACTTGCCCAAGCAGCCAACTCAAAAAGTCTATCCGAATACCTATACGCTGTCATCAAGGAAAAACAAAGGCAAATGACACAGAGAAACTCCAACATCTGCAGGTTTCCCTGCAAGGTGCATGGTATTTTGATTTGTATTATCACCAGAACTTTAAATCCCAGAAGTGCTTCCCCAATATCAAAAAATCATATTGTGCAAATACCTACACTAAAACTACTGTAGTGGGTGGACACCACTTTTTCAAAGGCAAATAGGGAAAGGGCTTGTAACGCAAATGATGAAATGCCGGAGCTCTTCCTGCAAAAAACTTGATTCCCTAATTACATAAATGCCAACAGAATTGATGCAAAAGTACACCTTGCTGGGTTCAACCAACACCATTTTGTTTTACAAAATCTTTCACAACTAATACAACTCCATTTAAATGAAGTCAGAGTTCAAAGTGATATTTTTATGAAAGTGCATATATGTCAGCATACAACCTGAGATTCATTTTCTTGCAGGCATTCACAGTAAAACAAGGAAATACAATAGAATCAATGAAAAATTACCTGAAGACTGATAAGCAATCATCGTGCAAAAGACAGAACTGTGCAAATACAAAAATTAATTAATTAATTAATTGAACTGCGAACGTGATCTGTAGGGCCCTTGAAAATGAGTCCATAGGCTGTGGAATCAGTTCAGAGCGGAGGTGAGTGAAGTTATCCATTCTAGTTCAAGAGCATGATGGTTGAAGGGTAATAGCTCTTCCTGTACCTTGTGGTGTGGGGCCTGTGGCTCTTGTACCACTTTTGCAAAGAAAGCACCAAGAAAAGAACATGGCTTGGACGGTAAGGATCCTTGACGGAATCAGAATCAGGTTTAATATCACTGGCACACATGAGAGGTGATTGATAAGTTCGTGGCCTAGGGTAGAAGGAGTCGATTTTAGAAAACCTAGAACATTTATTTTTCAACATAGTCCCCTCCTACATGTACACACTTAGTCCAGCGGTCGTAGAGCAAACAGATCCCTTCTTTGTAGAAGTGGTCCACAGCAGGGGTAATTGATAAGTTCATGGCCTAAGTAGAGGGAGATCAGTTATTAACTTCAAACTTTCTGCATTATCACTCAAAGAGTTGAACTGCACGTGCATTTAACGAGAGCGTCTTGGACCGCTGATAAGTTTGTGGCCTAAGGTAGAAGGAGATGAGTTATACATTTCTCGTTACATGCACGTGCAGTTCAACTCTTTGAGTGAAAATGCAGAAAGTTTGAAATTAATAACTCATCTCCTTCTACTTTAGGCCACAATCTTATCAATCACCCCTGCTGTGGACCACTTTCTGGAGGTCCAAGACGCTGACTTCTACAAAGAAGGGATCTGTATGCTCCATGACCGCTGGACTAAGTGTGTAAATGTAGGAAAAATAGATGTGTTAGGTTTTCTAAAATTGACTCCTTCTACCGTAGGCCATGAACTTTTCAATCACCCCTCGTATACTGTTTAAATTTTTGTCTTGTGGCAGCCGTACATTGCAATATATAATAAAAATATATAAATTATAATACTATAATATATATATTATACACTAAATAAATGGAGGATCAGAGGGATCTTGGGGTCTGAGACCACAGGACAGTCAAAGCTGTTGCGCAGGTTGACTCTGTGGTTAAGAAGGCATACGGTGTATTGGCCTTCATTAACAGTGGGATTGAGTTCAAGAGCCGAGAGGTAATATTACTGCTATATAGGACCCTGGTCAGACCCCAATTGGAGTATGGTGCTCAGTTCTGGTCACTTCACTATAGGAAGGATGTGGAAACTATAGAAAGGGTGCAGAGGAGATTTACAAGGATGTTGCCTGGATTGGCAAGCGTACCTTATGAGAATAGGTTGAGTGAACTTGGCCTTTTCTGTTCGGACCGATGGAGGATGAGAGGTGACCTGATCGAGGTGTATAAGGTGATGAGAGGCATTGGTCGTGTGGATAGTCAGAGGCTTTTTCCCAGGGCTGAAATGTCTAACACGAAAGCACACAGTTTTAAGGTGCTTGGAAGTAGGTACAGAGGAGATGACGGGGTAAGAATGGTGAGTGTGTGGAATGGGCTGCCAGCGACGGTGGTTGACGCGGATACAATAGGGTCTTTTAAGAGACTCTTGGATAGGTACATGGAGCTTAGAAAAATAGAGGGCTATAGGTAACCCTAGGTCATTTCTAAAGTAAGTACATGTTTGGCACAGCATTGTGAGCTGAAGGGCCTGTATTGTCTTGTAGGTTTTCTATATTTCTATGTTTAAGTAGTGCAAAAAAATAGTGAAGTAGTGTACATGGGTTCACTGTCCATTCAGAGATCTGATGGCGGTATGGAAGAAGCTGTTCCAAAAATGTTGAGTATGTGTCTTCAGGCTTCTGTATCTCCTCCTTGGTGGTAGCAATGAGAAGAGGGCATGATGTCCTGGGTGATGGGGCCCTTAATGACAGAACATAGAACATAGAATAGTACAGCACAGTACAGGCCCTTCAGCCCACAATGTTGTGCTGACCCTCAAACCCTGCCTCCCATATAAGCCCCCTCCTTAAATTCCTCCATAACTTCACTAGTGTAGCTGCCTCCACCACTTACTCAGGCAGTGCATTCCATGCACCAACCGCTCTCTCAGTAAAAAACCTTCCTCTAATATCCCCCTTGAACTTCCCACCCCTTACCTTAAAACCATGTCCTCTTGTATTGAGCAGTGCTGCCCTGGGGAAGAGGCACTGGCTATCCACTCTATCTATTCCTCTTATTATCTTGTACACCTCTATCATGTCTCCTCTCATCCTCCTTCTCTCCAAAGAGTAAAGCCTAAGCTCCCTTAATCTCTGATCATAATGCATACTTTCTAAACCAGGCAGCATCTTGGTAAAACTCCTTCCTATATGCTTCCACATCCTTCCTATAGTGAGGTGACCAGAACTGGACACAATACTCCAAGTGTGGCCTAACCAGAGTTTTAAAGAGCTGCATCATTACATCGCGACTCTTAAACTCTATCCCTCGACTTATGAAAGCTAAAACCCCATAAGCTTTCTTAACTACCCTATCCACCTGTGAGGCAACTTTCAGGGATCTGTGGACATGTACCCCGAGATCCCTCTGCTCCTCCACACTACCAAGTATCCTGCCATTTACTTTGTACTCTGCCTTGGAGCTTGTCCTTCCAAAGTGTATCACCTCACACTTCTCTGGGTTGAACTCCATCTGCCACTTCTCAGCCCACTTCTGCATCCTATCAATGTCTCTCTGCAATCTTTGACAATCCTCTACACTATCTACAACACCACCAACCTTTGTGTCATCTGCAAACTTGCCAACCCACCCTTCTACCCCCACACCCAGGTTGTTAATAAAAATCACGAAAAGTAGAGGTCCCAGAACAGATCCTTGTGGGACACCACTAGTCACAATCCTCCAATCTGAATGTACTCCCTCCACCACCACCCTCTGCCTTCTGCAGGCAAGCCAATTCTGAATCCACCTGGCCAAACTTCCCTGGATCCCATGCCTTCTAACTTTCTGAATAAGCCTACCATGTGGAACCTTGTCAAATGCCTTACTAAAATCCATATAGATCACATCCACTGCACTACCCTCATCTATATGCCTGGTCACCTCCTCAAAGAACTCTATCAGGCTTGATAGACACGATCTGCCCTTCACAAAGCCATGCTGACTGTCCCTGATCAGACCATGATTCTCTAAATGCCTATAGATCCTATCTCTAAGAATCTTTTCCAACAGCTTTCCCAGCACAGACGTAAGGCTCACTGGTCTATAATTACCCGGACTATCCCTACTACCTTTTTTGAACAAGGGGACAACATTCGCCTCCCTCCAATCCTCCGGTACCATTCCTGTGGACAACGAGGACATAAAGATCCTAGCCAGAGGCTCAGCAATCTCTTCTCTCGCCTTGTGGAGCAGCCTGGGGAATATTCCGACAGGCCCCGGGGACTTATCTGTCCTAATGTATTTTAACAACTCCAACACCTCCTCTCCCTTAATATCAACATGCTCCAGAACATCAACCTCACTCATATTGTCCTCACCATCATCAGATGTCGCCTTTTGAAGATATCCTCGATGCCTGGGAGGCTAGTGCCCATGATGGAGCTGGCTGAGTTTGCAATTTTCTGCACCTGTTTCTGACCCAGATGGTGATGCAACCTGTTAGAATGCTCTCCACAGAGCATCTGTAGAAATCTTGAAACTGCTTACCTTTTTCACTGATGATTCCTTGATGAAGTTCCCTTAACTTCCTCTTCCTGAAATCCACAAATCATTCCTTCTTACTGACATTGAGGAAAAGTTTTTGTTGCGACACTATCTCACTCCTGCTGCTTTCTTGTGGCAGCTCTTCTTATAGATGTATTCAATGGTGGGGAGGATTTTTCCTGTAATGGTCTGGGCTATATCTACCACTTTTTGAAGCTTTTCAGTTCTAGGGTGTTGGTGTTTCATACTAGGTAACCAGTCAGAATACTCTCCACTATGCATCTATAGAAGTTTGTCGAAGTCTCAAATGACATGCTGAAACTGCACAAACTTCTAAGAAAGCAGAGGTGCTGCCATTCTTGCTTTGTAATGGCACTTACATGCAGGTACTAGAACAGATACTCTGAAATGATGATGCCAAAGTAACTTTATTATCAAATTATGAAACTACATATATGTTACCATACAGTGTCTAGAGATTCATTTTCTTCTGGGTGTTTACAGGAAAGTAAAGAAATATGATAGAATTTATTTAAAAATATGTAAACAAAACTGACAAACAACCAATGTGCAAAAGAAGACAAGTTGTGCAATCCATCTAAGTTGACGGATGGTGCTAAACCCCTCTCAGCATGATACTAAATTATTACTTTAAGTTATTTGCTTAATTCTGTGGTTGAGTTTGAAATTAAACTGGCTCACACAGAACAGTTATTCCTGAGCCATGCTAAGGAAACAGGTGAATGGAACAGTAGAAAATATTTCTATACTTAGGGTAAATTCTTTTCTCTAAGCCCAGCTCTTATCCCAGAACGAATTAATAGAAAATACCTTAAATTAATAGAGAATGATTTGCTGCAAATTATTTAATCTTTTTTTGAAGGATAAATATCATAAATTCATGCAGTCTTGCAGGGTGTGGCAATAAGAGAAAGCAGGAAGTCTAACTTCTCTTACTCGACTTTTATAATTCCAATGGCAGAGGCGAACTATGTGGAATGTTAGGTTGAGAAAGAGCAGGAATTGCTCTTTCTCAACATCTACAGCAATATTGCTGTTAACCTGCATCTGCTTTGCCATTTAAATCAACCGTATTAGAGTGTTACTGATGTTTTGGTGAAAAAGTGTAAGTGGGGCTAATCAATAACTCAAATTTGACAACTTAACACTTGATATTTTCTTTTGATTTTGCAATATTTAAAGCTGGTGTGAAATTATATGATAAAAAGGACCATTGTTGAGCAAGCAGCTGATAGTTGAAATTTAAAACAAAAATGTGCAAAGTGATACACGTATCTTGGGGGTGGCATGGTAGTGTAGCTATTACAGCACCAGCGACCCGGGTTCAATTCCTGTTGCTGTTCTTCAGAAATGTGTACAGTTTTGTTTGACTGCATGGGCTTCCTCTGGGTGTTCCCATTTCCTTCCACATTCCAAAGATGTTTGGGTTAGTAGGTTAATTTGTTACATGGGGGTAATTGGACGGCATGGGTTCATTGGGCTGACAGGGCCTGCTACCATGATGTATCTCCAAATAAAATAAATAAGATATTCCTGAGATTAAATGGTGTTGTGTTGCCCTTAAGGCATTTATTTGACTTTGTTGGTCTACGTTTTAAATGATTTGTTTGTAACTATTTTCTAGTTAAAGTTGAAGGTTGATAATTAAGTTACAGTATAACAAAGGTAAATTCATTGTCTTTGGTATATCGCGGCATGCGATGACGTCACCTCCGGTTTCGCCGTGTCTTGGTTCGGAGAAGGTGTGAAGGTGGGTGCCATGCGTGCAGCATGATTGTGAAAAGCTCCGTTTCTACCACCAAAGAAACATTATAGAAGCAACGCCGTAAGTTCATAAGAATGTATTTGAAGTAAAAATATTAACGCGGTTTCTGTTAAGGAAGCGGCGGTTGGGGCGGCGCGCGTGCCGGGTTTTCAATTTCAAGCGCGGGGTGGGCTGGAGCTCGATGGCGGTTTGACTGGACCCTCCTCGCCCGCTACTCGGGGCGGCCGGAGACTCTCGCTCAAAGAAGAGAGCGCGGGTGGTCTCCAGAATGAAACAGACGCTGTGTATGTTTGTATTTTTTTTATCAACAGTTTTCACCATATGATGATAATGTGGAAGAGTGAACAGTAAATGGTTAACCTTACTACGACTCTATCTTCATTGGCTCCGGTTTAACTTGGTGTTTAGTCAGAGTTTAACACACTGCACGAGAACATACTGGTGTAATTCCACGGTGTTTGCAGAAACAGAGAGACTTAGGTAGATGAACATGCATAAATCCTTAATAGTCACAAGGCATATTAGAGAGTGGTTAATAAAGCAAATGGATTCCTGGGATTCATAAATCAAGACATTGAGTACAGATGTAGGAAAGTAATGTTCAATTTATGTGAAACACTAATTAAATCAGTATTGGAATGTTGTGTCAAATTCTGGCCACTTCATTATAGGAGGAAAGGGAGGATTCTAGAGTGGGTGTAGAGAAGACTTGCTAGAATGAAACCAGCATGAAGGATTTCAGCTCTAAGATTGGATGGGAGAAACTGGGTTTGATCTCCATGGAACAAAAGAGGGAACTGAGGGAAAATTAGACAGGGGTACACAAAGTTGTGACTGATTTAGATAGGATAAATGGGGGGGGAGCTGTTTCATTTTTTAAAATGAAAGAGTGCAAATTTCAAGTTTTCGCTGAAAGAAAATCTAAGGGGAAGGTGAGGAAATCCCATTTCACTCAAACCCAGATAATGCAGAATTCTTTATCGGTAAGGAACACCTCAGTCATTCACAGGATAATTTGAAATTGTAGAATAATTTTCTGAGCTGTTGGAAAAGAGAGGTCTGATAAGATTGCTTTTGATTGATTTGGAACTGAGGTTATTGGGAGCAAGCAAGAAAGTGAAGTTAAAATCAAGGCCAGATTGGTTTGATCTTATTGAATGACAGTGCACACTCAAAGTGCCCATGGCGTAATCCTGCTCTTGTTTCATGTTTTCTCTTCAGAAGTTGGTATAAAAGTGGCTCATATTACCCCATTCTATGTAATTACAAGCCTATTATTCCATCCGCACCCAATCCCCTCTCCCCACCACCACTGACACAAGAAGTGATTGGATCACAATAAATTTAGCATGTAACCAGTCTTGTGGCAAATAGTCACTACAGCATGGCTGATGATATAAGCAAGTTTACTTAAATATTTAGATTGTGTTCAACAGTGATAGAGTCACTGTATGGCGATAACTTGGAATTTGCAAGAGGTTGCTAATTGATTAATATGAACCTCAGATTGCTATACCAGGAAGCTGATGAGCTATATCAATTATAAGAATTGGAAACAATTTAATTTACCTTCACAAAATAGAAGTAAATTGATTAAACCTGGAAAACAACTGTCAAATATATGATCCACAGTTATCCCTCTTGTTCACGGCACAGCAGTAATATGGTATATACTCAGATTTCATCTCTGTTATCAGAATTTCAGCAAATAACCATCGATAACTGTGCTATTGATTGCTTCCCACATATACACTTGTCCTAAAGCTCTACTTTATGGTACTTCTTTAAGTTAGGCAGCACCTTTAAGTGGATATGCTCTACAGACAGTGTGGGTGCTGAAAGATGTCTCATAGAAACATTGAAAAACTACAGCACAATACAGACCCTTTGGGCCACAATGCTGTGCTGAACATGTACTTACTTTAGAAAATACCAAGGGTTACCCATAGCCCTCTATTTTTCTGAGCTCCATGTACCTATCCAGGAGTCTCTTAAAAGACCATATCATATCCGGCTCCACCACCATCACTGGCAGCCCATTCCACACACTCACCGCTCTCTGCATTAAAAAAACTTACCCCTGACATGTCCTCTGTGCCTACTTCCAAGTACTTTAAAAACTGTGTCCTCTCGTTTTAGCCATATCATCCCTGGGAAAAAGCCTCTGACTATCCACATAATCAATGCCTCTCATCATATAGACCTCTGTCAGGTCATCTCTCATCCTCCGTAGCTCCAAGGAGAAAAGGCTGTGTTCACTCACCTATTCTCATAAGGCATGCTCCCCAATCCGGGCAACATTCTTGTAAATCTCCTCTGCACCCTTTCTATAGTTTCCACATCCTTCCTGTAGTAAGGTGACCAGAACTGAGCACAGTACTCCAAGCAGGGTCTGACCAGCGTCCCATGTAGCTGCAACATTACCTCTCGGCTCCTAAACTCAAACCCACGGTTGATGAAGGTCAATGCACCATATGCCTTCTTAACCACAGAGTCAAACTGCGCAGTAGCTTTGAGTGTCCTATGGACTCAGACGCCAAGATCCCTCTGATCTTCCACACTGCCAAGAGTCTTACCATTAATACAATATTCTGCCATCATACTTGACCTACCAAAATGAACCACCTCATACTTGTCTGGGTTGAACTCCATCTGCCACTTCTCAGCCCAGTTTTGCATCCTATCAATATCCCACTGTAACCTCTGACAGCCCTCCACACTATCCACAACACCCCCAACCTTTGTGTCATCAACAAATTTACCAACCCATCCCTCCACTTCCTCATCCAGGTCATCTATAGAAACCATGAAGTGAAGGGATCCCAGAACAGATCCCTGAGGCACACCACTGGTCACTGACCTCCATGCAGAATATGACCCATCTACAACCACTCTTTGCCTCCTGTGGGCAAGCCAATTTTGGATCCTCAAAGCAAGGACCCCTTGGATCCCATGCCTCCTCACTTTCTCAATACGGCTAGCATGGGGAATCTTATCAAATGCCTTGCTGAAATCCATATACACTACATCTACTGCTCTACCTTCATCAATGTGTTTAGTCACATCCTTAAAAAAATTCAATCAGGCTCGACAGCAGCGATATTTGCATGGAGTTCTGCATAGGTACGTTCCAATGAGACAGGGAAAGGATGGCAGGGTACAGGAACTGTGGTGTACAAAGGCTGTTGTAAATCTAGTCAAGAAGAAAAGAAGAGCTTATGAAAGGTTCAAAAAACTAGGTAATAATAGAGATCTAGAAGATTATAAGGCTAGCAGGAAGGAGCTTAAGAATGAAATTAGAAGAGCCAGAAGGGGCCATGAGAAAGCCTTGGCGAACAGGATTAAGGAAAACTCCAAGCTATTCTACTAGTACATAAAAAGCAAGAGGATAAGACGTGAGAGAATAGGACCAATCAAGTGTGACAGTGGAAAAGTGTGTATGGAATCGGAGGAGATAGCAGATGTACTTAATGAGTACTTTGCTTCAGTATTCACAAAGGAAAAGGATCTTGGCAATTGTAGGGATGACTTACAGCAGACTGAAAAGCTTGAGCATATAGACATTAAGACAAAGGATGTGCTGGAGCTTTTGGAAGGCATCAAGTTGGATAAGTCACTGGGACCAGATGAGATGTACCCCAGGCTACTGTAGGAGGCAAGGTGGAGATTCCTGAGCCTCTGGCAATGATCTTTGCATCATCATTGGGGATGGGAGAGGTTCTAGAGGATTGGAGGGTTGCGGATGTTGTTTCCTTATTCAAGAAAGGGAGTAGAGATAGCCCAGGAAATTATAAACTAGTGACTCTTACTTCAGTGGTTGGTAAGTTGATGGAGAAGATCCTGAGAGGCAGGATTTATGAACATTTGGAGAGGCATAATATGATTAGGAATAGTCAGCATAGCTTTGTCAAAAGCAGGTCATGCCTTTCGAGCCTGATTGAATTCTTTGAGGATGTGACTAAACACATTGATGAAGGTAGAGCAGTAGATGTAGTGTATATGGATTTCAGCAAGGCATTTGATAAGGTACCCCATGCAAGCCGTATTGAGAAAGTAAGGAGGCATGGGATCCAACGGGACATCTTTTGTGGATCCAGAACTGGCTTGCCCACAAAAGGCAAAGAGTGGTTGTAGATGGGTCATCTTCTGCATGGAGTTTGGTGACTAGTGGTGTGCCTCAGGGATCTGTTCTGGGACCCCTACTCTTCGTTATTTTTATAACTGACCTGGATGAGGAAGTGGAGGTATGGGTTGGTAAATTTGCCGATGACACAAAGGTTAGGGGTGTTGTGGATAGTGTGGAGGGCTGTCAGAGGTTACAGCAGGACATTGATAGGATGCAAAACTGGGCTGAGAAGTGGCAGATGGTGTTCAACCCAGATAAGTGTGAGTTGGTTCATTTTGGTAGGTCAAATATCATGGCAGAATATAATATTAATGATAAGACTCCTGGCAGTGTGGAGGATCAGAGGGATCTTGGGGTCGAGTCCATAGGCCACTCAAAGCTGCTGCACAGGTTGACTCTGTGGTTAAGAAGGCATATGGTGCATTGGCCTTCATCAGTCATAGGATTGAGTTCAGGAGCCGAGAGGTAATGTTGCAGCTATATAGGATCCTGATCAGACCTCACTTGGAGTACTGTGCTCAGTTCTGGTCACCTCACTACAGGAAGGATGTGGAAACCATAGAAAGGGTGCAGAGGAGATTTACAAGGATGTTGCCTGGATTGGGGAGCATGCCTTATGAGAATAGGTTGACTGAACTCAGCCTTTTCTGCTTGGAGCGAAGGAGGATAGAGGTGACCTGATCGAGGTGTATAAGATGATGAGAGGCATTGATAGTGTGGATAGTCAGAAGCATTTTCCCAGGGCTGAAATGGCTATCTGAGAGGGCACAGTTGTAAGTGGGTACAGAGGAGATGTCAAGGGTAAGTTTTTTACACAGAGAGTGGTGAGTGCGCTGAATGGGCTGCCAGCGATGGTGGTGGAGGCAGATACAATAGGGTCTTTTAAGAGACTCCTGGGATAGGTACATGGAGCTTAGAAAAATAGAGGGCTATGGGTAACCCTAGGTAATATCTAAGGTAAGGACATGTTCAGCACAGCTTTGTGGGCCGAAGCGCATGTATTGTGCTGTAGGTTTTCTATGTTTCTATGTTTCATTTGTTGTTGTTTACAAGGTGGAAAATGGGTTCTAAAACTCGCAGGTAATATTGATCAAGTCTTTCTTTTACAGTTTTTATTGCACCATATCCCAGTAAAATTGATTATTAGGTGTTGAGAAAAGACCAAATTGATGTGGAAACATTTGTACATGCTGCTTCCAGCCTGGGGAATGGATGTTAGTAGATTTTTCCAAGGAGTCAGTGATAGGACCACTGCTTTTCTTTGATCTGTAACTAAATTAAACATAGGTGGGCAGGATAAAATTTCTAAATTTGCTAATGACCTGAAGCTTGGATTCATGGTAAACAATCAGAAAGATGATGATGACTTGCAAGATAGATAGACCTACAGAATGGGCAGACAAGGTGCAGATGAAATTTAATATGCAGATGTGTGAGATTATACACTTTGCAGATAGAATAAGGAAAGTCAATATAGTCTAAATAGCACAGTTCTAGGGACCAGGTGTCCATGTGCATAACTCATTGAAAGTGACAGGGCATGTTCAGTGAGAGGTGAGTAAAGCCTAGAAGTTCCTGGGATTCAAAAGTAGAATACAAAAGCTGGAATGTTCAACCTGTATAAAATCCTGCTTTGGCTAAAATGAGAGTATTGCATCCTTTTCTGGCTGCCTTACATTAGCAGAATGTGAGAGTCCGAGATAATTTGCACAAATGATTTTCTGGAATGGTTCCATAAATGAAGACTTTCTCTACAAATTTATACTGCAGAACCCGGGTTGTTCTCCTTGGGGTAAAGAGGATTGCAAATGGATTTAATATAGGGTATATATCTTAATACAGAGGAAGCTGTTCCAATTAGACAAGGAAAGTAAGGCAAACAACAGGAATTCTGCAGATGCTGGAAATTCAAGCAACACACATAAAAGTTGCTGGTGAATGCAGCAGGCCAGGCAGCATCTCTAGGAAGAGGTGCTGCCTGGCCTGCTGCGTTCACCAGCAACTTTTATGTGTGTTGAAGGAAAGTGAGGATTGGTTTATAACACTGAACTTAGCAGAAGAATATGAGGAAATCATCCACAGTGATTTTGTTATATCCGCAGCTACTATCTATAAGAGTGTTGGAATCAGTCAAGACTTCCAAGGGGGAATTGAGCAGGCACGTAAGGGAAAATAATATGCAGGGCAATGAGAGATGAAGAGAATAATGTATCTGATGGGATTGCTATGCTAGGGATCAACACAGAATGAATCCATGCTCTATCAGTGAAGATTTTTTAAAACTGTGAATTGTATCATTAAATAGATCGCCAATGATTAAGATATATGATTAATTCTTACAATGATCATAGATAACAAAACAGAATTGTCAATGTTTCTCTACTGCATTGTTTCATGTCTTTAAATATATTCCATATAGATCACTTAGAATCATGGAAGCATACAGCACAAAAACAGACCCTTGGGCTTAACTCATCTGTGACGACCAAGATGCCTATTTGATTTAGCGCTATTTTCTTGTGTTTGCCCCATATCTCTCTAAAACATTTCATATCCATGTACTTGTCCAAATGTCTTTTGAATACTGTAATTGTACCTCCCTCTACCACTTCCTCTGACAGTCATTCCATTTACCCTTCACTTAAAAACTTGATTCTCAAATCTCCTTTAAATCTTTCCTCTCTCATCATAAAACTACACCCTCTAGTTTTAGACTGCCCTTTCCTGGCATTCCGACTCTTATACTCTGTACCACAGCTGATAAAAGCAAGATTTCCATACACCTTGTTCACCATTCTATCTGTGTTGCCACTCTTGGGAAAAGGTTGTAAGTTCTAATATGGCTATGTCAGGAGGAACGTGAATAGGAGAATTCGTCTTTTAGCATTACTTGAACCATGCGCAGGAAGTGTGAAGTTAGTAATTAACCTTGTACAATATACCTTGGACTAATTGCAGGCAGGATAATTAAAATTGGATTTCCCTGCACTTTTTATTTCTTCCTTTTAGAGAATCATTGATGGTATCTGGATGGATTGGGAATAATTTTTCATTTACACATTGGTAGTGAGGATCTTCATATGCTAATTATGGAATGCAAAAGGTTACTTGTGCTATTCATTCTCTGCAGCACTAATTATTTTTTACATAAGCCAAATTGACATCTAGATCCTTCATTGTTTTAATCTTATGTATTTATCAGAGTAAGTTTGCAAGTCCCTGCTTGAGACCTCTTGAAATTATATTGTTGGAATTACTTTGGATGTGCTTTTCAGTACAGATGATCTTGTAGAGTTTATTTCTGTGAGTTATGTCTTTAACTTCCTTTTTTCTAATAATAATATTCATCATCAAACTAGGGAGATGAAACCAGGCAGGAAAACACAGAACCCCTGTTTCACACATATCATCATCATCATCAGGTGCCACGCCCAGTTTGAGCTTTGACTCCCATGGTCACACACTCCTGTTTCAGGTCAAGTGGATCAATTCATTGGTATTCATTTCCAGTTCTCTGGTTGCTGTCTCCATCATCATTTGTCTTTGCCTTCCTTTTGCTTTCTTCCCTTCAATCTTTCCCATAATTACCATGCATTCTAACTCCTCTTTCCTAATCACATGTCCAATGAAGTTACGTTGCCTTTTCATGATCTCATACATTATTTCTCTTTTTCTGATTGCTCTGTTCATGACATCCTCGGTAGATATTTATTTCGTCCATGATATTCATTGCTTCCTCCTCAAAAACCACATCTCTGCTGCTTCAATTTGTTTCCTTGTGTTACTAGATATTGTACAACATTTTGAACCATATAACATAACTGGATAAATGTAACATTTCAGTACTCTAAGGCAGGTTGTCATGCCTGGTTTAGTGTTGGTCAGTATACTATTCATTCTCATAAAGGTGTTTTTTTGCCATCCCTATTCTTCTTTTGATGTCCATGTCGCACCTGCCATCTGATGTCACCCAGCTTCCTAAGTAGCAAAAGTTCTGTACTTGTTTTATGTCTTCCCCATTTATTTTCAGCCTGCAGATAGGATTCTCCTTCTTTTTGGGTATCACCATACATTCTGTCTTTTTGCAATTGATAGGTGGACCTAATTTTGCACTTTCTTCAACAACTATATCAAATAAGTTTTGTAGTTCTTCCTCCGTAACTTGCAATTAACAGTGTCATCTGCATATCTGAAATTATTGATGTTTTCACCGCCAACTTTGATTCCCAAGATGTCTCTTATTTTTTGTAATATTGTTTCACTGTACACATTAAAGAAATCAGGGGAGAAAACACACCCTTGTCTAACACCCCTCTTGATTTTTGTAAACTGACTCACTTCTCCATCTATTCTTACAGCGGCAGTTTGTTCCCCAGTACAGATTTCTGATTAGTCTTTCAAATCTAAATCTAGAGTTTCCTATAATATTTCAAATAACTTATTGTGCTTCACTTTATCAAATGCTTTTGTGTAGTTGATAAAACTTACAATCTTTTTGCACTTGGATAGCTCGTTCTGATAGTATCCTTAACATCAATATCGCGTTTCTTGTACCTTTGTCTTTCACAAAACAACATTGTTCTTTACCTATTTCATTTGGTATCTTACGTTTAGCTCTTGTCATCGAAATTCTTATAAGTATCTTAGTGATATGACTCATTAAACTTACGGTCCTATGTAATTCACATTCTGTTGCTCCAGGTTTCTTAGGAGGAGTGATAAATACTGATTTTTTTCATCTCTTCTACTATTATTCCAGTCTCATAAATGTCATTGATTAAATCAGTAAGTTTTTCAATTCCATAATCTTCAAGGGAGATAATTTGTTTTATTACTAATTCATCAGGGCCTGCCGCCTTTCCTTTCTTCATCTTATTTATTGCATTACAAAGTTCAGATTTTAAAATACTTGGACCTTCAATTTTCTTCTTAATTTCTGGTTTTTCACCTCGATCGTTTTCAAACAATTCCTGAATATACTCAGTCCATCTGTTCATAATCTCATCTTTTTCCGTGATAATGGTACCGTCCTTTGCTTTCAAACATCCACCTGAAAAACAGACGGGCTTTTTACCAGTGATATTCTTGATTTGTTGATGTACCCTCTTTGGACCAATAATAGGGATTCTTTCTAGTTGTTCACATTCCTGGTTTAACAATTCTTCTATGGCTTTTTGACATAAGCTTTTAACTTCTTTATCTAAGAACTTATATTCCATAGGATTTGCTTTCTTCCATCTCCTTTCTCCATTAGATTTTTGATTTTGTCTGTCATTGTGCTTTTTTATTCTTTGTGCTTTTTTATTTTTTGCAATCACTGACTTTGCTGATTCTACCAAGGCATCCTCCAGAGAGTTAAACATTTCTACATGATTGCTATCATCTTCAACAGATTCTATTTCTAGACTTCGAAATCTATTCCTTACTTCAATTGTAAATTTTTGTCTTATGTTTTCTTCTTTAATTAATTGCGAGTAGTCAAGGGATTGTTCAGGTTTTTTGCTTCTTTAGTTTTTTAAGTTTTACTTTTACGTGACATAATACTGGGTTATGGTCACTATTACAGTCTGCATCTGGATATGTTTTGCATTGAGTCACTGAGTTTCTAAATCATTGGTTGATAGTAATAAAGTCAATTTGATTTCTGGTGCTATCACCTGGACTTTTCCAGGTCCACAAGTGTCTTGGATGGTTTTTAACGTCGGTATTCATAATGACTTGATTATTCATCTTGCACCATTCTACCCATTTCTCACCTCTTTCATTTCTTTCCCCTAGTCCAAATTTTCCTATGTTATTTCCATCAGCACCTTGTCCTACTTTAGCACTTAGATTTCCCATGACAATAACAATATCTTGAGATTTGCATCCATTCTTTGCTTGTTCAAGTTCTTCATAGAATTTATCTATATCCTCATTTGTTCCATCTGTTGTTGGTGCATGTGCCTGTATAATTGCTAAATCAGATGGTTGTCCTCTAAATCTAACAAGGAGCACTCTTTCTGATATTGCCCAATGTCCTAAAACACTTTTTGCCATGTTTTCATCCATAAGAATTCCTACTCCATTAGTATGGGATGTTCCACAAGAATAAATTATTGTTTTAATTCTATTCTGACATGTTCCAGCATCTGTCCAACAAACTTCACTACTTCCCATGATGTTAATTTTTAGTGTTTCCATTTCACTTATCACATTGTCCAATCCTCCTGCTTGATGTAGGGTTCTTATAGTCCACATGGGAATAATTTTCTTTTCTGTTACTTGAATTTTATGATCAGTAGCTTGATGATGGTCGGGGATCCCCTGCTGCCCAGAATCAACCCTACTGAGCGAAGCATCTTCAGAATTGCCTTGAAGATCCTCTTGACGCTGTTGTTGTGCTATACATTTTGTGAGTTTGTGAGTTTTCTTAGCAAGTAGATTCTAGGAAACCTAGTATCCAGCAACGGTGGTTTGCTATTGCCTTGCGTTGGGCAAACTGAAGAAATCGCCATTTCTCTTCCCATATGTTCATCCGCCTGTACTATAGCCATTGTCATTTGAGGTCGTAGCTCATCCGCCTTCTCCATCATAAGTTCAGTTACTGAACCTGCCGGATCTGCAGTTGGCCTTCGGTCATATCCTGAGCAGGAACCCTTGCAGGTGCTACCGTTCTGGGTCAGAGCGGCCCTGGGAGCAATGAGGGGTATATAAAGAGTAACTCCACTTTCCCCAAAGCTCTGAAGGCCCCCAATCAGGGCCTCGCACCGGTTGCAGTTTAGAGTCATACCCAGGACTGTTCACATGTATACGTTTGTAATTCCCAGATTGAAAGGTACAAAAGTTTCCTGTCTAAAACTGATGAGAACATGTAAATCAGATTGAAATAGTGCCATAGTAATGTGCTAATATTTTATGTACCACATTTTGTTTACTTTGAACTTATGACAGTTATGAAGAACACCCATCAACTAGGCTTTTTGAGTTGCTGGTGTGTGCTAGTGTCAGACGCTGCTACAGTTATTGGAGCTGTTGCTGGATATTTTCAATAAATAGAGACAAGGGTAGGTGGACCTGGAGATATATGTACACAAATCATTGAAAGTAGCATAGCTAAGGCAAATACAATTCTGGGCTGTATAAATAGATGCATGGAGAATAAAAGCAGAGAATTTTATAAAGTACAGGTCCATCCTCAACTGATAATTGCATTTATTTTGATCATCACCTTATAGGAAGAATATGAAGGCAGAGGGTCTCCAGAAATTGTATTGAGAATGGTTACTTTGTTCAAGAAACCATAGATTTTACTTTCTTTGAAAAGAAAGCTGAGGGGAGATTTGATAGTGATGGGCATTTGGACAGATTGGGAGGGTGTTTCTTTGTTTAAAATGTCAAGGACTAGAGATTACATGCATAAGCGAAAAGGGAAGGGGATTAAGGGCAACTTTAAATTGGACATTTTTACTCAGTGTGTATAGGTGGATCCTGGAATGAGATAGAGGCTGCTTTCATCCTGATATTTTAAACAAACTGGATAAATATATGGTGGAGAAACATTTGCAAGACCAAGGAGCAAGGGTTGGTGGATGGAGCTAGAGTGTTGTTCTGGTTGAGCCAGCATGCACATGGTGGGCTGAATGGTCTGCTCCATTATAACACTGCACAATTCTAGTGCTGCAGTGTATCAGTCCAGTGGAATTTTAGGTTGGCTTTGTGGTTGTAATTTTCACATGCCAGCATATCCTTTATTGCATTCATCTAAAATATTATGTTGCATCCTTTGCAGTGAAATATTGAGATGTCTGATTAAAACTTTTAATAAATCAAATTACTGATATAACCCTTATATAAAATTTTCGTTAGACTGGGACCTAATAACACTAACTGGCACTAGACTTGCGTGTACCATAAGTACCTTATCCTGTGTGCCTGGATTAGCCTAGTAAGGCAAAAGAACAATACTGCATAAGAACAGGTTTTTGGGCCCAAGATGTCTGTGCCAAACATGCCAATTTAAACTGATCCCATCTACGTGCATATGCTGTATGTCCCTTGATTCCGTCTGTTCATGTGCCTCTTAAACAACATATTTAAGAATACTTAACTGACGGGAAATCAAAGAATTGTAGATGCTATAATCTGGAGCAAAATAGAAAATGCTGGAAACACTCAGCAAGTTGGAAAGAATCTGTAGAAAGATAAACAAGGTTAATGTTTCAGATCTAATGAGAGGTTGCTATTAACCAAGGATGGTTTAAAGATTGGTCTAGGCAATTACAAACTATCACAACTACAATTCCTATTTACTGCTTCCCCTCACGAGAATTCTGTCAGAGTTAGGTAAAAATCCGTCTTTAAAGTTTTATAACTGAGGATCTATTGAAAAGTTGAACGTCATGACATGGTATGAACATTGATTTCAGATTTTATGAATGGGTTTCTAAATACTGTACCTTGACAATGCCTGTCACACTACCATTTTGCAGCAGGGGGCGCAGGCCACAGATTCACGTTGAGACTATTAGAGGGAAAGGAATCCATTTAAACATCGGGTTATTCTATGTGGAACCTTTCAGCAATTGCATTTCAGAGCACTGAGGAAGCCCATGGAGCTTTTCTTTTAATAAAGGATGTTAGCGTTTGTCTACTACTTGTGGATTCACTTAAAATCTTTTCAATACATAGGTAAAGAAGGGAATAATCTACAATGAACCTAACAAACAATACGTGTTTTTATGTAATATTGCTGATGGAAGGTCCTAAATTTAACTTCTTGACTTTTTTGAGCGAGGCATGGATTCATGTAATTCATTTCTACCTATCTTAATGTATTTCATTGCATTTAAACTCTTGCTTTCAGATTTGCCTTAAAATTGAGTTCGTCCAGTTTATCTCATCAAAAGGGCAATTAGGAAACAGTGTGCGGGTCATTTTCCTATCTTTGGTGTAGTATATATAATTTCTGTACCGTCTTGTTTTAAAGAATAGAAATGATCTTCGGCAATATTATTTAACTGACAATCTCCACATCCTGCTGAAAGTAGTTTTTTCTTCTCTCTCATTTCAATTTCCCAGTTACTTGCACTGATTCTTGTGTCAAACAGGGACGGTAATACAGTGCAGTACATGTGCATTGTTCTTGAATGTCCTGAATGGAATCAGATTTTAAAGCTAACGTTTTATTCTTATCCAGCGAATACATATCCTGTTACGTTAGGCGCCGTTTTACTTGTGCTTTTAACTGCGCTACAGGAAGTGGGGGTCATCGATCAGGTTTTATTGACAGAATCCGGCAGGCAGAAAGGAATTGTGGATGAATAAAAGCCTCGATCCCGAACTGTACTCATCCTTAATACCTTCTGTCGGTAAGAGCAGAGTTAAATCTCAAAAACGTAAGCAATCGGCTTCCTGCCTGCTGACAATCCGTGCAAAGCAAAAAGGGAACTCACTTCCTCTCTCGCTCTGTAGACTTGCACGGTGCTCGAAGCTGCTGGCTGTTCGGTCCCTGTGATTTATTTGGGGTGTGTGCGTGTGAAAGCGAGGGAGCAGAAAGAGGGTGCAACTAAACAGCAAAAATGTTGGACCCGTCGTCTAGTGAGGAGGAATCGGAGGAGATAGTAGAAGAGGAGAATAAGGAGGTGCAGGCTCCGGCCCCGGGTAGTCGGTTATCTCCGAGCAGGACCAGCGAGAGCAGCGGGGGGTTACAGCCGAGTAGCCGGAGCAGCAGCATCCGACCCTCCAGCCCCAGCCCATCGGTGGTGAGTGAGAAGGAGAAAGAGGAGCTCGAGAAGCTGCAAAAAGAAGAGGAAGAGAGGAAGAAAAAGCTGCAGCTGTACGTCTTTGTGATGAGATGCATCGCCTACCCGTTCAATGCCAAGCAGCCAACAGACATGGCGAGGAGGCAGCAAAAGGTAAGCAGCCAAAGAGAATGAAACATCCCTAACCGAGAGCATCAACTGCCGCTGTGGTTACGCGGGAGCAGCGTTAACCTCGTGTTAATCAGCTGGTGGCAAAACCAAAAAAAAATTATTGCGAGCAGTTTTTGACATTGCCGGTGTGTAAGAGCTGCCAGGGTGCTGGAAATTCATCGATCTGGCTACTAATTTCCCTCATCACTGCAGTGGCAGTACTCACAGGGCGCCCAGAGGTGCCCGTCCGCATGAAAACACTTTATCGCACTTGCGTCCTTAAATAGAACCGATAATTAGCACTTCAAGGTGACTTGTTAATTGTGGACGGGTAACTCACGAGAACTTTATGCTTACATCGGATTTTGTGGTTCGGTTTCGGAAACTACAGTCGAGTCACACTCAGCCCAGCTAACTTGATTTAAAATACATTGCTAAGATGTTATGAATTTTCCCTTTGTTCTCGGAGATGCGCATTTTTATTACTGCCCCACAAGACAGGAATAGGCACATCAGGCAAAAGAGACATTACAAAAATCCAGGATCGGTTTGTGGAGTGGTTTATCCATACCCTTTCTTTATATAAGGCAACTCTTCCCCCAATAGTCAAATAATCACACCTGCACTCAGACATGGAACATGGGGCGTCATTGGCCTCGTGGGTTATTGCTGTCACCGCCAAGTGGCGCTGATCATGGCTGTAGCAGCGTCATTGTCAGATCAGCGTAGGTGACGGATTGTGTACATCTAGGGAATTTTAGTATTTCCAGATGCTTGATATAAATATCAATCCTTCCTTGGTAGATCTGGAACACTCCCTGTTTCATAGAGCAGAGCTGACATGTCACTGTGTGACCGAGTAGTGTAACATGGTTTGCTGGCACAGACCGTTTGTAGTGCCCTGGGAATGACGACTCCTGCTGCCTTTGTACTGCAGACAGCACTTACTATCCATACAGACACGTTTATCATCTGGAAATGTTTGAGTCGTGAAATACTATGTTTAATATTTGTAATTTAGTTTGAACTTTTTATAACTGGGGTGAAGTGCTGGAAGAACTTTGATCTTACAGAATGAACTGCAATGTTGCCCACTTGATTTTGGAGTACTGTATTTATACTATCTTACTACTTCAGGTATAAATGTACAATTGTAATATAATTTAATCAATACTGTGCACATAAAATACACATTTACAGCATTTGAAAAATTATTCCCCAAGAATAATTTAAATATCTAGTCTGATTGGTGTGATTGGAATTCTTTAAGGAGATACAGACAGGTTAGACAAAGGAGAGTCAGTGAATGTTGCTTACTTCAATTTTCAGGCCCCTGACATGAGGCTGCTTAACAAGATAAGAGCCCATGGTATTACAGTAGAGATACTAGCACTGACAAGGGGCATAGAGTGGGAATAAAGGGGTCTTTTCTGGTTAGCTGCCGATGCCTAGTGGTATTCCACAGAGGTCGGTGTTCGGGCTGCTTCTTTTTATGCTATATGATTTAGGTGATGGAATTGATGTCTTTGTGGCCAAGTTTGCTGACGATATGATGATAGGTGGAGGGCCAAGTGGTGTTGATGAAACAGGGAGTCTGCAAGATTTGGACAGGTGTGTAGGAATGGGCAAAGAAGTTGCAGACAGAATATAGTGTTGCAAAGTGTATGGTTATGATTTGGCAGAGGAATAAATGCATGGACTATTTTCTAAGTGAGGAGAAAATTAAAAAATCAGAGGTGCAAAGGAACTTGGGAGTCCTTGTGTAGGATTCCCTAAAGGGTAATTTGTAGGTTGAGTCAGTGAAATGCAATGTTATCATTAATTAAAAATGACAAGAATATAAAAGCAAGGATATAATGCTAAAGCCTTATAAAGCTTTGGTCAGACTACACTTGGACTATTGTGAGCAGTTTTGGCCCCTTATCTAAGAAAAGATGTGCAGGTATTGGTGAGGGTCCAGAGGAGGTTCATGAGAGTAATTCCTGGGATGAAAGGGTTAGCATGAGAGTACTGTTTGATGGCTCTGGGCCTGCACTTGCTGGAGTTTAGTAGAATGTGGGGAGTCTGGTGTGAAGAAAGACAGGTAGGTGCACAGGTGAGAGGAGATGAAGTAAGAAGCTGGGAAGTGTTAGGTCATAGAGGTGAGGGGCTGAAGTAGAAGGAATCTAATAGGAGAGGGCAATGGACCATGGAAGAAAGGAAAAGAGGAAGGGAACCAGAGGGAGGTAATAGGTTAGGAAAGGAGGTAAGAAGATAACCAGAATGTGGAATAAAGAGGGTGGGCTAAGTACTGTATATTGGAGAAATCCTGCTTTGGAAAATTCACTCAATATTGATATGGTAGAAGATATGCTGAAATCAAGACCACAAACCATTTTCACATACCTATATTTATATGTGGAAATTCTACAGAACAAATTCTTCACAGCAACTTACGACTCTCAGACACCTAAGCAAAGGAGTGGAACATCGAGGCAGATTACTTCAGAACTCAGTCACACCTTCAATAGAGTTGTAGGATTAGAGTAGGCGTTCATCAATAATGCACAGAGTGAGTTAGTAATATAAAGAATGATAATTCACAGACACTACCTTGTCCTCAACTTTTTCAATGGAATTTTAGGATTTGGAAGCAGGAGATGTTTCTAGCATGGGGATGTGGGAAGAAGAAATGTAGTGTGGTAGTTGTTAATATTCCATAATTAGGAAAACAAATTGCATTTTTTTAAATGGAGGTCTATTCAATCTGTTGCCTTGCTGATGTCTAAGTAAAGGACGTCGTGACATGGGATGAAATATCCAGCTATTGCGCTTCATGTTGGAACAACAACATGGGAAGGAGAAGCAAGAAATCCTATTTGGAAGTACTGGACTTCTAAAGAATAAGATTTAAAGGATTATCATGGAATTTATTGTTTGGCCAGCAAATGAAAAAGATAACCAAATGGCAAGGGATGCTGTGGAGTAGGGGGGTTCCGGGACGGGAAGGAACTGGGATATGGGTTCCACCAAAATGGGGTTAGGAATAGGATAATGACAAGGATTTTAAACTAATAAATGGCTGAGGTGGGGAGATTCCTCTTGGGGAAAGGACTTGAAAATATGGGCTAATTGTAAGAAATAGTGCCTTAAATAAACAAGTCAAAAGTAATATGATTGAAAGGAATTAAACCAGGAAAGGGAAATAAGAAGTGAATGAGAAAAGAAATTAAACTAGTAAGATGATTGGGTATCTTAAGTAAGCATTTTTTTTTCACAAATGCACAGAATACAAGAAATAGAGTGGATGAACTATAAGTATCAGTTCAGCTTGGTGAGTATAGCATAAGACGCACTACTGAGACAAGAACTTAAGGTGTGTGGAGGAAAATAAATTCCAGATTAGAAGAACCATGGGAATGCTAGGGGCCCTGACAAAGGAGTGGCATTATAGTAATTATTAAGGATGCAATCATAACATTATTAAGGGAGCATGTTTTTAAGGGTAGAATTATAAAAATAGGAAAGGATTTAAGATTCTGGTCGATGCTGTGCATAGCACCCTTAGGAACAGCTCCAAAGAACTAGAATATACACATTCAGTAATTTGCTAACTACATAGCAAAATAAGTGTGATTTTAGCATCAGATTTAAACTTACATATTGGAATAAACATTCTGAGTCTTGTATGAAAGCCGTGAGATTCTGTACAGAATAGTTCTCTATAAGAATATGTCTTAGCATCAGTAAGGGAGATTTATAGGTTATATTTGATGTTATATGTTGAGCAAAATTTTGTTAATAAAGCAAATTGAATTCAGTGTACTGTTCAAAGGGAACAGATATGAAGCAGCTACAAAGATTTTTGATTTGAATGAGCCTGATAAAGACTGTTCAATGGAAAGATGGGAAAATCAGCAATTCAGTAAAACCACAGTAAAGTAGAAATGAGGATTGACAAATGAATTTACTGTGGTATAGTACTGGTCTAAGGACAAGGCCTTGATGAGAAAAAACAGTCATGATAACTAAACAGCAAAGATATAACATGAAACTATATACAAAACTACAAAAATTAGGGCATGTTCTACTGATCTGAAGAGTTAAAAGAATGGCAAAAGGTGACCAAATAGATTGGAAGAGCAGAGAGGGAGCATGGAAAGAATCACAATCAGTTCTTTTTTTCAGTTCTGATCAAGAGGAACGTGGCTGATCAAGAGCAATGTGGTACCTTAAAAACGGGTAATATTGATTTGTAAAAAAAAAATGATGCATAGGTTTAATGATTGTTTTGCAGTGTTTGGAGTAAAGGGAGATTATAGTACTCTGAACATCCTGATGAAACTAACTGAATCAGATACTTATGCAAAATAGGTTCATTTGAGAACTAAAAAAACACTAACAAGTTATAAAACACCATAAGACATAGGAGCAAAATTTGACCATTCAGCCCACCGAGTATGCTCTGCATTTGGTTATGGATGCTGCTCGACTTGCTGTGTTCCACCGGCATTTTGTATATGTTGCTCAAGATTTCTATCACCTGCAAAATCTCTGATGTTTATAGCAGAATATGATTCTTGGTTTCTAAAACTATTGACCATTTTTTAAATGATTTTTATGTTAAGATAGAAAGAAGCATATTCAAGTTTGCCAATAAAACAAAAATGGGCTACTTGGTAAGCAGAGTAGATGGAAGGCATTAGATTTCAAAGAGATATTCATGGCTTGAATGAATGAACAAAATTATGGTAAATGGATATCAATACAAGCAAATGTGAGGATGCAAGTTTTTATCTAAAGGACATAGAGCACGATAGTTTGTAAATGGTACGTAGTAATGGAATTACAAGGTGACGGAGCAGGAGTGATGGAATCATCAATTTGCCATTGTTGTGTATTCTTTACATATGCAGTACATTTACTTGGACTGTAAGGTTAAGATTATCAGAAGAGATTGTAGAAGAAAGGACGGTATACCACAGAATTTAGAATGGAAAGAGGTAATTTGATTAAGTTTTCTAAGATACCAAGGATAGAAACATTTCTTGCGGATGATAGTCCTAAGGCTAGGAACCATAGTCTAAAAGACAGATCAACAGAGGGTACTTGAAATCTGGAAGCATCTGCCATGCATTCAGTTGTTACAAAGTCAAATATTAGCTATAATTCTGTGGTTATAGACTTTGGGCAACTATAACTGTTAAGACCAATTGAACGAAGATGAGAACCCACGTATTGTGTCACAGGTTATGTTGCTACTGAATGCAAGGGCAAGCTTGAGGGGTCAAATAATTGGCTGACACACCAGTGTTCCTAATTTTGGTAATCTTGCAAATATGAATATTTGCTGAGTTTCTCATTCAGACTACAGAGAATAGTTGATCATATAGTATAATTGTATTAAAAAGGAAGCTTGATAAGGGAGAGAGGGAATAGAATTTTGTCTTTGGAGTTAGATGTGAAGGAATGGGAAGAGACCCAGTGGAGCATTAATAGCTATATAGACTTTTTAATTCTGTCCCACTTGCATTCCTCCATGTAATTTTGAGAATTAATATCATGCTTAATTTCCAGGAAAGTGCAAATTTTATGCAATGACATAATCTAACTTGTTGACAGATTAAATATGTTTGGTACTCTAGAAGTTCTTAGGTTTTACAAACCAAAGATTGAAAATTCTTTAAGTGCCAAAAGGCCACGACAAACGAGGTGGTTCACAAAAAAAGAAATAGAGCTACAATGAAAGTCAATATTAAGGGTGTAAGTGTTTTATCAAAAGTGAAACTTAGGCTGACTTTGGGAGTAGTATATTGGGATTTGAGTTTTAGCACTACTGAGCAATTGCAGCCTGCTGGGTGCGATGTACTGCTGCTGTGGGGTGGGAAGATCAGGGGAGTCAAAACAGCCGTTACCTTTTAGCTCACAGTGTCGTAAATTTCTCATTGACAGCAATTAGATATCTAAACTTCCCTTTTGAATTTGATGAATAATAAGAATCATCATTCTTCAGAGGTTATTAGTCATGAATTAAAACAAATCTGTTTTGTGGATATAAATTGGTTTCATTATTTGACCTAAATGATGTAGAGATTCAGGTTGAATTTCTGCATGACCCGTAACATCTCTAATAGCACGGAAATATAATTTATGCATTTAGTGCCTGAGGCTTTTTGTCAAATCATTTGACATATTTAGTATAAGTCCATTGTTTTACGTTACATGAAATACCTTATGTAGTATTTAGTTCAATCAACTGTTGTTTTTTTTCTTGATGTACTACAATGATGACATTGCAGATATCTTAATCTGCAGTGTGATCATCTTCCTGCACCTGACAATCTTCATCTAGACTGCTGATGCTTCCACAAACGTAGACCTGAAGTGAATGAAAGCATAGCCTTGTATCTGCAGTGTGGAATTGCAGAGAATATCTTGGTGCTAATGCTAGCAGCATCATTTACAGCTTTAAAAAAATGCGGGATAGAATAATTGAAGCAGGTCAATGAAATTACTAGCCCTTAATCCATTGCTCCAGTTTTAAAGTGCCACTTGAGAAAAGGCCAGCTGGAGCTTAATCTCCATTCTTTGCTATTGACAATTTGAAAAAATTAATCTCCAGAAGGCTGGAATACTCTCAAAACTCGAGCTGATATGCTTATTGCATATTTTTCCAAGTAAGTTGACTTAAACATTCCTGAAATAGCATAGAACAGGCTGTTATATTATAATTATTGGGTTTCAGGCAGAAAATTTAAATTTATTAAATCCATTAGCAGATGTTCCAAAGAATAAGAAGTCCCAGCAATTCATGTTGAGCAACATTCTTAACTTCAGTGTTCAATTGAATGCCATAAGTTACCTGACTTTCAGTCAGTTTTATTTATACTATGGTGCCTGAACCAAACAAATTGTCCGAGTGATATTGAGTGCTGGTATGGGTGATGGCTTTACAGATAACCATCACGTTCCTCCATCTGATGTTCAACATGACCTTGACTTTGTAACAATGCACTGTAGTCACTATAGTGCATCAGACCTCTTTCTCTGCCATACATCAGCTGCCATTTATTTAACTTATTTATTTCAGTTTATATTTAATTGTTAATTTATTTTTTCTTTAACAATTAGGTTATTAATGTTTGTCTCAATTTATTTCTATTTGGTTTTGGCTCTTTAAATTAGTTAAATCCATTTAAACTCCAATTTCAATTTCTAGAGTATCAGAAAAAGCATTGAAAGGCCAAAAGCTGCTAGGGTAGAGTTGGGGGGTGGGTTTCATTCTCTTACCCAAAGCCCATTGGCCCTTGTATCCCAATTTGTCTGCTTTGGAAGTGGAAGCCTCTGTTACAACGGATCAACACCTGGAAATACAAGCAACCTTGTGAATTATCACAGGAACCAGGTGCAATTGGTGGGTTGGATTGAGCATTCCCTTAAGGATAACTTGCAGGTCAAATTAGCAGCAAGAAAGTAAATGCAATGTTGGCATGCATTTTGATAAGACTAGAACAAACATAAAAGCAAGGATGTGGCTTTACAAGGTATTGGTCAGATCTCATTTCCTGCCATATTGTGAGCAATTTTTTTTATCCCTGCGTCTAAGGAAAGAAATGCTGGACATGGACAGGGTCCAAAGGAGGTTCTCAAGAATAATCCCAGGAATGAAAGATTTAACCTATGAGGAGCATTTGATGTCCATAGGTCTGGACAATGGAGTTCAGAGGATAAGGGAAGAAATCTCATTGAAGCCTAGTGGGTACTGAAAGGCCTGGATAGAGTGAATATGGAGGGATGGAGAGAATGTTTCCATTTTAGAAGCGTCTAGGATCTTGGGGCACAGCCACAGAATACAAGAAAGAACTGAGAAGAGGCGGGCTTTCTTCAGCTGTAGTGGCGAATCTGTGGAGTTCATTGCCACTGAGGTCAAGTCACTGGGTGTATTTTTACGTACAGATTCATAGGTTCTTGATTGGTAAGAAGATTAAGGGTCATGGGGAGAAGGCAGTAGAATGGTATTTTAAAAAATCAGACTTGATGGGCTGGAAGGCCTAATTCTGGTCCTGTATCTTACGGTATTATTATCCAAGCACAATTTGGCATATTATTTCATTTTTTGTCACCCTTAGTCTATTCTTCAATTAATGTACAATTCTACATTTTGGGAACTTTTAATTGCATAATCTGTCTAATTAATACTTTGATTTAAAGCTTTATATTTGTACTGTAATGTATTATAAATGTTATGTGTTGCATTTGTAGTATATTAGTACAAATCCTGTTTTTGTTTTACTATTACTCATCGAGTAGTTCTTACTCTGCATTCTTCTTCAATATATCTCTTATTTTCATTCCATTTTCTTCCTGGCAGCCATTCAAAAAACTAATCCAGAAGCAAAACACTATATATGCTAAAAATCTGAAATAAAAACAGAAATTGTTATAAATATCCAGGCACTGAGGGTGCACTTGTGAAGAGAGATACAAAGCACATGTTCCAGTTCTGTTGAAAGGTCTTTTTTTGACCTTTCAGAGGAAAGCATTAATTTACAAAAAGCGCTAATGACTTTGAACATTATTTCTTTCTCTGTCTCCATCTCTCTCCCTATAGATGCTGCCTAACATGCTGAGCATTTCCAAGTTTTTCTCCTTTTATTTCTTAAACTGTATTGTCCCACTTAGACATGTAGTGTTAGTAAATTCATACCTGAGTCACTGCTTCCTGCTGTACTATTGTTATTGAAGTCTGGACATCTGGGACCGAGGTATTTGAAGCAGTGATCAAAGGCATTGGTCCAAGTGTTGCTTTTTAAAGGGGATTTTATTGTAGAGAATTTGGAGAGGTTTCTGGTGAGAATTGTATAATGAAAGGGTTTGAACAGTGGATTGTGCTTTTAAAGGAAACTCAAGAGATGGAAGGGAAGAAGCCATGAAGGTAATATAAGCACTTTAAGGAGAAGTTTGAATGTGTCATATTGGACATACAGGGTGTGGGTTACAGAACTTCAGTGATGCTGTAATTTACAGAGGGCAAAAGATGGGATGGCTTTCTGATAACTGGAGTACTGTCAAATACATTCAAGAAAAGGTGATTAGTCAGGAGATGTGAACTATTTTTATAATGCATGAATTAGAAACTCATTTGAATAGTATGCTGAGATTAGACCATTCTTATTCAACCTGAGATATTTCATTTGATTTTTAGGGCAACTGTTATGTGATAGTGTCAAAGACAAATTTCATGCTCTATAGAAGAGGGAGGCTATTTGGCCCACTGTCTATTCTAGGTTTTTAGATCAAACTCATTTTCCCACTTATTTCTGCATAACTGATACTCTCACATATGCCCATTAACACCCTGCTCATTTTCCAGCCATCCAGTTTTATATTTAGCATAGTCAATTAAGCTAACAACTCTGTAAGTCTTTGTGATATGGGAGGAGTACGAGGCACCCAGAGGAAGCCCACAGAGTTGACTCAGAAATAAAGATAAGAACATAAAAAATAAGAGTTGGAGTAATCTGTTGTCCATCTGTCTATGCTATGTTTTTCAGTAAATTTTTAACCTCTGCATCACTTTCCTGCACTAACTTCTCAGCCTTTCATTTCCTAACTTTAGACTGTGCATACTTGAATATAGGGACTCAGCAGCCCTTTTTGGAACAGAAAATTGTAAAGAAACTTTGTCTCAGTTTAGACCCCTGAATAGTCAACCCTTCATATAGAGACCATGAGCCCTGGGAAATATCAGACATGTTAAATGCTGTGAAAAATGTGTGTTTCAATACGATTACTTTGCATTCTTCTAAATTCTAGGACAATGCTCCATATTCCAGAAATCAATTTGGTGAACCTTGATACTCTCTATAAAATCTGCCAAGTTTAGGAATCCAAACTGCTCTGTGATAATATTGTATGAATGATGAATTAATCATCACATTCTATTGCTAAAGCTGTATTTTTCTTTATTCACTACTTTTATAATAGTAGACTATTGTAATCCTGCCTAACACTTACCTAAAGATAGTAAACCAAAGAAAATACCGCAGGATACTTTAAAACTGTGAAAGCAATAATTAGTGAGTAATTATCTTTAGATATGCCCTGGGTAATTACTTCTATGTAATAATTATACTTGATAAATTATAGGCACTTTTGTGGAATTTTGTGACTAGATTATTGGTTACGTAACCTTTTAAGACGATGATAAACACTTTAGTCCGAATATTTCGAGTTGTAATTGTATACTGTAATATATGTCTATATTTCAATCATTAGTTGTTTATGTTCTGAAGTTTTTTGAGACGTCCCGAGCAGATGAAGCACAGAGCATAAATACTGCCTCTGTATAGCTTTCTTTTCATTATTTATTTTTTATTAACATTGTGGCATAATATTTTAGTTCCATAAATTTACAGGGAGATTGTATAACAAATTATAAAATAAGCAATGAATCATGTATGAATTAATCAATTATTGCAAAGGTGTAATCTAGGGTATTTAAACAATGTCAAAGCTTTAAAATGAAGATTGTGTAGTTCATAATAATCTGTAACCTTGTATTAATTTTTCCCTTTTTTTAGTTACAGTATTGCATAATATCTGATCTGGAGGGAGAATATTGATTCATTCCACTTAGTTATGTGCCAGGGGCAAATTTTACTGTATCCTTGATGTGTGATCATGATCACAGTCTGGGTAGCTTGAGGTTTCAATGGATACATTCAGGAAGGAAACTCCAATTGGTTAGTATGTTATTGAAATTAACATATTTAGAACACATTTATAATAGACTTTGTTTCAGTTGTAAAAGAAGAAATTAATGGTGGAAAAGTATTTGATATCAAGACTATTTTGAACATCATAAAGAACCCACGAAATTGCAGAAGGTTCTCATTGATTCTCTTTATGACTGCACTAACACCTAGCTGTCACTCCAGTTCTGAAGAGTTCTATGAAAATCTGCTTTTACCAACTCGTCAGAGACTGTATATAGTGCAGTCAGCCTTGAATAACAAAAAGCTCCAGCTGCCCACAGTTTAGGTCACTTTCTATGGTGGAAGTATTTCAACAGAAACAAAAGTTAGTTTTCTTAAATGGCAGAAAATAAAATTACCTAAGAATTGAGTTTGTCATTCAGTTGAGTAATTAATATTGCTTTCTGAAGTGTTCTGTCATTCAAAGGATTTTAACATATCAGATCATTTTATCCTTATAAATTGTACATTAATCAGTGATATGTTGATACATGTATTGGTTACTCTTGAAGGCAACTCATTTATAATTAACTAATAGTATAAATTCCTACCAAGATTGGAAAGTATGGACTGAAAATGATGTAATTTTTAACTTATGATATTATTAGTATTTATTACTGAGACTTTAGACATTTTTTCATGAAACAGATAAAGGAATGGATCTAAATTACACTCACAAGTTTGTCCTGTTGTTTAAGAAGATCATGGCTGATGTATGACCATTTGCACCAGCATACCTGGTCAACATTCATTCAATCTCTGCTTTGAATTTAACAACTAATCTAGTGTTAGGTGCTGTTCTGAACATGGAACTTCTCAGCAACAGGGGCTGATGGATGAATTGGTTTGGGTGAATTAGGACATAAGCATCATAATTCTAGGAGACCCCAAAATTACTCGGGTTTATACGAGTAGGGCAGAATAATGTTGTACCATCCAGCCAGGTCTGTTGATGAAGAGCAAAACCAGCTATGCATGTTGAGGTCTATTCCTTGAACTTAACGGCCTGGAAATGAGAACTGCTCTGGGGATAGAACCAAAGTGAGTGAGAGACTAATGGTTTTAATGGTGAAGCAGAAGTTTAAGATGGTATGTTTCAAAACTGTTGTAGGTTGAGTATCTAATATTCAGAATCATTAAAAACTATTAAAGTTGAAGTAAATTTTTTAGAAATGAGAAACATTCCTTATAATCATTATGCTGGAAATAAAACATTTTGAAATAAGGGAATTTTTAATTGCTTTCTCTGTTGCTTCCAAAGTCTTTACCTTAAATGGCCATTGAAATTACTGGAATTACAGATCCTGTACCATTCTATGGGGACTCCAGCAGTAAAGTTAATTGTAAATTTCCACCTGTCGAATCTGCCCTAATCTTCCACATCTTGCAGCTCCTGCACTGAAGTCCAGTGCTAAGCCCAGTTTAAATGACTGAGATCTAGCAGCTCCATACTAACCTACTGGGTAAACACAATATGATCTGGACTAGTCTATGTCTGTTTACATTTATTCGCCAATGTTTAAACCATCTGCCGGACCACTTGAATGTTGACATAATCTGTTTAACTCACTAACTCTTGTCATTACTTCCATAATCACACTATATTTTAAGCAAAAGGAAGAACTTTAGTTTTCCCATTTCTCCTACATTTAGTATTTATTATTTTGTTGTTCATGATGCTTTAGCTATGCTGTTCTATCCTTGTATTTTAACACATCTTTCTAATTACATCTTTTTTCCCAATGAAAAACAGCTGCATTGAAAAGGATTCAACGATCAAAAAGCCCATGTGTAAAACAATGTTACACTATTTTAGAAAGGGTATTCAGAGCACAGAAAAGAAAGGTTTTTTTCTCTAACAGCAATGCACTAGTGATTATACTCCACAGGAGTCTCCTCCCACTCCTCTTCATGTAACTCTGTCAATGCATTATTCCAAATCTCCCTCCCACATGTGCCTATTTAATTTACCCCTGAATGCATCCATGCCATTTGTCTTACCAACATCCTGTAGAACAGGGGTTCCCAATCTTTTTAACGTCATGAATCCATACCATTAAGCAAGGAGTCCGTGGACCCCAGGTTGGGAATCCCTGCTGCAGAAGAAGCTGTACATTTTAACTACCATCTCCAATTTTAGAAATATTTCTCCCGAAATTTCAGCTAGATTTTTATAACAATCTTCCATTTATTTTCACTGGTCCTAATCCTGCCAGCAAATAAAAACATCTCCAATTCTATCCTCTCATAAATACTTCTATTAGCTCACTCTCCAGCCTTCTCTTTACTGGAGAAAAAAGCTTCATGCTGTTCTGTCCTTCCTGATAAGTATAACTGCAATAGTTCTGGCGCTGGATTCTGATTTTTAAGTGTGCTTTTACATTCCCTACAGGGGGAAATGTGGTGCAGATGCAGTGAAATTATTGTGGAGTTGCAGTTTGAGGTCCGATTATCTTCTGCTGCTAATATGTACCCTTGGTGAAAAATCAAGATATATTTGAACACCCCCGTAGGCATGACTACGAAATTAAGAGAAAGATCAAAAGGGAAAGTGAAAGTAAAACAGAAATATTTGACTTGTTAATGATTTATTTAGATGAATGGAAATGAATGTAATCAATATTTTGTGCCTGCAGCACTGCCTGTTTTGTTAATCCTGCAATAACCACAACAGTGCTCATTCTTTCTGCTTCTATATAGAAATTATTATTTTCTCTTTGGTTAGCAGGTGTCTGATTTTTAAGATGTCATTTTTAGAAAATCTCCCTATACATTATGGATTCCCGTACAATAGCAAGCCAGAGATGGGACTGGGAAGGGTGCTGACTCAGTGGACCATGTTGGGTGATTCAGGAGCAGGTAGTGACAGAGAGAAGGGCAGGAAAGGAGTACCAGTAATTGGCCACGGTGAAACGGATAGAGCTGGTGGTTGGAAGTGGATGGCAAAATGTGAAGAGGTGCAGGGCAACGAGCAGGTGCACCAGGTTGGGTGGTGCAGGAACAGGCTGAGAAGACAGAGTGAAGGAAGGGTCAACCATGTAGGGAACAACGGTGGCTGGTGACAGGTTGAAGCACAGAGGCAGAAGTGTAAGTGGAATTGATCTGGCAAACCTGATGCAGACCCTGATGGGATGAGGGTGGGCTGGAGCTCCTGCGGACCCCAAGAGGGCGAGGGCGTGGTGGAGCTCCTGCAGACCCTGACAGGGTGAGGGCGAGTTGGAGCCCAGGGTGATGGCCCAGCAGACCATGTAAGGTGAATCGGGAGCACAGATGGACAGAGTGAAGGGACAATTAACCTAAAAATCTGAATCAGTAATCAGCCAACAGCTAGATGACTGGAAGTAGATGGCAAAGTGTAAAGAAAGTGCTGACCTGTCAGGAAGAAGCAGAAATGATGCATGTAAGTTGAGGTTGTGTCGATAGTACAAGGTTGGCATGAACAAGCAGGCCGAAGAGCCTGTTGTATGACTATGTTAAAATGAGGATTGTTACTAAATACTGAATAGACGTATAGCACTTGCTTCGCCCAGCGGCTTAATATAGTGGGTGATAACCCACTGCCTGGCCAAACTTAAGAAATCTCATTTGGGTAGATGCTGCGCGGTGTCCCCTGTTACAAATCAGTACCCCAAAATAACAAACAGTACACAATATGCGATTAAACGATTAAGCTTTATAATGCTTACTTTGACTATATGGTTAGTAGAGAAACAAAATATTTTTTAAAAAGGGCCCAAATCTTATTAAACAGTCCGTGCACGAAGTTGGAACTCACCCATAGGCCGATCGGTCCCCATCGACCTCCTCCGATCGTCACTGCCCTTTAGACCCTCGCTCCGAGTCCACCCCATCCGGCAGTCTACCAAATTTCTCCATTCGCGTCTTCTCTCTTCACCTCCCTCTCTCTCTGGCAAAAGCCGGCGAAATCAACTGCTTCCAGATTCACAAGACAGAGCAACAAAATACTGATTGGCTAACATGCATCCAGAGTCCTGTTATCTCCAGCCGTAACCCAAACATTGCTGCTACAGAGAAACCATTACTTCAGCAGTGAACGTTACAAAAAAAGCCATTACATTAGCAGTGAAACCTTACAGTGCGTTATACTCTCCCCTCACTAAATTTAGTCATGTCCTCATGACATTGAGATAGTTCACCAACTCTTCCTGCAAAACACAAAGCCCAAAGCCCAATCCAGGTGCAAAAGGTAGTGACATAGCTCCGCAAAACAGTAGAGATCATGCCCTGTTCCCCAGGCGCTACATAGGCCAAACTATCCGATGGTCTCCTAATTCTCTGTGACCTCTGTACCTCCTCACCTAACTCTTCAGGCTAAGACGTTACTGGGGATACTTCTGGCCTTCTTGGTGAGTCCTTCCCTGATCTATCACTTGTGTCCCCCTGCAACTCGGAGCCCTCTGTCCTGTGTCCTGACCCCATTTCCTGTCCTTCAGGGTCCTGCTGTAACCCAGGCTAACCCCCCCACTTCTCCTGACTCAGTGGGAGAAGGGCCAGGAGTCTGCCTCAATCAATGGGGAGTTAGCGAAAGGCAGCATGTACCACACATCCAGATCATCATCCTCTGAATCAGTATCCCTCTCATGGGCTGGGCCCGGCCCAGCCTCTCCTGCTGTGGGCCCTGCAGTCGCCCCGCATCTTTGTAGAGTCCTCTTTCAAGGTGTTGGCTCCAAGTCGGGCTCTGAGTCTACCTGCACCTCTTGTCCCAGGGGCAACAGATAGTTCCGATGGAGAATCTTGACAGGCCTATTCCCCTCCTCTGGTTTCACCCAGAAAGCTGGTAAGTTTGGCATCTGATCTCCACCACATAGGGTGTGGCCGCTCAGCGGTCAGCCAACTTATGCTTTTCAGGTAGCCCCAAATTCCTTATGAGGACTCTGTCTCCCGGCAGGAGTTGGGAGAACCTCAGTTTTTGATCATACCTCCTCTTATTTCCTCGATTCTGCTTGGCGGCCAATTCATAAGCCCTTTTCAGCTCTCTCCTCATATCAGACACATACTTCAGTTAAGGCTTCAGTGGTAAGTCACCCTCATCAGTCCCAAAACAAAGGTCAATGGGCAACCTCGCCTCGCACCCAAACATCAGATAATATGGCGAGTATCCAGTAGCTTTGTTTCATGTACAGTTGTAACTGTGAACCAGATGCCCAATATGTTGACTCCACCTGCTCTTCTTGCTGATCTCCAGGGTCCCGAGCATTTCTAGCAAGGTCCGATTAAACCTTTCAAGCTGGGGATCACCCTGCGGGGTGATAGGGCGTGGTCCTCGACTTCTCAACTCCAAGCATGGATGAGTCTGCTCTCGAAATCCCGTCCCTGATCACTATGTATCCACCTGGGAAGGCCATAATAAACAATATACTTCTCCCATAACACTTTTGCCACTGTAGACGCCCTCTGGTCCTTGGTAGGAAAAGCCTGAGCATATCTGGTGTAGTGGTCCGTGATGACTAAGACATTCGCCGTGTTGCTAGTATCGGGTTCTATGGACAGGAAATCTATACACACCAGGTCCAGGGGCCCTGCACTCTGCAAGTGGGACAAAGGAGCTGCCCGCATAGGCAGTGTCTTCTGCCATATACAGCGAATGCATGGCTTGCAGTATTCTTCAACCTCCGACTTCATTCGGGGCCAGTAAAACCAGACTTTGAGCAATCCATAGGTCTTTTCCACCCCCTAATGTCCAGAATCATCATCAAGTGACTTCAACGCAATCCTCCAATACTTCTCGGGCAGAACCAGCTGGCAACGCCGAGGTCAGTCTGGGGTGACGTGACCCGGTATAAGGTCTGGTTCTTCAACTCTAGCCGAGGCCGTTCTTTCAGTAATGGAGGCACTGAAGCGTGTTTCATCTTCTCCGCCTGAGCCATGTCTCCCTTTTCAACTGCAGACCAAATAGTGCCAATGCCTGGATCATCTTGCTGAGCAGATGCCACTCCCCCAGAACTCAATTTCGGCAGCTGATTGCTCTTCAGAGCAGTCAGGTTACAGTAAACTTGGGGTATGGCATCATCAGAAGCCCCCAATTGATCCACTGCTCGATCCTGCCTCTCCTTTTCCTCTGCCTTCACGGTGAGGCAAACTGACACAGGGCCTTCACCCCAGGGGCAGGAACGCTCTCCTGCTCCTTGTCCCTGTCCAGTCCTTCATGCACCCATCGGGACAAAGCATCCGCGTCAATGTTCTGGCTCCCCGGTCGGTACTTCAGGCTGAAATCATAGGCAGACAATGCTGCCAACCACCGATGGCCTGTGGCATCCAGTTTTGCAGAGGTCAGGATATAAGTTAGGGGGTTGTTGTCCGTCGTCACCTCAAACTTGGTCCCGTAGAGATAGTCACTCAGCTTATTCACCACCGCCCACTTCAACGCCAGAAATTCCAACTTGTGTGTGGGATAGTTTCTCTCGGAGAGCGACAAACTCCAGCTGACAAATGCCACAGGCCTCAACCCGGTGCCCTGATCCTGATACAGGACGCCCCCTAAACCCTCTTGGCTGGTACCTGTGTGCAGTACATACGTCAATCAGGGGTCCACAAAAGCCAGCACCGGCGCCTGGGTCAGCAGCTCCTTCAGCGACTGAAAAGCCTCCTCACATTCTACATCCCACCTCTGTCCAAAGGGCTCCGACGGGTTTAGATAGTCTCCACCCTCCTGTCCGTTTTTCCTCCTCCCTTTCTTCCCCAAGGAAGGGTAACCACACAGAAGCTGATTCAAGGGGTGACTCACTTTGGCGTAGCCCTTCACGAATCTCCGATAATAGCCACAGAACCCAAGGAATGAGCGCAGAGCGCTCACAGTCTGGGGCCCTGGCCTAGTGGTCACCGCTTCTATCTTAGCCGGGTCTGTGGCTGCTCCAAATCGTGAGATTATGTGTCCGACATCGCTAACAGATGTTTTGCAGAACTGGCACTTGTCCGGGGAAAGTTTTAACCCTTCAGCTTTCAGGTGGCTGAGCACCTTCAGTAGTCTCGCTTCATGTTCTTCCAAGGTGGATCCAAATGCAATGAGGTCATCCAAATACACCAACACCTCAAGCAAGTACATATCCCCCACTGTCTTCTCTATGACCCACTGGAAGGTTGCAGGGGCTTCCGATATGCCCTGGCGCATCCTTTCAAACTCGAAGAATCCCAGGGGACATATAAATGCCGTCTTCTCTTTGTCGGCCTCACTCCTCAGGATCTGGTAATATCCACTCCTCAAATCCAGCACACGAAACCACTTCGCACCACTCAGACAGGCCAGCATGTCTTTGACACTCGGGACCATATACTGGTCAGGGACGGTGCGCCTGTTCAGAGTCCTATAGTCCACACACATGCATACCTTCCCGTTCTTCTTCCAGGCCACTACTGTTGGGGATGCATAGGGGCTTCGGGCCTCAGTGATGATCTCAGCTTCCTTCAACTTACACATATGCTGCCGCACATCTTTCACGTCTGCAGGGGCCAGTCGCCACGACTTCTCTCTAAATGGGGTGTCCTCAGTCACCCGGATAGTGTGACGAGTGCTCTTGGAACAACCCACATCAAACACGCCAAGAGAAAAGACACCTTCCAATTTAAACATCTTCTCTACCGGCCTCCTTTTCCAACCCGGCGGCACTGGGGAGTCCCCGAAGTTGAATGACTCAGCAGTCAACTTTCCCCCCTTTTCCAATAGTTTCTCCCCGGCGTGCCTCACGGGGGCACTAGACATTACCGTCACCGGGAACAAATGCGCCAGGGGCATCCACTGCTTGAAGGTGACCTCCCTCTTCATAGTGTTCCTGACAATCACTGCCATCCTGCTTGTCTGTACAACCGAGGGCTTCTGCAATTCGGGCCTCACCAGTAGCCCAGCAAGAAATCCCAACTCCCCGTCGTGGTCTTCCAGAGCGTTCACTAAGAGGGCTTCGCCCTCAGGCACTCCGGGAAATTTGGGGGTCCCCTTCACTCTCGCTACTTCCCCAGGCCATACCACCATTGACTTCACCTGGGTGAACCACACAGTCCCTCGTTTAAATTTGATATCCGGCCCAATGCTGCCATGCACTTCCTCAAAAGCAGCTCAAAACACTGGGTGCACAGACAACGTCCCCAAAAAGCTCTCACCAGCCTTCTCCTTGCAGGCCCCCATGAGCCTTCTCACAAGAGGGGTGTTGGTCCCCACCAGAATTGAAATGCCGTCTGTCTCAACAGGGTCCGGACAAACCAGCACTAATGTATCAAGAACCTCAGACACTCCCACATCGGCCTCTAGAACTCCAGTTTCACTGACAAATAACTGTCGTATGGATAATCACCAGCACTGAGACCCTAATACTCCAGTGCATTGAATAATGTCAAGGATAAATGCTTCAGATACCGGTTGTAAAACAAACGGTACAGTAACGTGACCTGTGACCCGGTGTAGAGTATGGCTTTGGCGTAAATACCCTCTATCCGTAGTGACTCATTGGAGTGTGGTCCCAGTAAGTTCCTTGGTACATTTCTGGGAACGTGTTCCCCCAGAGACACCAGGCCGTTCCCTCACTGGGTCTCCTCTAAGTTTTCCCAACGACTCTCCCTGTTGAGGTACCCGGGGGCTCACTCTCCTGGTGTGATGCCTGCTTCCAGCAGCCCTCTGCATTGTTCGTCCCCCTGGGGAATCTGTCCCCCCATCAGCTCCATCATATGGTGGGGGGGGGGTCACACCCGCTGATAACAGCTGACAGATCTACATTGTCAACTCTGCCACAATCTCCTCCACTGCTCCCCGGGGTAGGCTAGCCGTGGTCACTTCACCGCATGGGACTACTATCGAGGACTGTACCCTGCTGACTGAGTCCCCCCGTGTCTCCGCCGCGTTCTCCTCTTCCTGTACCTCTCTGATCAGCTCAACTAAAGATGGAGGGGGGTGCATCTTACGAGACTGTCGGAGACCCCACGCAAGCCAGTCACAGGACTGGGCACCCCTAGCTATCTAGTTCATTCTTAACTGATCCACCTCAG
The DNA here is from genome assembly GCF_963921235.1 of Mobula hypostoma. Classification (NCBI taxonomy): domain Eukaryota; kingdom Metazoa; phylum Chordata; class Chondrichthyes; order Myliobatiformes; family Myliobatidae; genus Mobula; species Mobula hypostoma. The sequence continues at coordinate 47,146,990 of NC_086111.1, forward strand.
CCGCCTGAATGACCCCTCTGCGCCGCAAGCAATTTAGCTGCCTCTCTAGCCAAAAAATAAAAGCAGAAAGCTTCTCCTACTTCTCCTGACACACGTTTTGTAACCCCACCAGGAGCTCCCTTGGGCTTCCAGTCGGACCAAAAGCATTGTCCAGTGCTTGCAGATAATTGACAGCTGTCGCTACGGAATAATTTAACCTGACAGTTCTGACAACGTCAACGGACTGCCCATTCAAACTTTCAACCAATCTCTGTCGCTTTTCATCATCCGAGCACTGCCACTCATCTAACAACTGAGAGGTCCGATCCGCCCAAGTCTCATACTCCTCCTCCCCTTTAGGGATGGGCGTTATTCCAAAGAATAGGTGGAGTCTGCCATAGCTGGTACTTTGAATCTGATTTTTCCATTTATTCGCCAGAGAAGTAAGGGTGGATACTACCTCAGAATTCTCACTCTTCCCCGGGCGATGTGGACTAATTAGACATTCCAAATCCAACCACTCTTTCCCCTCACTCCTCAGAAATGATAGAACCCTGTCTTTGAAATTTCCGCCCCCAGCTACCTCAGCGCTGGTCTGCATTAAAACGAGAGCTGTGCCCACCATTTTATCAAACCTCCGCTCACAATCGCAACTTTAACAGTACTTACAGTGGAATTAACTATTCATCCGGAGTACAAATATCTGCCCCACTGGTTCATTACTCAGGGTAATTACACAGCATCCAACGGAATCAATCCTGAACGTAGCTACCACAATTGTAACACTCACTTCGCCTCGCGGCTTAATATAGGGGGTGATAACCCCCGCCCGGCCAAACTTAAGAAATCTCATTTGGGTGGATGCTGCACGATGTATCCCCTGTTACAAATCAGTACCCCGAAATAACAAACAATACACAATATGCGATTAAACGATTAAGCTTTATAACTCTTACTTTGACTATATGGTTAGTAGAGAAGCAGAATATAAAAAAAGGGCCCAAGTCTTATTAAATAGACTGTGCACAAAGTTGGAGCTCACTCATAGGCTGGTCAGTCCCCATCGACCTTCTCCGATCGTCGCTACCCTTCGGACCCTTGCTCCGAGTCCACCCTGTCCAGCGATCTACCAAATATCCCTCTCCCTCTCCTTTTCCCTTTTCCCTTCTCCCTTCTCCCTTCTCCCTTCTCCCTTCTCCCCCTCTCCCTTCTCCCTTCTCCCCCTCTCCCTTCTCCCCCTCTCCCTTCTCCCCCTCTCCCTTCTCCCCCTCTCCCTTCTCCCTTCTCCCTTCTCCCCCTCTCCCTTCTCCCTTCTCCCCCTCTCCCTTCTCCCTTCTCCCCCTCTCCCTTCTCCCTTCTCCCCCTCTCCCTTCTCCCTTCTCCCCCTCTCCCTTCTCCCTTCTCCCCCCTCCCTTCTCCCTTCTCCCCCTCTCCCTTCTCCCTTCTCCCCCTCCCCCTCTCCCTCTCCCTCCCGTGAAATCAACTGCTTCCAGATCTCCCCCTCCCCCTCCAACTTTCAAATCCCTTACTCACTCTTCCTTCAGTTAGTCCTGACGAAGGGTCTCGGCCTGAAACGTCGACTGCGCCTCTTCCTAGAGATGCTGCCTGGCCTGCTGCGTTCACCAGCAACTTTTATGTTTGTTGCTTGAATTTCCAGCATCTGCAGAATTCCTGTTGTTTGCTTCCAGATTCACAAGACAGGGCAACAAAATCCTGATTGGCTAACATAGTCCTGTTATCTCCAGCGATAACCCAAACATTGCTGCTACAGAGAAACCATTACTTCAGCAGTGACCGTTACAACAAACCATTGCATTAGCAGTGAAACCTTACAGCACATTACAAATGTAATTAAATCATGTTAACTTATCCAAGGAAAATAATTCACCGTACCCAAATATTTTACATCGATTCCTTCCATAATTTTCTATTGTAATTCCTACTTGTTATTACCCTGGGACGCCATTCTAAAGTCTTCTTGGCATATGTGATGATCAACTCCATCTGGCTCAAGTTTAAATCTGTCCAACAAGGTATATTCATTCATTAGCTTCAAAACTGGGTTTACTAGATTTTACTCTTAATATGTCTTCAGCTTAGGCGGTGAAATCCTTTTTCTGTCACCTATTGACAACAAATTGTGATTTTTACATATGTATTTGTAGCTTTTTCATAGGATAATCTCCCAATTATTAATAGTAATTCAGTATTAGCAGACAACCATAATTAGAATTGTACTGTATTGATGGAATCTCAGTTTAATGATGAATGGATTTTTAAAAAACTGCATATTGATAAGTTGGAATCCAGCAGCAAGAATGTATACTCACTATCAGCCTCCAGTAAATCAATATTTACCTATTTTAAACTGACCTTTACGATAGTATTACGAAAACATTCCTGACCCCCCCCACAACTCCCCACTGAGATTTGGTATAACCTTTCAGGGATATTACTGCAACTCTTCAAATGATGCAGAATATTTCAGATGCTTTTTCTCTCTGTCAGTAACAGTTGCTTCTGATCAAAATATTGACCTGATTAACAAAATCACAGTTTGACAATGGCATCACACACTATATTTTGCAATGCTGTTTTCTTACCTTTTAAGCAATGAAAAATTAACCTATCACATTATGTTCAATTCTGGTTGCTGTTAGTGTATGCTGTTTTCATAAAACATGAATACATATGCAAAAAGGTCTTTCTGGTTTTTGGCTGCAAACACCATACTGAATCCTATTACAAAGATCATGTGGCAGACGAGGCTTATTAAGGTGTATTGACTGGCTTAGAGGAAACAGTTTTAAAATTATTAAATTTATGATTATAAAACATAAAATAATAGTATTTTCCCTGCTGCTTGGTATGTCTGAGAAAATATCAGCAAGTGTTTTCTATCCTTGAGCTACAGCAGCTTTCTTTTGTTATCAGGCAGCTTTTTCTGTCTTGCATAATTCATGATTACAAGGTGTACACACTTGGTGATAAAAGAAACTGATGTTTAATTTATGCAGCACTGTGCAGGGTTCATTGGGCTCCCCTTATATGTACACAAATAGCTATGTTAATTGAGAGCTGTAATGCTGTGGCTCAGCTACCACTGTGTGCTTACTTTAAAAAGTTGTTTGCCTTTCTGAAATATCGTGTTGACGAGTATTGAAGTGATGTGTTTATTGGTCTTTCTCTTGAGCAGGCTGGTCTGAAGCTGTAACTCGGTAACGGCTTGTCAAAAACTGGTGGTGCTGTTCTATAGATAAGCAATCAAAACACCTTTAGCACATTAGTTTTCATTTTTGAACAAGCCAGCTGTTTTGTTTGTTCGTGAATTCTGTTCCAGGCACACACATGCTACCAATACATTAAGTAATGAAGAAGCATATTTTAATTTCTGATTAAAAGATGTACAGAATTCTGGTGACTTTAGCTCGAGGCTGGAGTAGCAGATGTGCTACAAGATTTCTGCAGGATTTGAAGTCATAGGCTATGCCCTCATTGACATTAATATAACATCAATGTCAATTAAGATACCAAGGACCAATGTAGAATATAGTTACCATTCTGTGCAGCCAAGTAAATACTGAAAACAATTTCATTCCTTCAATTAAATAATAATTATATTCAAGCACTGTTTCAGAATGTTATCAGTTGCCTGATGCTAGTTCTTTCTCACAGTTTTGAATGATAAGCTTCAAAATATAAATTTAAACTCGAGAAAGTAAGGAAATTAAGCTTGCTTTTGGCAGATAATACTTTCCATGTAACATCAGAAATTGTAAGGTTCTAAAAAGAACGCGTAGTGAGTGGTTGAAAGCTAGGGCAGGTGTGGGCGGTAGCTTTGAAAAGTTAACAGTTAACAAAGATGATTTTGTTTAAAGTTATAATGAATCTTCTGGCCAAGTTGTCAAAAGCCAGCAAAGGAATGCGTATATTGTAAATTTTACAGATAATATGCCAGGATTTTTAATGAATTCTTTAGACAAATGTTTGCATTTCAGGTCTCTGATTTCATGTGTTCTTTTGCTTTTTCATCCTGTCACTCCCACTTGTAATATCTTCTTAAATTTCTTCCATACCTATAATTTGCATTTATGATGTTTCTTTCATTCTTTGTCTCCATTTTTTCTCTGTTTATCTGACCTTTCACTTTCTATACCATGTGTTTATTCCACTCTCATTCTCTCTGACTCAAAAGGTTTAGCAATTTTAATCTGTTTGCTGCATTTCCTTCCAAGGCCCTCCTTCTAACTGATTTATGTTAGATTTCAAAAGTAAAGATCTGAGCATAGGTAGAGTGTGGTAAACCATGTATATATGTTGTAACTCGGTTACCTGTCTGGACACACCCCTCTGCTGACTGCCCCTGTGGCTCCTCCCACAGTGTCCTGTATAAAGGTGTTCACCTTGCCCCTCCCCCTCAGTCCAGGGGCAGACACTCACTGTGGAGGTCGTATTGTACAGCGAATAAAAACCTTTCAGTATTTTACCAAACCTCAGTCTTTTGGAGTAATTGAAGGTGCTTCATAGAGTTTGATGATTTACCATGATGGGATCTGACAATTCCTAGAAGTTCTCCTTGGGAGGTAGACACAAAGCTAGCGTTTGGTTTATTTCTGAGGCTACTGTTGAGCTGGCAGTGCTTACCAGAATACTGGTAAATCAGCTCAGGAACAGCCTAGGGCTTGATCCTTGTCGGTCGTGTGCCCAGATCACAAACATTGAAAGAAATAAAGTGGCATCCCGTAGTGATGCCTTGTGAGACAAAAAATATGTCTAATATAAAATAAGAGATTCTCGTTGAATACAGACTCTTGGCAAGAATACTCTATTTTCTGTGCATCGGTTTTAACTGACTGGCTCCTTATTTCTGACTAGTCTCCTCAATGGACTGACTAATACTAATACAGTGGACTGCCTATCTATTTTATACATGCTGTTTTCCATGTGTGGCTTCACCAACACCTTGTACAACTGTAACCATTTATATGCTGTTGACTCTTTGTTTATTCATTTCAAGCTCTTAAATTGTGGATTTTCTTCACTCAACCTATTTTCCCTGCTGCTTCTTAATCACTGCCTGAAAACCTACATCCTTACCAACCTGCCCTAATTCATCTCTTGTTTGGTTTTGTGTCAATTTTAGAATAACAATTTAGGGAAATGTTATGGGATATTTCAGTATCTTAAAGCACAGAATAAATGCAAATTCTTATAGTCTTGCCAGAATCCCTTACACTTGTGGTTGTATTCATATATTCTTTTCTACTGTTGCATGTTAATTGGGAGTCCTGGCTGTTCCTTTATATTCCTGAATATTGTTAGTTTTAAGAACATTTATATAATATTTTCTACAATTTTCTGTTTCAAATAGATTTTATAATTCTGCACTTTGCAAATGTTGTGCTTAAGTGCATGAATGTGGCAACTTCTAAAATGTTCAGAGCTAACTTTCAGTCCTAGGATACCACTTATTTCATAAGATGCCATTTGTCCAGAACTAATTTAGACTATGTATTCCTCCATGGCAAAATATCTTTTTGATTTAGATTATTAAAACACTGTTAAAAGCACTAATGCAGTCAAGTTCAAAGTAGATTGATGAATCTTCATGTCATTCACCTTGTAAGGAGACTAGTCAGTAGCTTTTTAAAGGACTATCCAATTCCTGCTGCTTTTTGCGTCATGAAGTTTTTTTTCAGAACATTTCTAATTCCGTGCACTGTGGCAATTGTCTGTTTAGCTGAAGTTGAGGTGCAGAACTGAATTGCTTATTGAGTTCACACATTTATAGTCAGCCATTTAAATTAGCTCTGCCTATTAAGCTGTTATCCATTGATGAGAATCAGGGCCTTGGGCATATCAGTATTGCTGTTTTGAAATTCTAAACAAAATGCAGCAGGTACTCAAAAGGAATTCATTGGCTGGATACATACAGAACCGGACTGCTGTTTTATTGAATGTTTTGCAAATCAATTATTTCAGTAGCAATTGTCAATTAATGAGATAATTATCCAAACGCTTCCCAAAAGAGAGAGACTTTTTCCAAATAACTTGGTTGGGTGGACCTTCCCATAATAGTTTGTGTAAACACCTAATCAACATCCCACTTCTGAGTATTTTCTTTTACCAGTGGTGTTGCTTTAGTCATAAGCCACTCATTTATTTTCCCTTCTTCCATGTGGTCATGGGTACAAACTCCTTACAGACAAGGATGGAATTGAACCTGGGTTCCTGGGTTGCTGGTACTGCAAAAGCATTCTGCTAACCACTACACTGCTGTGCCACTCCTAATTTGAAATCTTATTGAATTGTCAAAGATTGTGCATATTTTTAAAATTGCTTTGAGAACATCTTCAAAGCATTTTCTTTGTCTTCCTGGAAATTGATTGATGTGACAGAGCTCCTAACTGAGTGCTTAGTTTGGGAATCTGATGTTGGGTCTGTGGATGTAATGGACCACCCACTGAGATAGGTGAATTGGATCAGAACTTTGAGTTTGGAGGCGTTGGCTTAGGAAAGATATTTACACAGATCTGCCTATTCTGCTTGTGCACTTGGGGAAATAGCACCATTGAAGCTACTGTACATTGTCCATGTCTCTGTTCACTGGTGGGCAGGGCCCATTGCTGCTGATGGATTAAAAGTTTGAAATATACATTTTTCTTAAATAGCAAAAGGCCATGTTGCAGACCGAGACCATTGGCTGCTCTTAGAGAGAGATGGCTACCAAGACATGAGAGTACTTCATGTTGCCCATAGTCATGTTGTACATTGTGATTATTTAATTTGGAGGTGTGAGGGGGTACGTGGTGGGGGAGGTTGGAATGGTACTGTGCTGCAAGGGCAGATTAGTGAAGAACATTTTGTCTTCAGATAACTAGAGTAAAATTATGTATGTCCTGGTGAAGAAATCAGCAGTGACTTGGAACTCTGCCTCTGAGCATGCATGTTGCAAGAGATTTGTCATTGTTGTAGAATGCCAACCAAAATCAGAAACATGTTTATTGTCACTGACTTATATGACTTGAAATTTATTGTTTTGTGGCTGCAGTACAATGCAAAGATATAAATATAAGTTACAAAATAAATAGTGCAAAAAACCAAAGTAGACATGGACTGTTAAGAAATTAAATGTTGGACTTTGCTGTTTCTAAATCATTGAATGGGGTGCTTCAGGCTCCTGTATGTCCGCCCCAATGATAGTAACGGGAAAAGAGAATGCTACGAATGACGAGGGTCCTTAATGATAGATTCTGCCTTTTTGAGGCATCCCTTCTTGAAAATATCCTCTGGTGTTGAGTGTTGTGCCTGTGATGGATCTGGCTGAGTCTGCAACCCTAGGCAGCCTCTTGTAATCCTGTACATTGCCTTTGGCACAGGTTTTCAGTATCGAACCTGGTACACTGATGGAGCCTGATGCCTTGCGAAGGTTCATCCTCTTGAAGAATAGAGTGGGCTTAGTTTTGGGGTGGAGATATCAGAAGTTTCCCACTTGGCCCACTGACTAACTACACTCCAGCAGGCAGCTTCCTTGTAGCTAAGAAAAAGTATTTCTCTGAGAAGAATTGCGAATTCATGCAATAACATGGCCTTACTTGAGCCCTCTCTGTACCAGGATAGGGCCAGTGATAAATGCTGGTGTGGATTCCTTTGAAGACATGACAATTGAACATCTCCATTTTTGAAACTGTTGTTATTACAGCATCAGACTGATTTATACAATTACGTGAATATACTTAACATCCTTGGACACTAATATTTTAAGAAATTTTTACATATTTGACAGTACCACAAATCAGGTCAGGAGGGTGGGAAAAAGGAAGAAAGTTAGAGATATTTTGAGAGCAATTTCCAGAGTTTGGGGTTGACAGCCAAAAGCTTGACTGGCCAAAGGAAAATTAAAATTGAGTGAGCAAGAATATTTACAGACTGCATATGGAAGATGTTGCTGGGTCAATGGCAGAATTGACTCTATGGAGGGTCTTGAAAATGTCAATGAGGATTTTAACATCAGGAGTTTGTCAACGTGTGAGGGGAGATGTTCAAGTCAGTGAGTGGAGATGTTCCAGAGCTGAAAAATTAAAATATTTGAAGGCACAAACAACATTGATAACAAGTTACAGTCAGAATTGAATGGGTACAAATAATCTTGTTAGGTTGTAGGGCTATAAGATATTAAACTGGGGAGGGGATCATGAAGATGATTGGTTAACAGGAAAGGTGCAAATTAGAGAAGTGAGTGACCTGCATGAAGTAAGGGTAAAGTGTGATAGGCTAGCCTAGAAATGGCCAAGCTTAGATATAACAGTGATACCAGTCAGGGGTCCAGCTTGTCAGCTGTGAAATTGGAGTGGTTATGGAAGCAAGAGTAGCTAAACATTACCAAACTTGGTGACATTGTGGTTATTTGTTGCGTACCTCATTTTGGATCACCTGTGATACCCAGTGTGGCAGACATTTGATTCTATTTCAGACAGTTACAATAGACAATAGGTGCAGGAGTATGCCATTCAGCCCTTCGAGCCAGCACCGCCATTCACTGTGATCATGGCTGATCATCTACAATCAGTACCCTTTTCCTGCCTTCTCCCCATATCCCTTGACTCTGCTATATTTAAGAGCTGTATCTAACTCTTTCTTGAAAGAATCCAGAGAATTGGCCTCCACTGCCCTCTGAGGCAAAGCATTCCTCGGATCCACAGCCCTCTGTGTGAAAAAGTATTTCCTCAACTCCGTTCTAAATGGTCTACCCCTTATTCTTAAACTGTGACCTCTGGTTCTGGACTCCCCCAACATCAGGAACATGTTTCCTGTGTCTAGCATGTCCAATCCCTTAATAATCTTATATGTTTCAATCAGATCCCTTCTGGAAGTGAAATTGAGATGGTGGCCAAAGATTTAAAAACTAGCTCTATTTGTCACATCACAAACAAGAGAAAATCTGCAGATGCTGGAAATCCAGGCAATTGCTGAAGGGTCTCAGCCCAAAACGTTGACTGTACTCTCTTCTATAGATGCTCCAGTATTTTGTGCGTGTTGCTTTGTTTGTCACATGTACATCAAGACATGCAGTGAAATATGTTGTTTTACATCTGAGGAATGTGCTGGAGACAGTCCGCAAGTATCACTACACTTCTGCGGCCAACATAGCATGTCTGCAACTTACTACCTAACGTATTGGATTTGACTTTGAAATGTGGGAGGAAAGCGGCGCACCCTGAGGAAACCCATGTAGTTACAGGAGGAACATATAAACTCCTTAAAGACAGCAGTATAAATCAAATCTTGATTGGTGATCATGGCTGCTGTAAAGCAAATGTGCTAACCGCTACGCAGCTGTGCCACACAGCTTTTGACAGGGCCATAGACAGTGGCTTCAACCTTCTCTGTATTTTAGCAGAAATTTCAGCTCATCTGATACTATATGCCGGAAGAGCAGTCTGACAGTTTAAGTGAAGAGGTCCGGAATACTGGACCAGTGAGGATATGGAAGTAGCTGATGTGCCTACAAATGATATTCCTGTGGTGGCAGGTAATGAGAAGCAGTGGGGCCATAGATAGTTCTATAGGTCATATTAATGAACAATGTGCAAAAGGGAAGAAAGGCCACTGCAATAGCCAAGGGAGATTTCATTCAGCAGAGTGATGCTGGCAGTGCATAGTGTCTAGCTATTTTGAAGACCAAAGATCGAGAAGGGTGATTAGTAATGGATCAATTTTGTCACAAAATCGCTAATGGCAGGATTGGATAGGTTCAAGTAGGAAGCATGCAGCACCTTTTGAAAAGACATGAAGTGGATATGCAGTTTGTAAAGAATGATTGTTCAAGTAGTGTTTTAATTTAAAAAAGATCCAATATCATCCAATATGGAGGCTATGAAACGAAGTTGGGTGGTCAGCAGTTTAGTTGAAATTACAGTAGATTGAGGATGCAGGAGGTTAGACGTGGGGATAAAGTAATCTCTGAAATATAGGAGGGGAGGTTGAAGAAAATGTAAAACATTTAAGTTCAGGGCTGGAGTTGAGAAAACTTTAGAGAGGTTTACTGGTAGGCTTGGGAAAATGGGGAGAGTGAAGTGGCAGTGGTTGAGCTCGGTCTTCATGACAGAGAAGATTTGAGGTCCTTGCATTTGTTGCAGTTGAGAATGGATGAAAAAGGGTGACAGACAAGATGTGAGGTCCTTGCATTTGTTGCAGTTGAGAATGGATGAAAAGGGGTGAGGGATTTAAACTAATACATTTGCATCACACATAAAAGTTGCTGGTTAACGCAGCAGGCAAGGCAGCATCTCTAGGAAGAGGTGCAGTTGACGTTTCAGGCCGAGACCCTTCGTCAGACCCTAGTCCTGACGAAGAGTCTCGGCCTGAAACGTCGACTGCACCTCTTCCTAGAGATGCTGCCTGGCCTGCTGCGTTAACCAGCAGCTTTTATGTGTGTTGCTTGAATTTCCAGCATCTGCAGAATTCCTGTTGTTTGCGTTTAAAACATTTGCATATCTGTTTAAGGTTGATCTAGGGAATTATAACAAATGAGCAGGTCAGATAGTATATTTTATGTAGTCTAGACCTCTCCGATAGCTAGTGACTATATCTCGTTTGTTCTATGTCTTCCGTAGTCTGTATCTGTGAGGTTTAAGGGATTGGATGTGAAGGCTATGGGTGGCAAGGGGGTGGGGGTGGAATGAGTGGAAAAGGGACCTTGTTTATATAAATTGGGACGACAATGTCTTACTATCTTACTTCTCTTCCTAAAAATGATGCCTGACCTGCTGAGTATTCCAGTTTTTATTGTTTTCTTTTTTATGTCAGAGTTTCAACATCTGCAGTGCTTGTATACCTATACTCCAAACTACAATACACATAGAGAATTTGATGACTACCTGAGCATATTGTTGACAGTTCAAGTGAAGTAGTTTGGGAGTGCTATAGAAATAGAATTGCTTGGTGATAAGGGCCCAGTGGTCTTTTTAAAATAAATTCTACAGCACCTTTTCAATAATGACAGACTTGTGTACATTACACAGATCCTAGCCTGGATATAATCTGCAACTGGACTACACAGACAATTTTGCCAAGTAGAAATTCAATACAATCAATTACTTTGTAACTATGTTAACTACTGTATCAAATTACTGAACAAGATTAATTTATGTTTGTGAAAATATTACAATAATCTGGCATTTACAGTTTAGATGTTCCTATTGGCAAAATGTATGATTATTCTAAGAATTCACCAAACATGAGTTGATTTGTTGCCATTGTAATTGAGGATATTTTCCCAAGATATCAGTAATTTCACTGCTGGTCCATTTCCTCAGTCCTCATGGAATTAATGAATGTAAGCATAGAGTTACAGTCAGTATAAGAACATAAGACATAGGAGCAGAATTAGGTCATTCTGTGACTGGAAAAAAAGGACATCAGAGCAGATAACAATTTAAATCTTATTTTTAACTTGGTTTCCCAGTGCAATATCGTGAACTATCCAGTTGTTGCTTCATTGCTATCTTTTTTGGAGCAACCATGTGCTGATGACCCAGGGAGCCTCACAATTATATGCAAGCTATTGATATGATCCAAAACCAAGGTCACCCCGTAATTGAGCAGCAGTCTGCAGACCATGCTTCTGTTTGTGTATACGCAGAGGCCAAGATCCAAGCAATTGTTGACTCCTTTAGTGAAGTGTACAAGACAAAGCACCTTATACCGAACATTTGTAAGTCAGGGGTCATCTCCAAACTTGCACTTGCTATACAACACTGTCCTCTGACAATGAAGGTTCACAGCAAAACTCTGGGAGACATGAGCTACTTCCCAGATCTCAGGAGTCACCTCTTAGAGAAAGCAGACATCAGTGATAAAACTCTTCAGTGTGCCAGTACTAATTTTAGTCAACAGGAAAAATAATGATGTTTGAAGATCAAAATCTTAGGCACTTTATTAAGACGTTGCCTGGGATAGAACATATCACTTATGAGGAGAGATTAGATAGACTGGGGTTGTTTTCCTTGGAGTGTAGAATGATAAGGAGGAATCTGATGAAGGTGTCCTAAATCATGAAGGTAGATTGTAAAATACCTTTCCTCTTTTTTTTATTTTCTTATGCTTTTCATTTTGCATTTAATGAAAGCGGAAGTCCTAAGATTGTTTGAATAATATTTTCATACTTAGATGGAATTAAAGCATTAAATGCATTCTGAAAATACAGTTGGGATGAAATATTTGGTCTTTTTTTTTGTAAAAGATTTTGTGATATTCTGTGACTTGAATGCTTTTGTTCTTTGTGTAGCTTATTCAAAAGAATTTGGTTGAAAAGCAAGATGTTTAACTGCAACTGTAGAAATAAGGTTTCAGATAGCTATTGGTGGTAGTGATGTCTTGATTTTGTAGTACCTAATACTAAGTGTACTAGGTATACATAATAAGGTAAATATAAGGATCCTGTTTTGTTTATTTCAGTAATAAAAAATGTATTGCAATTTTCTTCAGAACCTTCTCCCTGCAAAGCCAAGCTTTTGCTTGCTCTTTTATTGGGATAGATGAACCGAGTTCTATCGTGCTCCAAGATCTGAGTAATGAGGAAACAGAGGACCTCTGCAATAGTATTAACAAATTAATGTGTGATGAAAGCTGCTAGTGGGTGAGGCAGTTTGCCAGTATTTTGTAATTTCCAGCCTCTGTCCCCCTTTATGGCATGCATTAACCTTCTTTAAATGCTTCTAATGCTTTTACTTGCTGAGTGCAAGGTTAGGACAATTCAATAACAACTTATTCTGAACTTCTATAGCCTGATCTCCATGGTGTAGAATAAACCTCCTGTTAGCCTGTTGTGATTTTATTTCTGAAAATAGAATTTACTGCATGCAGTGCATTTAATTACCTCAGCCTCTGTGATTACAACTGGCTCCCTTTCAACACAGTTTTAGTTACCCTTTGACCGTTTTCATAAAGATATAATGAAACAAAAAAGTCAGGTAACTTGTAGCAGTTTGTTTCAAGTGGGTCAGCCTGAATTATATTTATTCATGATTTATTGAATTGACAAAATATGTGGAAAATTTATTGCATTATTTTATGAAACTTAACAGATATTTAGGCTGATTGAACCTTTGGCTTGTATAAAGTGCAACTACAGCTGTTTAATAGTAAGTTAGGAGATATTGAGCTAAAGTTATAAAGTAATCCTCTTTGCCTTCATTTTCTAATGGGTAATGTAGGAGCACTGGCTCTAGTTGCCTCATCTGGGAGATTACAACCTAATTGCACCAGACAAGATAATTTGTCAGTAATCCGCCAGGTATCCTGGTAACATCTGGTGTCCGACACTATTTTGTTTTATATTACATTTAGTAGCTATCTAATATGGATAGTATGGACCTCTTAGGCAGGGAATGCCAGTTACCTGTGTGATAGGTAGACATTTTGATCATCATGAATCTCAGTTAGGACCACTGTCTGAGTGGCGGGGGAAAATACCCTTTTAATCCAAAATTGATGTCTGAATGCTTAATGTTATTTCTAGGAATAATGAAGAAGGTGCAGGATCAGTTCATTCCAAAGAGGAAGAAAGATCCTAAGGGGAGTAAGTGGAGGCCGTGGCTGACAAGAGAAGTAAAGGAGAGTATAAAAATAAAAGAGAGGGGAGTAAGTGGAGGCCGTGGCTGACAAGAGAAGTAAAGGAGAGTATAAAAATAAAAGAGAAAAAGTATAACATAGCAAAGATGAGTGGGAAGCCGGAGGATTGGGAAACTTTTAAAGAGCAACAGAAGATAACTAAAAAGGCAGAAATGGGTGAATTTATTATGGGGAACAATGAAATGACAGACAAATTGAACAGGTACTTTGGATCTGTCTTCACTAAGGAAGACACAAACAATCTCCCAGATATAATAGTGGCCAAAGGACCTAGGGTAATGGATGAACTGAAGGAAATTTATATTAGGCAGGAAAAGGTGTTGGATAGACTGTTGGGTCAGAAGGCTGATGAGTCCCCGGGACCTGATGGTCTGCATCCCAGGGTACTTAAGGAGGTGGCTTTAGAAATCGTGGACGCATTGGTAATCATTTTCCAATGTTCTATAGATTCAGGATCAGTTCCTGTGGATTGGAGGGTGGCTAATGTTGTCCCACTTTTCAAGAAAGGAGGGAGAGAGAAAACGGGGAATTATAGACCAGTTAGCCTGATGTCAGTGGTGGGAAAGATGCTGGAGTCAATTATAAAAGATGAAATTACAACACAGTTGGATAGCAGTAACAGGATCGGTCCGAGTCAGCATGGATTTATGAAGGGGAAATCGTGCTTGACTAATCTTCTGGAACTTTTTGAGGATGTAGCTATGAAAATGGACAAAGGAGAGCTAGTGGATGTAGTGTACCTGGACTTTCAGAAAGCCTTTGATAAAGTCCCGCATAGGAGATTAGTGGGCAAAATTAGGGCACATGGTATTGGGGGCAGAGTACTGACACGGATTGAAAATTGGCTGGCTGACAGGAAACAAAGATAGTGATTAACGGGTCCCTTTCGGAATGGCAGGCGGTGACCAGTGGGTTACCGCAGGGTTCAGTGCTGGGACCGCAGCTGTTTACAATATACATTAATGATTTAGATGAAGGGATTAAAAGTAACATTAGCAAATTTGCAGATGACACAAAGCTGGGTGGCAGTGTGAAATGTGAGGAGGATGTTATGAGAATGCAGGGTGACTAGGACAGGCTGGGTGAGTGGGCGGATGCATGGCAGATGCAGTTTAATGTGGATAAATGTGAGGTTATCCACTTTGGTAGTAAGCACAGGAAGGCAGATTATTGTCTAAATGGAGTCAAGTTAGGAAAAGGGGAAGTACAACGAGATCTAGGAGTTCTTGTACATCAGTCACTGAAAGCAAGCATGCAAGTACAGCAGGCAGTGAAGAAAGCTAATGGCATGCTGGCCTTCATAACAAGGGGAATTGAGTATACGAGCAAAGAAGTCCTTCCGCAGTTGTACAGGGCCCTGGTGAGACCACACCTGGAGTACTGTGTGCAGTTTTGGTCTCCAAATTTAAGGAAGGACATTCTTGCTATTGAGGGAGTGCAGCGTAGGTTCACAAGGTTAATTCCCGGGATGGCGGGACTGTCATATGTCGAAAGATTGGAGCGACTGGGCTTGTGTACACTGGAATTTAGAAGGATGAGAGGGGATCTAATTGAAACATATAAGATTATTAAGGGATTGGACACGCTGGAGGCAGGAATCATGTTCCCGCTGATGGGTGAGTCCAGAACAGAGGCCACAGTTTAAGAATAAGGGGTAGGCCATTTAGAATGGAGTTGAGGAAAAACTTTTTCACCCAGAGAGTGGTGGATGTTTGGAATGCTGTGCCCCAGAAGGCAGTGGAGGCCAAGTCTCTGGATGCTTTCAAGAAAGAGATAGATAGAGCTCTTAAAGATAGCGGTATCAAAGGCTATGGGGATAAGGCAGGAATTGGATACTGATTGTGGATGATCAGCGATGATCACAGTGGATGGCGGTGCTTGCTCGAAGGGCCAAAGGGCCTACTCCTGCACCTATTGTCTATTGTTATCATGATCCTTGCCTAGGCATTGCTAGTAATTGAAATTTCTCATTGTTGCTTCACAAAACACCACTTTTCCACTCCTTTTCTCTAAATCCTTTTAATCTTAGATTACTTTTCTGCTTTTCTCATGTATTGTGCAACATCTGGCAGGCAGAAACAATTTAAATTTGTTGGTTTTGCATAGAAAAGGCAGCTTAATACTGTATGTATGGATTATGTTGAATACAGAATCCATAATTGTAACACGTGGACAAATAGCCTTTGAAATCATATATGCTATCAAGAATCTTCATTCCTGGTATGTGGGGGGAAGACATAACCATATAACAATTACAGCACGGAAACAGGCCATCTCGGCCCTTCTAGCCCATGCCGAACTCTTACTCTCACCTAGTCCCACTGACCTGCACTCAGCCCATAACCCTCATCTCCCACCTCTCCCCTTTCCATTTCATACTGAGGTGATTTTGCACAGGTTAAAGTGCTAACGATAAACAAAGATTTTCAGATAGAATTCCTTCATGCTGCAGTGCCTAGACATTTTACCAGTAGTGAATGATGTCTCATGATAAAATGCAGTCTGAATATTGGCAACTTTTCAATGCAGCTCGCTATTCATTTCCATTGCTGATTATATCTTAAGAAAATAAAATGGTAATGTTCAAAAGTTTGGGCAATTTTAACTCTCCATGCTTGAAAATCTAGGTGGGGGACTTTTAAGCTAAATTTTCTGGGTGTGTGTGGCCTCAATTGATTTGTTGCCTGCTTTGTTTGGGGAATTGCTGAATTTCTGGCGAACCTGCAATACAACATTTATGGTAGGTAATCAACAACTTGCAAAATTTTTCAATTTTGTTTGTGACTATATAGCTGTAGTCTCACGCTGTGTTTTACTACGTGCAGATATTAAATTAAATTATTGCAGCATGGTTTAAGTGAAGTCATTTAGTACTAAGATTACCTCAGCGGCTAACCCACCTGCTTGCTGGTTAGGGAGCTAATTTAACGGCATGGATTTGCAGGTCCACTGGCATTATTAAATACAACTTAAATATGAAGTACTCCTGCCTACATATAGTTCTTGATTTATTTTTAAAACATGTTTGTATTTTCTTTGATTCTCATACGTTCTCTTTACTTTCCTAATTTCCCTTTTAAGTTCACACAACACTATCTGTATTCTCTTACTATCTTCTTGCTGTACTAGGTCAAGGTCTCTCATGTTAAGCATTCCATTTTTGCCTTAACTCTATGGGTTGTGCCAGCCAAGGAACTCTCGACTTTGGAATTCCACATTTTAACTTTATGACAATAACTTTATCCTGTGTCCTCGAACTTACTTTCTTGAATGTCTTCCATTGCTCTAAGATGGCTTTGTTTTCAAGTAGCTCCACTAACTTGTCCATTTAGGCCTTTGAGGATTCAATGGTTGCTGGGGAGCAAGAAATCCTCTGTGCAGATGTGGTCCATGACTTCCTTATGCAACCCCATAGAGCAGTCTGGATTAGGTGAAATGTTAGTCAAAGGCTTGCTTACTTGTAGCTTTAAAAGCTTATGTGGAGTTTCTATAAAATAGGTCCGTTTGAGTGAAACATTGATAAATGTAGATCATCTTTTAATTTCTTGACTTTCTCTGCTTTCATGACAGAATAATTAAAATGTAAAACTTCAGGAAGGTGGTGGTCATCAGAAATATTGAATATTCCATCTTTCCATTCCCAAAAAATTACATTTAAATTATAAGCATTTCCGTGAGTTTGTAAAAGTCCACCAATTTCAATAAAATGCATCAATAAATCTCATTCCATGGGAAAACTGGAATTTTCAGAATAGTATATGAGTGGGATGTGCAGAACAGTGGACAAGAATGGGAGTAATTCACAAATTCTGGCAAACCTGAGAACAAATTTCATGACATGTCGGTGATATTAAACCTGGTACTGATGCTGAAAGGGCCATCCAACAAAGATTCCCACCCCAAGAACCATCCTAATCCTTCACTGCTGAAGTTCTGGTTACCCATACTTAGTTACCAGCAGCTGATGTCCCAGGGGATAGGTGCCGCATTCTGTTCCCTGGGTGTGACATAGGCCTTTCTGTCTTCAAGACCACCTTACCCCATCATCTACTTCTTCAGCTTCAGGCACTTCCTGGTCTCTTTCCTGTCTACCTGGGGAGGCACCTCCCTGTCCATTACTCGTGCCTCCCGACA
This sequence comes from Mobula hypostoma, assembly GCF_963921235.1. Lineage (NCBI taxonomy): Eukaryota > Metazoa > Chordata > Chondrichthyes > Myliobatiformes > Myliobatidae > Mobula > Mobula hypostoma. The sequence continues at coordinate 47,164,738 of NC_086111.1, forward strand.
TCTCTGGTTTTCTCGTCACTTGGCCGAGCTCGGCTTCATGCCCAGTTACTTTACAGTCCAACCTCCCGCCCCCGGTCATCTTCTAACGGCAAGCCTGCCTGTCTACTGTTAGTTCCCCTCATTTCACTCCACCTCTGCGTGAGAAGGGTTGGGAATCTCTTCAATTATTGGGGAGTTTGCGAAGGGCAGCATATGCCGCACCCCCATTTCCTTATCCACTGAGTCCATATCCCATTCACTGGTGAGGTCCAGTCTACTCCTTTCCACTGTTTGTCCTTTGGTTCCTCCACATTGCTGCAGAGTCCTCTTACGATGTGTAGGGTCCAGGTCAGGCTCTGGGTCAACTCGTTCCTCTTGTCCCAGAGGTGGTTCCAGTGGAGAATCTTGACAGACCCATTCCCATCCTCTGGCTTCACCTGGAAAATTGGTACGTTTGGCATCTGACTTTCCACTACTTAGGGCGTAGCTGCCAGTGATCAGCCAATTTGTGCTTCCCAGGTAGCCCCAAATTCCTTATAAGGACTTGGTCTCCAGGCATTAGTTGGGAGAACCTAACCTTTTGACATACCTCCTGTTATTTCCTTGATTCTGCTGAGACCTCAGCTAGTTTATAAGCCCTTTGCAGCTCTCTTCTTATATCAGACACATACTTCAGATAAGTCTTCTGTGGTAGATCTTCTCCACCAGTCCCAAAACAGAGGTCAACAGGCAACCTCGTTTCGTGCCCAAACATCAAATAGTACGGCGAGTACTCGGTAGCATAATTCTGTGAACAGTTGTAGCAGTGGACCAGATGCCCAATATGTTGACTCCACTTGTTCTTTTTACTGATGTCTAAGGTTCCGAGCATGTCTAGCAATGTCCAGTTGAACCTCTTGGGCTGGAGATCATCCTGTGGGTGATAAAGCATAGTCCTCGACTTCTTGACTCCAAGCATGCTCAGTAACTCATGTATAAGCCTTCTCTTGAAATCCCGTCCCTGTTTGCTATACGTATCCACCTGGGGAGGCCATAATGAATTAAATACTTCTCTCATAACATTTTGGCCACGGTGAACGCCCTCTGATCCTTGGTAGGGAAGGCATCATGAGTGACTTCAACACAATCCTCCGATACTTATTAGGCAGAACCAACTGGGAACGCAAAGCCTGTCTGGAGGTGACAGTATAGGACCTGGTTCCTCAATTCCAATCTGGGCTATTCTCTCAGTAGTAGAGACACTGCAGAGTGTTCCATCTTGTCCGCTTGGGACATGTCTCCTTTCACAACCGCTGACCAAACAGTACTGTGCATAGGTCATCACGTTGAGGAGCAGCCACTACCCTGGGACTCAGTTCAGGCAACTGCTTCATCTTCAGAGTAGTAAGGTTGCAGTAAGCTTATGGAATGGCACTGTCAGAAGCTCCCAAATGATTTACCACTCTATTCTGCCCTTGCCTTTCCTCTGCCTTCCCCATGATGGAAAACTGGCACATTACTTTAGCCCCAGGAGCAGGAATGCTCTCCCACTCTCCACCCCTGTCCAGCCCTCCATGTGCATGTCGGGACAATGCATCGGCATCAGTGTTTCGACTCCCCGGTCAGTACTTCAGGCTGAAATCATAGGCAGACCACGCTGCCAACCACCGATGGCCTGTGGCATCCAATCTCGCCGAGGTCAGGATATAAGTTAATCGGTTGTTGTCCGTCCTCACCTCGAACTTGGCATCATATAGACAGTCAATTAGTTTATCCACCACAGCCCATTTCAGTGCCAGGAACTCCAACTTGTATGTGGGTAGCTTTGCTCGGAGGGTGACAGACTCCAGCTGACAAATGTGACCAGTCTCAATCCTGTGCCCTGATCTTGATACAGAACACCTCTTAAGCCCTCTCTGCTGGCATCTATATGCAGTACATATGACAATTGGGGGGGTCTGCAAAAACCAACGCTGGTGTTTTTAGCAGCTCTTTCAACAACTGAGAGGCCTCTTCATATTTCTCATCCCATCTCATACCAAAAGGCACAAGAAGGGCTAAGATAACCTTTACTATCATCTCCTTTCGTCCTCCTCCCTTTCTCCCCCAAGGGAGGGTAACCGCACAGAAGCTGATTTAAAGGGTGACTCACTTTACAGTAGTCCTTCACGAACCTCCAATAGTACCCACAGAATCCAAGGAACGAGTGCAGGGTGCTTATAATCTGGGGTCTTGGCTATGTGGTCACCGCCTCTATCTTAGACAGATCCGTATCTACTCTATCTGTGATACTATGTGCCCAACAGAGTGGACAGATATCTTGCAGAACTGGCACTTGTCCAGGGAACGTTTTAACCCTTCAGCTTCCAGGTGGCCCAGGACCTTCAGTAACCTCGCTTTATTTTCCGCTGAGGTGGACACGAATACTATGAGATCATCCAGGTACACCAGCACCTCAAGCAAGTTCACATCCCCCTTAGTTTTCTCCATGACTTGCCAGGGCTCCCGATATGCCCTGGGGCATCCTTTAAAACTGGAAGAATCCCAGTGGACACGTGAATGCCGTCTTCTCTTTGTCACCCTCACTCATGGGCATCTGATAATACCCACTGCACAAGTCCAGCACACTGAACCACTTTGCATCACTCAGGCAGGCCAATGCATATTCAATATTCAGGATTGTATATTGGTCAGGGACTGTACGCCAGTTCAAAGTCCAATAGTCCACACACATCCGACCCTTCCCATCCTTTTTCCTGGCCACCACTATTGGAGCCGCATGGGGGCTTCTGGACTCAGTGATTATCTCAGCTCCTGCAGATGCTACCCAATGTCCTCCACCTCTGTAGGTGCCAGTTGCTGTGACCTTTCTCTGAACAGGGTGTCGTCTGTCACCCAGATGGTGTGGCAAGTGTTTTGGAACCACCCACGTCAAACTCATCTCGAAGACATCTTCTCTACCAACCTTTTCTTCCAACCTCCAGGTACCTGGGAGTCCCCAAAGTTGGATTACTTGGTAGTCAACTTTCCCTTTTTCAGAGTGTTTCTCCCCGACTTGTCTCACAGGGACATGAGACATTACTGTCACTGGAAAGAGGTGTGCCATTGGCATCCTCCACCTGACAGTGACTTCCCTCTCTGAGGTGTTCCTGATAATCACTGTCAGATTCACCTGTACAACTGAGGGCTTCTGCAATTTGGGCCTCACCAATACCCCAGGTAAGCATGACTCCACTTCGTGGTCTTCCGGAGCATCTACCAAGAGGGCCTCGGCATTAGGTATTCTGGGAAATTTGGGGTTTTCCCCGTCACTGTAGCTACTTCCCCAGGCCATAACAAGGCTTTTTTTGGACATAGCCCCTCGTTTATGTTCATCATCCACCCCAGTACAGCCACACACTTCCTCAAAAGCAGCTCAGAACACAGGGTGAATATACAATGTTTTCAGAAAGTTCTCGCCAACTTTCTCCTTGTAGGTTCCCACTAGCTTCCTCACAATAGGAGTATTTGTTCCCATAATAAATGAAGCTTCGCCCTTCTCCATGGGGTCCAGACAAGCCAACAGTAAGGTATCAAGGACCTCAGCTACTCCCACATCTGCCTGCGAAAACTCCAGTTCAACGACAAGTGACCATCATACGGGTAGTCATCTGAACTAAGACCCTAAGTCTCTAGCGCACTGAGTGGCATCAGTGGTAAATGCATCAAATACCAGTTGTAAAACGAACAGACGAACAGTACAGGAGAGTAACCTGAGAGTCTGTGTCAAGTATGGCTCAGCATAAATACCCTCGATCCGTCGTAATACACTGGAGCTTGGCTCCACTAAGCCTTCAGGAATAGGGTTTTTTGCTTAAGGTGTTCTTTGATATATTGATTGGAATATGTTCCCCCCGAGATGCCAGACTGTTCCCTCACTGGGTCTCCTCTAAGTTTCCTGATATCTCTCTCCACTTAGATACCTGGGGGCTCACTCTCCGAAGGCTTTCCTGGCCTTCACACTCCCACCTGAAGTGTCCCTCTTCCCCACAGTTATAGCAGACAAAACTGGTCGCTCATCTTCCTGCATTCACTAGCAGCCCTCTGCTTAGACTGTCCCCTCAGTGGGTCCAACTCCCTGTTGGCTTTGCCATGCAGGGTGGCCGTACCCCCGATAACAACCGGGACATTTCAGTTCTAAGCTCTTTCCTGAGCTCCTTTATCACCCCTGGGGGTGGGCTGTCAGGGGTCATTTCAGCAACTGGTGCTACTACTGAAGACTGTACCCTGCTGACTGACTCCTCCCATGCCTCCATCACATTCTCGTCCTCTCTTACTTTGCTGATCAGCTCGACAAATGAGTGATCGTGTCCTGTGACTGTGCACCTTTTACCACTTGGTCCATTCTTAACTGATTCACCTCAGCCGTTTGAATGGCCCCCTACACCACAAGCAACCCAGCTGTCTCTCTAACTGAAAAATATAGGAGGAAAGTTTCTGTCCCTTCTCCTGAGAAACGTTCCAAAACCCCATCATAAACTCCACTGGGCTTCCCATCACACCAAAAACATTTTCTAGTGCTTGCATGTAGCCTGCAGAAGTAGCCAAAGGATTCTGTGTCTTTAAAGATCTCACTACGTCAGCAGCTGGACCTCTCAGACTCTCTACTAGTCGCTGTCTTTTCATGTTTTAAGAGCACTGCCATTCATTCAGCATCTGAGAGGTCTGCTCCACCCAAGTCTCATACTCTTCTTCCTGTTCAGGGGTGGGCATTATCCCCGAGAACATTCTGAGTCTACTGTAACTGGACTTTCCACCTGGGCACTTTGCCGTTTATTCGCCAGGGAAGTAAGAGCTGATACCAACTCAGAATGCTTATCCCTCAATGGAGGACTCATTAAACCTTCCAAATCAGACCACTCCTTCCCGTTGCTTTGCAGAAACGAGGGAAACTTGTCTTTAAAGTCTCCGCTCCCAGCTATGGGAACCTTGGCTTCCAATTCAGCACCCTGTCTACACTCCCCTCCTCCCGGAAAGTATGGATAGTCCACGCGCCCCCCCCCCCGCCCCCCTGGGTCCCCAATAATACCAGGCTGTTCCACTGCCATTAACGTCAGCGCTAGTCTGAACTAAAACAAGTCTTTACTTGTCATTTTGTCAAACCTCTGCTCCATGATTGTAATGGCTCCTAATGCTTTAATGGTACGCATAGAGTCCTAATCAACCATTCATTGGGCTACGAATGTCCACTCCACTTAATACAGACGCATTGGTTACCGGTAATCCCGTAGATTTGCACCACCGCTCAACCCTTGCAGTGTCCATAACCACGTATTTTTACTATTTTACCAGTACACAATAGTTTAACACAGGCTTAAACACGGAACCCACTGGATCAATGCTCAGGACAATCACACAGCATCCAATGAAATACGTCCAGGACAATACCCCCACAATGAAACCTCAGTTTCCTTGGGCTGCGTAACTCGAGGGAATACACACTCCGGTCCTGCCAAATCCGTGAGATTGAGGTGCTCTCCCACCCCAGACCCTGGTTTGTGTGAATGCTATGCTATCCTGTTACAACTCAGTGCCAAGAAATAGCAGACAGAACGAATATTTTTGAATGTTAACTAAAAGGTTAGCAAAGAAATGAAAGATAAAAACAAAAAGGGCCCATTATAATTAAACAATCAAATGTACACAAATTGGAACCCAACTCTTCCAAAAGTCATATTCACCGATCCTCAGTAGACATCCGCACCTTGCTCGATTGAATCAGAGTCCCCACCTGGTCAAATCCTACGACCGGTTCTCTCCAGCAGCGTCTCTCTTCATCTCCCTGCAAACAAAGTCTCCAGCTTACACCAGTGTCAGTCACACAAAAAAACCTGGTCCCCTGATTGGATGGCTCACCTGTTATCACTAACCATAACCCAAACATTTTTTCTACAGGAAGACCATTATGTTAGCAGTGAAACCATTACCAAGGTGTTACAAGTAAGTGTGCACTTGCAATGCTACTGTGACACTGCAATTTCTTTTGGGATCAATAAAATATCTATCTATCTTGTACATGTGACTAAAAATAAGAGGTAGGTGTTATTCTATAGTTTTATCGAATTGTTTTGGAATGATGAGGAGGTAGAGCAGAGATATACAATGGCATGAGGTGGAAATTGAAGATGTGTGCAACATGTATGTACTGAATTGAGGCTTTCAGCAAAAATATCACCCATTGATGTTTGTGTTTCCTATAATAAACCTTGGTGCACAGGTTTTTCCAGAAATTGAGATTATGGAGTTGCAAGGAAACGACTCCAATTTTAAGCAATGTGTCCATTATGATACCAACTAAAGTAGCAGCTGTGTTGACTACCTGATGGGCTATACAAGTAAACATGGCATCATTTTGAATTATTGATCATATGCACTGTGTAAATTGAATTCTTCCTACATGGGAGAAAATACACGTAGTGAAAAACATGACAAATAATTTGTGCTATCAGCATCTTTCTATATGATCCATCTTATCTACCATTCTTCTTTCTAAATCATCTAGTTTCTCTAACTGTTGAGACCTTCATTACTTAATAGTACTGAACAAGCCAAAGAAAAGGTGCATGTGTAAATGTAAAACACCAAAAAAACTTGACATAAGCTGAGTGAGCAGAGCCAAATTGTGTTTCAAATTTAATTTAAAAATTACAATCAATTTGTCAGGATTCATTATGGAATTTAAAATATCTGTTACATGTTTAATGCTCTTGCACTCATCAGTCAAAACATATTTTATTGGCTAGCTTCTGTATTCCTACATGGCAGAGTTAAAAGTAATTCCTTATACCTGTAGCTAATTTTTGTGTGAAACATTTGATGATAGAAAAAGGATGATAAATGGGAATAATATTTATCATGGGATATGACATTGATAGAAATAATAGCGTAAAGTGATGACAAAGCAAGTGCCATTGAGGATCTCAGATGATGCTATGAACCCACAAAACAAAATAACCACTTTGAATTCATGCCTATGTTTCCATTATTTTTTATTGCACTACTAGGTGATTCACACAATGATGGAATGTGTGATGGTGGATTCTAATGTTCAGTCAACTGGCTAGTTAACTGGATGGGCTAGTTGCCTGAGCTCATATCGGTTGGCAGGAATGTTTCAAGTACTTTTATTCCCCTACTAAACATTTATTTTGGAAATAATATTAAATATATAATGTATACAGCTTCAGCATTTTAAAAATCTTGCTAACACCCAACTGTTTAAAGAGGGAATATCGTCAACATCCACAGATAACGGAATCTTGTCCACTGCAGCTTGCTGATAACATGATTGTCTTATTAGGAAGTAGCATGGTAGAATGAGTTTTTTGTAGGATTGTGAGGAAACCCGGTGTACCAGTGACCATGTTATTCTTTAGGAGATGGAGCAGCTAGACATACTAACCAATGATTCTACTTTATGACAAAAATTATTCAGCCATTAAAATAACCATAGGTTCTCCTCTGTATGTGTCAGGGCTGAGAAAAGCAAAGATTAATGTGTCTCCTCTATATGAAGTGTCTGTCCAGCAGTGACTTCTTGGGACATGACATTAGAGGAAGAATTGATTGAAATAAATGGGTTCTTAACGACTGCTTCATTTTAATTTTTGAACAATGTCAATATATTCCACGTGGCCTTTTAAAAATGGTGATGCATTATGATACTTGATAGTATTTAAAATGTAAATATGCATTTGGGAGAAATTACTTTTCCACAATAAAATGGGACAGAAGCTTATACAGCCCAATTTTATCTCAATTTCAAAAATTGGCTTTATAATCAAAAATATATACTAAGGAAGAAACAGTACCACAAACTTACATTCATTGCCTTCATGGTCATTTAAAAAAACCAAGCAAACATAGTACCATTGCCACTCTTGAGTCTGCTTGGGGTATTTACACTAGTTTCTTTGTTTAAGGAGCTTTCCCACTGAACTCTACCCTTAATGTGCGGTAATGGAAGATCTTATACTGTGGTCTTTTCACACAGAGCCTTGGCAATGGCTATACTGAGCTTCAATGCATCCTTCAGTTCACACTCCTGCTGTTTGGACTCTGCTGGTCTGCAGCTTTCCCATAGAGACATCTCATTGTGCTGGAAAACCATGCAAAGTAGAGTCTTTCAGTAGCACTTGATGTCTGTCTTGGTGTGTGTCTCTGGGAATAGCCTATCGTGCAGATGAACCAGAATGTAGATCCTTACACCTGTCTCCACACCCTTTTAGCCAATCCACAGTCTGCTACCATCCTGAAAGCAGCGTATATTGGGTTTGTATGTCATATTTAGAGAAAGGCTTTCTTTAGGAGGACCCCTCTCATCACCAGCCAAGTGAGGTCTTGGCGCTTGTTGGTCAGATCTGGCAAAGAGGCTTTCTACCAAATAGTTTGAACCAACTGTTCTGGGAGCAAACCCACACTGGGTGGCATGGTAGCATAGCAGTTAGCATAATGTTATTATAGTGCTTAAGTTTCGGGTAGATGGAGCTCATTAGCCTGGGAAGGCAGTCCATCTAAGTGAGGGAAACTCTGATTTCAAACCTCCACTGCCTTGCGCCATACCCACTCATGGAAGAGGCTTCGGGAGTAAACCCTGAGGACAAATCCGGAGCTGGAGTCCCTAAGGCAGTCCGACATTGCCTTCAACCTTGTTCTGGCAACTCCTGCGATGACACTGGCGCCAAGCTGTATCGGCCCTTGCCCTTCCCTTGGACAACATCGTTGTTGTGGAGAAGGGAGACTTGCAGCATGGGCAACTGCCAGTCTTCCGTACAACCTTGCCCAGGCCTGCACCCTGGAGAGGACTGAAGCAAGACTTTCCAGGCACAGATCCATGGTCTCGCGAGACTAACGGTTGCCACCGAAGATCCAGGTTCAATTCTGCCACTGTCTGAAAGGAATTTGTATGTTCTCCTCATGACCACGAAGGTTTCCTCCAGATTCTTTAGTTTCCTGTCACGTTCCAAAGATGTGCAGGTTGGTAGGTTAATTGGTTACATCAGTGTAATAGGGTGTTGCAGGCTTGTTGGGCTGGAGCAGCCTATTAATGTGCTGTATCTCTAAAATAAAAGTAAAGTAAGAATCCATAGTGTCCCTATCCTGCAATGTTTGATGGATTTGTGGTCAAGGTGTTTACTTTGGAAAATTCTTCCACAAAGGACAGGTGGTGCAGCATTGTCCAGCTGACTAGGATATGGTGTGGTTGAATGTCCAGGTCTCTCTTCCGTAAAACGAGTGGGGAACAGTCGAAGTTCATCACATTAGTGATACTTGATGCACACATATTTTGTGTCCATGCACCATCTGATGCAGCCGCACACAAAAGTTGTCATCAGGGTAAGGGCAACATTTAGCATTCTTTTGCCTTCATTCTCTGGAGATTTGTGCAGGGTGACCTGTCGGACTTGCTTCATATTGGACCTGAAATCAATTTAGAAAAAGTTCCGGGTGATTTCCAAGTTAGAAGAGTAGGGAACAGGCCACACCTGTGCCACGTACGGCAGCCATGAGGGCATATCCCAAGTTCTACCCAATTATTGACAGTGAGCACCTTTTACCCAGACACAGTTTTTGTTTGACGTTCCTAATCTGCTCCAAGCAATTCTTGTTAGAAATGCCTCAGCCTCTCTGAACCAGATCACCAGCACCTTGAGGTGGTCAGACCTGACAGTGAAAGGGAAATTGAAACAGTCGGACCTGTTGCTGAAGCTCCAGGCTCATGCAGTCCCACAGAGCAGAATGCAATACTGCCAATAAGCCATTGTTTCTGGGAGTTTTATTCCTACCAAGAGAACAGATAGAGCCAGTCAGCTCCTCCAGAGACAGTGGCTGATCCAGGCTCTCCTGTTTGCTGTCATCTAGCACATCTATGATAGAAAGCAGGAAATTCTGGGAGGCAGTGATGTCTATGGTTTTACTATTGTACAAACAGGCATAAAAGGATCTACGGATCCTCAGTCTATCTGTCTTGAGTCGTCCTCCTCCTTGACAGTGTGGATCACAGAGCTTCCATGTGAACCTTTTAGAAGAGGAAACCCAAGTGCATCTCATCCCACTGAACAGAACGGATTCTGGAGCTGAAGTGAAGGTGTGTTCCATTGAGGACTCCAGCTCCTGGTTTCCAGTTTGTGCAGTCATAGTACACAGATGGTGAGTTAGAATAACAAATATAAGGCAGATCCATTACCTTACTTGTAATTTAAATATTTATTTCAAACTTCAAAGTGCTCTCCTCTGACACGGAGAATTCCAAACAAACTCAAAATTCAGAGGAATACATTCCTCGCCATGTTCATCTTAAATCACTATCACAAAGTCTCAGTACTAGATTCATCTACAAGAGGAAATATTCTCAAAACATCTAGCCTTTTAAGCTCTCAAAAATGCCACTTCCAGTAAAATGTTTGCTTGAATGAATAGGTCAGTTTTAAAGGTTAGCTTTGACTGAATATATTGTGCACATTATACTTAGGGTAAGTAAGACAAACATCAATTTGTTAAGACAATGTAATATTCAAAAGTGAACAAACATGAGATGCTTCCATGAGCCTGACAGAATATCTGAAATGGAAAATGCTTGTATTTTTTCTGCATTCTGGCCACTTTGCATACATTTCTCATTTGTAATAGGATAGAACCATTAGCCAGCATTTATATCTTAAGTCAAATAATCATCTGACTTTTTCTTCAGATTCAACAATATTTAAAACAATTAACTGTGATTATATGCTGTGATTTCATTATACTCAATTGTTTGGCTTCCTAGGGAGTTTTAGAGAACAGTTCACGAGCTAAAGGTTCAACTTAGTGCTATTCCACAGATTTGCAACATGGCTTTTATTCACCCTGGTTAGACCCTTCAGCCACATGCACTTTTGGTACATGAACTTTAAATCTTCCTAATTTTAAGATTAATTGGATTTGAAAACAAACAATAACATGGGCTTTGATTAGGAATTATACTGGTCGTGAAGGAGAGTAGTGGAAAAACTAAAATAGTCACCTTGAGTTGTATCATAATACTTGGCAATATTAAACAGGTAAATGACTCTTCCCCTCAAAGTTCAAAGTACATTTATTATCAAAGTATGCATATGTTATAAAACCTTGAGATTCGTCTCCTTACAGGCAGCCACAAAACAAAGAAATCCAAAAGAACTCATTGTAAAAAAAAACTGTCAAACACCCAATGTGCAGGAAAAAAAAACAAATCATTCAAACAATAAAGGTAAGCAAATTGCATTCAGCAATGAAGTTTTACGAAAGACATGAAGGCAGGCATACTGTAGCTGGAGCAGGCTATGGCCTCAGTTCAGTGCAGAGCAGAGCTGAGTAAATATCGTGTAGCAGTGAGCAGAATCGGCTTGTCCCTCACCTCCCAGTGCAGTGGTTTTAATTTGTATGATGCTTCCACAGTTCAAGTGTCTACTGTGTTCCATTTTCTAGATCACTCATCTATTTCCATGTATTATTCCAGTACACTCATCCTTACAAACCACTACTTACCCTCCACCCACCCCTCACCCACTTTGCTAATATCCCAACCTGTTGCTCCTCACTAAATTGGCCTCCTGCTGGAAGTTGTTCCCATATCAGAATGACAGGAAACAATTTAGGGAAGTGTATGGTCATGCGCTTTGGTAAAAGGAATAAAGATGTAGACTATTTTCTAAATAGGGAGCAAGTTCAGAAATCAGATGTGCAAAGGGACTTGGGAAATCTTGTGCAGGATTCCTTAAAGATTCACTTGCAGGTTGAATCGCTGATAAGGAAGGCAAATGCAATGTTAGCATTCGTTTTGAGTCAAGAGGGCTAGAATATAAGAGCAAGGATATAATGCTGAGTCATTATAAGGCATTGGTCAGACAGCACTTGCCATAAGGTGAACACTTTTGGGCTCCTTATCTAAGAAAGAATGTGCTGGCATTAGAGAGGGCCCAGAGATGGTTCATAAGCATGATCCTAGGAATGAAAGTGTTAAATTATGAGGAGAATTTGATGGCTCTAGGCCTATACTTGCTGGAGTTTAGAAGAATGAGGGGTGATCTCATTGAAACCTATCAAATATCGAAAGGCCTGGATAGAGCGGACATGGAGAGGGCATTTCCTATAGTGGGGGATTCTAGGAGCAGAGGACAGGGCTTCAGAATACAAGGACACCACTTTGGAAAAGAGATGAGGAATTTCTTAAGCCAGAGAATGGTGAATCTCTAGAATTCATTGCCATGGAAGTCTGTGGAGGCAAGTCATCGAGTGTATTTAAAGTGGAGGTTGATAGGAACACACATCAAATTTGCTGGTGAATGCAGCAGGCCAGGCAGCATCTCTAAGAAGAGGTACAGTCAACGTTTCAGGCTGAGACCCTTCGTCAGGACTAACTGAAGGAAGAGCTAGTAAGAGATTTGAAAGGTGGGAGGGGGAGATCCAAAACGATAGGAGAAGACAGGAGGGGGAGGGATGGAGCCAAGAGCTGGAGAGGTGATTGGCAAAAGGGATATGAGAAGATCATGGGACAGGAGGCCCAGGGAGAAGTGGGGGCGGGGGACCCAGAGGATGGGCAAGGGGTATAGTCAGAGGGACAGAGGGAGAAAAAGGAGAGTGAGAGAAAGAATGTGTGTATATAATATAAATAAATAACGGATGGGGTACGAGGGGGAGGTGGGGCATTAGCGGAAGTTAGAGAAGTCAATGTTCATGCCATCAGGTTGGAGGCTACCCCACCGGAATATAAGGTGTTGTTCCTCCAACCTGAGTGTGGCTTCATCTTTACAGTAGAGGAGGCTGTGGATAGACATATCAGAATGGGAATGGGATGTGGAATTAAAATGTGTGGCCACTGGGAGATCCTGCTTTCTCTGGCGGACAGAGTGTAGGTATTCAACAAAACGGTCTCCCAGTCTGCGTCGGGTCTCGCCAATATATAGAAGGCCACATCGGGAGCACCGGATGCAGTATATCACCCCGGCCGACTCACAGGCGAAGTGTCGCCTCACCTGGAAGGACTGTCTGGGGCCCTGAATGGTGGTAAGGGAGGAAATGTAAGGGCATCTGTAGCACTTGTTCTGTTTACAAGGATAAGTGCCAGGAGGGAGATCAGTGGGGAGGAATGGGGGGCACGAATGGACAAGGGAGTCGCGTAGGGAGCGATCCCTGCTGAAAGCGGTGGGGGGGGGAGGGAAAGATGTGCTTAGTGGTGGGATCCCATTGGAGGTGGCCGAATTTATGGAGAATAATATGTTGGACCCGGAGGCTGGTGGGGTGGTAGGTGAGGACCAGGGGAACCCTATTCCTAGTGGGGTGCGAGAGGATGGAGTAAGAGCAGATATGCGTGAAATGGGGGAGATGCATTTGAGAGCAGAGTTGATGGTGGAGGAAGGGAAGCCCCTTTCTTTAAAAAAGGAGGACATCTCCCTCGTCCTGGAATGAAAAGTCTCATCCTGAGAGCAGATGCGGCGGAGATGGAGGAATTGCGAGAAGGGGCTGGCATTTTTGCAGGAGACAGGGTGAGAAGAGGAATAGTCCAGATAGCTGTGAGAGTCAGTAGGCTTATAGTAGACATCAGTAGATAAGCTGTCTCCAGAGATAGAGACAGAAAGATCTAGAAAGGGGAGGGAGGTGTCGGAAATGGACCAGGTAAACTTGAGGGCGGGGTGAAAGTTGGAGGCAAAGTTAATAAAGTCAACGAGCTCAGCATGTGTGCAGGAAGCAGCGCCAATGCAGTCGTTAATGTAGCGAAGGAAAAGTGGGGGACAGATACCAGAATAGGTTCGGAACATAGATTATTCCACAAAGCCAACAAAAAGGCAGGCATAGCTAGGACCCATACGGGTGCCCATAGCTACACCTTTAGTTTGGAGGAAGTGGGAGGAACCTAAGGAGAAATTATTAAGAGTAAGGACTAATTCCGCTAGATGGAGCAGAGTGGTGGTAGAGGGGAACTGATTAGGTCTGGAATCCAAAAAGAAGCGTAGAGCTTTGAGACCTTCCTGATGGGGGATGGAAGTATATAGGGACCGGACATCCATGGTGAAAATAAAGCGGTGGGGGCCAGGGAACTTAAAATCATCGAAAAGTTTAAGAGCGTGAGAAGTGTCACGAACATAGGTAGGAAGGGATTGAACAAGGGGGGATAAAACTGTGTCCAGGTATGCAGAAATGAGTTTGGTGGGGCAGGAGCAAGCTGGGACAATAGGTCTGCCAGGACAGGCAGGTTTGTGGATCTTGGGTAGGAGGTAGAAACGGGAAGTGCGAGGTGTGGGAACTATAAGGTTGGTAGCAGTGGATGGGAGATCCCCTGAGCGGATAAAGTCGGTGATGGTGTGGGAGACAATGGCCTGGTGCTCCTTAGTGGGGTCATGATCAAGGGGTAAATAAGAGGAGGTATCCGCAAGTTGTCGCTGTGCCTCGGCAAGGTAGAGGTCAGTACGCCAGACTACAACAGCGCCATCCTTATCGATGGGTTTAATAGTAAGGTTAGGATTAGTATGGAGGGAGTGGAGAGCAGAGCGTTCAGAAGGAGTAAGGTTGGAATGGGAACAAGGTGCGGTGAAGTCGAGCCGGTTGATGTCCCGTCGGCAGTTAGTAAGGGTCTTGATTAGTAAGGGTGTCCAAAGTTATGAGGTGATGGTAGGAGAACAAGGTTGAGGGGGGATAATTAATTAGCCATAATAGAATGGTGGAATAGACTTGATGAACTGAATGGCCGAACCAGCTCCTATGTCTTATGGTTTAAATTAAATATTACTACCATCCCCAAAAACATGGCTGTGCAATCGGCTATTAGGCTTATAAAAATGTAATAGAAGGATTGCTTTCATTCGGTTAAAATGATGAGTTGTCTCAGCAATCTTATGGTATTCCAGATACTGTTTTGTGAATGCAGTATTACTTTACAAAGGGTTATACAACAGAGCATTGGAATCAAAAATGAGGATCATGATGTTGAAAAGGTATAAAAATTTGACCAATTTCTTTAAAAGTACTTTTAAAAGAATGCAAAGCAAAACATTTAGCAATATAGTTAACTCAAAAAAATAATTGACATGTCAGTTAAAGAATGAGCTGGAAAGCTTTATTTTAATTCTCTCAAGAGATGTGGGTGTCATTGGCAAGACTAACGTTTAATGCCCTTGTAATTTATTATGGCTGTTTGCCGTCTGTAATAAGGTGGTGCTTTTAATTCTTCAATTAATCTTAAAACAGGTCTCCAGAAAAAAAACTTGTTTTTAAACAAATTTTGTCTCTTTTGAATGACAAACAACTCTTTGAAGGTCTCATTCATGAAGCTGACTCATACAAAGTTGATGCGTTACCTCCTCCTTTCATCCACCTTCTATCTTGATTCAGATTCATTGCTCTCGTGTCTGTGCGAGGAGTGGCGCCCCACACAGACTTCCAATCTGCGCCTTGTAAGGCATGAAAATGCCCGACCCAGGCCTCTCATGGTCTAAGTTGACGTTCCCTTCCCTCCTCCCTTCCCATTTATTTATCACATGTACTTTGAAACATACACCAAATTGCATTGTTTGTGTTAACAACCAGCACAATCTAAGGATGTACTGGGGCAGCCCACAAGTGTTGCCACACATTCCAGTGCCAACATAGCATGCCCACTGTGTTCATTAGAACAACAAGGACAATGATAACAACAGAACAACAGCAAAACAAGCTCTCTCTCTCTCTCTCTCTCACTCTCTCCCTCTCCCTCTCCCCTCTAAACCCAGGACAGACACCCTCTGGGCCTCCTGCCTATATTGTACTTGCGCACACACACAAGCCGCTGACTTCCTCAGTGGACATGCAGACTCAGGACTTAGGACTTTGGCCATTGGGCCTGGGCTTCCATACTTGCTGACTTTGGTACTTTTTGACTTCGGATTCCAACCTTCATGCTTCCATCTTCAGTTCTGAAACACGGAAACATAGAAAATCTACAGCAAATTACAGGCCCTTTGGCCCACAATGTTGTGCTGACCATGTAACCTACTCTAGAAGCTGCCCAGAATTTCCGTACTGTGTAGCCCTCTATTTTTCTAAGCTCCATGTACCATGTACTGATCCTAGTACTTGCTGCATTTGGGATCCCATACTTCAGGACTCAAACACTGGACTTACCAACTCACTGACCTGGAGGATCACCAGCTCTCATGGGTCCTGCCCACCCGAATCTCCTGCAACTCAGTGCCATCTTGACTGCTGACTTGCACAATGGGAGATTAACTTGTTCCTTAAACAAAGTCCGATTTCAATTACACTTTCTTTAAAGGTTGATTTAACCCCTTCCCATTCCTAACTCTAGTAGAGAATTGGGATGGTGGAGGAAATGAACAATCTCTCCTTACCCCAAAACACCCACCATACTAGAATTTACGTTGCCATGTTGTCCTCTTTTAGCTCTGCTTTTTTAATCTTAATTTCATTTTCAGAATTTTTCGTTTAGTTTCATGTACACCTATTCCATGAATGTTGCAAAGTTAAAAATAACCATTATGTATCATATCTCTACACCTTTGTGCAACACATTGGTATATGTTTACTTCCTTCTTTCACCTCTTGAATTCCCCCTGTACTGGACTTCCACTGAGATGGCCACAATGGATGATTCTGAATTGCTCTGGTCTTGGTGGCTTGGCTGCAGTCTACAGAATCTTAGACCAGATGAAAATGGTCTGACTGTAGGCAATGTGGCACAGAAAAACAGAAAAAAGGTACTAACAGAGTGATGGCAAACAGCCATTTTGAGAGAGTATTATGAATCTACGACAGAGATCTAAGGCTTCTCTTTTGAGGTTGTAATTTTTGTACCCTTGCTGCTCTGTGTTAGGGTACAGGATGAATGTGATATTCTGGTGAATCCTCAAGGCCTGCACAGCAGATACCTGAGCTTTTAGGAGTTAAGGAAGCTTCTGGTACAGACTCCCCGTGGTGGCCCCTTATGGAGTTTGCCATTTGTTCCATAATGCAGTAGAGGTAACATTTACTGATAAGATACCTGTCAGCTTGTTCAGTAGTACCTCTCAAATCATCACTTGTGTCCTCTGAAACACAACTAGTGGACAACCTTGCCCTGGTATCAATAGAAACCATCACTCTTTTTGTTACATCTTTGACTGATACCTTATTGGCTGTTTGTTAAAGCCCATGGTGTGTGTAAAGTATTTCATCTCTTTTCTAAAATGGCCAGAAATCATCAGTGTAATTCTCATTGATTCTTTAAAAAAAAAGAAATGTATCTAAATATCAGTGGAATTGGGTATTTATTGAAATGGCTCTGTATTGATTGGGAGGATCAAGATCCATTTCCTGTGGCACTTACTGTGTGGCAAAAATTGTAATTCTTTCTGGGTTGTGGGAGGAAATTAGTCAAAATCAAAAGAGATGTGTGAGCAGTAACTGGGTTTAACAATATCTGGTGTTGAACATGTGATTGTAACCTTGAGTGGATATAAAATGTAGATGCTTCTGGTGGTTCTACACAAAATGATCAAAGTTCAAAGCAAATTTATTACCAAAGTAACACTATATACAACCCTGAAATTTATTTTCTTGTGGGTATACTCAATAAATCCGTAATATAATCAATGAAAGACCGTACCAACTTGGCTGTTCGGCCATTGTGCAAAATACAACACACTGTGCAGATACAAAAAGAAAGAAGTAATAATAATAAATAAATAAGCAATAACTATTGAGAACATGAAATGAAGAGTCCTTGAAGTGAAGTTGAGTGAAGTTATCACATCTGGTTCAAGAGCCTGATAGTTGAGGGGTAATAACTGTTCCTGAATTTGGTGGTGTGAGTCCTAAGGCTCCTGTACCACCTTCCTGAGGGCAGCAGTGAGAAGAGAGCATGACCTGGGTGGTGGTGGTCCCTGGTGATGGATATTGCTTTCCTGGGACAGCGCTTCATGTAGATGTGCTCAATGGAGGGCTTTACTCGTGATGGACTGGGCTGTATCCACTACTTTTTGTAGGATTTTCCAAATCAGGCTATGATGCAGTTAGTTAATGTACTCTCCAATACACTTCTGTAGAAGTTTGTCAGAGTTTTAGATATCATGCTGGATCTTTGCAAACTCCTAAGGAAGTAGAGGCACTGCTGTACTTTCTTTGTAGTTGCCCTTGCGTGCTGGGCCCGGGACAGGACTGAACATTTCATGCCCCTTTGTCATTTTTATTGCTTTTTATGATGATAAGTCATAATAAATGGAGAAAAAATGCTTATAGGATTGGGAAAATAATTTGCTATTCAGTAAAAAGAATTCCTAAAATAAAACATCATTTCACTTAATTCAAAAATATGTCCTGATTATCAGGTTCTGAAAACTACTAAAGTTAAATTGCCTTGGGTTTTTTTCTCTGTTTGGGCTTATTGTCAGATTTTAGAGTGCACTACTCGGTGAGCAAGCAAGGGATTAAATACTATTTGCACAGTATTACTGTATTTTTTCTACAACATTTGAAGTGAAGTATGCTTCCCACCAGCAGTAACACACAGTGAACTCCTGTGACATTGAATTGTGTTGCATCACAGTAGCAGGCTCCATTGTGTGTTTTACTATGCTGTTGCTGAATTTAGTTGCAGTAAGATAGGTATCCATTCACATAGTAGACAAGTTACCGTTGTCTTTATTCACTCAGTCAACAAGTGAAGGCCCCAATGAAATATCAAAGGTACAAATGCCCCTAAAATAAATCAATAGGAATTAAGAGGTTAGAGTATACTATTAGAGAAAATAATAGTATAAGCATATCTCCAGGATAGATGGATTCCACAAGGGTATGGAAAGAAATTACAGATTTATTTGTCTTAATTTTGTGAAGGACTCTCAATTCAGGATCTGTACTTTCGGATCAATGAGTGTAAATGTTGTGCCATTTGTAAGGGAGAGAGAGGAAAGTTGTTAAGTGCAGGCCTCTCAGTTTAATATATTAAAAAAATGAGGATGCTGCTTCTATATCTGAATGGGTTTCAAAGGTTTCACTGTTTATATAGTTATTTTTTCCTCCTGTTTGCCTTTTCTAGATAAACAAGCAACAGCTCCAAACAGTCAAGGATCGTTTCCAGGCTTTCTTGAATGGAGAGACACAGATTGTGGCAGATGAAGCTTTTATCAATGCTGTGCAAAGTTATTATGAGGTAACTTTTTTTTCCTTGCAATATTTAACAGTATTGATATTGTTGCATGTTATCAGATACAAATGTTGAAGAGAGTTGTAATCTCTGTGTGGAATTGAATAGCATGTCAGAGTGGGAGACATTTTGCAGACATCCCATCCTGGAAGTTCTGGGAGTCTCCTGCATATTAATAGTGGCTCCCTGATGCCCGCAAATTATATAAAATGTCCTGGAAATCATTTTTTTTGAGAGAGAAAGCGAGTGAGAGAGAGTGTGAGAGAGAGCGAGAGCGACCATGAGAGAGAGAGAGAGAGAGAGAGAGCACATGTGCCATAGCAGAGTGTTCTATAAAAAGAAAATATAAAACGTACGTCACCCCAGACTACCCTAAAGTGTACCCCTGCCTAATTGGGGTCAAAAATAATGACAGTGTTGCTCACTGCACTGTTTGCAACAGTGACTTTTCTATTGCCCATGTTGGGT
Source organism: Mobula hypostoma (assembly GCF_963921235.1). Lineage (NCBI taxonomy): Eukaryota > Metazoa > Chordata > Chondrichthyes > Myliobatiformes > Myliobatidae > Mobula > Mobula hypostoma. The sequence continues at coordinate 47,184,335 of NC_086111.1, forward strand.
TAAGACATGTTGAGGTGAGTTTAACAGATGCCATTCGTTCATTAGCATAGCTAATGTTATTTAAACTAGCAGAGTAGCTGCTAAGGAGCTACGTTGTTGCAGACATCCCACCTCTCCCAGAAGTTCTGGGAGTCTCCTGCAAATTAATGATGCTACCTCCCTGAAATGAGTTTTTGCAGGGTGGGATGTCTGCATTTTGGCTCAGATTGAGATCATGGCTGAGGGAAGGGAGCCATGGCACGAGGTACTGATTTTGGGACAGTATTGAAAGCATTAGCTTTGGTCTTGCAAAGACAAGACTACAGATGCAGGAATCTGAAGCAAAAAGGAAGTATTAGGACTCAGCAAGGCAGGCACCAGAAATGTTAATTGGAATCCTGAAAAAGGGTCTTGACTCAAAATGTATCCAGTGTATTTCCCTGCTTAGATGCTGCCTGACCTGTTGAGTTCCTCCTACAGTTTGTTTTTCCATCTACCTAGAAAATTTTGATTTTGGATTGCCTTTGACCTTTGTTTCTCAGTACAACTCTTCCCAAGAAAACAGATTAAAAATATTAAAGGTGTTCTGAAGTAATTTCTTTACTTTGAATTGAAGAACACTTTTCACCTTTCATGCTGGTGTGAGAAGTTTCACATGCCTTAGCAATAAATGTAAGAACAGTAGAAATATAAGCAACAGTCAGCCATTTACCCCATTGTGCATCCTTCATTATTCATTAAGAGGCCGAATCTTTTACTTCAGCATCACTTTCCAACACAAATCCTATATCTTAATAAATACATTGGAAAGTTTATATCTTGATATCCTTAGTTTCTAAAACCTGTCTATTTCTAACTTCCATATACATAGTAATTTGATAGAGATTTTTAGGGTTTCACAATCTTCTGAGTAAAGAAAGTTCCTCTCAGTTCAGTGCTGAGTGGCCAACTCCTCATTTTGAATCTGACTCCTTGGTTATGTCAAATTATCTCATAATGTTGTCAGATTCAATGACATTGTTCTAAACACTGAAGAAAATAGCTCCACTGTAAACCAGGAGGTGCTTAAAGGTGCAGGTGAGTAGACAGAACAGGAGGTGATGCATTCCTTCAGCTGGTAATGCCGACCCTCTACTTGCTTTGGATGAATAGACTAGAGGCTGTCAATTCAATTTTGAGTGTTGCTGTTTCTTTTCAGCAGTCACAGGTTAGGGTCTGGAGATACTAGACATCACCAAAGAGATTTGGAGAGCATCTTAGAATCATTTCCTCTGTCCACCTTGCTGTGACAAAGCTCGGAGTAGAGTGTCAGTTTTGTGAGTCATTTGGTTGTGCAGATAATATGGCTTGCAAATCAGAGGTGGCTCGGTGTAGCCAGGGCTTCAGTGCTGAAGATGTTGGCATGTATAGGGTATTAACATTGGTTCGCTTATCCAGCCTCTGGATTTAGAGGATTTTGCAGACACAGTAGTGCTATCTCTCCATTGTTTTCAAGTGGATAAGTCTGAGGTCTCTGAGATGCATTTTTCTGCAGATTATCAAAGGCTGAACTAGCACAGCTAACCATTATCATTGATGTTTGACTTCACTGAGAATTGGCACTCAAGATATAGAATTCCATTGTGAACCTTTATTGACAGAGGTGGTATTGTAAACCATCAAGAGGCTGATTGAAGACGCTTGTTTTGCAGGTATGGTGTATAAGGCCCATTGATTGCCTGTGTGATCGAACCATTGATCACTGGGAGCTTGACTAATGTGTGCATTGGAAAGATCTTTGGTTGAGGAACAGGACAGCTTTCAGGCTCAGTGTAAAGACACATGATCTAGATTTTTAAGAACCTTATGATGCTAGAAGTCAGAGCTGTAGAAACCTCAATGAAATGAGCATGTGGTTGTGAAGAATGCAGAAATAAGCACGATTATAGGAAGCCCGGTAGATGTTAGCTAAAAAATGAAAAGTGACATGAAAGTCACTTTAATTGCTCCATGTCCAAGTTCATTAGTGTGTTCTTCTACTATGGCGTGCCTTCACTGACCATTTCAGTCGCCATCCTATAATTGACTTCTTTGCCATATGTGAGAATCCCAGTTTTGCTTCTCAGGGCCATTGGTGTTTGTTGATAGAAGGCTGCTTTAGGAGAAGTTTGCACTGAGCTCATCACTGCAGAGAAATAGGGATTTTGAGCTGGTAGCAGAGAAATAAATGGGGAAATGAGTTGGTGGGATTGATCTGAAAGCTGGCACAGATTCAGTAGTTTGAATTATCATGAGGAAATATAAATATCATGTTTACATCAATATTAAAGTTAGTTAAATGAGTGAATGGATTACTTGAATCTAGCTATGTGCACTTTGATTTTCTCCCCATGGGTCAGATTTCCAAGGGTGCTGACAATCCCTCAGTGGCTTTCCATATTGCTGCTTCCCATCTGTGAGACCATTCTACTTCAGGAGGTGTTACAGCTTGGAATGATCCATGATCTGAAGCTGAACTCCCAACTCTCTTACACCTCTATATAAAACATACTAGCTAAAAACTGTCATTGCATTCGAATTCAATAGAATATGCCACTATTCCATGAAAGCCAGTAATTGCAACAGCTGGTGCCTAATGACTGTACTTTTCTATTTATTGATAATAGTAATTTAAAAATCAAACTAAATATATGAACAGTAATGTTCTTTGTCTGTCAGATTGAGGTAAATGGTTAGAATATAGAGTGAATTATGCTAACTATGACAATTGGACCAACAGTTGTACTGTTCAGAAGTGATTTGGAATTCCACAGACAACAACCTTAAGGGTAGCCTGCGGGGTCAAATTCACAAGTGTGTGACATATGTATGTCTACTTTTCTAACCTGCAGGAATTTGTGGTTGGTGTAATCACTCCTTGTTATTAGTATGGTTTTCTGTGGTCTCCTCAGTTTTTATTTTTGAACCACTGTCAATTTCTGAAGTACAAATGGAATATGCCACAGGTATTCAGTTGGTTGTGTAATACCTGTGGAGAGCAATGTTGTGCTGATATCAAATTAGAAATTATGAGAGAAGTCTTGACTTGATTTCTCTCTCCCGGAATACTGGTCGGATCTGCTGAATATTGCATTTGCTGTCTGTACTTAAGATTTCCAATATCCGCAGTATTTTGCTTTTGTAATCATTAGGATAGAAGGACAAAACATGGAGACCACGGCTGTAACTTAAAAACTTGACAATTCCAAAAATGTTCAGTTAGTCTGTATCTAAGGTTCAAAGTTCAAAGTAAATTTATTATCAAGGTATGTCACCATACTATGCTGAGATTCATTCTCTTGTGGACATTCACAGTAAGTACAAAGAAACACAATTAAGTCAATGAAAACCTCACACAACAAAGTTGGACAAATTACCAATGTGCAAAAGACAACTAACTGTGCAAATACAGAAAGAAAAAATAATAACAACAACAATAATAATAATAATAAAATAAATACACATTAATTATTGAGCTCAAGACCTGATGATTGAGGGATAATAACAATTCCTGAGCCTGGTGGTGTGGGACCTGAGGCTTCTGTACCTCCTGCCTGTTGGCAGCACCCAGAAGAGAGTATGGCCTGGATGGTGAGGGTCCATGGTAATGGATGCTATTTTCCTACGACAGCACTATTGGTAGACGTGCTCAGTGCTGGGGACAGCTTTATCCATGATGGACTGAGCTGTATCCACTACTTTTTGTCATCTTTTCTGTTCAAGAGCATTGGTATTTCCATACCAGGCCATTAAGTAATCAGTCAGTATATTCTCCACTGCACACTTATAGAAATTTGTCGAGTTTTACATGACATGCTAGATCTTCTCATACTGCCATGTCTTCTTTATAATGGCTCTTACATGCTGGATCCACAACAGATTCTCTGAAATGATGTTGCCAGGGAATTTAAAGTTGCAGACTCTCTCCTCCTCAGATCCCCTGATGAAGAAGGGTTCATGGACCTCCAGTTTCCTCCTTCTGAAGTCAGTAATCAGCTCTTTGGTTTTACTAACATTGAGTGAGAGGTTGTTGTTGTGGCTCCAAATTTTCAATCTCTCTTCTATATGCTGATTCATCACCAGCTTTGATTTAGCCGACAATGGTGGTGTCATCAAATTTAAATATGACATTGGAACTGTACTTAGCCTCATAGTCAGAAGTATAAAGTGAGTAAATTAGGGCGCAAAGCCCACAGCCTTATGGTGCACCCTGTACCAGTGGAGATTGTGGATGAGATGTTGTTGCTAATCTGAACTGACTAGGGTCTGCAAGTGAGGAAATCAAAGATCCAGTTGCACAAGGAGGTATTGAAGTGTAGGTCTTGGAACTTACTGATTAGTTTGAAGGGGATGATAGTGTTGAATGCAGAGCTGTAGTCAATAAAAAGCATCCTGATGTATGCATCTTCACTATCCAGGTCTTCTAGTGAACTGCAAATGAAATGGCATCTGCTGTTGACCTGTTGTGATGATAGGCAAATTGGAACAGATCCAAGTTGCTCCTCATAGGAGTTGATATGTTTCATCACAACCTTCTCAAAGCACTTCATAGTGGATGCAAGTGCTACTGGATGTTAGCCATGAGGCAGTGGCTACGTTCCTTCAGGAGAATGAATGCACCTAAAGCATCTTCTTGGGCACTGATATAATTGAAGCCTGCTTGTAACAGTGGGTACCTCAGAGTGACAAAGTGAGAAGTCACAGACTCCAGCCAGTTGAATAGCACAGGTCTTCTGTACTTGGCCAGGTACCCCATTTGGGCCAGATGCTTTCTGTCCATTCATTCTCCTGATGGATGCACTCATGTTGGCCTCAGAGACTGAAATGACAGGGTTATCACAGGCTGTGAGAGTTCATAAAAGTGCCTCTGTGTTTTGACGCTCAAACAGAGCCTAAAGGCATTGACCTCATTTGGGAGCAAAACCTAGCTGTCATGCATGTCACTTGGTTTTACTTTATAGGAGGTACTGGCCTTCGAGCCCTGCCACAACTGTTGAGCATCCTTTTGCAATTTCAGTCTGGTCCAGAATTGCCAATTCACATGTGAGATAGCTTTTCGGAGGACCTGGACCTCTTATATTTTACTTGGTCACCAGACCTGATGTGGCCTTCAGCAGATTACAGATCACTTGGTTCATCCAGGGCTTCTGGTTGGCAAAGACGCTGAATGAATTTGTGGGGATGCAGTTGTCCACAAATGAATCTTATAATGTCTGTTCCAACCATGGTGTATTTGTTCAGAACTTCTTATAAGCCCCTGAACACGGCCTAGTCCACTGACATGAAGCAATCCTGTAGCCGCTCTGCTACCTCCTGCAATCGCCACTTTGCTGTCCTTACCTCTGGAACCTTGCTCTTTAGCTTCTACGTAGACATAGGTGGGGTGGGGGGTGGGGTGCAGCCAGATTATCAGATTTCCCGAAATGCAGTCTAGGTATGGAATGGTAGGCATTTTTGATGGTATATCCAGATCTCCCTGGTTCAGATTTCTCTTGTGCATAAGGCTTCATGCCAATAGAGAAGGTGTTCTTGTACTAAATGTGAACAAAGGTATTTGAGTGAATGATTGAAAAACTTGTTCTATCTAATGTCTTGGTTAAACAAGTATTAACCAATAAAAAATACCATTTCTTGGTACAGAGTAAAGCCCTCATTGCCCTGTCTAACAAAAGGAGCCTGTTCAATCTCAGAATAGTATTTTTCCCTACCCAGAATATGTGCCATCTTGCTTTTACAGTTGCTCTCTAAATTGGCGCTCTTCCACTGACTAGGCTGGGTTGATACGGGATTGATAGATGGTATGTAAAACAGTCCTACCTATTTTATGTACAACCCTTGTTCTTTGAGGTCGTCCTTCTTCTATCAAACTTGCAAAAGCAGTGAAGAGAGTTTTTTGTGAAATCACTGGACAATTTTCTTAATTCCATACTTAATAGAAATTATTAAAGTCATTTTAATCGTAATTCTTTTGCTGCCTTTTAAAAATGCTTCAGAAAATCATGCCAAAGTATAGCACAGAGAAAGGTAAATAAGCTCATTAAATTTGTGAGAACTCTTTTAAGAAGTTGTCCTTTCCCTCCTTAGCAGTCCTACTTCACCCTTCTGTGATATTTTCTCCTTCAGTTAGTTATCCAATTCCCCTTTGATAGTTACATTGAATTTTTAGTTACCTCATTACTCAATACTACTTTTCAAATCTATCCAATTCCCCTTTGATAGTTACCATTGAATCTTTAGTTACCTCATTACTCGAGACTACTATCCATATATTGCACCAAGGTTCGTCCTCATGTCATCAGGGTTTTGTTCATTTATTTACAGGTATAGCTTGAAAAATATTTCTCTTGATAAATTTTTCTTTATATATTTCTCTTTATACAGCCTTTTAGCACACTTCCAGCAAATCCATCCTAACATTGTATACCTCTATTAACTCTCCTCTCATTCTTCTCTGCTCCTGTGAATAAAAGGTCCTAATCTATTTAGCTTTTCTCACTAATTCAGATTCTCAAGTCTCAGCAACAGCCTTGTACATTTTCTCTCTACTGTTACAATCTTACTGATATCTTTCCGACACACAGTACTACAGATTTGGCCTCACCAAAATCTTATACATCTTCAAAATCCTATGCTCAATACTTTGATTTATGAAAGCCAATGTGTCAGAAGCTCTCTTTACGACACCTTGCAGGAGCTTGTCAGAAGCCTTGTCCACGTAGACAACATCCACTGCCTTTCCTTCATCCTTTTTCTAACATTAATGGAACAATTATAATTTCTTGTGAAACATTTACAAATTCATTACGAAACAAATTGCACTGTACAGGAACAGACCCATACTGTCTGTACTGACCACGAGGCAATTTAACCAGTCCCATTTGCCTGCTGAAGGGTCTGGAACCAAAACATCGACTGTACTCTTCTTCCATTGATGCTGCCTGGCCTGTTGAGTTCCTCCAGTATTTTGTTTCATGCAGTATGCCTTCTTTACTATCCCAATTTCTTATGTTACCATATTCAGAGAGCTATGGTTTTGCATCCCAAGATCCCTCTGTACATCAGAAAGGATCCTGCCATTTACTGTGTACTTTTCTTGCATGTTTGACCTCCCAAAATACAACACCTCACACTTCAAGCAGCACACATAAAAGTTGCTGGTGAACGCAGCAGGCCAGGCAGCATCTCTAGGAAGAGGTGCAGTCGATGTTTCAGGCCGAGACCCTTCGTCAGGACTAGACACCTCACACTTGACCAGATTAAACTCCATCTGCCTTTCAGATTTCCATCTGGCCTGTGTCCTGCTGGATTGTTTGACAAACTCCCTCACTATCCACAACTTGGCCAATTTCTGTATCATCTTCAATCTTATTAATCAGGCTACCTGCATTTTTGTCTAAATTATTTATATGTATCTCAAACAACAAAGATCCCAGCATTGATTCTTACAGAACACCACTGGTCACAGACATCCATTCAAAGTAACACCCTTTCCTCATTACCTTCTGTTTCTATGGCCCAACAAATTTACCAAGTCTCCTTGGATCCTGTGTACTTAATCTTCTGGATCAGACTACCAAGAGGGAGCTATTCAATAGTTTTCCTAAAGTCCATGTATACAATATTCACCGCTCTGCCCTCATTAATCATTTTCGTCACTTCTTCCTAAAATGTGACCTCTCATACAAAGCCATTGTTGACTATCCTTAAGAAATCTAAGTTTTTTTTTCAATTGCAAGTAGATTCTATCCTTCTGCATTATTCATTCCATTATTGGCAAATTTCCATTACTTAAGTGAGGACCACCAGCCTATGATTTCCTGCTTTGTCCTCAAACAAAGGAACAGCATTGGTTATTCTCCAGACCTCTGGATCATCACCCGTGGCTAAAGGGGAATCAAAGATCTCTGACAATTCCCCAACAATATCCTCTTGTCTCTCTGAATGACATGACATAGGCCCTGGGGACTTGGGTACCTTAATGTTCTTTAAGAGACTCAACATCACCATCTCCTTGATATCAGCATGCTCTGGGATTAAAGCATACTTCTTCCTGAGTTTCATTATCTTCCATGTCCTTCTGCTTGGTGAATGCCAGTGCGAAGTACCTTGCCCACTCCCTTCAGTGTAGAAGGATCTTGGGGTGTAAATCCATAGCTCTCTGAAAGGGGCAACATAAGTAGTTATGATGGTACAAAGGCATACAAGATATATATACAGAAAGGTGCTGGGAAAAGGCCAGCAACATCGTGACAGAAAATACCCACCCTGCTCATGGACTATTTGTTCCACTCCCTTTACGAAAGAGGCTATATAGCATCCATGTCAGAACCGTCAGAGTCAAAAACAGTTTCTTTCCCGAAGCAGTAAGGCTGATCAACAGCTCAACCCACTAACCCACCCTCCACAACCCCACCACCACTACTTTATCATTTCCTGTCAGAATTACCTTGTAATTCTGTGCCTAATGTCACTTTATGGACATACAATTAATCTACATATAGAAGCAGTCTTATATATTTTATTGTGATTTGTTTATTATCGTGTTCTTTATCTTATTGTGTTTTTTGTGCTACATTGGTTCCAGAGTACAATTATTTCATCCTCTTTTACATTTGTGCACTGAAAATGACAGTAAACAATCTGAATGTTGAATCTTGAATCTTGCCATCGTCGGTCATGGCGTTGATTATAACGTGCTTTGAAATTCCCTTTAATCCTACTCACCAAGGGCATTTCATGGCCCCTTCTAGCCCTGCATTTCCTGTTTCTTTCCTGCTTTTTATATTCCTCATGGGTACTGTCCCATTTCAGTTTCCTAAACTAAAATGTTAATTCTTTATTTTTGTGACAAAATTTGTAACACTAATCCTTGTCCTCCATGTTTGTCTTCTTCACAGGAACATGTCAGTCCTGAATTATGATCGGTTAGCTTTAAACAACTCCTGCATTTCAGATGTAGACTTTCCCAATTACATTGTATTTGCTTAAGTTTTATATAGTAACATCTAAAATAGTTCATGGCAGTAACTTTATTCTCCTTACTTTATGTTGTAGGTGTTCCTGAAAAGTGATCGTGTGTCCAGAATGGTACAAAGTGGTGGGTGCTCAGCCAATGATTCTCGGGAAGTGTTTAAGAAGCATATTGAAAAGCGGGTTCGAAGTTTGCCAGAAATTGATGGCCTCAGCAAGGAGACAGTCCTGAGCTCCTGGATGGCAAAATTTGATGCAATTTATCGAGGTGAAGAGGATCCCCGCAAACAGCAGGCCCGAATGACAGCTAGTGCAGCATCGGAGCTCATCCTCAGCAAGGAGCAGCTGTATGAAATGTTCCAGCAAATTCTGGGGATCAAAAAATTTGAGCATCAGCTACTGTACAATGCATGCCAGGTGAAGGCATTCTTTTGCTTACTATTATGGGTGTCCTCATTGCACTGAATCAATGCAGTGAGAGAACATAGGTTGGTGTCACTACAAGTATTATTTTGTTTTAATTTATTTTGATTCCGATTTGTAAAACAGCTCAAGGCAGCATATTTGGAGCGAGTAGACATAAGGCTCAGTTTACTTAGAATTGGTAAATAGAAAATATTTCATTCTACGAGGTGTCAGCAGCAAGCTGTTACTTTTAGAGCTGTATCACACAAGAGTTCTCATCCACATTATAGTTAAAGATCTCCAGGTTTCAAGGTCTGCCTTATTTTATGCCATATCAATAATGTAATTAAATATTATTGATCTGATAGCTGTAACTCTTCTTGATGTAAAAAATGTCTTCTGCTGGTAAGGGGAGATTTTAACTATCAGTGCAGTTTTTCAAGCATGGAAGAATTATAGTTTTGTCTAACTCCAGGCAAAGATACTAATTTGAAAATATAGAGAATCTTTTAATTAGAAGTTGGCAGTGGTATTTTTGTGAACGGTAATGATCAGAACAAAGATGAGAATCTGTACTGGTCTAGAGTGAGATTTGGATTTTAAATGAAAATATTGCAAAGTTGTCTGCTTTTGTTGGATAATAAAGACGGTCAGCTAACATTTGTTTGTTCAAGCTACTTTACTGAAAGATAATGCTTAATGCATTGTCTTTCAATAAAGATTATAGTGTGTCCCACGAATCATTCTGTAATTAATTGATCCAAGCAACGGTTGCTTTGTTCACTTGAAGTAGAAGATAACCAAATGGAAAAGAAGTGAAAATTAATGGTTTGAACATTCCTGTATACAGGAAGGTTATCTTATGTCCTAGTATTTGCTTTGTACAGTGGCATACACTGATATAATGATGAGCAGAGCACTCTTCCATCATTTTGTATTTTAATTCATGAGTACATTTTGCCATTCAAGAATCAAGCAATGTTGTTCATCTTATAGATGTAATATGTTTTCACGCATGACATAAATACATGTCAAATGTTAGTACAAATGTATATCTGAAAAACTGTTTCTCTTTTTCAGTGGCAGCTGCACTGCTTAGGTTAACTATAAATATTCATGAGCAGAAATTTGTGTTTGGTCACTAGTGCTATATGTATGTGCATGTATTGACAGTAAGCTGTATTCCTTTCAGGACATTTCTTTCTACTGAAGTTGGTTATAGAATTTTGATAAACATCACAGAGAGAAAGAAAAATCTTGTATTTGTATAATGTTGTCTATGACCTCGGGATGTTCAAAGCACAATGCAAGAGGTACTTGAAAAGTGTAGTCATGGTTGTCAGGTAGCAGTCACGTAGTGCACATTGTGATTCCACAAGAAGAAACTGGATAGTGACCAGATGCAGGTCAAAGGGTTAGTTATTCCAACTAAGACCTCTAGTTGGAAGTATGGTCATAAGGAAGGACAGGGTCTATTGTGCCATAGAAATTTGTAGATGTAAATGACTGGCATTTAGGCTCCTACAACACTCAAAGATAATACTGCACAATTTGGAGCTAAAGTGGTTAAATGAGTCAAGTCATAGACTCATACAGCATGGGAACAGGCCCATCGGCCTAATGAACCTGCATCGAATATCAATCACCCATTTACACTACTCCTAAATGAATCCCAATTTTCTTCTCCCCCTATTCTCATCAACCCTCCCCCCCCCACATGTTCTTCCACTCATTTACACATGAGGGGTTAAATTCGCAGTGTCATTGGGATGTGGAAAGAAACCAGAACACCCAGAGGAAACCTACTGTGACAGGGAGAATTTGCAAACTCCACTCTGACAGCACCCATGGCTAGGACTAAACCAAGCAACTCCACGAACTGCACAACTGGGGTGCTCCAGTGCATGCCCTGAAAAAGGGAGGAAAGATGGAGAATGGAGAGAAGAAGGCCCACACTAGCTCTTGCTGATCGTATGAATTAATTTAAAGCACTTTCTAAATTGAGCTATATTAAAGTGGATGGCACAAATTGTTTTAGCTTCAACAAAGCCTGCTAGATTGTCACTTAATGTTTGTGTAGGTAGGTTAATTGGCCATTGTAAATTGCCCTGACTGTGTCAGTAAATTATGAGAATGTGAGGAGATATTAATAAAACTAGGGTTAATGTGAGTGAGTGGTTGAAAGTTAGCACTGACTTGGGGGGGTTAGGGGTGCAAGGGGGAAGGAACTAATCGACTGATTTCTAGGAATTTTGCTTCTCAAATAAAACAGAGTACAAATCATTTGACAAAAATAGTCCAGGAAAACTAATGGCCATTAATGAATTTCATGCTGGTGCAACATCCGAGCAGGGTTATTATTTATTGCTTCATTGAAGTAATTTCACTCAGCAAGTTTTGAAGTGCAGTCTCACATTTGTCTCTTTTACCTTTGTTTTATAGCAAATTTTATCCTACAGGGTTCACATCATTATACCTTCCTGACCATAATCTTTTTTGTCTTTCATTTCTCCAGGGCACTAATACAGGCATTACAACATTGCATTGAGTTAGTCAGTGATCTAGAAGGATCTGTGGCGGGCGTGTGGCCCAGCATGGGGCAGCACAGTAGTACGGTTAGCACAATGCTTTACAGTACCAAAGATTCAGGTTCAATTCCCGTTGCTGACTGTAAGGAGTTTGTATGTTCTCCGCAAGACTCGTGGGTTTCCTCTGGGTGCTCTGCTTTCCTCCTAGAATCTAAAGATGCACTGGTTGGAAGGTTAATTGGACATTGTAAATTACCTCATGATTAGGCTCGGGTTAAATCGAGGGTTGCTTGGCAACACAGCTCAAAGGGCTGGTAAGGCCTATTGCACACTGTATCTCAATCAATCAATCAATAAATAAAGTATCCTCTGCCAACGAATGTATTTGACTAGCTTAGATGGGCAATTGTGACATGAACAAGTTGGCCTGTTTCTGTGCTGTATTATGTCATAATTCTCATATGGTTTTGATCTAGCTGGAAATCTGATTCTGTTGCATGAACTGTAACAGTGCAGAACAAATACACTGCTTGCCAATTTGATCCTGTGGGTACTTTCTGACACATCCCACTTCAATGCTAGACTTAGACTCTCATGAACAGGTAGGTCTCTATCCTTCTCACCTGCAGTCTCTAATTAGGCCTAAATGCTGCTCACTCTGGTCTCTTGATCTTGCTGCTAAAACTGCTCCGCGTCACCACATCCTGTTCCATCTAAATGAAACCGCTAATAACAGCTGATGGAGTTTATTAACACCAGGCTGAACAGAAAATCCAGTAAGGAATCTGGATACCAGCACAGTGATCTGAAATCCATCTTGTCCAGCTAAGCTGCAGGCAAGTGCTTCTTTGAAAGTTGTTTTTTAAAGTCAAATCCCGTTGTATTTCACCTACAGTTTCTAATTGATGTAATTGGAATTTTATTTCCAGTATAAGAAACTCTGATTTCATGTATAGCTGGAGCCCCTGTTTGCCTTTGCCATGCTCCTCACTCAGTAGAAACAAATGAGTGAGGAAGAATGCAGGGCTGTCAATCTGTGACTTGTGATAAGCCTGTAAGCTAATCATGATCATGGATGGTGGTAAAAATACTCATTTAAATCAAACACAAGTTTTATGTGGTTATTAATTTTTCCTCACCATGACTTGTATTCCTCAAATTCAAAGATGTATGGTTCAATAACGCACATCTAGGCTTTTGCAGTAGCAAAACAGTTGACAAGCTCGATCTTGAAAGCTTTAAACTTGCTACACGAATTTCTTTAGAATATGAATTTTAAGCCAGCTAATAATTATAATTTCCACTCTGTCAACATTCTGTTGACCTCTGAGAAAGAATGCTTTGGAAGCCAACTCACAGCATCTTTTTGTGCTTAGGACCAGAACACTATATTTGCTCTACCTTCAGCGCACATCGCTTTAACCCATTCCCACCTTTTGCAAATCCCAGCCTAGCTGACTGGAAGCTAGGGTCCTGAAAGCTGTTCAACAATTTGTCCCAACTTCACAAACACTCCTTATTACAAAATATAAGCTGCAATGTGCCAGGGATGAATTGGCCTTTTACAGTGTTACCCTCGGTACTGCTACATCTTGTACACTAGAGCCGAACTACTGGTATGCATTATGTAAGTGGGAGATGTGGATTTCGTAAGGGAAATCCAGATGTCACTTCCACCTTTTCATGTGGAGCCATATTTGTTGTCACAACATTCTCTATCATTCTGCAACGTATACTATAATATTGTAGTTGGTGTCAATGGTCCCCAGCTTCTCTGGAGGGGAAATAAGTCCTCACCTGTAATAATGTAATGGAGTGAACTTGGACCTGCAGATGCTATAAAACATGGTTGGTACATTTAGGAGTAAGTCATTTTAATAGAACATGCTGAATTGTATTTCTTTTGTTTGTTCCTTACATACAGAGATATTTAGAGTATGGAGAGCAGAAATAACCACATCTTTCTTTAGACCACAATCTTTTATGAGGCATATTGACTCTTCGCAGTAAATGCAAGTAATTTTTAGGAGTAGACAAAGAACTTGAATGTTGGTAGAAAACAGTTGAAGTTAATGGATGCCAAAGCAGCCTGATAGTTTTGGTTTATTGTCCATTTTACACCATTGACCAAAAATTAGCCCCTAAACATACTGCATCTAAAATCAATGGCAATTCAGCTACTACCTCTGTCACCGTTAACTCATCAAATGATCACAATTTGCATTCGTAGTGTCTTCAACATGAAAAAAAATGATCAGGGGCCTTAGAGCCATAAACAAGCAAATAGACACAAGGCAATGATGTGAAATAATAAAAATCACTGTCAACAATGTGGGTTTTATGGGGCATTATAAATGATAAAAGTAAAATAGAGATTGGCCTGGAAAACTTGCTAAAATCATTAAGGAAAAGGCTAAGGATTTGTTGGACCAGGTGTTTAGCTGTTGTGGGTGGATTCAAAGGGTAGTTACACTAGACGTCAGACTAAAAGCAAGAAAGCAAAAAGGTTAAAATGCATTGTCCTGGAGAATTTTGTAGACAAGAGAAGTAGCAAACGTTTTCGATTTTCAGCATTGAGTTTATTGCTATATGCACAAGCATATGTATTAATACATGTGAACATGAATTAGGATTAGTAACTTGTGGGCATGCTGTGTTGGTGCTGGAAGTAAGGAAACACTTGAGAGCTGCCCCCATCGCATCTCAGAATGTGTTTGGCATTGATGCAAACAATGCATTTCACTGTATGTTTCAATGTACATGTGACAAATAAAGCCAACCTTTCAATCTTTAAATATATGCCCAAGTGCAGCGTGACAGGCACATAGCATATAAGCAGTATCCACATGAAAAACATGAAGTGTAACGTGTATAAAATTTGTACAAGAAGAAATCACAGAAATGAGAAAAAGATAATTTTATTGCAAATTAATCAAAGTGGTCATAGTGCTGCGATACCTAGGTAGTGATTAGAGTTGCGCAGGTTAGTTCAAAAAAAGGATGTTTGTGGGGAAGGAGCTGTTCTTGAACCTGGCAATGCAGTGGATATTCATCATGTAGGGCCCAGGCAGCCTTTTGTCAAGCTCAGCTTTCTAACATAGCAGCTGACACTTCTAGAGATCAAATAGTTGTTTTTGAGTAAGATAAAGTTCCAACCAATATTCTTTGTTCAGCTTCTTTTTGTAAACAGAAGCCAGTCTTCAGTTCTTAATGTAAATGGAAAGCAGTAATCAGTCTAAAGTTAAAAGGACAGCTTTGCAAATAAACAGCTTTCTCTATAGAGCAAATAGCACCATCCCACTGTCTTCAGCCACCCTCTACCCCTCCAACCCCTCTCTCTTCCCCACCCTCTCTTCCCCCCACCCTCTCTCCTCCCCTCCCACCCTCTCTCCTCCCCAACCCACCCTCTCCTCCCCCCTTCTCCCCCTCTTCTCCCCTCCTCTCTTCTTCCCCCCTCTCTTCTCCCCCCCTCTACCCCCCCCCCAGCACATCAAATAGCTGATCTATTCATAGTTGGAAGATTTGTGTACTCAGAGAGTTTAGAACTTCATGGTCAGTAAATCCAATACCACCACAGTGGGATTTCTGGCTTCTGTACCTCCTGCCCATTGGTTTCATAATAGTGGTGGAGAGGGATCTATTTTTCATCGTCTCAGTTACTGCAGCCTCACGGATAGCCTTGTGTACTTATTTAAGTGTTTCAGTGTAGCAGCTATAGGACACTAGGTAATGCCTGCACAGGGGAAAAATAACAGCAAGAGTCTTCAACCAAATAGAATTTTAAAAGAGGAACATAGACTTGAAGTAAAAATAGGCAATAAAAATTGCATTTGATTAACAATACAGAATATCTATAAGTTTAGTCACATCGGTGTGAGGGAGTGATAAATGAAAGAACAGAATTTAATGTTTAAAATAAATATTAAAACTGGAGAATTTTAAAAATCATTTAAGTAACTCCATAGAATATCTATAGAAGTTTGGTTGTGCAGCACTGACAGGAAGTTTAAAATCAGGATTTATTTTCTTTTTCAAAAAAACTACAACGTTGGTTTTCTTCTGAGGGAGTAACAATCCACATCTGTGAAATTATTTTTCCAGTGTTAGAAAGGTTTGTAATGTGTTAAAATCATTTGTATTTTAAAAAGTCACTGCTCTGTGTGAATCATACCCAATACTTGATCCATTTAATCAGGGACTAATGGGCAATTCACGCGAATTCATACCACAGTACTGTAGTGATTTCTGTGTTCATTAAATATAACCAATGAAAAGGCAGGATAGTTCTGCCTACTGCTTCTAATTTGCTTCATTTAAAGATGGACACAGGTACCAAAAGTAGTTGTTGGATTTACTTGTAATAATGATGAGTATTTATAGTTTTGCCATTACAGTCGGCCCTCCTTATCCGCGAGTTCCGCATGCGCGAATTCAACCAACCGTGAATTGAGAAAACCCGGAAGTGCTGTTCCAGCACTTGCTGTTCGAGCATGTACAGACTGTTTTTCTTGTCATTATTCCCCAAACAATGCAGTATAACAACTATTTTACATAGCATTTACATTGTATTAGGTATTATAAGTAATCTAGAGATGATTTAAAGTATACAGGAGGATGTGCATAGGGTATCGTGGTTCGGGATCGAAGAAAACGGGAAGTTCTCTTACTAAGTAAGTCGGAACAGGTATATCCTGTATTATTTAGTGTCAGTTAGTCAAACATTTATCTTAGTATATAGTATATATTTTACCTTTCTATGCATATAAAATACTTAAGAAGCATATGTTCCAGCGCCGGGCTTGGGAACGGAAGTTCCAGAGTTCGACCCAGTGACAGACCGCTCCTGAGCGCGGTCTCCATCCGTGCTGGATTGACGTGGAGGATCAAAAACCCCAAACCCCAAAACCCAATAATTAAACCACTGCGTTGCTTAGTAATAATTGTAGCTTTCATCGGGGCAGGGCCTTTCTCACTTTATCCTTTAAAATTGTTCTGATCGTTGACCAACTGTAGCCTAACGCTTTTCCAATGATCGATGGCGTTTCACCTCTTTCTGATCGCTTTATTATTTCCACTTTATTTTAAATCGTGATCGTGATTATTTTCGTGAACAGAAACACTGCGGATTCAGAGCTCCGCCGCCGGGTCCTAATGTCCACCGCACTGAGACAGGATAAATAAGGTCTGGGGTTCCACTAGGTCCTAAGGTCCACCATATTGAGTCAGGTTGAATAAGGGACTTGAGCATCCGCATTTTTTGGTATCCGTGAGGGGTCCCGGATCCAATCCCTCGTGGATAAGGAGGGCCGACTGTACTTTTATTGCAAAAGCTAGCCCAAAGCTCTTGGTGACGATTTTGGTGACAGATTGACCACAATGGGTAGTTTGTGGCCATTATTACAAGCAAAAGGAAGTATGTGCCTTTCTGAGAAATGTTTAGCTCAGAGTCAAATGGTATGTCTGCAAATGTGGGAGAGTGTGATTATTCTGAGCATAGAACAGCAAGGGCATTTAGAATAAACCAAGAGATCAATTACGATTCATAGGTTATTCCCAGTATAAAATTGGATGAAACTATGGTTCACCCTTGACCACTCCATAACCACAAAGTCAGAGGAAGGATTGTCACGGTGTGAGTGGGATGCCATCAGTTTGTGAATGCAATCTGACTGCATTTCCAGTGAGTAGATAGAGATGGAAAATAGGAGAGATCCAATGCAAATCCTTGAGGAATTTTTAGATGTAAGATCATTGAAACAGAAAGGATCCCCTTTTGTCTATTATTTGGTTGCTACCAGGTAGCTGAAATGCAAACAAGGAAAGGCAGACTCACTGAGTTGAATAACACAGGAAAGATCAGCCCTGGAGGTACAGTGGCTACAAGCTGAATTGCAGACAATTCCCTGTTTATTTCATGCCTTTTCTCCATTTATGAGGCACAATCTGGATTGTAGTGGAACTCTCCCCTTATCTAGAGGTCTGAATAGTATACAGAGGAAAGCAGACTACCGGACAGGCACCATGATCCACACTAAATATTTGCTCCCCTCCTCATAACTATTTAGGTTTCTAGCAGCTGCAGTACCAGCAGCTCCTTCATCTTAATTTACCAAACCTGTGATCCTCTTCCATCAAGAGCAGCAGGCTCAAGGAAACTCCATCTCATGTGTAAAACTTTTGAGCAATAACCAAACTTGGAAATAAATATGCTGCTTGGACAAACTAATAGCTGTGTTGGAAATCTCCACCCACAACACATAGTGGTTCAAGAGGGCAGCCAACCATTATTTAAAAACAATTTGGAGAGTGGACAGTAAACACTGGCCTGCCAGTGCTGTCTAAATGCAAAGGATGATCTAAACAACAGGATGTTGAAGCACATCAGATACTGCAGAGTGCTTATGGAAAGATGAGACACAATACTACAGATGTCCAAGTTAACGTTTTCCTCTACCAATTCATCCTTCCTGCTCTGTTTCTTCCTCAGTGAACCGATGCATTACAGTTTCTCCCTCATGCAGTTTTTAACTGCACATTAAATGTGCAATCTCTCTTATTATGCCCTTCCTGCAGTCTTGTCCATTCCCATCCAACAGTGTGTGCATTCTGGGAGAACTATCAATATGGTCCTGATTTCAAAGGGGCATCCCTCCTGTGTGGTAATATGCTTTCCCATATACATATAAATTAACTTTAGCTTCTTTCTCGGTGAATTTTCTACGTTACAGCAGCAGATCCATGATGTCTAAGAAATAGTTTCCAAAATGTCTGTAACAGTTAGCAGTGTTCCAATGGACAGTCGGAAAGTTGAGATCTCAAATCCCATTCCAGAGCCTTGAAAAGAAAACTTTGGGCTTATTCCTCAATTCAATGCCAAGAGAGTCTCCTATTGTCAGATGAATCATCTTTTAGATAAGTTGCTAAACTCAGGATTGTGCCTATTCTTCCTAAAGGACTGAATTGATCCTATGGCATTGCATCAAGAAATGTAGAAATGTTATCCTGGTGTAATAGCCAGGATAACTGATACGTAGCCATGCACTAGGACTGAGTGTATGCAAGCTTGCAAACTGATGGAGCTTTAAAAGAATGTTTTTTTTTCCTTCTGTTTTGAGGTTAATAGAGAAAATAATGGTTGAAAAGTAAGTTGTCAAGTGTTAATGTAACTTGTTTGATGCATTGCTGTACAGATTAGTTTTGGCAGCCTGAGCAAACCTGCTAATGGAATGTTCATTTATTACTATTTCCTCAGGCACTTATTTATTTCTGGATACATTCTAGCAGGACCCTAATGGGTTTTAGCAACTTTGCCAGAACTTGATGTCTTGCTAATAATTTATTAATTTGTAGTACTTTAATTTATTAACCTTGTACAATGCCTTAATGCATTTGATTTAATAAGGTGAAACTAGCTTCTCTGTTATATCAGCATGTGTTGCATGCGTTAAAATAGGAATTAAAAAAAATAATAAATTATTAATGCAACTCTGTTTCAGGGTAATATTAGGAGAGACTTGTACAATCATTTCTGTATTATGTTTTAAATCATTGCTTTGATGATTTACTATTATACTATATTAACAATCCAAAACAGTTCAGATGCAAAGTGCAACTAATTTTAATTTGTTCTTGTGATATGAAGGGTGACTTGCATATTACTGATTGCACTGAGGTGGGTTTTGCTGGCTGTCTCCTCTCAACTGGTTTTGTGTCCTTGACACCCTGTGCCTATAGTTATTTGGCCTTGAAATAGAGGCTGATTGCAGTGGTTGGAAGCAATCCACAATCGAGGCTGAAGCTTGAGCAGTCATTCGGCCTCTTATGGCAGAGAGAGAGGTCTCCAGCCAAAACGCCCTTAACCATCTTTTAACATCTGGCAAGGCACTATACTCAACTTTGGTGAAGGCAGTGGCTGTAAGTGACATTTTTCAATAGCTTTGAAATATTTCAGGTGTTTTGAGACTTTTTAAAAGGCCAATGACATTGAAGTAAATCATTTAAAAATAAACATTTTTTAAAGGACAGGTTAATTACAAATTTTCTAAAGCACAAAAATTACTAAGGCATTTTTTTTTCTTTAACTGACTTTTTCCCTGTGTCTGTGAAAACAAAGCCTTAGAATTCCCTTTGAAATTAATACAATACTGTCTCAAATGCTTTGGCTAACGTGACCTGAAAGAGGAACCAAAAGGCAATATTAAAATATTAAAGGCAGCATATTCCCATCTGGAATTAAGTGGCAAGGATAACTGAAGTTGTCAGAATATCTTGGATTTAAGCAAGTGGCAGCTCCTGCATGAAAATCCAGGACTTGCTGCAGTTTAAGTAGTTAAATATTTTGAATTACAGGGAATTTTCAGTGAGATCCAATCCAATATGTTCACATGCATAAGAAAGTTAAGCAAAACAACTGAATTTTTGAAATCCTTGTCCATCTAAGCAAGTCAAAGATTGGAGAAATTTAATAAAACAAAGGCTTCAGCCTGTTAATGAATGCTGTTAAAGGTTATAATATCTCTGGGTCATTGTTCCCACTCTTTTCCTCAAATAGGGCAACCCAAAGTAGGTGACTGAGGCATAAAGAGAGTTCCAACATAATTTACATTGCTGTGATCTCTATCACTAGCGTTAAGATCTCCAGCATATTAGCACTTGCATTCTGATGCATTCCCAGAATAAAATATAGAGCATTTTGAGGGTATGATTTTCCTAGCTAAAAATTGTCCATTTATATTTGTTAAAGTATATTTAATTTACCAATTTCGACTACAGACTATTGGCACGTTACAAATGCCTAATTTAAGGACCCTCATGCAAGTAAACAAGCTGTGGTAGTATATTAAATTTGGAAGTTCCAACGTATGTACAGATGTTTGTTCCATGTTTATTCCAAATGGCACAACTAATTTACCCCTTTCTCCACTTTAAATAATGGTTCTTTATTTATCAGGTTATACGCTCTTATTGCTATTCATCATTGTAATACTCTGAAGGTGTGGCTTCCATATAAGACCATAAGACAAAGGAGCAGAAGTCAGCCATTCGGCCCACCTAGTCTGCTCCGCCATTTTATCATGAGCTGATCCATTCTCCCATTTAGTCCCACTCCCCCACTATCTCGCCATAACTTTTGATGCCCTGGCTACTCTCTCTGCCTTAAATACACCGAGTGACTTGGCCTCCACTGCTGCCAGTGGCAACAAATTCCATACATTCACCACACTCTGACTAAAAAAATTTCTTCGCATTTCTGTTCTGAATGGGCGCCCTTCAATCCTTAAGTCATGCCCTCTCGTACTAGACTGCCCCATCATGGGAAACAACTTTGCCACATCCACTCTGTCCATGCCTTTCAACGTTCGAAATGTTTCTATGAGATCTCCCCTCATTCTTCTAAACTCCAAGGAATACAGTCCAAGAGCGGACAAACGTTCCTCATATGTTAACCCTCTCATTCCCTGAATCATTCTAGTGAATCTTCTCTGTACCCTCTCCAACGTCAGCACATCCTTTCTTAAATAAGGAGACCAAAACTGCCCACAGTACTCCAAGTGAGGTCTCACCAGTGCCTTATAGAGAGCCTCAACATCACATCCCTGCTCCTATACTCTATTCCTCTAGAAATGAATGCCAACACTGCATTCGCCTTCTTCACCACTGACTCAACCTGGACGTTAACCTTAAGGGTATCCTGTACGAGGACTCCCAAGTCCCGTTGCATCTCAGAACTTTGAATTCTTTCCCCATTTAAATAATAATCTGCCTGTTTATTTCTTCTGCCAAAGTGCATAACCATACACTTTCTAACATTGTATTTCATTTGCCACCTCTTTGCCCATTCTTCCAATCTATCCAAGTCTCTCTGCAGACTCTCCATTTCCTCAGCACTACCGGCCCCTCCACCTATCTTCGTATCATCAGCAAACTTAGCCACAAAGCCATCTATTCCGTAATCCAAATCGTTGATGTACAATGTAAAAAGAAGCGGCCCCAACACAGACCCCTGTGGAACACCACTGGTAACCGGCAGCCAACCAGAATAGGATCCCTTTATTCCCACTCTCTGTTTCCTGCCAATCAGCCAACACTCTATCCACGTGTGTAACTTTCCCGTAATTCCATGGGCTCTTATCTTGTTAAGTAGCCTCATGTGTGGCACCTTGTCAAAGGCCTTCTGAAAATCCAAATATACAACATCCACTGCATCTGCCCTGTCTAGCCTACTTGTAATTTCCTCAAAAAATTGTAATAGGTTTGTCAGGCAGGATTTTCCTTTAAGGAATCCATGCTGGGTTCTGCCTATCTTGTCATATGCCTCCAGGTACTCCATAACCTCATCCTTGACCATCGACTCCAACAACTTCCTAACCACCGATGTCAAGCTAACAGGTCTATAATTTCCTTTTTGCTTCCTTGCCCCCTTCTTAAATAGCGGAGTGACATTTGCAATCTTTCAGTCCGCCGGAACCATGCCAGAATCTACCGACTTTTGAAAGATCATCGCTAATGCCTCCGCAATCTCCACAGCTACTTCCTTCAGAACACAAGGGTGCATTCCATCTGGTCCGGGAGATTTATCTACCTTTAGACTATTCAGCTTCCTGAGTACTTCCTCTGTTGGAATTGTGACTGCACACACTTCTCTTCCCTGCCACCCTTGAGTGTCCGGTATACTGCTAATGTCTTCCTCAGTGAAGACTGATGCAAAATACTTGTTCATTTCCTCCGCCATCTCCTCATCTCCCATTACAATTTCTCCAGCATCATTTTCTATCGGTCCTATATCTACTCTCACCTGTCTTTTACTCTTTATATACTTGAAAAAGCTTTTGGTATCCTCTTTGATATTATTTGCTGGCTTCCTTTCATAGTTTATCTTTTCCCTCTTAATGACCTTCTTAGTTTCCTTTTGTAAGCTTTTAAAAACTTCCCAATCCTCTGTCTTCCCACTAATTTTTGCTTCCTTGTATGCCCTCTCCTTTGCTTTAACTTTGGCTTTGACTTCTCTTGTCAACCACGATTGCATCCTTTTTCCATTCGAAAATTTCTTCTTTTTTGGAATATACCTGTCTTGCACCTTCCTCACTTCTCGCATAAACTCCAGCCACTGCTGCTCTGCCGTCTTTCCCGCCAATGTCCCTTTCCAGTCATCTTTGGCCAGTTCCTCTCTCATGCCACTGTAATTTCCTTTACTCCACTGAAATACCAACACATCAGATTTTGGCTTCTCTTTTTCAAATTTCACAGTGAACTCAATTGTGTTATGATCACTGTCTCCTAAGGGTTCCTTCACCTCAATCTCTGTAATCACCTCAAGTTCATTACACAATACCCAATCCAGTACAGCCGATCCCCTAGTGGGCTCAACTACAAATTCTCTCTCTTGAGATCCAGTGCCGACCTGATTTTCCCAATCCACTCGCATGTTAAGGTCCCCCACAATTTTCATAACACTGCCCTTCTGACAAGCCTTTTCTATTTCCTGTTGTAATTTGTAGTCCACATCACTGCAGCTGTTTGGAGGCCTATAAATAACTGCCATCAGGGTCCTTTTACTCCTGGGATTTCTTAGCTCAACCCATAAAGATTCTGCACCTTCCGATCCTATATCACCTCTTTCTAATGATTTAATATCATTTCTTACCAATAAAGCCACGCCTCCCCCTCTGCCTACCTTCCTATCCTTCCGATACACCGTGTATCCTTGGACGTTCAGCTCCCAGAGACATGCATCCTTTAGCCACGTCTCAGTGATGGCCACAATATCATACCTGCCAATCTGTAGCTGTACGACAAGATCATCCACCTTATTCCTTATGCTGCGTGCATTTAAGTTTAACACCTTAAGACCAGTATTTGGTACTTTTTGCTTTGATTTCACTGCAACTTTATTGCACTGCAACTCATCCTAATGGCTACAAATTTGCCCCATCACCTGCCTGTCTTTCCTGACATTTTTACTGCTCACTATCTTAGATTTATTTCTGTTTTCCCCTTCCTCCTCTCTATCATTCCGGTTCCCATCCCCCTGCCAAATTAGTTTAAACCCTCGCTAACAGCTCTATTAAACTTTCCTGCACGGATATTGGTCCCCTTCGGGTTCAGGTGTAACCTATCCATTTTGAACAGGTCATACTTCCCCCAGAAGAGATCCCAATTATCCAAGGATCTGAAGCCCTGCCCCCTGCACCAGTCTCTCAGCCACGCATTCATCTGCCTGATCCTACTATTCTTGCCCTCACTAGCACGTGGCACAGGTAGCAATCCCAAGATTACTACCTTGGAGGTCCTGCTTCTCAGCTTCCTTACTAACTCCCAGAAATCTCTCTTCAGGACCTCCTCCTTTGTTCTATCTATGTCATTGGTACCAACATGTACCAAGACAACTGGCTGCTCACCCTCCCCCTTCAGAATATTCTGGACCCGATCTGAGATATCCCGTACCCTGACACCTGGGAGGCAACACACCATGCGGGTGTCTCTATCAGGCTCACAGAATCTCCTGTCCGTTCCCCTGACTATGAAATCCCCTATGACTACCGCATTTATCTTCTCCCTCCTTCTCTCCTGCACAACAGCGCCAGGCTCAGTGCCAGAGACCCGGTCACCGTGGGCGTCCCCTGTCAGGTCATTCCCCTCAACAGCATCTAGAACAAGATATTTGTTACTGAGGGGGACAGCCACAGGTGTGCTCTCCACTATCCGGGCATTTCCTTTCCCTCTCTTGACAGTGACCCAGTTTTCTGACCCCTGTAGCCTAGGGATGACTACCTCCCTGTAGCTCCTGTCTATCACCTCTTCACTTTCCCTGATAAGCAGTAGGTCATCAAGCTGCAGCTCCAGATCCCTAACACGGTCTCTGAGGCGCTGCATCTCGGTGCACCTGGCGCAGATGTGGCCATCAGGGAGGCTGGAGGTCTCCCAGGATTCCCACATCTGACACCCTGAATAAAGCACTAACCCTGCAGGCATGCTATCTAATTCTACAGGAGTGTAACAGGATAAGTAAGTCTACTCACCCACTTACCTCGCCAAACAGATGAACTTTTTAACCATTAGCTCATACCGTTAGCTGTGAGAGCCCTGCTGTTCCTGTCTGTCTGGGCCGATTCGCCAAGGGGGGGGGGGAGAAAAAAAGAGTTGGTGCTTCACTCTCGCCTCTTTCCGTTTACCGCTGAAGCCAAAGCCCTACACTCTGCTACCGCTCACTCAGCTGCCCGCTGTATAGGATGGTCTCCTTTTTAACCTCTCCACGCTGTCCTGTTACGTCACGCGCCTGCGCAGTCTTGTCCTTCTTGCACTCGAAGAAGTTTTTAAAAAAACTGCTTTCCTTCAGAATTCAGCTCCCATGCCGCTCTGTAGTCCTGATCCAAAAGAAAGCCGTTGGAAGCAACCTTCCTTTTTAAACTCTCAAATGATTTTTATGTAATTTCTAACATACTGGACAAAAATGAACTTATGGATGTCTGTAAGAATGGAAAACATTCATAACCCTTGGATTAGCAAAACCCAGTAAATGGTTCCATTTAATATAATCTGCTATTGGTAACACAGAAGTGATGAACTTGATCATTTATATAGAAAAATTACCTGTTTGATAAAACGATTTCCAGCAATATCAAAAGGGTACACTGTACTACATCAGTAATGCAAGGAACGAAAACAAAATATCGTTCATGACATTTAATGACATAACTGAATAGTTTAGATGAATAATTGAAATGATCTAGAACCAAAATTTGAATTATAAACTTTAATTGAGCAAATCAGTGCAATTTGTAGAACAATTAGTGCACAAATAGCCAACTTTGTCCACAGCTAAAACTGTGTTTATAAAATAGTGTATAGTTTCCAAATGGAATATTTTTATATCTTGTTTCAAAATATGATGTAATTCTTCTTTGGTGAAAAATTGTTCTTCACTAGCAGTTGTCTAATTCTTTCTTTTGAGTCTTGGGCCCTTGATGCTTTGCACCTTTCTGATAGACTTAAAAGTTTACATTACTCTGTAAGACTCCTATGTTTTAATTGTTTCCATGTGGAGCAACTGTGTATTAAAATAGAGGATCATTGAATAGTAAAGCTGTTTAGGTCTTGGAGTTCCTTTTCATTCTCATTGTTTGGAACAAATGTTTACATTTTATTCACATATTTATGGTGAAATTTGCAGGCTAATTTTCTTCTCTCTAGTGTTAGGTATTTGACCTGAACTATCTTCCAATGATTTTACTAAGAAAAGTAACCTGGAGGGTATTGAATAGATAGAAGACTATAATTAGACCATCGAACATACTATAATTAATTCAATAGATGGCAAGTTCAATAGGCAGAATGTAGATAGACTGAGGGATTGCAGATTAGAATCTGGGAATTTTAAGCTTACCAGAGGTTACATGTGATCTTTCAAAATAAGGCAGGAAGAAGTCCAGTTGAACATTACAGAGAGAAAGGAAGGTGATTAACAAGTGAGTAATTTAAACTGGAACTAAATTAGCAGCATTAAACTGACTAAAAGATGTAGCAGCAATACCCTGGTCCTCACCTACCACCCCACCAGCCTCCGGGTCCAACATATTATTCTCCGTAACTTCTGCCACCTCCAACGGGATCCCACCACTAAGCACATCTTTCCCTCCACCCCTCTCTCTGCATTCCGCAGGGATCGCTCCCTACACAACTCCCTTGTCCATTCGTCCCCCCCATCCCTCCCCACTGATCTCCCTCCTGGCACTTATCCGTGTAAGCGGAACAAGTGCTACACATGCCCTTACACTTCCTCCCTTACCACCATTCAGGGCCCCAAACAGTCCTTCCAGGTGAGGCATCACTTCACCTGTGAGTCGACTGGGGTGATATACTGCGTCCGGTGCTCCCGATGTGGCCTTTTATATATTGGCGAGACCCGACGCAGACTGGGAGACCGCTTTGCTGAACATCTACGCTCTGTCCGCCGGAGAAAGCAGGATCTCCCAGTGGCCACACATTTTAATTCCACATCCCATTCCCATTCTGACATGTCTATCCACGGCCTCCTCTACTGTAAAGATGAAGCTACACTCAGGTTGGAGGAACAACACCTTATATTCCGTCTGGGTAGCCTCCAACCTGATGGTATGAACATTGACTTCTCTAACTTCCGCTAAGGCCCCACCTCCCCCTCGTACCCCATCTGTTACTCATTTTTATGCACACATTCTTTCTCTCGTTCTCCTTTTTCTCCCTCTGTCCCTCTGAATATACCTCTTGCCCATCCTCTGGGTCACCCCCCCCCCCTTGTCTTTCTTCCCGGACCTCCTGTCCTATGATCCTCTCGTATCCCCTTTTGCCTATCACCTGTCCAGCTGTCGGCTCTATCCCTCCCCCTCCTGTCTTCTCCTATCATTTTGGATCTCCCCCTCCCGCCTCCAACTTTCAAATCCCTTACTCACTCTTCCTTCAGTTAGTCCTGACGAAGGGTCTCGGCCTGAAACGTCGACTGCACCTCTTCCTAGAGATGCTGCCTGGCCTGCTGCGTTCACCAGCAACTTTGATGTGTGTTGCTTGAATTTCCAGCATCTGCAGAACTCCTGTTGTTTGCGTTCTAAAAGAGAGTTTGTTTTAAGATCACGGTTGTGGATTTGAGACCTATTGCTTGCAATTCTTGTAGTACGTGTGAACTTAGGGGCATTTAAAATATTTTAGGTGCTACATATAGAAAGAGTCTCAGATCTTCCTAGCAGTGCATTAGGAGAGTGAGAGTATCCTAGATATTTGTTCCAGGTGGTAGCATACAGCCAAGACGAGTTCAGGATAGTACATGCCTCAGTGAGGGACTGAAAAAAGAGAATAGTTAAACACAGAAATGCAGGTATATGGGAGATTCGAGGCACAGACAGGCATTTCTGATAACTCTAATCATTGGACTTGTATGGTATGTTATCTTCTTGGTGCTAAGGAAAAGGACATCACAGAGAAGGTGTAGCACACTCTGACAGAGAAAGAGAGTGAGCCTGAAGTTGGAATACAAATAGCTATCAACAGCAGAATGAGGGCAGGAAGAGATCCCACAGTCATACTTCTGGACCTTGGGAGAAAGTTAAACTTTGAAGTAGAACCTTGATGGGAATCACCTCTGGTTTACTCCCAATGTCATATAAAGTAGAATTGCAAAGACAAGGATAGTCAATGCACATTTTAAGGCATAGTGTTGGTAGGAAGATTTGAGTTCCAAGGCAGAGTGCAGCTATCCAAAAGGGCTGGCCTAGGATTAATGTCTTTGAGGACGTTCACAAGTATGTTTGGAAAGGATCTAAGTAAAATTAATGGTGAGAAAGGTATCATCTTTAAAATATAAAAAAAGAATAAACTGCAGAAAGAAGTGAAAATGTAGGATTGTGTTGGATATATTAGACCAGGAATACAAAGGTTTTAGTCAATTGGAAAGAGACAAGTCTGAAACTGTTGTTCAAGAAAATGTGTAAGGAATTTCCAAGGAATTTCAGGCTGGTCAGTTTCACATGATGAAGTCAAAGAGAAATAGAGTAGGGATATGGAACTTCCAGTCTGCTGAGTCCACCTTGGCCATCAAGCACTCACAATAATTTTGCACTCGCATTTGATCCTCCCAGATTTGTACCACAGGCCCACCACACTCTAGGACAACGGCAAATTAGCCTACCAACCCATACAATTTCGGGATGTGGAAGAAAAATGGAATACCTGGAAGAAATCCTTGCAGTCAGAGTAAAAATGTGCAAACAGACAGTGCCAGAGGTCATAATTGAACCTAGGTGTCCTGGCACTGTGATAAGAAAAGACGAATGGGAACTCTGGCAGGATGGAAGGGAGAGGTTGCAGGAGAGAAAGGAGAGACCTAGTCCCCGATTGACCATCACCCCAGCAGGGTCTGCAAGCTCAGGTATCAGAAGAGGGGATTATTAAAGAAACACTGATCCCTCTGATCAATCAATTCAATCTTGGTCTCACTGAGGGGAGGGGTTATGTCACCTGGGACTATACTGACTGGAATTCAAGAGAATGAGAGAGGATCTTATAGAAACATAAAGTTATGAACATGATAGAGGCAGGAATGTTGCTTCACTGGGAAGTAAGACTAGAACCTTAAAAATTAGAGGAATATATTTTGTACAAAGATGAGAATAAGCTACTT
Source organism: Mobula hypostoma (assembly GCF_963921235.1). NCBI lineage: Eukaryota > Metazoa > Chordata > Chondrichthyes > Myliobatiformes > Myliobatidae > Mobula > Mobula hypostoma. Next base: position 47,213,384 of record NC_086111.1, read on the forward strand.
TTCTAAGACAGTAGTGAATCTGTGGTATTTTCTGCTCAGGGAAGCAGTACAGGCTATCTCATTGCATATATATTTAATACACAGTTAGATCGACTTTTGCATAGCAGGGCAATTAAGAGTTATAGGGAAAAGGCAGGTAGGTGGAGCTGAGTGATGGACAACTCAGCCATGATTATATTGAATGGTGGAGCAGGATAGATGGGTCAAATGGCCTACTGTTGCTCCTATTTCTTATGTTCTTATAAGACCATAAGACATAGAAGCAGAAATAGACTATTTGCCCATCGCACCTACTCCACCTACTCCATCGTGACAGATTTAGTTTTCGTCTCAATCCTATTTTCCTGCCTTCTTCGCATAACCTTTGATGCCCTAACTAATCAAGAATCTATCAATCTCTGCTTTAAATATTGCTGATGGCTTAGCCTCCACAACCAGCAGTGGCAATGAATTCCACAGATTCGCTATGTTCTAGCTGCACATTTCTGCTACCCTTAATTACTAACCTTTTAAAAACAGTAATGGCGGGGAGTGGGGGGGGGGACTCAGGAGAGTAATAAGTGAATATGTAAAAAGTCTAGTTGGATGACTTGATGAAAAGACAGAAGATTGATGATAGAAATGCAGTGAATATGATTAACTTGGGGTGAAGAAGATTAAGAATATATTTGATAAATGTGTACAAACTTATGATTTTTCTTTGTTTTCTTTTTTCTTTCTTTTTCTTTTTTTTGTATTTTTTTTTACATGAGCAGTAATGTCCTGGAACTCACTGCCTTCTTAGAATGATGAAAGTAGAGATGATCAGTGAATTCACGGGGAACTTGAAGGAAGTAAATTTTCAGGACTAGAGCGGAGCAGTGGGATTGATAGACTTACTTCGTGGAAAGCCAGCATGTCTGATTGGCAAGCTTTGTTTCTGTAATGATGTCATAAGTATGTAGACTGGTGATGCCCAACCCAAATGCATCAATCAATCTGATTCAAGATAAATAATGCTTCTGAATATTGTGGTCTGAGTAATGCTCAGTGTAGACTGATGGAATGTGCACATGCATTTGTGTTAAATGCAATAAAACACAGTAAACTTGATAAAGGGATTTTTTAAATGATAACATCTCTTTGGGGGCTTTGCTGTTGCTTGCATGGTGGGTTTTCGGAATGCTGATGCTTTATGCTAGAATAAGTGGGGGGTTGGGATGAGGGGAGAGTTCGTGCTGCTTCTGCATGGGAGAAGGGGGCTTTGGGATTCTTACGTTATTTTTCTGTCATTCATTCTTTGGGGTTTTTCTTGTGTTTCAAGGATGTTTGTGGGGAGTAGGAATTTCAGGTTGGATATTGTATATATTCTCTGATATTTAAATAGAACCATTGAATCATGGAAAATTTTATTTGGTGTATGTGACATAACATTCTGGTTTAAGACAGCACTGTTTTGTGGCTGCCTGTAAGGAATGAATCAAGGTTGTATATATTATACATACTTTGATAATAAGTGTACTTTGAACTTTATTATTTCATTATAACTTAAATCACTTTTTCCAGTCTTAAATGTTCTGAACAGACTATGACAACTGAAGCTATGATGCTGCAGTTTTTCTTTTCATTATTGAATTTAAGGGAAATGTGCTGTTAGATTGAACATCTATATTATGTATTCTCCAGTAAGAGCTGGATGTCGGTGGAATACATTTGAAGACCAGTTTATCAAATTCCAAAGTAACGTGATCTTTTTAATACTGCTTATGTGCACCACTTTGCTACAATTGCTTGGAAATTAAATCACAGAGTGCCATACTTTTGCATGTTACAGGATACAATTTTTGATGAAAAACAACTTAGAAAGGAATAATGTTGATTCACAATGAGTTGCTCAAAGTTTGTGGTATTCTCCCTGGTCATCAATATGTCTAATGCATAAACACAGGCATGCATGGAGAAGTTGAAAACTATTACTTGGGTTGTGCAAAGTCATAGCATGTTGTAACGTTTTTCAGTATTGGTTAGTACGTCCCAGTGTATTGACCATAACTCTTGGATATTCCCTCCCCCCCGCCCCAACTCCAGTTGTTATCACCACCATTGTCCTACTACCTGCTGCCTGGCTGTCCACAGAGAGTATTCTGACTGGCTGCATCACCATCTGGTATCGGGGGCCGGGGGGGAGGGGTGAAAGCTAAGGCACAGGATCAAAGTACGTTGCAGAAAGTTGTAAAGTTAGTCGGCTCCATCCTGGGTTCTAGCCTCCATAGTATTACTGACATCCTGGAGGTATGGTGCCTCAGGAAGGTGGCATCCGTTATTAAGGACTGGCACCACCCAGGGCATGCCCTCTTCTCATTGTTACTGTCAAGAAGGATATACAGAATCTGAAGGCATACACTCAGTGATTCAGGAATAGCTTCTTCCCCTGTGCTATTTGAATCCTAAATGGACACTGAACCCATAAACACTACCTCGCTGCTTTTTTTATTTCTTTCTTTTTTTTGCACTACTTATTTTAACTTAGCTATTTAATATACATATATTACTGTAATTTATTTTTTCTTTATTTATCATGTATTCTATTATACTGCTGCTACAAAGTTAACAAATTTCATGATATATACCAGTGATATTAAACCTGATTCTGATTTAACTGACCTATCCTGACCACCTAGTCAAACTTCTGATCCTCACAAACAAGACAAAATCCGCAGATGCTGGAAATCCAAGCAACACGCACAAAATGCTGGAGTAACTCAGCAGGCCAGGCAGCATCAATGGAAAAGAGTACAGTCGACGTTTTGGGCCGAGACCCTTCGACAGGGCTGGAGAAAAAAAGCTGAAGAATAGATTTAAAAGGTAGGGGGAGGGGAGAGAGAAACGTTGACTGTACTCTTCCACAGATGCTGTCTGGCCTGCTGAGTTCCTCCAGCATTTTGTGCATTGCTTCTGCTGATCCTCTGTAGTTGACCTTTTGGGCTTCTTGCCTCTCATTCCTTCCACCCGTTGAGTTTCTCTGTCTCCAATAGCACACAGTTTCTTAGGCATCAGGCACAACTGTTTATTGCAGTAACGAACTTCAGCTTTGCACACTCAAACAAAAAAAAATACTGTTCACCTTCTTGCATTGCTGCATTAATACTCCTTTACTGGTGTCATTCAATTTCTATCAGAATGTAAATTGAAGCAAAAAACTGCAGTTGCTGGGAATCTGAAATAAAAATAGAAAATCAAGAAGTTATAGCATTTATGGAAATATGTTTCAGACTAATGAAGAGAAAGATGAAAGCATTGACTCTATTTTTCTTTCCTCAGATACCTCCTGACCTGCTTAGTGTTTGCAGGATTTACTATTTTTGTTTTAGATTTTTGTTTTGTATAGTAGATGTTTTTTATTAAATACAATGAAAATTTGATGGTTTTCTTCAAAGAGAATCTTAAGTTTAATTTGTAAGGTTGTAGGTGTTGTGTATTTAATATACAGTAATATTTGAGTAATATTGTAAGTATATTGTTTGATTAAGCATTCTTTTGTTTAAATAATTTATTATAGGTTATATGTAAAAGTATGTGTAAGGCAAGTGCCATCACAGCACCACATCGTTTAAACACGTCTCACTAAAGATAAAACTAAGAATGTGCATGAATTATCCGGGCTCCTTTTCCTTTCAATTAGTTTTGATGTTTTGGAGTTACAAAACACACAGAAGGCCATGGTTATAAATTTCATGTTTTGTACTGTGTAAGAAATTGAAGAAAGCTTAGTCTCCTCTGACCATCAAAGTAATCCCCTCACAGTCCCACTTAATGTGCCAGTGCAAAGCTCAGCATAAATACTGAATGGTTCTCCAGGTGAACTAAACAAAAATGGTAATGCTGTTCCACAATTAATCCGCATTCTCAAACCTTTACGACATGATTCAAGTTTTACTTCCAGTGCTAAGGATTTCACCTTCATTAAATTTTAAAATTTTGGTCACGTCCAAGACTCATTTCCAAGATTTAAAAGAATGATACAGCATACAGGTGTGGCCAGACTGACTCTGTAAAAGGGTTATCCATTTAGTGCCACACCACTTCTCTGCCCTGTTTCTTTTCAATAGTAGATACAACTCAAAATATAAACTTCTTTGGGCTCTCTTGATGACCAAAATGTTGTGCTACTCGCTGATTATTCACATCAAGTTTGATAGGAAAACAAATTCTGGACCCAAACATTCAGTCTCAGATCTGATGCAATGTCATTGACCTGAGATGTTTCCTCTGCACAGGGTCTACATGACCTGATGCTTATCCCAAGGTTTGTCCACTTTTATTTCAGAATCCAGCATATATATTTTTCATTAGCTTCCAGTATTAATTGGTATCATTACAGGGTGGCTCTAAGGCCTTGACCTAAATTCTTCTGAGAATGCTAATATAAATCTAACTATTCCATTATGCAAACAACAGGAATTCTGCAGATGCTGGAAATTCAATCAACATACATCAAAGTTGCTGGTGAACACAGCAGGCCAAGCAGCATCTATAGGAAGAGGCGCAGTCGACGTCAGGACGAAGGGTCTCGGCCTGAAACATCGACTGCGCCTCTTCCTATAGATGCTGCTTGGCCTGCTGCGTTCACCAGCAACTTTGATGTATGTTGCTCTTATTCCATTATGCAGCTTCTTTTTGACTGTCCAATAAATGTTAAATGATTTTGAATCACACCAGCTAGTACTTAGCGGCTGAAGCAGACTTCCTTGGAAAACTTGCATTTGTACATCATATGGTTGCCTAATACATTATTGAATCTGTAGTCAGATGTCAATAAAACATTTCGGGATTTGGAGGAGGAAACTGATCATAGGATTATTTCAATGCTGTGGGCTTTCAGGATATGTAGAATGAGGTGGCTGTGGTCTAAATTTCTATCCTGCTTTCCATTCTTTATCTGGCCATTTGTGGTAGAGGATGGATTAGATAGCTGCGGAGAAAGCCAGCTTGTTAAACTAAACCCTGCTTGTGGGTCACGAGATCTGCCACAGTCTGCATACATACTGCTATACTGTAGTTGTGTGGACATGCAGCAGAACCTGCCGCACAGTACTCATCGCAGCTGTCAACACGGTGCTGCACTGCTTGTCATGCTGCAGAACCTCTGTACTACAGTCAGTCCTCATTGTGGTGCGTGCTCAGACCATTCAGTCCTTGCACTGATGTTCAGTGCTGAACATTCTTCATCCTCCAAGTAGCTTTCTTCAAATTCTAGCACCTATATAAACAATTTGCTACTGTTGTACAGTCTGCTGTGTAACTCTTGGTTGCCCTCTTAGCTTGGAATTTTTGATCAAATTTTATTGTAAAAGAATGATCGTGGCCTATTCAGGCTGTGTTGATTTCTGCTGTGCTCAAACTGCCAATAGTGTGAAGTTAATATTAAGAGTATTTAGGAATATAACACAATGCTGTGTCCATTATGGGTTTCTCTGCATCCATGTAATGAAAATAAGGGAAATGAATGCGAAGAAGAGTGTGGTGAGCTGACAGCTGAGGTCTTGCCTCAGGAAAGAATTATCCAGGAGAAGCACAACAGTTGCTCAAAGCTCAGAAGGGATACCACAATCTAAATAAAAACTCTGCTCACAGCCAGATCAGTCTTGATTTTGAACTTCTTCCCCAGGGTAGCTGCATATTTTTATCCTTTCAGACATGGTTACTGCTGCAAGGCTAGCATTATCTGCTCAGCTGTAGATCCCATTGGGAAGATGTTGTCATGGCATCTTCCAAAGTTGTCAAGATTCTTGTGGTGAAGATGTTCTTATATTTCCAAGGTGTTGACCTGTATGATTGGTGATACATCCTAACTCACAATGGAGTGTGTTTCATGAAGGTAAAATGCAGATTATTATGTTCTGATTGACATTTTGTTATGGCCTATCCTGTTTATAGACAACGCAGGTCTGAGATGAGCCACTAAAGAAAGCTTGGCAAATTACTACATTGTTTGTAGATGTTGCAAACCACAGTCATGATGGTGGAGAAGGCTAATTGTTGAGGTGGTGGGTGAGGTCTGATCCACTGGGCTGGTTTATCCTGAAATCATTCTAAATTAATTCAGTCATTCCATGACATTGCTCTTCTCCACTATTACCAAAGGCTTTCAAATGGTTCGGCTAGCTTTCTTCACACCCATCCCCCACCATTCCTCACAGTATTCTGCACACATTCTATTATGTGCGGGAGTTTGCCATGTGTAGTCATAGTCATACTTTATTGATCCTGGGGAAAATTGGTTTTTGTTACAGTTGCGCCATAAATAATAAATAGTAATAAAACCATAAATAGTTAAATAGTAATATGTAAATTATTTATGCAGGAATAAGTCCAGGACCAGCCTATTGGCTCAGGGTGTCTGACCCTCTGAGGGAGGGGTTGTAAGGTTTGATGGCCACAGGCAGGAATGACTTCCTATGACACTCAGTTTTGCATCTTGGTGAAATGAGTCTCTGGCTGAATGTACTCCTGTGCCCAACCAGTACATTATGTAGTGGATGGGAGACATTGTCCAAGATGGCATGCAACTTGGACAGCATCCTCTTTTCAGACACCACCATCAGAGAGTCCAGTTCCATCCCCACAACATCACTGGCCTTATGAATGAGTTTGTTGATTCTGTTGGTGTCGTTACCCTCAGCCTGCTGCCCCAGCACACAACAGCAAACATGATAGCACTGGCCACCACAGACTCGTAGAACATCCTCAGCTTCGTCCGACAGATTTTAAAGGACCTCAGTCTCCTCAGGAAATAGAGACGGCTCTGACCCTTCTTGTAGACAGCCTCAGTGTTCTTTGACCAGTCCAGTTTATTGTCAATTCGTATCCCCAGGTATTTGTAATCCTCCACCATGTCCACACTGACCCCCTGGATGGAAACAGGGGTCACCGGTACCTTAGCTCTCCTCAGGTCTACCATCAGCTCCTTAGTCTTTTTCACATTAAGCTGCAGATAATTCTGCTCACACCATGTGACAAAGTTTCCTACCGTAGCCCTGTACTCAGTTTCCTTTCTCATCTCCTCTGTTAAATAGAGGGCATTATCTGAAAGTCTTAAGGCTCTTTAATAGTGCCTCTTCAAAGAAACTGACTTTGAGTTGTGGACAACACCTTTTCAAAACGAAGGCATAAAGTTGTGTATCTCTGCAATCATTATTTATAATATAATCCATATTGAGAACAGGTGCAAGAAGCAAGTATGCTCAATGTTCATCTATGTACAGAGACTGAGGAATGCAGCACCAGTGAAGGGGACTACAAAGAGATGGATGAGAGTGGTGGAGAAACAAAGTTAGGATTGCTCTGTTGGTGGACTGGACCATGTTCAAGGATACATCAACGAACCTACATGAATATGATAGTCACCACCAACTTCATTGAGGAAGTGCATAGATGACTATATACCCATAAAATCATATGAGGCACTACCTCAAGAAGGCAATATCTTCCATCAAAGATCACCACCATTCAGGCCAGGCTGCCATCTCACAGCTATTATTGGGCAGGAGGTACAGAAGCCTGAAGTCCCACATTCAGGAACAACTGCTTACCTTCAACCATTCAGCTCTTGAACTAAATGGCAAAAACCTAATTACTTTGCATTGCTATGTACTTTTTTTTGTTCAAATTGTGCTTTCATGTATGATTTTGTATAAACAATATTTTTCTTGTAAATATCGTGTATCTGATGCTTTGTATCTGAGGTGCCGCTGAGAGTAAGATTATAATTCCACCTGTACATACAAGTACTTGCGCATATGATAATAAACTTGACAAGTCAAGGTGCACTTGTGATAGAATAAAGGGTATGATTTGCTTTAAGATGCCTTCTGCAAATTCCTGTCAAGTGATTTTTTTTTAATTTGTTCTTGAGTTGGCAGATTTTGTGGCCCATTGGAAATATATTCTAAAGAGAAAACAGTTGGGTCCTCTTTTTGTGAAAATTGTGTGCCTTTTCTGTAAAGAAACAATTATCTCCAGGGTGGTCCATGACTTCATGGGACTGACATTGTTCTTAGAATATTTCTAATGTAATTGCTGAGGTGTGGAAGGGACAAATGACTGCCCTTTAAATTGCTGCAGTCAATTTACCGCTGCAGTAGCATCATATATATCCTTCTCTTTCCCCCAAAGTCAGGCTTTCCTCAGAGAGAACAAATAGCACTGAGAGCCCACAGAGTTTATTTATGTAAATTAAACTAGTTTATACAAGGTCCTAGAGTAAATGGAATTGTAGAAGTGGTGCATCTCAAGTGGAGAAGAAATTCTCATTGATGACTGTTTTTATCGTTTGGTCATTTCGGTCTCACTTTCCTCTGATTCCATGATGCAGAGAACAGTTCAAGAGAAATTGTATTAGCATTCATTCGGAAAACATGAGCTAAATGCTCCAGTTTTCTAGCCTTTTATCATGAGTGTTTTTTAAATTAATAAGAATATATGCAGAGGAGATTGTGTTGTGGACTAGGAATGAATGCAGTGGGAGGGCGGGGGGGGGGGGGTCCAAACTGAAAGTTCTCCATTTGATTTTGATGAAGTAAATGACTATTTATAACGTGGAGATGAATTTCATTGAAAAGGTTATTATCCCCATCTGAGCAATCAACCTATACCTATTTATGGTCATTCATCTGAAATCTGTAAAATAGGTGAAGCACCTTCAAGTACTCCAAAAGACTGAGGTTTGGTAAAATACTGAAAGGCTTTTATTCGCTGTACAATACGACCTCCACAGTGAGTGTCTGCCCCACGGACTCAGGGTGAGGGGCAAGGTGAACACCTTTATACAGGATTCTGTGGGAGGAGCCACAGGGGCAGTCAGCAGAGGGGTGTGTCCAGACAGGTAACCGAGTTACAACATATATACATGGTTTACCACATTCACCCCTCCTTTTTTTAAAAAGAGTCCGCGGGGTGAAGTGACTGACAATATTTACAAGAAGTATATTTACAGGTTAAGTCTATCAGGCGGTCGAGTCCGTCGCTGTGATCTACGTAGCATCGGCGGTGATTGCACCGGCGACGGCGGTTGTGCTGGCTCCGGCCTGACTTCAGGTGCCAGCACGTTAGGCGTCGGTAATCCCTCGTGCGTGTGCGTCGCGCCCGGTATGGGAGTGTCGTGTGGTGTCTGTATAAGGTTTGGGGTGCACGGTGTCTCGTAGGTACATACATTGGTGGGTACGGGGTCAATAGTCACCACAGAGTGTTCAGGGTAGGGGCCCGGAGCTCCTGCGGGCGCCAGGTCGCGGATGGAGACCGTGTCCTCCCGCCCATCAGGTAAAACCACGTAGGCATACTGGGGGTTCGCATGAAGTAAGTGAACCCTCTCGACTATCAGGGAGCATTTATTGCTCCTCGCATGTTTCCGGAGCAGCACTGGCCTCAGGGACGTCAGCCAAGATGGTAGGGTGGTTCCAGTGGTCGATTTTCTGGGAAAAGAAAAGAGCCGCTCATGAGGGGTGGCATTGGTGGCTGTGCATAGCAGGGAGTGGATGGAGTGGAGTGCCTCGGGAAGGACCTCCTGCCAGCGGGAGACCGGCAGTCCCTTTGACCTGAGGGCTAAGAGTGTGGCTTTCCACACTGTGCCATTCTCCTTCTCTACCTGTCCATTCCCCCGGGGATTATAGCTCGTGGTCCTACCAGTTGCAATTCCCCTAGCCAGTAGATATTGGCGCAGCTCGTCACTCATAAACGAGGACCCTCTGTCACTGTGGATATAGCGTGGGTATCCGAACAGAGTGAAGAGCTTGCGCAGGGCTTTTATAACTGAGGTGGTAGTGGTGTCAGGGCAGGGGATGGCGAAGGGGAACTGCGAGTACTCGTCAATTACGTTAAGAAAGTACACATTGCGGTCGGTGGAGGGAAGGGGGCCCTTAAAGTCAACACTCAGTCGCTCAAAGGGGCGGGTGGCCTTGATGAGTGGTGCCTTTTCAGGTTGGTAGAAGTGCGGTTTGCACTCTGCGCAGACTTGGCAGTCCCTGGTCATCATCCTGATCTCCTCAAGGGAGTAAGGCAGGTTCTGGGCTTTCACAAAGTGGAAAAGCCGGGTGACTCCCGGGTGACAAAGGTCTACACGTAGGGCGTATAGCCGGTCGATCTGCGCGCTGGCACATGTTCCCCGGGATAGGGCATCGGAGGGCTCGTTGAGCTTCCCAGGCCTGTACATGATGTCATAGTTGTAGGTGGAGAGTTCTATTCTCCACCTCAGAATTTTATCATTTTTGATTTTGCTCTGCTGCTGATTATTAAACATGAATGCGACTGAGCGCTGGTCAGTTAGCAGGGTGAACCTTTTGCCGGCAAGATAGTACCTCCAGTGCCTTATAGCTTCCACTATGGCCTGGGCCTCTTTCTCTACCGCAAAGTGCCGAATTTCAGGGCCTTGAAGGGTACGGGAGAAGAACGCCACTGGTCTTCCTGCCTGGTTGAGGGCAGCAGCCAGCGCAAAGTCGGAAGCGTCACTCTCTACTTGGAAGGGAATGGCCTCATCCACCACATGCATTGCTGCTTTGGCAATGCCCCCTTTTATGCGGTTGAAGGCCACATGGGCCTCGGCAGAAAGGGGGAATGTGGTGGACTTGACCAGGGGGCGGGCCTTGTCTGCATAGTTAGAGACCCATTGGGCGTAATATGAAAAGAAGTCCAGGCACCTTTTGAGGGCTCTGAGGGTATTGGGAAGAGGGAGTTCCAACAAGGGGCACATACGGTCGGGGTCAGGGCCAATGACTCCATTCTCCACGACACACCCAAGGATAGCAAGTCGGGTGGTCCCAAATACACACTTGTCCTTGTTATAGGTGAGGTTGAAAGATTTGGCCGCTTGGAGAAATTTTTGGAGGTTGTTGTCGTGATCCTGCTGGTCGTGACCGCAGATGGTGATGTTATCCAGATATCCAGTGCCTTCAGTTGGCACTGGTCCACCATCCGGTCCATTGCCCTCTGGAAGACAGATACACCTTTTGTGACTCCGAAGGGGGCGCGCAGGAATTGATAAAGCCTGCTGTCCGCCTCGAAGGCGGTGTAAGGGTGGTCCTCCCGGCGGATGGGGAGCTGATGGTAAGCGGATTTTAGGTCTATGGTCGAGTACACCTTGTACTGTGCTATCTGATTGACCATATCCGCGATGCAGGGTAGAGGGTACGCGTCGAGCTGCGCGAACCTATTGATGGTCTGGCTATAGTCCACGACCATCCTATTCTTCTCCCCGTTCCGAACAACCACCACCTGCGCCCTCCAAGGCCTTGTGCTTGCCTCAATGACCCCCTCCCTGAGCAGCAGCTGCACCTCCGACTTAATGAAAGCTCTGTCCCCCGCGCTGTACCTCCTGCTTTTAGTTGCCACAGGTTTACAGTCGGGGGATCAGGTTGGCAAACAGCGGTGGGGGAGAGATCCTGAGGGTGGAGAGGCCGCAAGTGGTGTCGGTAGTGTGGCAGTTGGCATGATGTTGGGTGGGATGCGCAGGTCGGTGTGTGTGTGTGGTCAGTAGCGGGGTACGTGACATATCTCTACAAAACAGGGGATTTATGACAGTAATTGGCGGGAGGGGCCCATCATACTTCATTGTCACGCTTTTCAGGTGGCTCTGGAAGTCCAACTCCAACAGCACAGGGGCACACAGTTGAGGCAAGACCAGTAACGTAAAGTCTCGATATTCTGTGCCCTGCACCACTAGCGTCGCTACACAACCCCCCCGGATGTCTGTTGTATGCGACCCGGAGGCCGTGGTGACCCTCTGACTTACCGGCCGTATCATGAGTCCACAATGCTGCACTGTGGCTGGGTGGATAAAACTCTCCGTGCTGCCTGTGTCAAACAGGCAGCTTGTCCTGTGCCCCTCCACCAGGATGTCCATCATTGACCTTGCGAGCTGGTGGGGAGCGCTTTGGTTGAGGGTCACGGAAGCCAGGGTGGGGTCGCTGTCTTGGTCCGGCGCGGTGGGGTGGCCCGTGAGCACCCGTTGGTCGTAGGCGGTGGGAGGTGGCGCCGACCAAGATAGCCACCCCCATGTCTCGCATGTGGTGGCGGCGTGCAGGGAAGATGGCGACCCCCACGTCTCGCACGCGGCGCTGCTCGATCCCGCTCGCGGTTTTGACTTACAGACCTTGGCGAAGTGGCCCTTCTTTCCGCAGCTGGAACAGGTAGCTTGTCGGGCCGCACAGCGTTTCCGGGGGTGCTTCTCCAGTCTACAGAAGTAGCACTTCGCGGACTCACGACTGGCTGCAGCCCAGGTCGATTCGCCGGGAGGTTGCAGGGTCTGCGGCACCCACGAGGCCATTGGGGGATCGCGTGCCTGGAGAGCCTCGGAGTTATGCAGAGTGGCCTCCAACGTATCAGCCAGCTCGATCGCCGAACTTAGGGTAAGAGCGGCTTTTCCAGCAGCCGCTGGCGCACGTACACTGACCTGGTCCCCATAACGAAGGCGTCTCTCACTAGGAGTTCTGCATGCTGCGCCGCCGTCAGCTCCTGGCAATTGCAGTACTGCATGAGTGTCTGTGGGGCCCGGACAAACTCAGCACTCGACTCCCCGGACCGTTGCTGCCGCGTCGCTAAGCGATGCCAAGCATAGACGCTGTTTATCGGCCGCAGGTATTGTCTTTTGAGTGCGTTCATCGCGCCGTCGTAGTTCGGCTGGTCTCTGATCAGCGAATAAACCCGTGGACTGACCCTGGAGAGTAGAACTCTGCGCTTCGCTACGGGGTCGGTCGCTTTAATCTCCTCTAGATACGCTTCGAAGCAGGCCAGCCAGAGTTCGAAAGCGTTTCCAGCTTCAGGCATTTGCGGATTGAGGTCTAATTTTTCTGGTCTCAGGGCCTGTTCCATGTTTTAACAGGTACAGCGAAAAAAATTGAAGCACCTTCAATTACTCCAAAAGACTGAGGTTTGGTAAAATACTGAAAGGCTTTTATTCGCTGTACAATACGACCTCCACAGTGAGTATCTGCCCCCGGACTGAGGGGGAGGGGCAAGGTGAACACCTTTATACAGGACTCTGTAGGAGGAGCCACAGGGGCAGTCAGCAGAGGGGTGTGTCCAGACAGGTAACCGAGTTACAACATATATACATGGTTTACCACAATAGGTCACCCACTTCATGCATTCACACTGATTGCAATTTTCTGAAGATCTTGATTTTTGTATCATTATAATCAATCATTAGCATAAAATTTGCAAAAGTGGCCTCAGAATACCAGATTTTGTTGAAAAAGTATACACACACACACACACACACACAAAGAGTTGCTATATGCTATATTGTAAAAGCCATATATGTTCAATTATGTCCAAAGCCTTTTATTATATTATTAGAGGTTACAGCGCATGTATTCAAAATGTGAAATATTTTTTACTTGCTATTGTAATCTGGGCCGTATCAATTACAGGGTATAAGGCAATCTTGTGCAATGAATATGTTCAGGTAATGGCCCAATCAAAAAAATCAGATACATAATTTTTTTCATTGTTTTGTGTTTGAAAATTGCATATTCCTGGAGTGGAAGAAGATTGCAACTATTTCTGAGTTAATTCTTGCCACTCCTTGTATTCATCCGGGCAGCTCAAACAACAATTTACACTTCTGTACCAATTCCATTTCTGTGTCACTTACTCACTGGATAAGGTTATCTCTGTTTGGAGTGTTGCCTGGGTGATTGTGTTAAATTGCTCCTTTGTTGGACAACTCCCAGAAGAGCAATATTTACAAATAGCAGTGCTGTGTCAAAGGTGCCTCCTGAAGCAGGTTTCTTTGGATTTTAACAACTGCTTTTCTCAGAAATTCATGGCCCTAGAATTCCAGCAGCCTGGCCCTGATCTCACTAACTGTGAGTCACAACCACTGCCCTCATCATTCTAACTCCAGACACTGGACCTTTTCCCTTCATTCCAAGGCTCCTATTTCTAAGCATTCCTTTCCTCCTGTTTCAGACCTTCAGTTATTCCACCCCGGCCTCCATTCTGGTTGTCATCCAACAGCCTCCCTTTTCTTCCACATCCCTTCACTTACCCCTTTGGGTCAGATCCTGGTCCCTGAATCATGCCTCCCATAATAGTTATTAACATGCTGCTCAGCTGGGTGTGCTTTTAATGGAGTCAGTCAATTTCTGGGCCTTCTGCTTTCTCTTCATTCCCAAAGTCCGAGTAGAACAGACCATATAACCATATAACAATTACAGCACGGAAACAGGCCATCTCGGCCCTTCTAGTCATGCCAAACTCTTGCTCTCACCTAGTCCCACTGACCTCCACTCAGCCCAAAACCCTCCATTCCTTTCCTGTCCATATAGCTTTCCAATTTAACTTTAAATGACAACATCGAACCTGCCTCAACCACTTCTGCTGGAAGCTCGTTCCACACAGCTACCACTCTCTGAGTAAAGTTCCCCCTCATGTTACCCCTAAACTTTTGCCCTTTAACTCTCAACTCATGTCCTCTTGTTTGAATCTCCCCCACTCTCAATGGAAAAAGCCTATCCACGTCAACTCTATCTATCTCCTTCATAATTTTAAATACCTCTATCAAGTCCCCCCTCTACCTTCTATGTTCCAAAGAATAAAGACCCAACTTGTTCAACCTTTCTCTGTAACTTAGGTGATGAAACCCAGGTAACATTCTAGTAAATCTTCTCTGTACTCTCTCTATTTTTTTGACATCTTTCTTATAATTCATTGACCAAAACTGTACACAATGCTCCAAATTTGGCCTCAACAATGCCTTGTACAATTTAAACATTACATCCCAACTCCTACACTCAATGCTCTGATTTATAAAGGCCAGCATACCCAAAGCTTTCTTCACCACCCTATCCACATGAGATTCCACCTTCAGGGAACTATGCACCATTATTCCTAGATCCCTCTGTCCTATTTTGATTAGTCCTACCAAAATGTAGCACCTCACATTTATCAGCATTAAACTCCATCTGCCATCTTTCAGCCCACTCTTCTAACTAGCCTAAATCTCTCTGCAAGCTTTGAAAACCTACTTCATTATCCACAACTCCACCTATCTTACTATCATCTGCATACTTACTCATCCAATTTACCACTCCATCATCCAGATCATTAATATATATGACGAACAACATTGGACCCACTACAGATCCCTGAGGCACACCACTAGTCACCAGCCTCCAATCTGACAAACAGTTATCCACCACTACTCTCTGGCATCTCCCATCCAGCCACTGCTGAATCCATTTTACTACTTCAATATAAATACCAAATGATTGAACCTTCCTAACTAACCTTCCGTGTGGAACCTTGTCAATGGCCTTACTGAAGTCCATATAGTCAACATCCACCGCTTTACCCTCGTCAACTTTCCTAGTAACCTCTTCAAAAAATTCAATAAGATTTGTCAAACGTGACCTTCCACGCACAAATCCATGTTGACTGTTCCTAATCAGACCCTGTCTATCCAGATAATTATATATACCATCTCTAAGAATATTTTACATCAATTTACCCACCACTGACGCCAAACTCACAGGCCGATAATTGCTAGGTTTACTCTTGGAACCCTTTTTAAACAATGGAACAAAATGAGCAATATGCCAATCCTCCAGCACCATCCCTGTTTCTAATGGCATTTGCAATATTTCTGTCAGGGCCCCTGCTATTTCCACACTAACTCTTGTATCAAACTGAAGTGATCTGAATTTCCTTCAAAACCTGAAAGGTACTAACAGGAGATTAGTGTCCTTTTCAGACTTTTTATAGTAAAGCTTTGGGGATAAGTTCTACTTTTCTGTTGAGATTTAGAAACAATAGGGGATGCACTTGTCTCAGTCAGTAGCAATTGGCAGCCTATTTTACATTGTCCTGATTTTCTTTAACCTAAGGGACTCACTGTAAAGTAAGAAATATGAAGTGTTCTTGGAGTGGGTTCTTTTTTTGTAGATCCCAAACAGAAATGAATTGTTAGCTTATCTGGCCAGGGAAAAGTATCTCATTTGTACGTAGCAACACACACAAAATCCTGGAGGAACTCAACAGGTCAGGCAGCATCTACGGAGAAGAGTAAACAGTTGACGTTCCTGGTTAAGGCCCTTCTTCATATGTATGTAATTGTAAACACTTTTACTTCCACATGCTTGTGCAAATGCGGATGAGACAGGAAGGCTTTGAGGGCAATTAAACAGTCAACAGAAAGTTCTGGGAAATAGAAACAAAGATAAATATATAAGGCCTACTTAATTTATGTAATAGCACCTGCCAATGTGGGAAAACATGGTATATTTTTTATGCATCAGTGATTAAATTGTGAAGCTGATCGTAATTTGTACTGTTCTTATGAGGTTAAGATAACCTTATGTAAGGGCTTGCCATTGAGTGGTACTCTAATATGCTTTTAAGAATAATTGAAGGAACTATAATGCTAATAGGGAAATGCGTGTACTTTATTCCCTAGAGTGTAGGAGGATAAGGAGAGATTTGATAGAGGTATACAAAATGAGGGTATTTGAGATTTGAGTTAGGGTATATGCAAGCAGGCTTTTTTCACTGAGGTTGGTGAGAGTAGAATAGGACATCATGGGTTAAGGGTGAAAGGTGAAATGTTCAAGGGGAACATGAGAGGAATCTTCTTCATTCAGAGGGTGGTAATTGGTAAGAATGTGGAACAAGGTGCTAGCAGAAGTGGTGATTTCAATATTTAAGAGAAATTTGGATAGATACTTGGATGGGAGGTAGTATGGAGGGCTATGGTCCAGGTGCATGTTGATGAGGCTAGGCAGAATAATAGTTCAGCACAGACTAGATGGGCTGAAGGGCTTGCATTTGTGCTATAGTGTTATATGACACCAAATATACACATCCAACTGGAATGAAAGGGAAGCAAGTAGCCAAGTCAAAACATAATACAGGTGAATAGACTGCAATGTGAATCACCTATCATGAACGCAAGATGCTTGGATAAGTCATGATCCAACTGACATCACTGAACTGATATGAGGATCTGCACCTCAACTAGTGATAAACTACTTTCCGTTGATATACTGTACATCTAGAAGAATTGCAGTAACAAGTCTGCTCAGGTGCCTGAAAAAGCATTAATGTTGTAAGACTAACAGTATAACAGTAGATACAAACTAGTTAAATTCAAATGTTTTTAACTCTAGATTTCTAACCTCTTCCAATATTTGTGCCATGCAGTTCCCAGTTCTTCCTCATTTCCCAGTGTTATTTTCATTTCAGGATGAGGTCAACATGCAGATGCAAGTGTTTTACTGTGTTGGGTTCCTTTTCATCTCTGTTCAAAGGAATACGTTTTCCATCTATCTTTCCTTATACAAGACAACACTTCATTCACTCCAGGAACTGAACATACTCTGTGAACTCCTATGCACCCCTCTCGACATTTCTGTCATGATTACTCTAAAACGCGCTTATTTTAAACCTTTTCTCTCATCGTTGTTCTGCCAAATTCTGTGCTGGTAAGAATAATTTTCAAAAAGAGGGCTCAAGCTTAAGTTGCTTTTTATCCAAATACAAATTTTTAGCAGCCGGATGACAGATGACTTCAAGACCATTCTTTGATGTGAAAATCAAGATATAAGTGCTGCAGATCTCAAAAGTGGAAAAAGCTGGATGCACTCAGCCAATCAGACAGCGACAGTGTAAAAAGAAGTAAACGCTGGTTCATCAATCTGAGTCGTTAGCTTTGTTTCTCTTTCCACATGGTGTATTAACCTATGGTTAAATTTGTCTTTGTAACAATTAGAAACCACAGCAAGATAAAGAAATGCCATTTCTCCAAATGGGAAACCTGTTGCAACTTAATTATCTTTTAAGAGAGTTGAGTTGCATCTAGACTGAATAAGCCCATGAGTATTTAATTTATCGGATTAAAGAAAAAAAAACAAAAATACAGATAAATATGTTCAAAAGAGAAAAAAAAGTGTGCTGCTTAAAAAAATATAATGCATAGCGTTTCCTGAAATCTTAACTTCATGGATGGAAGAGAACTGATCTGAAAGCCATTGTCTCTGTTGTCTTCTTGCACATCTGGTTCCTAAAACTATACCATTTGAGTCATCTGGTGGTGTTTTTGTCAGTAAGTTATCATCTAAGAGGATTAATTTCACAGTATGCTTTTTTTAAAACATCCAACTACTGCACCAATAACAGATATTGTTCACTTCATTTAATAATAACATTGGTTGACTTCCTATTTGAAATGCAGGCACTTTGATCTTTTTAATTTCATCCAAATAACCAGAACTTGATTCTAATTCTGGTTATTTGGAAATTCAATATAAATAGCGAATCTGCTGGAAGTGTTGGCAGGAATTTCCATCAGTCTAATGCATTCCACCGCACACTAACTCCAATCGTACCTGCTAAACTTTTGACCTCCACCTCCAAGAGCATATGATGCTTGGGTATAAGGGGACACCCTCCTCCCTGATAAATTTCCTTCAAAATTTCATGCCATCCTGGCTTGGAAGTATAATGCCATTTCTTCATTGTTATTGACCTAAATCCTGGAATTCACTCCCCAACTAGTAATTTCATCAGAACAATTCCAACAGTTTTAGAACTTGGCTTACCACCATATTCTCAAGGGCTGCTAGGGATAAGCAATAGATACTGACCTGCTACTGATGTACAAATCATGAAAAATAAATAAATGAGCATTACTTTCCTCAGCATTTAACAAGAAGACCAACATTTCACACATTAGGCCCAGTCAGTGATTTTCTAGCTACAACACACTATGTTGAATCCTGATATTTGTAAAAATGCAAATCTATGTGAAGATGCTCTTGTGTGAATGGTCCACATTTAGCAAAGTGGGGAAAATCCTGATGCAGAGAAGTTTTAGATCCTATAATTGAAGTGAGCCAACAATAAGGAGAAGTACTGGATAATGGGTGGTCATTTGTTAGCGAGGATGTGGGAAGGAAAGGACCTGAGATTAGGAAAGGAAAGATCTACAACTGGAAAACCAGCAGAGAACTTGGAGAACATTTCTACTTGTCTTGACTACAAGAACTGGTAAAAAATTAACTTGGATAACTGGCAGCTTCAGCCTCCCTTTCATTGGGGAGCATTTTGAAAACTGAATTCAATATACTCATTACATCTACTATTGCTTTTCACCTATTTGATTCTGCATATTATCTAAAAATGTATAGATGGCTATGCTGAATATACTTGATTATAATGACTAGCCATTTCTCCATATGCTGGAGAATTCCATAGTTCTCATCTTGTTTTAGTGTGGGCAGGTGGTTAAGGCATTGGACCGGCGAGCTGAAGGTCGTGAGTTCGAGCCCCAGCCGAGGGAACGTGTTGTGTCCTTGAGCAAGGCACTTAATCACACATTGCTCTGCGACGACACTGGTGCTAAACTGTATGGGTCCTCATGCCCTTCCCTTGGACAACATTGGTGTCGTGGAGAGGGGAGACTTGCAGCGTGGGCAACTGCTGGTCTTCCATACAAACTTGCCCAGGCCTGCGCCCTGGAGAGTGAAGACTTTCCAGGTGCAGGTCCATGGTCTTGCAAGACTAATGGATGCCATCTTGTTTTAAATGGCCAACTGACTCTCCTGAGTTTATGCATTTTCATTCCAGACTTCTGTTCATTGAAGTGGTCTGTCCAGTCCCATTATAATATTTTTAATAAGTTTAATAAATTCAACCTCTCACTGCAATGGGCAGAAGTTCCCACTTGCTTCAAAAAGGCAACAATTATACCAGTGCCTAAGAAGAATAATGTCGGCTGCCTTAATGGCTATCCTCCTCGCTGACGATCAACACTGGCGCACATCAGGGCTGTGTGCTTAGCCCACTGCTGTACTCTATATACACATGACTGTGTGGCTAGGCATACCTCAAATACCATCTATAAATTTACTGATGATACAACCATTGTTGGTAGAATCTCAGGTGGTGACGAGAGGGCGTACAGGAGTGAGATATACCAATTAGTGGAGTGGTGCCATAGCAACAACCTGGCATTCAGGGTCAGTAAGACAAAAGAGCTAATTATAGACTTCAGGAAGGGTAAGATGGAGGAACACATACCAATCCTCATAGAGGGATCAGAAGTGGAAAGAGTGAGCAGCTTCAAATTCCTGGGTGGCAAGATCTCTGAGGATGTAATCTGGTCGATGTAGTTATAAAGAAAGGAAGACAGCGGCTATACTTTATTATGAGTTTGAAAAGATTTGGCATGTCAACAAATACACTCAAAAACTTCTATAGTACCATGGAGAGCATTCTGACAGGCTGCAACACTGTCTGGTATGGAGGGGCCACTGCACAGGACCGAAAGAAGCTACAGAAGGTTGTAAATCTAGTCAGCTCCATCTTGGATACTAGCCTACAAAGTACCGAGGACATGTTTAGGGAGCGGTGTCTCAGAAAGGCAGCGTCCATTATTAAGGACCTCCAGCACCCAGGGCATGCCCTTTTCTCACTGTCATCATCAGGTAGGAGGTACAGAATCCTGAAGGCGCACACGCAGTGATTCATGAACAGCTTTTTCCCTCTCCACTATCCGATTCCTAAATGGACATTGAATCTTTGGACACTACCTCACTTTTTTTAAACTATACAGTATTTCTGTTTTTGCACTTTTTAAATCTATTCAATATACAAAATTGATTTACTTGCTTATTATTATTATTATTTTTATTTTATTTATTATTTTTTTTCTCTCTGCTAGATTATGTATTGCATTGAACTGTTGCTGCTAAGTTAACAAATTTCATGTCACATGCCGGTGATAATAAACCTGATTCTGATTCCTTCTCAAAAATGAATTATAGACCAGTCCCATTCCATAATTCCTGTTAGGACAATTCTAATATCCTGAGACTCTGGTAAATAAATTTATGCTGCATTCCCTTTAAGGTTAATATAATTCGACTGCAGTGACCAAGACTGTGCACAATACTCTTAAGTATGACTCCACCAAACTCATATTCATTTGCAGCAAAGTATTTCTATTCTTATGCACCAAACCCCCTTTCAGTAAAGTCAATGAGCCTTTTGCCTTTCAATTTGATTGCTTTACCAGTCAAAATAGTTACAGTCTATTTAAAGAAAGGTATGGTGTTTTTCTACCCTTCCCCCTTATGGGAATCACTCCATTTACCCACAACGTGCTCCATGTGCCACCTTAGGTTTTCCACCTACTTAACTTGTGGATGTCCCTTGGTAGAGCTTATTTTCACAGCTTATTTTCCCACGTAGTTTTGTGTTATCAGCAAACAATGATACTATACACTCTGCCTCATCATCTGTCATTGATGCGGCCTTGTAAACAGCTGACAGTGCGTTATGGATCTTCATAGTATGCCATTTCTAAAAGCCTACCAACCTGAAAATAATTCATTCCTGTTTTAGTTGCCTGTTAACTTGGTCTCTATCCATTTTAATTTGTTATTACAAATCTGATTATTTAATGTAACAAACTATTGATACATCCTTGATGCTTTTTGAAAGATTATACCACATTCACTTTATTTCTGCTGCTGGGTTCATCATGGAAAAAAATAGCATCATTTACTTTTCATTATATTTTCACAATGGAAACAAACAATAATTGAGAGACAAAAAAATGACAGTTGCCCTAATATTTATGAGTTAATAGAAACCAAAAGGATCATGAATATATTTTAGTTACAATATTCAAGTTATTATGGTAAATACCCTCCCCAGACTCTTAACTGCAGTGGATTCCAGTTAATTTGGACACATTGGGATCAGTACATTTTGGCCTAATTAAGTAGCTGCCCCAAGTAGCTGAAGTTTCATGGAATGAGTTAAAAAGGTATAAAAAAGACAAACTACCATTTAACCGAGTAACAAATTATATATTTGATTGAAATACAGAATAAATGAGAACACTACCAATACTATTGGTGGTTGTCCACCGCATCTGATGACAACAGGAAACCTGTGTGGGAGAGTTCTTAAAGAGGCAAAGCTGTTGCACTCAACCTCGCAAGTCCGGGTCCAGTGGTACAAGTATACTTCACAACTGGGGTCTTCCCTGGTTTCTGTGGATGACCATGACTTCTTCTGTGCCTCATCATGCCCTTTGCTCTCCACATGGTGTTGCAGAGCTTTTTTTTGGCTGTTGGATCTCACTGTAGATATCATATCTCCAGTTCACTGGAGCTGACTTTGCGTTCTAGGGCAGGCATGTCCCTATCTTCGTGGGGTATGAAAGCTGCCGGCTATGATCACCTGGCTAGCTTCCTGTCAAAACACCGTATCAAGAGTGTGGCTGCTATTGCATGCTAACAGCTACTTGGAACCACTGGTGAGATCTGAGTGTCTGGTGGGGACCAAAGGTAACATTCAAGGTGATTGCTGATACTTCCAAATTCTTTGGAGGTCTTAACTTGTTGATGAAGTGAAATCATTTCATTTCACTCCTGGCTGTTTCCAGTATTACCAAGTCTGAATGATTAAAACAGTTCCGAATTGTTTTATTGCTTATATCTTGCCAGTTATCAGTGACCCAAATCACTGCTTTTTGAACACAAAGGCATGCAACTGATGCTATTTAGATCTGCTTGCTCTAAGCATGATATAGTGTCTAACAGCCACACATGTTCCCACGACTGATGCTAGTTAAAAGCTGTTTGGCAGCCTGTCCCAATTAAGCGGCATAGTGTCCCAAATAAACAAAGAGAATCCTGGTTATTTTCTTGATTAGTTTTTGTTCTTTAAGAGTTTTCCCAAATATGTGGCTGCCCAATTAACAGGTGGCCCAATTAGTTGAAATTCTCTGTACTTCCTAACAATAATAACATGAGCTAAACACAATACATACATAATACATGAAAATAATTCTCACACAACATCCAATTACTTTGCATTGGAAAGTTGGATGAAAATGTAAAATGAAAATAGGGAGATTTATACAGTACTTCTAGAAATTCAAAACAATGACTCTTGTCTGTATTGAAAGACATTAACATCTGACAAATGAGAAAAAAGCAGCAAATTTATACTGAAAAAAGTACATAAATGGCTTATTCTGCCCAGACTGTCAGTGTTTAGGTTTGAAGTCACCTTCTTCCACCCCATCTATCTACTCCTTTTGGCTTAGTCTGTTGTTACTTTCTCCTTGTGCTTATTTAGCTTCTTCTTAAATGCATCACATGCTGTATAAAACATGAATAATTCATTGTGGCTGTGTCAGTCACCCTAAAGATTTAATCTTATTCAGTGTTAATCCACAAAGTAGAACTTTAGCGATGAATAACTTGTGGCAATAATGTAGTAGCAAAAATGTGTGATTTTTTGAAGATTGGAAATACGTTTCAGTCTCTTCAAGGAAGCGGCAGGGTAATTGTGGCTTATCACTACAGCGATAGCGATGCTTGTCACTCAGTCAGACCAAAATGTTTCAACTCCTGTACATTTTCTCTTTCTGGCTGATCAAGGATTTCAAGTACTTGACATTCTAAGCTCCCTGCCTCCTGGGTGTTTTTAATGGTTCACAGCTGGTTTGTGCTTTTCATTCCATGTATATAATAATTTTTGATAACAGTTGAGGGAAAAACAAGTACACATCTACAACTATATTGCTATTTTGATTGCAGAGGACGACTAGAGTTAATTAACACAGAAACATCCACTTTCAATAGTGAGCAATATGCTTTGGTGACTTTCTATATTCAAAACATAATTAATGTAAAGATTTTGTCCAAACACAACAGAAGGTAGTCAAAATGGAACTTTGATACAGACTTGCATATGGATGGATAGATTTGCGATACTGTGTATAAGTCTTAGGCACCCTTGATTTTTTAATACAAATTTTGTTTTAGATGTTTTTTTGTTTTCTGCATTAGTGTGTCAGTAGCTTACAGCAAGTTTTAGATTTACAAACATTCATTTTCAAAATAATTAAATATTACAGAGAAATTTTTGTATTTCATTAAAGTAACACATTAAGTAGTAGACCACTTTTCAAATAAAAACTTGATTACTGTGGACGTACAGTGGCATGCAAAAATTTGGGCACCCTGGTCAAAATTTCTGTTACTGCGGCTAGCTAAGTAAAAGATTACCTGATTTCCAAAAGGCATAAAGTGAAAGATGACATTTCTTTAATATTTTAAGCAAGATTACTGTTTTATTTCCATCTTTTACAGTTTCAAAATAACAAAAAAGGAAAAGGGCCCGAAGCAAAAGTTTGGGCACCCTGCATGATCAGTACTTAGTAACACCCCCTTTGGCAAGTATCACAGCCTGTAAACGCTTTCTGTAGCCAGTTAAGAGACTTTCAATTGTTGTTTGGGGTATTTTCGCCCGTTCTTCCCTGCAAAATGCTTCTAGTTCTGTGAGATTCGTGGGCCATCTTGCATGCACTGCTCTTTTGAGGTCTATCCACAGATTTTCAATAATGTTTGGGTCAGGGGACTGAGGGCCATGGCAAAACCTTCAGTTTGCGCCTCTTGAGGTAGTCCATTGTGGATTTTGAGGTGCGTTTAGGATGATTATCCTGTTGTAGAAGCCATCCTGTTTTCATCGTCAGCTTTTTTTTCCCCCCACAGACAGTGTGATGTTTGTTTCCAGAATTTGCTGGTATTTAATTGAATTCATTCTTCCCTCTTGTTCCACAAAACTGATACCCAATAAGAATAACTGTGATGGGTGGATGCTGCAACTGTGCTGAGCCCTCTTCTGTACTCCCTTTTCACCTATGACTGCGTTCCTGTACATGGTTCTAACTCCATAATCAAGTTCGTAGACAACACCATGGTGGTTGGTCTGATCAGAGGGGATGACGAGACGGCCTACAGGGATAAGGTCCGGCACCTGGCCACATGGTGTGCCGACAACAGCCTGACCTTTAACACCCAGAAGACCAAGCAGATCATTGGGGACTTCAGGCATGCCAGGAGTCACATTCACATCCCCATCTACATCAACCGAACTGTAGTGGAATGTGTATCAAGCTTCAAATTCCTTGGTGTCCATATTTCCGAGGATCTCACCTGGTCCCCGAACTCCTCCGTCCTGGTCAAAAAGGTGCAATAGCGCCTTTATTTCCTGCAGAGCATGAAGAAAGCTCACCTATGTCCCAGGATATTGACAGACTTTTACCGCTGTACCATTGAGAGCATACTCACCAACTGCATCTCAGTGTGGCATGGCAATTATCCCAAAGCACTCCAGCGTGTGGTGAAAACTGCCCAGCGGATTATCGCTGCCTGGGCAGGGCGAAAAGCATTATCAGGGATGCATCTCACCCTAACCATGGACTTTTTACTCTCCTCCCATCCGGTAGGCGCTACAGGAGCCTCCACTCCCGCACCAGCAGGCCAAGGAAGAGCTTCTTCCCTGAGGCTGTGACACTGCTGAACCTCTCACAACACTAAGCAGTATTGCATCTGTATTGTACTGTCTCAGAACTTTTACGTTTGTGTGCTGTAGCACTTTTTTATTCGCAGTTATTTTGTAAATAACACTATTTACAGGGATAATTTACATATTACTATTTAACTATTTATGGTTCTATTACTATTTATTATTTATGGTGCAACTGTAACAAAAACCAATTTCCCCCGGGATCAATAAAGTATGACTATGACTATTCTTTGCATTTCTGGTCAGATGCTAAATGCATTTCATTGGCTTTGTATCTGTACTCAGCACAATGACAATAAAGTTGAATCTAATCTAATCTATTTGGTTTCACTTGAACAAATGAACCCAGACTCGGTAGTTCCTCTGAGACTCACTTTATTGTTAATACAGAGAAGAAAATAGAGAGTTGCGAGAAATGCTTTATATTGTACACTACCTACACCACTAATAGGTAGGGCCAACTTAAGCAACCCCTAGTAGTCTACACCGCCGAGTATACTTAGCAATATCTTTGTGGTCCCTGAAGCAGGCGATCGACCATGGACTGGCTAGGCTGGAGGTCCTTGGCGCCAGTTCAGCTGCTCAGCCCGAATGTGGGACCCAGGCAAGTGGTCTGCCCAAGAAAGAACTTTCCCACCTTTATAGCTCTATCGGCACCTCCCAGTCCAGCTGGAAGGGGCTAGGCATCCAATCCAATGCTTACACGACCCTAACTTGAGCCAATCCAAGTCCTGGCCACATATTAAGCCAACATACATCCTCCATACCTGCAAGTACCCTGGTCAGGTGACCTGTAACAATCGTTCTTTGCCCCATCAGGGACAATGCATCCTATTAATCTTACAACCAAACAATGTAAAAAAAAATTCTTTAGAGACAAGGTGATTAATTACTTTTACACAAATCAGCACTTTTAGCCTGCTCTTAGGCATGTTACCCAGTAGACCAGACTCACATTTTGTTCTCCCCTTATCTAGTATCAAGGGTCAGTCTGCCCAACAACATAACAGACCCACAAATTCCTAATTGTTAACCATACCCCTGCTGTGCCAATTTTCATACCCACACACCAAACACTTACCTATACACCTCTACCAGTGAAATGTTCCCTATGCCACTGGCCCAAAGCATGATCGATCCCCCCCCCCCCGTGATTAACAGTTGGAGAAGTGTTCTTTTCATGAAATTCTGCACCCTTTTTTCTCCAAACATACCTTTGCTCATTGCAACCAAAAGGTTCTATTTAACTTCATCAGTCCACAGGACTTGTTTCCAAAATGCATCAGGCTTGTTTAGATGTTCCTTTGCAAACTTCTTACACTGAATTTTGTGGTGAGGATGCAGGAAAGGTTTTCTTCTGATGACTCTTCCATGAAGGTCATATTTGTGTAGGTGTCACTGCACAGCAGAACAGTGCACCACCACTCCAGAGTCTGCTAAATCTTCCTGAAGGTCTTTTACAGTCAAACAGGGGTTTTGATTTCCCTTTCTAGCAATCCTACAAGCAGTTCTCTCAGGAAGTTTTCTTGGTCTTCCAGACCTCCACCATTCCTGTTAACTGCCATTTCTTAATTACATTACAAACTGAGGATACAGCTACCTGAAAACACTTTGCTATCTTCTTATAGCCTTCTCCTGCTTTGTGGGCATCATTTATCTTAATTTTCAGAGTGCTAGGCAGCTGCTAATTGTTGGGACAAAGTTTGAGGAGTCAGGGTATTTATAAAGCTTTGAAATTTGCATCACTGGCCTTTCCTAATGATGACTGTGAACAAGCATAGCCCTAACAAGCTAATTAAGGTCTGAGATCTTGGGAAAAATTTTCTGAGAGCTCAAATCTCTTGGGGTGCCCAAACTTTGCATGGTGTTTCTTTCCTTTTTTTCACTCTAAAATTATATAAAACAAAAATAATATACTAATCTTGCTTAAAATGTTGAAAAGAATGTTTCATTTTTAACTTTATGACGTTTGGAGATCAGTTCATCTTCTACTCACTTAACTATCCACGGTAACAGAAATTTTGACCAGTGGTGCCCAAACTTTTGCATAACACTGTATGTAGCCCAGTGCATGATTAAACAATCAAGATGCTAATGATCAATGACATAATGATTTGAAACAGAAGCACATATAGAAGGAATCAAACTGGGAGGAAGACAACCACACTAAAAGGTGAGGTTGTGGCAGATGTGACAGTTTAACCTTCAAACCATCAATTCTTACACCATGGCAAGAGTGATCACAGCACCAAGACACAAGGTGATCATCCTGTATCAGCAAGGTCTCTCCCAAGCAGCAGACAGGAGTTTCAAGATGTGCTGTCCAAGCTCTTCTGAAGAAGCACAAAGAAACGGGCAAGGTTGAGGACCAGAAACGCAGTTATTAGCCCTGGAAACTGAATGTAGCAGACAAAAGATATACATCAAACTGATGTCCCTTCTAAATGGGAAGACATCCAGGACTCTCAGCTCTGAACAAACAGAAACCAAGTACACCCCTCTACGGTCCAGAGAAGTCTTGTCAGAAGTGGTCTTCATGGAAGAATTGCTACCAAAAATCTATTCCTTTAAAGTGGAAACAAGCCAAGAAACTCATCTATGCACAAAAACACGAGGTCTGGGGTGCTCAGCAATGGCAGCAAATGCTCTGGCCTGACGAGTCAAAATTTGACATTTTTGACTCAGACAGGGGTCAGTTTATCCTTAGAAGAGCTGAAGAGCACAATGTGGATAAGTGTCTGCAGCCAACAGTGAAGCACATTGGAGGTTCCCTGCAGGTTTGGGGCTGCATATTTGCAAATGGATTTGGTGATCTGGTCAGAATTAATGGAATCATCAATGTTGAGAAGTACAAACAGATTCTCTTCTATCATGCAATACCATCAGGGAGGCATCTGATTGGTTCCAACTTCATTCTGCAGCAGGACAATGATCCCAAACACACGGTCGAGACATAACGAACAATCTTCAGCAAAAAGAACAGGAAATTCTACAGCAGATGGTATGGCCTTCACAGAGGCATATTGTCAGCAACATCAAGGCCGTCTGAGATTACTTGGAAAGACAGAAGCAATTGAGACAGCCAAAATTTGCATAAGAACTGTGGCAAATTCTCCAAGATGCTTGGAACAACCTACCAAACAACTTTCTTATAAAACTGCACAACTGTGTATGTAGGAGAATTGATTCAATTGAGCAAAGGGTGATCACACTAAATATTGATTTGATTTAGTTTTTTTCACTGTTTACTGCTCTTTATTGTAATTTTTTTTGATATTTAGAAATTTTTCATTATTTTTGGAAGCATCTTCATTTTATATGTGCCAAAGTCTTTTGCACAGTACTGTTTATTTCAGATGGGAGTTGCATCCCTTAACTTGAATGGTCAACCAACGATGCACAAAATGATTTCTGAGAAAGATTGATCTGCAGCACACTTGTCAGTTTTGTCAAAGATCTGGTGAGGATGGAGCTTATTATTGAAGGATAGGTCGTGATAGTGCTGATAAACGATCTGCTGTTCCCTGAGTTGTAGTAGAGAAATGGACAATGCCCCACTTTTGTTAAGCACTTGATATGGCCTTTACATGACCAAAGTTGCAAACTGCATGGAGATGGATCACTGACTGGAAAGCTTGTTTGGCCGACATTTAGAAAAAAGTTTTCATGCGTCAGGGAGGTCAAACTAATTGCTCTCCAATATTTGGTTCACATTTTAATGGACCCCATCAACCACAGAGTGAGATAAACTGAAAAAAATAGTGACCTCCGTAACTCTTAGCACAACAGATTGCAAGTTGCCTCATAATTCTATTTAATAACTCCCCTTGTGTGCATAGTCTTCAAATTGTGGAAAGACCTTGTAGTTTGTTTTTCTTGATGATAGAAATGACAGCAGAAGGCCCCAACATGTACGGAATGCTCAAGATTTTCTTTGTGGATGCGGGAGATAGGATTGTTCTATTTCATCTTTCTACTCTAATTTTTTGCATAATTTTCCCTTTATTAGACTTTATATACAAAAACATTTTTCAAATCAAATTGATTAAAAGCAAGAAACAATTTTGAAGTAAAAAGAGTAAAAATGTTCTTGCTTTCTAGGACGCACTCTGGTTCCAGCAGTCCCCACTGGTGAGTGAGTAGGTCATGAATTAGATGGGGTTGCACTTCTATAGGTGTATAGTGTACATGCTCCAGTTAGCATTCTTCACAGTCAGTGGGTGCCCTATATTAAAATCAGCCCAACGCTACAAGATTTTTATTTGATTAGTTATACCTATTTGAAAAACATTCTGCTAGAAGTTAAGTGACCATAGGCATTCACAACCCGCCTCATTAAATAAAAATAGTCTTGAATTAGTATCTGATATTACCATTGTTCCACACTTTTTACAATTAGAAACATGCCTAAACATTGGGGAGTTTATTTATTGAGCCGTTGCAGGCTAAATCAGGTGAGGATAGCCGGCAGCCTCATACCCCCATGAGATAGGGACATGCCTGTCCCAGCATGCAAAGCCAGTTCTGCGAACCGGCCGAATGAGATCGACAGTGAGATCCAACGGCCAGGAAGGTAGTGCTGCAATGCTCCACGGAGAGTGAAGGGTGTGACAAGGCACAGAAGACATGGTCATCCACTGCAACCGAGGAAGATCCCAGTTTGTGACTGGAGTTGGACTTCTGAGGTCAAGAGAGTCGAACTGCCCCAGTGCAACAACTTTTCCACTATTAAAAATTCTCCAGTACAGGTTTCCTATCACTGTCAGATACAATGGGCAATCATCAATTAGTGCAGTCAATAATTTAACATAATAGAAAGTAGGGCTGAAAATTGTC
The DNA here is from genome assembly GCF_963921235.1 of Mobula hypostoma. Classification (NCBI taxonomy): domain Eukaryota; kingdom Metazoa; phylum Chordata; class Chondrichthyes; order Myliobatiformes; family Myliobatidae; genus Mobula; species Mobula hypostoma. The sequence goes on from NC_086111.1 coordinate 47,243,579, forward strand.
ATTTACAAAACATTGATATAATACTGCAGACCCTCGAACTGATTTCTGAGTCCTGGAAGTGTGTATGATGTGTTCTGAGTTTTTCTGTGAAGGAAGGTTATTAGTTCTTCTCAAAATTTCCAGTGCTCTGCTGGCAGTGGAGCAAGTGTACTTTGCACAACTTATGATGTGATCCAGGCTATGGAATTGCCTGGCTATTTTACTGAAAGTTCCGAATTGGTGTAGAAATGACCCAGTCTAAAATGTGCTAAATAAAAAGGCAGAATAAATTCAATTTCTAGCCATTAATTTCTTTCATTAATGGACTATTTTTATCCGTCAGCTTCAAAATCACAGATTGAGATAAGAAAATCAGTATTGTTGCTAAAGGGTGAATTTGACGGTTGGCTTCAATCTGTTACTTTCGGCTGACATGATGTACTTCGGTGATAAAAAGTGTTTAAATTCCAGGTCTGGTAGATATTTACCTATGAGACATCACAGGAGAATTTGTGGACTTCTAAGTTGCAGTTAAAGAACTGATGTCTTCGATATGTGAAAAAGATATTGTTGCTTTAAATATAAAATGTTAGCTATCATTTTGACTCACTTTCAAGAACTCTTTAGAAGTAATGTTCTCAGTATATTTTTATTTATTTAAACAATTAATAAAAGTAATTGTTCGAAGTCTTTAATAGTAAACAGTGATCTGATAAACATATAAAGACTTTGCATAAATTACAGACTGCCAAAGGAGAGAAGGATGCAGTAGTCTTAGATTTGTCCTAGTGATTACATGTAGCAGAAAATTATAAGCAAAAGATAACAAAAAATATTCTGTCCACTATGAAATTAAAGGGAAATTGGATATTTGCATTTAAGTGTTTTCTTCAAAAAAAACTTTGTTCTTTTTTGTATTGTCTCATTCAAAAATGCACTTACTGTACAAGGCAATTTTAAATTTGTCGTTAAAAATAGTGTTTCTATTATTGCAGTCTGGCTAAGGTATGAGGTGAAGCTGGTAAATAAGAGAGTCTGATCCTTTTGCAGTGCAGCCTTGTGAACTTGCTGCATTGCATCTATCAGCTGTGAGATTGATGTTGATATTGTGCTGCGCTTTAACCTTTGCATCCATGTAAAGTGCATTCTATGATTCATGTTCATGTGAAACATTACAGGACAACTTCAAGAGAGAAATGTCTGGTTCTTGTTGCTTTAACTCATTGAAGATTAATTTTAGTAAGCTTATACATACTCAAATCCACAGTGAATTTTAAAATTTTGAAGAAAATTAATGAAATCTAACTGGTACTTAACTGCTTATATTCAAGATCAGTGTGCATCTAGCAACACAGATATACAATGGCATACTTTTTAATTAAAGCTTGACAGAAAGAAAATAATGGATTTGTTGTCAGGAATGAAGTCTCAAGAGTCCTGACAGAATTTCAATAACATTGCAAGTTTCCGTCATAAATTTTTCTCCTCTTCATCTTGGGTTTGCCATTCCTATCACCCAACGCTGGTTATCTTCAGTATTTTTCCAATGTTCCTAATGTTGTTTGACCATGGCTTAATGGGAACATGAGCAATTAAACATTGTGTAATTTGTGGAAATTATGCCTTGAATGGTGGAACCTGATGACTCACCAAAGAACATTGAGAAAGATGTGGTCAGCCTGGAGACTGAAAACAAGAGAAAATGAAAGGTGTAAAATAAGCTTTCAACTTCAAGGTAAAATCCATCAAAGGAAGCTGAAGCATTAAGTTTCATTTGCATAAAGATGTAATAATAGACAAGCATTTTGATTACCTATTAAACCAGCTCTTGATCAAAAAGTTGATGTCCCATAATGATCATGATAATGATAGTTGTTAGGATGACATTGAACAAATATATTATGGATAGAATCCAGAGGCAAGTAATTAGTGAAAGGTTCTTATCATCAGGAATATAAAAAAAACTGCTGCTAACCCTTAAAATAATTTCAGTTTGCTGGATACAAATGAAATTTGCAATGTAAACTGAACATTATAGCGTGACAGAGTGGCTCATAGCACTTGAGACGCAGGTTCAATCCTGACTTTGCATCTAAAAGCCATGGAGGTTAGTATGTTAATTGACCACTGCAAGTTGCCCCAAGTGTAGATGGAATTGATGAGATTATGTGGAGACCAAAAAATGGCATTAAGATAGGATTAGCATAAGTAAGTGTTTGATGGTTGTCTGTCGGATGGACATACTGCTTATTTTTCTCTTTGGCTCTCTATCTTCCTTCCTTTATTGATTTTATTCCAGCCTTGGATCTGCTTAGGAAGGCTCCAAGTAAGGCAGATTGCATTGAAAATGATTCAGAGTGTATTTGTTAATTAAGGATATTGTTTGAATCTCGTGGGTGAAGGCACAGCATGTTAGAAAATAACCTTCTAATTATAAAACAGCTGGATTACAAGTACCCACCCCTGCTGAAGATTATTTTCTCTGTGGGATGTCTATGCTTTGTGTTGAAGTGAGTAAACTTTTTATGCAAAGCTAAAATATATGTACAGTTCATAATGTTAGATTTAGAAATCACAGTATGTTTGGTGAATTACCAAGGAATAGCAAGAACACATAATTAGCTGTTATTTATTAAGGTGGCATTTAATATTTGTTAAAATCAAAAATATAATGAATAGAATCTAAGAGAAAAAAAGAACTCATAGAGATAGCCCTTATTTTTAACTTTGCTTGCCTGTTAGGAATGGTGATATGGTCAGTGCATAGCAATAAAATGCTAATCTAAAAACACGAGTTGGAATTCCACCATAGCAGCCAGAGAATTTGTATAAGTCTAGAATAAAATATATATTTTTAAAAACAGCTGTTAGTGAATGCTGATAGTGAAACTAGAGGGCATTTAACAGCTGCAAACATGGTTGACTCTGACCTTCCGAGGAAACCTAGGTGACAATCAATCGAATTTGTTGCTGTATTCACAATACAGGTATGTACAGGTACAATTAAAGCTTTTTTTGCGGCAGAATTACACACACATAGCAACATTCACAGAAATTCATAAGTTATACATAACTTTTATAAGAAATAACACAATTAGAACAAAAAACGTCAAAGTTTTCAAAATGTTCATAGTATTGCTAATTTGCAGTGATTTAGGTTTTGCCATTTGGTTCAAGAACTAAATAATTGAAGGGAAACAGCTGTTCTTGAACTTGGTAGTGTGGGACTTAAGGTTTCTGTACCTCCTGTTTGATGGTAGCTGTGAAAAGATAGTATGGCTTGGAGGAAGGGGATCTTTCTTCAGGTCAACATCCTGTAGATACGACCAGTGGTGAGGAGGGATGTGCCGATCACATATTGGGCAGAGTCCACTGCTCTCTGCAGCTCCTTACATTGCTATGCATTCAAGTGGGCATACCAGACCATAATGCAACCAGTCGGGATTCTTTCAAAACTACATCTGTACAAGTTTGTTTGAGTGTTCACTGGTAAGCTGAACCTCTTTAACCACCCAATAAAGTAAAGACACTGGTGTGCTTTCCTTATCATTGCTGGGCCCGGGACATGTCATCCAATATGTTCATACCCAGGACTTTAAAGCTACTAACACTCTCGACTGCTAATTTTCTCCATTGTTGATTGGTGCATGCTCATTCTCCGTCCCCCTCCTGAAGTTAACAATCAGCTCTTCAGTTTTCCTTATGTTAAGCAGGAGTTTGCTGTGCAGTACCACTCAACCAAGTGTCTTACCTCATCCTGGGAAGGTGACTCACCAGTCCATCAATTAAGAGATGGACGATAAACGCTGACCTTGTCAGTGGTGGTCACACCTCATAGTAGATTTTATTGCATTTCTGAGACACACTTTCCCAACTTATACTGCACCAATCATGTCATGAATTTGACCATTCACTCATTTAAATCACATATTTCTATCATCCCTTCAGTCATAGTACCATCTATGTTGTCAGCAGGTTTCAGAGAAAATAGCCAAAAATTTTAAGATCATAAGACATAGGAGCAGAATTAGTCCTTTCTGCCCATTGAGTCTGCTGTGCCTTTTGATCATGGATGATTTATTTTTCCTCTCAACCCCATTCTCCAGCCTTCTCCGTATAGTCTTTGACACCCTTACTAATCAAGAACCCATCAACCTCCACTTTAAATATACCCAGAGACAGCCATCTGTGGCAATCAACTCCACACATTCACTAATCTCTGGCTAAAGAAATTCCTCCTCACCTCTGTTCTAATAGGACATCCTTCTATTTTGGTCCTAGTGCCTTCCACTAATGAAAACATTCTCTCCACCTCTCCACGTCCACTCTGTCTAGACCTTTCAATATTCGGTAGGTACTAAACAAACTTTTACAGATTTACTGTTGAAAGTATCTTGACTGGTTGCATCGTGGTCTAGTAAGCCAATTCAAATGCACAGGAATTTTAAAAAGCTGAAGAGTAATTTTCTGTATTGAGGCCACTTCTCTGCTAATTGTGTATCCTCTTCATGCGGTATCCAGTGTTTAACTCCCACTTGGCACGTACGAGATCAAAAAGGGTAGTCATGCTACTGATAAGCTCCATAATAATGATATTTGTGTTAGTAAATCATATTATTAAAAGACCTGAGAGCTGAGATTCATTTTAGTTGGCAACATTCAATTTTATTCATATAATTGCAGTGATTTAAAATTACAATACTGTAGAACTGAAGTTCATGTAGCATTTTCTTCAGATTTATGGATTTTGATAAAACTGCCGAGGTATTTTCTATCTTATTGTTTTGGATGACTTTTAGAAGTTGTGGTTTCAACTTGCATATTGTTTTCAAGTGTTTGCTGTCACTGAAAATATTCAAAAGAAATCTGCAAATCTAGCTTTCAATACACAAAGGAAAAACTTCTTCAGAAAACTGAAGTAAAAGCAACAATTAAAAAAATGTAAAGTATACCAGCTCTGTTAGCATCTGAATTTAGAAAAGACAAGTTCTCCCTGAAAGGATAGGCACATGAAATGTTAATTTTTAATACTGTTTATTTCTTTGGTTATTAGTGTGAGTTCTTCCATTAAAGTTCCAATGTTATTTTCAGAAAACATTCTGACAATTATTTGTATCTACCTTTATTTATTCTAGTAATTCTGATTCAGAGAGCAAATATAACTTCTCTTTTAGAGGGTTGAGCAACTGAGTGCACAATTACAAGATATTATCGATTGACATGAATTAATGGAAAGTTAAAAATATCTTTTACTAGAGTTTCAAGAGTTAGACTACACTATTGGGTATATTGACTTAAGGTTGTAGCATTTGAAAGAAATAACTACACATTTTAAAAAGTCCAGCATGTAATAGAATGTAATATCAATTATGGATTTTCTCAGTGAGAGTAATCACAACTGGGATTTGTCTTTGGAAAGCTTGTAAATGTAAAACATGTTTTCCTTGGACCTCGAAGACATTACTGTCTCTTTTTTATACGTGTGTTGAAAGGTGAAGAATTATAATTGTCAACAGTTGCAGAACAAATTTGTACTTTTAAGGTTGATACATCATAATATTCTCTTCAAGCTTTTCATCTCTTTGAGAACAGATTTCCCTTTGGGATAGTAAGATCACAGAATATGTCCTATGTATTTTACTTCACATGCTTGATTAATGTCATTCCAACTTAAAATCATTTTGTATTGGAGATAAAGGAACTCTCATGTAACTGATAATTATTCCCTTGGCATTGCATTTTAACATGACTATTATTTATTGCTTAACTGCTATTGGTGCTTCAAAAGGCAGTTATAGATATTAATATCTCAAAGGTTTTATCAATTCCAAAATTGATTACATTTTTGTTATAATTAACATAAAATTGACATACACATATCTATGCTTCTGTATCTTTTTTAAAATTTACAACAAATTTAAATGATAACAAAGCCTCAACAAAAGTTCTCCCTCAAGAACGTACTTAGTATGTTACAACCATAAGAATAGGAACAGATCAGGCCCATCAAGTCTGCTCCACCATTCGTTCATGGCTGATTAATTTTCCTTTTCAAACCCATTCTCCTGCTTTCTCCCGTAATGTTTGACATCCCTACTCATCAATAACCTATCAACCTCCAATGACTTGGCCTCTACAGGGTTTATGGCAATGAATTTCACTGATTCACCAGCCTCTGACTGAAGAAATTCTTTCTCATCTCTGTTCTAAAGAGATGTCCTTGTATTCTAAGGCTGTGGCTTCTGGAGATAGCCTCTCCTACTATTGGAAACATTGTCTCCATGTCCACTCTATCTAGGCCTTTCAATATTCAGAAGGTTTTAAGGAGATCTCCTCTCATTTTCTAAACTTTAGTGAGTACATGTGCAGAGCCATCAAATGTTCATCATAGATGAATCCTTTCAGTCCCAGGATCGTTTGTGTAAACCTCCTCTAGACCCTCTCCAATGCCTAAACTGCTCATAATACTCCAAGTACAGTTTGACCAATATCTTATAAAGCTTCAGCATTACATATTTGCTTTTATATTCTTGTCCGTTGGAAATGAATGTAAACATTGCTTTTGCCTTCCTTACTACCAACTCAACCTGCAAGTTAGCCTTTAGGGAATACTGCACCAGTAATACTGCACTCCCAAGCCCCTTTGCACCTCTGATTTCTAAATTCACTTCCCATTTAGAAAAAAGTCTTTTGTCTTTATACCTTTTAGCTTCGCCCATTCTCCTAATCTATTCAAGTTCTTTTGCAGACTTTTTGCCTCCTCAACACTGCCCACCCTTCCACCTATCTTTGTATCATATGCGAACTTGGCCACAAAGCCTTCAATTTTGTCATCCAAATTATTAACATTTAAAGTGAAAACCTGTGTACCCAACACCAACCCCAGCAGAACACCACTAATCACCAGCAGCCAACCAGAAAAGGACTTGTTATTTCCATTTTTTGCCTCCTGCCAGTCAGCTAATCTTATGCCCATGCTTGTGTCTTTCCTGTAATACTATGGGCTATAGTTTAGCAGCCTCATGTGCGTACCAGTACCTTTCAAAGGCCTTCTGAAAATCCAAGTAAACGGCATCTACCGATTCTCCGTTATCTATCCTGCCTGTTGTTTTTTCAAAAAAATTCCAACAGATTTGTCAGGCAAGATTTCCCCTTAAGGAGCCCATGCTGAGTTTGCCTATTTTCTCATGTACCTCCAAATACACTGAAATCTCAACCTTAGTAATGGTCTCCAACATCTAGTCAGCCACCAAAGGCAGGCTAACTACCTCTCCAATGTCATTTTCCAGCGGTATGATATCCAATCTATTGGCAGACCAACGTAAGGTGCATCACTCACACCTATTGAGTTGGAGTGTGGAGCAAAGAGAAGGGAAGTAAATTTATTATCACAGATAAATTTTTGCTCTTTTCTCTCTCTTTTTCTTTTGACTTCTTTTGTCATCCACAGTTGCCTCATCCTTCCTTTAGAAAGTATCTTTTTTTTGAATGAAATTGTTCTGCGTCTTCTGAATTACTTCTGAATTATTCCCAGAAGCTCCGTCCATTGCTGCTCTGCCATCATCCCTGATAGTGTCCCCTTCCAATCAGCTTTGGCTTGTTCCTCTCTGATGCCTCTGTACTTACTTTTACTGATACATCTGATTTTAACTTATTCATCTCAAATTGCAGGGCGAATTCTATCATATGATCTCTGCCTCCTAAAGATTCCTTACCTTTAGCTCCCTAATCAAATCTGGTTCATTACACAACATGCAATCCAGAATTGTCTTTTCCCCAGTGGGCTCAACCATAAGCCACTATAAAAAGACATCTCATAGGCACTTTACAAATTCCTTCTCTTGCGATCCAACACATTCTGATTTTTCCAAACCAGCTGCATTTTGAGATTCCCCATGATTATCATAACATTACTCGTTTTACATGCCTTTTCTATCTCCTATTGTAATTTGTACCTCACATCCTGACTATTGTTTAGAGGCCTGTATTTAACTCTCATCAGGTTTTTTTTAAATACTCTTGCAATTTCTTAATTCTACCCCAAAGGATTCTACATCTTTGGATCCTATGTCACCTCTTTCTAAGGATTTGATTTCATTTTTATCAGCAAGCCACCCCATCCCCTCTACCCACTTGCATTTCCTTTTGATACAATGTGCATCTTTAGATGTTTAAAGGCAAAGAAATTTTTACAGATTAGCTTTATTTGGTACATGTACATTAAAACATTGAAACATACAGTCAATGTGTCACTTTGCGTCAAGTGTTGTTACGCTTCTGGTGCCAATATAGCATGCCCCAACTTACTAATCTCAACTCTTCGTCTTTGGAATGTGGGAGGAAACTGAAGCACCCAGAGGAAACCCACTCAGTCATACGGAGAATGCACTAGTTCCTTACAGAGATTAGTGGGAATTGAACCCCAATCGGTGATCACTGGCACTGTAAAGTAATTGCACTATCTGTATGCTATGTGCCACCCCCTTTGCTTCCAGCACCCAGCTTTGATCTTCTTCCAGCCACGACTTTGATGCCCACAACATCATACCTTCCAATTTCTAACTGCACTACAAGATCATCTACCTTACTATGTATAATGTGTGCATTCAAATGTAACACCTTCAGTCCTGCATTCACCACCCTTCTTTTCAATTTTGTGTCCATTTTTTCTGAAGTTAAATTCTTACACCTTCCTTATTCTTTATTCTGGAGTATCCCCTCCTGCACTCTCCTATTTTACTTTATCACATTTTACCAAGCAGTTGAACCATCCTCTGCTACCATTAAGTTTAAATCCCTATCAACTGCCCTAGTTATGCAATGTGCCAGGACTCTGGTTGCAACATCGTTCAGATGGAGGTGGCCCCATTGGAACAGCTCCCTCCTTCACCAATACTGGTGTCAATATTTCACAAATTCAAACTCACTTCTCCCACACCAAACTTTGAGCCACGCTTTCAGCTCTCTGATCTTATTAACTCTGTGTTGATTTGCATGTGGCATAGGTAACAATCCAAAGATTATTACTGTTTTATTTCTGCATTTTAATTCAGTGCCAAGCTAGTCAAATTCCCTCTTTCCCTGTTCTTCCGACATTGTTGGTACCCACATGGACCACAACTGGATCTTTCCTTCCCACTCCAAATTCCTTTGCAGTTCAGATGAGATGTTGCAACTCCAGGCACCAGCAGACAGCACACCCTTTGGGACTCTTGATCCTTGCAATTGAGGCTTGTGTCTATTCCCATGACTTGACTATACTATTCCCAATTACAACTACATTTCTCTTCTCTCGCCTATCTTGAATAGCTCCCAGAATCATTGTGTCACGATTCAGTTGCTCATCCTTCCTACAGCCCTCTCCACTCATTCTCTCAGGGAGCAATACTCTCAAACTGGTTGGACAAGCTCACTGACTGAAGCTCCTTCAGCATCACCTCTTGGATTTCCCTATCTGCTTCACTCACAGTCACACCTTCTTATCCCTAGCCACAGACTGCTTCAAAATCAATGGGTGTGACTGGTTCTTGAAACACAGTAACCAAGTAACACTCCCCCTCCCTGATCCATCAAAGTGTTTGAAGCTCAAAAGATTCCAGGTAATCAGCTTGCAGTCTGAGTTCCTCAAGCAACTAACACTTGCTGCAGATGTAGTCACCAGGAACCTCATCAGGATCCACCAGCTCCTACATCATGCAGCTTCAAAATATCACCTCACCCTGTGTCCCTATTTTATTTAATTATTTGTAATTTGGTATCTTTTTAGTTAACTACTATGTAAAAAAGTCATAACTGCTGCTCATCTGTGCCTCCTTGTAAAGTCTTGAGTTAGATCCCAGACCCCTAAATGAGCTCATTCACACAATTGGAGATCCAAAATGGCCTCTCACCAAAGCCTCAGTTCCCAACTCTGACAATGGCTGTTCCACTTAAACCTTATTTATTTTTATTGGTCCAAGTGAAACTCACACTCAACAAGACTTGCTCCTGCAAAGATCTCCCTCTCACTACTCAAAGGTGAAACTAATTTAGATCAACAAAGTGTAACTAAAGTTAAACAATGTCCCTTTTTAAATGATGTCAGTACTGTAAATAATATGCAACAATATAGTATACATCTTTGCATATTGGAACTCCTAGAAAATAAATCTACAACTTAAAATCAAATATTCTGGCTCTCATAGTTGGATTGCCCCCACTGCAGAGACTTGAAGACATTATCTTAGCTGGCACCTTGGAGTAGTACAGAGGGAATGCTGCTCTATCATTCGTACTGTGACATGATGCCAAAATAAGATCCAGTAGCATTATTGCAAAGCATGCAGTGAATGCCTTTATTATCCTGGCCTATATCATGTCATTAAGCACCACTGAAGAGAAACATCGGCAATTTGATCATACATTTTATTTGTAAGCTCCAATGTTTCCTCAATTACTGTATTGACTACTTTTCAGAAACATCCTTTCGTTTTAAAGTCATTTGGTTTCTACCGATGAAATTAAATATGCTATGTAGGTGCAATTTCATGTCTTCTTACATTAGTGTCATAGAATTTTCTGAATATTTGTCTTGATGTGCATGTCTGCATGGTGAACATATTTACCACAGCTAGTATCATTAGTATTCTTATGGGCATCATTATTTCATGCAAATTGCAGAACCTCCTTGTCATAATTCGATGCCATTAGAGAATTCATCATTAATTGTGTATTGCTAGGTCACTGACAAGCTCTCTCCTGGAGAGAAAATCTTTATGGAAAGATATACAGGCTTTGAAAGCAGCTTCAGTAATTTTAAATGAAAACAGCGAGTGCTATCAGCTTCTATAGGGAGAGAAGCAAATAAACAGAAGACCTTCCATCAGAACTTTCTATGGTTCTTATATAATTTTAGTACCATCTTCTAGTTTTTTCCTCTATACTGTTGTGTTACCTTGGTTATTGGGAAAATGGTTATCCTGCCTAACAATAGAATCAATTCAGACCAAACCAAATGACTGAGTTCAGCAAATGAACCCCCCATACTTGGTCTGTGAAGATCAGAGTATCAATTATTATCAAAGAAGAAAATGAAAAAATAGTATAAAGGAGCCTCAGTTGCAGCAATGTTCTTTTCTGATCATTGTAATACGATGGTGGTCTCAGGTTGTCTGTAATTTTGCCTTTGTGAATGTACAAGGGACAGCAGTGCTGGTGAATAAATTCCTCAAAGTAAGCTCCTTCCTGTCCAGGAATGCTTGTCTGAAAAGTGCTACCATGTAAGCTGTTCATTATTTTGAGCTGAGGAGCTGGGGAAATAATAGGATTTAATGCTGAGCCACAAAGCAGTAGGTTTCAGTTCTTGTTTTGGAAATGACAAAAATAGCTGCACTAATCTGGAATTGCTGTCTATACATGTGAGTTTGTTTATAAAACTCTTTCAAAGGCTGACAGTTTTACCCTACTCCTCCTCCCTTCTAAAAAGAATAATGTTTTGTATTTTTTAATTCCTTTTTATCCCTTCTTTTCCAAATGAAAGGAGTTCAAGCTTCTTATAGTTTTCCACTTTAATCAAGTGCCTGTCATCACACATCCACTTAGTTAATATTTTCACACAGCTTGGATATACATCCTAAAAGGGATTCCCAAAACCTATTATAATTGTGGCCTATGCAGCGGTTTTTTTGGAGAGTCTCTGATCCCATGGCAATTGCCATTTAGGTCTACAACTTCAGTAATATATCCTTCCACTTTTAAAAATCAATGTCATTGTACCTTTACTCTCTTCAATGATCATTTTGTTTCCTTTATGTTTTTGCATATTAAAGCTTTATTCAGTGTCTGTTACTCACAATATTTACCTACATCCATTTAAAAGTCATGAGAATCCTTTTTTATCATTAATCAAAAAGAAACTAAGGCAGAGGCCAGGAAAGTCATTCTGTAGATGAGTTGCCGGTTTTACCCCTAGATCAATATTACTGCCCAATGCAAATTTGGTTTCCTAATGAATATATTGTTCTAAAGTTCCCTTGTCTACTTTTGCACGATTCATCAATTTTAATTTTGTATACTTTTGCCAAAAACAGAATTATAAGACTTCTGGTGTGGTTAAAATGAACAATTTTAACCACACAGAACCCATTTAGTCTGGACAACAGAATGATCTATCATTTTTCAGGTTCCATTGACACTGCATGTTGTGGTATTATCAAGATGCTTACTCTGTAATTTTTATAACTGGTGGTCACTTTACTCTGTACTCCTGCTCATTAATACAAATATCTAATCAGCCAATCATGTGGCAGCAACTTAATACGTAAAAACATGCAGACAAGGTCAAAAGGTTCATTTACTTTTCAGACCAAATATCAGAATGGGGAAAAATATAATGAAGGTGACTTTGACCGTGGAGTGATTGTTGGTGCCAGACAGGGTAGTTTCTGAAACTCAAAAACTGAGATTTTCATGCAGAACAATCTCTGGAGTTTACAGAGAATGGTGCGAAAAACAAAATAAAACATCCAGTGATCGGCAGGTCTGTTTGCATTTCTTCTCTGACCTCGTTAATTAGCAAGATGCTTTCACCCACAGAACTGTTGCTCCAAACTCTTAGAGACTGATGAGCTTGAGAATCCCAGGAAATACCAAAGCCACCCCCATCTAGCACCAGCAATTATTCCATGGTCAAAGTCACTTAGATCACAGTTCTTCCACTTTCTGATGTTTAGTGTGATCAACAACTGAACTACTTGACCATAACTACATGCTTTTATGCATTAAGTTGCTTACATGTGATTGGCTGATTAGATACTTGCATAAAGAGCAGGAGTGCAGGTGTACCTAATAAAGTGGCCACTGAGTGTTTATAGAAGTACATGCTTAACTGCCTACCAAATTGTAAGATTGTAAGGGCTCTTAAGTAATTTATTTAAGTGGCATTTTCATGAGGATAATCTGCAGTTTTGGTCAAAAAGTTTCTCCTGATTTTTTTGAGTTTAATGAATTAAATTAAGGGATCTAACTGGTAAGTCAATAGCCATTAACAAAATTAAATTACATCCTGTATTTCAATTATAAAAGATATGGGGAACTCTTCCAAAATCAATGGATTTATTTATGATTCTACCTAAAATTTAACAATATTCGAACCACAATACTCTGCTTAATCTATATTCTTCTTAGCCATTGTATTATTAATTCAGAGAGCAGCTGGAAAATATTAATTTAAAAATTAGCATATTAAAAATAGAAAGATAATTATTTAATTACAGCACCCACTGTTAATGATTACATGTAACCATCAACTGAATTTATGATGCAAATTATCCAAATTACATTCACAGTCTCCTTGCTAATTACTATCGGTTTCATCAAATACTTAAGCCTACCATAGGTTACTCCAATTTAATAATTCCTTCAGGAATGCTGATTTCCTGCATGCTCATTGTAACTTCTGATTTACTACAGTCACAGAATGACTAGAATATTCTTGTATACTGCTGAAGATGACAACACTTGCTGCAGGCAGAGTCCTGGACATACTCCAGTACCTCCTTCATTTGGCAGTTATTCATGTGCAAACTGAAGCAAGCAGTTCAAAAATGTCAGGTATCTAATTGGATTTTTTTCTGGGGTCTTGCAGAATGGAAGTAGCCAGTTGTTTTTGCCCTAAACAATTGCAGCCTAGACTGGGAATTTAGTATGGAATAAAGATCAAACCCCATATATATGCTTTGTTCTTATAACACCATTCATAACATTTATCTACTTATTTATTAGGAAACACATTCATACATTTAACATCCATAAATTGATTTGTTAATTTCTGGACCATTTTGAATTCACCTTGGCAAACCCGATAACAACTTCATGAAAAGACCTTTAAGTGACACCATTAACCTATATGTGCTGGGTGTATTGTCTGAATGTAATGGGGTACCTTTTTTTTCAATTAATGTCTCATGGCAAGGAACCTCACTCTGAAAAAACATATTAGAAGATCACATTAAAAAATCTAATTTTCTAATGGAATAGTGAGTTATATTAAGAACTAGGGTTATCCCAGTAGGCCAGACTACACAATATTCCACAGACAATAGCAAACACAAAGTCAAATGTTTAATCTGATTTTAATTGCCATATTGTTTCACCCTCTGAAGAAAGTTTCGTTGTTCTGATCACTATCATCCCCCGACCCTATAGGGTCTAATTTGTTTCTTTGTTCCCATCTTTCTGCATTCTGAGGAAGGGTCCTGGATCTGAAACAATCATGTTTCTTTTTCCACAGTTGCTGCTTGGCCTGCTGAGTTCTGTAGTATTTTCTGGTTTTATTTTAAATTACCCAAATTTTGAATATGTGAACTTGATTACTGGTTCTTCTTGTGTTTCCTCCCAAACATATGTTTCCTTAAACATTTTCATTATGGTAAAGCCCATTTCTGCCAATTATTAAGCTGCACTATTGATGCACTGCCTTTCCTACTGACATACTTGATTGTCATCATCTTAGAAAAATAAAAACAATTTTCATTGTGGCTATGATACCCCATTTCCCAGACCTATCAATAACTGGCAGCTTGCTCCTCCTCATATTCCTGTAGTTACGGTGGATTCACACACAAAAGATTCAAGTAGACATGCCTGTACATCCCAAGTCCTCATCTGTGAGGCATGGACAGGCACTGCACGTGATATTAATGTGATGTAAATTAACTACCCATATACAGTATTTGTAAAGTTAGGATGTGATCAATGTCATTATATGCATTAAAGGAACTGAAAAGATAATGTAAAGCATCCCCCATATTATGAAAAATATTAATTTCAGTAAACCCGAATTAATTCTGTTACAAATTATCCATCTTTCACTCCTTTCTCTTCAATTTGAATAACATCTTCAGATATAGTGAGAAGAAGCAGTCACAATTTAAAATGCTTTATAATTATATAGGATTGACTGCATTTTGCCAGAGGCAATATTCAGGTAGTAATGTTCACATTTCTATACTTCATAGCATTTATTATGAGTATCTCCCTAACTAGAATCCAACAGTTTTCTATCTCTTCATCACATTTGACACAGTAATTGGTTTGGATAATTAAAACTAACATACACTTATTGCACTACCTTAAAAAAATAACTTTGGCATTTTCAATGTAATCTTTCTAAATCAGTGGTACACTGACTTGACAAATGGCTATTTTGATGTCCTGGCTGATCAGATATAGTCTGAAGGCCACAGTGATCTCAACGAAAAAAATAAGTCCCAAAGGTAGCACCAAGTGACGTGATCATGAACATGCTTAAAGAACATCTAGCCCCTTTGAATTTCTTCTGAAGCTCTGTGAGTTCATGGCTGATCAGAGACCTAACTGTTGACCTGCATTCCATTTCTCTCATGACTCATCAGTTTAAGATTAGCAGTTAATTGCGCACTGATTGCTGTTTGTGGAACAGATATTCAAAGTTATAGATTGCCAAAGATCAAAGTTTTAGTGTCAAGACTATATTTTATAATATATTTATTATAAAATATAGTCTTGACACTAAAACTTTTATAAAAATTTGGACTATATTTTATAAATTATACCCCAGTCCTAAATTCACCAAGTGTATGTTCTTTATCTGTATCTTCCCTATCACTGATCTTAATATATAGAAAGGTTGAAGTAAACCAGCTTGAACGTAAATCCAAGGAACAGAATCCTAGTTTGCTGCATGGTCCAGTTCAGGCCCAAGCAGGGTTTCAGTCCAGACTGCCTTGTAATTCCTAATTATAATACAAATGCTGAAAGATTTCACTGAAAAGAATATTAAAAACATTAACACGAGGAATTCTGCAGATGCTGGAAATTCAACCAACACACGTCAAAGTTGCTGGTGAACGATGTCGACTGTACCTCTTCCTAGAGATGCTGCCTGGCCTGCTGCGATTAAAAACATTAAGTTTATTACTGTGTTCTTGGTAGGAATACATCTATCCAATGTGGATCCATTGGGAGTACAGGCAGATTTAAACGATTTTCAGAACATGCAGACTGGTTTTTAACACAAGCAGTACTGATTCCCAAGCAACAAGAGCTGACCTGCCTGGAACTACTAAATATAAATAATTACATGTAGATGCTGGGGAGAAACTAACTTTATTCTTCCTGAGAACTTTCAGCGTGGTTGTTAACTTCCTAATGTTAAATTACTTGGAGATACCCTGAATCAAAAGCACCAGAATGCAGTAGTCAGGCCAGGTACCTCTGATTAGAACTGTGTCTGAGAAACTCAGTACCTCAGAGAAATGGAGGTTGGGGAATGGGAACTTGGACCACTGGCATTGGAATATCCAAGTTTCCTCCAGCATTTTGTGTTTTGCTTGGATTTCCAGCATCTACAGATTTTCTCTTGTTTATGATATCCAAGTTTAGTTGTGGATAAGACAAAGGGACAGCTTTTACAACACATCAGCTAAAAGGGATCAGATGAGGCAAGATATTCAAAGATTATAAAAACAAGTGTGTGGTTAAACTGAGATACAAATAAGCCATGGTGTAGCAGAGGAGTAGAACTAAGGTTGACAGCCCACTTCTGTTTTAGTCCTACAGAGATGGGAGAAGAACATCTTTGTTATAAAGTATCTAAAGCTCAGTTCAGGGTTGCATTGAATATTTAGCTGTGAAGTGTCTGGTTAAGCTTGAGTCTGTAGCCACAAAGAAGATGACAAGATTACTGAGCATTCTAAGGGCAAAGGACATGAACACCTCTAAGAATTACGCAACACATGCAGATTTTCTCGTGTTTGCAGATCATTCCATTGACCGGTCAGCGCTGACCCTTCCAAAAGCTATGCAATCATATCTTGTTAAGTCTCAACAGATCAGAACATTGCAATCAGATCACATGATAATTTTACAATACCAAAAATAAGCACAGCATTCCCAAAATAATCTCTGGGAATCAATGCAATTTACAATTAATTGGGAAAGCATTCATTAAGGATTTTTGTACTATTCTATCATTAAAATTCAGCTTTAGAAATCAGTGCGTAGGTGCTAACTGTGTGAAAATCATGGCTGTAATTGCTATACATTCCCCTTTACATTGCAAGATAAGGTGACAAGTGCCTGGAGTTGGGAGGTGGAAAGTCCCAAAGACTTCTCAAACTGGGTGTCGGAGGTGACCTTCATTCTTGCTAATACTGTTGTTAGTGACGACAAGTATTTGCAGTACCTTTATCCCATCTCCTTCCCTCAACAAAATCAGTGTTATGTGTATCTTGGTACATCTGTCTAAGTGACGGGCACATGCTAGACTATGAATGCATTTAGTTGAACAGCTTGTATCCTCTGTAAAGTTGGAGTTACCTATGAAACATGTTTGACCTCTGGCTCTTAGCTTGTTATTTAACAATTCATCATCATAGCTTGTCACGCCAGACAGCCAGCCACTCTACTGTTGTTTGGTTGATGTTGAGCAGGCCAGTGTCAGCTAAATCAGGTGAGAGTGGGAAGATGCACAGAACGTGTTCAATGTTCTGCACCCTTTCGCCACACTCACAGGATTCGCTGGTGTTTAAACCCCACTTCACCATATTGTCTCCCGTCCTACAAACTCCTGCTCTCAATTGGGGAAATGGCACTTCGTTATCAAGAGATTTAGATTAACTATCAGTGATTTATGACAATATTCCTGGCAGAGTGCTTAGAGGATGTGCAGACCAGCTAGCAGAGATTCTCACTGACATCTTCAACATCTCCCTGAGCAGCGCTGTCGTTCCTACGTGCTTTAAGGCCGCCACCATCATCCCCGTGCTGAAGAAGTCATCAGTGTCCTGCCTCAGCGACTGCCGTTCCGTTGCATTCACAGCTATCATCATAAAGTGTTTTGAGAGGCTCATCATGAGGCACATCAAGACCCTGCTGCCCACCCTCACTGGACCCCCTGCAGTTCGCGTAGCGCCCCAACTGTTCAATAGATGACACCATTGCCATCACCCTCCACCTAGCCTTAACCCACCTGGACAAAAAAAGACATGTACATTCGAATGCTGTTCATAGACTTCGGTTCAGCATTCAACACAATCATTTCTCAGAAACTGATTGGAAAGCTGAGCCTACGGGGCTGACACCTCCCTCTGCAACTGGATCTTAGACTTCCTGACTGGGAGACCTCAGTCAGTCCGGATTGGAAGCAGCATCTCCAACACCATCACACTGAGCACGGAGGCCCCCCAGGGCTCTGTACTCAGTCCACTGCTGTTCACTCTGCTGAGCAACGACTGTGCTGCAACACACAGCTTGAACCACATCATCAAGTTCGCCGATGACACGACCGTGGTGGGTCTCATCAGCAAGAACGATGAGTCAGCATACAGAGAAGAGGTGCAGTGGCTAACGGACTGATGCAGAGCCAATAACCTGTCTCTGAATGTGAACAAAACAAAAGAGATGGTCGTTGACTTCAGGAGGACACGGATTGACCACTCTCCGCTGAACATCGACGACTCCTCCATAGAGATTGTTAAGAGCACCAAATTTCTTGGTGTTCACCTGGCGGAGAATCTCACCTGGTCCCTCAACACCAGCTCCATAGCAAAGAAAGCCCAGCAGCGTCTCTACTTTCTGCAAAGGCTGAGAAAAGTCCATCTCCCATCCCCCCATCCTCACCACATTCTACAGAGGTTGTATTGAGAGCATCCTGAGCAGCTGCATCACTGCCTGGTTCGGAAATTGCACCATCTCAGATCGCAAGACCCTGCAGCGGGTAGTGAGGTCAGCTGAGAAGATCATCGGGGTCTCTCTTCCTGCCATTACAGACATTTACACCACACACTGCATCCGTAAAGCAAACAGCATTATGAAGGACCCCATGCACCCCTCATACAAACTCTTCTCCCTCCTGCCATCTGGCAAAAGGCACTGAAGCATTCGGGCTCTCACGACCAGACTATATAACAGCTTCTTCCCCCAAGCCATCAGACTCCTCAATACCCAGAGCCTGGACTGACACCAACCTACTGCCCTCTACTGTGCCTATTGTCTTGTTTATTATTTATTGTAATGCCTGCACTGTTTTGTACACGTTATGCAGTCCTGGGTAGGTATGTAGTCTAGTGTAGTTTTTGTGTTGTTCTTACGTAGTTCAGTGTAGTTTTTGTATTGTTTCATGTAGCACCATCGTCCTGAAAAATGTCTCGTTTTTACTGTGTACTGTACCCCAGTGATGGTCGAAATGACAATAAAAAGTGACTTGACTTGATTTATGGGTTTTATTTATCTAATTTTGCATCTTCACCATAAGTTATCTGTGGAACCTAATAAAAGTCCACTGCTACTGCATAGTGAATAACAAGATATATTCATAAAAGACAAGAAATAGAAGTATATGAGCTAAAGTAATGTTGATTGAGTATGAAGGTTTGAGTAAGACTTATTGGGTCCAATGGCCCAGTTCTGTGCTGCAAATTTAATGGAAAATCAACAAACAAGTTGACTCTGGACCATTAAATCAGCAAATGTTCCAACTATCAATTGGCTAAAGAATATTCCTCATTTCCAATGTATCTTCAGTAAGAAATCTTTCTGCATATTCCTGGTTGGAGATTTAACTCTGCAGACTGTGAAATTGGATTTAAATTATTAACAGAAGTGCTTAGATTACTATTTTGTATCACTTTTTTTCTGTGCGCCTTGGCAATATCAGTGCAAGATTATAGAAATGAAGTATATCTACCAGATCCAGAGATGGCAGAATCTGATAGTTAACATTCTATTGGGCAAAGTTAGTAATTTTAATGATTTGCCCAACTGAAATTAGTTGCAGGGGAAGGGAGGAGAAGATGGCAGCACGACACAGCGCACGCGGCCGTTCCGAATGATATCGTTATGTGTTAACTAGGGGCCACGCACAATCCTGATTTGATGGAGACAGCCGTGAGAAGCGTGGAGGAACACCTGGAGAAACTTCTGAAATGCACGCTTCGCTGCCGCTGCTACTGTGCGATCGAGAATCTCTGGAGGGGAAGGCCCCAAATCCTTGGCTTTGTCTATTGCCTGTTGCCAGGGCCGGGGTCGAAGCGCTTGGCAGAGATGGTGCTCAGTGCTTGGTGTCGGAGAGCTGGTCGGAGGCTCAGAGTTTTCGGACGGACTCGGAGTCGGACTGTGGTCGGATGCTTCCAGGATGCTGCATCGGCAAGTTTGCAGCACTGGAGGTTCACCGTCTGCGTGAGATGATGGGACTTTCGAGAGACTTTGAGACTTTTTACCATGCCATGGTCTGTTCTTTATCAAATTATTGTATTGCTTTGCACTGTTGTAACTATATGTTATAATTATGTGGTTTTTGTTAGTTTTTCAGTCAGTTTGTCAAGTGTTTCTGTGATATCATTCTGGAGAAACATTATATCATTTCTTAATGCATGCATTACTAAATGACAATAAAAAAGGACTGTGTGTCCTCATAATCTAATCTAATCTAAATTACAATATCTAGTTTTCTTCCAGGTAATAAAATAGTGGAATGATCTGGTTGGTGGGCAACTGGTGATTGTGTCCTGCTGCAAGATGTAAAGGATAGAAGTTTACATCGACGGTCTCAATAGCCTTTGAAGCAAAGTTTCTTGAAGATGTTCCACAGGGGTCGATATTGGGACCACTTCTTTTTTATGCTGTATATAAATGATTTAGATGATGGAATAGTTGGCTTTGTTGCCAAGTTTGAAGATGATACGAAGATTGATGGAGGGGCAGGTGGTGTTGAGGAAACAGGTAGGATGCAGAAAGACTGAGACAGATTAGGAGAATGGGCAAGAAAGTGGCAAATGAAATACAATGTTGCAAAATGCATGGTCATGCACTTTGGTAGTAGAAATAAATGTGCGGACTATTTTCTAAATGGGGAGAAAATCTAGGAATCTGAGATGCAGAGGGCCTTGGGAGTACTTGGGCAGAACACCCTGAAGGTTAACTTTCAGGTTGAGTCATGGTGAGGAAGACAAATGTCATATTAGCATTCATTTCAAGAGACCTAGAATACATGAGCAATGATGTGATGCTGAGGCTTTATAAGGCACTAGTGAGGCCTCACTTTGAGTATTGTGAACAGTTTTGGGTCCCTCATCTTAGAAAAGATGTGCTGGCATTGGAGAGGGTCCAGAGGAGGTTCACAAGGATGTTTCCAGGAATGAAAGGGTTATCATGCAAGGAACGTTTGATGGCGCTGGGTCTGTACTCGCTGGAATTCAGAAGGATGCTGGGGGATCTCATTGAAACCTTTCGAATGTTGAAAGGCCTAGACAAAGTAGATGTGGAAAGGATGTGTCCCATGGTGGGAGAGTCTAGGGCAAGAGGGCACAGCCTCAGGATAGAGGTGCGCCCTTTCAAAACAGAGATGCGGAGACATTTCTTTAGCCAAAGGGTGATGAATTTGTGGAATTTGTTGCCACATGCAGTAGTGGAGGCCAGATCGTTGGGTGTATTTAAGGCAGAGATTGATAGGTTCTTGATTTGACATGGCATCAAAGGTTATGGGGAGAAGGTCGGGAACTGGGGTTGAGGAGCAGGTAAAAATAAAAAGGGTCAGCCATGATTGAATGGCGTAGCAGATTCGATGGGCCGGATGGCTTAATTCTGCTCCTATGTCTTATGAATCATTGAATTGTTGTTCCATGTTTGATATGGCACACTTTTTTGGGTCCTTTCTAATACGGAATTAGCACTCATTATGATCAGCACACCTGAAATTTTCCACTGTCTAATCATAATGGGTGAAGTTCCACAGCAATAGTGTTTCTGCCAAATTAGAATACTTTGCAGGTCCATTTATGTAGATTAAGGAATTACATAAAAACCTTTAAAAGGTCAAGAAGAAGTTTGAATTAGAATGAACAGCAGTTTAAGGAATATCACCTGACCCTTGCCTTGCACAGGCCATTTAACCTCTGCCCATTTCAAGGACTCAAATACTACTAATCGCAGGAAAAAGAAGTTAACATAATTCTTGCTCATTGCAAAAATATGCAAATAAAATTCAAGAGTTTTGAATCTATATTATCTAACATACTATTTTAAACGTCATATAATTCTGCTTCTTGTTTTTCAGCATTGTTTTAACCCTGAAATACACAACCATTGGGGGAGAAATTGAGTCCCCATAGCATATTATGCCTGGTGGAAACAGGAGCCAAAAAGAACATCTTCCCCAGGGCCATTTTCTGCACCTAAGTTTGGCCTCTCTTAACAAGCAAATAACTACCTTAAATGTGTTTAATTCTGTAAATATATTAAAGGAATTATTGTATGTTTTTATGAAATTGCTCAAACCTGCTGTGATTAATTTTTCTGCCCTACCATGGCCCAAAAATTACTAAATATTGTTTATATTAGGAATAATAATGTTCATTCTAGCTCCACTGTGCTCCAAAGATTAGTTGTTCACCTAAGATTGCAATGCCCCTATGATCCTTCTTTTCCTACTGGTGGGTCAACCAACCAACTTTATACCATCAAGAAAGTCAGCTGGCTGAATGCTTGAGTGTGGATCCTCTACCATTGAGAATGCCAAGGACAACAGGCTGTTTGAAAATTCCCTTCCACATTCACCCCATCCTGACTTAGAAATATTTTGTTGTATCTCAGTCTTTGAACCCCTTTTCCAATTGCACTGAGGGAGTATCTTCACCAGAAAATAAAAACAGGTCAGTGGACCACATCTCCCTGGCCATTTTCCTCTCTGATACTCATACCCAAACACACTCTTCCTTAGTCTACATAGAAAAGTAAGGAAAAATACAAATAATGGAAAAAGAGGGAAAAATTTGTTGTGGGACTTGCAGGTGTTGTGCGAAGAAGCTGTAGATCTGATGGAAATGGTTTTATGTCAGCTGAAGGTAATAGAGCTACTGTCTAAATTTGTTACCTGTAGGATTCCCATTCTCATTATTTATAGGACAGATGTTCTACTGAATACCATGTAATCAAGTAGAGACTTGACGAAGCAACAGTGATGTACCTCTGCCTGACCCTTTACCTTTTATACTGTATAAATAGTGCATGAGCTATCAGCTACTTCCTGTTATGTGATCATGGATATCCTGGATAAACATTTGATATGCATGAGGGTGCCATAGTGCGAATTTTCTCTTCATCGAGTCAACTTGATTGTTTAAAATCACAGAATGAAATGTAACACACTGATGAGCACTTGAGGACTTCATAGCAGAATTCAATGCCAGATGCACATTATCTTTCAAAAAGGACAGTACATCCTGATTGCTTTAATTGCATAATAAAAGTTTATTCATTTCTGTATAAAGGACGCAGTTTCATACACTCAATCAATTCAGTCCAATTTTTCTGACCATTTTTTCATGAAGCTCCTAGCTCTTGCTGGTGTATGGACCACTACATTACCAGCAGTGTTTATGTAAAGCCTAGACTGTGATGCTTAATGTTTCTGCAGAAGTTCCATGATTGTGTTTATCCAACCATGAAGTGGTCTTAAGTACATATCACTCATTCTAGATTCTGTCCCACGCTATACTACTGGAGCCTTTGACTGGAAGGCATGTCTGAAAGCCATTGCTAATGTAATTTTCTATTTGCTAATGCATGCTATAGGCAAGATCAGTATTTAATTTTCCTTGAAGTGGCGGATTAGTTGGGCTATGGCAGAGTGCAGTTAAGCACCAATCACATTGTGTATTCACCAGCAACTTTGATGTGTGTTGCACCAATCACATTATCGTGTTTCTGGAAACACAGGTGGGGCAGGCATGGCAAGAATGACAGATTACCTTTATAAGACATTTTGGTGAATTAGATTCTTTTTAAATAAACAGTCTCTGATAGTTTCATGGTAATCATATATTGGTTCTAGCATTGTATTCCAAATAAATTATTTCATTGGATTTAAGTTCTCTAGCTGCTGTAGTAGGATTTGAGCTCATGTCTCCTGATCATTAGTCAAGATCCTGTAATTTAACGACTCTGTTTCTGCTCAGTAATTGCTGATCTGTTTGCTTTTGTTCTCAGCTGAGGTTATTATTTAGTTTGGGATTTATAAGTGAGTGAAAGAGAAGCAATAATCAGCCAAGGTTCCTATTTGTGGTCCTAATCCAATAACTTCAGCTGTGAAGCTCATGTTGATGTTGACTCAGGTCTGTATCAAGCTTGGCTCTGATAATCTAAAGTCATGTAAAAATACATCAGTAACATAATCTTTACAGTAGGGTAAATGTACAGTACATTGTGTTTAAAATTGCCTCATGGTGATGTAATAATCTGACTTCACTGAGTAAGAGTGCATTCAGTTCTTATATATTAGAAGCGGTGATGTGTTTTCACATCAGCCACCAATAACAGTTATTAATGAAGTCCTTGTGACTCGTATTTAAAATCTTCACTCGTTACTACAAACATTTGTATATATTCTTCATACACAATTTGTCTCATAGCTGAAAACATTCTTACTACTAATCTATATTTGGTGGAGTGCTTAATGACTGGATGTAATTTAGGTATATAAGTGCATTACTCATTAGTTTCACTTTCGCTGGCCGATGTGTTTTATGCTCAGAAGATACGATGCCTATAAAAAGTATTCATCTGCCTTGGAAGTTTTCATGTTTTATTGTTTTACAACATTGAATCACAGTGGAATTAATTTAGCTTTTTTGACACTGATCAACAGAGAAGACTCTTGCATGTGAAAGAGAAGTCAACAAAAATTCTGCAAATTAGTCTAAATTTATTACAGATATTAAACACAAAACAATCAATTGGATAATTATTCACCCCCTTCAAGTCAGTATTTAGTAGATGCTCCTTTGGCAAGAATTACAGCCTGTGTGGATAGGTCTCCGTCAGCTTTACACATCCGGACACTGCAATTTTTCCCCATTCTTCTTTACAAAGCTGCTCAAGCTCTGTCAGATTGCATGGGGATCATTAGTGAACAGCTCTTTTTAAGTCCATTTACAAATTCTGAATTGGATTACACTCTGGACTCTGAATTGCCCCCTCCAGGACATTTAACTTCATTGTTTTTAAGCCATTCCTGTGTAGCTTTGGCTTTATGCTTGGGGTGATTGTCTTGCTGGAAAACAAATCTTCTCCCAAGTCACAGTTCTTTTGCAGACTGCATCAGGTTTTCCTCCAGGATTTCCCTGTATTTTT
This sequence comes from Mobula hypostoma, assembly GCF_963921235.1. Lineage (NCBI taxonomy): Eukaryota > Metazoa > Chordata > Chondrichthyes > Myliobatiformes > Myliobatidae > Mobula > Mobula hypostoma. Next base: position 47,268,704 of record NC_086111.1, read on the forward strand.
GTTGCATTCATTTTATCCTCTACCTTCACAAGTCTTCCAGGGTCTGCTGCAGTGAAGCTTTCCCACAGCACCACCATCCTTCATGGTAGGGATGGTGTGTTTTTGATTATGTGCGATGTTTGGCTTATGCCAAACATAGCTTTTAGTCTGATGGCCAAAAAGCTCAATTTTGGTTTCATCAGATCATAGAACTAACCACCTTCCAGCTGACTTCAGAGTCTCCCACCTGCTTTCTGGCAAACTCTAGCTGAGATTTCATGTAAGTTTTTTGTCAACAGTGGCTTTCTCTTTGCCACTTTCCCATAAAGCTGTGACTGGTGAAGCACCCGGGCAACAGTTGTATGGGCAGTCTCTTCCATTTCAACCACTAAAGCTTGTAACTCCTCCAAAGTTGTCATAGGTCTCTTCGTGGCCTCCCACACTAGTCACCTTCTTGCACAGTCACTCAGTTTTTGAGGACGGCCTGCTCTTGGCAGATTTACAGCTGTACCATATTCTTTCCATTTCTTGATGATGGGCTTAACTGTGCTCTAAGAGATAGTCAATGACTTAGAAATTTTCTTGTATCCTTCCTTTGACTTGTGCTTTTCAATAACTTTTTCAGGGAGTTGCTTGGAGTGTTCTTTTGTCAGGAAACTGTTTCACCAGCTGTTGGACCCTCCAGTTACAGGTGTATTTTTACTACAATCAGTTGTAACACCATGACTGCTCACAGATGATCTCCATTTAACTAATTATGTAACTTCTGAAACCAATTGTCTGCACCAGTGATGATTTGGGGTGTCATATTAAAGGGGGGGGGTGAATACTTATGCACATATAGATAGGTAGTTACACCCAAGGTACAGAACATAGGAAATTGGGTGGCAGTCAGGAAGGGAAAAAGGTTTAAGGAGCCAGTGGCCAATCTTCTTGACAACAGGTATATCACTTTGGATACTGTTGGGGGGGGATGGGATGACCTAACAGGAAAGTTGCAGTGGCTGAGTCTCTGGCACTGATTCTGCCTCTGTGACTCAGAAGGGAGGAGGGAGAAGAGGCATGCTGTGGTGATAGGGGTTTTGTTAATTAGGGGAATGGACGGAAGATTCTTTGGGCAAGATTCCCAGATGGTATGTTGCCTCCCAGGTGCCAGGGTCTGGGATATAAAAGATCAAGTCCTCAGCATTCTTCAGAGGGAGGGTGAACAGCCAGAACGGGTAGGACTAGTGACAAGGTTCTGCACAGAGAGTTCAGGGAGTTAGGTGCTAAATTAAAGGGAAGGACTGTAGCGATGTGCTACACACAGCGCTAGAATAACCACAGGGAGTCGGTGAGTTGGAGTTGCGATGAAAGAGGTTTATTCAAACTTCGCGGCCCGCTTTAAAGCCTTCCCGTTCCCACCCTTTTTGCTGCTGGCCCTCTGCCTGCGCGCGCTGTTTCGTGAGCCGGTTCGTGGGTGTCAGAAAGTGGGTCGCCACATAACCCCCACCCCCCCCAGAACCGGCGATACCTCCCCCAATGTCCACAGTCTGGATCGGCCTCTGTTTGGGAGGTCTGCCCCTGCGCCGCGGTGCCTGAGCCTGGACCGGTTGCGCCAAGTCCACATGGGCCGGTTTGAGTCGGTCCACCGTGAAAACCTCCTCTCTCCCCCCAATGTCCAGCACGAACGTGGACCCGTTGTTGCTGATCACCTTAAACGGCCCCTCGTAGGGCTGCTGTAGCGGTGCCCGGTGTCTGCCCCGTCGTACAAAAAGAAACTTACAGTTCTGCAGGTCTTTGGGTACGCAGGTCGGGCTCTGTCCGTGCTGTGAAGTGGGTATGGGGGCCAGGTTACCGAGCCTCTCCCGTAGTCTGTCCAGGACTGCTGTGGGTTCTTCCTCTTGCCCCCTTGGGGCTGGTATGAACTCTCCTGGGACGACCAGGGGCGCGCCGTACACCAACTCGGCCGACGAGGTGTGTAGATCCTCTTTGGGCGCCATGCGGATTCCGAGCAGGACCCAGGGAAGTTCGTCCACCCAGTTAGGCCCCTCCAGGCGGGCCATGAGAGCCGATTTCAGGTGACGGTGGAAGCGCTCCACTAGTCCGTTCGACTGTGGGTGGTAGGCAGTTGTGTGGTGTAGCTGTGTTCCTAAAAGTCTGGCCATAGCCGACCACAGGCTGGAGGTGAACTGGGCGCCCCTGTCGGAGGTAATGTGGGCCGGTACCCCAAAGCGTGCTACCCAGGTTGCGATCAGTGCTCGGGCGCAGGATTCGGAGGTGGTGTCGCTGAGCGGGACTGCCTCTGGCCATCTGGTGAACCGGTCTATCATAGTTAGGAGGTACCGCGCTCCTCGTGACACTGGCAGGGGCCCCACGATATCCACATGGATGTAGTCGAACCTCCGGCGGGTGGGTTCGAACCGCTGCGGTGGAGCCTTGGTGTGCCGCTGCACCTTGGCCGTTTGGCACTGCATACACGTTTTGGCCCATTCACTGACCTGTTTACGAAGTCCATGCCACACGAACCTGTTGGAGACCAGCCGGACAGTTGTCCTGATGGAGGGGTGCGCTAAGTTGTGAAAGGATTCGAACACCCGCCGGCGCCAGGCTGCTGGGACGACGGGGCGGGGTTGGCCAGTAGCTACGTCACATAGTAGAGTCCTCTCACCTGGGCCTACGGGGAGGTCTTGGAGCTGCAAACCGGAGACTGCAGTCCTGTAACTGGGGATCTCAGCGTCTGCCTGCTGTGCCTCTGCCAGCGCTGCATAGTCCACCCCCTGGGACAGGGCCTGTATGGTAGGTCTGGAAAGTGCGTCTGCCACGACATTGTTCTTTCCAGAGACATGCCGGATGTCCGTCGTGTACTCGGAGATGTAGGACAGATGTCGCTGCTGGCGGGACGACCAGGGGTCGGACACCTTAGTGAACGCAAAGGTAAGCGGTTTGTGGTCTGTGAACGCGGTGAAGGGCCTACCTTCTAAGAAGTACCTGAAATGCCGGATTGCCAGGTATAGTGCCAATAGCTCCCGGTCGAAAGCACTGTATTTGAGTTCGGGTGGTCGTAGGTGTTTGCTGAAGAACGCCAGGGGTTGCCAGCGACCCACGATGAGTTGTTCCAGCACTCCACCGACTGCTGTGTTGGATGCGTCCACCGTGAGGGCAGTAGGAACGTCCGTTCTGGGGTGCACTAGCATCGCGGCGTTTGCCAAGGCTTCTTTGGTTTTAACGAAAGCGGTTGCGGCCTTTTCGTTCCAGGTAATGTCCTTGCCCTTACCCGACATTAGAGTAAACAAGGGGCACATGATTCGGGCTGCTGAGGGGAGGAAACGGTGGTAGAAATTCACCATACCCACGAATTCCTGCAAGCCTTTGATTGTGTTGGGTCGGGGGAAGTGGCGGACCGCGTCTACCTTGGCGGGCAGCGGGGTTGCACCGTCTTTAGTAATCCTGTGGCCCAGGAAGTCGATGGTGTCGAGTCCGAACTGGCATTTGGCTGGATTGATTGTAAGGCCGAATTCACTCAGGCGGGAGTAGAGCTGGCGGAGGTGGGACAGATGCTCCTGCCGACTACTGCTGGCTATGAGGATGTCGTCCAAATAGATGAATGCAAAGTCCAGGTCGCGTCCCACCGCGTCCATTAGCCGCTGGAAAGTCTGTGCGGCGTTCTTTAGACCAAACGGCATTCGGAGGAATTCGAAAAGTCCGAACAGGGTGATAAGTGCTGTTTTGGGGATGTCGTCCGGATGTACAGGGATTTGATGGTATCCCTGGACGAGGTCTACCTTGGAAAAGATCCTTGCGCCCTGTAGGTTTGCTGCGAAGTCTTGAATGTGCGGCACAGGGTAGCGGTCTGGCGTTGTAGCCTCGTTCAGTCTGCGGTAGTCACTGCATGGTCTCCAGCCCCCCGTTGCCTTGGGCACCATGTGAAGGGGGGAGGCCCATGGGCTGTCGGACCGTCGTATGATCCCTAATTCCTCCATCTTCTTGAACTCCTCCTTCGCCAGTCGGAGCTTGTCCGGGGGAAGCCTTCGAGCACGGGCGTGGAAGGGTGGTCCCTGGGTCGGGATGTGGTGCTGTACTCCATGTCTGGGCATGGCTGCCGTGAACTGCGGTGTCAGTACTGATGGGAAATCCACCAGGACCCTGGTGAATTCATCGTCGGACAGCGTGATGGAGTCCAGGTGTGGGGCTGGCAACTGTGCTTCACCCAGGGAGAACGTTTGAAAAGTCTTGGCGTGGACTAATCGCTTCCCTTGCAAGTCGACCAGCAGGCTGTGGGCTCGTAGAAAATCTGCCCCCAGCAGTGGTTGGGCCATGGCGGCCAGTGTGAAGTCCCACATGAACCGGCTGGAGCTGAACTGTAGCCGCACCGTGCGGGTGCCGTAGGTTCGTATTGTGCTGCCATTAGCAGCCCTCAGGGTGGGTCCCGGTTCTCTGTTGCGGGTGTCGTAACTCGTTGGAGGTAAGACGCTGATCTCCACTCTGGTGTCGACCAAAAAGCGGCGTCCCGACTGCTTGTCCCAGACGTACAGGAGGCTGTCCTGATGGCCAGCCGCCGTAGCGATCGGCAGCGGCTGGGCCTTGGCGTTTCCCGGGAATTTGCAGGGCGGTCTGCAGCGGCAGGCCTCCGTGCCCCACCACTGGTGGTAGAAACACCATTGTTCGTTGGGCTCCTCACTCCCGTCGCCAGGTTTTGTAGGCTCTGCTGCCGGGCCCGGTCTGGTCTGTTGTTGGGCACGCGGCTTGGTGATCTGTGCGACGGATGCCCCTCTCTCTTTCCTGGCATTCCACAGCACATCTGCTCGAGCCGCCACCTCCCGGGGTTTGCTGAAATCTGCGTCGGACAGCAGCAGGCATATGTCCTCGGGCAGTTGCTCTAGGAACGCCTGCTCAAACATGAGGCAGGGTTTGTGTCCTTCAGCCAGGGCCAGCATCTCGTTCATTAATGCTGACGGCGGCCTGTCTCCCAAACCATCCAGGTGCATTAAGCGGCGTGCTCGTTTGCGCCATGAGCGTCCGAAAGTCCTTATGAGCAGGGTTTTGAATGCTGTGTATTTGCCGTCCTCCGGGGGCGACTGTATAAACGCCTCAACTTGTGCAGCAGTCTCCTGGTCGAGGGAGCTCAGCACGTAGTAGTAGCGAGTGGACTCCGAGGTTATCTGCCGAATGTGGAATTGTGCTTCTGCTTGTTCGAACCATAATTGGTATCGCAGCGTCCAGAAGCTTGGCAGTTTTAATGAAACTGCGTGAACAGATGCAGCGTCGGTCATCTCTGGTCCAAATATCGTTTGGGCCGTCGGGGTCACCAATTGTAGCGATGTGCTACACACAGCGCTAGAATAACCACACGGAGTCGGTGAGTTGGAGTTGCGATGGAAGAGGTTTATTCAAACTTCGCAGCCCGCTTTAAAGCCTTCCTGTTCCCGCCCTTTTAGCTGCCGGCCCTCTGCCTGCGCGCGCTGTTTCGTGAGCCGCTTTGTGGGTGTCAGAAAGTGGGTCGCCACAGGACCTCCAAGGTTGTGATCTCAAGATTGTTACCCTTGTCATGTGCTAGTGAGGCCAGAACTAGGAAACTTATAAAGTTTAATATGTGGTTGGGGAGTAAGTGTAGGAGGGAGGGCATAATATTTTTGGATCATTGGGCTCTCTTCTAGGGAAGGTGGGACCTGTACAGAAGGAATGCCTTGCACCTGAACTGGAGGGGGACTAATAACCTCGCATGAAGGTTTGTTCATGCTGCATGGTGGGGTTTAAACTAGAGTTGCAAGAGGAGGGGTGGGACCAGAGTGGAGAGGTTGTGGAGGTAGATGTTGTTAAGACCTCAGACAAAGTTAGGAATCAAAAGGTTGAACATGGTGTGACTGGTGTACTGAGCAGCTTGTAGTTCAATGCAACAAGGAAGGGCAGATAATAATGCTGAAGATGAGGTAGCTGCTTTACAAACATGGGAAATGTGCAGTGAGGGGAGGCCTGCAGGTAGATGGGAAAATCAGGTTGGTGCTGGATTACAGGAGGGGAAATTTCTAGGGTGCCTATGAGATGGCTTTTTAGAGCAGCTCATGGCTGACCCTAAAGTGGATCAGCAATTCTGCATTGGGAGTTCTGCAATAAACAAGAATTGATTAGAGAGCTGAAGGTAAAAGAACCCTTAGGGGACTAGTGATCAATATGATCACATTTGCCCTGAAATGAGAAGGAGAAGCTGAAGTCAGGTGTATCAGTATTACAATGTAGTAAAGGGAATTACAGAGACACAAGGGAGGAGTTGACCAGAATTCATTGGAAAAGAACACTGGCAGGGTTGACCACAGAGCAGCAATGGCCGGAATTTCTGGAAGCTATTTGGAATGCACAGGATATACATCCCAAAGAGGAAGTATTCTAAAGGAAAGATGACACAACTGTGGCTAACAAGAGAAGTCAAAGCCAGCGTAATAGCCAAAGTGAGGGCATATAAAAGAGCAAAAATTAGTGAGAAGTTAGAGGATAGGGAAGCTTTTAAAAACAACAGCAGGCAACTAAAAACATTATTATGAAGGTAAAGATGGAATATGAAGATAAGCTAGCCAATGATATTAAAGAAAATGCCAGAAGTTTCTTCAGATACTGGAAAACAATGCTGGGGAGGTAGTAATGGGAGACAACAAAATGGTGGATGAACTGAACAAGTATTTTGCATCAGTCTTCATGGTGGAAGATACTGACAGTATGTTGCAAGTTCCAGGTGTCAGGGGACATGAAGTGTGTGAAGTTACCATAAATAGAGAGAAGGTTCTTGGAAAACTGGAAGGTCTGAAGATAGATAAATCACCTGGACTAGATGGTGTACACTCCAGAGTTCTGAAAGAGGTGGCTGAAGAAATGATGGAGGCATTAGAAATGATCTTTCAAGAATCACTAGATTCTGGAATTGTCCCGGAAGACTGGAAAATTGCAAATGTCACTCCACCCTTCAAGAAGGGAGAGAGGCAGAAGAAAGGAAACTATAGGCCAGTTAGCCTTGCTTTCAGTGGTTGAGAAGATGTTGGAGTCGATGATTAAGGATGAGGTCTCAGGGTACTTGGAGGCACATGATAAAATAGGCCTCTGTCAGCATGGTTTCCTCAAGGGAAAATCTTGCCTGGCAGATACATTAGAATTCTTTGAAGAAATAACAAGCAGTATAGAGAAAAGAGAATTGGTTGATGTTGTGTACTTGGAATTTCAGAAGGCCTTTGACAAGGTGCCACACATGAGGCTGCTTAACATGCTACGAGCCCATGGTATTATAGGATAAGTTCCAGCATGGATAAAGCAGTGGCTGATTAGTAGGAAGCAAAGAGAGGGAATAAAAGGATCCTTATCTGACTGGCTGCTGCTGACTAGTGGTGTTCCACAGAGTTCTTTGTTGGGACTGATTCTTTTTACATTATATGTCAATGATTTGCATGATGGAATTGTTGGCTTTTTTGCAAATTTTGCAGACAATATGAAGATAGGTGGAGAGGCAAGTCGTTTTGAGTAAGTAGAGAGACTACAGAAGGACTTAGACAGATTAGGAGAATGGGCAAAGAAGGGGCAAATAGTATGCAGTGTCAGAGTATGCACTCTCATATCCCTTTTGCCAATCACCTGTCCGGCTCTTGGCTCCATCCCTCCCCCTCCTGTCTTCTCCTATCACTTTGGATCTCCCCCGCCCCCTCCCACTTTCAAATCTCTTACTAGCTCTTCCTTCAGTTAGTCCTGACGAAGGGTCTGGGCCCGAAACATCGACTGTACCTCTTGCTAGAGATGCTGCCTGGCCTGCTGCGTTCACCAGCAACTTTGTTGTAGGTTAATTTGCAGGTTGAGTCTGTGACGAGGAAGGCAAATGCAGTGTTAGCATTCATTTCAAGAGGACTAGGATATAAAAGCAAGGATGTAATGTTAAGACTTTATAAAGCACTGGTGAGGCCTCACATGGAGTATTGTGAGTAGTTTTGGGCCCCTTAGAAAGGATGTGCTGAAACTGGAGAGGGTTCAAAGGAGGTTGACAAAAATGAATCCAGGATTGAATGGTTTGTCATATGAAGTGCATTTGATGGCTTTGGGCCTGTATTCACTAGAATTCAGAATGAGGGGTAATGTCATTGAAACCTATTGAATGTTGGAAGGGCTTGATAGAGATGTGGAGAGGATGTTTCCTATGGTGGGAGAGTCTAAGACCAGAGGACACAGCCTCAGAATAGAAGGGCGTCTTTTTAGAACAGAGATGAGGAGGAATTTCTTGAGCCAGAGAGTGGTGAATCTGTGGAATTCTTTGCCACATGCAGCTATGGAGGCCAAATCTTTATATATATTTAAGGCAGAGGCTGATATATTTTTTGATTGATCAGGGCATGAAAGGATATGTGGAGAAGGCAGGAGATTGGGGCTGAGAGAAAATTGGATCAGCCATGATGAAATGGCGGAGCCGACTCAATGAGTCCAATGGCCTAATTCTGCACGTATAGCTTATCTATTCCATCTTTACTGTACCGTGTATATTCATTTATCTGTATCTAATCAGAGTCAACACTGTCACCCCTGCTCCTCATGCCAGGCACTTTGCTCGATGCAGAGGACCAAGTGAGTTGACCCTCCACACTAAACAGTAGATAACTCAGGCAGTCAAGCACCCTTTAATACTTTTTAATGCCTCGGATGGCAATAGTTTCAAAACTATTCGAGTAAATTTGAATAATTAAGAACGCAAGAATTATCAAAACATCTTTCAATGTAAGGTAAAGTAAATCACCAACGTGTTTGGGGTTGCTATTCACACACCATCCCCCTCTGGGCTAAAGCTAAGGGCTGGGTACATATCCTATCTAGATTCCATCATCAGGAACTACTTGTCTGCTGCTGGATATGATGGCCTTGGGCACAGTCAGATGCAAGCGTGCTGGAACTGCAGGTTGTTTTGGTCACTTTTGTTAGGTTGTGCATGTGCAGAAGTCCAAGAGAAAAAATTGGCAATTCCCCTCTGATCTGCTTGCTTCTAGTAAGCAAGATCTGGCCATTGAGTTCAATAGAGCAGATTTTGGGAGATGCGTACAACTGGGAGGTAAAATTTGTGGATCAGTACACAACTCTGGGAACCAGTGACAGATTTATTCCCTGTTAAACCTACACTTTTTGGAATTCACTTTAATTTTCTGTGTGGATCCGAAGTTTTCACACACATGTGCTAGAGATAGCTGTAGGCTTTTGCATTGCATATACAGTATGGATATATTTCAGAAGACTGCGTTCCTATAAATCTGCATTTTTTTGTGTTCATCTTAATCAGAACCAGAATTAGATTTGTGAAATTTGTTTTGTGGCAGAAAATAGTGTAAAGCATAAAAAACTATAAATTATAAAATAAATAAATAGTGCAAAAGATGAATAATAAGGTAGTGCTCATGCACCATTCATAAATTTGATGGCAAAGGAGAAGAATCCGTTCATAAAACAATGTGTGTGGGTCTCCAGGCTTCTGTACCTTCTTCCTGATGGTAGAAACATGAAGAGGGTATGTCCCAGATTGCTGAGGTCCTCAACGATGAATTCTAGAGGCACAGCTTCTTGAAAAAGTCCTCAATGCAAGGAGAGTGAGCCTGTGATGGAACTGGCTGAGTCTACAGCCCCTAGTGGCCTCTTGTGATCCTATGCTTTGGAGACTCCAAACTAGTCAGGTATAGAGCCTCCAATCTATAAAGAGTGCATCTTAATCTATTTTGCAAACTCATTCCTGTTTACTTATTCCTCTTGCTGCAAGAGTGAGGTTTATTAAAGTTCTTTTTGAGATGTTGAACTGTCAATAAAACCTGAGACAAGTACATACCCACTTCTTGGTTCCCACAGTGATCTAATGTGATCATTTCAGCCTGAAAGTGACCAGGATAAGCTAAAGAGCCTGCTATTCGGAGATGTTAGTTATTTGGTAGTACAAAGAGGGAAAAAAGAGGACTGTACATCTATCAGAAACTGCATTCTATGGTTTAGCTATTGCTTTTTTAATGTACAATTCACATGAAAGCATCAGAGATGAAAAGCGTTAAAAGGTTAGGTCACAATCACTTGAGTTCAGTCAGGAAGGCTGTTAACGCTGGCCTCATGAAATGTTATTTCTGTGATATTTTACATAAAAGATCAATGAGACATTAACTCCTCAGTTGCCGTCATTCTGTGTGCTTTATTCAATGAACCCTAAAATTTAGCCATAAAGGGTTATGCATGACATGAATAATTAATTGCATATACAAAATACAAACCGTGCCAATTAAACTGCATAAAATTGGCATTTCAACACACAGCTAATAGTTTAAATTCCTTGATTAGAATTCAGCAATGCAAATTATAAAAAAAATAGGAATTTCCAACTAAAATCATATAATTTGAAAATGATCAACATTTATTTAAAAAAGCTGAGTTTAGGGCTGTTAATTTTGACGGCATTCATGTAATTCCACCAAGCTGTTTCCCAGCAGGAAGCCCATATAAAAGGAGTACAAGATACTATAACAATGTGACACTGAAATTCCATCTTTCAGCTTGATTCCAGAAATTCTAGCTCTATTGGGAAGTTGGAATAACACATGCATAATACCACACAAATAGTTTATTATTTTAGCTTTCAACTTTTCAAAAAAACTAACACTGCCTAAAGGGACTTAATAAAGCTTGCCAGTTGTGAAAACATTGACTTAAAAGAGTAAAACTAAGTTGTATTATTTTGGTGGAGGTAATGAGGTCTGCAGAGAGAATGAGATTCATCAGCGCCTGATTCTTAGTGTTCCATTTGCAGAGTCTGGAAAATCAAACATCTGATGTATGGATAAAAGTTTTCCACCTAATGAAATGGATAAATACTTAAAAGAAAAAAAGTAAATTATAAGGCTGTGGGGAGAGGTCAAGGGAATGGGACTCTTGTATAGAATCAGCATGAACTCCTTGGGCAAGTGGCCTAGTGCTATAACTTTATGAAAATCTGAATTGTGTTACCAGACTGACTAAACTATCCCACTTGATATTGTTGCTGTTTTTCATTTTAGATCTTGTCCAAAGAATACGGCATGTGGATATTGGAAGGCAATGATTTCTGGGCAATTGGAGATCTCTGGTTCCAGTTTTTTTTTTCAGTTGCACTTCTAGTTGCTTTATGACTGTTTTTGGGTGCACATTTTAGCCAAGTATTCAGTTATTTCCATTTCCCTGTTATTATTCTATGTCAGTTCCATTTGGTTAAGTGAAATATTCAAAGGAGGAGGAGATTTGAGGGGTGCAATTTTTCACACAGATATTTATTGAATAAGATGCCAGATTAGGTGAAGAAGGGAGATACAATTACAATGTTTAAAAAAAATGTGTAGACAGATATTTGGATAGGAAAGGTAATACAGCTTAACACAGGCAAATTGGAATAAGTAGGCAGTCTGATGTTGGAGATGTTTGTAAAATTCTGAGAGGCATAGAAAGGATTGATACTCCTGGTGCAGGATGATGGGAGTAGGCAATTTAAATGGTTTCGACATAGACTAGATGGGCCGAAGGGCCAGTTTCTGTGCTGTACTTCTTGATGACTCTTTGACACTCAGAATGCAGCAAGCATGGACGTGGTGGGATGAATAAGCCTATTTCTGTGCCGTAAATTCCTACAGTTCTGAGATTTTCAACAGCTTTAAAATCAAGATGGAGAAGTGCACAACAGCCAGATGGTGTTAGTTTTGCTGCACCCTTATAATCTACCCCCGCACTAATAAGCTTTTATTCCATGTAATAAAATCAGAGAATGCTTGAAACACTCAACAGTTCAGGTCGCATCAGCTGAAAGAAAATCAGAGCTAATGTTTCAAGTGGAGACCTTTCATGAGCGCACACTTAATGTTTCAGGTCAAACACCCTTCATCATACGCTCTCTCTGTTTCTCTTTCAGCAGTTGCTGGTTCATTTGTTGAGTGTCTCTAGCAACTTTTGCTTTCATTTCAGACTTCTAGCATCTGCTGTTTTTTGATTTTCTTTTCACACGTACCCGGGCAAAGTCCAATGGACGTTCTGAGCACAGATGGTAAATGTTCATCACACTGAGCCTGTGCCAAACTGAAGGAGTAGGAGGGCATGCTTATAATATCTATTTCAGTTTTAGAGAGGTTGATTGACTGTAATTTGCAGTTAACATATTGTTAAGATGGAAATTAAACTGAAATGGACAAAACTCTGTGGAATATTGAGTTTATATTTGATGAAAGTTCTCTGGTCTGAAATATTAGACATTTTTTACATTCCACAAATACATCCTGGCTTACAGTATGTTTCCAGCATTTTCTGGTTTGATTACTTGTGTTTATTTGTATAGGATTAAACGTCATGCCGTTTAATCGAGTGACAGTGAGATGGAAGGAACCTTAACAAAGCCAACAACATTGGACATTTGAGTTTAAACATATGCGTATCTCCTCTAGGCTACAGCCCAGTTGGTAGCGCTCTGCCCTTTGATTCAGAAGGCTGTGGCCAGCAGAAAACCTGCACTAACGTAACAGTGGAGAACTAAATCCAAAAGACCGTAAGATATCAGAGCAGAATTAGGCCATTTGGCCCATCGAGACTGCTCTGTTATTTCATCATGGCTTATCCATTTTCCCTCTTGCCCCAGTCTCCTACCTTTTCCCCATATCTCTTCATGACCTGACTAATCAAGAATCTATTAACCTCTGCCTTAAATGTACCCAATAACTCGGCCTCTACAGCTCCGTGTGGCAATGAATTCCACAGATTCACCACTGTCTGGCTAAAGAAATTCTTCTTCATCTCCATTCTAAAAGGACATCACTCTATTCTGAGGCTACCCCCTCTTGTACCCACCATAGGAAACATCTTCTCCATGTCCACCCTATAGAGGCCTTTCAACATTTGATAGGTTTCAATGAGGTCGCCCCTCATTCTTTTGAATTCCAGTGAGTAGAGGCCCAGAACCAGCAAGCACTCCTCATATAATAAGCCTTTCAATGCCAGAATCATTTTCATGAACCTCCTTTGAACCCTCTCTGATGTCAGCAAATCCTTTCTTAGATAAGGTTCAAAGGTCGAATTTAATGTCTGAGAAATGTATACAATATATATCCTGAAATGCTTATTTCTTCGCAAACATCCATGAAAACAGAGAAGTGCCCCGATGAATGAACGACAGTAAAACATGAGAACCCCAAAGTCCCTCTCCAGTTCCCCCTCCCATGTGTAAGCGGCAGCAAGCAATGATCCCCCCTCCACCCACCAGCTAAAAAAAAAGGCCCAGTACTGCTCACAATACTCCAAATAAGGTCTTATCAGGTGAGGCGGCATTCTTGCTTATCACATTGACAGAAGTGTCATTATTTCAGATGAGACTGATAGGTAGATGTGCAAGATCCAAACTCATTTTTGGAATAAGAGCAAGGTGGTTATCCATGATGTCTCAACTAATAATTATATCATTTTCATTAGTAAAATAAATTATTTGTGTCTTCAATTTTGATAAGTACTTCATTGGCTGCAAATTGCTCTAGATATTCTGCAGGAGACATATAGAGTGCTCAATTATAGCAAGTCTTTCTTGTGATCTTGCTTTACACTTAGAACTTTAGGACAATGCTCCAACATAGCACTGAGAGGGTGCTGTACTATGAAAGGTATGGGTTTTATAATAGGAAGCTATAGTCTTCAACTTCAGGAGGATGCAAAAGATTGCATTGAACTATTTTAAAGAGAAGTAGTAGGGTTGAACCGTCAGTGTTATCTTTCACTAATCTTCACTAAAAATAGATTAGCTGATCATTATTGCACTGTTACAGGAACCTGCCATGTAAAATTAACTGGGCATTTCTTAGATTACATGAAGTTCTTCATGGATCCATAACATAAGGGAGGGTTAAAAAGGGTGTTAAGGAGCTAATCTTTTTCTTTTTAAAATGTATGTATTATTTGTGCAGAGTGTATGTATTATTTGTGACAGTTATTGGCTTCATTGTTTTTTTGACAGCAAATTATGGACCAATGTTCCAAAAAGCATTGATAGATGTCCAACTCTGAACAAATATTATTATGCATTTATGCCCAGTGTTAACTGTTCTTAATATATCTATTGTATGCCAATATTTACTATAACTAACCAAGCAGATCCAGGGACTTTGTTCATTAGAATGATCATGAACCATTCAGTTAGATGGGCTTCAGATAAAATGTATTTTTGTTTTACACCCTTTCTTACACAAACAATTGTATTTATGTGGAATGAGCAGCCAGAGGAAGTGATTAATACCAACTTTCAAAAGACAGCTGGACAGGTTGGCAAGGCTTAGAATGTTAAAGGCCAAACGCTGGCAAATGGGGCAGGCTTCAATAGGGGTTTTGGTCAGCATGGATCAATAGGCCTGTTTCCATACTGAAAGGCTCTAGGAAAGAATTATGTACTGGCTGTTTTTTTAGGTCACAAGAAATTGGGAGACCACAGCATTTTTTGTGATTGGTCAGTGCTCTAAATCCAGTAGATATCTGCTGTGATTGTGATTGATTTCTTGATTGGATGTATGTTGAGATTTAGAAAATCCCATTGAATAATGGCAGGTCCAAGCTGTAGAGACTGTAAGCTTCAGAAATCTATGTGGCTGAATTGAAGCCAATTCGATTATCTCTACTTGCTTTCCCGAGCAACCTTGCATTTTCTCTGGAGAATTCCTTACTCACTGAATTCCAATTTCCTTGCTGTAAAATTGAAGATATGCCCTATAATTACTTGATTATATGGCGTTGCTCATATGTGACTTCTAACCAATCAGAAAAGTGTATTTTCTACACAATGCATAGTCATAAAACAGATAGCTTTAAAATTGAAAACATTATTTAATTTGAACAAAAAAAAAATCAGAAGTAAATGTTATGACCAAATTCAATTGTTGAACTGTGATGTTAAATTGGTTTGGAAGAGAAAAGACACTACCTGAATCATTCTTTCAGGTAATATAATTTCGGTCTGTTCAGTTCTTTTAATGTACTTTTAATGTCTGTTTCTTTCACTTAAATAAAAGCAATGTTTCATTAACTGTGGAACTTCCTGTAAGGTCTGATAAATATTGGAGAAGCAGCGTAAGTGGTTATTTCACAATTTTCGTGAATTACCACCGAAATAAAAGCAGGACATCAGCAGAGCCTGATGGAAATGCAACCCTATCTGGTGCAATTAGTCATTTCATGCAGTTTATAATACATGTGTTACTTTTCTTTCCCATAAAGTGACAGCAGCTTTGTTATCAGAGAATGAGTATTAGAAAAAATTGTATGTTAACAAGATGATCAATCAAAGTTTCGTAATGATTACTGAAACTTAGAATCTCTTTATGTACTGAGATCTAATGACCATGCAAGGACCAAGTATGAAAAAGCAGATATTCAGATAGTAACGCAGTGGTCTAAATTTATACTTGGAGTGCATTTGGGGGATTAGATTGTGAGGTGATGCAAAGTTCATTGATGATAATTTGACTTCCTTCCTGTGGAAGTTGTTCTCATAATGGAAAGCTTCCTAAGTTTCTAAGGACAGTTTCTAGCAAAACAACAAAGCCCCACCAGATGCATTTTGAAAAATGAGGTGTGTCTGCTCTTGTCAGATATCTGTTATTGGCCAGATGGTGGAGGATGCCACTAAAAGCAGAGTCATTAAAGCCTCTGTGAAAAACCTTGCAGATCATGTTAGGATAAAGCTGGAATTGTTTTTACCAGCCATTGGGAGGAAGATCTTCAATGGATAGCTAATAGAGCATAAAGATTTTTGTGTCTAGATTGTCATGCCCATGTTGCAACTTAGGTACAGGAGCTGCATAATGACGTCTCTTCATCACTTCAGTTCCTTAAAAGCAAACAATCATAGTGCAAGCATTCAGCCCCCCTGAACAATATCCCCAATGCCGACACACTAATTCAGTTACTCAACATTATACCACTTACTTTCATCGCGGATTCATCATTAATTCTTCATTGCTTCACTCAGTGTAGTTCTCTTTCAATTCAGTAACTTTCCTTTCTGCTTTACTAGGTCCTATTTGGTTCTCTCTCAGCTTTTGCAAAACTTGAAAGAGACCGAACATTGCCAATTTCCTTTTCAGGCATTGGTTATTAACTTTTGCTCTCTTTGTCCATAGCACAACAGAAGGGAAAGTAGAAAGATCAGGGAATAGCTAGCCAGCTCTCTGATCTGGAGCAACTGTTTCCCAATTAACTTGATACAACCAGGAAATTCTAGGGCTATAATCTGAGCAGAAAACAATGTTTGCATCATACTTATATCCAAAGGGCCAGCTAGTCTACTCCTGCTTCATACTTGTACCTAAAGGGCGAGTTAGCCTATAACTTATGTGGAACCTGCTCTAACACTTAACAAATTTGTGCTGATATTTTACCTAAGTCTACCTTCCTGTTCTGTCCTAATCCATTAATTCCTTTCACATTGAAGAAACTACCAATCACTGTCTTGAGGCATCTATCATCAAGTATCTGTGATGGGTCCTTGACGAGGATGGCTTGGACCCAAATGCTGAATTATCTGAGGCTGGGACCGTGACATGGTCTCAAATGGGATCAAGAAACTGAGCACAAAACAAATGATTGACGAAATCACTGGTAGGCTTACAATTGAGCACTGAACTTATGTTCACGTGTTCCTTAAATACTTAATTCTTGGTGCCCAAAACATAAGTATCAATTAACGGAAATGGCCTAAGCTCTTAAAGGGGCCACGCCAGCTATCCGTACTTCGGAGAGTCAGAGTGTTTGAATCTCAGAAGCTGGTGTGGTTGGGAGCGTCTCGTAACAGGATCCCTCCTCTATGGCTGACTCCTTATGGCCCTGGTTGCTCAGAGAGGCAGTGATGGTAATCATGAATGAGGGTCGGATCCAGGATGTCTCTTTCCAGCACCTCTCCTTGTGTACGAATCTCTCCCGGTCCACCCAGTATTGCTGAACACCTCGAACAGTACGCAAGTCCAAAAGTCATATTACCATGAAGACCTGTTCCCCCTCGATAAACCTAGGTGATGGTGGGGCTAAAGGGCTGGTGCAGACAGGTTTTATTTTAGATATGTGGAGGGTGAGATTGATCTTTAGGGTCTTGGGGAACTGCGAGGTGTTAGACACCAGGTTTACTTTCCTCAGGATCTTAAAGGGACCAATGAACTAGGGCGCCGATTTTCTAGATTCCACTCGGAGAGGCAAATCATGAGTGGACAGCCGGACCTGTTCCCCAGGCTGCAACGCAGTTTCCAGACTTTTCCTTCTGTTTGCCTTGGACTCCGTTCTCCGGGTAGAGGCCTGCAAAATCTCTCTTGCCCTCATCCATTTCTCCTTACAGCATTGAACGTAATCTTCCGCCACAGGGACCCCAACCTCGGCTTCTTGATCTGGAAAGAGAGGCAGAGGATAACCAAACTGGCGCTCAGACAGTGACATCCCATTTGCTGAGTGCTGTAAGGTATTGAGGACGATCTCTGCCCACATTAAATGGTCACACTGCTCATCAGGTCTTTCCGATGCCAGATATCTCAGGGTACATTTTAAATTTTGGTTGGTCTGCTCCGTGTCGCCGTCGGACTGCAGGTGAAACTCAGAAGAAAAGCTTATTGTGGCCCCTCTCAGTTTACAGAAAGCCTTCCAGAAATGTGAAGAGAACTGGGGACCACGATCCGAGGCAATGTTCACCAGGAATACGTGGACCCTGAAGACCAGGTCCAGAACAATCTTGACCATCTCCACCGTGGAAGGTACCTTCTCTGAGGCAATGAACTTGCAGGCTTTCAAAAACCAATCGACAACCACTATGATGGCCGACTTCCCCTTGGGTGGCAGGAGACCTGTGACAAAGTCCATGGTGACGTGTGCCCCAAGGTCTCCTCAGAACGAGAAGTGGGTGGAGGAGCCCTTGAGGCTGGGTTACAGGGCTCCTTGTTCCAGGTGCCTGTATGTCCTCACCAATATCTCCTTAGTAAATTCGAGGGTCCTAGGTGTGCTGTCATACTTGGCGAATGACCCTACTCCCTACTTCTGTCCTTGAACTGGACAGAACTTGGAGGAACCGCTGATCTGGAGGACCGTCTCAGGAATCTCCTCTTGCACTTGGGCCTTATGAACAAGAGCGTCAATTCCCCAACGAATTGGTGCTACCAACCTGGCTTGGGGAAAAATGGTGGCATGCTGCTCCTCTCATTCTGGTTCGCCAAATTGGCAGGACAGGACATCCAGCTTCTGATCCTTATACCCCAGTTGACAGGTCAGGATGAAATTAAACCAATTAAAAAATGAAAAACACCTGGCCTGCCTGGAATTCAACCTCTTGGCCTCCTGAACATAGGCCAGGTTCATATGGTTAGTCCGTATGATGAAAGGGTTCTTGGCCCCCTTCAGCCAGTGATGCCATTCCTCCAAAGCTAATTTAATAGAAAGAAGCTCCTGATTCCCGTATGTCATTGTTCCTCTCTGCTGGAGATAGCCACCTGGAGAAGAAGGCACAAAAGTGTAGTTTGCTGTCTGAAGGTGATCGTTGAATCAAAGTGGTACCTACTCCGATGTGTGAGGTGTCCACTTCCGCAATGAAGGGAAGGTCTGGGTTAGGATCCAGAGGTGATACGAGAGCTTAAGGTTAAGGAACCCTTAGGGAACAGTGATCACAATTTGAGAAGGAGAAAGTAAAATCCAATGTGTCGGTATATCAGTGGAATAAAGAAAATTACAATGGCATGAGAGGGGAACTGGCCAAAGATGACTGGAAAGGGGCACTAGCAGGAAGCACAGCAGAACAGCGATGGCTGGAGTTTCTGCGAAAAATGAGGAAAGAGCAAGACAGATATATTCCAAATAAGAAGAAATTTTCGAATGGAAGAAGGACACTACTGTGCCTGACAAGTGAAGTCAGAGCCAAAGTAAAAGCAAAAGAGAGGGCATACAAGGAAGCCAAAGCTAGTGGGAAGATAGAGGATTGGGAAGCCTTTAATAACTTGCAGAAGGAAGCTAAGAAGGTCATTAGGAAGGAAAAGATGAATTAGGAAACGAAGCTCTTGACTAATATCAAAGAAGATACTAAAAGCTTTTTTAAATATATAAAGAGTAAAAGAGAGTCGAGGATAGATATAGGACCAATAGAAAATGACGCTGGAGATATTATAATGAGAGACGCAGAGATGGCAGAGGAACTAAATGCATATTTTGCATCAGTCTTTACAGTGGAAGACATCTGCAGTATACTAGACATTGAAGAGTGTCAGGGAAGTGAAGTATGTGCAGTGAAAATTACCACTGAGAGGGTGCTCAGGAAGTTTAATGGTCTGAGGGTGGATAAATCTCCTGGACCTGATGGAATGCATCCTTGGGTTCTGAAGGAAGTAGCTGGAGAGATTGCAGAGGCATTAACAATGATCTTTCGAGAATCAATAGATTCTGGCATTGTACTGAATGACTGGAAAATTGCAGATGTTACTCTGCTATTTAAGAAGGGTGGGAGGCAGCAGAAAGGAAACTATAAGCCTATTAACCTGACATCAGTGGTTGGAAAGTTTTTGGAATCAATTGTTAGGGATGAGATTACGGAATACCTGGAGGCACATGACAAGATAGACCAAAGCCAGCATGGTTTCCTAAACCTACTGCAATTTTTTGAGGAAATTACAAGCAAGGTAGACAAAAGAGATGCAGTAGGTGTGGTGTACTTGGATTTTTAGAAGGCTTTTGACGAGGTGCCGCACATGAGGCTAACCTTAGCAAGTTAAGAGCACATGGAATTACAGGGAAGTTACTAGCATGGGTGGAGCATTGGCTGATTGGCAGAAAACAGAATGGGAATAAAGGCATCCTATTTTGGCTGGCTGCCAGTTACCAGTGGAGTTCCACAGGGGTCGGTTTTGGGACCACTGCTTTTTACGATGTACGTCAATGATTTGGACTATGGGATTAATGGATTTGTGGCTAAATTTGCCGATGATACAAAGATAGCTGGAGGAGTGGGTAGTGTTGAGGAAAATGGAGAGCCTGCAGAGAGACTTAGATAATAGCAAATGAAAAACAATGTTGGAAAGTGTATAGTCATGCACTTTGGTGGAAGAAATAAACAGGCAGACTATTATTTAGATGGGGAGAGAATTCAAAATGCAAAGATGCAAAGGGACTTGGGAGTCCTTGTGCAGGATACCCTAAAGGTTAACCTCCAGGCTGATTCAGTGATGAAGAAGGCGAATACAATATTGGCATTCATTTCTAGAGGTATAGAATATAAGAGCAGGGATGTGACATTGAGGCTCTATAAGGCACTCATGAGACCACACTTGGAGTATTGTGTGCAGTTTTGGGCTCCTTATTTTAGAAAAGATATACTGACATTGGAGAGGGTTCAGAGAAGATTCACGAGAATGATTCCAGGAATGAAAGGTTCACCGTATGAGGAACATCTGGCAGCTCTTGGGCTGTATTCCCTGGAGCTCAGGAGAATGAAGGGGGATCTCATAGAAACATTCTGAATGTTAAAAGGCCTGAACAGATTAGATATGGCAAAGTTATTTCCCATCGTAGAGGAGTCTAGGACAAGAGGACACGATTTCAGGATTGAAGGATGTCCATTTAGAACAGAGATGCAGAGAAATTACTTCAGTTAGAGGGCGGTAAATCTGTGGAACTTGTTGCCACGAGCTGCTGTGGAGATCAAGTCATTAGGTGTATTTAAGGCAGAGATAGATAGGTTCTTGATTAGCGTGGGCATCAAAGGGTATGGGGAGAGGGCAGGGAAGTGGAGATGACTGGAAGAATTGGATCAGAGCTTTTAAATCTTGGAAGATGGTGTGTTTGGGAGCATCTCAAAACAGTATCCCCACCATCTATGCCCCCCCCCCCTTCTTGCTGCTAGCATCAGGCAGGAAGTGCAGAAGTTTGAAGTCTCACACCACAGGGCACCTCTGTTGGTGGCGCAAGTTTTTCATTGTACATCACCGTACTTATGCATACAATAATAAACTCAACTTGAATATTCTCAAAGACAGAGCTTATAAGGTTAGAGGATTCCAAAGAATCAGAATCCTTTGGAGGAGAAAATCCTCCTCAGTTCCGTTCAGCTTATTCTGACGCTGCATCTCCAGTCTCCTGGAACTACCCTGTCATCAGTCTGTCAGAATTTCCCAACTAGCCTCTAAGTCCCACACTAATCTTTCTCCTCTTTCTCTTTCCTTTTGTCCTCTTGGAAACAAGAAGTTGCTGAGAAAGGCAAAGGGCTCTTCTGAGCATATGCTGTCTGACTGTACAACACCTTGAACATATTCACACAAATTAGCCCTATAGCTGGGTTAATTCATTAGTAGCAAGGGTTGTCTCACAATGAGGTTCCCAACCAGGGATGAGAACATGCCTTGAGAAGAAGGTGTTGCTCTGCGCAAGCCATTTTACCAAACGTTTAGAAGACGCAAAACCATCACAGCCCCCCCATGCAGTACCAAGTCACTGCCGTCAACCCAAATGCTACAAAATATTCAAGAGACCTTGTACAACTTATTGTAAAAAACAAGCTGCTGGAGAGACTCAGCAAGTCAACCAAATATGTCCCCTCTATCTTTCCATTCAGATGAAGGGTCTCAAGCCAGAATGTCAACTGCCCATTTCCCTCCACAGATGCTGCCTGACAGTTAAGTTCTTCCAGCAGGGTTTTCTGCAGAATCCTGTGTCTGCAGTACTGTTCCCTCTAAGCTGTGTTGGTGTGCGGCTGCGCAGCTGGAATTTTCTTTTATATAATGTTGATATAATTTTGAAATATGTTAATATAATTGTGAAATACCCTGTAATTATGTGTTAATGAATATAATCCATAAATTTTCTAAATAATAAATGTACCATAACCTTTTTTTGAAGCATTTTAGAGCTCCAACATTGTCAATGTTTCAAGTTACAACACTGTTACAAATTGTAACAATAAACACAGAATGGAAGTCGATATCTCATTGTTAATAAACCACTGGCCCACTGAATGCTGACATTGTCTAGTCAAAGCATTTTATTTTTGCCATTGTGCCTGTCAGTTGTTTTGACTGCCTGATATCGTTTACTCATGTTTTAAAATGTGGTTGTGTTTCTTTGATGTGCATATTACAAAAAAAAAACATTTGAAGTGCTGCACTGTTTTCAGCTGTGTAGAAATTTCCTGCTCAGAGCAATGGTTGGTCTGCACATCTGTAAAAAAATAAGAAAGAACATTGACCTGCAGTCTTGTCTCCCTTGCATGACCTACTGCCTGACTGACTGTGTCAGCTTGAACAAGTTGCTAAGAAGAACCCATAAGTGACACTCCCTTTCTGCGAGCTTCTTTGACCTGTGTTATATTGAAGCAATTTTTTTCGCTTTTTATATTGTTTTCCTATGTTATTCACCATCTGCACAAGTGTGCCACGTGTATATTTTTCAGAGTGCTCTCTCATAACCGAGGTAACTAGGATTTATTGTCATACATTCCCTGATTGAACTCTGTTGTCGAGCATGGAATAAAGAAAGCAACAAAGGTTGTTTGTATAATCATTTAAAATACTTTATTGCTATGGAGCTGAGCTCTATTGTAATATGAGTTTGCAAAGCTTTGAAGTATTTGATCATTATTGTGCAAAGTAGTGATCTCATCCTCTTACACAGGCCAGTATTAAAAAGCAGTTAAACCTGGCACAGAAGAATGACATTAATATATCAAGTTGTTGTAGCATTGAATGGTATAAATGAAAACACCAAGAAACAGATGATCTGGCTCAAAGAGTAGTTAAGCAACAAGTCAATGTATATAAGATGGCTGTCTTGATCACACCATTAATATGGTCATTCATCAAAATTTAAGCAATGCATGTACACATATTGTACAAATAATTATAAACCCAATGAACAAAGAAGAGTTGGAGTTAGGGAAATTGGTTACACTGTAAATAAGACTTGTTTCACCTGGAAGGACTGTTTATGGCCCCGAATGGTGGTGAGGGAGGAGGTGTTGGGGTAGTTGTAACACTTAGCAGGGTTGTAGGGATCAGTGCCTCGAAAGGGATCGTAGGAAGTCACAGAGACAGCGATCCCTGCAGAAAGCAGAAAGGTAGGAAAGATGTGCCTGGTGGTGAGATCCCACTGTAGATGGCAGAAGTTGATATGTGGAATGCGGAGGTGAGGACAAGGGAACCCTATTCTTGTTATGGTGGATGAGGTGTTCCATATGTGTTTGAAATGAAAGAGATACGGGTGAGGTCTGCATTGATAGTAGTGGGTGGTAACCCCCACCCCCTCCCCCCACTGAGGGCATCTCTGATGTCCTGGAATGGAAATCTTCATCATGAGAACAGATGTGGCACAGACAAAGAAACTGATAAAAAAAAAACCAGCATTTTTGCAAGTGATAAGGTGGGAAGAGGTGTATTCAACATAACTGTGGGAATCAGTAAGTTTGTAAATAACTTTGCTGGAAAAAATATCAAATTATTATTGCAGTGGTTTGCCGCACCTCAGTTTGAATCCACATCCTCTTCTTTAAATCCATTAAGGCGTAGCTTCACAGTATTTCTGTGGCCTCTTTCTGCCCTGCAATTGCAACAGAATTTGCACCATTTTTAAACTATCGCCCACCCTTCACTTGTCATTTCTCCAGCTGTTTCTCAGACAATGGCCTGGAGTTTCGTGCAAAATTCCTGTACCTCTTGACCTTCATTTCCTACCCTAAAACCTCCTTAAAGCCAACCAACAAATCAATCTTTTGGTCATTCCTTTTAGAACAGAGGTTCCCAACCTAGAGTCCACAGACCCCCTCGGTCCATGGCATAAAAAAGATTAGGAACCCCTATTTTAGTACAATCCTGAAGGGAGCTTTTCTGGGGGTTGGTATATTTAATAACAATATTTTCAAGCTGCTTATGTACAATTTAATAGAGATAGTTGCATCCATTTATATTGGATATTAAAATGAAAAATAATTGATATGATAGATTTTCCAGTTCAAGGATCAATGTCTGTTGGCCTGGAACTGAACATGGTATCCGAAATTGTAAGGGCAGTACTCATCTTTTGATCTGTATTGCCATCTTTCCCAGAAAAAATGAAAACTGGAGTCTTATTCACTACACAGAGATCAAATTTATTCAAATGTCTTGTTTCTTGTCATTTAAAATTGCAAGTCACAAAATTAAATTATTTTTGCAGAGAGGATGTTATGCAAGTACAACTTCATTGTAATGTAAAACGAATGTCAGGGGTGCTCAGCAGCATTAGGCAGTTGCTTTTGGAAGCTGAAACCGAGAATCAGTGTGTGGGTGGGCAGTACTCTTAGCTACACTTACTTTAATTCGTCAAAAGACTCTTACAATTGCAGTAACTGCAGAGCAGTTTTGTAAAATCAGTTAGTAAACAATTTGTTTTATTTATACTGAGCTGACATGTTACACTTTGGATTATTAAATTTCATCTTCCTCTATTTTTCATTATTCTGCTCATAGATTCACAGTTTCTGCATTATTTGCATCCTCAACTCTGCTGCCACTTGATGCACTATTAAAGGGAAACAAAATCAATTCCTCCAAACAGAAATACAGTTTCTGGAAGGCACATCTAATAAATTTCTAATGGTATGCAAAGCTAATCATGTGGGTTGGCTGCCCTGTGTAGTTTGTTTTGAGTTCATGTTTGCATAAATTAAGTTCAACAAGTTTACACAATTATCAGCTTGATATTTGTTTCTAATCCATGAAGATGTGTTTTCAGTGCAGGTGAGGCAGAATCGAATCTTGTTTTAATATTAATAAGCATTGTTTGTATTTCATTATGTCTTTTCTAATTAAATCAGCAAGAAGGATTTATTAAAGGTGTTGGCAGTCAGATTGTGAAATGCCCTCAGTGTGTACAGTATACTGGCACATGAAAACAAGGGCTACTTTTCATTCAGTGTTATATGAAAACAGGGCATGTACCTGCCATCCTTCGTGGACAGGATAAGGCACAAGTTCTCTGAGGTCTCAACTCCCTAGATTTAGATTTTCTCTTCTTGGGAAGTGGGGTTTTCTGACAACTCCCACATTTATTCTCCATCTGTAATTGAGTTTGAGGTGGGAAGATATCCCTTAAAGCAATGCACACAAAATCCCAGGGGAGCTCAGCAGATCAGGCAGCATCTATGGGGTGGAATAAACAGTCGATGTTTCAGGCAGAGAACCTTCATCGGGGCTATAGATGAATAAGTGGTTAGGGAGTAGTGCAGAGGGCAGGGTTTCAGATTTCTGGATCATTGGAAACTCTTCTATGGAAGGTTTGACCTGAACCTGAGGGATACCAATATCTTTGCCGGCAGGTTTGTTAGAGCTATTGAGGGGGGATTAATCTAATTTGGCAGAGGGATGGGAACCAGAATGATAGACCAGAGGATGGGGCAGTTGGTATACAACTAGAGATGTTTTATAGTAAGACTGTGAAGAAAGACAGGCAGATGATAGGGAAAAATTGCAGTCAGTGGGATTAGTTGAAGTGTAACATGGAAGCAAAATTGAAAACAGTGATGAATACAGGTCTGAAGTTGTTAAATTTGAAAACTCCATCATGGGTACGGACCAAGACATTTTCAAGGAAGGTGGTGTTAAGGATCACCACCACTCAAGACATACCCCCTCATTGTTACCGTCAGGAAGGAGGTACAGCAACATGAAGTCACACACTCAGCAATTCAGGAACAGCATCTTCCCTTCTGCCATCGGATTTCTAAATGAACCCATGAACACTACCTCACTACTTTTTTAAAAACGCAAACACAAGGAAATCTGCAGATGCTGGAAATTCAAGCAACACATTCACACTGTGTGTGTCACTACTCTTTTATTTCTGTTTTTTTTTGCACTACTTATTTTAACTTAATTATTTAATAGACATATATAGTTACTGTAATTCAGTTTTTTCTGTATATTTATTTATCATTGTACTGCTGCCATAAAGTCAATAAATGTAACGACATATGCCGGTGATATTAAATCTGATTCTGATTCTGATCTTATTCCTTCCCTGACTAGCACCCGACACTGGGAGTAATCCAGCGGTTACCACTTTTGAGGCCCTGCGCTTCTGCCTCTTTCCTAACTCCCTATACTCACTGCGCAGGACCTCTTCCCCCTTTCTACCTATGCACTGGTGCCGATATGCACCACGACCTCTGGCTGTTCATCCTCCACCTTGAGAATCTTCTGCAGCACTCTGAGACGCCCTGGTCCCTAGCACCTGAGAGGTAACACACAATCCTGCTTCTCTTTTGCAGCCACAGAATCTTATGTCCATCCTCCAAACTATCGAGTGTCCTATCATTATGACTCTACCTGACTTTACCCATCCCTGCTAAGCCTCAGTGCCACTGGTGTGGCTGCTGCCGCAGTGCCCCGATGGGTCATCCCCCCCCTCACCCCCAGCACTATCCAAAAGGGTATGCTTGTTGCTGAGGGGAATGGCCACAAGGGAAACCTGCACTGCTTACTCCCCTTACTTCTCCTGGTGGTTGCCCATCCACTATCTGAAGCCTGCACTCTGGGTGTGACCACCTCAGTAAAAGTCTCATCTATGAGGTTTGCAGCCTCACGGATAGTCCTGAGCACATTCAACTATTCAGGCTTCTTCCCCCTTCCTTTCCAGTTCTGATGAAGGGTCTTGGCTGGAAACATCGACTGTTTATTCATTTTGTGAATGCCCCTTTGGTTTTATGCCACTGTGGTTTAGAGTGCCGAACAGCTGCCAATAAAATTGACTGCTTTGTCTTGGACAGTGGTACAGTGGTGAGCCACTTAAATGTTGTTGATATTGCAGTTATCCAGGTACTTGAAGGAGATAACATGCACTGTAATATGCTATCTGGAAAGGCAGCGGAGAGGCTGGAGGAGATACTTGTTGCAGAATGTACAGCCTCTGAACTGCTGCTGTAGATATGCACAATATTTATATAGCTGGTCCAGTTAAGTTTCTGATTAACAGTAATCTCCAGGATGCTGCCTGTGATAAAGTCAACAATGGCAATGTTATTGAATATCAGAATGAAATGGTCAGACTTTCTTGTTTTGACCAAGACTGTAATGGGATTGAGTTTAAGTAGTCTAATAGTGGCTTGGTCAGCAGGTTATTAGTGGTGAAGTCCATGTTATACCAGGTTACTGTCCCACATTGTTGGCTAAATGCCAGCGTAGTTGAAATTAAAGGTTTTGGTTGGAGATACACTCATCCTAGTGCATGAGTCTTCAATCTGAATGGTGTCAAGGCCCATACCCTTTGATGTAATCAATACAATACATTCACTTACCTATTTCTCGATATCATGAACAATAAATCAAACTGATTGAAGACTGGCTGCTTTGATGGTAGGGAACTTTAGGAGGAGGCTAAGATCACCCATGTCACTTCAGGCTGAAGATAGCTAAAAAGCAGTGCAGCCTTGCAGCAGTTTGGGCATCCACAGTCTAGGTTGGCTTGGGAAGATCCCAACAAGGGTCAGCAGCATTTATCAAAGATAAAGATGTATTAGGAGGATTGTAGGTGTGTGTTTCCTCTCTAGTGAAGTGTCTTCTGCCTTAAACAACTAACAAGATTATTTTAATCATTGTATGAACATTAAGTTATGGCAGGGGCAGTCTGAAGTATGTGTAGGGCCAAATTATGCATTTAGTGGAATAAATGGCTAGCAGTTTAATCACTCTAGCTACAGATCTTATGTCTATTTCTGATGAGATTAGTGCAGGCAACTGTAAAGCTAAAAGAGCTGACCTTTGAGGTTTGATAAATATCATTAGGCAAACTAAATAAATATTTTAATTTTGTTAAGACCACATACTTGTTTAAAGTACAATTATTAGGCATTAGTGCTTCATCATTATATAGATGCATGTCTTCAGCAGAGATAACATGACTAATAGCATCAGGGCAGCAAACTGGTGCAAGTTTATTGCAGCAATTTAAATTCTGTATGTGGTAATAATTGATGGTATTTGCTTTCCTGAAAAATAAATGCGTTCATTATTATTTTGCAGAAAATTTCAACTACTTAAGATTTAAACTCATCTGAAATCCTACCTGCTTAATTGTTTTGTACTTTTCTTGGTTTAATTTGGCCAAATTCAGTACAACTAGTGCAGAGCATTGCTTATTTTCAAGTGCAGTCAGTGAATTTTAAATATATCAATCTTTTGTACTAATTTTTAAAATATTTCACTGTAAGTCCCACCTGTAAGTTTAGTCAATTGCCCAGGTGAAGCATTCACCAGAGTTTCCAGACATTACATTCACTGCCGGGCCTTCAGGTAGGCTCCAAGAATTAAGTTGCTTTTTTTCCGATCATAGGGTAGAAAAGAGAAGAGTCAAAATCTTTCAAATGTAATTACTCTTGTAACAATCAATTCTGTTTTGAATATTTTTAAATAAATTAAGGTTGCTCAGGTAGTGAATTAACATTGAGATTCATGTAATCAAGCCTTTTTCACTTGTTTCAAATTTAGCTTCAAGTTATAAACCTTGAAGCAAGAAAAAAATTGGAATGGCTTTTAGTCAGAAGAACAGTTGGTCTTTAAACTGTTCAGACATTTCATTTTAAATATTCATATCTAATTATGTGCTATTGGCTTAGAGACAAGCAGTGTTATCTTAGTTATTGTAGGCATGACTACCTAGTAAAGATTATTCAACATTGGCCATTAGGAGCCAAAGTAGTGGAATCATTAGCTTCAGGATTGGAGAGCTACGAGTGCCATTAAAACTCCAGCATAACATCTACAGTCCTTCTGAACACTTCTGAGGTGGGTCATAGTGGGTACCATGTTGGAGATTGTATTATTATGGACAATGAATGCAAAGTGTCATGTGTGACATCAATCATCATGTAACTGGTATCACCACTACCTTTTGGAGCCAGTGTTCCAGTCATTGCTGCCTCTGAGCCAGGATTCCCAGAGATTTGCTTAGAAATACAAAGGAATACCCACTTCACCCTTCACCAACCTTTGAACTCTGTGCAATTGAGAAGTTGCAGACTGGTGTTTTTCTTTCTGGCCGTTAATTGCAATTCTGTAAGTGATGCTTTCTCCTGTTGTCTGAAATTGGAAATACCTGCAGCGTTTGGTGAGTTGTGTGCTGGAGGACATTTTCTGACTTCAATTTGCCTACAGAAATTCCTCAAGGTATAAGACATGTCTATAAGCAAGAACAGGACAAGACACACTAAAAGAGGGAAGAGGAAGTAACCTCATCAAGAGGACGCATTTAACAAGGCTTTTAGAGAGCAATCCTCCTAAAAGCACTGTCTGCATTTCCCATATGCAGATCCCACCTTGTTGCTATGCAAAATCAGTACTTGACTGCAATATGGTCCGCTTTGTCATTATTGTTATCTCATTTGCCTGCTTAGATTGTGTTTATTTGGTATCCAAAATAAAAAAGGGAAGATGCAAGACTATTTCATACCATTTCCAATATAAAAGTGTACACAAACAAAAATCCACAATGAGATAAAGAACATAATAATAATAAAAGAAACACAATAAATACAAATACATACGGTAGCTTATATACAGAGATGATTGTATGTCCATAAAGTGATGCTTGGCACAGGAGTATCTGTACATAAGGTGACTAACGGGAAAGAATAAAGTAGTGGTGGTTGGGGGTGTGGAGGGGTGGGTTAGTGGGGGGAGGTTATAATTAGCCTTACTGCTTGGGGAAAGTAACTGTTTTTGAGCCTGGTGGTCCTGGTTTGGATGCTATGTAGCCTCCTCTTTGATGGAAATGGGACAAACAGTCCATAAGCAGGGTGGGTGGGATCTTTCATGATGTTACTGGCCCTTTTCTGGCATCTTTATGTATATATGTCCTTGATAGCAGGTAGGCTGTGCTGGTAATGGTTTGTGCAGTTTTGACTACCCATTGTAGAGCCTTCTTGTCCACTGTAGTGCAGCTTCAGTACCATTCAGTGATATAAATTGTTGGGGTGCTCTACTGCACATCTGTAGAATGATGTGAGTATAAGTGTGCAGAGCCCAGCTCTCTTCAGCCTCCTCAGAAAGCAGAGGAGTTGGTGAACTTATTCTGTAGAATGTGTTCTGGAACCATGAGAGGTTGTGTGCTCACTGGAGTTTGAAACTGATCACAATTTCCACTGCTGTGCCACCATAAAATTGAAAGTCTTGATAGGTTTGATATTTCCAGCCTCTGCTGATGGACATGTCCCCTCACCCTAATCCTAGTGCAAGTATCCATCACCAGCTTTTCTTACATGTAGGCCAATGACATCCAGTATGCCTGTATCCTTCATTTAGCTCCTCCTACATCTAGCTGCACATAAAGGAAACTAAAATGAGCTGTATTCAATTTTGTAAGTGACTTCTGAACCATAAGACATAGGAGCAGAATGAGGCTATTCAGCCCATTGAGTCTGCTCCACCATTCCATCATGGCTGATCCCATTTCCCACACAACCCCATACACCTGCCTTCTTGTTGTATCCTTCGATGCCTTGACCAATCAAGAAACTATCAACTTCTGCCTTAAATATAAACATGGACTTGGCCTTCACCGCAGTCATTCCACAGATTTACTACTCTCTGGCTAAAAAAAATTCCTCCTTACCTCTGTTCTAAAGAGTCGCCCCCTCAATTTTAAGGCTGTACCCTCTGGTTCTGGATACCGCCACCACGGGAAACACCCTCTCCACATCCACTCTATCTAGTCCTTTCAACATTCAGTAGGTTTCAATGAGATCCCCCTGCTAAATTCCAGTGAGTACATGCCCAAAGCTGCCAAGTGCTCCTCCAGCCCCTTCATTCCAGGAATCATCCTGTGTACCTCCTCTATACTCTCTCCAACGACAACACATCCTTTCTGAAATATGGAGCCCAAAATTGTTGACAATATTCCAAGTGCAGCATGACATGTGAACATTTTATTAAAAAGTTGATTGATAGTCTCAGGGAAATGTCTGAAACTAACTGTGCACGTGATTGGATAAGGGATTTACAAATGCTTTCAATAACCAAGGTTGTTTGTGTTTGCTAATTGAGTTTCTTCAGCATCTTTATGGTTACTTCTCTTGCATGGACAACCACGTACTGGTTTTGGAGCTTTTGACTGGACGGTGTCCTGGCCCCTTGAATATACAGGATATCCTTCCTCCCTTCCACCTTCCCCACTCCACTGGATCACCATTGCAGCACCTGAGAAACCAGGAAGCCATTCTTTCCCATGCTTGGTTCTTCAGTGTTTCTTAGATAAGAATCATTTTGTACTCAAATGCCTGTATCCTTTAATGTAGTTCCTCGTACTTGTCTCCTTTGAAAGGTGCAGTTGGACTTCTCCCCTCATAATATTGCCTCCTCTTGGCATCCAGCCATTCAGCAGTATGGTCAGCTGATGAATAACAGTCTAGGTACTTGAAACACTGAAATGAGTCAGCAGCACCGTATTCTCATGTTGCCTGCTTTCCAATGAATAGGTGCATGAATTGCACATCATGATCCCTATTTCTGTGTTTAGGGGGTGATAGAATTCAGCAACCCAAATTCTTAATTTGCTTCTCTTTCATGGCAATGATGGTGAATTAATATCAAATTTAAAACTTTGACATTGCATTTACAGCTTGACAATCCAGATGAGCAGGCAGCTCAAATCAGACGAGAATTGGATGGGCGTCTTCAGATGGCTGATCAAATAGCAAAGGTGAGTAACCAGACAGTACGAAGCACCAAACAGGATGAGTAGCGCACTGGTTAAGAGAGTGGACTGGTATTAAGGGTCTGAGCCATTCAAATTCTAAAAGTATAGGTTATATATATTGAGTATAAGTATAACTTATATTCAATAAATTCACTAAAAGCAAAATAAAAGATTAGCATCTGTAATGTTAACCTTGAAACTACAGATCACTGCTTAAGAAAATTGTTACTTCAGACATTTGATGATTGTAATGTATCATCATTATCTTTACTATTAAAGACCTACCAAGCTGATTTACACTGAGCTGCCATCTGACGTAACCTAGGAGTAAACCAGGGATGGATAATAAAATGCCAACATTCCCAGCAATGCCCATACTCCATGAATGAATGCATAAAACAACCCATTTCCTTGCATTACATTTTTCTCTATCTCCTCTTTTTAAATGTTCATCCATGACAGACAGAACCTAATTAAATTTACATCTCATGTAATTGAATTTCTCTGAATTCTTGTAAGTTCAGTAAATTCTAATATATCCAAATAATAAATGCTTGGCAATGAAAATTCTCTCTGCTAAGTCAGCTGAAGTATGAAAGTTAAAATCTGCAAACTTGCCGCTGACTAATACCCCGAGTATGTAATTGAGTCCATTACAAGTTATCTCACTTAGTAGAGCTTACAGTCTACACATTCAAGATTTATTCATTTTAGTGCTTACTGGCAAATGAACTCCAAACTTATCATGCCTTAAGAGAAATTAAATACAAACTGAGATACTAATATAATCCTGCTGATAACATTAATCTTTTTGAATGACCTTTTCCTTTTACCTCAATATAATACAATTACAAACTGTTACAGGTATCTTATGCTTCATGTGAAAAAATAGTCAAACGTTTATCATAGGAAAATTCCTATTAAATTTTAGATAGAATACACCAATTTGACATTTTTTTTCCTGCTGTCCAGGTGTAATGGTAAATTTCTGTAGTGTTGTTGCTTATTTCATGATGTAAGCTCCATGTTGAAAACTGTTTCTCAATAGCAAGTAATGAAATATTACTCTTTAGCACTTGTATAAAAAAAAGGAAGGTGCCATTCTTCAATGTGTACAGCATTCATCCTCAAGAATGATCTCAGTTAAATCAAACTTCACTACTTTAGTATGGATTAGAACAAGAAACTTCTTGGGGTAAAGGACATCAATAAATTGATCTAATGTTATCAGAAACAATAATATTATAATGAAGCCCATACATAATTGTGTATTTAATTTATCATTAGTTATGCCACAGAAGAAGCTCTTGATATCTTAAATATGTGATGAAATCATGGCAGAAATGTTAATTATAAATAGGAGTTGTCAATGCAGTGAAACAGCATATTGTAGCATCTGTGCTAGCCTATCACTAACGTGACCTTCATCCTTGTAACCCATCTGGTCAGTGCATTAGCAGACCTTTAAAATACACATAATGCATGCTCAAGGTACATTTTTTTTTATTGAGAACTTCCTTGGAGCTGTTCCCAAATCATTGTGAAAGCTTGGCAATTACCATACTTGAATCTTATGTAGAACTGCTGGAAATGGAATTGGTTTATTATTGTCACATGCACTGAAATACAGTGAAGATCTTTTGTTTGCTTGCCAGTCAGGCAGATCATTCCATGTGTAAGTACGTTGAGATAGTATAAAAGAAGAATGGAATGAAGAATATATTGTTACAGTTACAGAGAAAGTGCAATACAAGTAGACAAATAAAGTGCAAGGGCTATGACAAGATAGATTGGGAGATCAAGGGTTCATTGCTGCACTTCTTGAGATGTATCAGTTGTAAAGAAAGACTTACCTGAGAAGATTTTTTGATTAAATTGGAATTCTTGAATCAAACCATAAACTTTGGATGACTTATTGGAGAAAGACCTAGTCTTTTTTTTAAGTTTTCTGTAGACCTTTAGCTAAACTGAACCCCTGCACAAATTTAGCTAAGTACTGCTGAATTAACAGCCAGTAATCGTTACACTCACCACGATATAGTTGTCAAACCTAACACTGATTTGCCTTTTCAAGTAAATAGCATTTTATTGAAAATGAAAAGTGTCAATTGGTTGGAAAAGAGCATTACTTTTACTGCAAAACTTCCTCAATGTGATAATATTGCTTAAAAATTTCTTTAGTTGGACTTAGCACAAGGTATTAAAAGGGGAATGTTTTTGAAAAGTAAAGATTGCTCCATGTTAAGTGATTAGGAAACCTTTTTGTTTTGTGTAGTAAGCAAAAACTTTGTCACTGTTTGTAGGAACGCAAGTTTCTGAAGTTTGTGTCAAAGGAAATGGAGAACATGTTTATTGAGGAGCTTAAGTCGTCTGTAAATCTACTAATGGCAAATCTGGAGAGTATGCCTGTGTCCAAAGGAGGGTCAGAGTTTAAACTTCAAAAGCTGAAACGCAGTCATAACACCTCCATCATTGACATGGGAGAGGAAAATGAAAATCAGCTCTCCAAGTCTGATGTTGTACTGTCATTTACACTTGAGGTAAGAAAGAAGCAAATACTAGCTTTGCATTGTTTAGTGAAAAAGACAGAATAATGTGATTTGACAAACAGGTCAACTTCACTTGATTTGAGATTCATCAGCTGTTAATGTTTATGGAAGACAAACTCTTCGACGAGGTAATATATTGTAAGCCTACAATCAACTAATTGTATATTTAATTTGGAACTTGGAACTGCTACATCTAGTTCCCTGCCTGTCTCTCTCCCATTAAGATGCTTCTTAAAGCCTACACTCATACTCAAACCTTTGTACACCTCTTCTATTAACTGCTTGGTTGACACAGTGAGCTATTTTCGTCTTATCGTTGCACCTTTTTTATGATGTTCATTATGTTGAATGTATATATTTTTTTCAAAATAGGAAACTGAATGCACCTTAATTAAGAAAAGGTCTCCAAAGCTTAGATTTTATTTTATTTTCTAACTGTCATGTCAAAAGACTGCCAGTATTTTGAGACTTAGAATCCAAGTTTTTGAAATGAGTGCTAATTTTGTTAAAGAACATTGTGCTAAATTTTTAACTATATCTGTAAGTTTAGAATGCATTGGAAAAGGGGAAAATTTCATTTGCCTAATGTACAGATCTAAGCTAAACACTTTTATAGACTTTTTTCAAGTTACAAACTATGGAAGTATTCCCTAAAAGATTTGTCTTTTGAGTGTAGGTTGGTGTTTATGTAGTGCATGGTTAACCACAGCAAATAAGTGATAATTGCAAGTTAAAAAAAGGTAAAAATTGTGAGCTAAATGGAACTGTGTGTTATGTTGTTTGAATTGAATTGTCTTTATTACTTATATCCTTCGTATGCATGAGGAGTAAAAATCTTTATGTTACGTCTCTGTCTAAATGTGCAATGATTTCATAGTAATTTATAATAAATAGTATGTACAACAGGACAGTCAATATAACATAGAAATACAGTTGTGTCAGCATGAATTAAGCAGTCTGGTGGCCTGGTGGAAGAAGCTGTCCCGAAGCCTGTTGGTCCTGGCTTTTATGCTGCAGTACCATTTCCCAGATGGTAACAGCTGGAACAGTTTGTGGTTGGGGTGACTCGAGTCCTCGATGATCCTTTGGGCCCTTTTTACACATCTATCTTTGTAAATGTCCTGAATAGTGGGAAGTTCACACCTACAGATGTGCTGGGCTGTCTGCACCACTCTCTGTAGAGTCCTGCGATTGAGGGAAATACAATTTTCCTCAATGCAGCCAGTTAGGATACTCTCAATTGTGCCCCTATAGAAAGTTCTTAGGATTTGGGGGCCCATACCAAACTTCTTCAACCGTCTGAGGTGAAAGAAGTGCTATTGTGCCTTTCTCACCACACAGCTGGTACGTACTGACCATGTGAGATCCTCAGTGATGTTTACGCCAAGGAACTTAAAGCTGTTCACCCTCTCAACCCCAGATCCATTGATGTCAATAGGGGTTAGCCCATCTCCATTCCTCCTGTAATCCACAACCAGCTCCTTTGTTTTTGCGACATTGAGGGAGAGGTTGTTTTCTTGACACCACTGTGTCAGGGTGATGATTTCTTCTCTGTAGGTGTCTCATTATTATTTGAGATTAGGCCAATCTGTGTCGTGTTGTCAGCAAATTTAATTAGCAGATTGGAATTGTGAATAGTGACAGTCATGGGTATACAAAGAGTAAAGGAGGATAAAGGATCTCCCACCTAATGTGAAGAGAAAATTCCTTTCTATATTGGATTTCTATTAAAATCAGTAGTGCATGTTCTCATGAGCTCTTTGGCCAAGATTAAGTGAAGTCCTGAAAGGATACAATGCTGAATAATGTCATGAATAAGTGTAATGTTGGTTCAATAGTGAATGTCCTTATATAGCTGGAGATACAATATGGTGTTAATATATTGTGCTTGATCCTGGGGTGCATCATATTCAGTGCAAAGGTACAAAGCATATCTTTGCTGCTGACATCTTTCCTTTACAATGTTCAGAGACTTCGCCAAATTAAAAAGGCAAATGCCTAGAAGGATTAAAATTAACTTCTACTTTTTAAATATGTAATAATATTTTGCTTAAATTCCAGGTGTACTTTCAAACCTTTATATTGAGTTATTTAATGGCTTATTTTCCAGGTGGTGATCATGGAAGTTCAAGGTCTAAAGTCTTTAGCACCGAATCGCATTGTTTATTGTACAATGGAAGTGGAGGGAGGAGAGAAACTGCAAACTGATCAAGCTGAAGCTTCAAAACCAACGTAAGTAATTTGTAATGTTGCCTTGTGTGTGCTGTGAAGTGGCTTCCTTTCTTCTCTGAATAGCAACTTGGTGTCATTTCTAGATGAGGACACTGGCCAGGAATTTGTCGATATAATGATCCCATTGTTGAGTGTCCCATATAAATACAGTTTTATGTGAAATACGGACACACCATTCTCACTATGGAAACCATAACAATGTTAAGCCTCAATAGAGCTATTTGCTGTCCACTAAGGCATGATTTCTGCTAAGCAATCACCCTAGCTCCATAACACTATCACTCTCATAGAATAATATTTTAACAAATGTAGTTTCAAAACAGGACTGAAAAGGAAGGGGGAAGATCTCTGAATAAAAAGGTGGGGGTAGGGGAAGGTGGACAAGCTAGAAGGTGATATATGAGGCCAGGTGGGTGGGAAAGGTAAAGAGCTGGAGAGGAAGGAAGCTGATTGGAGAGGAGAGGAGACTATAGGATAACAGGAAGAAGGGGACCAAGACGGGAAGTGATAGGCAGATAACAAGAGGTAATAGGCTGGAATGGGGAATAGAAGAAGAGGGAAAGGGAGGGAATTTTTTTTAACTGGAGGGAGAAATCAATATTCATGCCATCAGGCTGGAGGCTACTGAGACAGAATATAAGATATTGCTCCACCTCCTGAGGGTGGCCTCATCATGGCACAAGAGGAGGCCGTGAAGTGACATGCCGGAATGTTAGTGGGAATCGGAATTAAAATGTCCGGCTGTCGGGAAATTCCTTTCTTGGCTGATGGAGTGGAGGTGCTCTGCCAGGAATGGACGATCCTGGCAGATTTGCAGGTGAAGTGTTGCCTCATCTGGAAGGACTGTTTGAGGCTTTGAATGGAGCTGAGGGAGGAGGTGAATGGGCAGTGGAGCACCTGGACCACTTGCAGAGATAAGTGCTGGGACGGAGATTGGTGGGGAGGGACAAATGGACAAGAGAATCATGGAGGGAGCAATCCCTGCAGAAATTGGTGGGGGGGGGAGGTAAAGATATGGTTGGTAGTATTAATTTTTAACTTTTAATTATGTAATAATATTTTGTTTAAATTCCAGGTGCACTTTCAAACCTTTACATTGCTTTCTGTACAATGTTTCAAGTTACTAATTATAGATTTTTTTTGTGCTTTCTCTGGGAATTCTTCAAGCTGACTAGCTGTTCAGCCTGATGACAAATCCTACTTTTAAATGATGCAATAACCTACTACTTAAGGTGTCAGACTGTACGTCCTGTCAGTAAGATAGGAAATCCACGTGACAGAATGCTCTGAATTTCTTGTGAACAAGTTTTTCAAAGTTAGCCAAGAGTTCCATCACTGACTGGAAAAACCTGGGTCATTATCTCAAGATCAGGAAATATGTGGGTCTTCTTTGAAAGATTAATCATGGACACATTAGGCAAAACCTGTCTTGTATGCAATTAGTGTACTGAAATTTAATCAGGCATTTGATTTTTTTTGTCATTCTCTATGAGTCTTAATGAGTTTGAAGATCTTTTATTATTTCTTAAACATCTATATGAAATAATTTTTGAGTAATCATGCAAAACTATTTCAAGTTTTATAAAATTTGTAGCATTGACCATTCTGAAGGAGTAAAGGGAAATATTACTAAAAATAGAAAAAAAAGGCAATGATGTGGTGGGACAAGTTTGCAAAGCTCAGATTCAAGAACGTAGTCAGAATACTGAGAACGGTACATCTTTATATCATGTGATGAACTCACTTGTACTATTTGTCATCATAGGGCATCTTTCTTTACAAAGAAAGCATCTTTGTAAATATATCTTTCAAAATTACTTTTAATACACTTTATATTTAAAGTGGGGTATATTTCAGTTTTAGAGACAATTGGTTTATAAAAATTCAGTTGCTGTTTGCTTCAAAATATGGTTTCTGAATAATGTTGGTAGTATGACAGCTATTAGCTTAACATAAATAGCACATTATCGTTGTCTGTCCTCTCTCCTAAACAAAAAATACAGTGCAGAATGTTTTGGTTTCCAGCAGGCAAGTGATTTAAATGGAGTGGATTCATTCCCGTGTCTCTCTTTGTTTTCAAGTGCCTAATTTTATGATGCTTTTTGTTGATTTGGGCCCTCTGCAACAGGACATTGACAACATGCTTATAAGCTCCTAGCTTTCAGATTTAGATTAAGATCTTAGTTTAACTTTTCCAGAGTATGAAGAATTGTTCTTTTCTAACCCCAATCTCTGAGTTAACTCTGAGTAGTTATACAGTCTTGCTGAAATGCAATGTGAGATAATCATATTTGAGTTTTACAGCATCTCATACATTTCAAGTGCTGGAGAACTTAAGGGATATTTTCATTGGCCAAAGAGTTAATCCCTTTGAATACTTACCTAATATTAATAATAGTAATAATAGTAAAGCTAAAGCAAATGATTCAAATAGAACTGTTTTCAAAAGATATAAAAATGAACTTTGGACAAGATAAATGCAGAACATTAACCATAAAGAAGTGTGCAGTGGAGCCAACAGTATAAAACAGAGCAGCGGAATGCAATACAACAGATGGATGATTATGAAACATAAGTATTTGGGATATCAACAAGCAAAGAAAATTCATCATAGTGCGATAAAGGGAAATCTTTCAACAGAATTTACTTCAAGGCTTAAGAAAATCTGTCAAACAGACCTCAGTAGTAAAACTATAACAAAGGCAATAAACACTTTTACTGTACCCCTATTAAAATACTCTTTTGGCATAATATCTTAACTGAAGCTGATCTGGAAAATTTACAAAGAAAAATAACTGAAATGACAAATTTTAGAAAACACTATATACACTCAAACACACCTAGATTAACACCATCTAGGACAGAAGGAGAATGAGGAATAACAGACATAAAAAATTACACAATAGTCAGTAAAACTTCTAAGGATATCGTTTCATCAACAAAAACAGGATTCAGCAAAGGTAAATCTGAGAAGAAGTACACACTACCAAACTTCAATGAAAGCCCAACCCAGAAAAATGAAGTTATAACTGCAGAAGATAAAGTTAACCAATGGAAAGCATGACCCTCCATGGAAGACATCCCCATGATCTGAGCCAGCTAGATTTCGAGAAGGAAGCATCAAACTCCTGGTGCAGAGTTGGAGACTTCTTTCCAGAAACAGGAGGATTCCTTGTGAGGTTCCAAGTGGTTAACAAAAAAAATCAAAAATACATAATTAAAGACCAACAAATTCAAGATGATAAATGCAGAAAATGTCAAGAGTAACCGGAAACAATCAAACACATTACAGAATCCTGGAGCAGTTTAACTGGATTACTTACAAGGGCACTATCAAGTTACAAGTATCATTCACCAAAATTTAGCTTTAAAATACAAACTCATAGAAGACACCATACTGGACTATAAATACAAGCCTAATCCAGTTTTAGAGTCAGAATCCTATAAATTATATTATGTCCGATCCATTATTACAGATTGGACAATTCATAATAACCATCGGGATATAATATTACAGGAAAAACAAACAAGGATAATTTACATAAGAGATATAGCCATTCCAAACACATATAACATACAGATACCAATTAGTGAAAACACCAAAAATATGCTGAATTCTAAGTGAAATTGAAAGACTATGGAATATGAACAGGGTATACATTGTCCCAATAGTAATATCTACAACTGGTATCATCTCAAAGTCATGACGCAATAGCATTAAACAATTAGGCCTACACAGCAATATTTTTGTAAATCTCCAGAAAACCACAATACTAAACACCACTAGAACAGTTATGTATATAGAATCACAAACTTTTTATAGATTTGTTCCTATTGTTTTGCATGTTTGGACCATTGAGACAATGAGAACACTGAAATGTGGTGAAGGCAATATATCATTTCTGGAAAAAGATAATTTCAGTTGCTGATAGAATACAAGAATGATTATTATGGTTTGCTCCTTTTCAGGGACATTTTGAACACAGCATATACTGTCTTGGTTTAAAAGCATCACCTGATGGCTGCACACACTTTTGTGGCAAGTCTCACTGTCATCATACTTGCAAATAGGTAACATCCACTGTATGTATGCAAGCAAGCAAATCTGTTGCAAACTGCTGCCATTTTGTAGGACCACATGTGAGATAATGCCAGTTCTTAATCAAGTATGTGTGTGCATTGTATATATTAAGAAGATTCCCTCTACCACCCAGGCAATGCAATTTGCATGGATCATTTGCTACTGTCAGGTTTATTTCTTCTCCATGTTTGTGCAAAGGTAGAGCTAAAGTCTACAGGGAGTGATATGCCATATGTTGAAAGATTTTGTCTCAACTTACTACACACTAGTTGCTCCCAAAGTTGGATGCATTAGTTGACATCCTCCTGAAAGTTCATCATGATGTGTGGAACGAGCAGATGGAATGTTGTGCAGCACAAATTAGTGAAAGATGACTGAAGAGGAGAGCAGCAGGAGTACAGATCATTCTGTATGATCAAGTCATTATCTTCCATGAATCACATGAGGAACAGTGAACAAGTGTTCTTCATTCAGAATGCCCCTCTGTAATCCTGGTAGCATTGCACCTCTCCTTAGGGATGCAGGCTGACCTTAAAAGAATAATGTGCTGGACACAGATGTGTTCAAGTTAGAACCTTAGATTTGGAAATCTAATACTAAGCAAACATCTGTCTTTAATTTCTGCTAAACAGAGTA
Source organism: Mobula hypostoma (assembly GCF_963921235.1). Classification (NCBI taxonomy): domain Eukaryota; kingdom Metazoa; phylum Chordata; class Chondrichthyes; order Myliobatiformes; family Myliobatidae; genus Mobula; species Mobula hypostoma. Next base: position 47,309,864 of record NC_086111.1, read on the forward strand.
CTGAGCAATTACAGGTTGAACAGCTAAACATTGCATTTAGGTGATGTTGCTATGACAAATTTACATGTACATGTTTTATTATATTAATTAGGACTAGATAGTTCAGCCTCTTAGAGGGCTGTCAACTGGCTCAATTAAAAATAATGAAAACTCTTGTTATAACTATCTGGTGCATATGACACAGGAAATGAGGTGCTGCTTGTGGAATATTTAGATTTTTTAATCAAGTAATTACAAAGTAACACTTGAGAGTGTAAATAAGCGAAGACATTTTGTAATTATATTAAAATAAATTTATACTTAATCTGCAGTTTCTCTTAGTGAAAGAACTGTGATGATATAGATAGGAAATTCAGCTTCTTAGTCTCTGTTACCTCTCCTTCACCATCACTTGGTCAGCTACTCAGGCATTTGCATTGATGGGCAGGTGGAGATGTTGGATTACTGAGCACAAAGGAAATGGAGATGTAAGGGTCAGAAGTAGATGTGCCACTTCCTAGCAGAGGTCCAAGAGAAGGATACCCATGGTTTCAAATTTTTGGGGATCAAACGTTCTTGAAAAGAAGTACGAAATGCATCACATCTACATGAAGCCCTTAAAGTCAGTTTTCAAGAGTGTGTAGCTAATGACAACTGTGCCTCTTGAATTTGCCACCCTTATTTATCAGAACATCATCAAAACATTTCCTTATTGTAGGCATCAGTGGCCTGTGCCAGCATTATTGGAATCTGCAAAATGCCCAATTTCAGAAATGATCTTATGTCAGCCAGTGCAGTACTCACTGGTACATAGAAAACTGCCTTCTGGACTCTTCCACTGGGATGCAGGTTACTGCTTGGGTTTCACATAAGTTCTCATAATTACCATGAGCCCAGCCAATCTAGTAAGTGGTTGAATACAAACAGATCCAGAGTCCATCTGATCCAGAGATTAGTTATTACAGCACAGATACAGAATGCAGTGAATTGGCAATGCCCACGGTTGATTCTAATGTGACTGCTCACGACCCAATTTGTAGTCCAGGAGCCAGGTATTTTGTCTGCCTTTCAAAGAAGCAATCCAACATGACACATGATCTATGGCAGTAGGTGGAAGCCGTAGTGATACAGACAGCAAAGGCTGTCTCCCAGGTTAAGTTCGTACACCAGGAAAAATAATTCTAGGGAAAGGTGAGTTTCTGTTTGGTTTATTCAGTGTTAACATTCATTTCAAGAGAACTAGAATATAAAAGCAGAGATTTAATACTGAGGTTTTATAAGGCATGGGTCAGACCACATTTGGAGTATTGTGAGCAGTTTTGGGACCCAGATCTAAGAAAGGATGTGCTGCACTGGAGAGGGTCCAGAGGAGGTTTACAAGAATGATTCCAGGAATGAAAGGGATGAAACGTATGAGAAGCATTTGATGGCTCTGGGCATGTACACTAGAGTTTAGAAGATGGGGGGGGAGTGGGGAATCTCATTGAAACCTATCAAATATTGGATAACGGATCCTGACCCAGATCTGGGCTGTATCCTCCAAATATCCGGACCTGCCTCTCGGTTTTTTTTTGCACTACCTTACTTCCCATTGTTCTATTTTCTATTTATGATTTATAATTTAAATTTTTAATATTTACTAATTTTAACTATTTTTAATATCTTTAATATTTAATATTTGTAATCCAGGGAGTGTGAAGTGCAGAATCAAATATCGCTGTGATGATTGTACGTTCTAGTACCAATTGTTTGGCGACAATAAAGTATTATTATTATTATATTGATAGGCTTTGATAGAGTGGATGTGCAAAGGATGTTTCCAATAGTGGGAGAGTATTCTGTGTGCAGTTGTTTAGAACAGAGATGAGGAGGGATTTCTTCAGCCAGAGAGTGATGAATCTGCGAAATTCATTGCCATAGATGACTGTAGAGAACGTGTTATTGGGTATATTTAAAGCTGAGGCTGATAGATACTTAATTAGGAAGGGTGTGAATGGATGTGTGGAGAAGGCAGGAAAATGGGATTGGGAGGAGGGAAAATATAGTTGAATGCAGAGCAGACTCCATGAGGTGAATGACCTACTTTTGTTCTTGTGTCTTATAGTTTCAGGAGATTATATTAAAGACCAACCCCTTCTCATGTGTTTTTTTTTTCATTTCTGTGAAATTAATGGAGTTAAGTATTTGATCTGTAATGGATACTTTCAAAGGTTCAGTGACATCAGTTATTACCATATGATGTCTGAGCGTCTTAGTCTTATGGCAGTTAACTCCTGCAATTCAATGTCTATTTCCATAGCAACATAATGCTAGGATACTGTATTGTGAAAAGAATTTCTTTTCCACCCAAGCCAGATATAGGTCTTTTGCATGTGAGTTTCTTCAATCTCTTTATAGCTGGAACTGATTGATTAGATGAGATAAAGTACCGGTCAAATCATTAGCAGTTTTATTCCATGGTATATTGAAATGTACAGAATATTCAGCAAGAATAAAATTGCTTATTTCAAAATAATATGACTTCTACTAGAGTACTATCACTTAACAATGACATTTTCTAATCCCTTTGTACATTGGATCAGTAGAACTGTAAGCTAAGTGTCAAAACTCATCAGTAATTAATAACTGTCCTCTGTTCATTGAGATCAGATTACAGACAAGTACATCACAGTTTGTTAGCTTCTTTTAAAGTTATATTACAGTTTATTTGTAGTTTCCTATTTCTTAACAGTGATCATTCCAATGACACTTTCAGAAGGGTAAGCAAAAGTTTGGGCACCCCTGGTCAAAATTTCTGTTACTGTGAATAGCTAAGCAAGTAAAAGATGACCTGATTTCCAAAAGGCATAAAGTTAAAGATGACACATTTCTTTAATATTTTAAGCAAGATTGCTTTTTTATTTCTATCTTTTACAGTTTCAAAATAACAAAAAAGGAAAAGGGCCTGAAGCAAATGTTTGGGCACCGTGCATGGTCAGTACTTAGTAACACCCCCTTTGGCAAGTATCACAGCTTGTAAACACTTTCTGTAGCCAGCTCAGAGTCTTTCAATTCTTGTTTGGGGGATTTTCGCCCATTCTTCCTTGCAAAAGGCTTCTAGTTCTGTGAGATTCTTGGACATCTTGCATGCACTGCTCTTTTGAGGTCTATCCACAGATTTTCAATAATGTTTGGGTCGGGGGACTGTGAGGGCCATGGCAAAACCTTCAGTTTGTGCCTCTTGAGGTAGTCCATTCTGGATTTTGAGGTGTGTTTAGGATCATTATCCTGTTGTAGAAACCATCCTGTTTTCATCATCAGCTTTTTTACAGATGGTGTGATGTTTGCTTCCAGAATTTTCTGGTAATTAATTGAATTGATTCTTTCCTCTACCAGTGAAATGTTCCCCGTACCAGTGGCTGCAACACAAGCCCAAAGCATGATCGATCCACCCCTGTGCTTAACAGTTGGAGAGGTGTTCTTTTCATGAAATTCTGCACCCTTTTTTTCTCCAAACATACCTTTGTTCATTGCGGCCAAAAAGTTCTATTTTAACTTCATCAGTCCACAGGACTTGTTTCCAAAATGCATCAGGCTTGTTTAGATATTCCTTTGCAAACTTCTCACGCTGAATTTTGTGGTGAAGACACAGGAAAGGTTTTCTTCTGATGACTCTTCCATGAAGGTCATATTTGTGCAGGTGTCGCTGCACAGTAGAACAGTGCACCACAACTCCAGAGTCTGCTAAATCTTCCTGAGGGTCTTTTGCAGTCAAACGGGGGTTTTGATTTGCCTTTCTAGCAATCCTATGACCAGTTTTCTCAGGAAGTTTTCTTGGTCTTCCAGACCTCAACTTGACCTCCACCTTTCCTGTTAACTGCTATTTCTTAATTACTTTACGAACTGAGGAAACGGCTACCTGAAAACGCTTTGCTATTTTCTTATAGCCTTCTCCTGCTTTGTGGGCATCATTTATTTTAATTTTCAGAGTGCTAGGCAGCTGCTTAGAGGAGCCCGTGGCTGCTGATTGTTGGGACAAGGTTTGAGGAGTCAAGATATTTATAAAGCTTTGAAATTTGCATCACCTGGCCTTTCCTAACGATGACTGTGAACAAGCCATAGCCCTAACAAGCTAATTAAGGTCCGAGACCTTGGTAAAAGTTATCTGAGAGTTCAAATCTCTTGGGGTGCCCAAACTTTTGCATGGTGCTCCTTTCCTTTTTTCTCACTCTAAAATTGTACAAAACAAAAATAATACACTAATCTTGCTTAAAATGTTGAAAAGAGTGTTTCATCTTTAACTTTGTGACTTTTGGAGATCAGTTCATCTTCTACTCACTTAACTATTCACAGTAACAGAAATTTTGACCTGGGGTGCCCAAACTTTTGCATGCCACTGTATTTACATTATTGCTGAATATTGTCAGCTTTTTAAAATAAATGTCTATTAGGTATTACCATGTAAGTGTGGATTAGGACTGCTTTTACAGTCATTGAGTTATCACAACATTCAAGTGCAAAGTGGGTGGATTAAGTTGAATTAACAGTGTGAGCTTTCAACTGTGCACTGAATTACCCATAAGAACTTTTCCAGAGGTTAATGTGATCATATTTTTGTTACTCAGCTAGCAATTTGTGTATATGTGGAAAACAAATTTATGTACATGTTGTAAACAGCATGCTGCTAATCAGAGCACCACATCCCTAGACAAAAGGGTAAATAGAGTTTCAGTATTCAGAAAATATTAGCAAAGGCTGTTACATTGCCAATATGCTAGAAGGCAGGGTGAATCACTTCCAGTGCCATAGGATGACCTACCAGTGAAATGTTAAAAGTAAGATTATTATTAATAATCTTACTTTTATATTTTTACAGTGTACCAAAAAACAGTTCAAGACCTGAGCTCAGATACAACCCAAACTTGTCCCTCTTGTTTTCAGTTTTGCATTATGACAGATGTCATTCAAAATGAAAAATGAAATCATCGCAATGTATATTTAACATACACGCAGTGGCCACTTTATTAGGTTCCTCCTATAGCTAATAAAGTGGCCACTGATTGTGATCTTCTGCTGCTATAACCCATCCACTTCAAGGTTCGATGTGTTGTGCATTCAAAGATGCTCTTCTGCACACCACGGTTTTAACAGGTGGTTATTTGAGTTACTGTTGTCTTCCTGTCAGCTTGAACTAGACTGGCCATTCTCTTCTGACCTCTCTCATTAACAAGGTGTTTTCACTCACAGAACTGCCATTCTCTGGATTTTATTTTGTTTTTCCACACCATTTTCTGTGAACTCTAGAGACTCAAACAACAGGAATTCTGCAGATGCTGGAAATTCAAGCAACACACATCAAAGTTGCTGGTGAACACAGCAGCTCAGGCAGCATCTCTAGGAGGAGGTACAGTCGACATTTCAGGCCGAGACCCTTCGTCAGGACTAACTGAAGGAAGAGTTAGTAAGAGATTTGAAAGTGGGAGGGGGAGAGGGAGATCCAAAATGATAGGAGAATACAGGAGGGGGAGGGATGGAGCCAAGAGCTGGACAGGTGATTGGCAAAGGGGATATGAGAGGATCATGGGACAGGAGGTCTGGGGAGAAAGACAAGGGGGGGGGGAACCCAGAGGATGGGCAAGGGGTATAGTCAGAGGGACAGAGAGAGAACTCTAGAGACTGTTGTGTTTGAAAATCTCAAGAGATCAGCAGTTTTTGAGATACTCAAACTAATCCATCTGGCACCAACAATCATTTCACAGACAAAGTCACTTAGATCACCATTTCTTCCCATTCTGATGTTTGGTTTGAGCAATATTTGAACCTCTTGACCGTGTCTACATGCCTTAATGCAAATAAGCTGCTGCCACGTGATTGGCTGATTAGATATTTGCATTAATGAGCAGGTGCACAGGTCTACCTAATAAAGTGGCGACTGATTATATATTCAATATCAAAATGTGTTTCACAAAGGTATTAGAAAAGGAATTTGCTAACCCAAAGAATTTGTCTTATTTTCTCTACGTTAAAAAGACAATTTTTTTTTCATATTCAGATTTATTTAAGGCACTTTAACAGTAATTCAAAAGTACTGTGAACAGCTTCAGCAGATATATTTATGATATATCTTCAGTACCTTAAGTTGGGTGTTTGCTCTTGTAACATCACTTCATTGATGCCAGTTGCAGAAAAGGAATGCCATATGAACAAATTACATATCAATCTGCTAATGTCTCCTGTTGCAACTAATATTCAATAATAATGACATCCAAAAGAGAAAATATGGAAATATCATTGTATTGAAAAGAAACAATTGGGTATAAAGCATTTGATAAAGAGATTGCAAAAAAGTGACACATGATTCATTTTGGAAGTTTGAATCTGAAGACAGAATACATCAAAGTTGCTGGTGAAGGCAGCAGGCCAGGCAGCATCTGTAGGAAGAGGTGCAGTCGACGTTTCAGGCCGAGACCCTTGGTCAGGATACAGGGTTTATGGCAGGATTCTGAGTGGTGTGGAGGAACAGAGGATCTTGGGTGCATGTCCTTAGATCCATCAAAGTTGTTGTGCAAGTTGATAGTTTGTTTAAGAAGGCATATGATGTGTTGCCCTATATTAGTCAAGGATTGAATTCAAGAGCCTTGAGGTAATATTGTAGCTCTCTAAAACTCTGCAAGTATCTGGGGGTGCCTCGGTTGACAGACTGGAGTGGAGCACCAACACAGTGGTTGTGTACAAGAGAGGCCAGACTTGCCCCAACTTCCTGAGGTCCTTTGAAGTATGCAGGCCTCTCCTTCTCATGTTCTACCAGTCTGCAATCACCAGTGCAATCTTCTATGCGGTGGTGTACTGGGGTAATGACATCAACACAGGTGATGCCATCAGGTTCAATAAACTGATTAGAAAGGCTAGCTCTGTTATAGGAGTCAAAGTGAACACACTGGAGGCTGTAGTAGAACAAAGGACCCTAAGGTGTTCTGGCAATTCTGGATAATGTTTCTCACCCTCTGCATGCTGCCTTGGCTGAACAGAAGAGCATTTTTAGTAATAGACGAAGACAACAGTGCTGCTCCAAAAAGCACGATATGAGGTCATTCTTACCCTCAGCCATTAGGCTGTATAATGAGTCAACCTATAGCCCGGGGAAGTGATGACCCCCTCCTATTAGACTGTTTGAGGTAACTTATTTTTTTATTCTTTCTTACTTCTAATATTTGTATATCTGTGCACTTGTAATGCTACTGTGACACTGTAATTTCCTTTGGGATCAATAAAGTATCTATCTATCAATCCCTGGTTACACCACGTATTTTCTAAGTATGCCCATAGGGAAAAAAAATCTCAGGGTTGTATGTGGTGAGTTTTGGTTAACTCAGTTTAAGAAGGCTTTAGAGAAGGTGCAGAGGGGATTTACTAGGATGCTGCCTAGATGGGAGAGTATGTTTGAGCGAGCGAGGCAGTGAAGGAGAATAAAAGATGACTTAATAGAGGTGTATAAGATGATAAGAGGCACAGATCAAGTGAATAGCCAGAGACTTTTTCCTGGATAGAAATTGCTAATACAAGGGGACATAGTTTTAAAGGTTATTGGAAAGAAATATAGCAGGAGTGTCAGAGGTAAGTCAGTGCTTGGAAGAAGCAGGCACATTGAGGCATTTAAGGAACTCTAAAACAGCCACTTGAATGACAGAAAACTAGAGGACTATGTAGAAGGGAAGGGTTCAATTGAGCTTAGAGTAGGTTAAAAGGTGAAGATAACATCAAGGACCAAAAGGCCTGTAATGTGCTGTAATATTGTTTTATGTTCAATGTAACTAAATTGATGAATTAATTAACATCTGAACACTAGATATCTTGTATTCTAATTGGTAAAGCTGAGTAACATAACAACAAAATTTTTTTTAATTTTATAGTCTTTGGACTGGTATTTCCTCAGCTGCCACACTCCAAATATAGCTACACTGAAGGGAGAGGTATAGTGGGCCAGTCTGAGATCATTTTGTGATTCTGTGAAATTAGGTGAGATAAGGTCTAAGGAGCAGGGATAATCAATTGGGACTCATCCTCACTCCTAATTGCCCTCACAGGATCCCCGATGACTGCCTGTTCACTGTTCGTCACATGTAGATTCCTGGGGTGAAAGAAGGAAGCAATGGTATGGATGGTTGGGTTGAGTTGTTTTCCAAGCTTGACAATGCACTTGTAAACATCTTGTTAAGGAAACATCGTCATTGCACTGTTGATTGTGGTGTGTCCTCCGAAGGCTTGGCCTTATACAATATACAGAATTGTTCATGGAACTCTATGCTTCTAGGAATTCTCTTGCATACCATGTGCAGCAAATATTACATCAGCCAAACTGGAACAAAACTGGCTGTTAAGTGCCATGATTAACTCTCGCTCGTCTCTACCCATGAAGATCAAGAGGGACACAAATTCGACAGGGCGTCAGTGACAGTTAAGAAGCAAGTAACATGCAAGAGAATTCCTATAAGTATGGTTTTCCGCGAACAATTCCGTAAACAAATACGAAGACCTCTATTCTATTCATGAGCCAATGCATGCAAAATTCCAGACCACAACGCATGACATTCACCACATAGCCAATTAGCGATGAGAATTCCTCCCCACATCGCAAGTGAGTTTCCAAAATGATGTCCAATCAGCTGATTGAAATAAGTATATAAAGGCCAAGCATTCGGAGGACACACCATGACCAACAGCGCACTTGACAAAGTTCCCTCGCGTGGTGGTAAAACACTTGTAAGCAAATTGCCAAGATCGGCAAACAACTCGACCCAACCATCAACCACCGGAGCTACACATCTTCCGAATTATTTCTAATGGTATGGATCCTTGGATATTTCCCTCTTAATCCTCACTTCTTTCTGCTACTTCCCAGGATCATTTAAAACAGGACAGGGATTTCAGTAGAAATTACTTGAAGTATTAAAAATAATCATGATTTGTTTGAGGCTTTATCTTGCTCCAAGTTCTTTGGCAGAACACTTGAATGAAAGGATCAGTGTAGTCCTTAGGACCATAACTACCTGCCTGATTTAATGTAGCAACAACACGAAGTGGAACCTGCTGATCACCACGTACAGCCTCCTGCCTGTTGGTTTGAGCTACAAGAGAGTTTGGGTATCTGATATAATCATATGGGGTAGGCATTATCTTTAGATTTTTGGAGTTTATTGCATAAAGAGGCTAATAGTTGATTCAAGCAACACACATAAAAGTTGCTGGTGAACGCAGCAGGCCAGGTAGCATCTCTAGGAAGAGGTACAGTCGATGTTTCGGGCTGAGACCCATCGTCAGGACTAACTGAAAGAAGAGTGAGTAAGAGATTTGAAAGTGGGGGGGGGGTGGTGCGGGAGGGGGAGATCCGAAATGATAGGAGAAGACAGGAGGGGGAGGGATGCAGCCAAGAGCTGGACAGTTGATTGGCAAAAGGGATATGAGAGGATCATGGGACAGGAGGCCTAGGGAGAAAGAAAAGGGGGAGGGGTATAGGGAGAGGGACAGAGAGAGAAAAAGAATGTGTGTGTATATATAAATAAATAAATAACGGATGGGGTACGAGGGAGAGGTGGGGCATTAGCAGAAGTTTGAGAAGTCAATGTTCATGCCATCAGGTTGGAGGCTATCCAGATGGAATATAAGGTGTATATATATTCCGTCTTCCCAGATGGACCTTATATTCCATCTGGGTAGCCTCCAACCTGATGGCATGAACATTGACTTCTCAAACTTCCGCTAATGCCCCACCTCCCCCCGTACCCCTTCCGTTATTTATTTATATACACACACATTCTTTTTCTCTCTCTCTCTCTCCTTTTTCTCCCTCTGTCCCTCTCACTATACCCCTTGCCCATCCTCTGGGCTTCCCCCCCCCGCCTTTTCTTTCTCCCTAGGCCTCCTGTCTCATGATCCTCTCATATCCCTTTTGCCAATCAATTGTCCAGCTCTTGGCTCCATCCCTCCCCCTCCTGTCTTCTCCTATCATTTTGGATCTCCCCCTTCCCCTCCCACTTTCAAATCTCTTACTAGCTCTTCTTTCAGTTAGTCCTGACGAAGGGTCTCGGCCCGAAACGTCGACTGTACCTCTTACTAGAGATGCTGCCTGGCCTGCTGCATTCACCAGCAACTTTTATGTGTGTTGCTTGAAATTCCAGCATCTGCAGATTTCCTGTTGTTTGAATAGTTGATTCAATCTACTTTTAATACAGTGCTTAATTGTGCTAGGAGTGCACCAGAAGTCAAAAACCTGAGACTGACCTTAAGTTTGACCCTGAACCTATCAGTTATTGGTAACTAATTTATAGGCAAGCATTAGATGGCAGTCAGAGCTAACTGGCACTTGATCTAGTGTCACTTGCGTCAGCTGGAGTGGAAAGCGGAAGAATGAGAAGGAGAAATTGGAAACTGGTTCTGGTTTTGAAAAGTTCCGTGGAGTTGGAAGGGACACTCTTGATGCCAATTCCAGAGAGAGAGCATTTTCCTACAGGGATCAAGTCTGAGAGAATTATGAATGCTATAGTATTTTGTCCAGGGACCCACATGGTTTCCATTAGTAATTCCCTGCTCTCGGTGAAACAAAATAACTGATGTAATCTTCAATTCTGTTATTTTTTCTCTATGGGGAAAATAGTGAATCTGTTTGCTCTGGCGAATAAAGCAATTGAGGTATGCTAACAGCATCAGCTCTGGAAAACTACCATTCACTGCCAGCAAACTCATAGTTCCCTTACCCTGCACTGCTCATTTCTTCCTCCTACCCAAGATCCACAAACTTGACAGTCTGCATAGGCCCATTGTCTCTGCCTGCTCCTGCTCCTCTGAACTCATGACCTCAGACAGTACCTACAAAAAGTCCCTTGTTCAAAGTGATCTAAATTAATTAAAAATATAATAGACAAAATAAAAGATTGCATAAGTATTCACCCCCTTTAGCACACCAAATCATCACTAGTGCAGCCAATTGGTTTTAGATATCACATAATTAGTTAAATGGAGATCATCTGTGTACAGTCAAGGGGTTTCAATTGATTGTGGAAAAAATGCACTTGTACCTAGAAGGTCCATCTGCTGGTGAGTCAGCATCCTGGCAAAAACTATACCATGAACACAAAAGAACAATCCAGTCAACTCTGTGAAAAGGTTATTGAAAAGTATAGGTCAGGAAATGGATACTAGGAAATTTCCAAGTCATTGAATATCACTTAGTGTATAGTTAAGTCAATCATCAAGAAATGGGAAGAACATGGTACAGGTATAAATCTGCCTAGAGCAGGCCGTCTTCAAGAACTGAGTGATTGTGTAAGAAGGGGGCTGGTGAGAGAGGCCACCAAGAGACCTGTGACTACTCTGGAGGAGTTACAAACTTCAGTGGCTTGAGATAGGAGAGGCAGCGCATACAACTACTGTTGCCTGGGTACTTCACCAGTCGCAGATTTATGGGAGAGCGGCAAAGAGAAAGCCACTGTTAAAAAAAAACTCATATGAAATCTTGGCTAGAGTTTGCCAGAGGGCATGTGGGACATTCTGAAGTCAGCTGGAATAAACCAAAATTCAGCTTTTTGGCTATCAGACTAAACACTATGTTTGGCATGGGCCAAACATTGCACATCATCAAAAACACCATCCCTACTGTGAAGCATGGTGGTGGCTACACACAAGAATGGCTAAACAACAACAGAATTAATGTTCTGGAGTAGCAAGTCAGAGTCCAGGCCTCAATCCAATTGAGAATTTGTGGCTAGACTTGAAAGGGGCTGCTCACTGATGATCTCCATTCAATCTGACAGAGCTTGAGAAGTTTTTTAAAGAAGAATGGGGAAAAACTGCAGTGTCCAGATGTTCAAAGCTGATAGAGACCTATCCACACAGACTCAAGGCTGTAATTGCTGCCAAAGGTGTATCTACTAAATACTGACTTGAAGTGGATGAGTAATTATGCAGTCAATTACTTTGTGTTTAATAATTGTAATAAATTTAGGCCAATTTGTAGAAATTTCATTTGATTTTAACATGAAAGAGTCTTTTCTATTGATTAGTGTCAAAAAAGCCAAATTAAATCCATTGTGATCCAATGCTGTAAAGCAATAAAACATGAAAACTTCCAAGGAGGGTGAATATTTTTTATCTGCACTGTACCTTGACTCAATTCTCTCCCTCTTAGTTCAGTCCCATCCTCCCTACATCCAGGACGCTCTCTAGATTTCCTCAATAACTTTCAGTTCCCTGGCTATGATCACCTCATTTTCACCATGGTTGTCCAGTCCCTATACACTTCTATCCCCCATCAAGAAAGTATTAAATCTCTCAGCTTCATTCTCAATAGAAGGTGGTGGCCAGTGCGATCATGTTTGCTGTTGTGTGCTGGGGCAGCAGGCTGAGGGTAGCAGGCACCAACAGAATCAACAAACTCATTTGTAAGGCCAGTGATGTTGTGGGGATGGAACTGGACTCTCTGATGGTGGTGTCTCAAAAGAGGATGCTGTCCAAGTTGCATGCCATCTTGGACAATGTCTCCCATCCACTACATAATGTATTGGCTGGGCACAGGAGTGCATTCAGCCAGAGACTCATTCCACCGAGATGCAACACAGAGCGTCAAAGGAAGTCATTCCTGCCTGTGGCCATCAAACTTTACAACTCCTCCCTTGGAGGGTCAGACACCCTGAGCCAATAGGCTGGTCCTGGACTTATTTCCTGGCATAATTTACATATTACTATTTAACTATCTATGGTTTTATTACTATTTAATTATTTATGGTGCAACTGTAACGAAAACCAATTTCCACCGGGATCAATAAAGTATGACGATGACTATGACTATGAAGACCCAACCAGTTCCCCTCCAACACCACTCTCCTCCATCTGACAGAACTTTTCCTCCCCCTCAACAATTTCTCTTTTGGCTCCTCGCGCTTTCTCGGATCGCAAGGGGTAGCCACGGACACCCACATGAGCTCAGATATGCTTGCCTTTCACTGGCTAGCTGGAATAGTCCATGTTTCAAGCCTTCCCTGATATTGCTCTGCAACTCTTCCTGTGCTACATTGATGGCTGCATTGGCGCTGCTTCAGTAGAGGTCAGTCTGCCACACTGCAACAGTACCCCTTTTGTCTGAGGGCTTGATGGTAAGGTTGGCATGTGCATAAAGCCTTCCTGGAAGAAACTGAAATGCAATTCGCAACTTGAGACGTTAATACGGATCATGACCATAAGATACAGGAGCAGAATTAGGGTTATTTGGCCCATCGAGTCTGCTCTGCTGTTTCATTATGGCTGATCCAATTTTTCTCTCTGCCTGTCTCCTGCTTTCTCCCCATTTCCCTTCAAGCCGTGACCAATCAAGAATCTATTAACCTCTGCCATAAATATACGTAAAGACGTAGACTGCACAGTTGCCTGTGGCAAAGAATTCCACAGATACACCACTCTCTAGCTAAAGAAGTAACTCATCAGCTCTGTTCTAAAAGGACACCCCTCTATTCTGAAGCTCTGTCCTCTGGTTTTAAAGTCTTCTGCCATAGGAAACATATTCTCCACATTACTATTAAGGCCTTTCACTAATCGATAGGTTTCAATGAGATCACCTCTCATTCTTCTGAATTCTAGTGAATACAGGCCCTGAGCCATCAGACGGTCTTCATATGACAGGCCATTCAATTCGGGAATCAGTTTTGTGAACCTCCTTTGAACCTTCTCCAGCTTCAGCACAGCCTTTCTAACATAAGGGGCTCAAACCTGCTCACAATACTCCACGTGAAGCCTCACCAGTGCTTTATAAAGTTTCAACGTTACATCCTTGCTTTTATATTCTAGTCTTCTTGAAATGAATGCTAACATTGTATTTGCCTTCCTCACCACAGACTCAACCTGTAAATTAACCTCTCGAGAATCCTGCACTAGGACTCCCAAGTCGTTTTGCACCTCAGTTGTTTTGTATTTTCTCTCCATTTAGAAAATAGTCAACACTTAGAGTATAGGAATAGAGTATAGGAGCAGGGATGTGATGTTAAGACTCTATAAGGCACCGGTAAGACCTCACTTGGAGTACTGTGTGCAATTTGGGGCTCCTTATTTAGGAAAGGATGTGCTGATGTTGGAGAGAGTTCAGAGAAGATTCACTAGAATGATTCTGGGAATGAGAGGGTTAACATATGAGGAACGTCTGACCACTCTTGGATTGTACTCCTTGGAGTTTAGAAGAATGAGGAGAGACCTCATAGAAACATTTCGAATGTTGAAAGGCATGGACAGAGTGGATGTGGCAAAGTTGTTTCTCATGGTAGGGGAGTCTAGTACGAGAGGGCATGACTTAAGGATTGAAGGGTGCCCATTCAGAACAGAGATGCAAAGAAATTTTTTTAGCCAGAGGGTGGTGAATCTGTGGAATTTGTTGCCACTGGCGGCAGTGGAGGTCAAGTCATTGGGTGTATTTAAGGCAGAGATTGATAGGTATCTGAGTAGCCAGAGCATCAAAGGTTATGGTGAGAAGGCGGGGGAGTGGGACTAAATGGGAGAATGGATCAGCTCATGTTAAAATGGCGGGGAAACTCGATGGGCTGAATGGCCGACTTCTGCTCCTTTGTCTTATGGTCTATCATTTCTTCTACCAAGGTGCATGACAGTACACTTCCTGATACCATTTCATCTATCATCTCTTTGTCCATTATCCTAATCTAAGTCTATCTGTAGTCTCTCTACTTCCTCAAAACTACCTGCCCCTCCACCTATCTTCAGATCATCTGCAAACTTTCCAACAAAGCCACCAATTCCATAATCCAAATCATTGACATACAACATATAAAGAATTGACACAGGCTGCTGTGGAACACCACTAGTCACTGGCAGCCAGCCAGAAAAGGTTCCCTTTATTACCACTCTGTCTCCTGCCAATCAGCCACTGCTTTATCCATGCTAGAATCTGCCCTGTAATAGCATGGGCTCAAATCTTGCTAAGTAGCCTCATAGGTGGCACCTTGTCAAAAGCCTTCTGAAAATCCAAGTACACAAAATCAACTGATTCTCCTTTGTCTATCCTGTGTGTTACTTCTACAAAGAATTCCAACAGCTTTGCCAGGCAAAATTTTCCCATGAGGAAACCATGTTGACTAGGGCCAATTTTATCATGGGCCTCCAAGTACCCTGAGACCCCATCCTAAATAATCGACTCCAACATCTTCCTAACCATCGAGGTCAGACTAACTGGCCTGTAGTATCCTTTCTTCTGCCCCTTTCACTTCTTGAAGAGTGTACTGACATTTGCAATTTTTCAGTCTTCCGGAACCATTCCAGGATCTAATGATTCTTGAAAGATCATTATTAATGTCTCCACGATCTCTTCAGCCACCTCTTTCAGGGTGTACACCATCTGGTCCAGGTGACTTATCTACCTTCAAACCTTTCAGTTTCCCGAGGACCTTCTCTCTAGTTATGGTAACTTCACATATTTCATGCCCCCTGACTTCTGGAACTTCCACCATACTGCTAATGTCTTCCACAGTGAAGACAGATGCAAAATACTGATTCAGTTCAACCTCTATTTCATTGTCCCTTTTACTACCTCTCCAACATTGTTTTTCAGTGATCTGATATCCAGTCTCACCTCTCTTTTACACTTTATATATCTAAAGAAACTTTTGGTATCCTCTTTAATATTATTGCCTAGCTTATTCTCGTATTCTACCTTTACCTTTTTTGACTTTATTAGGTGCCTTATTTTGGTTTTTAAAAACTTCCCACTAATATTTGCTCTGTTGTATGCCCTCTCTTTTGCTTTAATATTGGCTTTGACTTCTCTTGTTAGCCATGGTTGTGTCATCTTTCTTTCGAAAATGTCTTCCTCTTTGGGATGTACGTATATACCCTGTGCCTTCCAAATTGCTTCCAGAAATTCCAGCCATTGCTTCACTGCCATCATCCCTGCCAGTGTTCTTTTCCAATTATTTCTGGCCAACTTCCTTATCATGGCTCTATAATTCCCTTTGCTCCACTGCAATACTGATACATCTGACTTTAGCTTCTCCTTCTCAAATTTTAGTCTGAGCTTTTTATGTTTCTGCTTCTAAGCAAACACAGATGGATTTGCTACACCAGTCAATAAGCAATGTTTAGACTAGACATACTGAGCTCATCCATTTCATCAACTTTGCCTCCAGCTTCCACCCTGCCCTTAAATTCACTTGTTCCATCTCTGACCCCTCTCTCCTCTTTCTCAATCTTTCTGTCTCGATCTCTGGAGATGCACTGTCTACTGACATCTTTTGTAACCCCACCAATTCCCATGGTTATCTTGACCATACCTCTTCCCACTCTGTCTTCTATCGAAATGTTATTTCCTTTTCTCAGCTCCTTTCTCTCCAATGAATCTGTTCCCAGGATGTGGCTTTCCTTTCCATGACATCAAGATGTCCTCCTCCTTCAAAGAATGGGGTTTCTCTTCCTCCACCATTGATGCTACCCTCAGCTGCATCTCCTCCAGTTCACAAATATCCACCTTCACCCAATCTTCCTGTCCTCTTGACAGTGATAGAGCTTCTCTTGTCCTCGTTTATCACCCCATGAGCCTTCATATCCAACACGTCATTCTACACAACATACGCCGTCTTCAATGGGACCCTACCACTAAGCGCATCTTTACCTCCCTTCTACTTTCCACTTTCCGCTGGGATTGCTCCCTCCATGATTCCCTTGCCCATTTGTCCCTTCACACTAATCTCTCTCCTGACACACATCCCTGCAAGTGACAGAAATTCTACCATTGCCCATTTACCTCCTCCCTTACCTCCATTCAGGGCCTCAAACAGACCTTTCAGCTGAGGCAACACTTCACCTGCAAATCTGTTGAGGTCATTTATAGTATCTGGTGCTCCCATTGCTGCCTCTCCTACTTGCTGAGACCTGATATAAATAGGGGGACTGCTTTGTCGAACACATCTGCTTAATTCCCAAAAAGCAAGATTTCCTGGAGGCCAATCATTTTAATTCATGGTCCTGTACTGACATGCCATGATCTTCACTTTTGCCATGACGAAGCCACCCTTAGGGAGGAGGAGCAGCACCTCACATTCTATCTAGGTAATCTCCAACCTGATGGCATGAATATTGATTTCTCTTTCCAATAATTTTTCCCCTCTTCCTTCCCTCTTCTATTCCCCTCTTTAGCCTCTTACCTCTTCTCCTCATCTACCTATTATCTCCCTCTGGTGCCCTTCCTTCTTTACTTTCTCCGGTGGTCCACTCTCCTCTCATATAAGATTCCATCTTCTCTAGTCCCTTGACTTTCCAACTTGCTTGGCTTCACCTATCACTTTCTAGCTAGTCCTCTTACCCTGCCACCCAACTTTATATTCTGGCATCTTTCACTTTTATTTCCAGTCCTGAAGGAGGGTCTCAGCCAGAAATGTCAACTGTTTATTCTAATTTCCAAAGCAGCTGCATGACCTGCTGAGTTCTTCCAGCATTTTGTGTGTGTTCCTTTGGATTTCCAGCATCTGAAGAATTCTTTGTGTTTATGCACATTGAAATCACATTTTTAAAATCTCCAAAAGATTTATGTAAGATTTCTACTTACAGTGGACATCTATCACATCCAAATCATCCTGTACAAAATGGATAGCCATTAGATATTTTATAATCAGCTGGGGTTGGGTGGGGGAAGAGATCTAGAGAGTACCTGTCTGATTTCACATGTAGATATTGGACAATCTGTTTTCTTATTTGGAAAGAGAGGTAAGAATTTGAGAATTATTTTTGACCAAGGTATCTCAGGCAAAAAGATACCTTGTTTCCAAGACTCTTGTGTTTCCACCTCAATAGTGAAATTGTATACACTTTATCAGGATGTGTACTTCACTGTTGTTGCCTAGTGACTTTTTATTAATAGAGGGTAGTTCATGTTATAATTAAACAGCGGACACAAAGTGTCAGCATTTGGTCACTGAGAGCAACAATGCAACATCAGCTCAGCTGGTTCACTATTGTAAATTGTAGACTTATCTGCTTCAGGACAAATTTTATTTTCACTAAGATTATCTCACACATCATAGGTATTTAAATTATTTATGAATAGCTAAAATGTGACCTACAAGATGGAGAACTTGAGGTGGAGAGAAAGGAACCAAAATGTTGATAGAATGGGCAGAGACTTGGGTGGACCTGCAAATATTACAGAATAGTATGTAAATAGTTATTTTATGTTGAAAGAACAGTCCTATTTTGTAACTCTTCAAGTGTTACAGTTTAAGATATCCATGGCAAAACAGTTTCCATGTTTTGGAGAAAAATCATATATTATCTTGTCCAGGAAAAAGTAGAGTTAGATCATGGCACTAGCTTTAATTTGGAAGAAATTCTCCAAAAAAATAACAGATTTGATGATATTTCCAGTTCTTACGTGCTATGGAAAGAAGGTTATGCAATTACTTTGTATGCATTCCCAGTTAATTGAAGCATCCTGTGAAATGCATATTTTAGCCATCTCCTCCGCATACAAAATGTTGTATTGCCTGGTCTTGACAGAATTGTTTTAATGCTGACATGTGGTGCCACTTTGATACAACCATTTTCTAGACTTTATTCTTGGGAATGGTGTGCAGGAGCTCCGGCAGAGCCGCTCTCTTGCAGATCACTTCTAGCAACTGTTCCAGTTTTAGTATTAGAAGTTGTTCAGCTCACTAAGTACTTCACATTAAGAATTTCAACCTGTACTGTTTAAACTGTGTGGTACAGTCTTTTAAATGATTACCTTATGCAGTAGTTCAAAGCCTTCACCTTCCCAACTGAACAAGTGTCTGACTGGTGGCTTAATTTCCTCTGGGACCTCGGCATGCTGAACAAAACATAGACTCCCCTATGTCGGTTGGCTGTGCCAGTTTTGAGCAAGTGCTAATTGCATATTGCACATTGCAAAGGCACTGACACCTCTGCTGTCAACATGTGATAGCAATCTACAAATCTTGCTCATCTGTTCCAAGTTTGTTAATTATTTGCACTTCTCAGACATCAGGGTAATCTATTCATTACATTAGCTCATAAGTTTTTTTCTCTAAAATAGCCTAGTAACTATCATTAACAGCTGGTTGCTCAACAAGAGACTCCATGCTCCATGGAGTTTAGCATTTGGAAACAGGCTGGCCGAACTGACTCTAATCATTTACCTGAGTTTCTTCTTGTCCGGCTTTATCTGCATCTCCTTCACTGCCCTTATTATTCATATGCTTATCTCCATTCCTTTTAAAGGTATCTATTATATATGTAATATTCACATTGACTACCAGTTTTGCATTCCAACCATATTTTTTTCTAAACTTGTGTGGGTTGTGTTCATTACCTTCACACTCGAGCATTAGCTGGTATGTTCGTAGTTAGTTGCTGCTATGCATCCTGCTGAACTTCAGCAGGTGGCATTCCCTTCCACTGTTGCCCTTGCCCTTTGGATAGCATGAGTTATGGGTTTGAGAGGAGTTACAGATAAAACCTTGACCAATTTTCGTATTAATGATTATCTTAAATGTCTGTCCTCTGGTATTGACCCCTGTAAGCGAAAAAATTGTAACTGCATCAATCCTATTAAATCCTTTAGAATTATAAAATACTCTTTGACTGCCAGCTCATGCTTAAAAAATATTGATATGATCAGAGATTAAGGGAGCCAGGGCTTTACTCTTTGGAGAGAAGGAGGATGAGAGGAGACATGATAGAGGTGTACAAGATAATAAGAGGAATAGATAGAGTGGATAGCCAGTGCCTCTTCCCCAGGGCACCACTGCTCGATACAAGAGGACATGGCTTTCAGGTAAGGGGTGGGAAGTTCAAGGGGAATATTGGAGGAAGGTTTTTTACTCAGAGAGTGGTTGGTGCGTGGAATGCACTGCCTGAGTCAGTGGTGGAGGCAGATACACTAGTGAAGTTTAGGAGACTACTGGACAGGTATATGGAGGAATTTAAGTTGGGGGCTTACATGGGAGGCAGGGTTTGAGGGTTGGCACAATATTGTGGGCCGAAGGGCCTGTACTGTGCTGTACTATTCTATGTTCTATGTTCTATATAATTTTATTTAAATAGCATTTTTGCATTTACATATACTCACTCTAATAGTTGAACAAATGGGTAAATTCAGAGAATTTGGAGCTAATTTTACATATTCCTGTTTAGAGAGCACAGGTATAGGAGTAAACTGGAACTTTGGTCATGTTAAGTTTCCAGTGAATGCAAAGGCTGATGTCAGTCTACTGCAGCATCCGTTGGTACACTAGAATGTCTAGTTATTTTCCATCAATTGCAATGATTTCTGTGTGGGTCCACCTGTTAACTTGTTCCATTGAAAATATGAAAAGGACATCTCAAGTCTTTTGGGTGCTCGTTAAATGTGGTGTCATAGAAATTATTTCTGCCATTTTGGTTTGGGGCTTGTGGGGTGAAGGGTTCTCTGTCAGCCCAAAATTGTGAACAACCTACTGTGAACCAAGAGAAGGACACAAGTAGATTCATATATCATTTTGCTCAGGTCACAAGGCAATGCAGGTGTAC
This sequence comes from Mobula hypostoma, assembly GCF_963921235.1. Lineage (NCBI taxonomy): Eukaryota > Metazoa > Chordata > Chondrichthyes > Myliobatiformes > Myliobatidae > Mobula > Mobula hypostoma. Next base: position 47,330,366 of record NC_086111.1, read on the forward strand.
TCTAAATCTTCCAAAAAGACCTATTTCCCATCTGTATTAGCTACTGGAATTATCTTCCAAGTGCTATATAGCTAGTGCTGAGAATTCAAAGAGCTTAATCCTTCACAAGGAGCATCTCCAAGAAAGCTATCTATATGGAATGTTAGTATATATTCACATTGCAAACTGAGATGAAAAGTTTGAGTGCAGTTAAACTGGAGAATATTTCTGTAAAAAACAACAACCCACACTTATTGAAAGGTCTGTCTTGACTGAGGCTGAAAGCTTACATAAGCTGCAAAATGAGAAAATGTATTATTACTGGAAACTTTATTGCCACCTAGAGGCACATTTCATAATGACATAACCAGAGCATATCTTGTGTTTTATCATTAAACTTCCTGGGATTACTACAACAATTGTCAAAAGCCACCTGAAACTCCTGGTTTATGCTAACCACAAAGAATAGCAAGTGTCATCTGTAAGAGTGACAGCAATGTTTTAAGGTATGAGATAATCAGATAAGAAGTGTACATAGCAAGTGCTAATTCTAGTGCACCTATGGGTGCAGCAGAGAGGCTTAAGCAGTTGTTTCAGTCAGAGCTGGAAATCTCACAGACTTCCTTGATCTCAGGGGCAATATTTGAGCACTACACATCTTCCAAATTTGTGCTGCCTGATTAAAGACTGAGATCATGTGTATTGGTGACCACAGGCCTAATTGAGCAGATGTTTTGGCTAAGGAAGGAGGCACTGGTATCTTGGCATGTGGAAAGATGAGTAGCTTTTGTGAGCTGTGGAAGCTGGAATTTTGGGGATTAATGGATGATGGGGGATTGTAACCTTGTTATGGTGGAGGATGTGGTAGGCTGGGTGTATCTGTGAAAAGTTTGAAAGCCTGGCCTGATGGAAGGTATGGGATCAGGCCCTTGTGTGTCAGACAATGAGGAATCAGAAACTGGGTATTTAGCCTGAGGAGAGATTTGGAAATCCATCCTGTGGGAAACAAGGCTCCCAATATTTCCGATGAGGTGATGAATGAAATTGGCACAGTACAAGCGTGGAGTTAACTCAAGAGAAATAACTCAGTTACTTGGCCAGTTTGGTGCTGTGCTGATCAGAATATGTTGCCCTGAGAGTGTGTAGTGATCCCAGTACCACGTGGTGTAAACTTTGCTGCCATTTTGTCAGGGAAATGAGGAACATCACACCAAGGGAACAAGGATGATTCAGCTACAAAGTGTGTCCACATTTTCAGATTGATGAATATCACCTGGAAACTGTCATCATCACCTTTCACATTGGGGAACAAAAGTCCATTTTCAGCAGCATAATGCTGCAAAGCAATTTTTAATGCAATTAAATCTCTACGATGTAAGCGGGTATTAATAGATGTCAGAATCTATTGCAGATCTCAATCATAACAGCCATGGCTCTGACCTACTTTAGAAAACATTTTGAGGTCTACCTTAGAGTGTTTGTAGCATCAGCATCATTCTTGACTACTTCTCACACCCATTATCAGAGACCTTCTGTATAAAATAGTCATTATTGCCACCGCTTGAAAGCCTTTTTCCAGATTCAACTGTTGTAAGGCTTTTCTGACTGATCAGCCATTTTTGTAAGCATTAACTCATCAGACACCTTTTTACTCAATCACCCCTCTTGCACCAAGCTTCACTTGCATGTTAACCATGGTCTTACTGCATCCAATCTACTAGCATTTATATTTCTAGCCCTCAGATCTAAATCTATTTATGTTGCTGTTTCTTTAACTTCCTCCATCCCTACAAATCCTTAAGCCACTCTCCATTCTTTGGATGATGTCCTCATGCCTCCTGCTTTAGCTACAAGGCCATCAACCTCCAGGCTTGCCACTTCAATATTTCTTCCCCTAACACACACAAATCTCCATGCCGCTCTTTTTAAGGATTCACCCCGCTAAGTTACTGTGTATTCCTCATGCAATTGTTTTGTTCTATTACATTTTACATCTTGGGACAAATTATGCTTTTCAATGTGTTATAAAAGGTTTCATGTCAAAGTGAGTGGTTGGTACTTGATAGCTTTGCAAGAACAGAGATTTTGTATAAGTGAAGCCATATTGCCCAGGATAGATCTTTAGAGATGTTCGCACCCAGGAACTTGAAACTGCTCACCCTTCCACTGCTGATCCTCTTCCTGAAGTCCACGATCATTTCCTTGGTCTTACTGACATTGAGTGCAAGGTTGTTGTTGTAACACCATTCAGCCCACTGATTTATCTCACTCCTTTGTCACCATCTGAGATTCTGCCAACAATGTTTGTGTCATCGGCATATTGAAAGATGGCCTTTGAGCTATGCCTAACTACACAGTCATAGGTGTAGAGAGAATAGAGCAGTGGGCTAAGCTTGGATCCTTGAGGCGCACTGTTGTTGATTGTCAGCAAGAAGGAGATGTTATTTCTGATCCGCACTGACTTTGGTCTTCTGGTGAGGAATTCAAGGATTCAGTTCAATCCTTGTTTTAACTTCCATCTGCAATGAACTTCCAAAGCCCAAACTTGGACTTTAATATAAGCTGCTATTTCCCATCCACCATCTTAACAAGCCTCACCAGTGCAGCAAAGGAAATGCAAAGGTCCACTAAGCTGAGTGCAGGTCGGTGGGACTAGGTGAGAGTAAGAGTTCGGCACGGACTAGAAGGGTCGAGATGGCCTGTTTCTGTGCTGTAATTGTTATACGGTTATATATGTTATAAGCCTAACAACTACAAAATCTTCCATTGGCTGCAATTTTGTCAGACGTGCAATTATTAAAGCTTTATCAGCATTCAACTAATATTGAAAGGTTCTGCTGAACAGTTTTCAATCAATATACATTGCAATTTAAATTTAACCAAATTTGATTACTTTTAGTAAGACCATAAGATATAGCAGCAGTATTCCAGCAGCCCATTCATCCTGCTCCACCATTCAATCATGGCTGTTTTTATTTCCATCCCATTTTCCTGCCTTCTCCCTGTAATCCTTAATCATCATACCTACAAAGAACCTTTCAATCTCTTCTTAAGTACATCTAATGACTTGCCCACCTCAGCTCATTGTGGCAATGAATTCCACAGATTCATCACCCCATGGCTGAAAAAAATCCCTCCTCACCTCATTGTTAAAGGGATGTTTCATTACTCTGAGGCTGTGCCCTCCTGCTAATGGAAGCATCCTCTCCACTTCTACTGTATCCAAGCTATTCTGCAGCTGATAGGTGTCAATGAGATCTCCCCTCATCCTTCTGAACTCCATTCAATACAGGCCCAGGGACATCAAATGTCCCTCATATGTTAAGCCTTGCATTCTTAGGATCGTTTGTGAGGGTTATTAACTCGGAGTGGTTATGCATAATCTCACATACTTTGCCTTTAAAATTAAATATTAGAGGCTTCAAAAATGGCACCCCTATCTGAAATATGAACTCTCTTTTTTTCCTTCTCTAAATCTTTGCAACAGTTTTGGTTTTCCAATAATTGCAGAATTTTATTTGGTCAACCAAAATGCTTCCCTTGCTTAGAACTTTTTTTTTCCAATTTAATTTAAGGATTTCTGTAAGCTCAATAATTGTAAACTGGTGTTCCATGTTCAACCAGTTTTGAATAACCCTAATGGGTTACAACAGCCACCCTTGGAACTACAATGTAAAAACACCACCAACCCTCATTTAAGTAAATCTAAATCAGCTTCATGGGGCTCTGCGAGAGGAGTTCCACACCTGGAGAAACAGATCAAGTTATTTCATCAGAGTGGTGCAATGGAAGCCTAAAGAGTTTAAAGAAAAGCTTCAGCCAATTGTGTTGCATTGAAAGTTTGGGGTGGCACACCAGCCTGTGCTACAGCCTTTCAGGTACCCAAAGCCCTTTCACAATGGAATTAGTCTGCAAAATCTAGTGCCATTCGGGGCAAGTACAGGTGAGTCTTCATTGAGACATACAACATCGAAAGAGAAACAGGCCATTTGACCCTTTGAGAATTTGCTGATTGTCAAGCACCTAGTCACACTAATACCATTTTAATCTCCTCACAGTCCCATATACTCTACCCCCCCCACACACATTCTATTGCTCATCTGCATACTAGCAACCATTAACACTGGCCAACTAACCTACCAATCCATACGTCTTTGGGAGCACAGAGAAAAAAAAACAGTCACAGAGAGGATACGCACATTTTGCACAGACATCTGTGAAGGTAGGAATTGAGCCTGGGTCACTGAAGCTATGAAACATCAGGTGGACTAGCTCTGCCACATCAAATTTGCTGACTATTCTCTGAAGTTACAGTCGTGTTTGTTCAAGATACAACACAGGTAATACCCCAATGACAAAAAGAGAAACTAGTCATAAACACAAAAGATTCTGCAGATGCTGAAAGTTCAGGGCAACACACACAAAGTGCTGAGGAACTCAGTCGGTCCTGATGTAGGGTTTCGGCCTGAAACATCAATTCTTTACTCCTTTCTATAGATGCTGTCTGACTTGCTGAGTTCTTCCAATATTTGGTATGTGTTGCTAAGAGACACTATGCAATGTCTCCAGGAGTGGAACTCCTTACACTATATCTCCATGGAGGTAATTTAGTTGTTTAAATGAAGGCATATGGTGCCACTGCACTTCAGTCCCAGAATTTCTGCTTGCAATCAATCAAGGGTAGCTCATTTATTTGAATGAGATTTACAGGAACAACTAAACCTAAACATATGGATTGTCACTGAGACTGAAATAAACTGTAAAAGAACTGAAATTTTGTAATTTAAAAGTTCATCTAAAATGGATCATTAGCTTCAAGACAATGGCATTAGCTTTGGCTGAGACACTAAAGCAACAATTGTACTTTCAGCCATATCAAAAAATTTAAGGACCAGGTGTTATTTCTTTAAACAAGCATTTCGTTGATTACCATTGTAACATGAAGGGAAAAGGAAAGTAGGAACTTAAACTTGGGGATATTCTAAGCAGTCATTATCAAAAACTTCTGAAGGGTAACTAGGGTTATAAGAGTAGACTTCACCAAACGGCCATACTGAATTCCTGGCATGCTGCATGATACTTGAGCATTTGATTACTAATACGATTAGTTTGGTGCAATATTGTGGACTCTTCTGTAATGACTAGGCTGTCAGCATTGTCTAGAAGGCTGTCCCTGTGTTTGACCATTGGCTGCCTCTGCTGATTTCGTGCTTCTCTGGCCTGATGCTGGACTTTCAAACAAATAAAAGCCACTTAATGCTTTCCAATTTTCCAAATAACCTCAGCGCATTACTTTCACTTTGAGGTCTGGACCACAAATGTATATTTGGAGCAGAATTGATGCTGAGAAGATCGGTAAATGCAAGTCCAAATTCATATAATCAGCACAAGTGTAAAACATTTTCTTGCAATTTCATGACCCGGACCTTCAGTAGGTTTTGCAAAGAGAAAATAAATTCCAGATGCACATGCAGTTAGCTGGGCATAGTGATAGCTTGTAAACCAGCCAGATGCAGATTGATTTGAGATCATTTTGTTTGTTATATTCTTTTTTTTAAACCACTTAAGATTATCTTATCCAGTATATTGGCCTAAGGATATTATCATTTGGCACACTATTTATTGATGAATAATAGAATCTTATTGAAAATTGATTGTGTACAAACTTTCCCAGAAAATACCAAATAGTTCCTGGATCCTCTATGCAGATGGTGTGCACACATAAATGCCTCTGGACTCAGTAAAGTTCAAAAGCATATCATATATATTTCTTTCTATTCATTTCTGGATCTAGACATCACTGGCAAGGCAGCATTTATTGCCTAATTGCCCTTCTGAAATTTTTGGTGATCTCCTCTCTTGAGTCACTGCAGTTCCTCTAGAAACAGTACTTTGTTCTGCTATAAGAAAAGAGGTTCCAAAATTTATGGGTGCCAATTACAAAAAAAAAATCAATAGGAAAGGACACAGACTATTTGTGCAACAAATATGAGGCTTGCTTCAACAATATTTGGAAGGGTCCTGGAGTGTGACATTTGTAAACTCCTACCAGCAGGTTGTCCTTGGGTATCAGCATAACCTGCTTGTAAAACTAACACCCCTTCTCAAACCAAAACCATGCAATCACAACCCTCCTCAATGCCTTATCCATTCAATCCATATAGTTCCACTTGCTCTCCTCACTGAACTTAGTGCTGATATAATGCCTATAAAAAATATTCATATCCCTTGGAAGTTTTCATATTTTTTGTTTTACAACATTGAATCACAGTGGATTTAATTTGATATTTTTGACACTGATCAACAGAAAAAGACACTTTCATGTCAAAGTAAAAACAGATCTCTATAAAGCAATCTAAATTAATTACAAATGTAAAACACAAAATAATTGATGACAAGTATTCACCCCCTTAAATATAACTCACCAAATCATCACTGGTGGAGCCAATTGGTTTTATAAGTCACATAATTAGTTAAATGGAGATCACCTGTTTGCAGTCAAGGTGTTTCAATTGATGGTAGTAAAAATACACTTGCAGCTGTTGGGTCTAACTGCTGGTGAGTCAGAATCCTGGTTTAAAAAAGCTACAATATGAAGATAAAGAACACTCCAAGCAACTCTGTGAAAAGATTATTAAATGGATGCTAGGAAATTTCTAAGTCACTGAATATCCCTTGGAATACAGTTAAGTCAATCATTAAGAAATGGAAAAAATATGATACAGCTGTAAACCTGCCTAGAGCAGGCCTTCCGCAAAAACTGAGTTCTTGTGTAAGAAGGGGGCTAGTATGAGAGACCACCAAGAGATCTATGGCAACTCTGGAAGAGTAACAAGCTTCAGTGACTGAGATGGGAGAGACTGTGCATATGACAACTGTTGCCTGGGTGCTTCATCAGTTGCAGCTTTATGGGAGAGTGGCAGAGAAAGCTACTGCTGGGGAAAAAAGCTCACATAAAATCTCAGCTAGTTTGCCAGAAGGCATATGAGAGACTCTGAAGTCTGCTGGAAGAAGGTTCTATGGCCTGATGAAACCAGAATGAGCTGTTTGGCCATCAGACTAAACACTATGTTTGGTATAAGCCAAACACTGCACATCATCAAAAACACACCATCCCTACTGTGAAACATGGTGGTGGCTGCATCATGCTGTGGGGATGCTTCGCTACAGCAGGCAGTGGAAGGCTTGTGAAGGTAGAGGATAAAATTAATATAGCAAAATACAAGGAATTCCTGGAGGAAAACTAATGCAGTCTACAAGAGAACAGTGAATTTGGAAAAGATGTTTTTCCAGCAAGACAGTGACCCCAACCATAAACCCAAAGCTACCCAGAAATGGCTTAAAAAAACAACAAAGCTAATGTCCTGGAGTGACCAAGTCAAAGTCCAGTCCTCAATCCAACTGAGAATTTGTGGTTGGGCTTGAAAAGGATTGTTTACTCACAGTCCCCATGCAAACTGACAGAGCTTGAGCAGTTTTGTAAAGAAGAATGGGGGAAAATTGCAGTGTCCAGAAATGCATAGCTGATAGAGACCTAGCCACACAGACTCAGGCTGTAATTTCTGCCAAAGGTGCATTTACTACTTATTTTACTTTACTTATTTTAATTTACTGATTTGAAGGGGGGTGAATACTTGTGCAATCAATTATTTTGTGTTTTGTATTTCTAGTTAATTTAGATGACTTTGTAGAGATCTGTTTCCACTTTAACAAAAAAGTCTTTTTCTGTTGATCTATGTTAAAAAAAGCCACATTAAATCTACTGTGATTCAATATTGTAAAACAATAAAACAACTGGAGCAGCCAACTACTTCTCTATTGATAAGAATAATTCATTATTCATAAGTTAATGATATTAGCAATGGGTTGCTCTTAAATGCTTTCTAAATTGCAGAGAAGAATCAGTATTTACTTTCAATTCAACATTGTAGTTACTTTACACATTAATCTACATTTACCTGCTGTCAGAAATAAGTTTTGAAAAGAATTAATTTTGCTTATGATGCTGAGTATTAAAGTTAATGAAAAGAGCTGTGGTAATCTGCTTCAAGATGCATTGAATGGGTTAAAAAATTGGATAGTGAACAAGTAGCTACTTCATTGTGTGGGCAGATTATTATCTGAAAATTCCATTGGATTTTAACTCACTTAAAAGCAGGGTTTTTGTCTGACAAACCTGATGGAGTAATGAAATAATGGAAAGGATACAAAAGTAAGGATAGTTGACTTTGTTTATTAGAGTGTTTGATAAAGTTGATTTTGGTTTAATCAGTACAGCTGCAAAGCCATTCAAGAAGCTCAAAGTAATGAAGCAGCTTGTCTTATCAGAAATTCAACCATTTGCTTAAAAAAATATCTACCCTTTCTTTTACTAATTTAAATTTACTCTGATATTTACCATTCATTATCATGCTGCAGTCTTTTTGACAAAGCTTCTAAACATATAGGCGTTTAAGAGATCAGGAGCAACAAATACATTAAATGGGCTGGATCGTACAGGTCGATGACTAGCACAGATATTGGCTCCTGATACTGTCCACATCAACATGCACCTGATTTTCATGCCTGGGTGGTTCAGCATGGAGACAAGAACAAGGTGGAGGTCAGGCACTGCAACTTTGAGTTCTGGGGAAGGTACACTAATTAGTAGAAGCTCAGCCTACAGCCAGGGTGGTGAATGTCACTTCAATGGGGGTTGCTGACTTGGATTGAAATGACAAGTAATTTGTTTTTTTTTAATCCATCTTAATGTTTTAACAAAGTAATTTTTAATGAAAAGTTCAGTTTAAAAACCTTTTGGAACTGGAGGAAGAAATGAATAATTGCAAATGGAAGCAAAGTACCACAAGGTTTTGATTTGACTCCACTGTGTTTCACTTTTTACATCAATTAAATGTGTCTCTAATCCATGGTGGTAATTGTCTTTGTTACGTACCCCATAACTGGGTTGCCAAACCAGCAGAAATGGATCACTCAGTTGGAGTCTGGATTACTGGAACTAAGGAAGTTTTATTAAAGAAATAAGCAACACAGTACTCTAATAGTAAGGATATAAATGCAACCGTTCAGCAATGATAAACACACATGTACACAGAATTGGGATAACAGGATCAATCAAGCTCTATCGTCGTCTAGGGGTAAATGACCAGTTTCAAAGTGACGCAAAGTTCAGTTCAATTGAGTTCAGTTCAGTTCACAGTAATCACTGCTGTGGCGATGGATGGGGGGGGGGGAGGAGAGAGACAGCAAAAGCGAATGAATATTCAAACGGCTTCCACACAGACCTTCGATATGCTTCGCAGTCAGCTTTCGGGCGAGCCCTTTGTAATGTCTTCTGAGGTCACCGACTGTGACCCCACCGTTTTCAGATACGATCGTTCCTCTGCGGTGAACCCGGCACCCAGGCAAGGGCGGACACGCACCAGGTTCCCGCTGATCATACCTTTTCACCCTGTTCGTCTATGGCTTGGTCCCGCGACCAGCCCTCCAAAACTCCCAGCGACTTGTGGGAGGCGCACCGCTTCCAGGGTCTCGTTACCTCGTGGTGTCGTGTGTGTGTTGCCTTAGCGAACCTGTCCCTTTTTATCCCCCTGCTGGGGTATCGCCTGTCCATCACTTCAAACAGTTCAGGGTTCAAAGAGGAGCCGATCTTGACAGCTCTCAGACCGTGTCTCCTTCCGTTAAACTCTCCTGTCCCTTCATTAACATCTCCAAATGCTGCTCCATTGTTTTTCCTTATCTCTCTTTCTCCTGAAGACAGGTGGCAGACCAACTGCTGATCCCACTGGTGCCAGCACAGGACAGTTAACATCTTAGTCTATGTGTACTTTCGTCACACCCCTCACCTTTAAGGATTTTTACCGGGCTAAAAATTACAAACGTGAATACATTATTTGATACACACAAATATACATCTTCATCAGCTATTTGGCTAATACAGCAAATTTTAAGTTGTCAACATCTGACAGACAGTCAGTAATCACATTTTCTGTTCCTTTTATATGTGTTATTAATAATCCCTTAAACCAGGCTCCAATTTAGCAGACTTCATAGTGGCCAAAAACACTGATGAATTGCGATCAATGTAACCTCTCATTGGGTTTCGTCCCAGACCACAATAACAAGGGTCGTCCCATCCCGACTTAGTTTTCTCTCACAAGGGCTTAGTAGGAGGGGGAGGGGTAGTAACTGCAGAGTTATTGCAAAACTTCCTACAGTACCCCACCATCTCCAAGAGCCTTCTGAGGGCCCTCTTGTCTGTCAGGGTTGTGATGTCAGAGATAGCCCGCACTTTAAATTGCATCGCTGCCAGCTGCCCCTGTGTCACCACAATTCCCAGATAAGTGACCTTCGTGTGGCCGAACTCATTTTTTTCAAGGTTCACTATCAAGCTGGCTTCGGACAGCCGTATTACATCGCCAATACACACCTCTGTGTTCCTCAGCCCTTTCGTCACTGAATTACTCATTCTATAGGGGTATTGCTCACTAGGCTGCCCTAGCGTGACAAACACCACCCAACGTCCCAGTTCTTTGCATTGCCTCGGGACAATCAAACACACGTGTGCGAGCTGTTTAATTACTTCTCCTAAAGAGTCGCTTTGTTCCGGGATTAAGGGAGAGACCTTATCAGCAGAGCTGGCCAAAACAATAGCCTTCTCCCATCTGGTCGATACCATACTCATCTTTTCAAAATGGTTCTTTTCTCTTATCAGGGGGACCCTAGCTTCATTGATTTCCGTGCTAACACCAACTAGGTTTGTTAGCATATCAAAAGCCTGTGACCGTCTCAGTTCGCATCTGCCATAATCAATAACATCCTTCCTCCTGTGCAGCCGGTAAACCTCTTTCATGATTCCACCAACTGTTTCCTCCAGCACCTCAAACTGTCCACCGAGGGGTACCTTGTGGGCCAGGTTAAAAATCTCATCCCCATAACTCTTTTGCACCACCCCCCATTCCTCATCTGCGGGTACGGTACTTGGTCTCCCTTTCTTCCTTAGCACTTCCTCCTCCACACAATAGCCTACTGGCTCCCTTCTTAATTCTGCATCAGAGAGAGCTGTCTCCACCAAAACCATCAGCCCCTCGTCTCGCTCCTGCGCCTGCACAAATTCCTTCCTGGCTAATGCTAAGTCTGTCTCAGCTCCCTCACTACCTCTTGTTTCACTACACTCCTTCTTTTCACTTTCTACCTCCTCCTGGTACGTCTCAGCTAAATTTACTTCGGCAGTCCTGGGATGAACCTGTGAGTCCATGGGCGGGGCCTCAATGCTGGCAGGCTGACCTGTCAAGCTCACTGACGAGAACACAATTCCCCCGGCGAGGTCATTACCGAGCAAGACTTCCACGCCTTTCATCGGTAATTCGGGCCTCACCCCGATCGTGACTAGTCCAGAGACCAAGTTGCTTTGTAAGTGTATCTGGTGCAAAGGGACTGCCTCTGTCCCTTCCTCAATACCTTTGACCTTGACCTCCCCAGTCTGGGTCTCTGAGCTAAATTCTAATACACTCTTCAATATCAATGACTGATACGCTCCCGTGTCTCTCCAGATCCGCACTGGAACTGGGTTTAACCCCTCCTTCACTGACACCAATCCAGCCGAGATAAACCTCTCGCGCCCTTCCTGAACTTTGGCAGACCTTTCCTCTCCTAGCAGTTCGTTTACCAGCTCGATACAGCCAGTCAAAATCGCCGTTTTTCCTTTTTCCGTCTCCTTCTTTGGGGCAAAGCACCTGGACGCAAAGTGTCCAACTTTCCCACAATTATAACAGATGACCCCAGGAGACTTCCTACCAGACTGCTCCCGGTCTACCTTATCCTTCTCACTAGTCCCTGGCTTACTTTCTGACTTTTCTGGCGGATTCTCCCCGCCGTCCTGACTGCCTTTCTGGTAGCCTTTACTCGGGGCAAACTTCATTTTATGCGTCAACGCATACTCATCCGCTAACTTAGCAGATGCGGCTAACGTGGCTGCCTCTTTCTCATCTAGGTAGGGTCTCATACCCTCAGGGACACAACCTTTAAACTGCTCAATCAGGATCAGCTGTAGCAGTCTGTCATAATCCCCATCCACCCCCTTCGAGGCGCACCAACGCTCACAATATGTCTGCATCTCACGGGCAAACTCTAAATACGTGCGGTCCCACTGCTTCCTCGCATTCCGGAACCTCTGCCGGTATGCCTCTGGGACCAACTGATAAATCCTGAGGATGGCCTCTTTCACCACCTCATACCTCTGGGCATCTTCCGCGGACAAAGCTGAGTAAGCTTGTTGGGCTTTCCCTTTCAGTACACTCTGAAGCAAAACAGCCCACTTATCCCTCGGCCAGTCCTGACTTGTAGCAACTTTTTCGAAATGGAGAAAGTACCGATCCACATCGGTATCATCAAATGGGGGAACCAGCCTAACCTCCTGGGTCGCCCGGAACCCTCCACCTTGGTTCGGCACGGGCCCCTGCTCTGCCCTTATCTTTAACTTCTCCAGCTCAAATTCCCTTTCCCTCTGTTTCTCCTCTCGCTCCAACTGCCTCTCTCTCTCTTGCCATTGTAATTCTCTCTCTCTCTCCTGCCTTTCTAACTGTTTCTCTTCATGTTCTAACTGCCGTACCCGGAACTCGTGCTCGAGTCTCAGTTTTTCAAGCTGCACCTGTACCACGTCTCCAGCAGGTTTTTCAATAGACACCACCTCCAGCTCCCCTTGGGGAAACACACCTTTAGATACATAGTGCTCTACGATAGCTCTGTGCATCTCCTCTCTCCTCATTGTCGACTTCCCCTTAACAAGATTCAACCGTTTGGCCACAGCTGCCAATTCTGCTTTCCTGGCATCCTCTAATGCCTCCAAGGTCGGCATCTTTAGAAATTCCTCAACCTCCATTTCTGCCGTTTGTCTTTTCTTTCTTTCGGGAATTTTAACCCAATCAATTTACTCAGTCCCAAATTTAGCGTTCAAAATCCCGGACGAGCCCCCACTTATGTTACGTACCCCGTAACTGGGTTGCCAAACCAGCAGAAATGGATCATTCAGTTGGAGTCTGGATTACTGGAACTAAGGAAGTTTTATTAAAGAAATAAGCAACACAGTACTCTAATCAAAAGGATATAAATGCAACTGTTCAGCAATGATAAACACACATGTACACAGAATTAGGATAACAGGATCAATCAAGCTCTATCGTCGTCTAGGGGTAAATGACCAGTTTCAAAGTGACGCAAAGTTCAGTTCAATTGAGTTCAGTTCAGTTCACAGTAATCACTGCCGTGGCGATGGACCAGTGGGGGGGGGGGGGGGAAAGGAGAGAGAGAGCAAAAGCGAATGAGTATTCAAACGTCTTCCACACAGACCTTCGATATGCTTCGCAGTCAGCTTTCGGGCGAGCCCTTTGTAATGTCTTCTGAGGTCACCGACTGTGACCCCTCCGTTTTCAGATACGATCGCTCCTCTGCGGTGAACCTGGCACCCAGGCAAGGGCGGACACACACCAGGTTCCCGCTGATCGTACCTTTCCACCCTGTTTGTCTATGGCTTGGTCCCGCAACCAGCCCTCCAAAACTCCCACCGACTTGTGGGAGGCGCACCGCTTCCAGGGTCTCGTTACCTCGTGGTGTCGTGTGTGTGTTGCCTTAGCGAACCTGTCCCTTTTTATCCCCCTGCTGGGGTATCGCCTCTCCATCACTTCAAGCAGTTCAGGGTTCAAAGAGGAGCCGATCTTGACAGCTCTCAGACCGTGTCTCCTTCCATTAAACTCTCCCGTCCCTTCATTAACATCTCCAAATGCTGCTCCATTGTTTTTCCTTATCTCTCTTTCTCCTGAAGACAGGTGGCAGACCAACTGCTGATCCCACTAGTGCCAGCACAGGACAGTTAACATCTTAGTCTATGTGTACTTTCGTCACATCTTTAAGTCTGCAAATGAAACTTGAATAGGAGATGTAAGAACAATTACTGAGATCAAAATAATACTGATGCTGAAATGAATAAAGCATGTCAAATGGTATTTTCCACCATGAAGGTGAGATGATCATCAAGAAATCGTACTTGGTTGGAGTGGTATCTGGGTAATGTTAAAGAGGGAGATCACAGGATCCTCATCTTTTAAAGGTAACACATTGAATGGGGAAAGCAAATAACAAAAAAGGAATATTTGATCATAATAGAAAAAATACAAGAAAATGCAAGTAGAGGTTTTATTTTTTATATATCTAAATAAATGCTAAAATTAGACTACCATTGGGCTTCATTCTATCACAGTTGGCCCAACAGAAAGGGGAGCAGCACAAAATTATGTGAGAATTGCCTAATATGTATGAGGAAAAACATGCAAATGGAAACTTCTTGTTCTGAGAGATAATATAGTCAAATGAATAGCTAGGGCTCATTTCTGGTGACTGATGAACAGTGTATGTAATTTTCACAAGCAATGGCACTGGAATGTATTATTGGTGATCTTTTGAGATTTAAAAACAATTGGGTATGTGTCTAAGCAAAAGTGGAATTGAAAGGATATCAGGATGAGATTAGCAAGAGATTTAGGACTACTACACATAGAAGAGGATAAATATCAATGCAGGCTGGTAGAAATGAATAATCTATTTTCATATAATAATTGCTATGTAGTTTACTGTGTTCCAGAGACTGTTCTCAGATTTTTAAGGGGGCCATATTTCTGAGTTATGTGTGCTAAATCCCTAGCAGCTGACTGGCAGCTTTTTTCAGAAGATTGGAAAGCAGCTTCCTAAAGACTCCTGTCTATTATTATCAGCTAAGCCAAGAGTGTTGCTGCATTTCTGGGGGGCAAAAGTGCTTCAGTTGTTGAAAATCTGAAATAAAATTTTAAAAAAACAACTGAGAATATGTTATTGATTCTTGAAAGTGGAAAACTATTAATACTAACTATTTTGCATCATCAGAAACAAACAAAAGAAAGTGTTATTAATATGGAATGGGTCAGGCAACATCTGAGTGATGTTTCAGAGGAGATTATTCATTACTTTGAGAGAGTTAATAAAATTATTGCCCTTGTCTTGTCCTTCATCCTAAAAGGAACATTCATATGTTGAACTCTTGACATCGCACTTATAAAGGCCCCTCACTTGGCTCCTTTCCCTGCAAACGATCTCTTCCTATCAGTCACTGCAAGATGCTGCCTTATGGCTCCAGAGTTTGCTGTGCCACAGTTGAGGACATTAATCTGTGAACTGGTTATATCTTTCTCCATACTATTTTAAAACTAGTAGAATTATGGTCACTGGAACCAAAATGCTCACTGACAGATACTTCTGTCACTTGCTGTGCCTGATTTCCCAGAAGGAGAGTGGAGTTATACTCTCTTTAGTCCTTCCCTTTACATATTGGCAAAGCAAACTCTCTTGGACACATTTCACAAGTTCCACTTTGTCCAAGCCTTTTATAATATGGTTGATCTAAGCAATATTAGTGAGGTTAAAATCTCCCGCTCATACTACCAGGGCCTATAACACAACCCCAACAGAGGGACCATCAGGCACCTTGTTTCAAAGTGTTACCCACATGACTTCACTGGGTGATTTCCTCCAAGAATATCCTCTTGAATGACCATTCTTATGCCTCTCTTCAGGAAGGCAATTCCCCCTCCTCTCTTACCTGCTCTTCTGTTACGCCTATAGCATCTCTAATCTGGAACATTGAGTTGCTGGTCCTGCCCTTCCCTCAGCATGAATCTATTATGGCCTTGACATCCCAGTTTCCAAAGTGAATTTACAGTCTAAATTTATCTGCCTTGCCTGTTAAGTTTCTTGCATTGAAGTATGTGCAGTACTGGTTTATTATTGTCACATGTACCAAGAGCCAATGAAAAATTAGCCTTGCATACTTGCACACAGATCAAATCATTACAAAGTGCATTGAGTTAGAATAAGGTAAAGAAATAACAATGCAGAATAGGGTGTAAAAGCTGCCAAGAAAGTGCAGGGCAAGTTTTTACAAAAAGTGCAAAATCATAACAAGGTAGATTGTGAGGTCAAGTGTCTATCTTATCGTACAAGAGATTCATTCAAGAGTCTGATAACCATGAGGTAGAAGAAAGTATGTCTGGGATGAGTGGAGTCTGTGATTGTGCTGGCTGCTTTACTGAGGCAGTGAGAACTGCTGCTTTAGCTTATTACAGTCTATCTTGAGAACTAAGTTTTGCTTTTATTGACTAGAATATTTTCCACTACTTTTCAGTGCCCCATCCCCCTGCAACCATTAATCTGATCTGTGGCCTTTGAAAGTCATACCTTGAAATAGTCTCTGAATTTATTGAGTAGCATTCTCTGCTGGAAGTTTCAATGTTGCTGCAGTGGTATCATGTTGTTGTAGTTGACCTATTTAATCACCAGCAAATTTGTGTATTTAGAAAAAGACCATTGAGTAAGGCTGAGAATAAATCAACCAGATGATGTCTAGAAATCCATGTTATGCATGGTAGACATTGACAATGATGGCATGTTAATGAATGCCTAAAAGGAACTCTTGTTTCAGTTCAGTCTTCCACTATGTAGTTTCTTGTTAGATAGGCTGGACCTCTTTGAAAATGCCTTACCGATGAGTATGTCCCCTGTCAGTAACCTAGATATGATAACTGCCTAAATTTAGCAACTACATGGATTTTACATCATGTGCTCATATACTGTCTATTCTTTATGAATACAAAATCAAAATTCAATTTTTTGTATGAGAAAGCTTCTTACCCCTGTGCTGGCTGCTGCTATGGCAACTAATGACATCATTCCATCTTCATTCAGCTTTCAATCCAGCCCTTTAAAGGTTCTGAAGTGGCAGAAATTTTATATTTAACCTGATATTTTATTTTTGGCTGTACTTAATTTGTTTACAAAGCCACAGTATAATATTTACAGAGATGTTTTTGAAGATTTGACCTTGAGATTCAATATATATTATTTTCAGAGAAATTACAGTGGTTCTACTGCTCACCCAGACTGATAGTAATGGCATATGGTCTAGTAATCTACAGCCAATAAGGGATCTGTCATTTTTCTATATAAAGCTAACACCAGCCAGATAAATTGTGCTTGGGGGCAGACAACTTCATTATTTCAGATGTTCTTTGTGTAATTCCTTCAGCAACTTATGTTCTGTCGGACTTCGCAATTCATTAGTTGCATCATATATTTGCCACATTGTCTTTATTTTAAAGAATGACATTTGTATAAACATTGTTTAAGACCTAAATTGAAATCATTCTCACTTTGTACTTTGGTCCAAAAAAAGCCAGATGGTGTCATTAATGCAGCTGAGCAAACCTGATCTGACTGCAGCAAGTGACATCACATGACAGTATCCCTAGTTACGTGAAGTCATGATTGGAAAACCATTTATTGCTTTAACCATTAATTCAGCTGATAGTAGAATTTAACAACATTGGGTTTAATCATAAATTAGCTATCGGAATTTGTGAGCATCTATTAATTATTTTATAGAAGTTGAATTTGCTTTGAATGTCTGCCTACACTGCATTGTCAGATAATAGCCACTTAAATTTAAAATTAATTATTTCATATCTTAACACTGTAGATGAGAGCAACTTTTTATAGCTGATGTGTGATCACAGGACTGGAGGACAAGGGAACAAAATTAAGAAGAATGATGTCATGTTGAACAAAATTTCATTTCACAGATAGATGTAGTAGTCTCCCACCAGAACCGTTAGTTCTTACAAAAAAAAAGGAGCCAGCAGTATATTTTTGTAAAGAACAGGACAGGAGGTTATAAAACTAGATGCAAATAGAAATGATGAAATATATAATGATTGCTTGAGTGCCAGCTTGCATAAGTATTCCTGAAATTCAATCAATCTGAGAATGTTTCGCGCAGTTCAGAATTAAGGAGAAAACGTGTCTCGTAATGTTATTTATTTTCCTATTGTTCCTAGTACCTGCTCATTTTTGATTAGAATGTCAAACTTCATAGGCTGTCCATTACCAGACCTACCTATTTTAGCTATTGAAACACTGAATCATCTCCCTCCTGACACGCAAAAAATCCTCATTGTCTCCACAACACCACTTCATCACTTCCAGCTTCTCGGTCTTCTAATAACTTTAATGCTTGGCAATCAGTAAAGGCATGATCAAAGTGTAACGTTGTTCTATTAGCTGTGGCTTAGCACGCATTAAGTTCTGACAACTAAATAAATCAAGTTTATGGATGTGTGGTCAGTTAGGTCAGATGCACAGGGGCAGAATGGGTGGTGGAACTTATGTTCTGTCAATAAAGGTGGTGGAGCATTTCTTTCTTTCTCCCAATAGTCTATGAGGCTAATGTGGAATCTACATAATCCAGTGCTGGCAAGTCAGCTTAGTTAAACATTACAATGTCAGCAAAGTAGAGTTAGCAGAAATAATAGCAGATGTAAAATACCTCATAGTATATGAGCTTGCATGACGGTCAAAGCAAGGACAAAGCATCCCAGTGAGCTCCTGCGTCACATTCACCATTAATCATTGAGTTTGATTTTGAAGAACTACAGATACTGGATATAAATTAACTGCAAATGCTGGAGATCTGAAATATAAACAGGAAATGCTGGAAATACTCAGCAGGTCAGGCTGCATCTATAGGACGGGAAACAGAGTTAACACATCTGGTGAAAGATCCTGCATCAGAAATTGAATTATATTTCTTATGTGGTGCAAGGTGAAAGAAGGAATTTCAAGGTCAGAAAACATGGAACTCAACTCTACTCTGGTAGAGTTTGCTGATAATGACCCAGAAGATTTAGTAGTCTAAGTTGGATGTCCTGTGTGATATATTGAAAGAGAAGCTGGAATTAACTTGCACTCTAGGATAAGTTCACATTAAATACTGAAGAGCTCTGAGTGAGCCATGTCAAAATATGCAAAGGCAGTTACCTATGCTTTATGGAAGTGTTCGTAAGTTTATTTTCCACTGCCTGATACCCTGACTACTGACCTGATGATCTCATTAGACAGTGGTCACTAAAAGCCTGCACTCTTGAACCTGTTTTAGTGAGGTTTCAAAGTATTTAAAGATCTCAGAAAAATTGACTGATTCAAGTGATATGAAAAAATGTACTACAGTTACTTTAACTTGTTATGTGGAGCCTTTAGGAGAGATAATTTAAAGTTTGCAGCTGTGCTTTGTTATAACACCGCAGGAGAGTCCATCTCAAGTGCTCTGTACTAAGATGGAATAGTTTGAAAAATGTTGTGCTAAGCTCTTCGTCTGCATGATAACCACAGTTAACCACTTAATGCAAACTTTAACTTTTGGATGACATACGGATCTTCGAAGTATGACCTATTGCAGGAACAGCCCACACTGGACCTTGAAATGACATTGTAATATTTTTGGTTTCTTTAAAAGAACTGCCTAACTCCTAATTAAGTAAAGAGGCTGCCTGCTTATCCTGTGTAGCTGAACGATTCCATATCTGCAGTCCCAACTAGAGGTATGATGGATGGCTTCATTAGTGAAATCCTATCAGTGTGCTCTCACCATCATCATGGTCTCTTTCAGAGCTTGCCACTCAGGAAAGGCCAAATAGTTTGCTCTTCTTTCCTTACTCCAAATCTTCTTCCTAATAGCACTTTAGAATTAACTTCATCAGAAGGACTGCTCTGGTTCAAGAAGGTGGCTCGCCACTAGGTGTGGACATTAAGTATCTCCACTGTAGCATCCAAATCCTATGAATACATAACAGAAGTCTATAGTAAATGGCTGCAGAATAATCACATTGACTGAAAATGGTGCCCCAATCATTTGAGTTCTACAGTGTTTTCTGTCTGAGGGTATTGTCCAGGCCACTATTCATGAACCATAGAACCATAGAAACTACAGCACAGAAACAGGCCTTTTGGCCCTTCTTGACTGTGCCAAACCATTTTCTGCCTAGTCCCACTGACCTGCACACGGACCATATCCCTCCATACACTTCCCATCCATGTATCTGTCCAATTTATTCTTAAATGTTAAAAAAGAACCCGCATTTACCACCTCGTCTGGCAGCTCATTCCATACTCCCAGCACTCTCTGTGTGAAGAAGCCCCCACTAATGTTCCCTTTAAACTTTTCCCCCCTCACCCTTAACCCATGTCCTCTGGTTTTTTTCTGCCCTTGCCTCAGTGGAAAAAGCCTGCTTGCATTCACTCTATCTATACCCATCATAATTTTATATACCTCTATCAAATCTCCCCTCATTCTTCTACGCTCCAGGGAATAAAGTCCTAACCTATACAACCTTTCTCTGTAATTGAGTTTCTCAAGTCCCGGCAACATCCTTGTAAACCTTCTCTGCACTCTTTCAACCTTATTTATATCCTTCCCGTAATTTGGTGACCAAAACTGAACACAATACTCCAGATCTGGCCTCACCAATGCCTTATACAACCTCATCATAACATTCCAGCTCTTATACTCAATACTTTGATTAATAAAGGCCAATTACCAAAAGCTCTCTTTACGACCCTATCTACCTGTGACGCCACTTTTAGGGAATTTTGTATCTGTATTCCCAGATCCCTCTGTTCCACTGCACTCCTCAGTGCCTTACCATTAACCCTGTATGTTCTACCTTGGTTTGTCCTTCCAACGTGCAATACCTCACACTTGTCTGTATTAAACTCCATCTGCCATTTTTCAGCCCATTTTTCCAGCTGGTCCAAGTCCCTTTGCAGGCTCTGAAAACCTTCCTCACTGTCTACTACACCTCCAATCTTTGTATCATCAGCAAATTTGCTGATCCAATTTACCACATTATCATCCAGCTCATTGAAATAGATGACAAATAACAATGGACCCAGCACTGATCCCTGTGGCACACCACTAGTCACAGGTCTCCACTCAGAGAAGCAATTCTCTACTACCACTCTTTGGCTTCTTCCATTGAGCCAATGTCTAATCCAATTTACCACCTCTCCATGTATACCTAGCGACTGAATTTTCCTAACTAACCTCCCATGCGGGACCTTGTCAAAGGCCTTACTGAAGTCCATGTAGACAATATTCACTGCCTTCCCTTCATCCACTTTCCTGGTAACCTCCTCGAAAAACTCCAATAGATTGGTCAAACATGACCTACCACACACAAAGCCATGTTGACTCTCCCTGTCTATCCAAATGCTTGTAGATTCTGTCTCTTAGTACTCCCTCCAATAACTTACCTACTACCAACGTTAAACTTACTGGCCTATAATTTCCGGATTACTTTTCGATCCTTTTTTAAACAACGGAACAACATGAGCCACTCTCCAATCCTCCGGCACCTCACCTGTAGACAGCGACATTTTAAATATTTCTGCCAGGGCCCCTGCAATTTCAACACTAGTCTCCTTCAAGGTCTGAGGGAACACCCTGTCAGATCCCGGGGATTTATCCACTTCAATTTTCCTCAAGACAGCAAGGACCTCCTCCTTTTCAATCTGTACAGTTTCCATGATCTCACTACTTGTTTCCCTTAATTCCATAGACTTCATGCCAGTTTCCTTAGTAAATACAGACGCAAAAAACCTAATTAAGATCTCCCCCATTTCCTTTGGTTCCGCACATAGCCGACCATTCTGATCTTCAAGAGGACCAATTTTATCCCTTACAATCCTTTTGCTCTTAATATACCTGTAAAAGTTCTTTGGATTATCCTTCCCTTTGACTGCCAAGGCAACCTCATGTCTTCTTTTAGCCCTCCTGATTTCTTTCTCAAGTATTTTCTTGCACTTCTTATACTCCTCAAGCACCTTATTTACTCCCTGCTTCCTATACATGTCATACAACTCCCTCTTCTTCTTTATCAGAGTTGCAATATCCCTTGAGATCCAAGGTTCCTTATTCCTATTCACTTTGCCTTTAATCCTGACAAGAACATACAAATTCTGCACTCTCAAAATTTCTCCTTTGAAGGCTTCCCACCTACTGATCACATCCTTGCCAGAGAACAACCTGTCTCAATCCATGCTCTTTAGATCCTTTCTCATTTCTTCAAATTTGGCCTTCTTCCAGTTAAGAACCTCAACCCTAGGACCAGATCTATCCTTGTCCATGATCAAGTTGAAACTAATGGTGTTATGATCACTGGAACCAAAGTGCTCCCCAACACAGACTTCTGTCACTTGGCCTAACTCGTTTCCTAACAGGAGATCCAATATTGCATCCCCTCTAGTTGGTCCCTCTATATATTGATTTAGAAAACTTTCCTGAACACATTTTACAAACTCTAAACCATCTAGACCCCTAACAGTATGGGAGTCCCAATAAATATATGGAAAATTAAAATCCTCTACCACACAACTTTATGTTTCCTGCAGTTGCCTGCTATCTCTCTGCAGATTTGCACTTCCAATTCTCTTTGATTATTGGGTGGTCTGTAATACAATCCCACTAATGTGGCCATACCTTTCCTGTTTCTCAGCTCCACCCATAAGGACTCAGTAGACAAGCCCTCTAATCTGTCCTGCCTGAGCACTGCTGTAATATTTTCCCTAACAAGCAATGCTACTCCCCCACCTTTCATTCCTCTGCCTCGATCACATCTGAAACATCGGAACCCTGGAATATTAAGCTGCCAGTCCTGCCCCTCCTGTAGCCAAGTTTCACTAATTGCTATAACTTCATAATTCCACGTGTCAATCCACGCCCTTAACTCATCTGCCTTCCCGGCAATACTAGCATTGAAATATATACACCTCAGAAGATTTTTACCACCATTCACAACCTTTCTATTAGCGGATTTGCTTGAACTTTTAACATCATTTATTTTCACCCCAGCCACGCTGTCAGCTCTGGCACTTTGGTTCCCATCCCCCTGCAAATCTAGTTTAAAGCCTCCCCAATAGCACTAACAAACCTCCCTGAAAGGATAGTTCAAGTGTAACCTGTCTCTCTTGTACAGGTCCCACCTGCCCCAGAAGAGGTCCCAATTATCATGAAATCTGAAACCCTGCCCCCTACACCAGTTCCTCAGCCATTTGTTCATCCTCCAGAGCATCCTATTCCTACCTTCACTGGCACGTAGCACAGGTAGCAATCCTGAGATTACCACCCTCGAGGTCCTGCTTTTCAACTTCCTACCAAGCTCTCTATACTCACTCTCCAGGACCTCCTCACTCTTCCTTGCTATGTCATTGGTACCGATGTGCACCATGACATCTGGCTGATCACCCTCCCACTTCAGAATGTCATGCAATCGATCAGAGACATCCTTGACTCTGGCACCCGGGAGGCAACAAACCATTCTGGATTCCCTGTCACGACCACAGAACCTCCTATCTGGACCTCTAACTATCGAGTCCCCTATCACTACTGCTCTCCTCTTTTTCCACCCTCCCTTCTGCACTGCAGAGCCAGACTCAGTGCTAGAGATCCGGCTACTGCAGCTTGTCCCAGGTAAGTCATCCCCCCCAACAGTATCCAATGCGGTATACTTGTTGTTGAGGGAAATGGCCACAGGGGAACCCTGCTCTGCCTGCCCTTTCCTCTTCCCTCGCCTGACAGTGACCCAATTTCCTGTCCATGAGAAAGGATTTGGAAGTGTTGGTTCATTGAATGATGCACCAGCCATTTATTTGATCCATATTTAGACAATAAAAATGTTCATACTTTAACCTGAGGTAAGAATATGAGAGTTGAGATGGACAGTTTTAATTGGATGCTTAACTCCTAGAGTGTGGACCCACTGCAGCTTCTCTTCCAGGGCTCAAAATGTGGTTGTATAACTATTATAACAGAGTGACTGCTCCAGTCCTTTCTTCCTTCCTTTCTTTGATCTTATCACCACTTTATATTTGAAATCCAATACTTGTTCAAAGTTGAGCACTATTGAACCTGCTGTGCTGAATATCTTGGAGGAACTCATTTGGATGCCTTATTCTTTCTTTGGTTCCCATTAAAGCGTATTTCAAGATTGCTTACATGTCAGTTATGGATTCTATTAATTTTGTTCTGCTGACTTTGTAATATTTAACTTAGAGCTGACTTTGCAGAATATAGTTACATAAATTCCACAGAGGCTTCATAAACTGTTGGGAGAAAGAATGAAATAGCCTACTACTTTTATTGACAGAAAATATGTATCCCAGCACCTGTTCTGTTGCAGTGTGCCTGACCCAAGTGACTGTACATCCGTACACATAATTTAGCTATCATTCTTTCATGCTGAAATTTCACAAGCCTGATATATCTTGACATCTTAATGTGGGTAAAATGCTAACTTGCTGATTCATGTCTAAGAACATATTTGTTCTGACTCTTCCTATCAATAGGTTGTAATGTAGTTACTTTCTCTCTTTTACCAATTACTTAGTATTAAGTGAACACTAAGCTTCTTGACCTTTGATTTTACTGAGTTTTATTTAATTTTACAAATAATTACCAGTATGCAGCAGTGCAATCTAGTCCTTTTTTAAAGAGTTAAACTTGCAATGTTTTGCTTCTAGCTGGCTGCATTTACGCTGTAACATGCAAGCCCCTATGTTTCTGCGGAGGCATGGGAAGTAGCAAGACAGTGAGCACGAAGTAGCAAACGGTGAACTGGAGACCTGGAAACTAGTGTAGCCTGGTTTTCTGGCTGTGTTGTTGTTTCCCATTTGATACCGACTATCTGAGAGGCACACTGCTGGATGAATCAATGGAGCTGGTGGCCTACACCTGGAAAAACAGTTGGGTAGATCAAAAATGCCCATTGGAAGTTCCATGGGAATTTTTTGAGGGGATGATACAATGTGGGTGGGCATAGATGCAAGGCACTGATGGAGCTGGAAAGTTACGCGGGGGTGGGGGCGGTCGTGAAATATAAATAGTTGTCTGTAAACGAATTGGAACCAGGTATATGTCATGAAATTTAAAAGACTAAAATTGGGTTGAGTTTAATTTATTTTTTTTTAATTAATATTCCCTATTCCATCCATTCTCAAATTTTAAAATTGGCCACTTCATGATCATCTGTTTGGGGATGCAGATTCCAAACAGTATTAGGTAGCTTCAATAGTAAATCAAATGGGTGAAAACAGAACCACCCATTTGAAACCTCACACTATTTTCATTCAGTTGAAGTCTGAGAGTAACAATGTTTTTTTCACTTGTTGATACATATCTAAAGTTTGGCTTACTGCTCCCTTCCCATATGATGAATTTGTTTTTGCCTGCAACCAAAAACAAACTTGCAAACAAAACCAAATTAAACACTGTTTCAGATATTGTGGAAAATTCTCTTTCTTGTGTTGATGAAGCCCAATTAATAATGGATGATAATTAATAAACTTTTTTTTGAATGTTTGAATAATTTGAAGAAGCCCTTCAAAGATTTATCTGGTGTTCTAAAAAATTCTCCCCATGGCAGTTACTAACCTATTTCCAGTAATATATATATTTTTAAGATCTTGTTGGGTCTTCTCTCTGAATTTAATTAATGTACTAGAAACCCTTGCTTGATTAAGGACTGAAGCCTATGTATCATTGATTCCTTTAAAAATCTCTGCAGGACTGGAAATGTGCCTGAAGATGCTAAAATTTCATGTCTTAAGTACTGGAACGTGGTGCCTTGTTCATCCGAGCCTTTTGTTTCAAAATCAAAAGCCAGATCAAAGGTTCATCCTGCAAGAACTTTTCACATCTTTGTTAGAGTCAAAATATACCCTGGAGGAATGAGTGTTGAATCAAATTTTAGTATCTAGCTAGATGCTTAACAAGATAAAAAGAAAGGCAAACAACTTGCTTTAACCACATGTATCATTATACTGTAGTAATTTTATGCCCTAATTCTCTCCAGTAGAACCTAATCCCAAGGGCACTTGCCATTTTATGATATTTCACCAAACAAGGAATCTACACCATCTATTTTTGTTCATGTTTCTGTGATTTCTTTACATTTTTTAATAAGGAAACTAATGTAAAAAAGCCAATCATACCTTGTTGATGTTGCTGCCAATCAGACCTGTTGATGAGGAATATCACCAATCTCTACCTTACTTTTACTGAGGTTTGCACACTTGGGTTTTCCAGCTAGATTAAAGTGTAAGAAATTAAGAGTGGAAGCTCTGGCTGAATCTTTCAATTTCCTTGTATTGAAGCCAATTGAACTGCCTTCAATAATACACAGATACAATTCAGCGAAGTTGCATGGTCCAGGAAGTAAATTGGAGCACTGACTTTTGGAGTATGGCTAGAGATTAGAAACTTCAGCTGCCAGGTTAGATTTGAAAGTAATCAGGCCACTGGTTTGGTGGGATTGATTCTGATCCCTGAACAGTCTGGTCCTAGGCTTGGTGGATATAGAAATGTAACTTGTAGCCTTGTCTATATTTTCTTTGCTATCCTGCAGTCACTGAGTCCAAAGCTAATATATTAGGAAGCCATTCTTTATGGCTGAGAATGATTTGCCCTGACCATATTCTGTGGGCTCTGAGGTGATTGAGAATCCTGTGTAGGTCCATAGACACTGCAACAGTGGAGCTTGACAAAAATGAGTTCGTTGGCTCTTTGGGAACCCTTTTCAGTTTCCATTTGGCTTCTGTGTGAACCTGTCAGAGAAATTAGAAGTGCTCAGACCTGCCTGGAAAGCTTCTGCATCAACTTTAGTGGTCTTACATGGAAGTCTGTGATCCAAGACCACTAAAATTGAAAGCATTATTTCTTTTTAAAGACGGATTGAGGATATTTTCTCTGTCCTCCAAGAAATCACCCACTAAGGACACAGTTCAGAGTAGAGCATACAGTCAGTTGTGCTGGTCCAGTGGGGTGCCCTTTAGGACTGGTTGAAGCTGTGCAGAACCTCTATGCGGAAGATGTTGGCCTTATATTATAGAGGTCCTATTGGTTTACTTCTCAAGTGCCAGCTGTAGGTTACCCATCTCTTGGTCTCATGCTGTACAGTGGAATCACAGTGGCTTAGCAGACAATGTGTTTGGTGCCAGCCTCGAGGACCACAACTTTGTAATGCTTTGGAGGCTACTGTGCCTCAATGACCTGGAGAGCTATGGTGACTGCAGTCAGGGCTTTAAGCTTTGGCTCTTGGTAGGATCACCCATGCCAAACAGATCAAAGGGTAGAGGTCAGGCTAAGAGTGGTCCACCAGGGGTTCAGCTCAGGGCTAACAACCCTGACTGGTAAAACAAAATTGTTACTGAAACAGCAGTGAAGAATCCTTCTACATCTCAGTGCGATGGTATTCCTGAGTCTCCACCAAGAATTTGCATGACTGACAGTAATGAAGAAGTTACTGACATGATAATGGAAACCCTGAACACACCAGAGATGGGGGATCTTCATTGCTGCCCTGAATGCCAGCAGCATATTAAATAGTAGGTATGTAAAGTAGGTGCCTGATTAGAGGTATAGGTCTTTGAATAGTGAGGCAAATATAGCTTGTGTTGATGCTCCAGACAACAGAGAATTTTCCTGTTTTACTGAGATAGTATTCCTGAGAAATAGGAAGTGTTTTGCATTGAACAGGGTCCTGATTGTCAGGGAATGGGACAATATTTTGCAGCAGGTGTGGGATTGTGAAGGATTTGGTTTTCTGAATGTTTATTGTAAGGCCCATCCTCTCATACACTTCATCGAAGAAGTCAACAATGGTTTAGAGATCGAATTTGGAATATGCATTGACACTAGCACAGTCTTATGAATAAGGTGAGTGAGGTCTTGATTCTGGATTGGAGCTGTTAATTCCACTCCATTAGGGGCACATAAGGAGTGAAGTGAATTATTGCAGTGAGGAACACTTCATTGTGAATATTAGTAGAGTCAACTTCTGGAACAAATATCCAACCTAATCAGTAGTAGATAACCATCTGTATATTTTCCCACTAGAGGCCATTTAAACTAATGAACAAGTAGATTCACTTGAGAAGCTTTGGAAGTCCTTCACATTCAAACCTTTGCTTGATTTATGCAGTAACGTAAAGTTACCATATGGCTCTGAGTTCAAATTAATTAGTCTTGGAATCCTTCCTAAATAGGCATGAAACCAGTGAAGAAGTGGCTTGAGATCTGAGCCATTTGAGTCTTGGACTGTAGTGACTTACAACCATGTCCCACCATAACTCATCTGTAGTAGGAGGAATTATCTGGCAGTCTCCCAAGCCGAACCTGCTGGCAGCACAGTTTTTTGCAGGAGAGGGTAAGGTGACTATATAGGGGAAGTCCCTTTTCCATAATTGCACCACAATTATGCAGAACCATTTTTTTCCAGAAAGTTTGGAAAAGTAGCAGTCTAGTCTCCAGCTCTGCATACATGTAAGTTATTTAGGACTTTTCACAAAATGTTTTCAAATATCTATACCAGCTGCCCCAAATATGTATCATATGGCTCAGACCCATCTACAAAACCTGCAGAAGCTGGCTAATGCTTTCTAAAATACTGCCATGGTCTTGAATACAGCTGATTGCACAAAAGTGCATTTTATCAGATAATAAAGCCGAGTGTGATCAATGAAAATTGCAGCAGGAAAATTCACTGCCTAATGTTTGTTCACTTAATGCAGACGATGAGAAGCAAAGGGCAGTTTTTAGCCTAAGTTTCTTTCAGGTTACAGAAGGATGGACACAGTGAAAATGCAGGATTTACTTCTTGGTGTCTTTGACAACAGAAAACTGATCTGTGATATCATATATAATCAATTTTCAGGGGTGTGGAATCTGCTGTACCTTGGCTTCTAGTCTACACAGAATACAAAGCACAGAAATGGGCCTTTCGGTTCAACACATCTACACTGCAAACCATGCTCCATTCAACCCTCCTCCTATCCTTCCTCATATAACTAGGAAAAAATCTATTTCTTTCTACCTCAGATGCTCGTCTAGCCTCTGTTTACTTCTAACTATATCAGCCTCATTCACTCTGCTTGTTAAGTGTTCCACTTGCTCTTCTTCAAGCTCCAAGTTTCGTTTGAATTCTTTATTCATTTCCTGAATATCTGTGATATAATGAGCTCAAGTTTTGCATCACTTCAAGTAGAAAGGGTGTTGCATGCCTGACCTCAGACTTCTGAAACAGTTGCTCTATTTCAAGATTTGTGACAGCAAAAGATTATCATGCAGACAAAGGAAAAGCTTCAAGGAACTGTTCAAAGTCTTGAAGAAATACAGCACTGCCAATGGCACCACTGGCTACTTGAGATCCCTGGCCCATGACTATTCAAAATGGAGAAGGAGCTTTCAGAATGGTATTCAGAGATGCAAGACCCTGCGTCGAAAGCCTTGTGTAAGTGGCAGAAGAGGTGGAGGACCACAAAAGCTATCCACCCAATCATGTCATCACCCATCAACTGCTCCATCTGTGAAAGAGTCTGCAGTTTCCATATTGGTCTCATTAGCCACCTCAGGTCCACACATCAGGAGTGGAAATGCCATCATCATTCTAGGAAGATGGAAAAGCGCTCTCTCTGTGACGCTCAACAAATGCTCACGGTGTATGTAACATATTCCCATGGAATAACAATTGGCTAGCTAACAGGAAGCAGAGAAAAGACAATTTTTTTTTTCTGGTTACACAGATGTAATGCTGGGGTCTCAGCATTTTACAATTTGTATAACTGATGAATGAAGTCACCGTAAATGCTTGAATGAAGTTGATAGGCCCAGCTCTGTGCTTTGTATTCTATATAAACATTATCAGATATAGAATTGTAAAGCCATGTATCAGTGCTTTATTTTCAAGGGTTATCATGCTGTTTACCTTTCCTGACAGAAATGCCAAATGTAATTGATTTTGTTTTTGCACCATTTCTATGGCTTCTGTGTCTTACTATATGGTAAACAAGCTTTTGCATAGTGCTCTATGTAAGTTCCAAACAAGATTCAATACAAACTCAGCACAAGTTCTCTAATTAACCCATCCTGGCATTTTAGAATGGCTTTTCCCGATCTCTTTTGTAGTTTGAGTGATCTTCAATTGGTTGTTTCTGGTTTTTGTGTTGCTATATTTATGCTCTATTCTTGGTGATGCAACTGTAACGAAGCCCAATTTCCCTCAGGATCAATAAAGTATCTCTATCTATCTATCTATTCATATTTGTGCCTTCAGATTTCTTAGCTTCTCCATCCTATCCAAATTTATCTTTTCCTAAATTTTAGGTTTTTATTTTCAATTCATGACCAAATTAATTTTATTGCTTCACACTTATCTCGGTTAGCACTCCACGCCAAAATAAATTATTCTGATTATGTAAGAAATATTTTCAAAATGAATAATAAAATATTTGTGCAGACTTCAGGAAAAACTTCACAGAAATTTCTAATACTTAAATGCAGAAACGCTGTCAATGTTATTTTGAAAACTCTGCACCCTAGCCTTATATTGGTGTGGATGAGTTAACACTAAATAAGTTTGATTACTGAGGAAACAACTGAATTTTATTGCAAAATTCAACTGTGGGTTTGAAAGCTTAAAATACCTGCTCTGAGAACTTGTTCGTCATGTGACAAACCTTTGAAAAAGTTTATCTAGATAATCATTTCGTTGCTTAGTAACCTTGAGAAAATACTCACATTCATGGTTATGTGTATGACAAAGCTAAAAGGAATGTTTTAATAGAGGTGGTGAAAATTTATGCTTAGAAATTCAAATGCAGAACTTTTTTTCAATGTTCCGTAATAGAAATTGATTATATTTTTTAGATGAATTGATCACAACGTTTCCAGAAAGCATTTGATAAAGTGCTTATTTGCAGAAAATAAAAACACAAGGTGTAAGACATAACATATTCATTTGGTAAAAGACTGGCTAAATGACAGGAAATAGAGAGCAAGCATATACAGTATAATTCATTTTTTATTGGCAAGTTACTTTGAGTAGTTTGCTACAGAGAGTGGTTCATCATTGTATAGCTTGGCGCTAAAGGGATGATTTACTAATTCTACTAATGATATTGGAAATAAAATGTGAAGAGGATGCAAGGACACCACAAATACAGTATAATGTGAGTGAGCAAAGAGCATAATGTGGCCAAAGCTCCAATTTGGCAGGAAAAATAAAAGAAATATATTATTTAAGTGTTGAAAGATTGCAGAGCTCGGAGATGCATAAGAATGTGGGGGTCTGTCTTCACTAAGGAGGACATAAATAATCTTCTGGAAATAGTAGGGGACCGAGGGTCTAGTGAGATGGAGGAACTGAGGGAAATACATGTTAGTAGGGAAGTGGTGTTAGGTAAATTGAAGAGATTAAAGGCAGATAAATCCCCAGGGCTAGATGGTCTGCATCCCAGAGTGCTTAAGGAAGTAGCCCAAGAAATAGTGGATGCATTAGTGATAATTTTACAAAACTCTTTAGATTCTGGACTAGTTCCTGAGGATTGGGGGATGGCTAATGTAACCCCACTTTTTAAAAAAGGAGGGAGAGAGAAACCGGGGAATTATAGACCGGTTAGCCTAACATCGGTGGTGGGGAAAATGCTACAGTCAGTTATCAAAGGTGTGATAACAGCACATTTGGAAAGCGGTGAAATCATCGGACAAAGTCAGCAGGGATTTGTGAAAGGAAAATCATGTCTGACGAATCTCATAGAATTTTTTGAGGATGTAACTAGTAGAGTGGATAGGGGAGAGCCAGTGGATTGGTATATTTGGATTTTCAAAAGGCTTTTGACAAGGTCCCACACAGGAGATTAGTGTGCAAACTCAAAGCACACGG
Organism: Mobula hypostoma; assembly: GCF_963921235.1. NCBI lineage: Eukaryota > Metazoa > Chordata > Chondrichthyes > Myliobatiformes > Myliobatidae > Mobula > Mobula hypostoma. Next base: position 47,361,970 of record NC_086111.1, read on the forward strand.
TATTGGGGGCATGGTATTGATGTGGATAGAGAATTGGTTGGCAGACAGGAAGCAAAGAGTGGGCATAAACGGGACCTTTTCAGAATGGCAGGCAGTGACGAGTGGGGTGCCGCAAGGCTCAGTGCTGGGACCTCAGTTGTTTACAATATATATTAATGACTTAGACGAGGGAATTAAATGCAGCATCTCCAAGTTTGCGGATGACACGAAGCTGGGCGGCAGTGTTAGCTGTGAGGAAGATGCTAAGAGGATGCAGGGTGACTTGGATAGGTTGGATGAGTGGGCAAATTCATGGCAGATGCAATTTAATGTGGATAAATGTGAGGTTGTCCGCTTTGGTGTCAAAAACAGGAAAACAGATTATTATCTGAATGGTGGCCGATTAGGAAAAGGGGAGATGCAACGAAACCTGGGTGTCATTATACACTAGTCATTGAAAGTGGGCGTGCAGGTACAGCAGGCGGTAAAAAAGGCGAATGGAATGCTGGCATTTATAGCGAGAGGATTCGAGTACAGGAGCAGGGAGGTACTACTGCAGTTGTACAAGGCCTTGGTGAGACCACACCTGGAGTATTGTGTACAGTTTTGATCCCCTAATCTGAGGAAAGACATTCTTGCCATAGAGGGAGTACAAAGAAGGTTCACCAGATTGATTCCTGGGATGGCAGGATTTTCATATGATGAAAGACTGGATCGACTAGGCTTATACTTGCTGGAATTTAGAAGATTGACGGGGGATCCGATTGAAACGTATAAAATCCTAAAGGGATTGGACAGGCTAGATGCAGGAAGATTGTTCCCGATGTTGGGTAAGTCCAGAACGAGGGGTTACAGTTTAAGGCTAAAGGGGAAGCCTTTTAGGAACGAGATGAGGAAAAACTTCTTCATACAGAGAGTGGTGAATCTGTGGAATTCTCTGCCACAGGAAACAGTTGAGGCCAGTTCATTGGTTATATTTAAGAGGGAGTTAGATATGGCCCTTGTGGCTAAAGGGATCAGGGGATATGGAGAGAAGGCATGTACAGGGTTCTGAGTTGGATGATCAGCCATGATCATACTGAATGGCGGTGCAAGCTCGAAGGGCCAAATGGCCTACTCCTGCACCTATCTTCTATGTTTCTATGGGTCCTAATACATAATTTGCAAATAGCTGGCATGCAGATATATCCAAGTAATCAAGAAAGCTAACAGATTGCTACTGTTTATTACAAGGATAATTGAATTCCCAACATAGTGTTTTAGTTATATAAGATGTTGACTGAGATCTGGCACATTGTGAATAGAATTGATCTCCTTATTTTCGAAAAGATGTTAAATATATGAAAGCAGTCAGAGAGCTTTCCAGACTAGTACCAGGAAGGGGTGAGTTGTTGCATGAGGAATGTTTGGACAATCTAGACCTGTATCCACTGGAATTTAGAAGTGTGAGGCAGCACTTGATTGAATCCTGCTAGATCATGAGAGGACATGGCAAGGTGGATGTGGAGAGGATATTTCGTCTTGTGGATGAGTCTAAAATCCAGAGTTACTGTTTGAAAATAATTACCCTTTTTAACAAAGATGATGCAAATTCTTTTTCAATATGTAAGTCATATGACATTGAACTCTCTTGTTCAAAAGGCCATAAAAGAAGAATGTTTTGAATATTTTAAAATGGGTGAAAGTTGGTAGAAGGTGCGAGTTAACTGCAAGTTGGAGGATTGTGGAATTAAGGATGATTAGATCATCCATGATCTAAATAAATTGTGGAGCAGGTTGGAGGGGCCATGTGGCATATTTATAATTTCAAATTCTGATGCATATTTGCAATAAGAGTACAACAGGTCAGTTTGTGAAAGGATATTTTAACCAGGTGCTTCCTATTATGAGTCATTCCTGTAGCCCACCCATGTCAAGACTGCGTGTGATGACATCAGTCTTTACGCATTGATCCTTTGGTAAAGTTGGAGGCACCTTGGGGACTACCTCATCCAGGATCACACATCACTGGTCATTTCCGGGACAACAGGGTCCAACCTCCATCCCCTCCCCCACAGCACACAACTGAGAAAGCAATAAGGTAAAATGCATAAATGCAGGTTGATTTATGAATCCTGGCTATAATGTCATTGCCTTTGGATATGCACCTTTTACTTTTATTTCTATTTTTCACAATACCTATTTGCATGCCACTGTCCGCCCATAGGAATACACGGTAAAAATATCCATAATGTATTTAACTCTTTGCCCACGCAGTGCGAATGTATAGTACAAAGCTAAGCAGTGAGTTAAACACCTTCTCACAAATCACCCAAGACAGAAGCTTTCTTCAAGGTTTTTTTCTAAAGAGATCTTACTTGTGAAACAGCAAAAAGTTAAGTAAAATCTATATTAAATTCAATTCAGAATCGTTGCGCTCCCTGAATGTACTAATAGTGTCGCTTATTCTTACAATTGGTGTTAACCAAGGCAATATGCATATGCAATACTCCAGAACTATGCCGTGTAACCAAGAGTAAACTTGTGGCACAATAATATCTTAATAATGATAAATGATAAACATAATACTTCTTCCAAAATATACCTCAAAATCAGTTATGATTCTCAGCTGTAGCAGGTTGAAACGGGAATATTTAATTGTATCCATTAAGCTACTCTACCACAAGTTCGCCCTTTTGAAGGCACCTTGGAAAATATACCTACTAAGTGTTTACCAATATTAGCAAAAACTTTAGACTCACAGATACTGCTCTTTGAAGGGCAAATAAAGAGGATGGAGATAGATGCCTATCCACCACGTGCTTCAAGTCGGATCCGAATTACCCGTTCAGGAAATTATATGATGGATGCAATTAAATTTTCCTGTTTCGGCCTGCTGCAGCTGAGAATGACACCTGATTCTAAGGTATATTTTGAAAAAAGTACCATGTTTGTCTTTTATCATTACATGTATTAAGATATTGTTGTGCCACAAGTTTACTCTTGTTTACATGGCATAGTTCTGGAGTATTGCATATGCATATTGCCTTGTATACAGGAAGTGATGTTCATACAAAATGAACTGAGCCTATGCCAGAACACTCCCTGCTTGGCATCCATAGGATGTCAAACTTAAATACCGAAACTAAAAGTTAAATATGATCATTTCATTAAGTCTTTGGCAAAAGAAAGATAGTCTCGGAGAATGGTCTTGAAAGCAGTCTTACTATACAATAATTAACCATTCTCACATCGAAAATACCAGTCTTGATGATATTCCTGATGGAGATCAGCAAGAATTGTGGGCCAGTTAACCATGTGGAGAGTATTAGCTTAGAACCCTCTTGTGGCATGATCAGCCAGGTTGAGATTAGTATTCAATTGGCTCTTCTTGGGTGATCGCCTGATATGTTGAATTTTATTATGTACATGTAACTCTCACTTCCGCTAGCAGCTTAATCTAGGGGATGATAGCCCCCTGGCCCAGCCAAACTTAAGAAATCTCATTTGGGTGGATGCTGCACGATGTGTCCCCTGTTACAAATCAGTACCATGAAATAACAAACAGTACACAATATACGATTAAACGATTGAGCTTTATAATTCTTAATTTGACTGTATGGTTAGTAAAGAGAAAAAGAAGAATAGCCCTTAACTCAGCATTGAAGTTATCGGGGCACTGTCATGATGGTGTTTCCATAGAAAGCTGTTCTTGTTTCTACGAGGCCAAGTTGCTAGCTCGATGCTCAGCCCGACTTGGATTCGAACTCGGGAACCTACGCTGCAGAGTCCGGCGCTGATATTATTGCGCAACCAAGCGGAACATGGTGTGTAAAGAAAACAAAAAAAGAAAAAGGGCCCATTCTCATGAAACAGTCTAATGCGCCACGTCGGAGCTCACTGATAAGGCCGTTCATCCACCATCGACCTCCTTAGATTGTCGCTGACCTTGGGACCCTCGCTCCTAGTCCACTCCATCCGGCGGTCTACCAACTCTCTCCATTCGTGTCTTCTCTCCTCATCTCTCCCCGGCAATAGACTGCGAATTCCTGGTTCCAAGACTCACAAGAAAGAACAACATCCTGCTCATTGGCTAAAATGCCCCATTATCTCTAGTCATAACCCAAACATTTCTGCTACAGAGAACCCATTACCTTAGCAGTGGAACAATACAGAGAAGCCATTACGTTATCAGTGAAACATTACAGCATGTTACATACATTAACATAGAATCTCTTTCCTTCATTAAATATGCAACTGAGCACAACCTTGCCATCAGCTAAAAAAATTGATATAATCTCCTTCTGTGTCTAGCTCTTTAGTCGTCATCGCTGCCATTTTTACTGCTAGAAAGCAGCACTGAGTTCAAGCCCTAGTATAGTGAGATCTAGTTTGGGAGCAAGTTTTTCCTTGTCCAGGATGAATCCAGCTTCACTATATCCAGCAGTGTCTGTGACCTTGTGACCTTTTACTGCAAAGGCAGCAGCAACTTTAGATGACGCTTCATAGAAGATGCAGACCTCTTTGAGCTATAGATAGCAGATTGTTGTGTAGGTTCCTGGAATCTTCAATCCTTTAAGATCCTGAAGGGAAAGACACCACTGCTACCAATCTTCATGTTCCTCTTTAAGGAATGGGGCATCCCATCAACAAATATCTAAGGTCAACTCTCTTAACATGAAGCATCCCTGGATACTGACTAGCAAATCCAAGAAAGTCAAATAAGCTGTTGATATTCAATAGCACACCACATAGAGGGTCTTTCAGCATCAGTGACCAGGAGAGTAAGGGTGTTGGTAACAAGGTCCCATCCAGGACCCATACTAGCTGTATAGGAGGGAGGTCCTGTCCAAGATCAAGATTCTGTAGACCTCTGGCCAGATCTTCAGATGGAAAACATCGCATAACCTCAGCACTGTTGGATGTGATTTTATGCAGCCTGAGATTAGACTATGACAACATGTCTGGCATTGCTTTCAGCATGCTAACTGCTTCTTCTGCATTAGAAAATGACTTAAGACCATCATCTACATAGAAATGCTTCTCTATGTACCTCTGTGGTTCAGTCCCAAATTCCCCTCTTCTGCCATAGTTGCCCTGTTATGACCATTTATTGCCACAGCTGGAGCAGTAAATCCAAGAGAGTTACCAAAATCTCCAGAATCTCCAATGTCCGGTTGGTGGTCACGAAACCACAGAATCTGAGGTAGTCTCAATGATCCTCTCTCGCTAAGAAGCTGTGGAACTTTTTTCGAAGTCTGCCATCACAGCGATGGACTCAGTTCTGAAGTGCATGAGGATCCTGAGTAGACTATTATTGAGGTCTGGGTCCTGCAAGAGCAGATCATTCATTGATATATCTTTGACCTACACACTTGAATCAAAGATTATTTGTATTTGTGCAGGTTTCTCTGGGTGGTAAACACCAAAGTTGGGCAAATAGCAGTTTTCTTTGTTGGGATCTGGTGGAGGCGCTATCTCCATGGTTGTTCCTGAAAAGTCTCTCTATTAACTCTGTATAATGATTTTTCATTTCTGGTTTCCTTCTCAATTTGCAACTGAAGGATATGAGTCAACTAAGGTCCTGCTCTCTGTTGTTTGGTAGGAGTTGTCATGAAGAGTGGAAGGAAAGGGAGCTACCCAACTGTTTGACTCAGTTTTGCTAAATTCTGTTCATGCTTCAAAGGAAGACCTCATCTTTGATGGAAGGTGCCAGCTTATAGCCATCTTCTGAGTGACAGATAATCAGCTTGCCTAAATCTGATTGAGCAGAGGTGAGTATGTCAGGGCACTTGGTTTGCTTACCTACAATCTTTTTCATACCAGATTCTACTCTCACAGGGCCTGAAATTACCTGGGTGCCTGTTCTCCAGTACATTAGTCTTAAATGTGCTGACAGTGGGCAGATGAGCACCATCGAGACAGACTTCACCCACAATGATGCAACCCAGGTCCAGTCATTGGGCATAAGGTGCATTGTGCCCCGACCATTGCACCATTCACGTACCTTATGTGCATGGGTAGTGTCTCTGCCTAACAACAGGAGAATCTCAGCAGAAGAGTCAAGTGGGGGAATGTGAATCGGTGTGTGCAGCTTCAGGAGTTGGGATTTCATCCCTGTTGTTCGGAATATGGTCGCACCCAATGAGAGTTAGCAAGAAAAGCAGACCTCCACTCCTGTTAACTGCACAACAAATCTACCAGCTTTTCTTCTGGCGACTTCTGATGTTCCAGATCTTGTCTTTAGAGTACGAAGAAACAGAACTTTGAATGCTGAACATGTCAAAGAATATTGATTTTGTCAGTGCCACATTGCTCTGGCCGTCTAATATCACATGTGCCTTTATTTTTGCTCAGGGTGTCCTTTAGGGTAGATGTTGGCTTGACATATTTTACAGCAGGACTTTCCTTGGAAACCTTTCCTACATGCTTCTTTGCATGAGCAGGAAGCTACATCTGATGGACGTTCAGCTGGCTCCGTGCCGTGCTCTGCTGCGGGTGTGCTGGTCCTGAATAAAATGCTGATATGGACTGCTCACTGTTGCACTCAGTGCAGTGTATGACAGCTTTACAGCTTTTTGCTTGGTGTACTGTTGAAGCACAACATCTGAAACATATTGAGTGCTCTTTTAGAAAGCGTCTCCAGTCTGTGTGCAGCTTTTCTCTGAATCCTTTGCATTTCCTTAAGGGGAAATATCTCTAAGGGGAAAGGTGCATACATGAGGATGCTGTTCATTGACTATAGTTCAGCATTCAATTCTATCATCCCCTCAAATCTAATCAATAAGCTTCAAGACCTTCACCTCAATACTTCCTTGCACAACTGGATACTGTTTCCTCACTTGCATGCCTCAGTCAGTTCAGATGAGCAAAAACATCTCCTCCACAATTTTCATCCGCACAGGTGCACCACAAGGCAGTGGGCTTAGCCCCCTGCTCCACTCACTTTGTGCTCATGACTGTGAGCTAATCACAGCTCCAATGCCACACTTAAATTTGCTGATGACAGCACTGCTGATGGCTGAATTAAAGGTGATGAGGAATCCACATATAGGGGTGAGATGGCTCTTTTGGTTAAAAAAAGCAAATCATTAGAAACAGGTGACACAGGATCAGAATGTGTTAAATCATTGTGGATAGAGCTAAGGAACTTCAAGGGTAAAAAGACCTGGAAGGGAGTTATATACAGACCCCCAAACAAAAGTAAAGATATGGTCTACAAATTACAACAACAAAAATTGCTTGTCAAAAGGGCATTGTAACAATAGTCATGAGGGATTTCAATATGCAGGTAGATTGGGAAAATCAGGTTCGCACTGGATCCCAAGAGTGGGAATTTCTAGAATGCCTATGAGGTGGCTTTTTAGAGTTGCTTGTGATTGAACACACTAGGTGATCAGCTATTCCGGATAGGGTGTTGTGCAATGAACTGGAATTGATTAGAGAGTTTAAAGTAAAGGAACCCTTGGGGACCGGTGATCATAATATGATAGAATTCAGCCTGCAATTTGAGAAGAAGAAGCTGAAGTCAGATGTGCCAGTATTACAGTGGAATAAAGGGAATTACAGAGGCATGAGAGAGGAGCTGGCCAAAATTGATTAGAAAGGAACACTGGCAGGGCTGATAGAGCAGCAATGGCTGGAATTTCTGAGAACAATTCAGAAGGTACAGGATATATATATTCCAAAGAGGAAGAAGTATTCTAAAGGCTGGATGACGCAACCGTGACTGACAAGGGAAGTCAAAGCCAACATAAAAGCCAAAGAGAAAGCATATAATAGAGCAAAAATTGGTGGGAAATTGATTGGAAAGCTTTTAAAAACCAATAGCACAAAATACTCTGCAGATGCTGGGGTCAAAACAACACTCACAACACGCTGAAGGAACTTAGCAGGTCGGGCAGCATCCGTGGAAATGATCAGTCAACGTTTTGGGCCGGAACCCTTCGTCAGGACTGAAGAGGGAAGGGGCAGAGGCCCTATGAAGAAGGTGGGGGGAAGGTGGGAAGGAGAAGGCTGGTAGGTTCCTGGTGAAAAACCAATAAGGGGAAAGATAAAGGGGTGGGGGAGGGGAAGCAGGGAGGGGATGGGCAGGAAAGGTGAAGAAGGAATAGGGGAAAACACAATGGTAGTAGAAGGAGGAGGAACCATGAGGGAAGTGATAGGCAGCTGGGGGAGGGGGCAGAGTGAAATAGGGATAGGGGAAGGGAGGGGGAGGGAATTACCGGAAGTTTGTGAATTCTATGTTCGTGCCAAGGGGCTGAGGTCCTCCCTACCACTGTGCACATCTACACAGAGCACTGTAGCCAGAAAGCAGCGTACATCATCAAGGACTCCTAACATCCAGGCCATGTTTTATTCTCCCTGCTGCCATCAGGAAGAAGGTACAGGAGCCTTAGAACCCACACCACTATATTCAGGAACAGTTATTACCCATCAGCCATCAGACTGTTGATCCAGAGGGGATAACTTCTCTTAACTTCACTCACCCCAACACTGAACTTTTCCACAACCTATGGACTGACTTTGAAGGACTCTTCATCTCATGTTCTCAATATTTATTGCTTATTTATTTATTGTTATCTTTTTACAGTATGTTTGCACAGATTGTTGTCTTTTGCACATTGGTTGTTTGTCTGTCCTGTTGGGCACATTTCATTGATTTTATTATGTTTCATGGATTTATTGTGTATGCCTGCAAGAAATTTAATCTCAGGGTTGTAAATAGTGACATATATGTACAGGTTTCCCCCGCCATCCAAAGGTAGAGCGTTCCTATGAAACGGTTCGTAAGCCGGAATGTCATAAAGTGAAGAAGCAATTACCATGTATTTATATGGGAAAAATTTGTGAGCGTTCGCAAACCCAAAAAATAACCTACCAAATCATGCCAAATAACACATAAAACCTAAAATAACAGTAACATATAGTAAAAGCAGGAATGATACAATAAACATACGGCCTATATAAAGTAGAAATACTTTCCTACAATCATTGCCACACTGTTCTCCGTGGCGAAAATTTCACGCAAGCGCTATCAGCAGAAACACTCTCTCCAGTAACCTTTAAGCTATGAAGCTGACAAATCATACCATATAACACCTAAAAATACACAGCCTATATAAAGTAGAAATAATGTATGTACAGTGTAGTATCACTTACCAGAATCAGGAAGAGAGCGCCGAGCACACTGATGATGGTGTGTTAGGCTGAGTCGTCAGAGGTTGGGGTGGTGCAGTGGTCCCCAACCTCCAGGCCACCAAGCGATACCGATCCGTGAAGCATGCAGCGGTACAGCGGTAGCCAGGACGCACCCAACACATCTTCAAGAAAAAAGCTGAAATAAACAAGCTAATTAATTAGGTGCCGCCCAGCATGTAATTGCCGACCCAGATCAGTACCGATTTCCAATTGCGTCATCTCTGATCTGGGCCGACAATTACGTGTCGGGCGGCACCTAATTAGTTAGCATGTTTATTTAGGCTTTTTTCTTAAAGATGTGCTGTGTGCCTCACGGCTACTGCTGCATTCTCCACGAATCGCAGGGTGGTGGGACACTGTGGTGTCATCTCGTCGTCTGCTTCCATTAGAGCAGGCAGCTCATCTTCTCCTATGACTGCCTGCCTCAATGTCGAAGGTCGAGGTTCATCGTCTGCTGTGGCTGATGCAGAAGGCTTGCTTGACTGCTGAGCCTCGCGCATTTTTCTGTCATACAGTTCTTTGTAAGGACTCAAACCATCCTGCAAATATCCCCTAAACTTACATACCCTTTCAAAATTAAAGTCCTACTTTATCATTGCAGCGAAAATCTCACGCTGTTGCTTCACGTTCAGTTCCTGGACGACTTCACTTTCGGTCCGTTCGCTACTGCATTCAGTTTCAATTGTTATCCTTTCCTATTCCAATTGCATCAGCTCTTCATCTATCAGTTCTTGGTCATGGGATGCCAAAACCTCTTCAACATCATGTTCGTCAGCTTCCACAAGCCAAACTCACTTTGTCCTTACTTCGTTCACCACGATCGAAATGCTTAATTATGTCTAGTTTTACGCTAAGTATAACACCCTTACGAGCTCTTTTAGGCTTTTCCAATACCTTAGGACTCATCTTGCAAACGGCTGCTCACAGGCACGTGTTTAAGCAATGCCGGCTAGAATACCGTTCCGAATCCCGGGGAGAGCGGCTGCTTGGGGCGCGCGCTGCCTTTTATTGCGCGCTGGTTTCCCCCGTGCGATGCTTTTTTTTTCGTAACAGTGAAAACACTTTCTGAAAGCGAAAACAGGGTACTAATGTAGGTCTTTCGTAACAGTGAGATTTTGTAAAGCGAACGTTCGAAATGCAGGGGACACCTGTATATAGAAGTGAAAATGGGGGGAATAAGTCAGACAATGGTAGGTGCCTTGGTTTTTGTGTAGAACAGAATATTAGGGTTTTGGGGGAGTGGTACCAGACTAGCATACCACCTATCTCTGTTTCCAAGTTTGACTCTTTGAGATACTCAAGCAGCAGAATGTATTTTCAATTGGTTATTTTTTTTCTGATAGATCATTTATTACTTCTGAATTCTGAAATTGCACCCCAAAAATATTCATAATGCAACTGGGGTTTGCTGTAAATGAGAGAAAATAAAGATCATGAAAGCAAATAAACCAAAATCAAAATGTTAGTGTTATTTGCATTATTAGGAATACATAGTCATATGTATTTAAATTAGTATGACCTAACCTACCTAACTTTCCCTTCTCTGTTTTCTTGAATTAATTTTGTACTTCCTTGCAGAGCTCTCTTCACAAACTTTCCCTTTGTTTCATTACTGACAAAGGTGGTAGCAGCATTATACTTTCTAATTCTGTTAGAATGCAGCCAGAGGAGAAACTGGGCATTTCTTCTGATTTTGCTGTGATTCTGTTTGTACCTACTTCCAGCCTCAGTATTATGCCAGTTGCCTGCTGTGTTTAATGCTAATTATATTTTTTATTCACTATACTCCATATGACCTTTCTCGATATTACTGTCTATCAGTCGCCAACTGTGTGCTAACCTTTTGTCTTCCATTCCAATTCTTTTTTGCAGTAAAGAATCTTGGCCAGGATGCTCTTCAGTGACAAATAGTGTTGCTAGATGGGTCTGGTAATTCCAGAGCCCATCTGATGAGTTTAAAAGCATGTATTATGTCAGTAACTGATTTTTTTCACTCGATCTATAAATGTAATGCACATGAGAAAAACTGATCACTTCTAAAATTGTTTCTTTTCTATAGCTGGGGTACCCAAGGTGACTTCACCAGCACGCACCCACTTCCTGCAGTAAAGGTGAAACTCTTCACAGAGAGCACAGGCGTGTTGGCTCTGGAGGACAAAGAGCTTGGACGGGTATGTGCTTTTTATTTCCTGCAATTAATGATTTATACTGAATAACCGGTGCCAAGTCTGTTCCGATTGCACTTGCATCCTGCTGCCAAAGAAGCTCTTCTAATTCCTATTGCACACTCATGACAATATCACTTACCAAACTCTCATAGAAAAATAACAGTTAAGTAAAGATTTCTTTATTTCCTGTGCTATTAAAAACATCTTGATAAGAGCACAATCAGAGCATCCTGAATAAGGATGTGCTCAAATCTGAATAACACTGAACATGGCATCTGGCAGCCAACAAATGTCCCTTTTGCATGTTTATCTGTTCATACTCTATCACAAACAAATACTGCTCTGTGTATAAGAGCCTTTCACTCATTACTTAGTGATTCATTGCACATGGTTGTCTGAACAAGCCTACTTTATCTGGCCTCCTGCTGCCAGTACCGATACAGTTTTCCACACCCCTCTTCTCCTCAGCCTACGGCTATATCATCAGTACCCTGAATTAAAAATTGGATTTTTGACTCTGCAATATGAAAGACAACGAGAAGGCAAAGCACAGAGCAACTCAAAGAACAATATTTGTCTCCATTTCTGCTAGTTGCTAAATGTGCCACTGAAATGCATATAACCAAATCTATTCGGAAAATCAGGATGGTGTTGAATCCCAAGTGAAGAAATTTTTAGAATGCCTTCAAGATGCCTTTTTAGAACAGCTTGTGGTTGAGCCCACCAGGGAAAAGGCAATTCTGGATTAGGTGTTGTGTAATGAGCCAGATTTGATTAGGGAGCTTAAGATAAAGGAAACCTAAGGAAGCAGTGATCATAATATGATAAAATTCATCCTGCAGTTTGAGAGGTAGATGCTAAAATCGGGTGTACTGATATTATACAGGTAACTACAGAGGCATGAGAAAGCAACTGGCCAAAGTTGATTGGAACGCTTTCTTGCTTTTCAAATCTTTTTATTGTTATATTATACAGGAAAAATAACATGAGTATATTGAAGTAACAACACTTACAATGTCTCAAAAAAGACATTATCTTAAAGATTGAAATAAATTATTGTGGATTGGAACGCTTTCCACCATGAGGGGGTGACATGGTGTCCCTATCGCTGTCACTTCCACAACTCCTGAATTCTCTCTCCACCACCTGCAATGGACCTATCCGATATTTTATCCTCCGCTGGATCCATGCTTTCAATCACCGGTTCTTCACCTTTTTCACATCCAGCAAGGTATGGAAGATTCCCGTCTACAAACTATAGAGCCCGCCGCCTCCAACGCCAGCAGCCGCAGACGTCCCCAGACCACGATCCCTGCTGCTGACCTCGATGATTTTAATGATCCTGAGTGGATTCAAAAGCCGGACCACCTATGCAAGTTCCAACCCTGCCGGACACCTTCAAAGTGTCTATTACACAACCTCCAGTACTGGCTCTAGCCTGGACCTTGATCGACAGCACCTCTGGGCCAGGACTTTACATGCTGCCATTGGAACCCCGCTCTCCCCTTCCCCTACCCTCACTCTGCAGTTCCATGTCTCTCAGGTCCCACCATCAGCTCTTGGCCTCAATGACTCCATCTCCTTCCCACCCCACCTTCCCTGAAAACCCCAACTCTCTCCTCTCCTCACACACTGCCAACCCTCTTACCCTCCCCCCCCAAAATCCCAGCTCTCATCCATGCCGGGTCTTCACAATTCCCTCAGTCCTTCCCCTCTCTGAGGCAAAATGTTCTGTTCTCAATAGGGGCTTCACCTTTGTCCTCCTGCACCCACCAGGAGTTCTGCTCCCGTTATGACGCTGAGCTCTTCTTCCACTGCCTCTATCTCCATGCCAATTTCTTTGTCAAGGACTGTCCAGCCCACATTGATGACCCCTCCTTTCGTCTTCCTGGACACCCCACTCTGGTCTTCTGCATGCTCTGGATCTTTTCATTGCTAAGTGCCGACAAGACATCAACTGTCTCGACTTCACCACTCCTCTCTCCATTTCTAACCTCACTCCTTCCTAACACACTGTTCTCCACCCTCTCTGCACTAATCCTAACACATAAAACTAGTAGGTAAAGTGGGTATTGTAGTAGTGTGCTGGACTAACCTCTAGCTTGCCGATCCCAGCGACACCTCCTCTTACTTACCCCTTGAACAGGACCCCACTAAATAGCACCAGGCCATTGTCACCCGCACCATCAGCAACCTTATTAACTCTGGAGATCTCCCTCCACTGCCACCAACCCCATAGTTCCCTTACCCCCATTTCCAAGTTATCCTCATGTTTTTACCTCCTACCCAAGATCCACAAATCTGCCTGTCCAGGTAGACCCATTGTTTCTGCCTGTTCCTGCCCAACTGAACTTATATCTGCATACCTCGACTCCCTTTTATCTCCTCTGGTTCAGTCCCTTCCTACCTACATCTGTGACACTTCACAAACTCTGTATCTTTTCAGTGACTTCAAGTTCCCTAGCCCTGATCATCTCATTTTCACCATGGATGTCCAGTCTCTATACACCTCCATCCCCCATTGCGGGGGGGGAGGGGAGGGGGGTTAAAGCTCTCCAATTCTTTCTAGACTACAGATCCAATCTATTCCCCTCCACCACCATTCTCCTCTGTCTGGCAGAACTGGTTCTCACTCTCAATAATCTCTCCTTCGGTTCTCCCACTTCCTTCAAACCAAATGTGGAGCCATGGGCACTTGCATGGGTCCCAGCTATGCCTGCCTTTTTGTTGGCTACGTGAAGCAGTCTATGTTCCAAGCCCAAACCGGTATCACTCCCCAGCTTTTCCTATGCTACATTGATGACTGCATTGGCATTGCTTCCTGCACCCGTGCTGAGCTCCTCGACTTCATCAGCATTGCCTCCAACTTCCATCCTGCCCTTAAATTTATCTGGTGCATTTCCAACATCTCCCCCCCCAACCTTTCTCAATCTCTCTGCCTCAATCTCTGGAGACAGTTTATCTACTGATATCTTTTATAAGCCCACTGATTCTCATAGCTACCTGGAGGATACCTCTTCCCAACCTGTCATTTGTAAAAATGCCTTCCTCTTCTCTCAGTTCCTCTGTCTTCATGCTTGCAGGATGAGGCTTTTCATTCCAGAACAAATGAGGTGCCATCCTTCTTCAAAAAAAGATTTCTTTCGTCCACTATCAATGTTGTCTTCACCTATTTCACGCGTATCTGCTCTCACTCCATCGACCCACCACCCCACTAGGGATAGGGTTCCTCGTGTTCTCACCTGTCACCCAACCAGCCTCCAGGTCCAGCACATTATTCTACGTAACTTCTGTCATCTCTAATAGGATCCCACCACCAAGCACATCTTTCCCCTCTCCCCCCCCCACCACTTTCTGCTTTCTGTAGGAATTGTTTCCTATGCAACTCCCTTGTCCACTTATCCCTCCCCACGGATCTTTCTCCTGTTACTTATCCTTGGAAGCAGAACAAGTGCTACACCTGTCCCTATACTTCCTTACTACCATTCAGGGTCCCAAACAGTCCTCCAACGTGAGGTGACACTTCATCTATGAGTCTATTGGTGTCATCTCCTGTATCCGCTGCTCCTGGTGTGGCTTCCTCTATATCAGTGAGACCTGCCATAGTTTGGGAGACCGCTTCACCAATCACCTACTAATTCACTAGAAGAAGTAGGAACTCCCAGTGGCCACCTATTTCAATTCCACTTCCCATTCCTATTCCAACATGTCAGTCCATGGCCTCCTCCATAGCCTCAAAGAGGCCACAGTCAGGTTGGAGAAGCAACACCTTATATTCTGTCTGGGTAGCCTCCAACCTGGTGGCATGAATATCGATTTCTCAAACTTCTGGTAATTGCAGCCCCACCTTCACCATCCCCCATTCCCATTTCCCTCTCCCTCTTTATCTACTTACCTGCCCATTACTTCCCTCTGGTTCTCCTCCCCATTCTCTTTCTTCCATGGTCTTCTACCCTCTCCTGTCAGATTCCCCTTTCTCCAGCCTTTATATCTTTCACCTATCAACTAACCAACTCTTTATTTCACCCCTCCCCCTTAGGTTTCACCTATCACCTGCCACTATGTATTTCTTTCTCCCCTCTCCCCACCTTCTTACTTTGATTTCTCATCTTTTTTTCCTGTCCTGATGAAGGGTCTTGGCCTGAAACAATGACTGATTACTCTTTTCCATATATGCTGCCTAGCCTGCTGAGTTTCTCCAGCATTGCGTGTGTGTTGCTTGGATTGGAAGGGACTCTGGCAGGGATGACGATAGAGCAGCAATGCCTGAGGTTTCTGAGAGAAAATTGGAAGACGCCGGAATAGTTCACCTCAAAGAAGAAGCATCCTAACAGGAGGATGATGTAACCATGGCTGATAAGAGAAGTCAAAGACAGCATAAAAGCATAAGAGGCCCCATACAATTTTGCAAAAATTAGTGGAAAGCTGAAGGACTGGAAAGCTTTTTAATACCAACAGAGGGTAGCTAAAAAAAAACAATGAGGAGAGAAAAGATGAATTATGAAGGTAAAATATCCAATAATATAATTTCCCACACCTCACTATTTCCTGCTTTGACATAATTGTCCATGGCCTCCTCTTTTATGCAGGGCCCTGGGAAAAGAACAGAAGATTGGGAGACGAACAAAATGCCCAAATAGTTTCCTTCTGTAAATAAGATGGTGATAAATGAGTTGAGGTCATGAGCATCAATTTCTAGTTACAGTATTTTTTTTCTTTTCCTCTCCCCTTCCCTCTTCTTCTATTCCTAACTCTGACCTTTTTCTTCTTTTCCTCACCTGTCTATCACCTCCCCTTGATGCCCTTCATTTTTTCCTTTCTCCCATGGTCCACTCTTGGCTCCCATCAGATTTCTTCTCCAACCTTTTACCTTTTCCATCCACCTGGCTTCACCACCATCTTCTAGCTTGTCCTCCTTTCCCTCCCCCCCACCCTTTTCTTCTGGTAAATTATCCCTTCCTTTCCAGTCCTAATGAATATGCTCAGCCTGAAATTTTGACTGTTCCGTCAATGCGACCTGACCTGCTGAGTTCTCCCTGAATTTTGTGTGTGTTGCTTTGGATATCCAACATCTGCAGGTTCTCTTGTGTTGAAGTTAAGTCACCTGGAACACCCCGGGGTTCTGAAAGAGATTGTAGGTGCATTAATAGTGATCTTTAAAGAAACACCAGATTCTCGAATGGTTCCTGACTACTGGAAAATCTCAAATGTCACTCCAGTCTTTATGAAGCGAGGGAGACAAAAGACAAGGAATTATAGGCCAGTTAGCCTGATTTTTAGTGGTTGGCAAGAAGTTTCTTGGTAGCACGTGATATAAAATAAGCTGAAATTTTGCCTGACAAATCTGTTGGATTTCTTTGAGGAAATAACAGGCAGGAGAGACAAAGGAGAGTCAGTGGAAGTTGTTTACTTGGAATTTCAGAGGGCTTTTGACAAAAGAACCTCAGACATGAGGCTGTCAAGCAAGTTAGGAGCCATGGTGTTACAGGAAAATATATTTTCAGAAGTGATTTTACAGAGATCAATTTGTCAGCTCCCCTTTCGCCATCATCAAACCAAGTCTCTCTGTTATGTAAAAAAATTGCTGGGAAAGCTCAACGTATTTATCACCATTTTATTTAAAGAAGGAAGCTATCTGAGTATTTTGTTTATCTCCTAATCTCCTATTCTCTTCCCAGAGCTTTGCATAAAGGGTGCAGCAGAAAGACAGCAATTAGTATCACCAGTAGTTCTAAATCAAAGAGAGAGAGACATTGTTAACCAAACCTAAGGGAACTGGGAGAAAATGCAGAATACAGTATGTGAGGTTAGATTAACCATGATTTCATTGAATGATGACATACATAAGCTCAATAGACAACATGGCCTCAAATATTCCTGCATTTCATCTTGGTAAGTATTATCTGGATCCTTTCCATGGCCGATCAAAGTGCCGATCTTTGACTTCTCACCAGTGATCAGCAACTAAGTATATTGTCTGATCTGTAAATGCACAAGGACAGGATGTGATTTCAGCAGCAATGATGACAGTTGCATTAAATTTTGAGTAACTTGCAGAGAGTGATTTACCTTTCAGTTGTAACCATTTCACATGGACACACTTGCATGCAAATTAATAATCTATGGTCAGAAAGAATATATGGTGATCATATAATCACTACTAAGTTAGTAGTGTACTGCAGATATTTTTGCTGTTGCAGTATCAACAACCAATTATTCACAGCGTATAAGGATAACATACTCAGCCAATTCCATTACTGGCAAAGCCACCAGTTACTTATGCAGCTGTTCTTCAAGAACATCTCTTAAAAAAACTGTTATTACCATTGGTCAACACAACCAACAAAACATATATGAAAGTTGTAGGGATGGGTCAGTAATGATGCCGCCAGCAATATAGTTGCAACAGAGATGTTGGTAACAAACATAAATTGAAACAAGCAGGATTGCAACTGACGTAAGTCACGAAAGTAGAAGGTGCAAACCTACTAAAAAAAACCTTGCATTACAGAGTTGCTTTTTATGATCGCAGGCCTCGACATGGCTTTTTGACAATGATGAATGGTTGCAAATGTAATTGCCATGTAACATGGGCTCTGGGGAGATGTAGAAACCCTACAGCATACCTATATCAGGAGTAAATATGTATCATTGAATAAACTCACTGCTAAGCAGAAAGAAATATAAACAGTATTATGAATTATTTGTGAATGTTGACTTTTAGTGCACTTTAAGGACCTTGGACATGGGGAGAGGTTGAATGAACTTGGACTGTTTACTTTGGAATATTAGAGATTGAGGGTCAAACTGATAGAAATATATAATATTATGAGATGTATAGATAGGGAAGGTAGTTGTCTGTTTCTCAGGGTAGAAGTGTCAGATATTCAATGTTCAAGATGAAGGTGGGAGGCATATACAGAAGATGCAGAGAAGGCACTGCCAAGGGAGGTGGTAGACACAGATAAAATAGTAATGTTTAAGAGGCATTTAGAGGGACATGTGAACAAGAAGGGAATGGAAGGATCTAGACCAGGGGTCCCCCACCTTTTTTGCACTGCAGACCGGCCGACCGGGGGTGGGGGGGGGGCACGGTGGTGGTGGTGGTAGGGTTGCCAACGGACGAGAGTAGCAGTCAAATACGCTGGGTTTACCCCAAAAAAAGACTACAATGACCATGAAGCCATGCGCGGGCACCAGTGCGCATGCGTGTACAATTTTTTTCTATAAATCGTTTTTGGCGATTCTGTTTCGGGGGGCGGGGGGGGTGTTAATCATGACCGGAATATCAGTGATAAGTGGCTAATACACTCAATTTCCTTTCTAAAAGGGTTTATCTAAGGAATTTAATATTAAACACACAGTGCATACTTTCCTCGCATCAATATAGTGATAAGTCAATTATCAGGGTAGCTTGAAGTAAGTGTTGAACGAACTTCCAGTAGAAGTGGTAGAGGCAGGTTGGATATTATCACTTAAAGGAAAATTGGGTAAGTATATAGACAGGAAAGGAATGGAGGGTTGTGGGCTGAGTGCAGGTCGGTGGGACTAGGTGAGAGTAGCGTTTGGCACGGACTAGAAAGGGAGGGATTGCCTGTTTCCATGCTGTAATTGTTATATGGTTATATAAGTCAATAGCATCATAACATTTTAAGTAACGTTTGGATATTAAACACACAGCACATATTTTCCCCGTATGAACATATAAAATCATTGCATCACACCAATATCACTGAATCAGTGGGAGCCCTGGGCTTGTTTTCCTGCAACATGATGGTGCCATTGAGGGATGATGGGAGACAGCGATAGTCGAATGGGGTTCCTTATGTCCAGTCTATTCCGCAATTTAGTTTTCGTTGCATTCATTGCAGAGATATGTTGGAAATGGAAGCAACGTTTTCAGTACTTTCGTGACTATCTCAGAATTTTTAGCCTTGACTTTGATCCAGAATGCCGGCAGAGATGTTATGTTAAACATACTTTCCAGCCTGCCATCATTTGCAAGCTCGAGGAGTTGATCTCCTTCCCGCGCTGAAATGGATGACGCGTGGATAATGACCTCACATGCGTTCAAACTCAACAGTGGGCATGACAGGGAATGAGGAAAAGTGCAGCTGACTCATATCGCCAAATCATATCGCTTCCTCACGGCCCGGTAGCGCATGCTTTGCGGCCCGGTACCGGTCCGTGGCTCGGTGGTTGGTGACCGCTGATCTAGACCATGTACAGGCAGATGGGATTCATTTGGAGCAGAGGTGGGTTGTCCAGCTGGGCTGTTCCTGTGCCGTACTGTTCTGTGTTTAAGTAAATCCATAAAATGTAGCTGGAAAGGATACCACCTATTCAGCGTCCAAAATTCTGCACTGTCTGTTCACTATCAGAAATGGAATAGAATGGGTCTTTAAGGGAACGTGGTACTCTTCCTACCAGCCATCAGCTTAATCAATCCTGATAAATAACTCAGATAGCAAGCTTATCTTCATGTTCAAGTTCAAGTTTAGTTGTCATTCAACCATACATGAATACCCATGAACATAGCCAAACGAAAGAGAGTTACTGCGGGGCAAAGGTGCCAAACACAGTGCTAACATTCATACACAGCATAAGGCACAAATATCAGTAAAATACAGTTTCACAAAAAAATATAGTCCAAGACCCTAAGTCCATGAAGGTCGTAGCAATCTGCAGTCAAACACAATACAGCTTGTCTTCTGCCGAGCAAACACTAGGGTGGAGTGGCAGCGCTGACTCAGCGCACCACACTGCCTACAGTGGAGTGCCTCTCTCCTGGGCAGCTGTAGAACAGGCAACACCACGGCTTGAGACCTAGTCATTGCTACGAGGTCCCACAGCTCCCTCACAATCTGCCAATAAATCAGTCAATCAGACTTGCAGAATTAAGATGATCACTCGTTTAGACTGCACACTGCCGTGGTGCACCCACTTCGATGCCTCTCTAACGCAGGCAGCAGCATGATCAGCACCAAGTCTAGCTCCTTCACTTTCCTTCACTTTCTCCATTAACAAGCAACTCGCTGAAGGGATATATCTGCAGTACTTTAAGTTCTTAATATCCAGTAGGATCTTGCAATCACAAACTAACATTTTAGACTGATAATTATACCTTTGGTTGACCCCGTAGAAGCTGCTGTGACCGAATGCGCCACCATCTTTGTCATTGCACCTGTGGCACCAAGCCAAGTATTTATATCTAAGGATGAAAATCTAAAATATAAATAGAAACTGCCAGATATGACACATTGTCCAAAAGAAAAGTGGGTTATATCAACTTAGGTAAAATTACATGAAGAACAGTGACTGTTTTATCCATTAGTGAATAAAGTTCTAATGAAGTACATTTCCGATGTACAGCAAGTGTATCATGTGGAAACTACTTATGTCAGGCTTACACTTAAAATAAATTTCTCCACCAGGAAGTAATTTGGAGAAGGAGGAAGCTTGGTGAAGAGGTCAGAAGAACAGGGGGCAAAATATACCACCAAGCCATCTGTCACAAGGCAGAGCTCTTCCTGAGTTAAAAGACTGCTTAATAGCAAACTTCCTATGAAACAGCCCTAGTAATAAACAGACCGATAACACCCCCAGTGGGTGGGAGAGAAATTTACTAGTGGCAAGTAATCTACAATAGACAGTTACAACATTAATGAACAAATGCGCACATGGACCTGTACATATACACTGGTGCTAGAAACACAAAAAAAATTATACTTGTTCATTTATTTATTGAAAAAAATTATCCAATATTAATGTATTTGTTTGAAAAAGTATATGAACCTTTGCTTTCAGTAACTGGTGTGACACCCTCGTACAGTAATAACTTCAACCAAACGTTTCCAGTAACTGTTGATCCATCCTGCACATCAACTTGGAGGAATTTTAGGCCATTCCTCCTTACAAAACTGCTTCGCCTCTGGGATGTTGGTGGGCTTCCTTGCATGAACTGCTTGCCTCAGGTCTTTCCACAATGTTTCTATAGGATTAAGGTCAGGACTTTGACTTGCCATTCCAGAACATGTATTTCTTTTTTTAAACCATTCTGTTGTTGATTTACTCTTGTCTTTCGGATCACTGTCTTGTTGCATTAAGCCTCTGTTAAGCTTTAAGTAACAGACCGCTACCCTGACATTCTCCTGTAAAATGTCTTGATACAATTTTGAATTCATTGTTCCCTCAAGCTGTCCAGGCCCTGAGGCAGCAAAGCAGCCCCAAACCATGATGCTCCTTCCACCGCGCTTCACAGTTGGGATGAGGTTTTTGGTGTTGGTGTGCAGTGTCCTTTTTCCTCCAAACATAACAATGTGCATTTCTGCCATAAAGTTCAACTTTTGTCTCATCTGTCCACTGAACATTCTCCCAGAAGTTTTGTAAAGCATCCAGGTGGGCTTTTGCAAACTTGAGACTTGCAGCATTTTTTTTTATTTTGGAGAGCAGTGGTTTCCTATGTGGTGTCCCTCCATGAACACTATTCTTGTTCAGTGTTTTTCTTATAGTGGACACATGGTCAGAGAATTTAGCAAGTTCTAGAGATTTCACAAGTCTATTACCCTTGGGTTCTTTTTCACCTCCTTCAGCATTGCATGATTTGCTCTTGGTATGATCTTTGCAGGATGCCCACTGCTAGAGAGAGTAGCAACAATACTGAATTTCCTCCATTTGTGGATAATTTCTCTTAGTGTGGACTGATGAACTCTCAGATCTTTAGAAATGCTTTTGTAGCCTTTTCCAGCTTCATGCATCTCTACAATTCTTCTTCAAGGGTCCTCTGAAAGTTGTTTTGATCAAGGCATGGTGCACATAAATGGATCTTCCTTGAGAAGAGCAGGGTCTGTCCGTAACCTGAATTTGTTTGTCTTTTTTATAGGGTAAGGCACCTCTACAACCCACATGCCCAATTTCAATTCATTGATTGGAACACTTGACTCCATATAGCTTTTGTAGAAGGTATTACCCCAGAGGTTCACATACCACCCTGCGACCAGATATTGTCCTAGTGTCTGAGTCTACTAAGCAAGTGGTGCTGCTGGAGCTGACAGTCCCATGGGAAGATAGCTTGGAAGAGGCCTTTGAAAGGAAGCTCTCCAAGTACGCAGGACTGGTCAGCAACTGTCAGCAGGCTGGATGGAGAGCGAGGTGTCTCCCAGTGGAGGGTGGTTGTAGGGGATTTGTAAACCGTTCTTTAGTTAGAGCCTTCAGCATTTTGGGCATCGAGGGAGAGAGGAAGAGGAGAGCCATCCGCAGTACCACCGATGCGGCAGAGAGGCCTCAAGATGGCTGTGGCTCAAAAGAGGGGAGCCATGGAGTCATAAATAGCTAGCCATCTGGATACAAGCTGGGGTCTGATCAGCCCCGGCTGGGTCACCTGGAGGAGGTTGTATGATGTTGAAAGACCCAAAACACCCGATGATTCCAGGAACATCACTGAAGATGTGTCCAGAATTATCAATAGATGTATGTACACAGCAACAAATACGTGTAATATTGGATCATTTTTCTCAATAAATTAATGAACAAGTATGATTTTTTTGTGTTATTTATTTAATTGGGTTCTCTTTATCTGGTTTTAGGACTTACATTAAGATTTGGTCATATTTTAGGTCGTACTTATGCTGAAATAGAGAAAATTCCGCAGGATTTACAAACTTTCTAGTACCACTGTGGCCACATCAGTACTAGGCAGAACACAAGTATAATTGTAAGAGTCAGGTGCACCAGTAAGGACAAATGTGCCTGTACAACATTATAGGCAGTGATGCTAGTAAATTATACAAGTTAATTTGTTGCAAATAGGTGCTGCAGTAAATAGATATACTTGTAAGTATAGCTCAGCAGATTCTGCACCAGGAATAGATACTCGCTACAGATGTAGCTGCGATGGAAATGACAGTCACGGGTACATGAATCAGTAAAGAACAAAGCTATATAATCCACTAATAAACAGATATATACTTGTAACTGTAACAGAAAAAGAAATAAGCAATAGATTAATGCACTTTGTAATTATAACAGACAGGCACGTAAGTGTGATGGAAATCCTATCTATTCATTAGTTTGATGTTTGGTGAAGTTACATTGAAGGAGCAGGTGGAAGCTTAATTTCACAACAAACAACTTGAAATTCCAAATGAACAAAAATGGCATTGAGCAAAATTTTATCTATTGTCATACTTCATGATTAAAACAATTTAAAGAAAATGTTACATTTTAACTATTACTGGTGACTATCCTGCCACTTTTATTATGCTCATCAGATCTCTCTACACACTAGCGCCATTCCCGAGTTACACTGATACATGTACCTTGAGATTTCCTAAGATAACACTGATGAGTGGTGATTCTTTGCATGTAGCTCCGATGAATATCATCAAATATTCCTATTTAGGTCTACTACGACTGAAATCCACAGTCACAGCCATAGGTACTTCAGTAAGCAACATCGGTTTAAGACATTTTAAAAAATCTTTCGATCCTCAGTATCACTGGACCCTGGATGGCGGACTCAGGTTGTGAGTGCAGTTCCCCTTTAAGAAAATGGAAGTGCAGTAGGTGTGCTGGGCTACAGGTACAATTCAGATACAGAGGTCTTGGGTCCTCACCTGTGACTATTTTGCTGGTGAATTTGCAGTCTCTAGAAAATAAAATTGAAAACCTCAGAGCAAGGTTGCAGTACCGGAGGGTCATAAGGGACTGCTGTGTTATTTGCTTCATGAAATGTGGCTCATCCCCGTCATTTCAGATGCTGCGCCATAACCTGAAAGTTTCACCATTCACCCAAGACAGGACATCAGAGTATTTTACAGGTAAAGGAGGTGGAGTATGTTTTATGATTAAATCATCATGGTGCACAGACATGGTGGTTCTGTCTCAATCTTACTCAGCCGATCTGGCTCACCTAGCAGTCAAGTGTCAACTATTTTATCTGCCGTGTGAGTTTTCTGCCATCATCCTGGTAGCAGAGTACATTCAACCTATGGCCAACATTAGGCAGGTGCTGGAGGAACTGAGCACCATGATCAGCTGTCACAAAACAGTGCACCCTGATGCTTTCTCTATCATTGTGTGGGATTTCAACCAGGGTGGCTTGAAGAAGTTTCTGAACAACTATGACCAGTGTATCACCAGTGTAACCAGAGGAACCAACACACTTGACCCCCATTATACCAGAATCAAAAATGCTTACTGTGCCATCCCATGCCCACACTTTAGAAAGTCCAATCATTTGGCTGTTCTACACCCAGCACACAGCCAGAGACTAAAGACCGCTGCTCCTTTTCTGGGGTCCAAGAAGGTATGGTGAGTGTGTACCTTTGAGAACGTTCTGGACATACGCAGACCAAAAATACCAGGAAATTAGTAGTCTACAAAGTGCTAGATCTGTGGCATTTAAGACTGGTGATCCAGAACTATACAAGAAGTCCAGGTATGAGCTACGGATAACTACTTTAAGAGTGAAAAATCAATTCCAATTAAAGTTAGAGACAGAATCAGATGCCCATCAGCTCTGGCAGGGTTTGTAGGCCATTACTTCCTACAAGGGAAAACCTAACATCATGAATGGTGGATGTGCTTCAGTCGCAGATGAGCTCAATGCATGCTTTGAAAGGGAGAATAAAACTCCATCTCCGAGAATCCCTGCAGCATCTGATGACACTGTCTCGGAGGCCGTGTCGAAACATCTTTCGAGAGGAAGGCATCAGATCTTTGTAGGGCACTGAAAACCTGTGCCAACAACATCTTCAGTCTCTCACTATTGCAGATGGAGTTTCTCACCTGCTTCAGAAGGAGGACAATCACAGCTGTAGCCAAGAAGAGCAATGTGAGCTGCATCAATGACTATTGCCCAGTTGCAGTCACATCTACTGTGATGAAGTGCTTTGAGAGGCTGGTAATGGTCAGAATCAACTCCTGCATAAACAAGGACTGGGACCTGCTGCAATTTGCCTTTCACCACAATGGGTTTAGGTCTACTGTGGCTACAGTTTCACTGGCTTTCCACTCGGCCATGAATCATGTGAATAATAGTAATACCTACATCAGGCTGCTGTTTGTTGATTACAGCCCAATGTTCAACACAATTATACCGTCAATACTAATCAACAAGTTCCAATACCTGGACCTCTGTATCCTCCTCGGTAACTGGGTCCTTGATTTCCTCACCGGGAGACCACAGTCAATACAGATTGGAAATAACATCTCCTCCCCACTGACAATCAACACTAGCGCACTTCAAGGATCTATGTTTAGCCTACTGCTCTACTGCCTCTACAACCGTGACTATGTATCTTCTTCCCCTCTACCATTGTATTTTTGAATGGACAATGGATCCATGAACACTACTTCATTTTTTTTTTGCTGTCTTTTTACACCACTTACTTCATTTAAAATTTTTTAAAATATATTTATTATTGTAAGTTATAGTTTTATGATTATTTTTACTGCAATGTACTGCTTCTGCAAAACAACAAATTTCCACAACATGGCACTCAGTGCCATAAAGGGAACGGACCACTGGTCCGCAAGCCAGCTATGTTTCAACAATGTTACCTAAAGTCAAATTTCCAGAGATGTGAGAGTTACCCATTTTTTGATTTGCAATGTTATTGTTTTGGTAAATAACTTGCATTTTCCTATTTCTCCATGACAGCATTTCCTGTTCAATTACACGATTGAGTTCTATTGCTTGTTATGTTCTTTTCCAGGTTGTCTTGCATCCAACACCCAATAGTCCAAAATCAGCTGAGTTGCACAAAATGATTGTTTCAAAAAACAGCCTGGATCAGGATCTGAAAATAAAGTTGGCAGTTCGGATGGACAAGCCACAGAACATGAAACACTGTGGGTGAGTATGCAGTCATAAACACAGTGCTGAAAGTAAAGAATGTAGATGCTAATTTATTAAGTATAGTATCACCACACTTGTATGTACTAACTTACCCATTATGCCCCATTCGTGGGACGGTTTGAAATTGTTAAAGTAAATTCAACCCCTCAATTTCCATCAGGTATCAGTTTCTTATGCTAAATTTCAGCATGTAGGAGCATTTGTTTGAAATTTAAATTTATTCCTAGATCTTTTATGTTCATTGTTTCATTTAGCACATGGATTACCTAAACAAGTTCGTAAATTAACAACTGAATCTTAGACTATGAAGGACTGTATTTGGATATATTAGTAGGAATTGTTATTTCACTGTTTCTGTGTAGATCTAGGTATGAAGTATTCAATCTGGGAATAAATCCTGAATGTTAACTTGGTTTTTGGATTTGCTAAAACATAAAATGTTTGAATTAATCATAACTTTGTAGAATGGATCACCATCAAGGCAAACAAGGAAACTCCTTGGCATACCTTAAGACTGTTTTTTGACTCTATTGCCACGGAAATGGCCCAAGTGACTTAATTCTGCTCCTATGTCTTTCTGAAATATAGGGCCTGCTGTAGGCTTCTCAGTGTGAGCAGAATATCCTGTTGTGAGTGCTGTATTAAGCCAATGAATGTGGGCTTTCATCCCCATTGAAATACTGTTGGCGTAATAAGAACACTGACAGCATCTCTTTGATCAATTATCTTCCTTTGATCTATTCCATCTGGTTGGCTTTGTTTTAATTCTGTTTAATACCTTGCATTTCATGTTGAAAGGTTTTTAAAAATTATATTGCAGAAGTGCATTCCACCTATTACAAGTGCTGGATTACCCTATCCACTGTACTTGAATGCAATCTAATAATTGTGCCATTTGAGATCTTTCATTTTCCTGGATCCAGCCAGCTCATCTTTACCATGGATGTCTAGATTCTAAGCACTTCAATCCCCATCAGGAAGGTCTTAGGCCCCTCCACTTCTTTCTAGGATAAAAGAGTCAGCTAGTTCCTCTCCACTGACACTCTCATCTGGCAGCATTGTCAACCATTTCTCTTTCAATTCCTTCCACTTTCTACCATTCAGAAGTGTACCAAACACATTCTAGTTTGCCCCAGCTACACCTTTTTGGTTGGCTATGGGTAGCAGTTCTTGTTCCAACTGTGCTCTGGTACTCTTCTCCAACTCTTTCTCGCCTACATCAACATCTGCACTGGTTTGGTTTCCAATGTGGACCATGTCAATTTCATCGCCTTTTGCTGCTAACTTCCACCCTGCCCTCAAATTCATTTGGTCCATTTCTGAGATTTCCTTTCCTTTTCTGGATCTCCCCATCACCATATTAGGAAACAAACTGGCCACCAATATGTACTCTAAATCCAAAGATTTACACAGCTACGCCTTTTCCATCACTCCCCCAGCTAGATATACCTATCAATCACTACATGATGTACCTATCCACCCTGTCTTCTTTACTATCTCTTTTTCAGTTTCTTCATTTCCACCCCAATTGTTTTCAAGATGAAACTTTCTATTCTAGAACTTTAAAAATACCTCCACCATCTGGAAACATAGCCTCTCCTCTATGGCTGTTGCTGGGTTCTTACATGCAGGATCTCCGTTAATCCATCCCTCCTGCCCAGATTAATCGAGCCATTCTGACTCATTGTTCCCTATCAGTGAGGGATTCCCACCAAAGTTACATAACAATAGTTATTCAAATACCTGCTATAGTAGTGCTTAGTCTTCCTTGTTTGATTTTAAAGTTTGTGACATTTAAAGTTGAAGTACTTCCATTTAAAATTTTCCTTCTCTTTGGAGAAACATAATGCCTGGTTATTTCTGGTTTCACTAAAAGTGATAGTTACCACAACGTGTATCAACAATTAGCAGCTAAGAGAACAACCTGCTGTATTGTTGGCTGTTTATTTCTTTGGTAGATAGCAACTGTTTTGTCAATATTACTATATATCATGTCAAATCATGAAATAACCCATTTGCCACATTCAGAATGAGGTAAAGAACTTGCAGAATATTGAATACTTAATTTGGACTCTATACCTTCTCTGTATGTACTTATAATTTTCCTAAACTCTGGTATACAGGTTCTGAAATTCTTGAGATACAAATTTTTTCTCACAAAAATCGGACATTACCAATTTATTGCTCCTTCATTTGTGAAATAAATCAGAGGTTCAAAGAAGGAATTTTACAGGTGAATGTATAACTAATCAACTCTGATACTGCTGATGTTATTTGGATGTATTATTTAGTCACAAGTCAATCACAATAGTCAAATGACAACTGCAGCCATGAAAACGATGGTGTGTTTAATCACCGACACACATCAAAGTTGCTGGTGAACGCAGCAGGCCAAGCAGCATCTGTAGGAAGAGGTGCAGTCGACGTTTCAGGCCGAGACCCTTCGTCAGGACTAACTGAAGGAAGAGTGAGTAAGGGATTTGAAAGTTGGAGGGGGAGGGGGAGATTCAAAATTATAGGAGAAGACGAGGGGGAGGGATAGAGCCAAGAGCTGGACAGGTGATAGGCAAAAGGGGATACGAGAGGATCATGGGACAGGAGGTCCGGGAAGAAAGACAAGGAGGGGGGGGACCCAGAGGATGGGCAAGAGGTATATTCAGAGGGACAGAGGGAGAAAAAGGAGAGTGAGAGAAAGAATGTGTGCATAAAAATAAGTAACAGATGGGGTACGAGGGGAAGGTGGGGCCTAGCGGAAGTTAGAGGAGTCGATGTTCATGCCATCAGGTTGGAGGCTACCCAGACGGAATATAAGGTGTTGTTCCTCCAACCTGAGTGTGGCTTCATCTTTACAGTAGAGGAGGCCGTGGATAGACATGTCAGAATGGGAATGGGATGTGGAATTAAAATGTGTGGCCACTGGGAGATCCTGCTTTCTCTGGCAGACAGAGCGTAGAGGTTCAGCAAAGTGGTCTCCCAGTCTGCGTTGGGTCTCGCCAATATATAAAAGGCCACATCGGGAGCACCGGACGCAGTATATCACCCCAGTCGACTCACAGGTGAAGTGTCGCCTCACCTGGAAGGACTGTTTGGGACCCTGAATGGTGGTAAGGGAGGAAGTGTAAGGGCATGTGTAGCACTTGTTCCGCTTATACGGTCTGGGTAGCCTCCAACCTGATGGCATGAACATCGACTTCTCTAACTTCCGCTAGGCCCCACCTTCCCCTCGTACCCCATCTCCCCCTCTCCCCCTCCAACTTTCAAATCTCTTACTCACTCTTCCTTCAGTTAGTCCTGACGAAGGGTCTCGTCCTGACGAAGGGTCTCGGCCTGAAACGTCGACTGCACCTCTTCCTACAGATGCTGCTTGGCCTGCTGCGTTCACCAGCAACTTTGATGTGTGTTGCTTGAATTTCCAGCATCTGCAGAATTCCTGTTGTTTGTGTGTATTTAATCACAGTGCTTTCAATAACAATAATTTTCACTTCTATCAAAAATATTTAATATTTTTTGAAGATTGAGAAGACTGCTTGTACTGCTTCTGCTCACTTGTATGGTAATTTAATCAGGTTGTATGTACAAGTTAGAAGGTCAAGATCTGTACTTTATCATGACTTTCATAGAATTAAATGGAAATATATCGCAAGTGGTGATATCAAGTTAAGTAAAAGAATTGTGCCAGATATAGCATTATAATTCTATTAAACATCAATGAGAAGGGCAAGTTGAAATAAATATCCCTGTTATTTCAAAACATTTGATTAAAAAATTCCATTAGATTCCTGATGCTTCACATTTTAGCTGGTAGGATATCATTACAAATTCAGTTAATATGATTAAAAAAATACACATAGCTTGGAAAGGAACATAGAGTGGATGGGTGAATTAATAAAGCTGAATCAGAATCTGGTGTAATATCACTGATACATGTTGTGAAAATTTTTCTGTTTTGTGGCAGCAGTACATTGCAAGACATAATAAACTATAAACTATAATTAAAAGTATATAAAAGTATATATGCAAATAAATGGTGCAAAAAGAGCAATGAACTAATTTGGAATCACTGTAGGTATAATTGAGTTACAGCAGATATAAGCTCACAAGAGGAGTACTTGGACATATGGAACCAATAAGAGTAAGGCAGAAGTTTTGCGAGCAGATACCTTTTATTGATCAGCCAACATCATTGAAAATTAAACTACATATTATCTCTAGATGTAATTAAAAGACATGTCAGGAAGACTGAATCAACATGTGTATCCCATTTGTCTCAAATGAACTTGTAACTGAATCTTCCATTATTGTAATGCTATCAATTGGGCAGCTTGCAACGTTAAAGTATTAGTTTAGTTGTTGGCACAAGATGTTCATTATATTCTGATCAGCCTTTAAAACTATTCAGGATTTTATGGTCGTTGCATTGATTTGTTTGAGTGCAAATGGCAGAAAATATCTCATTCAGTTTTGGTGGATTAGTATTTTTATATTAAGTACTTACTGGGAAACAATCTGAATATTATAATGTTTTGAGACTTTTAAGCAGACTTTTGAGACTTATCTTTTAAAATTGTGTATCCAGTTGTGTCTGTGAACAAATGGTCAGATATCGGGCTAGATCTTCTGGACCTAGTCTGTCATCTGCCCATCCATATTTAATGTTGCAGGAAGAGTGATGTCATCTACGGCAACCCTCTGCATCCAAGGGGCATTCTCTGACATGAAGCGGTGCTGAGGATGTTGTATTCTGAGCTTTTTCGCTGTCAAAAGCTCTTTAAGTATTTCTCTGATGGTCCTCCATGCTTTTCTTCTCCCTGAACTCACCCCTGGCTCACACCCTCAGTTAGTCAGGAGCAAGTGAGGAAACTGCTGCCGCTGTGCAGCATACTGATAAATCTCATAGACGACTAGTTTGGCACTGTTTGTGGATCCATTGCATACACCCAGTCTGTATTACATTTTCACCTCCTACATGAACAAGCAAGTGAGACCTTAGAAAAAAAGTGTTGTGTTGAAAGAATGCAGAAGGCTCAGTAGTAACCATAATGAAACAGAGATAAGTAATGAAATAAGTTTTGAAGAGGACATAATGCTTCACGAGGATATACAGTAGACAGGTTAATTGACTACTCTAGAATGCTGCTATCGTAAGTGATTGGTGGGAGAATCACAGGATAAGTGTGTGAATGGGTATGTGGGGAATAAGAGAGAGAAAGGAATTGATTGGATTGTTCTGAAAGTCAGCATAAACTCAGTGGGCTGAATGACCTCTTATTTTATGAGGAATATGAAGTTATGGATGTATGTAAACTACAGTGTTATTATTTTGAAGGACGTGTCCTGGGCCCAGCTCGTAAGTGCAATTACAAAAATAGCACAGCAGTGCCTCTACCTCTTAGAAGTTTGCAACGGTTTGGCATGACATCTAAAACTTTGACAAACTTCTATGGAAGTGTAGTGTAGATTATATTGACTGGCTGCATCACAGCCTGATATGGAAACACCAGTGCACCTGAACAGAAAATCCTACAAAAATTAGTAGATACAACCCAGTCCATCACTGGTAAAACTTTCCCCACCACTGAGCTATACATAAACCACTGTTGCAGGAAAGCATCAGGTAAAAGGTACAGGAGTCTCAGGACTCACTCCAGGTGCAGGAACAATCGGTGTCTTGAACCAATGGGGATAACATCACTCAACTTTACTTGGCCCTTCATTGAAATGTTCCTACAACCTATGGACTCACTTCAAGGACTCTTTGTCTTATGTTCTTGATATTTACCACCTCTTCATTTAATATTATTATTTCTTTCTCGTATTTGCACTTTTTGTTGTCATTTGCACACTAGTCAAATGTCCAAGTTGGTGAGGTCTTTCATTGATTCTTATGGTTATTATTCTATTGTGGATTTATTCAGGATTGTATGTGGGGCATATATGTAGTTGATTTACTTTGAATTTAGATAAAGATCTGACAAATGGCAGATAATGTGGGAAATGTAAACCTGATCATTTTTTGGCATGAAAAATAAAATAGCATATAAATGCTGAGAGTTACAGAGATCTGACAGGAAGCAAGTTCTAGCTATTCCTTGGTGCATGTATAGGCTGGAATGCAGGCACAGCAAGTTATGAAGAAAGGCAAATGAATGTTATCATTTATTGTAAGGGGAATGCAAACACAAGGAGGTTATACTTTCATGATAGTTGATGAAAAGGTGCATGAAGTACTATGTACAATATTACTCTCCTTATTTAAAGAAAGATATTAAAATTGATAGCAGAAATTGGCTACGAAGAGGATGTTCTTTCTTGTTGGAGGACCTTGAACTGAGGATTACTGTTTAAGAATGAGGAGTCATATTTAAAAGAAAAGGCAAAGATTTATTTCCATGGTTGGGTTGACTCTTTTGAACTCCCTTTCCTCAGAGAAAGGAGGAAGCAGAGTCTTTGAGTATTTTTTAAAACAGGTACTTCATAAACAGTGGAGTAACAACTTAGTGCAGGTAGACAGGAATGCACAGTTGAGGTTATGATCAAATCGGACTTGAACTTGCTTAAGTTGTGGAACAACTTCTGCTTATCAGGATGATTGTATAATGACTGACAACTCCACTTGGTGTCAAGAACAGTGCCCATGAGAAGGAACACTTAAAAGAGCTCCTCAGGTATAAATTATCTTTAGCATTAGAGTTTTTGGCTCCATCCTGCAACAAACTACCTGTTACAACTTCATATAGACCAACAAGACACCAAAAACAATATACCAACATTAGAAAATAAGGCCTCAGGAACAGACAGTACTCCTGCTGAAGTCTTATGCCATGGCAGAGCATAGTTAGTGACAACCTCATCTCCCATGTATGTGAACAGGAGGATATCTAAGATGCTGTAATCGTGACCATCCCCAAGAAATAAGAAAAATCCAGATGTGCTAATTGCTGAGGGATTGCTTTGGTGCCTGCCACAGCAGGCTCTCTTCAGCTCCCTCCTCACGTGGGCCAAAGACTTGCTCGTTGAACCACTGTGCAGACTCTAAACATCTAGAAACACAATAAACATAATCTTCACCACTTGTTAATTTTAAAAGAATTGCAGGGTGGAACAAAATTCACTGTACGTCTTTCTTGCTCTAAAAGTCATTTCATTCCATCAGTCAATAGAAACTGATGAATATTCTTCTCATACTTGGAGATGTAATTTAAAGATTTTTACTCCTCATGTATAGGAAGGATGTAAGTAGTAAAGTCAAGTCAATTCAGTTCAATTCAATCCCATGGAAATTCAGGAATGCTCCCTAATGCCATGCACAGTGGATCCACAATGGACTCAATGTCAGCACAGACTGATGTCACGCAAGGCTGTGCCATCAGCCTAACACTTTAATCGATTTTCCTCACCAGCGTGCTGCACCTCAGCCCCACTAAACCTCCTGATGGAGTGCAGGTGATCTACAGGTGGCATGGCAAACTATCCAACATGCATCGCTTCTCCTCCAGAACCAAGGTCAGTCCAGGCTCAGTTGAGGTTGCAGATGTTTATTGTAGACTGAGCTCTGGGTGGTTATTGTCTTATTCACTGAAGCAAATGCAAAAATAGAAACCGAAAATAATTTGCAAGATAGGCTACATCTGTGGGATGAGAAAGAGTGTTTGATACATTCTGATGTTCTGACCAGCATTTTCCACTTTTCCATCTGATGAAAGGATTATTCAAAGATATTAACCTCAAATCCAGCTCAGAGCTGATCTACCAGGCAGCATTGATCCCATTACAGTTGCACCTGGAGCGCTACTTCACAAAATCCTTCAAATCCATTCGACGGACAGGGAAGCTAATGTCACTTTCCCTCTCAGACCTGCATTCCCAGTCCTTGCTCTGATGGGCACATGTTATTTGTAGGCTCAATGCCAAACTCCTGAAGCAGATATTTTATTCCAAGGTAAAAGATTTCTGGACAGATAGAGGAACTGATTTGAAGATGTTCTCAAAGCCTTCTTGATAAAAACTTCTTTGGAATCTTGGTGCAGTGATCAAACTGGAGAAGCATCAAGCTGGCATTAACAACCCTAAATCTATCCATTGGGAACACAAAGAATGTCAGAAGAAATACTGGAAGGAAAACACGTCTGAAACCAATATGCCTTGTTAAGCCCATCATGTCCTATCTGTGGTGATATTCAATTTGGCCCTGCCAGCTGTCTTGGAAACCACAGGACTATAGTCAAACAAATCATCATAGACCCTGAAGGATTGCTTCGGTAGTAGAAGATTCGTCATCTGAACCTTAACATAATATTTTGTGGTATATCAAGGTTTTACTATCAAAGTGTACAACAGCAATTTATTCAGACAAATATCCCAGATGATTTTTAGAGATTGAGAATGAGGTCCTTTGCAGAGGGTCCCAGGGACAGTGACAAATTAAGTTTTTGTTGCAGCAAATGATTAATTTACACTGTGCTCGGAAATGATATGCTAGATAATTTTTGAGGTTATGCAATAGTTTATTTGCTGACAACAACTTTTAAAGATCCACTGGATGATCTTCAAGCTCTACACATGTTTTTCTTTAAATAAAAATTACTTTTGGCAGTATTCCTCATTCCCATGATAATTGTTTGATGGTTTGCTTTGTTCAAGAAAGGGCTTATTTTAAGTTCTACTCAGTTATTTGGGCCTTTTTTTGCTTTTCAAAGTTTTCTCAGAGTATCTTACAGAACACAAACAAGCTCTCTCGCCCACCAATTCTGTGCCGATGATCAAGCACTCATTTATTCCCAAAAGAGGTGTTGTCTACTTGATGGCCGGGTTCACATTTGACCTGCAGAGAAATCTGAAGTAAGAGGGGTAAGATCCAGTTGTCATGGTCCATGTGAGTACCAACAACATAGGAAGAACAAGTAAAGAGTTACTGGTGAGGGAATTTGACCAGTAAGGAATAACTTAAAATGAAGAAACAAAAAGGTAATAATCTCTGCATTGTTACCTGAGTGGCATGCAAATTCACACAGGGTTAATAAGATCAGAGAGCTAAATGTGTGGCTCAAAGACTGGTGTAGGAGAAGTGGATCTGACTTCATGGGACATTGCCACCAGTGTTGGGGAAGGTTCCATGCTGGGACAAGGGCCCAGGCAAATCATATAACTAGGGCTGTAGATAGGGTGTAAAACTAAATAGTATTGGCAACACACATCAAAATTGCTCGTGAACGCAGCAGGCCAGGCAGCATCTCTAGGAAGAATTCTGCAGATGCTGGAAATTCAAGCAACACCCATCAAAGTTTCTGGTGAACGCAGCAGGCCAGGCAGCATCTCTAGGAAGAATTCTGCAGATGCTGGAAATTCAAGCAACACACATCAAAATTGCTCGTGAACGCAGCAGGCCAGGCAGCATCTCTAGAAAGAATTCTGCAGATGCTGAAAATTCAAGCAACACACATCAAAGTTGCTGGTGAACACAGCAGGCCAGGCAGCATCTCTAGGAAGAATTCTACAGATGCTGGAAATTCAAGGAACACACATCAAAGTTGCTGGTGAACGAACAATAGTATAGGGTTGGATTTAACAGCTTGGAAATGTTACTGAAGTCTCCACAATACAGAATAAGACAAAAAGTGTAAGAAAAGCATAAGAATTTAAATTCTGACAATATGGAGACAAAATTGAAAAGAAGGTTGGTGAATACAAGACTGAAGGTGTTATATTTGAATGCACACGGTATACAAAATAAGATAGATGACCTTGAGGCATGGTTAGAAGTTGGCAGGTATGACAATGTGGGCATCACAGAATTGTTAGTGAAAGAAGATCACAGTTGGGAGTTTAACATCGAAGGATACAGATTGTATTGAAAGGACAAGCAGGTGGGCTGAGAGAATAAAGTGTTTTTGTTGGTAAACAATGCAATCAAATCTTTAGAAAGAAGTGACATTGGATCAGAAGATAAGAATCCTTGTGAGTAGAGCTAAGAAACTACAAGGGTAAAAATACCCTGATAGGAGTTATTTACAGGCCTCTGAACAGTAGCCAGGATGTGGGATACAAATTACAACAGGAGGTAGAAAAGACATGTAAGAAGGGCAATGTTACAGAGGTCATGGGAATTCAGTATGTAGGTAGATTGACAAAATCAGGTTGGTGCTGGATCCCAAGAGAGGGAATTTGTAGAATGCCTATGAGATGGATTTTCAGAGCAGGTTGAGGTCGAGCTTACTAAAGAAAAGGAAATTCTGGATCGTGTGTTGCATAATGAACTAGATTTGATTAAGGGGCTTAAGGTAAAGGAACTCTCAGGAGGCAGTGATCATAATACAATGAAATTCACCCTGCAGTTTGAGAGGGAGAGGGTAAAATCAGATGTATTAGTATTATAGTTGAGTAAAGGTAACTACAGAGGCATGTGAAAGGAGCTGTAAAAGTGATTGGAAGGGGACACTAGCATAGATGACGATAAGGCAGCAGTGGCTGGAATTCCTTGGAGTAATTTGGAAGATGCAGGATTCATTCATACTAAAGAAAAAGCAGCATTTTAAATGGAGGATGATGCAACTGTGGTTGACAAGAGCAGAAAAGACAGCATAAAAGCAAAAGAGAGTGCATACCAAATAGTGAAAATGAGTGGAAAGGTAGAGGACTGGGAAGCTTTTAAAAACCAACAAAATGCAAAAACAAAACTATAAGGAGAGAAAGGATGAAATATGAAAGTAGAATATCTAATAATATAAGATGTGATACCAAAAAATTTCTGTGATACATAACATTAAAGGAGAGGCCAGATGAGTATCGGACTGTTGGAAAATGACACTGGAGAGATAGTTACGGGGAGAAATGGCAGACAAGCTGAATAAGTATCTTGTGTCAATCTTCACTGTGGAAGACAGCAGCAGAATGCCAGAAATGTGAGAGTGTCATGGGCAGAAGTGAGTATAGTTGCTGTTACTAAGAAGGTGCTTGGGAAGTTGAATGTTCTGAAGGTAGATGAGTCACCTGGGCAAGAGGGACTACACCACAGGATTCTGAAAAAAGGTAGCTGAAGTTATTGTGGGGGTATTGGTAGTGACCTTTCAAGGATCAGTAGATTCTAGAATATTCCAGAGGACTGGAAATTCACAAATCACGATTATCACTCCATTCTTTACGAAGGGAGAGATGCAAAAGATGTGAAATTTATAGACCAGTTAGCCTGACTTCAATGATTGGCTAGATTTTAGACTATTATTATTAGCCAGAGGGTGATGGATATGTTGAATTCATTGCCACTGACAGTTGTGGAGGCCAAGTCATTGCACAGAGTTTGATAGATTCTTGACTAGTACAGACATTACAGGTTGCAAGGAGAAGGCAAGAGAATGGAGTTGAGATGAAAAATGAAACCACAGAGAGCAAAACAGTTCTGAATTATCTTACTGCTTATTTCTCTCCAACTATCAGTGACCAATTTCACTGCTTTTTAAACACAAACACCTGCACTGGCGCTATTTAAAAAGCGTTCAATCTAAGCACAGTGTAGTGTCTCAGTGCATGTGACTGACACTCGTTAGAAACTGTTCAGCAACAGTCTATTGTACCAATTAAGCAGCATAGTGTCTCAAATAAATGAAGGAATCCCAGACTGTTTTCTCAGTTAGTTTTTGTTCTTTAATAGTTGTCCAAAATACGTGGTTGCCCCAATTAACCAGAATCTACTATATATAAAGAAAATTAAATTAAATTAAATTAATAGTGCAAAAAGAGAGGAAAAAAGTATTGAGGTAATGTTATTGGGTTTATTGTCCATTCACAAATCTGATGGTGTAGTGGAAGAAGCTGTTTCTGAAATGTTGAGAGTGTGTCTTCAGGCTCCTTGATGGTAGGAAT
Source organism: Mobula hypostoma (assembly GCF_963921235.1). NCBI lineage: Eukaryota > Metazoa > Chordata > Chondrichthyes > Myliobatiformes > Myliobatidae > Mobula > Mobula hypostoma. Next base: position 47,400,013 of record NC_086111.1, read on the forward strand.
GAGAAGAAGGCATGTTTTAGGTGATCCAAATCAGTATCAGGTTTAATATCACCAGCATATGTCATGAATTTTGTTGCCTTCATGCAGTACATAATAGGAAAACAGATGAATTACAACAAGTATATATTCTAAAGGAAAGATGACCCAATTGTGGCTAACAAGAGAAGTCAAAGCCAACATAAAAGCCAAAGAGAGGATGTATAATAGAGCAAATATTCGTGGGAAGTTGGAGGATTGGGAAGCTTTTTAAAACCACAGATGGCAGCTAGAAAGTCATTAAGGTAAAGATGGAATACGAAAGTAAGCTAGCCAATAATATTAAAAAGGATGCCAAAAGTTTCTTCAAATACATAAAGTGTAAAGGAGAGGCGAAACTGGATATCAGACCACTGGAAAACGAGGCTGGAGAGGTAGTAATGGGGTACAATGAAATAGCAGATGAACTGAATCAGTATTTTGTGTCAGTCTTCACTGTGGAAGACACAAGCAGTATGGTGGAAGTTCCAGAAGTCAGGGGGCATGAAGTATGTAAAGTTACCATAACTAGAGAGAAGGTTCTTGGGAAACTGAAAGGTCTGAAGGTTGAGAAGTCATCTGGGCCAGATGGTGTACACCCCAGAGTTCTGAAAGAGGTGGCTGAAGAGCTCATGGAGACATTAGTAATGATCTTTCAAGAATCACTAGATTTTGGAATTGTTGTGGAAGACTAGAAAATTGCAATGTCACTCCACTCTTCAAGAAGAGGGAGAGGCAGAAGCAAAAAATTATAGGCCAGTTAATCGATCGGCGGGAACCTGGTGTGTGTCCGCCCTTGCCTGGATGCCGGGTTCACCGCGGAAGAAAGGTCGTATCCGGGACGGAGGGGTCACAGTCAGTGACCACAGAAGACATAAAAGGGTTCGCCCGAAAGCTAACTGCGAGGAACATCAAAGGTCTTTTTGAATCAAAATTTGCATTCTTTCTCTCTCTCTCTCTCCAACGGCACAAGAGCGATTACTGCAAACTGTACTAAGCTGAACTGAACTCTGCGTCACTTGAGACTGATCATTTTACCCCTAGACTGCGATAGAGCTTGATTGATTCCTATTACCCTAGTTCTGTGTACATGTGTGTTTTATCATTGCTAACCTGTTGCATTTATATCCGTGCGATTAGAGTACTGTGTTACTTATTTCTTTAATAAAAACTTTATTAGCTTCCAGTAATCCAAACTCCAACTAGTGGTCCATTTCTGATGGTTTGGCAACCCAGTTACGGGGTACATAACAGGACCGATTCTTATTATGTTATATATCAATGATTTGGATGATGAAATTGATGGCTTTGTTCCAAAGCTTTCAGACAATATAAAGGTGGGTGGTGAAGCGAGTATTTTTGAGGAAGTAGAGAGCCCACAAAAGGATTAGACAGATTAGGAGAAAGGGCAAATAAATGGCAGATGGAATACAGTCTCAGGGAGTGTATGGTTATGCACTTTGATAGAAGAAATGAAAGGGTTGACTGTTTTCTAAAAGGAGAGAAAATACAAAACAACTGAGGTGCAAAGGGGCTTGGGAGTCCTTGTGCAGGATTGCCTAAAGGTTATTTTACAGGTTGAGACTGTGGTGGAGAAAGGCAAATGCAATGTTAGCATTCATTTCAAGAGGACTAGAATATAAAATCAAGGATGTAATGTTGAAACTTTATAAAGCACTGGTGAGGCCTCACTAGGAGTATTGTGAGCAGGTTTGGGTCCCTTATCTTAGAAAGGCTGTGCTGGAACTGGAGAGGGTTCAAAGGAGGTTCACAAAAATGTTTCCAGGATTGAATGGTTTGTCATATAAAGAACATTTGATGACTCTGGACCTGTATTCTCTAGAATTCAGAAGAATGAGGGATGACCTCATTGAAACCTATCAAATGATGAAAGGCCTTGATAGAGTGGATGTGGAGGAGATGCTTCTTATGATGGTAGAGTCTAAGATCAGAGGACACATCCTCAAAATAGAGGAGCATCCTTTAAGAATGGAGATAAGGAATAATTTCTTTAGCCGGAGAGTGATGAATCTGTGGAATTCTTTGGCACAGGCAGCTGTGGAGGCCAGGTCTTCTATTTCCAGTCTTATATTATTTAAGGCCGAGTTTGATAGATTCTTGATTGGTCAGGGCATGAAGACATATGAGGAGAAAGCAGGAGATTGGGGCTGTGAGGAAAATTGGATCATACATGATGAAATGGTGGTGCATACTCGATGGGCCAAATGGCCTAATTCAGCTCCTATATCTTATGGTCTTCATATATATCAATTAGTTAAATAAGTAGTGCAAATATAAAAATAAAAAAAAGTAGTGAGGTAATGTTTGTGGGTTCAATGTCTATTTAAAAATCAGATGACGGAAGTGAAGAAGCTGTTCCTGAATCGTTAGGTGTGTGCCTTCAGGCTTCTGTCCCTCGTTGCTGATGGTAGCACTGAGACAAGACATGTCCCAGGTGATGGGGGTTCTCAATAATGGATGCCATCTTTTTTGAGGCATTGCTCCTTGAAGATGTCCTGGATCCTACAGAGGCTGGTACCCATGATACAGCTGACTGTTTACAGCTCTCTGCAGCTTCTTTTGATCCTGGGCAGTAGACCCGTACCAGATGGTGATGCAGCCAGTCAGAATGCTCTCCACAGTACATCTGTTGAAATTTGCGAGTGTCTTTGGTGACATGCCAAAGCTCCTCAAACTCCTAATGGAATATAGCCGCTGTCATACCTTCTTTGTAGCTGCATCAATATTTTGGGCCCAGTTTAGATCCTTAGAGATATCAATACCCAGTGTCTTGAATTGCTCACTCTTTCCACTTCTGATCCCTGTATGAGAACTGGTGTGTTCCCTTGTCTTTCTGAAGTCCACAGTCAGCTCTTCAGTCTTGCTGACATCGAGTGAAAGGTTGTGAGATTCTGCCAACAATGGTTGTATCATCAGCAAATTTATAGATGGCATTTGAGCTGTGCCTAGCCACACAGTCACAGTTGTAGAGAGAGCAGAGCAGTGCACTAAACACTCATCCCTGAGAGGTGGAGGTTATTTCCTATCTGCACAAATTATGCTCTTACTGTTAGGAAGTTGAGGATCCAATTATAGAGCAAGGTACAGAGGCCCAGGTTTTGGAGCTTTTCAATCATAACTGTAGCAATGGTTGTAATCAATAAACAGCATCTTGATATAAGCACTTGTATTATCCAGGTGATCCAAGGCTGTGTGAAGAGCCAATGTGACCTATTGTGGTGATGGGCAAATTTCAGTAAGTCCAAGTCCTTGAGTTAATCCTAGTCATAACCAACCTCTAAGCACTTCACATCACGTAGATGTGAGTACTACTAGACAATAGTCCTTAAGGCAGCTCACCCTACTCTTCTTGGTCACTGGTATAATTGTTGCCCTTTTGAAGCAGGTGGGAACTTGTGACTGTAACAATGAGATTGAAAATATCTTTGAACATCTCCGCCAGTTGATTGGCACAGGTTTTCAGAGACCTACCAGGTATGTCATTGAGGTCTGCCTTGGCAAGGGTTCACCCTCTTGAAAGATAGCCTGTTGTCAGTGTCCGAGACCTCTGTGACAGATATCACAGGGTGATGGAAAACCTGCTAAAAGAGAAAAAAAGAAAGCCCTTAACTCAGTGAAGTCATCGGGACACCATCATGAGTGTTTTTTTTTAAGCAGGCTTTCTTATTTTTACAAGGCCGAGTTGCTAGCTCGATGCTCAACCTAGCACGGATGGAAAGAATGCAAAGAAGCTGGCTGGATTCTACCTCGGGAGCCTTCACTCCAAAGTCCAGCGCTGATGCCATTATGCCAACTCAGCTAAGGATGATAAATGTTGGCAAACAGACGGTGGGAAGAAATGAGAGAAATGGAAGGGTAAATTCTGTCAGGATGTCAAATAATGTGGAATATAACAGCATTCAGCTTTAATTATTCTCGAACATTTAGAGTTCAAGTATTTTAGGAATAAAATCCAGTCTTCTACAGTTTTGTCAAGCATCAGAGTGGATCACTTAACACCTTTGCAAGTGGTGAATAGCTTCAGTTTCAGCTTCTGAAACTGAAAATGCATAACGTCATCCAGCTCCAAATCTGGTTCGACTCAGGCCAGCATTGTCATTCGACAGAAAGAAGCAAAGTCAAATCTCTGGAACAGACATAGAGACATATCCTCTCAACCACAGCAAATGATTCTTTACATGACAAAATCTAAATCTTTGTCCAATATATTCCCTCTTGACTTCCTTCCCAGTCTGCTTGACTTGAAACACAATATAAGCATGTGTTGAAGTTATTCCTGGCTGCATACTGGCAAGGTCATTTCACAATGTCACCATTAAGAAACCAGGCTTTCTGCAGGTGCAGCACCTTGGCTACTAATTCTGTATATGATTAGATGTTGGGTGGAGGAGACCCATTGTCTAGACATGAACTGGTGATTTATTTGTTGTTCATCTGCAATTCATTAGAAATTGTCCTGTTTCATATCTATTGCAGGCAAAGTGACGCAAAGATATTAGATCAACGGTCCTTAGAATTGAGGCTTTTTGGTGGGGTACTGACAGATTTGCAAATAAATAGCAATTAAGAAGAAAGTATCAGCATTAGAAAATGAGCAAAGATTAGAAGTGGTATTGAATGCAGAATTGCATCAATATATGTTTGTTGCTTTCAACAATAAAATGGGAATCAACAATGATTGTTAGAGATAAAGTTGTATATACGTATATAATGGAGCAGGCATTATTGAATTAATGATAGAGATGTAATGTAAATCACTAAAAGGAAGAAGGGGATCAGAGGGAACCAATTCACAGCTAAGAGAAACCTACACACTGTAAAAAAAATTGCATCCAAAATTTTAAAGAAGAGGTGTATCAAGGCAGGTAGGTTTATGATTTTCCAATCTTCTTGCAGAAGAATTTTTGAGGGACTTTGACCTTGCGCATTTCTGTTTAAGAAATCCTGTTATGTGACTGGGCAATCTTTGGTGCAAACATGAGAAAAGGAGCAGAAGCAAGCCTCTCAGCCCTTCAAGCCTAAACATAAGGTGGCGGCTAATCTGAATCGTCACCTCCAATTCCTTTTTCTTCCTATCTCAGGAACTTCTTCATGTTCACCCACTCCCACCCCACCCTTCCCTATTAAGTTATATATCTACCACTGCCTTAAATAATTTAAATATTATGCTTTCATTTACCATCGAGGAGGATCGCAAACTTTTCATAGGATTAAAATATTCACCTCATCTTTTTCAAGTGGGAAAACCCTTATTTAAAAATAAGGGTAAATCTAGATTCCTCCTCAAGAAAAAGCATGCTATCCACATATCAAGACTCCTTGGGATCTTAACTTTACGTCAGGTACTTTTTCACTCTTCTAAACTTCATTCTTTTTTAATGAGGAGAAAGTAATGGGTTCCTCATCAGCTGTTCTGAGATCTGCTCCTTTCATAGTGAAGCTGCAGATCCAAAGACATCATAGGCTTCACAGTGACTAAGGTCTGGAGGTAGATAAATCGTCTGGACCAGATGAACTACATGCCAGCATTCTGAAGAGATTGTGCGGTCATTAGTAATGATCTTTAAAGAATCACTTGGTTCTGAAATAGCTCCAGAGGACTGGAAAATTGCAAATTATAGGCCAGTTAGCCTGACTTCAGTGATTGGGGAGATGTTGGAGTCCAGTATTAAGGATGAGGTTTCAGCACGTCAAGGCACATGCTAAAATAGACCAAAGTCAGCATGGTTTCCTTGAGGGGAAATCTTGCCTGACAAATCTATTGGAATCCTTTGAGGCAATAACAGGCAGGATAGACCAAGGGGAGTCAGTGGATGTTGTTTACTTGGATTTTCAGAAGACCTTTGACAAGGTGCCATACATAACAAGCCAAGATCCCATGGTATTACAAAAAAGATACTAGCATGGATAGAAGATTGACTAACTGGCAGGAGGCAAAGGGTGTGGAAAAAGGGGGCCTTTTCTGGTTGACTACCACTGACTGGTGGTGTTCCATAAGGGTCGGTATTGTCTCCTCTTCTTTTCACGTTATATGTCAATGATTTGGATGGAATTGGTGGCTTTGTGGCTAAATTTACGGATGACACAAAGGTAGGTGGAGGGGTAGATAGTGTTGAGGAAGCAGGGAGTATTCAGAAGGACTTGGACCGTTTGGGAGAATGGGCAAAGTAGCGGCAGATGGATATAGGAAATGTTTGGTCACGCACTTTTGTAGAAGGAATAAAGGCATGGACTATTTTCTAAATGGGGAGAAAATACAAAAGTCAGAGTGCAAAGGGACTTGGGAATACTTGTGCAGGATTCCCTAAAGGTTAACTTACAGGCTGAGTCAGTGGTAAGGAAGGCAAATACAATGTTAGCGTTCATTTCAAGAGGACTTGAGAATAAGAGCAAGGATGTAATGCTGACACTTAATAAGGCATTAGTCAGACTGCATTGGAGTATGGTGAGAATGCTTGGGGCCCTTATCTAAGAAAAGATGTGCTGGCATTGGTGAGAGCCCAAAGAAGGTTCACGAGAATGATCCCAAGAATGAACAGATTAACTTATGAGAAGCATTTAATGGCTCTATCTCGCTGGAGTTTAGAAGAATGAGAAGGAATCTCGGTAGAGGCTATCGAAGATTGAAAGGGTCTAGATAGAGTGGAGAGGATGGTTCATGTAGTGGCTGAGTCTAGGACTAGAGGGCACAATCTCAGAATGGCCATTTAAAACAGAAATGAGGAGGAGCTTCTTAGCCAGAAGGTAGTGAATCTGTGGAATCCATTGCTGTTGATGGCTGAAGAGGCGAAGCCAATGAGTATATTTAAAGTGGAGGTTGATTTGGTATTTCTGAGGCAGAAATGGCATTATACCTAGCAGTTTAATGGATGTTTTCATCAAATCACTGGATAAACCAACTGAACCATCAGCGTAGCCTTCAACAATCTTTATGTGTAAGATTTTTTTTTAATCAGTCTGAAAATAGTTTGGTAATAACTTTATATCTCTGATGGTCCATAAGAATTTGGGGAGCTGGCTATATTCACTTAATATTTACCTTTTGCAGTGTTGAATTGCCACCTGAAGACATTAAAGTCCTGAAAGTCTTGCAGAGAAAATGTCATCGTCTGCCCATTAAAAGGGTAAAAGACCTTGGACTTCAATCTAAGCTAGATCCCTAGGCTTTTACTGTTGCACTGAATGGGGTGAATCCAAATGCAGGACACTGGCACGGAGATTGAGTTAGGATGCAGATGAAGGTGTGAGTGTGGCTGGAACTGAAAGGCAAACAGGAGGGTGAACCAGAAAGCAGGAGGTAAGCAGAACTTATCTTGACACGGAGTGTAGAAAGGCAAGCGGCAGACGATACTTTTCTTAGCATGGAGAGACGGAGTTACACAGGTAAGCCTCGATACTGAAGTAAAACTTAGAATACACAATCCTAAGCGGCCAGGAACGTTAATTACCACACTGGCTAAAACAACAGTCTGGCAAGGAGTGGTTGCAAAACCCGGGTTTTTATGCTGCAGGTCTTGATGAGAACGAGGTGTGCCGCCATCAAAGTGAATTAGGAGAAAATGGGGAATTAACGGTCTGGACCGTGATAGTTCCCCGCACCCCACCCCCACAACGGGAGCCTCCAGGCGAACTACCGGGCTTGTCCGGTTTGTCGCGACGGAAACTTGGATGAGGGAAGGGTCCAAGATGAAGGAGCAGGGAATCCAGGTGCGCTCCTCAGGACTGTATCCCTCCCAATCAACCAGGTACTGGAGACCCCTGCCTCGCCAGACAGTGTACGCTGGGTAGTTGTCAATGATCCGGGCGGGTGGAGGAGGTTCAGAGGAGGATACAAAGGGCTGACGGACATGGGTTTCAGTTGAGAGACGTAGAATGTGGGATGAATGTGCATGGATCTGGGCAGTTTGAGTTTGACCACTGAGGGGTTGATGAGGCTGTCGATTTCGAATGGTCCGATGTAACGAGGGGTGAGTTTCTTGGATTCATTCTTGAGGGGGACGTCTCCTGGAGAGCTAAACCTTCTGACCAAGCCAATAGTTGGGCACTGGAATTTGGTGGCAATCAGCGATACTCCAGTTGTGGTCAGCGGAGCAGAGCAGGGCCGAGCGTGCATCCTTCCAGACCTTACAGCACCGGCAGTGATGGGCCTGAACTGAAGGTACAGCGATGTCGTCTTCGTGGGCAGGAAACAGAAGGGGTTGATAGCCGAGGGAGCATTCGGAAGGAGACATTCCGGTGGCAGCGCTGACCAGGGAGTTGTTGGCGTACTCCACCCAAGTGAGATGTGTGCTCCAGGATGATGGGTTACTGGCGGATATGCAGCGCAGTGCTGCTTCCAAATCCTGATTTGCTCGCTACATTTGACCGTTAGTCTGTGGGTGGAAATCGGAAGACAGACTTACTGAAGCTCCGAGGGCGTGTCAGAAGGATTTCCAGACTTGAGAGATGAATTGGGGGCCTGAGTCAGAAACAATGACAAAGGGAATTCCATGAAGGTGGAAGACGTGTTGGACAAGGAGGTTGGCTGTTTCACGGGCTGTAGGGAGTTTGAGAAGGGCTATGAAGTGCACGGCTTTGGAGAAACGGTCCACCGCCGTGAGTACAGCAGTGTTACCACGTGAAGGGGGTAGTCCAGTGACAAAATCCAGAGCAATGTGGGACCAAGGGCGGCCAGGGACTGGTAGGGGATGAAGCAGCCCAGCAGGTGGCCGATGGGAGGCTTTTCCGCGGGCACACACAGAACAGGCAGAGACGAAGGAGCAAGTGTCAGCATCCATGGTGGGCCACCAGAAATGTCACTTCAGAAGGGACAGAATTCCATCAATTCCAGAATGGCAGGCAAACCGGGAAGTATGCCCCCACTGGAGAACCTGAGACCGGACAGAGTCAGGCACAAAGAGGCGATTAGTGGGGTTCATTGACTGGGTCCAGTTGAGTCCATTGGGCCTCTTTGACTATGGACTCGATCTCCCAGGTGAGGGCAGCCACAACACAGGATGGTGGAAGGATGGTATCAGGGTTGGAAGGACCCTCCTAGGAGATGTATTGATGAGAGAGAGCATCTGGCTTCCCGTTCTTGGAAACAGGACAATAGGTGAGGGTGAATTTGAAACGGCCAAAAAATAGTGCCCAACGGGCTTGGTGGGAGTCAACGCGTTTAGCTGTTTGGATGTTTGCCAGATTCTTATGGTCTGTCCATTTCTGCTCCCTCCAGCCAGTGCCTCCACTCCTCCAAGGCAAGTTTGATGGCCAGCAACTCCCGGTTCCCAACGTCATAGTTCCACTCAGCAGGGGATAGACGGCAAGAGAAGAAGGCACAGGGATGGAGTTTTTGGTCTGGGATGGAGTGTTGGGAAGAGAACTGCTCCCAGCCCAGAGTCGGAGGCATTGACTTCCACAATGAATTGGCGAGAGGGGTCAGGTTGGACCAGGATAGGAGCGGAGGTAAAATGCCTCTTCAGCTCCGAGAAGGCTGAGTCTGCTTCGGGGGTCCAGTGGAAAGGGGTTACAGGAGAGGTGAGTTGAGTAAGGGGCGCTGCCATCTGACTGTAGTCCCCGATGAAACGACGGCAGAAGTTTGCGAATCCCAGAAATCACTGGAGTTGTTGGAGCGTCGTGGGTTTTGGGAAACTCTGCCACTGCCCGGATCTTTTTGGGATTCGTCCTCACCTGCCTGCTCTCAATAATGTACCCCTGGAAACTGACGGAACAGGCATGGAACTCGCACTTCTCTGCTTTAACAAATCACTTATTCTCCAAAAGCTTCCGAAGGACCTGACAGACATGGTGGGTGTGCTCCTGAAGATTACAGGAGAAGATTAAGACGTCGTCCAAATAAACAAAAACAAAACGGTTAATAAAGTCCCTAAGGACGTCGTTTACCAGGGCTTGGAAGATGGCAGGAGCATTGGTGAGACCGAATGGCATGACCAGATATTTGAAATGACCAAGGGAGGTGTTAAAAGCTGTTTTCCATTCATCCCCCTCCCTTATCCTGACCAGGTGATAGGCATTCCGCAAGTCCAACTTAGAGAAAATGCAGAGTTGATAAGGGGCAGGGAATACTCATTCTTTATGGTGATATTGTTCAGACCACGGTAGTCAATGCAGGGGCGCAGTGAGCCGACTTCCTTCCCCACAAGGAAGAAACTTGTGTCTACAGGAGAAAATGAGGGTCGGATAATACCAGCGGCGAGGGAGTCGTTAACGTACATCTCCATAGCTTCTCTTTCTGGTTGGGACAGGTTGTACAGCCAACTGGTGGGTAATGAGGCTCTGGGAAGAAGGTCAATTGCGCAATTGTAAGGGCGATGTGGAGGCAGAGAAAGAGCCCGTTGCTTGCTAAACACTTCTCCCAGATCGTGATACTCTACGGGAACCTTGGACAAGTTGTGGGGCTTAGAGGCGGACGAGGTCGCGGTGATCTCCACTGGGGAAAGGGCTGATTGCGGACAAGAGGAATGGCAGAATGACCTCCAGCTGACTATCTTCCCAGTGGGCCAGTCGATGTGGGGGTTATGATGGCTTAACCAGGGATAACCAAGAACTATAGGGGCTTGAGAAGAGTAAATTAAATTGAATCGTACCTGTTCCCAATGGTTTCCGGAGAGAAGGAGAGGCAGGGGTTCTGTGCAGTGTGTAGCTCAGGCCAGAAGTCTACCGTCCAGTGCCCGGGCTTCCAGGGGGGTACACAATGGCTCACGAGGAATTCCGGCTTGGAAGGCTAAGTTCTCATCCAAAAAGTTTCCCTCTGCGTCGGAGTCCGCTAGTGCCAACAGAGTCAAGGACTGTTGGTTGTAACACAAAATGGCTTGAAGCTGCATCCGGGGTCGGGGGACAGAAGGAAATGTTGTCTGGCTCACCAGGGTCCCCCCCACTACTGGTGAGCCTTCCCCTTTTGGCCAAAGGGGACAGGTGGCAAGGAAGTGGCCGGACTGGCCGCAATATAGACACTCAACCACTCTCAATCTCCGGAGTCGTTCAGCGGGAGAAAGGCGGTTCCATCCCAGCTGCATGGGTTCCTCTCCCGGGGCAGTCGAAACGGCCGGGCTGGGAGCTACTCTGGGAGCAGGAGCAGGAGAGAGGCTTGTTCTGGGGGGGGGGGGCTGGGGGGAAGAAGTGGCCAAAGGTGGTGGACAACCAGTTCTTTCTCTATGGCATTCTCAGAGCCGATTGTCCAACCTGGTGGCTAGGGAGATCCGGGAATCCAGGCAGTCGGTGTCGTCTCTTGCCACCAACTCGTCCTTCACCAGGTCGCTGAGTCCATTCCAAAAAGCCCCCTGGAGTGACTCATCGTTCCACCCCGAGTCGGCCACTAACGTCTGGAACTCCACGTAGTATTCGGCAACACTGCGTGATCCCTGGCAGAGAATGAGTAGACGCTTGGCGGCGTCTTTACCATGGATGGGGTGGTCAAAGATCTTTCTCATTTCCATGATAAAAGTGGCGAAAGAAGAGCAGATATCCGGTGGTTATCCCAGACTGCTGTGGCCCACGCTAATGCACTTCCCCGCAACAACCCCATGATATAAGCAATCTTTGACTTATCTGTGGAGTAAGTTGACGACTGGTGTTCAAACACCAGGGAACACTGAAGGAGGAAGGCCCGGCACTTCCCCAAATCTCCAGCGTAGTGCTCCAGCTCAGGTTCGTGCTCCCTGGGCAGGGGTGTTGGTGACACGTGGGGGGTTGCCACTACAGGCTGTCTGGGCTGGTTAGACAGGGTTCCAGGAGTGTATTGAGTGAAATCAGTGGAGACACAAACAACAGGAATTCTGCAGATGCTGGAAATTCAAGCAACCTACATCAAAGTTGCTGGTGAACGCAGCAGGCCAAGCAGCATCTATAGGAAGAGGTGCAGTCGACGTTTCAGGCCGAGACCCTTCGTCAGGACTAACTGAAGGAAGGGTGAGTAAGGGATTTGAAAGCTGGAGGGGGAGGGGGAGATGCAAAATGATAGGAGAAGACAGGAGGGGGAGGGATAGAGCCGAGAGCTGGACAGGTGATAGGCAAAAGGGGATACGAGAGGATCATGGGACAGGAGGTCCGGGAAGAAAGACAAGGGGGGGGTGACCCAGAGGATGGGCAAGAGGTATATTCAGAGGGACAGAGGGAGAAAAAGGAGAGCGAGAGAAAGAATGTGTGCATAAAAATGAGTAACAGATGGGGTACGAGGGGGAGGTGGGGCCTTAGCGGAAGTTAGAGAAGTCAATGTTCATGCCATCAGGTTGGAGGCTACCCAGACGGAATATAAGGTGTTGTTCCTCCAACCTGAGTGTGGCTTCATCTTTACAGTAGAGGAGGCCGTGGATAGACATGTCAGAATGGGAATGGGATGTGGAATTAAAATGTGTGGCCACTGGGAGATCTTGCTTTCTCTGGCGGACAGAGCGTAGATGTTCAGCAAAGCGGTCTCCCAGTCTGCGTCGGGTCTCACCAATATATAAAAGGCCACATCGGGAGCACCGGACACAGTATATCACCCCAGTCGACTCACAGGTGAAGTGATGCCTCACCTGGAAGGACTGTTTGGGGCCCTGAATGGTGGTAAGGGAGGAAGTGTAAGGGCATGTGTAGCACTTGTTCCGCTTACACGGATAAGTGCCAGGAGGGAGATCAGTGGGGAGGGATGGGGGGGACGAATGGACAAGGGAGTTGTGTAGGGAGCGATCCCTGTGGAATGCAGAGAGAGGGGTGGAGGGAAAGATGTGCTTAGTGGTGGGATCCCGTTGGAGGTGGCGGAAGTTACGGAGAATAATATGTTGGACCCGGAGGCTGGTGGGGTGGTAGGTGAGGACCAGGGGAACCCTATTCCTAGTGGGGTGGTGGGAGGATGGAGTGAGAGCAGATGTACGTGAAATGGGGGAGATGCGTTTAAGAGCAGAGTTGATAGTGGAGGAAGGGAAGCCCCTTTCTTTAAAAAATGAAGACATCTCCCTCGTCCTAGAAAACGCCATCCCCTTCTCGCAATTCCTCCGTCTCCGCCGCATCTGCTCTCAGGATGAGGCTTTTCATTCTAGGACGAGGGAGATATCTTCATTTTTTAAAGAAAGGGGCTTCCCTTCCTCCACTATCAACTCTGCTCTTAAACACATCTCCCCCATTTCACGTACATCTGCTCTCACTCCATCCTCCCACCACCCCACTAGGAATAGGGTTCCCCTGGTCCTCACCTACCACCCCACCAGCCTCCGGGTCCAACATATTATTCTCCGTAACTTCCGCCACCTCCAACGGGATCCCACCACTAAGCACATCTTTCCCTCCCTCCCCCTCTTTGCATTCCACAGGGATCGCTCCCTACACAACTCCCTTGTCCATTCGTCCCCCCCATCCCTCCCCACTGATCTCCCTCCTGGCACTTATCCGTGTAAGCGGAACAAGTGCTACACATGCCCTTACACTTCCTCCCTTACCACCATTCAGGGCCCCAAACAGTCCTTCCAGGTGAGGCATCACTTCACCTGTGAGTCGACTGGGGTGATATACTGCGTCCGGTGCTCCCGATGTGGCCTTTTATATATTGGTGAGACCCGACGCAGACTGGGAGACCGCTTTGCTGAACATCTACGCTCTGTCCGCCAGAGAAAGCAGGATCTCCCAGTGGCCACACATTTTAATTCCACATCCCATTCCCATTCTGACATGTCTATCCACGGCCTCCTCTACTGTAAAGATGAAGCCACACTCAGGTTGGAGGAACAACACCTTATATTCCGTCTGGGTAGCCTCCAACCTGATGGCATGAACATTGACTTCTCTAACTTCCGCTAAGGCCCCACCTCCCCCTCGTACCCCATCTGTTACTCATTTTTATGCACACATTCTTTCTCTCACTCTCCTTTTTCTCCCTCTATCCCTCTGAATATACCTCTTGCCCATCCTCTGGGTCACCCCCCCCGTCTTTCTTCCCGGACCTCCTATCCCATGATCCTCTCGTATCCCCTTTTGCCTATCACCTGTCCAGCTCTCGGCTCTATCCCTCCCCCTCCTGTCTTCTCCTATCATTTTGCATCTCCCCCTCCCCCTCCAGCTTTCAAATCCCTTACTCACTCTTCCTTCAGTTAGTCCTGACGAAGGGTCTCGGCCTGAAACGTCGACTGCACCTCTTCCTGTAGATGCTGCTTGGCCTGCTGCGTTCACCAGCAACTTTGATGTATGTTCAGTGGAGACACAATCCACCTGGTTACCAATCTGCATGATGTGAGCAGACAGGGAACAGAGATTCTCCATTCCCTCCCAGAGGAGTTGGTTATGCTGTCCCAATAGAGAACCCTAGCTGGCGAGGGCTTGTTGAAGGATATTTCTGTCCCCTGGGTCCATGGTGGACCGATCATTCTGTTGCACTAAACAGGGCAAACTCAAACTCAGGACACTGGCACAGAGATTGAGTTAGGATGCAGACAAAGGTGTGAGCGTGGCTGGAGCTGAACAGCAAACAGGAGGGTGAACCGGAAAGCAGGAGGCAGGCAGAACTTGTCTTGACATGGAGTGTAGAAGGGCAAGCAGCAGACAATACTTTTCTTAGCACAGAGAGATAGAGTTATACAGGTAAACTGAAGTAAAAACTTAGAATACACAATCCTAAGCAGCCAGGAACATTAATCACCACACTGGCTAAAACAACAATTTGGCAATGAGTGGATGCAAAACCGGGGTTTTTATGCTGCAGGACTTGATGAGAACCAGGTGTGTCGCCATCAAAGGGAATTAGGAGAAAATAGGGAATTAATGGTCGGGACCATGACATTGACAGCTCTTAAACTGGCAAAGACTATGCTCTGCTGGGGGAGAAGCTGACAGCGATGCAGGTGGATGCTTTCCTGGTGTCATGGATTATTGATTACCTGACTGGCAGACCACAGTACGTGTGCTTGCAACACTGTGTGTCCAACAGAGTGATCAGCAGCACTATGGCTCCACAGGGGACTATCTTGTCTCCCTTTCTCTTCACCATTACACCTCAGACTTCAACTACTGTACAGAGTCTTGCCATCTTCAGAAGTTTTCTGATGACTCTGCCATAGTTGGATGCATCATCAAGGGAGATGAGGCTGAGTACAGGGCTACGGCAGGAAACTTTGTCACATGCTGTGAGCAGAATTATCTGCAGCTTAATGTGAAAAAGACTAAGGAGCTGGTGGTGGACCTGAGGAGGGCTAAGGCACCGATGACCCCTGTTTCCATCCGGGGGTCAGTGTGGACATGGTGGAGGATTATAAATACCTGGGGATATGAATTGACAATAAACTGGACTGGTCAAAGAATGCTGAGGCTGTCTACAAGAAGGGTCAGAGCTGTCTCTATTTCCTGAGGAGACTGAGGTCCTTTAACATCTGTCGGACGATGCTGAGGATGTTCTACGAGTCTGTGGTGGCCAGTGCTATCGTGTTTGCTGTTGTGTGCTGGGGCAGCAGGCTGAGGGTAACAAACACCAACAGAATCAACAAACTCATTCATAAGGCCAGTGATGTTGTGGGGATGGAACTGGCCTCTCTCACAGTGGTGTCTGAAAAGAGGATGCTGTCCAAGTTGCATGCCATCTTGGACAATGTCTCCCATCCACTACATAATGTACTGGTTGGGCACAGGAGTACATTCAGCCAGAGACTCATTCCGCCGAGATGTAACAGTGAGCGTCATAGGAAGTCATTCCTGCCTGGCCATCAAACTTTACAACCCCTCCCTTGGAGGGTCAGACACCCTGAGCCAATAGGCTGGTCCTGGACTTATTTTCTGGCATAATTTACGTATTACTATTTAATTATTTATGGTTTTATATTGCTATATTTATACTCTATTCTTGGTTGGGGCAAATGTAACAAAAATCAACTTCCCTTGGGATCAATAAAGTATGACTATGACTATGACTACGTTTCTCAATGTCCCTAATATTGAAGGATTTGAAAATTATTAAAGTTCAATGATTGTATTTTGAGTAAGCATTATAAATTTAAATAATCAAAACAACTTTAAAACGTTTAACAAAATAAGTAGTTTGAAATGTTTCATTGACTAATAGACTTGTCCCTTGCAATGCTTCCTCTCCATTGAGAGGAATAGAATCACTTTTCCTGTAGCTGCTCTAATGGTATCAGTAGGCTAGTGTGAGTGCTGAGCAACTACTGAATATCCATCCTCCACGGCTGGACTTCCTGAGAAGTTCAACATCAGAGCCCAGTCAGGAGAACTCCAGAAAATAGAGGTCAGCAAATTCCAGATCTCAACATTTACAAGGGAACCACAAACATGAGGCACGTACCTGGAGAAATGCTGCAGTATGGTAGCATTACCCAGCAAGTTCAAGCACATTGTGACATTGTAAGATCTTTGGAGACAGATATACACAAGAGATAAAAGGTTTTAATCCAGTATCCAAGGAATTCATTCCATAGAATACACAATCCACTGATTGCATTCGGAAGAACTACCACAAAGCACTTTTGGAAGTTGATTGGTTCCTTTTGTTGAGATTTGAAGTATAAAATCAATGTTCAGAATACTAAGTCCTGCCTTCCCATATTTTTTCATTGGTAAGTAACTGGAAGGTGAAACTCTAAGGTAAGAGAACCAATTACATCATTCATTATTCATTTTCAAATGCTCTCTATACCCTCTACAAAGCTGCTGAAAGCTACTTATTAGCTCCAGTAGTTCAACCATAAGCCCAGGATGCAATATGGTTAAGAGTGCTCCTAGGGAAATTATATTTTGCAGGAATTGGACTGCTCTTCAGAAGAGCTCACAGTAGCAATAATGGAGGAGGGAATATAGTGTGAGGTATCCAAATTTGTTGATGACGTGAAAATAGTTGGGAGGACATGATGCAATGAGGATATTTATCCTTTGAATTTGGATATAGATAAGTTGAGGGAGAGGGTAGGACATGGCAAATGGAGTTGAATGTGAGAAAGTGTGAGGTTATGCATTTTGATAAATGGAATCAAAGGCAATGACTATTGTCTAAGTGGAGAATGATTACCAGTGAAGATGGATGGAGGAAAATAAGTGTCCTTATGCACAAATTGCAAAAGGTTAGCAGGCAGATGCAGCAAGTGGTTTGAAAGGCAAATGACATTGCAAAAGGATTAGACTAAGAAAGGGGGATGCATTGTCAATATACCATTTACTGGTGATGCCACAGCCAGAATTCTGAGTGCGTGAGTGGGCCAGTGAAGGAGTGGAGCTTTGAGGCTTTGACTCGAGAGGCTTCAACGAGAAGAGGCAGAGGACAAGCTAGCTCGCAGTTAGTTTTTACAATGTCTCCTGAGACGGTGATGTGCCTTCCATGTGAGATGTGGCAGTCTTGAGGGAACTCCCCTCTCCCGCAGAGTCACATCTTCCAGAAGTGCATACGGCTGGGCGATCTGTAAGACCGTGTAAGGAATCTGGAGCAGCAGCTGGATGACCTTCAATTCATAAGGGAGAATGAGGCAGTCATAGATGAGAGCTACAGGGAGGTAGTCACACCTAGGCTGTCGGAAGCAGGTCGTTGGGTGACAGTCGGGGGGAAAGCGAAGGTGAGCAGACAGGTAGTGCAGAGCACCCCTGTAGCCATTCCCCTGAATAATAAGTTTACCGTCCTGGATACTGTTGGCGGGGATGACCGACCACGTGTGAGCCACGGTGGCAGGGCCTCCGGCACTGAGTCTGACCCTGTGGCGCAGAAGGGTGGGACGGAGAAGAGGAGAGCTGTCGTCATTGGAGACTCTATAGTCAGGGGAGCAGACAGGAGATTTTGTGGACGTGAGAAGGATACCCGCATGGTTTGTTGCCTCCCGGGTGCCAGGGTCCGGGATGTCTCTGACCGGGTGCACGACATCCTGGTACAAGAGGGAAAGCAACCAGAAGTTGTGATACATGTTGGGACCAACAACATATGCAGGAAGAGGGATGAGGTCCTGAAGTGTGAGTTTCGGGAACTAGGCAGAAGGCTGAAGAACAGGACCTCAAGGGTGGTGTTCTCAGGATTGCTGCCAGTGCTACGTGACAGTGATAGTAAGAATTGGAGGAGATGGCAGTTGAATGCGTGGCTGAGGAGTTGTTGCAGGGAGCAGGGTTTTAGATTTTTGGACCATTGGGATCTCTTCTGGGGAAGGTGGGACCTGTACAGATTGGATGGGTTGCACCTGAACTCAAGGGGGAGCAATATCCTTGCAGGTAGGTTTGCTAGCATGTTTCGGGAGGGTTTAAACTAATTTCCAAGGGGGATGGGACCCAGAGCGATAGAGCAGTGAAAGAAGTGCATGGAGTAAAGCCAGATCTAACATACAGAGAGGCTTTGAGGAAAGAGAAGCAGAATGAACAGTGTAAAGACAGTAAGGTAGAAGGGCTGAAATGTGTGTACCTCAGTGCAAGAAGCATCAGGAACAAAGATGATGAACTGAGAGCTTGGATACATACATGGAATTATGATGTAGTGGGCATTACAGAGACTTGGCTGGCACCAGGGCAGGAATGGATTCTCAATATTCCTGGATTTCAGTGCTTTAAAAGGGATAGAGAGGGCAGAAAAAGGGGAGGAGGGGTGGCATTACTGGTCAGGGATACTGTTACAGCTACAGAAAGGGTGGGTAATGTAGCAGGATCCTCTTTTGAGTCCATATGGGTGGAAGTCAGGAACAGGAAGGGAGCAGTTACTCCTTTGGGGGTATTCTATAGGCCCCCGGTAGCAGCAGAGATACAGAGGAGAAGATTGGGAGGCAGATTTTGGAAAGGTGCAAAAATAACAGGGTTGTCAT
Organism: Mobula hypostoma; assembly: GCF_963921235.1. Classification (NCBI taxonomy): domain Eukaryota; kingdom Metazoa; phylum Chordata; class Chondrichthyes; order Myliobatiformes; family Myliobatidae; genus Mobula; species Mobula hypostoma. The sequence continues at coordinate 47,418,789 of NC_086111.1, forward strand.
CATGGGTGACTTTAACTTCCCTAATATTGATTGGCACCTGATTAGTTCCAAGGGTTTAGATGGGGCAGAGTTTGTTAAGTGTGTCCAGGACGGATTCCTGTCACAGTATGTGGACAGGCTGACCGGGGGAAAGCCATACTAGATCTAGTACTAGGTAATGAACCAGGTCAGGTCACAGATCTCTCAGTGGGTGACCATCTGGGGGACAGTGGCCACCGCTCCCTGGTCTTTAGCATTATCATGGAAAAGGATAGAATCAGAGAGGACAGGAAAATTTTTAATTGGGAAAGGCAAATTATGAGGCTATAAGGCTAGAACTTGCGGGTGTGAATTGGGATGATGTTTTTACAGGAAAATGTACTACGGACATGTGGCCGATGTCTAGAGATCTCTTGCGGGATGTTAGGGATAAATTTGTCCCGGTGAGGAAGATAAAGAATGGTAGGGTGAAGGAACCATGGGTGACAAGTGAGGTGGAAAATCTAGTCAGGTGGAAGAAGGCAGCATACATGAGGTTTAGGAAGCAAGGATCAGATGGGTCTATGAGGAATATAGGGAAGCAAGAAAAGAGCTGAAGAAGGGGCTGAGAAGAGCAAGAAGGGGGCATGAGAAGGCCTTGGCGAGTAGGGAAAAGGAAAACCCCAAGGCATTCTTCAATTATGTGAAGAAAAAAAGGATGACAGGAGTGAAGGCAGGACCGATTAGAGATAAAGGTGGGAAGATGTGCCTGGAGGCTGTGGAAGTGAGCGAGGTCCTCAATGAATACTTCTCTTCCATATTCACCAATGAGAGGGAACTTGATGATGGTGAGGACAATGTGAGTGAGGTTGATATTCTGGAGCATGTTGATATTAAAGGAGAGGAGGTGTTGGAGTTGTTAAAATACATTAGGCCAGATAAGTCCCCGGGGTCAGACGGAATATTCCCCAGGCTGCTCCACGAGACGAGAGAAGAGATTGCTGGGCCTCTGGCTAGGATCTTTATGTCCTCGTTGTCCACGAGAATGGTACCGGAGGATTGAAGGCAGGCGAATGTTGTCCCCTTGTTCAAAAAAGGTAGTAGGGATAGTCCGGGTGATTATAGACCAGTGAGCCTTACGTCTGTGGTGGGAAAGCTGTTGGAAAAGATTCTTAGAGATAGGATCTATAGGCATTTAGAGAATCATGGTCTGATCAGGGAGAGTCAGCATGGCTTTGTGAAGGGCAGATCATGTCTAACAAGCCTGATAGAGTTCTTTGAGGAGGTGACCAGGCATATAGATGAGGGTAGTGCAGTGGATGTGATCTATATGGATTTTAGTAAGGCATTTGACAAGGTTCCACATGGTAGGCTTATTCAGAAAGTCAGAAGGCATGGGATCCAGGGAAGTTTGGCCAGGTGGATTCAGAATTGGCTTTCCTGCAGAAGGCAGAGGGTGGTGGTGGAGGGAGTACATTCAGATTGGAGGATTGTGACTAGTGGTGTCCCACAAGGATCTGTTCTGGGAGCTCTACTTTTCGTGATTTTTATTAACGACCTGGATGTGGGGGTAGAAGGACAATGTGAGTGAGGTTGATGTTCTGGAGCAAGTTCTGGTAGAAGGCAAGTTTGCGGATGACCCACAGAGGTTGGTGGTGTTGTAGATAGTGTAGAGGATTGTCAAAGATTGCAGAGAGACATTGATAGGATGCAGGAGTGGGCTGAGAAGTGGCAGATGGAGTTCAACCCAGAGAAATGTGAGGTGGTACACTTTGGAAGGACAAACTCCAAGGCAGAGTACAAAGTAAATGGCAAGATACTTGGTAGTGTGGAGGAGCAGAGGGATCTCGGGGTACATGTCCACAGATCCCTGAAAGTTGCCTCACAAATGGATAGGGTAGTTAAGAAAGCTTATGGGGTGTTAGCTTTCATAAGTCAAGGGATAGAGTTTAAGAGTCGCGATGTAATGATGCAGCTCTATGAAACTCTGGTTAGGCCACACTTGGAGTACTGTGTCCAGTTCTGGTCACCTCACTATAGGAAGGATGTGGAAGCATTGGAAAGGGTACAGAGGAGATTTCCCAGGATGCTACTTAGTTTAGAAAGTATGCATTATGATCAGAGATTAAGGGAGCTAGGGCTTTACTCTTTGGAGAGAAGGAGGATAAGAGGAGACATGATAGAGGTGTACAAGATAATAAGAGGAATAGATAGAGTGGATAGCCAGCGCCTCTTCCCCAGGGCAGCACTGCTCAATACAAGAGGACATGACTTTAAGGTAAGGGGTGGGAAGTTCAAGGGGGATATTGGAGGAAGGTTTTTTACTCAGAGTGGTTGGTGCATGGAATGCACTGCCTGAGTCAGTGGTGGAGGCAGATACACTAGTAAAGTTTAAGAGACTACTAGACAGGTATATGGAGGAATTTAAGGTGGGGGCTTATATGGGAGGCAGGGTTTGAGGGTCGGCACAACATTGTGGGCCGAAGGGCCTTCGTCAGGGTTTCGGCCCGAAACATCGACTGTACCTCTTCCTAGAGATGCTGCCTGGCCTGCTGTGTTCACCAGCAACTTTTATGTGTGTTGCTCACAAGCACTTTTCTCATATGTGTAAAAGAAATCTGTATTATAACTACATCTCCCGTCGAAGCTTCATAGACTATTTCCGGATTAAGGCTTGAGAATTACTGAAGTTTACCTAAGGTTATGTGAGGAAAGTGGCCCTGCATTAAATTACATAAAGAGCATGGGAATTGATTAAGCCAAAAGCAAATTCATTTGATAAAAAACCTACATCCTTCCAGGATGTTGTTTTGCATTGAAGTGTCTACAGCAATTTCAATCCCTTCCATGTGGTGCGATGAGCTAAGTGACCGGAATCAATTGTTTAGTAAGTTCTTTACTTTGTGTGATTAAATGGGATATATATTGAATGCAATTGAACTCATCATTATGACTATTGCTGAGTCAGTTATTCATAGGGTTATGACTTGTACAGCACCTTGCAAAATAGTAGTGGCATTTCAACACCATTAATATAGGAGCTGGTTTGCATATTTCCCTTTGTATGTTTATATTTTACACATCCATTTGATTTTCCTGGCCATGTTTTAATTCAGCTTAATTCTGAAATGTTTGGACTATTTTGTCGAGTTTTAAGATCTGAATAACTTTTGTAAATTAGAAATCAACTTGCAGAATTGGCATCCGGTGGCCACTTTGTTAGTTACACCTGTACACTTGTTCATTAATGCAAATATCTTATCAGCCCATCATGTGGCAGAAACTTAGTGCATAAAAACATGCAGACCTACTCAAGAAGTTCAGTTGTTGTTCAGACTGAACATCAGATTGGGGAAGAAATGTGATCTAAGTGAATGCAACTATGGAATGATTGTTGGTGCTACACAAAGTGGTTTGAGTATCTCAGAAACTGCTGATCTCCTGGGATTTTCATGCACAGCCTTCTCTAAAGCTTACAGAGAATGGTGCGAGAAACTAAAAACATCGAGTGAGTGGCAGTTCTGTGGGCAAAAATGTCTTGTTAACGAAGGGGTTAAGAGGAGAATGGCCAAACTGGTTCAAGCTGACAGGAAGGCTATAGTAACTCAAATAACCACATGTTACAGCAGTGATGTGAAGAAAAACATTTCTGCATGCTCAAACTGTCGAAGTGGCTGGATTACAGCAGCAGAAGAAGAATATGAACATACACTCAGTGGCCATTTCATTAGGGACAAGAGCTATCTAATAAAGTAGACACTGAGTCCTGATGAAGGATCTCTGCCTGAAACATCGGCTATTTACTCTTTTCCATAGATGCTGCCTGATCTGCTGAGTTCCTCCAGCATTTCATATGCGTTGCTTTGGATTTCCAGCATCTGCAGATTTTCTCGTGTTTGTAGACACTGAGTGTACTTTTTTTCGTCTAATTTATAAATTATTTTAGGAAGTTGTTTGCCTGCAAGCTGTTATTTACTGTTCGCTCTAAAATACCCTTGAGAACTATCTCTTGAGCCAATAAAAGCCTTATAATGAAGGTTCTCCTACAATGCTGTTGGGTAGAGAGTTCTAAGAATTTAACCCCACAATGACAAAGGAACCAAATAAGGACAACATGCAAAATGGAGAGGAACATGAAGGTGGCGGTATTCCCATAAACCTGAAGCAATTGTCCATCTTGGTGGTAAAGGTCATGGATTTGGGAGGGGCTATCACCACAGCTGATGTAAAGTGATTATTTAGATGGTATACATTGCAGGTACAATGTTTCCTTGATAGAGGGAATAAATGTTTAGTCTGTTTGAAAAAGTTTGATATCTGTTTGATAAGGGCCTGGATGTCCTGATTGTTAGAGTCGTCAGCATCAAGGCAATTTGAGAGTATTCTATCGTACACTTGTATCTCTTGAAGATCATGGAAAAGCTACAGAATGCCAGGATGTGACTCAGCCACTGCAGAATACCCTGCCTCTTACCCTCTGTGGTGGTCAGTGTTTATGTAGCTGATCAAGTTGAGTCTTTACTCAATGGCTTGGAACTACTACTCTTGACTACCAATGACATTCAGTCACTTCAGAGACTAAATGCCATTGGTAGTCAAGGACAGTAGTTTGACTCTCTCATGTTGGAGATGGCCAACAAATTATTTATGGCACACATGTTATTTGCCTGCATTGTGTCTATGCCTGAATGTTTTCAATAAGTTTTGCTACATGCTGGCATAGGCTGCTTCGTATTCTCGGGAATTGTGAAAAGAATTGAGCATAATACGTTCTTCACTAAACATCCCTACTTCTGCTCTGATGACAGATTGAAATCTGAAAATGATTGGGCCTTGAACACTGAGGAACTCCTGGAATTTGGGTTTGAATGATTGGTCTCCAACAATCACATCCATCTTCCTTGTGTTGGGCCGGTCTCCAACCAGTTGTGGTTTCCTGCAGTGTTTCTTGCCTTCAGGATTACCAGTGCCCTTTGTTGCCACACACATGAAATTTGTCTTGACGTCAGGGGCAGACTTGCCTCACCTCTGAAATTCAGCAGAATAAAAACAGGAAATGCTGGAAATACTCAACAGGTCAGGCGGCAGCTCTAGAGAAAGGAAAAAACTGTTACATGTTTTTAATCAGAACTGGAATTCAAATCTAACCATGTCTGTGATGAGGTATGATTAGGGTAATTGGACACTGGTGGGCAGGTCATTAGTGATCAGGTGTTATTTGTTAGTCCTCTCAATGATACTTTCATCAATTTGATGATTTAAACTACACTGATTGGGTGGTAATAGTTGGATTGGAATTGTCCAAGTAATTATGAACAGGAGTACCAGGGCAATTTCCACATTATCTGGAAAACAACTTATCTGGATATGGAGCTATTCTGGAGTGCAAGGTCTTCAAAGTATCACAGCTGGGATGCTGTCTTGTCCTATACAGCCTTTGTTGTCCTATAGTCTCAGCTTTTTCTTAATGTTGCATGGAATGAATTATATGTACTGAATACTAGCCAATTTGACAATGGTGATCTCAAGAGGAAGCTGAGATGGATCTTACACTCAGTACATCTGGCTGAACCCATTTGCAAATTCTTTAGCCTTGTTATTATAGCAGTCAGATGGCTATCACTGAGGATAGAGATGTTGTTGGAGGGGCTACCTTCTGTTCAATCCTCTGCTATCGTTCATAACTGGATGTGGCAGAAATGCAAAACTTTGATCTGACTCACTGGTTGTAGGATCACATCGTTTTTCAGTTGCTTGTTGTTTTCAAGCTGAGCATGCATGTAATCCTGTGTAGCAGCTTTGCCAGATTGGAACTCAGTTTTTTAGCTGTACCTGGTTCTGTCCCTCCTTGAACCTCTGGCCTGAATAATGACAGAGTTAAGGGTATGGTGAGCCACAAGGTTACTGCTTATGGTGGCATATATTTTTCCTGATGAAGATGTTTCTCAGTACCTCAGTTTAGATCAGCCAAGTTTTCCTAAGGCTATCCAAATTAATATTGTAGTGCCACAGAGCTTGATATGGGTGGCCTTGATGTGAAGGTGGGACTTCACTGATACACTTTTCCACCAATCACTGTCTGTAGATTGATGAGTTAAAGATCAAGTAAGTCAGATTTTGGTATTGGTTTATTATTGTCTCATAAAAAAGATCCTGACTGGGAGGTTTGCTTGTGCTACTTGCGAGTGTTTAAATTAGCTTGGCAGGGGATGGGAACTGCAGCACCAGGTCAGAAAATGAAGGGATGCCGAGAAGGTTAGATGTCATGGCCTGGAAAACAGGCAGGGGTAAAGTAATAGATACAATGGGACAGATTGTTTGAAGTGTGTGTATTTTAATGATCAGAGTATTATGGGTAAAGCTGATGAATTTAGTGCACGGATCAATATATGGAATTATGATAAGCTGGCCATTACAGAGACTAGGCTGAGAGAGGGACAGGAATGGGTGTTTAATGTTCCAGTGTTTCAATCTTTTAGAAAAGACTGAGAGACAGATGGGGGGGGGGTGGTAGTGTTGCATTATTAATCAGGGATAATATCATAACTGAACTCAGAGGAGGCATAATGGAGTGTTCATGTACAGTTTTTATGGTTAGAACTCAAAAATAGGAAGGGTGCAATCACTCCTATGTACTACAGACTACCCTCCAAATCCCAAGAGCTACCGGAACATTGAGGGATAGGTATGAAGACAGATTAAGGAAAGGTGTAAAAATGATAGGGTTGTTGTCCTGGGGGACTTCAACTTCCCTAATCGAAACAGAGCCCTTCTTGATGCAAGAAGTTTAGATGGGACAGAATTTGTCAGGTGCATCCAGGATGGTTTCTTAAATTAGTATATAGATTATCCAACAAGAAGAGTGGCTATACTGGATCTAGCGTTAGGTAATGAGTCCCTTTAAGTGGGCACAGTGAACAGTGAGCACAACTCCTTAAGTTGTAAGATAGCTATAGACCTTGCAGGAGCATATTAGACTGATGCAAGGTAAATGATGAGAGCATTAGGTAGGACCTAGGGAGGGTTAGTTGGGACAGCTGTTTTTTGGGTCTCCACATCTGACATCTGGAGGGAGTTTAAAGACCAACTTTCAGAAGAAAGAACAAGGATGGCAAGGTAAGAGAACTCTCGATGTTGACAGGGGTGATTAATTTAGTCAAGAAGAAAAAGGAAAAGTATGTAAAGCTTAGAAAACTCGAATCAAACAGATTCCATGAGGATTGCAAAGAAGGCAGAAAAGAACTTGAAGAAAACTAGGAAAGCCAAGAAGGGCCACAACAATTCCTTGGCAAGTAGGATTAAAGAGAATCCCAGAGGATTCTATGCATGCATCAGGAGCAAGATAACAACTAGGGAGAGAGTCAGACTACTCAAGGATAAAAGGAGGAAATATCTGCTTGGGTGTGAAGGATGTGGGTGAGGTCCTTATGGAGTACTTTACATCAGTAAAGGAGAAGAACATTGAAGAAAGGGAAATCAGTGCCACCAGAATTGACATACTCAGGCATTTTAAAGTAAAGGAGAAGGTAGCGTTGAATCAAAGAACTCTTAATGATGGATAAGTCCCCAGGCCCTGATGGGATATACCCCAGATTGTTGAGAGAAACAAGTGAAGAGATTTCTGGGACTTTGTCCAATATCTTTGTAGTCCTCTCTAGCCATAGGAGGACTGGAGAGTAGCTAATGTTGCTCCATTGATCAAGAAGGGAGCCAGGGATAATCCAGGAAACTATAGACTGGTGAGTATCACATCATTGGTAGGAAAGTTACTGGAGATAATTCAGGATATGATTTATGAACATTTGGAAAGTCATGGCCTGATTAGGGAGACCCAGCATGGCTTTGTGCAGGGCATCATGATAAGCGTGATTGATGAATGTAGATCTGTGAATGGTGGCTACATGGATGTTAGCAAGGCATTTAATGAGCCCTCATGGAAGACTTATCCTGAAGATTAAGATGCATGGGTCCATGGTGAATTGACCATTTGAATTCAGAACCTGCTTGTCCACAGAAGACAGAAGGTAGTGTCATAGGGACTTAACCTAGTTGGATGTCTGTGATTAGTGGTGTTCCACAGGGATCTGCACTGAGACCTCTGTTGTTTGAAATGTATGTAAATGACTTGGATGAAAATGTAGATGGGTAGATGAGTAAACTGCAGATGATACGAAGATTGATGGTTTTGTGGATAGCAGAGGTGACTGGCAAAGAATACAGCAAGAAATAGATTAGTTGCAGGTATCAGCAGAGAAATGGTAGATGGAGTTTAACCCAACCAAATGTGAAGTGTTGCACCTTGGCAGGTCAAATGTAAAGAGACAGTACACTGTTAAGGGTAAAACACTTAACAGTGGTGATGAGCAGAGGGACCTAGGGATCCAAGTTTACAGCTCCCTTAAAATGGATGCACAGATTGCTAGGGTAGTTAAGAAGGCATATGGCACGCTTGCCTTCATTAGTTCAAAATTTAGGAAGAACTCTAGTGAGGCGGCATCTGGAGTATTGCACACAGTTCTGGTTGCCCCATTATGAGAAGGATGTCAAGGCTTTGGAGAGAGTGTAGAAGAGGTTTACTAGGACACTGCCAGGATTAGAGGGCATGTGCGAAAACGAGAGGCTGGACAAATGTGGGTTGCTTTCTCTGGAGCGGCAGAGGAAGAAGCGAGATCTGATAGAGATTTATGAGCTATGAGAGTAGACAGACGGTATCTTTCAACCAGGGTTGAAATGTCTAGTAATAGAGTGCATGCATTTAAGGTGAGGGGAGGTAATGTTAAAGGGGATGTGAGGAACAAGTTTTGTACACAGCGGTGATGCCTGGAATGCGTTGGATATGAATATGAGAAAAATGGAAGGATATTGACGTTATCCAGGCAAAAGGACCTATAGTTAGCCATTTGATTACTAATTTATTTGGTTCAGCATAGCATTGTGGGCCAAAGGCCCTTTTCTTGTGCTGTACTGTTCTACGTTATGTGAAAGACCATAAAACATAGGAGCAGAATTGGGCCATATGGCCCTATGAATCTGCTCTGCCGTTCCATCATGGCTGACTAATTATCCCTGTCAACCTATTTCCCTGCCTCCTCCCTGTAACATTTGACCCCTTACTAATCAAGAACCTGTCAATTTCTGCTTTAAATGTACCTAATGACTTGTCTCCAATGCTGTCTGTGGCAATGAATCCAAGACTCACCACCCTCTGTCTAAAAAAAATTCCTCCTCATCTCTGTTCTAAAGGAACATCCTTCTGAGGTCGTGTCCTTTGGTCCAAGACTCCCTCATTACAGGAAACATTCTCTACGTGTTCACTCTATCTGGGCCTTTCAATATTCGATCGGTTTCAATTTGATCCCTGCTTCATTCTTCTAAACTCCAGTGAGTACACAACCAGAGCCATCAAATGCTCCTCATATATTAACTCTTTCATTCCTGGATCATTCTGATGAACCTCCTTGAGACCATCTCCAATGCCAGCACATCTTTTTTCAGATAAAGGCCTAAAGCTGCTCACAATACTCCAAGTGTGGTCTGACCAATGCCTTTTTAAAGTCTAAGCATAACTTCCTTGCTTGTCTATTTTAGTCCTCTCGAAATGAATGCTAATGTTGCATTTGCCTTCCTTAACACCAACTCAACCTACAAGTTAACCATTTGGGAATCCTACACAAGGATTCCCAAGTCCCTTTGTGAAGAGGATTTCTGAATTTGCTCCCCATTTAGAAAATAGGCTACGCCTTTATTCCTTCTTCCAAAGTGCATGTTCTAAGATACAGTGAAAAGCCTGTCTTGTATACTGTTCATACAGATCAAATCATTACACCATGCATTGAGGTAGGACAATGCAAAACAAGGACAATGCATAATAAAGTGTAATAGCTATCAAGAAAGTGCAGGATACAATAAAGTGCAAGATCATAACAACATAGATTGTGAGGTCAAGATCTTACCGTACAAGAAGTCTGTTCAACGATAGAATTGGTCCTTCAGCCTGGTGGTACATGTTTTCAGGCTCAGAATTAGGTTTAATATCTAATGTATATGTCACATACATACACATACACATACACATACAAACACAATTAAATTAATAGTACAAAAAGAGAACCAAAATAGTGAGTGGTGTTCATGGGTTGGTACACTGACCGTTCAGAATCTGTTAAGAAATCCTTAAGTAATGGATGCTACCTTTTGTATCTTCTGGCCAGTGGGAGAGAGGGGAAGGGAGAAGGTCTGGGTGGGTCTTTGATTATGCTGTTTGCTTGCACGTTAAGTGAAGTTATCCATCATGTTAGTTCATTCACTACCTGCACCTGGCTTCCAGAAACACCCTGCAGGACTGAGCCAACTCAGAGAGTTGTGACATGACCAAGCCACTCCTTGTAAAGGACATCGATGTTCCATATTAGAATGTATTCTGTTGTCTAGGTACTTTCCCATGCTGTTCAACATGGAAGAATCTGCATCATCATTATCATCAGTAGCGGGTAGAATCTGGGGGTGTTATTATTGTGCTCGTTCGACTTGGTTCCCATGGGACTTCATGGGCCTGGAGTCAAAGCTGAGCTATTCCAAACCACCTGTATAGCTTTGTTCCGCCTCCTCTGAGATCGCCACTGAAGAGGCAATGGTGCAGAATGTGGCCTAAGATGGTGTTGCAGGACATCATGTCTGACTCTGTGGACACAATCTCATCAGGGTTGATGCTTTGACTAGGCTGTGGGCAGTTCTTCCAATGAACTCATGTCAAGTTCATGAGTCGTATTCTACATGGTGAAGTGTGACTTTGTCATGCACATAGTTTACTGTATGTATTGATCAACACCTGGTGGTCCTTACTTTATCCTTACTCTGTTTTAGCAGAGGGAGAGCAGTTAAAAGTTAACTACTCTGTTGCAGGGCAGGAAATAATTTTACACCAGAGCAGATAAGCAGCAAGGTTCTTTACCTGAACCAGGATTTTTGTGGCAATTTCACAGGCACCAATTAAGGTTACACGTTTTTGTGATGACAGTTTATGTAATTACTTGAACTTAAATTCCACAGCTGCCTAACCATTTTCAGATCTGGATAAGAATCGGAGAATCTCACCTACACGTCAAGTGGAGCTTCCAAGCAGTTGGCAGTGAGGAGCACCAAAGAGTTTTGCCCAGCACCAGCTCACCAGCCAGTAATAACATGCATTAGTCTGGAGTGTTTGCAGGCAATTCTGCTGAAGCAATCCAAACAGCAAAGTGGCTCAGGAAGTATCACAGTCTGCCACAGACGCCATGGGGCACCTCACCTAACTGCATGCTTTTTCAGGGAAATAACATGCCTTTCTTGCCAGAAGAAAGGATGTATTGCCTCTGCCTGTCAGTCAGAGAAACAAAGAAACATGTGATAACAAGCGAGAAAAAGGAGATGCACACAATCTGGAGGGTGAAACCAATAACAAGCATTTAGGATTGCTTTGTGTGCAGCCCACAACCAAGGAGCATCTCTCTACAAGGCATTTGAAGGTGAACAGCAAAACTGTTATGATGCACGTGGATGCTCATGGTGTTATACAACAGTGATATAGGCCTTTCAGCCCAACTCATCCATGCCAACCAAAATGTCATTTTGAGTTAGTCCTATATACTGGTATTCATAAACCTTCCCCATCTATGTATATATTCAATTGTCCTTTAAACATTATAATCAACTCCACTCTACCACTTCCTCCAATAGCCCATTTTATATACACACCACTCTCTGTGTGAACAATTTGCTTCTCGGGTCCTTTTTTACATCTTTCCCTTCTCACCTTAAAAAAAATTGCCTCTAGTTTAGACTTCCTTACCCTGGGAAAAATACTGACTTTCCACCTGATCTATGTCCCTCATGATTTGGTATATCTGTGTAAGTTCATTTCTTGATATCCTGCACTCCAGAGAAAATACCCTCTGGATATTTTGGATTTTGGACCCTCTGGATACCCTCTGGAAACCTCTTGACGTTTCTAACTCAAGCCCTCACGTCCCACTAATATTTTCTGTACCCAAGCCCTCACGTCCCACTAATATTTTCTGTACCCATTTCCTGCTTAATGACCACCTTCGTATAGCTGGGCAACCAGAAATGCATGCCATACTCCAAGCACCAAAGAATCTGGTAGAGGAACTCTTGTTGCAGGGTTTTGACCCAAAATTTCCACCCTCTCCCCATTCCGACCCACAGATTTTGTTCAACCCACAGAGTTCCTCCAGCAGATTGTTTGTTGCTTCAGTTTCCAGCTTCTGCAGTCCCTTGTGTCTCCACAACATTCCAAGAGTGATCTCACCAATGATTTATACACTTAAGACCGTAAGTTGTGGAAGAACAATTAGGCTATTTGTTCCAGTGAGTCTGCTCCATTATTTAATCATGGCTGATTTTTCTAGTCACACTCTCCTGCCTTCTTTTCTTCACACTTAACTCCCTTGCCAAAATAGAACCTGTCAATCTCTACCTTAAGTGCACCCATTAACTTGGCTTCCACTATCCTCTGTGGCAATGAATTCCACAGATTCAGTACAGTCCGACTGATACATTCTCCCTTGTCTTGATTTATAAATGATGTACGTGTATTCTGAAAGTCTGCCTTCTGATCCCACTATAAGAAACATCTTCTCTGCATCCACTTTATCTAGGCCTTTCAATATTCTGCAGGTTTCAATGAGATGCATCCCTCTTCTAAAGTCCAGTGGGTACTGGCACAGATCTATCAAATGCTCCTCATATGTTAACCCTTTCATTCCCAGAATCATTTTTGTGAACGTCTTCTGGACCCTCTCCAATATCATCACATCTTTTCTTAGATAAAGGGCCCAAAACTGCTCATGATATGCCCAAATGCAGTCTGCCCAATACCTTTTGAATCCTCAGCATTATATCCTTGCTTTTATATTCTAGTTCTCTCAAATAAATGCTAACATTATACTTTCCTTCCTTACTACCGACTCAACCTGTAAGTCAGTCTTTAGCAAATCCTGCACAAGATCTCCCAAGTCCCTTTGCAACTCAGATTTTGAATTTTGTCCTGTTTAGAAAATAGTCTATGCTTTTATTCCTTCTACCAAAGTTTTTGACCATACACTTCCCAACACTATTCCATTTGCCATTTCTTAATCTGTCTCAGTCCTTCTGCATTCTCCCTGCTTCTTCAACACTATTGACCCTCCACCTATCTTCATATTGTTCACAAACTTGGCCACAAAGCCATCAATTCTGTCATCCAAATCATTGACATAGAATGTAAAAAAAAAAGCAGTGCCAACTCCGACCCCTGAGGAACACCACTAATCAAAGGCAGCCAATCAGAAAGGCTCCCTTTATTCCCAGTCTTTGCCTCCTGCCAATCAGCCAATGCTCTATCTATGCTAGTATCTTTCCTGTAATACCATGGGCTCTTAACTTGTTAAGTAGCCTCATGTGTGGCACCTTGCCGAAGGCCTTCTGAAAATCCAAGGACACAATATCTATCAGTTCTCCTTTGTCTATGCTGCTTGTTATTTCCTCAAAGAATTTGAATAGATTTGTCAGACAAGTTTTTCCTTTAAACTATATGGACTTTGGCCTATTTTATCATGTGCCTCCAAATACCCCCAAACTTCATCCTTAATAAACTACTCCAACATCTTCCCAAGTCAGGCTAACTGTCATAAAAGTTATTTTCTTCTGCCTCCCTCCCTTGGTAAAGAGTGGAGTGACATATGCAAATTTCCAGTCTTCCAGAATTTGACATTCTTTGCTGTCCATTGCCACTAACTTTGGTATCATCTGCAAATTTACTAATCATATTAACAACAATGCTATCTGACATGTCAATCTAGATGACAAACAACAATGGACCAGTACCAATGCCTGTAGCACACCACTGGCCACAGGTATCCAATCTGAATAACAGCCCTCCACTCAACAAGCCCATGTTTACAGACATATGGTAGAATGTAGCAGAAGTGATGCTGAGGCTTTATAAGGCACTAGTGAGGCCTCACCTTGAGTATTGTCAACAGTTTTGGGCTCCTCATCTAAGAAAAATGGTGTACTGGCATTGGAGAGGGTCCTGAGGAGGTTCACAAGGATGATTCCGGGAATGAAAGGGTTATCATACAAGTAATGTTTGATGGTTCGGGGTCTGTACTCACTGGAATTGAGAAAGATGAGGGGAGATCTCATTGAAACCTTTCGAATGTTGAAAGTCCTAGACAGAGTAGATCTGGAAAGGATGTTTCCCGTGGTGGGGGAGTCTAGGACAAGAGGGCACAACCTCAGGATAGAGGGGAGTCCATTTAAAACAGAGATGCGGAGAAGTTTCTTCAGCCAGAGGGTGGTGAATTTGTGGAACTGATTACCACAGGCAGCTGTGGAGCTCAGGTCGTTGGGTGTATTTAAGGCAGAACTTGATAGGTTCTTGATTGGACAAGGCATCAAAGGTTACGGGGAGAAGGCCAGAGAATGGGGTTGAGGAGGGGAGAAAAGGATCATAGAAAACATAGAAAACCTACAGCACAGTACAGGCCCTTCGGCCCACAAAGCTGTGCCGAACATGTTCTTACCTTAGAAATTACCTAGGGTTACCCATTGCCCTCTATTTTTCTGAGCTCCATGTACATGTCCAGGAATCTCTTAAAAGACCATATTGTATCTGCCTCCACCACCATCGCCGGCAGCCCATTCAATGCACTCACCACTCTCTGCATAAAAAATTTACCCCTGACATCTCCTCTGTACCTACTTCCAAGCACCTTAAAACTGAGCCCTCTCGTGTTAGCCGTTTCAGCCTTGGGAAAAAGCCTCTGGCTATCCACACAATCAATGCCTCTCATCATTTTGTACACCTCTATCAGGTCATCTCTCATCCTCCGTCGCTCCAAGGAGAAAAGGCGGAGTTCGCTCAACCTATTCTCATAAGGCATGCTCCCCAATCCAGGCAACATCCTTGTAAATCTCTGCACCCTTTCTGTGGTTTCCACATCCTTCCTATAGTGAAGCGACCAGAACTATGCAGAGTACTCCAAGTGGGGTTTGACCAGGGTTCTATATAGCTGCACCATTACCTCTCGGCTCCTAAACTCAATCCCACGATCGATGAATGCCAGTGCACCATATGCTTTCTTAACCACAGGGTCAACCTGCGCAGCAGCTTTGAGTGTCCTATGGACTCGGACCCCAAGATCCCTCTGATCCTCCACACTGCCAAGAGTCTATATTTATACTATATTCTGTCATCATATTTGACTTACCAAAATTAACCACCTCACACTTATCTGGGTTGAACTCCATCTGCCACTTCTCAGCCCAGTTTTGCATTCTATCAATATCCCATTGTAACCCCTGACGGCCCTCCACACTACCCACAACACCTCCAACCTTTATGTCATCAGATTTACTAACCTATCCCTCCACTTCTTCATCCAGGTCATTTATACAAATTACGAAGAGTAGGGGTCCCAGAACAGATCCTTGAGGCACACCACTGGTGACCGACCTCCATGCAGAATATGACCCGTCTACAACACTCTTTGCCTTCTGTGGGCAAGCCAGTTCTGGATCCACAAAGAAATGTCCCCTTGGATCCCATGCCTCCTTCCTTTCTCAATAAGCCTTGCATGGGGTACCTTGTCAAATACCTTGCTGAAATCCATATACACTACATCTACTGCTCTACCTTCATCAATGTGCTTAGTCACATCCTCAAAAGATTCAATCAGGCTCGTAAGGCACGACTTTCCTTTGACAAAGCCATTCTGATTAATTATGCCTCTCTAAAAATATTATGCCTCTCTAAAAGTTCATATATCCTGCCTCTCAGGATCTTCTCCATCAACTTACCAACCACTGAAGTAAGACTCACTGGCCTATAATTTCCTGGGCTATCTCTACTCCCTTTCTTGAATAACGGAACAACATCTACAACCCTCCAATCCTCTGGAACCTCTCCTGTCCCCATTGATGATGCAAAGATCATTGCCAGAGGCTCAGCAATCTCCTCCCTTGCCTCCCACAGTAGCCTGGGGTACATCTCGTCTGGTCCCAGTGACTTATCCAACTTGATGCTTTCCAAAAGCTCCAGCACATCCTCTTTCTTAATATCTACATGCTCAAGCTTTTCAGTCCACTGTAAGTCCTCCCTACAGTCACCAAGATCCTTTCCCGTAGTGAATACTGAATCAAAATACTCATTAAGTACCTCTGCTATCTCCTCTGGTTCGATACACACTTTTCCACTGTCACACTTGATCGGTCCTATTCTCTCATATCTTATCCTCTTGCTCTTCATATACTTGTAGAATGACTTGATCCTGTCTGCCAAGGTCTTCTCATGGCACCTTCTGACGCTCCTAATTTCTTTCTTAAGCTCCTTACTGCTAGTCTTATAATCTTCTAGATCTCTATCATTACCTAGTTTTTTGAACTTTTTGTAAGCTCTTCTTCTTGACTAGAATTACAACAGCCTTTGTACACCACGGTTCCTGTACCCTACCATCTTTTCCCCATCTCATTGGAATGTACCTAAGCAGAACTCAACGCAAATGCCCCCTGAACATTTGCCACATTTCTTCCGTACATTTCCCAAGAACATTTGTTCCCAATTTATACTTCCAAGTTCCTGCCTGATAGCCTCATATTACCCCTTACTCCAATTAAACGCTTTCCTAACTTATCTGTTCCTATCCCTCTCCAGTGCTATGGTAAAGTAGATAGAATTGTGATCACTATCTCCAAAATGCTCTCCCACTGAGAGATCTGACACCTGACCAGGTTCATTTCCCAACACCAGATCAAACCCTTCCTCTTGTAGGCTTATCTACATATTGTGTCAAGAAACCTTCTTGAACACACCTAACAAAATCCACTCCATCTAAGCCACTCACTCTAGGGACATGCCAATCAAAATTTGGGAAATTAAAATCTCCCACCACGACAGCCCTGTTATGATTACATCTTTCCAGAATCTATCTCCCTATGTGCTTCTCGATGTCCCTGTTACTATTGGGTGGTCTATAAAAAACACCCAGTAGAGTTATTGACCCCTTCCTGTTCCCAACTTCCACCCACGGAGACTCCGTAGACAATTCAAGTCAAGTCACTTTTTATTTTCATTTCAACCATAACTGCTGGTACAAAACATGGTAAAAATGAGACACTGTTTTCCAGGACCATGGTACTACATGAAATCATACAAAAACTACACTGAACTACGTAAGAAAAAATATAAAAACTACACTAATCTACAGACCTATCCAGGACTGCATAAAGTATGCACAAAACAATGCAGGCACTACAATAAATAATAATAAATAATGAACAAGACAATCGGCATAGTAGAGGGCAGTAGGTTGGTGTCAGTCCAGGCTCTGGGTATTGAGGAATCTGATGGCTTGGGGGAGAAACTGTTACGTAGTCTGGTCGTGAGAGCCCGAATGCTTCGGTGCATTTTTCCAGATGGCAGGAGGGAGAAGAGTTTATATGAGGGGTGTGTGGGGTCCTTCATAACGCTGTTTGCTTTGCGGATGCAGCGTGTGGTGTAAATGTCTGTGATGGCGGGAAGAGAGACCCCGATGATCTTCTCAGCTGACCTCACTATCCACTGCAGGGTCTTGCGATCTGAGATGGTGCAATTTCCGAACGAGGCAGTGATGCACCTCTCCATGTCTTCCTCCTTTTCTGTAGCCGTGATACTATCTCTGATCAACAGTGCCACGCTCTTTTGCCTCCCTCCCTGTCCTTTCTGAAACATCTAAAGCCTGGCAATGAAGTAACGATTCCTGGCCCTGAGCCATCCAAGTCACTGTAATGGCCACAACATCATAGCTCCAAGTACTGATACACGCTCTAAGCTCATCTGCTTTGTTCATAATAATTCTTGCATTAAAATAGACACATTTCAAACCATCAGTCTTAGCATGTCCCTTCTCTATTACCTGCCTATCCTCCCTCTCGCACTGTCTCCAAGCTTACTCTATTTGTGAGCCAACCGCCTCTCCCTCCATCTCTTCAGTTTGGTTTTTACCCCCCCAGCAATCCTAGTTTAAACTCTCCCCAATAGCCTTAGCAAACCTCCCCACCAGGTTATTGGTCCCCCTGGGATTCAAGTGAAAACTGTCCTTTTTGTGCAGGTCACTCCTGCCCCAAAAGAGGTCCCAATGATCCAGAAATCTGAATTCCTGCCCCTGCTCCAATCCCTCAGCCACGCATTTATCCTCCATCTCACTCTATTCTTATACTTACTGTCATATTTGAATGGTGGAGCAGACTTGATGGGCCAAATGGCTTAATTCTACTCCCATGTCTTATGGTTTATGGTCTAACGTGGAACTGAGAACAGTACAGCACAGTACAGGTATACTGTTCCCATGATGTTCAACTAATCTTTTAACCTACTGCAAAATCTCACCTATACTTTCCTCCAGTCACCTTAAAATTATGCCCTCCCATATTAGCCAATTACACACTGGGAAAAGGGCACTGGCTGTCCACTCTGTCTTTGCTTCTTATCATCTTATACACCCCAATCAAGTCACCGGTCATCCTCTTTCACTCTAAAGAGAAAAGCCCTAGCTTGTTCAATCTCTCCTCATAAGACATGCTCTCTAATCCCGCAGCTTTCTGGTAAATCTCCTCTGCACCCTCTCTAAACTTCCACATGCTTCCTATAATGAGGCAACCAGAACTGAACACAATACTCTTCAAATGTGATCTGACCAGAATCTTATAGAGCTGCAATGTTATCTCACAGTTCTTGAACTCCATCACCCAGCTAATGAAGCTCAACACACCATACGCCTTCTTAACTACTTGCTTAACTACTTAACTACTTAACTTCTTATCAACTTGCACAGCAACTTTAAGGGATCTATTAGATGTGGTCCCCAAGATCCTGCTGTTCCTCCACATTGCTAAAAATCCTGTCTTCTGCCTTCAAGGTCAACCATCCAAAGTATTATTTCACACTTTTTTAGATTGAAATTCATCTGCCACCTCTCAGCCCAGCTCTGCATCCTGTCTATGTCATGCTGTAACTACAGCAACCTTCTGCACTATCCACAGCACCACCAAACTGTTAGGGTGGGAAACAGTTCTTTTGCCCCCAGGCCATAAGGCTACTGAATTCCCGACTACAAATAAATGAAAATCTGCAGATGCTGGAAATCCAGCAGCACACACAAAATGCTACAGGAACTCAGCAGGCGAGGTAGTATTTATGGAAAAGAGTACAGCTGATGTTTCAGGCCGAGACCCTTCAGCAGTGTGTCACTTGAACTCCCTACCACCCCATATGCATTTCATCATACGGTTTCATCAAGTTTCAGAATTAGAATCAGAGTCAGATTCAATATCACTGACACATGTCACTATATGTGTGTGTGTGTGTGTGCTTGTCTATTAAATAGTTAAGTTAAAATAAGTAGTGCAAAAATAACAGAAACTAAAGTGTAGTGAGGTGGTGTTCAGGGAATCAATGTCCATTTAGAAATCAGATGGCAGAGGGAAAAAAGCTGTATCTGAAACATTGAGTGTGTGGCTTTAGGCTTCTGTACCTCCTTCCTGATGGTAACAGTGAGAAGAGGACACGTCCTCCTTGTGGTGGGGATCCTTAATGATGGACGCCGCCTTCCTAAGGCATCCCTGCAGAGCACCACTGGTCACTGACCTCCAGGCAGAATACGCACCATCTACCACTACCCTCTGCCCTCTGTCAGTATGCAAATTCTGAATCCATTCAGCAAAGTTTCTCTGGATCGTATGCCTCCTGACTTTCTGAATGAGCCTACCACTGGGAACCTTGTTGAATGCCTACACCACATCTCCTGTTCTACCTTCAACAAATCGTGTTTGTCACTGTCTCAAAAAATTCAATCAGGCTCAAGAGGCACAATCTGCTGCTCACGAAACCATGTTGACTATCCCTAATCAGACTATGCTTCTCCAAATGCTCATAAATCTTGTCTCTAAGAATCCTCTCCTGTAGTTTGCCACCACTGATGTGAGACTGACTGGTCTATAATTCCAGGATTATCCTACTACCTTTCTCGGGCAAAGGTGTCACCCTGAAATTTGAGAAGGAGAATCTAAAGTCAGATATATCAATACTACAGTGGAGTAAGGGGAGTTACAGAGGCACGAGAGAGGAGTTGGCAAAATTGACTTGGAAAGAAAACTGGCAGGGATGATATCAGAGCATTAATGGCTGGAATTTCAGGAAGCAATTTGGAAGGCACAGGATAAATACATCCCGAAGAGGAAGAAGTATTCAAAAGGAAAGATGACACAACCATGGCTAGCAAGAGAAGTCAAGGCCAACATAAAAGCCAAAGAGAGGGCATACAATAGAGCAAAAATTAGTGGGAAGTTAGAGGATTGGGAAGCTTTTAAAAACTAACAGAAGGCAATAAAAAAGTAATTAAGTAGAGTGAATATGAAAGTAAGTTAGCCAATAATATTAAAGAGGATACCAAGTTTCTTCAGATATATAAAGTGTAAAAGAGAGACAAGAATGGATATTACACTGCTGGAATACGATGTTGGTAAGGTAGTAATGGGGACAAGGAAATGATGGATGAACTGAATAAGTATTTTGCATCAGTCTTCACTGTGAAAGACACTAGCAGTATGGTGGAAATTTGAGAAAATCAGGGGTCAGAAGTTCATGAAGTTACCATTACTAGGAAAAAGGTTCTTGGGAAACTGAAAGGTCTGAACATAGGTAAGCTACCTGGACTAGATGGTGTACACCCCAGGGCTACGAAAGAGGTGGCTGATGAGATTGTGCAGGCATTAGTAATGATCTTTCGAAAATCACTAGATTCTGGAATGGTTCCTGAAGACTGGAAAATTGCAAATGTCACTCCTCTCTTCAAGAAGGGAGAGAGGCAGAAGAGAGGAAATTATAGGCCAGTTAGTCTGACCTCAGTGGTTGGGAAGATGTTGGAGTCGAATGTTAAGTATGTGGTTTCAAGGTACTTGGAGGCAGATGATTAAATAGTCCATAGTCAGATTGGTTTCCTCAAGGGAAAATCCTGCCAGACTAATCTGTTGGAATTCCCTGAAGAAATAACAAGCAGGATAGACAAAGGACAATCAGTTGATCTTGTGTACTTGGATTTTCAGAAGGCCTTTACCAGGGTACCACAAATGAGGCTGCTTAACAAGAGCCCATGATATTATAGGAAAGATACTAGCATGGATAAAGCAGTGGTCAATTGGCAAGAGGCAAAGAGTGGGAATACAGGGAGCCTTTTATTGGTTGGTGACCGGTGACCAGTGGTGTTCCACAGGGGTCTGTGTTGGGACCGCTTCTTTTTACGTTATATGTCAATGACTTGGATGACGGAATTGATGGCTTTGTGGCAAAGTTTGTGGATGATACCAAGATAGGTTGAGCGGCAGGTAGTTTTGATGAAGTAGAGAGGCTACAGAAGGACTTAGAGAGGAGAATGGGCAAAGAAGTGGCAGATGGGATACAGTGTCAGGAACTGTTTGGTCATGCACTTTGGTAGAAGAAATAATAGAACAGACTATTTTCTAAATGGAGAGAAAAATTCAAAAGTTTGAGGCGCAAAGGGACATGGAAATCCTGCAGAATTCCCTGAAGGTTAATAAGCAGGTTAAGTTTGTAGTGAGGAAGGCAAGTGCGATGTTAGCATTCATTGCAAGAGGACTAGAATATAAAATCACGGATGTAATGTTGAGGCTTTATAAGGCACTGGTGAGGCCTCATGGAGTATTTTAAGCAGTTTTGGGCCCCTTATCTTAGAAAGGATGTGCTGATGCTGGAGAGGGTTCAAAGGAGGTTCACGAAAATGATTCCAGGATTGAATGGCTTGCTATAGAAAGAGCGTTTGATGGCTCTGGGTCTGTATGCAATAGAATTCAGAAGAATGAGGGATGACAATTGAAAATTATCAAAACGTTGAAAGGCCTTGATACTGTGGATGTGGAGAAGATGTTTCCTATGGTGGGAGGGTCTATGATGAGAGGACACACTCTCAGAATAGAGAGTTGTCCTTTTAGAACAGAGATGAGGAGGAATTTCTCTAGCCAGTGAGTGCTGAATCTGTGGAATTCATTGCCACAGGCAGCTATGGAGGCCAAGTATTTATGCATATTTAAGGCAGAGATTGATAGATTCTTGATTGGTCAGGACATGAAGGGATTCGGGGAGAAAGCAGGAGATTGGAGCTGAGAGGAAAAATGGATCATGCATGATGAGATGGTGGAGCAGATGTCGTGGTTCTGCTCCTATATCTTATGGTTTTATTTGCCACTCTCCAATTTCTTGCAGCCAGTGAGGACACTTAAGATCATCACCATAGGCACAGCAGTTCATCCCTTACTTCCTGTAGCAGCCTGGGGTATATCCCATCCTATTCTGGGGACTTATCTATCCTAATGTTTTTCAGAAGTTCCAGCACATCCTCTTTTTTTTTAACATCCAGCATATTAGCTTATCCTGTGCTGTTCTCACACTCTCACTGGTGAATACTGAGGCAAACTATTCATTAAGGACCTCCCCTACCTCCTCTGACTCCAGGTACATCTTTCCTTCTTATCTCTGATCAGTCCTATCTTCAAAGTAATCATCCTCTTAATCTTCATGTACAAGTAGAATGCTTTGACGTTTTGCTTAATGCTACTCACCAAGACCTTTTGATATCCCCTTCTTGCTCTCTTAAATCCCTTCTTAAGCTGCTTCCTGGCTACTTTATAATTTTCAAAAGCCCTGTCTGACCCTTGTTTCCTAAGCATTAAATATGTTTCTTCCTCTTGACTAAATCTTCCACTTCTCTTGTCAACCATGGTTCCTTCACCCTACCATCCTTTTCCTGCCTCAATAGGACAAACCCATCCTTTACTGAATCACTTTAATGAAGAGGAGAGACCCCTCCTCATTGTGATTTTTATAATTGACCAGAATGAAGAAGTAGAAGGGTGGGTTAGTAAGTTTGCTGACGACACAGAGGTTAGGGGTGTTGTGGATAGTCCGGAGGGTTGTGAGAGGTTACTGCGGGACATCGATAGGATACAGAACTGGCCTGAGAAGTGGCAGATGGACTTCAACCCAGATAAGTGTGAAGTGGTTCATTTTGGTAGGTCCAATTTGAAGACAGAATATAATATAAATGGTACAACTCAGGGCAGTGTGGATGATCTGAGAGATCTTGGGGTCCATGTTGATAGGACACTCAAAGCTGCTGCACAGGTTCACAGTGCTGTAAAGAAGGCGAATGGTGTGTTGACATCAACCGTGGGATTGAGTTCAAGAGCCGTGAGGTGATGTTACAACTACATAAGACCTTGGTCAGACCCCACTTGGAGTACTGTGTTCAGTTTTGGTCACCTCACTACAGGAAAGATATGGATACTATAGAGAGAGTGCAGAGGAGATTTACAAGGATGTTGCCTGGATTGGAGGGCGTACTTTATGAGCATAGGTTGAATGAACTTGGCCTTTTCTCCTTGGAGTGACGGAGGATGAGGGGTGACCTGATTGAGGTGTATAAGATGATGAGAGGCATTGATTGTATAGATAGTCTGAGGATTTTTCCCAGGGCTGAAATGGCTAACACGAGGGGGTATAGTTTTAAGGTGCTTGGAAATAGGTACCAAGGGGATGTCGGGTAGGTTTTTCACACAGAGAGTGGCGGATGTGTGGAATTCACTGTCGGCGGTGGTGGTGGAAGCGGATACAATAGGGTCTTCTAAGAGTCTCTTAGGCTACGTCCACACTACGCCGGATAATCTTGAAAACGCCAGTTTCGAGTAAAAACGACAGGTGTACACACTAAGCGTTTTTCAAAATATCTCCACATTAGACGGATATTTGGGTGAATCTCCTCTACTGGGCACGTGCAGGACACACAGAAAACAAGCGAAGAGGAAATGGTATACTTAGTGTGCATTTGTCCAGTTACAGAGTAGAAAAACTTTAAAGGAATTGCTCTTGGCTCTCGCGCAGGAGGACTTAAAACTAAAAAAAACAAATACTGGAACATATGGAGGTAACCGATGTATGACCCGGCTGACGACAAACATTGAAAAACTAACTCTGTTGCATTAATAAAGCACCTTGTTAAATGTATAAAACATGTCTGCATCAGTGTTATCTTGTATTTCCTTACAATGTTACATTAGGCTGTTACGCATCTATTGTCAGAGAAGTACTTGCATAAGTAGGTAAATCACCTTCATACAAGCAAGGACAGAAAACAGGGCAAAGTGAATATACTTATTTATTCAGTAAGCAATGGGTCAAAGTATTTGGTGAGTACATTTCTAACTCTTCTGGCTTCAGTCTCGTTGCCGTCTGTTCTGAAATTGTTAGGTTATGTGGGGGGTTGCGTTCAAGAAAACAACGAAATGCCACACTGCGGCCATCTGTTCCAGCATGTCATGACAGCGTTTTTAAATAGTCAAAAAAGCTCACTTTACAATTTAACTCTCACGCCATTCACACCGACTGCGCGTTATAACAGCCGTACGGCAGTGCTTGCGCAGTACCAAGCAGAAGCAGAAAAAACATTGTTGTAGTGGTTTTGTCATGACAGCATTTTTAAATCTCTCTGTTTACCCCGTACACACTACAACGGATATTAGGCGTTTTCAGATTTATTCACTCTGGAGACCATTTCTGAAAATCTCTGTTTTCGGGGGATGAAAACTCCACTTTAGTGTGGACAGAGGGTCAAAACGAAGAGAAAAGGCTTTGTTTTCACAATTCCGGCATAATGTTGACGTAGCCTGAGATAGATGCATGGAGCTTAGAAAAATAGAGGCCTACGCACTAGAGAAATTCTAGGCAGTCTCTAAAGTAGGATACATGATCAGCACAACATTGTGGGCCGAAGGGCCTGTAATGTGCCATAAATTTCTATGTTCTATGTTTAGTCATTTGAGGGATATTGTTCATAAATGAGATTAATATGTGCACCCTCTATAATGTGCACTATATAAAGCCACCTCCTCTATAGTTTCCATGCTCAAAAAACTATTCGGAAATATAAAAAGGAAACTGAATTTCAGCCATTGTAATAGAATATATAAATATTCTTTCTATTTTTGCAACTGTTTTCTCCACTTGGTAAGCTGAACAGCTTGGCTCCTTCAAGAAGCTGTTTATTCCTCTCATCATCCAGCAGAGGGCAGGCTTGGTCTGCCCAGTAGTTCAGCGCCGTACATCAAATTCACTGAATCCATTTCATCTTATTTTTCAATCACACAGACACTTCCTGCCATGCCAAAGTCATTTTGTTTCTACCTCAGTGAGTTGTATATTCAAATGATGTGTGATGTTGCTGTGATTACTTTTCATGAATAGGTCAACAATTTTCTATCATTTTGTCATCCAGAGATTGATGATAAATGTGTTATTAATTCCCATCAGGTTTACATTATAATTCAGGATTTGTGGTTTCTATCTAGGACCCTGATTTCTTGTAACTTAAAGGAATTTTCTTAGTATAAACATCATATTTATGTTTAATTATGCAATTGTTGAGATAAGTAAAATATCAGAGTTTGTTGTGAAATACTGAACTGAATCTAAAATGCAGGCAGATGAAGCAACAATACCTCAGAATGTTGGATCAGACCTTATCTTTCATGGATATATTTCTGTAAGCAAAAAGTTTGGAGCAACTAAAGTCCACCCAGATAATTCCTGTCTTCCTCAGATGCATACTGTGAGCCACATTAAAACAGAAAATACTGCATTTTCTGAAGAAATGAATGGAGCTAGTATTTCATTCACAGATACTATCTGAACGGCATTTCCCATTTTTATTGCAAATTTCTCTGCTTTGTGTATGGGGCCAATGCTTGTTCTTTTTTTTTAAATTCGAACCTACAGAATTTTCATTTGAACCAGGAATTTGAGTATTTTGGTTTTGAATGCTGCACTTCAAGCATACTGCATGTAAGTATCCAAACTACATACTTGCAATGAGTATCTCTCAGTTTTCACCTGGCTCCTTCAAATTCCATGCAAATCATGTCGCACTGTGACACACATAACATGAGAGCAGAATGCACCGAAATTTTGTGGGACAGCACAGCCACTGATGCACATTCTGTGCAAAAGTGAAGAGCAGAATGCAAAAGGATTACTTGGTACTTTTTAAACCAATTGTGTGGTTCAAAGGTTGCTGCAATGTGCTCGGAGACCAACAGACCAATGGTGAAATGTTTGGAACAATTAATTCAACAATGTGTAGCACTTTCACATGGCACATTCACTTGTACTGCATGTTCCAGGAACTTTTACCTTTGGTGTATTTGGCACCAGGGGCTTAGATGACCGCAGTAAAGACAAACTGAAGGAGACTATGCTGCTTCAGAACCTTTAACAATGTGACTTTAAAGCTTTTCTGAGGAGATGGAGCACAATAGAAAGAGACTGAAAGTAAGCCTGAACTTTTCCAGCCACACAGGAGGAATTTACGCTGCCAGTCATCCTCAGAATTGTTTAAAAATGCGGCAACAAGTTCAACAACCTGACTGGATTTAATATGTCACTAGTTAACCATTTTCTCTTTGCTGGGCATCAGCATGATCATGATCTTTGAATTAAGACCCTGCAGTTTTAACTGAAGCTAAACTTAACATTCCTACAAACATAACATGGTGTGTAGTAAGCAAGTACGTTTCTCTGATGATGTGCCACCCACCATCTGGCTGAAGGAATGTTAAGACACAAAGTAATTGTTCGACTTTGTATTCAGGGACTGAGCACTTACCCTGAGAGTAGGAAGAAGCTATGAATGGAAAAAGTAGAAATCAACCTTGAGACATCCCTCAACCCTTAACGTAATTGTGTAGTTGTATGTGATGTCGGGGGGCAAATCCTCAGAACCAATCTTAAAGTGATAAGGGTGGTTCATTGGGTGAAGGTGGAGAAGAGCCGCAAGGATCGCATGCCTCCAGGCTCAGCTCAGCGTAAGCATCCATCCTCAGCTGAGATCAGAACAGGTCCAAATGTGCTATGAAGCAAAGGAGTCACACACTCTCTTCACTCTGCTTGACCTGTTGCTGCCATCAGGGAGGAGGTTCAGGAGCCTGAAGACCCAGACTTAATGATTCAGAAGCAGCTTCTTCCTCTCTGCTGTCAAATTTCTGAAAGGTCCATGAACACAACCACACGTTTTCTTTGCACTATTTATTTATTTAATTTTGTAATCTGAGGTAATTTTATATCCTTGCACTGTACTGCAGCCACTAAACATCAGGCTTCACATTATTTAAGTCAGTAATAATAAATCTGATTCTGAATCTTCAGCCTTCCACTCAAGGTGGCACTGAGCTGCTATCTCTGCAAAATTATGGCTCAGACTTAGTTTATAGGGATGGTTTTGAAGACAGACAGGTGTGTCAGGGGCCAGGTTTGAGTTTAAGGACAGTGATGTTGGAGAGTTAAAGGTCAGGCCTCCACTCTGTGCTCTCGTGCTCAAGGTCCAGTGACGTGGGTGGATGACAAAGGATAGCCACAGTTCAGGCCTTCACTCCGTGCTCAAATGCCAGCAACATGGGCATGTGACAAATGACATCTGGAGTCTAGGTCTCTGCTCTGTGCTCAAAGGCCAGCAACATGGGCATGTGATGAAGGACATTCTTGGATGTGGGATTGTCTCAGGTCAGTCAGCTCCGGGATTGGATCAAGGTGGCATGGGGACAGTCAGCATGCCCGGAGTTCAGGCCTGGAATTTGGAATTCCTTCATTAGCTAGTCCATGCATCAGCACTGAAAATCGAAGGCCAAAGGTTGATCAGAAGTTGAAGCCCATTGGCTAAAGCCTGGTGATTGTATGGCCAGAGTTTTGTCCTGGAGTTAGAGGACTTCCCATGTGGGTAGTTTGGTGATAGGTAGGAAAGGGACTTGTTTTGCTGTCGTTGTTTTGCTGCCTGTTATGGTCTCTGTTGTGCTATGTTCCGTGTTGTTCTTCCAAACATTCAGGGCATGTTTTGTCACCACTGGAATGGCACACTTGCAGGCTGCCCCCAGCACAACCCCAGGTGTGTTGGTTATTAAAACAAACAATGCACTTCACTGTGTGCTTCGAAGTAAAGTACTTGTGATAAATAAATCTGAATCTCTCCCTGAGTTTCCAACTTGATGGAGAAAGTCTTTATATACCGCCTCACTGTCCAAATTGTTACTCTGCTTCCTATCCTACACCAACACAGATCATTGGGCACTCTTAAAAAGCATTCAGCTGAAGGAGCAAGGCTTGAGAAGGCACTGTTACTGCTACTGTAGAGGGTCAAGTAACAACAAAGAAAGTATCGGAACAGCAGCTGTGGAGAGAAAAATAGTGCTTAAAGTCAATGATCTTTCATCAGAGGTTGAAAGGTAGAGGATAAGACAAAGGAACAGGGTGAACGCAGAGAGAACAGAAAGTTTGCTCTGTGGCAGGGTGGGAGTCAGGCAAGACTGAAGGACAACAGTGTTAGAGTTGCTGGTTGAAAGAGGGTGATAGAGGTCCAGGAAGCACAAGTGAGGTGGAATCAGGAGGAAGGGAATGAAATCTGAAGCCACAAGAGTAGGACAGAAGATGATAGAGTAACCTTGAGCTCTGCCACCACCCTGGAGATGTGATGGAATGTCATCACTATGGAGCAGGTACTTGAAGGCCTGATGTGAGGAATAGAGGTTGTTTCAATCCCAAGGGATCCTAGTTGAGGGTGGAACTGAGGGAACACCTGAAACAAGGGTGACACAGTAGTGTACCACTTAGTGCAATCACTTTACACCACCAGCGATCACTGATCGGGGTTTGATTCCTACCACTGTCTGTAAGGAGTTTGTATGTTCTCCCTGTGACCACGTGAGTTTCCTCCGAGTACTCCAGTCTCCTCACAATTCCAAAGAAATAAGGTTAGGGTTAGTGTTATATTGGCACTGGAACAGTGGTGACACTTGTGAGCTGCCCCCAGCACAATCCTCATTGATTTGATTTCAGAAGCAGAATCAGGTTTAATATGACTGGCATATGCCATGAAATTTGTTAGCTTATCAGCAGCAGTGCAATGCAATACATGATAATATAGAGAAAAAATAAATATCAATTACAATAAATAAATATTTATTTATTTGTGTGTGTGTGTGTGTGTGTGTGTGTGTATTTATATATAGTTAAATATATATATATGGGGTGTCAGGGAAGGGTAGCACCTCTGGTGGGGGAACATGTCGCGTCCTTTTCAGGGTGGCTTGTCCACCTTTGGTCCCCACCTGGCACTCAGCTCTCACCTGTGGCTCCCCGTAGCTGTTTGCATGCGACAGCGGCCACACCCCGGGCAACGGCTTCGACAAGCCGGCTAAACCAGGTGAGGGTAGCTGACGGGTCTCAAACCCTCGGTGAGATAGGGAGTTGTCTATCCCAGCATGTGAAGACAAACCCCGGCGGACTGAGTGGACGAGACCAACGGAAGGTCTAACGGTCAAGAAGGCGGTCTCTGCAAGCGTCGTGGAACATGTAGAGCAGAACAAGACACAGAAGACGTCCTGGTCAGCCACTGCACCTAGTCCCATCTCCAGCCGTCTCGACTCTTGTCTTGCCACTGGATCCAGATGGGAATTGGGAAGAGAGAGTGAGGCTGACGCTGCGCAACTCTCCCTCACTTAAATCCAAATCAAGCGCTGGTCTCGACACCATCATAATGGTGTCGAGGTCTTCATCGACGACAACGATGGACGAACAACAACAACATAGCTAAATTAAAAGTAATGCAAAAACAGAAATAATTTTTAAAAAGTGAGGTAATGTTCATGGGTCAACGTCCATTGAGGAATCAGATGGCAGAGGAGAAGAAGCTGTTCCTGAATCACTGAGAGTGTGCCTTCAAACTTCTGTAATTCCTGTCTGATGGTAACAGTGAGGAAAGGGCATGAACTGATGACCTGGGTGATGGAGTCCCTAATAATGGATGCCACCTTTCTGAGGCACTGCTTCTTAAAGGTGTTTTGGATACTATGGAAATTAGAACACAAGATGGAGCTGACTAATTTTACAAATTCGTGTAGCTTCTTTCAATCCTGTGCAGTAGCTGCCCATCCCCCCATACCAACCAGCAATGCAGCCTGTTGGAATGCTCTCCACGGTACAGCTGTAGAAGTTTTCAAGTGTTTGAGGTGACAACCCAAATCTCCTCAAACTCCTAATGAAATATAGCCATTGTCTTGTCTTCTTTCTAGCTGCATCAATACGTTGGGATCAGGTTAGATCCTCTGAGATATTGACACCCAGGAACTTGAAATTGGTCACTCTCACCACTTCTGATCCCTCTATGAGGACTGGTTCATGTTCCCTTGTCTACCCCTTTTTGAAGTCCACAATCAGCTCTTGGGTCTTAAGTTGTTGCTGTGACACCAATCAACTAGCTGGTATATCTCGCTCCTGTACCCCTCTTATCTACATCTGAGATTCTGTCAACTATGGTTGTATCATCAGCAAATTTATAGATGGCATTTGAGCAGTACCTAGCCACACAATCATGGGTATAGAGAGAGTACAGCAATGGGCTAAGCACACATTCCTGAGGTGCGCCATGTTACGTCAGCAAGGAGGAGATATCACCAATCCACACAGATTATGGTCTTCTGGTTGGAAAGCTGAGGACCTAATTGCAGAGGGAGGTATAGAGGCCCAGGTTCTGTAGCTTATCAGTCAAAATTGTGGGAATGATGGTGTTAACACTGAGCTATAGTCAACGAACAGCAGCCTGACATCGATGTTTGTATTGTTGAGGTGATCTAATGCCATGTGATGAGCCATTGAGATTGTGTCTGCTGTAGACCTATTGTTGCGATAGACAAATTGCAGTGGGTCCAGGTCCTTGCTGAGGCAGAAGTTGATTCTAGCCATGACCAACCTCTCCAAGCATTTCATCACCGTAGATATGAGTGCTACTGGAGGATAATCATTATGGCAAACCACTCTACTCTTCTTGGGCACCAGTATAACTAATGCCCTTTTGTAGCAGGTGGGAAGTTCCAACCATAGCAGGGGGTGGTTGAAAATGTCCTTGAATACATCTGCCAGTTGGTTGGCACAAGTTTTCAGAGCCTTACCGGGTACTCTGCCGAAGCCTGCCACCTTGCGAGGGTTCACCCTTCTGAAAGACAACCTGACATCAGTCTCCGAGACAGAGATCAGAGGGTGCAACAGGAATCTTCACAGCTGTAGTTATATTCTCCCTTTCAAAGCGGGCATAAAAGGTGTTGAGCTTGGCTGGTGGTGAAGCATCGTTGCCCTTATGCTGTTGGGTTTTGCTTTGTAGGAAGTAATGTTCTGCAAACCCTGCCAGAGTTGATGTACATCCGACGTTGCCTCCAACATCACTCAGAGTTGTTTCCTTGCTCTTGAAATAGCCCTCCACAAGTCATACATGGTTTTCTTGTACAGATCCTAGTCACAGACTCAACTGCCATGGATCTAGCCCTCAGCAGGCAACGAACCACTTGGTTCATCCACGGCTTTTGGTTTGGGAATGTACAGTAAGTTTTCATAGGCACATACTCCTCCACACAGAATTTAATGAAGTCGGTAACAACTGCGGCATATCCATCCAGATTCAAAGATGAATCCCTCAATACAATACAGTCCATTGATTCAAAGCAGTCCTGTAGGCGCTCCGGTGCTTCCCTTGTCCAAACCTTCTTGGTCCTCACTGCTGGTGCTACAGTCTTCAGTCTCTGCCTATACTCAGGGAGTAGAAGTAGCCAGGTGATCAGATTTTCTGAAGTGTGGGCGTGGAATAGCATGGTAGGCACCCGTGATCTTAGTGTAACAGTGATCCAGTGTATTACTTCCTCTGGTAGTATAAGTGATTTGGTGATGATAATTTACTAGTGACTGTTTTAAGTTGGCCTGGTTAAAATCCCCCAGGATGATGGGGAAGGCGTCAGGGTGTGCTGTTTCATGTATGTTGAATGCATTGCTTAGATCATCCAGAGCCTGTTTGACATTGGCCAGAAGTGGAATGTACACCGCTACCAAAATGATCGCTGAAATCTCCCGTGGCAGGTAAAATGGCCAAGATATTCCAGGTCTGGTGAGCGGAATTGGGACATCACAGGGACATCACTGACATATTTATGCACCAAGAGAAGTTTATCATGAAGCATACACCTCCCCGCTTTGACACCATCCTGTCAGTGTATAGCGAACCCGTCAATCTGAATTGCTGCATCTGGTATGGAAGGGGTTAACTAGGATTCCATGAAGCATAGGATGCACGCTGTCCTAATGTCCCTCCGATACAGCACCTGGCTCTGAAATTGTCAATTTTATTTACTAGAGACTGTACATTTGCAAGCAATATAGTCAGTATTGGGAGTCGAAAACAGCATTTTTTAAAAATGCATTTGTAGCCACGAGCGGCAGCTATGTTTCCTGTGAGAAATACGGCCACAATCAGCATTATTTCCATCTGTTTTAAGTAGCAATAGGTTGTTCAATTGCATTAAAATGTCTTTATTAACTGCACAAGCCTTGGATGCAGTTGTGGTTCTCAGCTGTAGCAGGCTGAAATGGGAATATTTAATTGTATCCATCGAGTTGCTCTGCAACGAGTTCACCCTGAAAAAACCTTGAAGATTTGACACAAATGCCGCATTTCACTGTATATTCAATGTTTCAATGTACCTGTGACAAATAAAGCTAATCTTTAATGTTGAACCAGTATTAGTTTCAAGAGTATTCACATTGTATGCTGTCAGCTCATAGACATCCCAGAGCAAAGCGTATAAGGGGCATCTCTTATTATGGAAGACCTGACTTACAGAAACATAACTTTATGCAAATATTTCCATTAATGAGTAAACAATTCTTCAAGATAGAAAAGTTAGTTATAGAAATGCAAATTAGTGTTCATTAACAACTAGACACTACATATATTCCTTTGGTTTAATTATGGATCATGTTAGAGTGAGCACAGAAGATATTTGATGAAATGAAAGTGTATGAAAAGCGATGATATCGGTGGCTATATAGTCTAAAGAATAGATATTATTAAATATGAATGGTCATTTTCTGATACTAATTTCCAGTTCCAAATCCTATTTAACTGGATTTTTGTGAAACCTGATTTTGTCAGCGATCAGTGGATGGGCTTATTGAAATCTGCCACATTAATACCAATAACAAGTCGTTAAGTATAGTGTAAAATACACCATTGCTGTCGGTTTGAGATAAGCCAAAACACTGCTCTCCACACCCCAACTCACATCAAATCCCTCTTACCTATAAAAACACAAAATACTCTGCAGACGCTGAGGTAGAAGCAAAACTCACAACACGCTGGAGGAACTCAGCAGGTTGGGCAGCATCCGTGGAAACGATCAGTCAATGTTTCGGGCCAGAACCCTTCGTCGTAAACACAAAATACTCTGCAGATGCTGGGGTCCAAGCATAAATATCTCGACTATACCTCTTCCCACCCCGCCACATGCAAAAATGCCATTCCCTATTCCCAGTTCCTCCGTCTCCACCGCATTTGCTTCTAGGATGAGGCTTTCCATTCCAGGACATCTCAAGTGTCCTCTTTCTTTAAGGATCGTGGTTTCCCTTCTGCCGTCATCTATGATGCCCTCACCCGCATCTCCTCCATTTCCCACACTTTGGCCCTCACCCTATCCTCCCGCCACCACAACAGGGACAGAGTTCCCCTTGTCCTCACCTACCACCCCACCAGCCTCCGGATCCAGCACATTATCCTCCGCAACTTCCGCCACCTTCAACAGGACCCCACCACTAAGCACATCTTTCCCTCTCCACCCTTCTCCGCTTTCCGCAGGGATTGGTCCCTCTGCGACTCCCTGATCCACACTTCCCTCCCCATGGATCTTCCACTGGGCACTTATCCCTGTAAGCGTAAGTGCTACACCTGTCGCTACACCTCCTCTCTTGCCACCATTCAAGGCCCCAAACAGTCCTTCCAGGTGAGGCAACACTTCACTTGTGAGTCTGTTGGGGTCATCTATTGCATCCGGTGCTCCCAGTGCGGCCTCCTCTACATCGGTGAAACCCGACGCAGATTGGGGGACCACTTCGTCGAGCACCTCCACTCCGTCTGCCACAACAGACAGGATCCCCTGGTTGCCACCCACTTCAACTCTGCTTCACATTCCCATTCGGATATGTCCATACATGGCCTCCTCTACTGCCATGATGAGGCTAAACTCCTGTTGGAGGAGCAACACCTCATATACCATCTAGGTAGTCTCCAGCCCCTTGGTATGAACATAGAATTCTCCAACTTCCGGTAATTCCCTCCCCCTCCCTTTCCCTATCCCTATTTCACTCTGCCCTCTCCCCCAGTGGCCTATCACCTCCCTCATGGTGCTGCCTCCTTCTACTACCCATTGTGTTTTCCCGTATTCTTTCTTCACCTTTCCTGCCTATCACCTCCCTGCTCCCCCTCCCCCACCCCTTTATCTTTTCCCTTACTGGTTTTTCACCTGGAACCTACCAGCCTTCTCCTTCCCACCCTCCCCCCACCTTCTTTATAGAGCCTCTGCCTCTTCCCTCTTCAGTCCTGACGAAGGGTTCCGGCCCAAAACATTGACTGATCGTTTCCACAGATGCTGCCCGACTTGCTGAGTTCCTCCAGCAAGTTGTGAGGATCCCTCTTACCTATCCCTTTTGTCCTTGCTGACCTGCACTGACTGATACAAAAGCTTGGCTTACAAAAAGTTCTTTGAAACAGTACCCTTAGGTAACCTGGAGACTACCTGTGCACTGAGAAATTAAATTTGCTTGATCATAAGTTAATTGTGTCCAACCCCATTTGGCATGATACAGAATGTTTTGTTCAATGAGTGATATGAGATCTTATTTCAAAGAAGAATAAGATTTTACTCAAGCATTGGTAGTACTTTCATTCGTAAAACATGATCAGAAAATCCCAAACTAATGCAGGACTGAAGGAGTCTGTGGCTCCAACATTTAAATGAAGTATTAAACCGAGAATTTGCTTCTTGTCTCATGTGGATGTAAAAGAATCCACTGTACTAGATACAAAATCAAGAGTTAGCCATAGTTTCCCTCAAATGCAGAGATTATCTGCCAGGATCCTGATACTTTGTGTGGGAGATTGCTATACAACACTTGGCAGGCACATTTCCTATATTACATCAATGAGAGCACTTCAGGGTACTCCTTTCATTAGAAAACACATTTGGAAATCCTGAGGTGATGAAATACACATCTTTATTTCTCTTTTCCACTCAGTTCAGATTGAGAGAGGAATATTAATAAATTAGACAGATGGTATTTGGGTGAAGAGTCTAGCATATGACTGCAGCTACCTGGAATGTCCTTTAGAAAGACTCATATCTGGCTCCTTGTTTTCAATTTGTTACAGAGAGTGTCTTCCACCTTCACCATCTCCATGGTTACATCTCTGAATGTTAAAGTTGTACAGCATGCAACAATACTGATGAAAACTTGGCAGGAGCATTTTGTTACACACCCCCACATCTGCCCAACCAATTAAAGTGCTCCTTTAAAAATTTTTCAGTGTATTCAGTGATGATTTCAATGGCTGTATATCCAGTGAAAATCCCCTGTAGAGAAAATCTGCAGCAATTTATTTATTTATTTATTTATTTAGCAATACAGCTCAAAATGGGCGCTTACAGCCCAATGAGCCACACCACCCAACAACCCACCTATTTAGCACTAGCCTAATCACGGGATGATTTACAAAAACCGATTTTTCTACTAATTGGTGGGAGGAAAGCGAAGTTCCCAGAGGAAACACATGCAGTTCATGGGGAGAACGTACAAACTCCTTACAGACAACACCAGGGATGAACTTTGAACTCTGGAATGCCCCAAGCTGTAATACCATGGCACCGAGATTGTAAATTTCAGTTTCAAATTCCAGCATTGCAGAATCCTGAATAAATATCATTTATATAAGAGCCCAGTGTCTCCTCCTGTAAAACCCAAGGTGCATTGTATTTGCCAAAAATAGGTGAGGGCTATATTACAGAATTAAATGTTTATCTTTTTAGCAATGATGTCGGTACTCTAAAGCAGCGGTCCCCAACCACCGGGCCGTGGACGGGTACTGGGCCGCAAAGCATGTGCTACTGGGCCACAACGAAACGATATGATTTGGCGATATGAGTCAGCTGCACTTTTCCTCATTCCCTGTCACAGCTACTGTTGAACTTGAACGCACGCGAGATCATTATGCACGCGTCATCCATGTCAGTGCAAGAAGGAGATCAACTCCTCGAGCTTGCAAATGACGGCGGGCTGAAAAATATGTTTGACATGACATCTCTGCCGGCATTCTGGATCAAAGTCAAGGCTGAATACTATATCCTGAGATGGCCACGAAAGCACTGAAAACGTTGCTTCCATTTCCAACATATCTCTGCAATGAATGCAACGAAAACTAAATTGCGTAATGGACTGGACATAAGGAACCTCCTTCGAGTATCGCTGTCTCCCATCACCCCTCGATGGGACCGCCTTGTTGCAGGAAAACAAGTATTCAGCACAGAGCTCCCACTGATTCAGGGATATTGGTGCGTTGCAATGATTTTATATATTCATATGTGGAAAATATGCACTGTGTGTTTAATATCCAAATGTTACTTAAAATCTTATGATGCTATTGACTTATAAGTGGCTTATATAACCACATAACAATTACAGCACGGAAACCGGCCATCTCTGCCCTTCTAGTCCATGCCGAACGCTACTCTCACCTAGTCCCACCGACCTGCACTCAGCCCACAACCCTCCATTCCTTTCCTGTCCATATACCTATCCAATTTTTCTTTAAATGATAATATCGAACCTGCCTCTACCACTTCTACTGGAAGTTCGTTCAACACTTTCTTCAAGCTCCCCTGTCGTCCCCTGATAATTGACTTTTCACTATATTCATGCGAGGAAAATATGCGCTGTGTGTTTAATATTAAATTCGTTAGAGAAACCCTTTTAGAAATGAAATTGAGTGTATTAGCCACTTATCACCTATATTCCGGTCATGATTAACACCCCCCACCCCCGGAACAGAATCGCCAAGAAGGATTTGCAGGGAAAAAAATCAGCACGTACGCGCATGCGCACTGGTGCCCACGCAAGGCTTCATGGTCATTGTAGTCTGTCTCGGGATAAACACAACGTATTTGACTGCTACTCTTGTGCATTGGCAACCCTACCCACCCCCCCACCCCCCGGGTCGACCGGTCTGCAAGAATATTGTCAATATTAAACCAGTCCACAGTACGAGAAAGGTTGGGGACCCCTGCCCTAAAGAAGCTCCTTTCTTTTGAAGAGAGGTTATAAATTTTCTATAGTCAGCACATACTTTGATATCAGGTCATGCCATCAACTGCATTGATTATGAATTGTATCATAATTCTACAAGTACATTCTGTGAGCTGCTTTACTGAGTGTCGGTAAACTTACTATGGATTGCATCTGAAATAAAATAGAAAATGCTGGAAGCATTCCACAAGTCTATGGTTAGAGAAACAGATTATTGGGATTATGAACTTGCATCTAATGAAGATTCATAAACCTGAAATATTAACTCTGTTCTAGCATCAGCAGGATCTCGTGTGTTTACATTAACTGTTTCCTTTTCTATTATTTATTTTTTTGCATGATTTCAGTTGTCGAGCATTCTATTTTTTGCTTTAAACTTTTTTCTGTGCAAGTCCTTAGTGGCCCATGTTTTGGCAATAGTACATGGCTTTTACAGTTTGAGCAAGATATCTGTGATGC
The DNA here is from genome assembly GCF_963921235.1 of Mobula hypostoma. Classification (NCBI taxonomy): domain Eukaryota; kingdom Metazoa; phylum Chordata; class Chondrichthyes; order Myliobatiformes; family Myliobatidae; genus Mobula; species Mobula hypostoma. The sequence goes on from NC_086111.1 coordinate 47,456,503, forward strand.
CCAAACTTTTGACTGGTTATGGGTCCCCAGTTCGTACCACTGCACCATCAGCAATTAGGCCTTAGCTGACAAGGTCCTTAGTTCGAAAATGTTCTCTACCCCTGAACCTCCTCTTACTCTTACTCTTCCTCTTCCGCTTCGAGAGTCTTCCATCAAAATATATCTATCCTTCCTTATATTACCTGGTATCAAATTGAGAAAAGCCTTAGAATCAAATGGCTATATATTGTACAACTCCTTACTGTTTGATAGTTGATGTACTTACCTCCTTTCCTTACTGTTTTAACAGTGTAGTCTGCATTGTACCATTACTGAAAAAATGTTAAATGATAACTGTGGTCAAACCAAGTGAAAACCTGCTTAGCTATTTGCTTAATTGATACCTGTATTCCTGCTTTACTATTCAGCTTTGCAAAATTTCAGTATTCTGTTTACAATGTCATGGATGGGGGTAATGGCAAAAAAAACGTGGAGTCAAAATAGTTCTATGTAAACAATGTTTGAACTGTAAATATGAATATGGGACACAATTGGATGCAGAGGCTGCAGAATGAGTGGGAAGGCTGATCAGGAAGTAACACTGACGTTGGTTAACCCAGAAATTACCTAGGAGTTCAAGTTGGTCATCACAGAGAACTTTCATTTGAAGAAGCTGCGGCCTCTGAAGACAGAATCACATACAGGAGAGAAAATGGAGGAGAGGAGGGGGTTGAACTCAGTGGCACAGGATGAGCCAAAGATTTGGTTCAGCTAAGTAGGTCAGAGTTAGAGATCAGCTTCAGCATTCTACCTTGTTCAATTTCCTTTGTAACTCGATCAGAAGCTGTGACAGGAATTAGAATCATCAAGTCATAGATTCATACAACATGAAAACAGAACATTCAGCCTAACTCAGCCAAACTTCCATATTAATCCCATCTCCCAGCGCTTGATCTATAGACTTCTGTGCCTCACCCATTCAAGTTCTCACCTATACGCTTCTTAAATCCTGTCAATGACCCAACGTCACCTGCTTCTCATGTATTTCATTCTAGACAGTTGCACTTTCTGAGTGAAGAAGCTCCAGCTCATGTGCCCCTTACTAGATGAACTCTAGATTTATCTAACTGATATTGTGATACGTTACCCTTCCTTTACCCCTCATAATTTATATACTCAATCATGCCCTGGCTTCTTGTAGCTGAACTGCTCCATCCCAGATAACTGGGATTAGATAGATTAAATTAGGTGACAGGATGCCATCACAGAAAGGAAGGTCACTTGAGGAAGGTTGTGGGCATTCCTAAAAACCAAAGCAAAGCTACTTGAATTCTGGATCAGGACACTGCCATTGGGGAGTATTTTGTCCTGTGCTCTCTCACCATCTCACAGTGAAATGATGTGATGTGTTTGGCAATGAATTCAAGATTACTTCCCAGTCTCGAGTTATACTGAGCCATATGATAGTTGTACTCATTGCATATACTAAAGTGTGAAAAGGTCTCACTTACATCCAGGTTTTATTTGGCTGTCAACAAGCCATGGCAAATTAATCTTCACTCATCTCAGGAACGATGGATAATTGTAAAGGCAGAGAATTTGTGAAACTATTTCCTGATAGGTACCAATTCATCCGAGTGACCCATCCTCGTATCACTGTGTTTTCTGTGCGAATGCCAAATCCTACTCTCATCTCCAGCTGGGTCTGAATCACAAACAGTATGTCAGCAGGCCATGAATTTAACATTTGACGTTCAATGTGTCCTCACCACATTTACACCATAAAAGTATTCTGGCAGTTTAGGAATCAAAACTTGTCTCTTGGCAGCGACTCTTGCTTTAGAGCAGGTGCAGTACTGGACAGATCTATTGATGTCATCAGATCCAAATTTAATTTCCTGTACATGAGATAAACAGCACAATAAAATTACATTGTGCCACTTAAGTGTTCACTTCAAAGCAGCTCTGGACTCGATACCCCACGTGGGGTACTGCCTACTTCAGGTGGAAAGCAAGCTGTGAGAAGTCGATCGTGATTAGGTGCAAATGGGTTGAGCGCTTCCAGTATGGACTCTCAATTTTTCCATTGCTTAATCTGTACTCTTAAGGGAGGGGGGCTGGAGGTCATTCATGCAATAAACCAAGAAATCATTAATTTATTGATAGTGAAAGAACATCGCTGTGTCCCTTCTGAGGTATCCTCCAAGGTGTTAATCCTCTTGTGAGAGATTCCTATCTCGAGCCTTTCCATAGACATAATTTACAGTAGTCAGCACCTGAAGCTCATCTACTGCGATCTGACTGAGAAGGGCAAGTTGCTACCAATAATTGCCTCCCTCCCCAATTATTTGATGGTGGTAAAAACAGATGGAAGAGATTCTGATTCACAGTTCTTGCATGTATTAAGTACGGTTGTGCTCTCTAGACATTGGAGCTCTCTTCCAGGTGTTATAGCCCTGTAAAGGTTCTGTCACTTGCAAAGTGGGAATGAAGAAAATAATTCTTAAACATTTACATAAAGTTTAACTCAATTTGGCTTTTTTACACTGCAATTTAAAATTTCTAACTGAGAACAGATGGCAGAGAAATCCAGGGGAAACAGATTTAGAGAATGAAAGACAAAAACCAGCATGAACTAGGCATCTGAACTAAAAACAGCAAATATTGAAGAGAGCCAGCATCTATGGATACAGAAACAGAGACTGATATTGAACTGATATTGATCAAAAGTTCTCAACCTGAAATATTAGTTTTTTTTCACTCCACAGATGCTGCATGAACTGCTGAATCTTTCCAACATTTTCAGTTTTTACATACAGGGACTTGGAGGTAGTTCCAAGTCTGTAATTCTGCAGTTGGTTAATCTCATTCTAAATATTGGGTCATTTGCCCTCACTGGGTAAATCCCCAACAGAAACAGATCCAACGCAAGTCTGGAAAGTACTGAGCAAGACTCCCACTTTGGACCCCAGGCTGAGACCAACAGCAGACTTTGGACATGCCAGGATTCCTCTGCAAAATGCTGTGGAATCTACTTCTGATCTTACTCCATTTATAAATCTATATTCATTTGTATGGGGATTTCTGATCTGGAGATTAGCAAATAAAACTGATTTCTTTTATTTAGATTTATTTAATACTTCAGTTATTTCTTGCTATTTATTTATGTTTAAGTAGACAATCTAATAGTTTTTAAATACCTCTGAATATCGGGGCCTACAAGGGTAAGGCCCCAGTACCATGCCATCTTTGGCCAAGTCACTGCCATGGCCTCAGGCATTGTCGACCATTGGCACCCGGAATAGGTACAGTCAGCCGTGACTCGTGAGTGGCGAGCTACATCCAACCTGACTTAGCACACTGAGTCTTTCGCATTCTGAAAAATAAAGGAAAAATAGCAGCATGAACATTTTTTTAAATTCTAGAAATCTCATGTTAGACTCATTAAGCAGTAGAATATTCCATTAGATTTTAGCTTTACGGAGGTAGGCATTGTTGAATGCTGAAACAGTGTTAAATATGTAATGATTTTACTTCCTTCTATGTGGTTCTGAATTTTTTTCTGGCTTTTGTTTCATTAGATATTTATGGACAATTGGTAAGAATGTTTGGAAAAGATGGAAGAAAAGGTTCTTTGTTCTGGTGCAGGTAAATAAAAATTAATACTCTCAAGTGTATTTGACCTGAGTCCTTTAAATGCATGAATTAATGAGGCAGAATGTATAAAAATTAATACCTAATATGTTTGTTATTAATTGCCAATTTCTTTTTAATATTTCCATTCATTTGCTTTTGTTAAAAATGCCATGTGACCAACCGCTGTGATAGTATATAGCAAGCACACATGGATTTGTCAATACTAGGCTATTATCTAGGAGCTGCCTGCAAGGTGATCTCCCAGGTTATTACAAGAACTTGGAACTGATTTTTTTGCTGTCACAAAGGGAGGAAAGTGAGAAAATAAGTAATAAAAATCACAAAGACATTGCAATGGCATGACTAGTGGAGTCATTGTCTCACAGCTCCCTCAGACAAAGTTCAATCCGGACCTTCATTGTTGTGTGTGAGTCATTTGCATGTTCTCCCTGTCATTGTGTGGATTTCCTCCAGGATCTGGTTTCCTCCTGTTTCCCAAAGATATGTGGGTTAACAAGCTATTTGGTCTCTGTAAACAATCCTTAATGTAAATGGGTGATTGAATCTGGAGGGGATTGATGGGAGGTGGGTTATAAGGAAAATTAGTGAGGGAATGAGATCTCTCTGTGAGCTGGTATGAACTTGATAAGCAGAATACCTTCCTTTCTTAAGGAAACATAGGAACGTGGCTAGAAGCAGGACATGTTATGTAATTAAATTGTGCTGACTGAACTGTACTGAACAGCTACAGGCAAGGAAGAAGAAAGGTTCAGGAAGCTGTTAATCCACAATATAAAGTGGAAGGAATTTCAAAATGTAAACAATATCAATTTTTTTTTAATAGTGCATTAACGGTATATTGCAAGTGACTGGACAGTGAAAACGGAAAGGTAGAAGAAATATACAGGCAAATATAATGCTCATGTAGGCTGAATTATAAATGAGAAATCAGTAAAGCTTTGTATGGTTGAACTGCAAATATGACCCACATAAGATTGCTTGGGTTGGCCATGAACTCTAGTTCCTGATGATAAATAGTGCGACTGCCTCACCCACACTTTTATTATGAGCAAAGTAATATGGCATGGTTAGAGCTTGTAGCCCTAGAATGAGTTTTTGGACAACGTTGTATCATTAATGGAAAACTGCAAGGAATCTGCTGGGCTTATTACAAAGGTTTTCCCAAACCATTCTTGGACTAGTCAGTATCTACATAAAACAGTTTTCATGCAAAGTTTTATCAATTCATTTCCCCTTCAACATCTGGTGTTTTAGGAAAGTGCCCAATTAACTAATTTGACCTGAAACAGGTGGTGTATTTCACACTCAGTTTCATTATCTTGACCTTGACAGTATAAATAATCAGACAGCAAGCTTGCCTTGGCTGTTATGCCACATTTATTTGCAAAGGCTCACAGGCATTATTCTCAAAACGTGATTATTTGTCCAGGATGCCTGGAATTTAAGTAATTTAAGGTGAGATATGCTCCTGTGCCAGCAGTGACGTTCCTCATGTTGCTGAACATGAGGGAGTTCTGTGTACAGAGGGGATTGGAGCTGTGTGTATGTGTGTCAGCTCCATTCAGCGGGCATTTTGACCTTACCATCTGCTTCATGGGTATCATCTGAGGCCCATTAATGTTAGCACATTGCACACACAGAGCCGCTCACTTATCCCCGAATGGCCAGAGATCAGGCAACTCCATTATGGAATACAAATTAAAGCGTATGGAGGGAATCATGAGGGATGGTCATGGATGATTTTGCATTGCTTGTGCTGATTTCTAACACAAGGATGCTCCTGTTGACTGAATAAACAAAACTTGTAAATTTTTACCAGTATCTTGAAGGAATATTAATTCTGCTTGTCAAATGTTGATAGATGCAGAATCAGCAGTTTATACTATTGATACGTAGAATTGTGATGGAGTTCTAATTATGTCACAGGATCCTGACTTGCAGAGGACTAACTGAGGGATGACTGCATGCCATCCATATGTCCAGTAGATGGGCCTGGACAACGAAGATCAAGGCCCCAATTTTAAGAATGGCCATACAGTATGTTCAAAGTATTACAATATATTAAAATCTACCATGCCATCCTGCTGCCAGACAAGATAAAAATTAGCTTTATAAAGCTGGACTTCTTAAAATTGTCTGGTAATGTAATGAAACTAAAATGGTTGATTCTAAAAGTCATCTATTGGAATCAGTCAGAAATTTACATTGAATACATCCTTTATGTGGCTTTTGTTCCAAATCTTAAACTCTCCCCTCAAATCAGGTGGTCTGAAGGAAAGTCTGACACACACAAATACAAATCAAAACTAGCTTATCTCATACATCACTGTCTATTCCCACTGAAATATGGAAAAGAATTACATTGTATTAAACAACATCTTTAAAAGAATTCTTTGGTTTTCAGGAAATTGTTTCCTATCGACTTCAAATTACAAATCATGACAAATTGTTTAGATTTCTTAAAGCACTTCTTATTTTAATGTCTGTACCAAATTGTCAATTTCAGAACATGTATGGTTACAAAGCAAAACTTTTATTTTAATTTAGATTGCATGAACTTTTGATTTCCACATCATAGTATTTTTCCACCAAAAGCTGAATATCATTTTTTGATTGCCCTACCAACTCTGAGAGTTCCATAAGCTGGAATGTACAACTCGACTCAAAGACACCAGCATAAAGGATATTTAATTCGAAAATTGCCCCTGAAATTGTAGCAGTGTCTTGGATGCATTACATTCAGTGGCCATTTTATTAGATGCTTCCTGAACCTAATAAAGTGGCCAGTGAGGATATATTCATGTTCTTCTGCTACTATAACCCATATAATTCAAGGTTAGACGTGTTGTGCATTCAGAGATGCTCTTCTGCACACCACGGTTATAACAAGTGGTTATTTGAGTTACTGTCACCTTCCTGTCAGCTTGAACCAGTCTGGCCATTCTCCTCTGACCTCTCTCATTAACAAGGTGTTTTCGCCCACAGAAATGCTGCTTACTGGATGTTTTTTTTTGGTTTTCGCACCATTCTCTATAAACTGTAGACACTGTTGTATGTGAAAAACCAAGGGGATCAGCAGTTACTAAGATATTCAAACTACCTTATCTGGCACCAACAATCATTCCACAGTCAAAGTGACTTAAATCACATTTCTTCCCCATTCTGATATTTGATCTGAACAACAACAGAACCTATTGACCATATCTGCATGTTTTATGGATTGATTTGCTTCCAGATGATTGACTGATTAGATATTTGCATTAATTAGCAGGTGTACATCTTTATTTTATTTTTATTGAGGTACGGTGCAGAATAGGTCTTTCAGCCTTTGAGCTGTGCCATCAAGCTACACCCAATTTAGCTCTAGCCTAATCATGGGACAATTTACAATGATCCACTAACCTATCAATTGGTATATCTTTGGACTGTGGGAGGAAACCAGAGCACCAGGAGGAAACTCACACAGTCACATGCAGAACATACAAACTCCTTACAGATAGCATGTGACTTAAAAAGTGGCCACACCATGTATATTTGGCATCCCAGTAACCAACGATCCCTCTAATTTTTTTATTACTGCACAGACCAGCACTGCTTTGAGCAGGAAATTTTTTACATGGCCTGAAAATTACATGGCACTTTAGTTTTTTTTGTAATATGCATACTATGAATATTGACTAGTTGGTGTCGGCATTCAGCAGGCCGGCAGTTGATTGAAGAGCCACCGACTTCCATTCTGTGTTTATTCTTACAATTTGTGACAGTGTTGTAACTTGAAACACTGACAATGTAAATATGTTAAAGCTCTAAAATGGTTCAAGATAAAGGTTGTGGTATGTTTATTATTTAGAAAATTGATCAGAATCAGGTTTTAAATCAGCAAATACCATAAAATTTGTTGCTATGTGGCAGCAGTACATTGCAATACATAATAAAAAGTAGTGAGGTAGTGACAATTCAGAAATCTGGTGGCAGGGCGGAAGAAGCGATACCTGAATCATTGAGTTTGTACCTTCAGGCTCTTGTATCTCCTCCCTGCTGGTACCAATGAGAAGAAGTATGTCCTGGGTGAGGGGGTTCCTTATGATGAATGCCTCATTTTTGTTGCTTTGGCCCTTCAAGATTGCCTGGATGCTAGAGAGGCTAGTGCCCATGATGGAGCTGACAGCATTTACAACTTTCTGCAGCTTATTCCGATCCTGTATAGTGGACACCCCCCCCCCCCATACCAAATTGTAGATTATATTCATGAACATATAATTAATTACAGAGTATTTCTCTATTGTATTAACATAGATTTCAAAATTATGTTAGCATTATATAAAAGAGATTTCCAGCTGCGTGACAACAAAGGCTGTGTGCACAGGAACATTTCAGTTACTGTGTGGCTGTTCACCCTCACAGCTTCTAGGAACAGTACCAGTGACCACCTGGGCATGGATCTGACACTGGCATTTTGTGGAGGAAAGTGTATGGCAAGTCCTTAGAGTAACAAACCTGAGTAAGTCACACAAGTATCAGTATCATCTCCAAAGCATCGCACCCCTCTACTTTGTAATCAACTCACTTCAAACATTTACTTTGACTCTAGCCCTCCAGACTTTATCCCTCAAATGAAAGGCTGGCCAGTCAGCAAACCAATCTCCAGCCTTGGTAAACATCAGCTTATTGAGTAAATAGTTGACCATATCATGGCAAAGCAAACTCTGTCTCCGAGCATTCTTTCATTTCCCCTAATATCACAACTTTAAAAATCCCATCACTGTGTTTTTCTGATCCTTTGATCACTATGTACTTTCTTCTAAACTATTGCTTTCCCTATGCCCATATGATTCTTCTTAAAACCCATCTCATTAATCAGTCTTTTAATTATACTGCTGAATTGCTCCCTTTTTGATTCATTGTTCATCACCTTTGCATCTCTATGAAATACCTTAGACTGATTTCCTCTGTGTTGCCACTACTTTTAAATGCCACTTTGTTATTGCTACTGATGAGTCTGTTCAAACACCAGTATTTCAATGAAAAATGAAAAAAGTACCAGTTTTCTTCCCTTCCTGCTACCTTATACAATCACAGTAAACTGGTTTCTTTGTGTGATTGCAATCTGCAGAAACTGGGTCACTGATAATGAAAAAGCAAGGATTAAATAGCCTTGCAACGTGAATAGTGAGCAGTAGGTGGAAGCACTGATTAATACGATGAAAATAGCCTGTATGCTGTTTTCTCGACGAGTTTGTACAGTATGTTGCATTACCACGCTATGTACTACTTTAAAGGTATTGTAGATGCCATAGAGTCATAGACAACTGCAGCACAGAAACTGGCCATTCAACCCATCTAGACTGTGCTGAACCATTTAAAATGCCTACAGCCATCGACCTACACTTGGACCATAGCCCTGCATAACCCTCTCATCCATGTACCTTCCCAAACTTCTCTTAAACGTTGAAGTCAAACATTTCATCTTTCACCCTTAACCCTTGACCTCTAATTGTACTCTTACACAACCTCAGTGGAAAAAAGCCTAGTTATATTTATACCCCTCATAATTTTGTTTACCTCTTCCATATCTCAGCTCAATCTTCTGTTTTAGGGAATAAAGTTCTAACCTATTCAATCTTTCCTTATAACTCAGATCCTACAGTCCTAGTACCATCTTTGTAAATTTTCTCTGTAGTCTTTCAATCTTACTTACATCTTTCTTGTAGGTAGGTGAGCAAAACTGCATATAATACTCCAAATTAGGCCTCACCAATTCTAATAGAATTTCAACATAGCATCCCAACTCCTATACTCAGTACTTTGATCTTTGAAAGCCAATGTGCCAAAAGCTTTCTTTACAACCCTATCTACCTGTGACACCTGTATTCCCAGATCCCTTTGTTCTACCACACTACCCAGTGCCCTACCGCTCACCATGTAAGACTTGCCCTGCCTGGTTGATCCTCACACTTGTCTACATTAAATTCCATTTGCCATTTTTCAGCCCATTTTTCCAGTTGGTCCAGATCCTGCTGCAAGCCATGATAGCCTTTCTTGCTATCCACTACACCACCAATCTTGGTGTCATCCACAAACTTGCTGATCCAGTTAACCACATTATCATCCAAATCATTAATATAGATGACAAACAACAATGGACTCAGCAATGATCACTGCAGCTCTCCACTAATCACAGGCCTCCAGTCAGAGGGGCAACCATCTACAGTATTACAATCTCTGGCTCCTCCACAAAATCAATGTCTAATCCAATTCACTATCTCGTCTTGAATGCCAAGCGACTGAACCTTCTTGATCAACCTCCTATACGGAACCTTGCCACATGCCTTGCTGAATTCCATACGTCAGTCTCAATAAAGGATCAAAACAACAACGTTAACGATGAGTGTCAGGACAGAGCGGCGTGGAGGGAAATTGTCCACCAACTGGAAATTCCAGATGCGACTTAACGATGACGATGATGAAGTCCATGCAAACAGCATCCACTGCTTTGCCTTGCTGCTAACATCCTTGAAAATCTCTGTAAAATAGGTTAGACACGACCTACCACACATAAATCCATGTTGACTATCCATAATCAGTTCCTGTCTATCCAAATACTTATATATCCGGTCCCTTAGAATACTTCCAGTAACTTTCCCACTACTGATGTCAGGCTCATTGGCCTGGTTTATTCTTAGAGACTTTCTTAAACAGTGGAGTGTTATTTCCACTGTTTAATGTCATTTAATAATCACCAAAGAAAATAATCATCCTCTTGTCCCTCTTCAGTTTATTCACAAAGAAAGACATTAATTGCTTGTTAATTTTCTCAAATTATTTTATACAGATTCATCTTGTATTTTGTACAACTCTTGACACTGTCAAATAAAAATACACAAGTTCAATGTGAAACATCTATTGATCAAAAATGTTTTGCTTTGACTGAAATGAATTGGCACATGCTAATTAATCCCCAATTATCTAAAAGTTATGGTGGTCCTCAAAGTTGCATAGGCTGAGTTTATCCGCCTTAAAATAGCACCCTTGAAAAAAACTTCTATCATATTTTTATGTTATAAACTTATTCAAGTGTACTTGCTCTCTGGAAATAGTATCTGAGTGGAAGGCATTAGGCTGTAATGTCAACAAACTGATTTAACTGCAGACTGCAATTTGTTTTTGACAAGAGCCCTCTGGATTACAAGTATATTTTCAGCATGTTTCAGTGGAGGTTAGCAACACTTTCAGTTGCATTGTCTTCCTCACCGATACAAATGGTTCCTATTTTTGTTGATCTTTCAGAGTGTTGGGTGCTTTTATCACTCATTTTCTTATAAAATCAGGTTAATGAGGAAAATATTAGAATCGTGCTTATTCTGTTTTCCAGATGTGATTTCTCTGTTGCTTTAGTATCATTTAGTTTTAAGATATGGCCCTTGTGGCTATAGGGATCAGGGGGTATGGAGAGAAGGCAGGTACAGGGTTCTGAGTTGGATGATCAGCCATGATCGTACTGAATGGCGGTGCAGGCTCGAAGGGCCGAACGGCCTACTCCTGCACCTATTTTCTATGTTTCTATTCTGAGGACAATGTGTTATGATATTCACACATTAAAAATTTATCACTTTTGTATGCAATTTCATAGCTTATAGATGACTGACAGTTTTTAAGTAAGTGCATATTCCACACAACTTTTTGTTTTGCTGTCTAGTATTGGTATTAGTTTATTACTGCCACATGTACTGAGATAGTGTTAAAAGCTTGTCTTACATACTGTTCATACAGATCAAGTCAACACACAGCGTATTGAGGTTGAACATGGTAAAGCAATAACAATGCAAAATAAAATGCAAAAGCTAAAACAGAGAAGTGCAGTGCCAATAAACAATGAGATGCAAGATCATAACAAAATAGACTGTGAGGTGATTCTCTACATCCTTTTGGATTCCTGTGTCTTTTCACCATTTCAGCTGAGTATCCCTGATTCCATTTCAATAGAATGCTTACAGTAAGTACCACTTGTATCCACTTCACATCAGCTGAGGTTCCCTTACTATGATCAGCTCCAGTACATAATTGTTACTATCAATTGCTGTAATCACAATTCATTTTATGAATTGTTATTCCATGTCTGTTTTCAGTCCTTATCAAGCAAAACTTCAAATTTGTACCTCTCCCCTTCAGGCCGGGTGATTTGTGTGATGTCCTGGTATAAGCCGAAGGAAACTGATCGCTGGTAACTTGCATAAACTGTGACCTTTGACTGTGAGCATCTGCATACTGTTTGATTGTAGCAATTGCAGCAAGGTCAAATCTTATTATTGCATAGCAGCAATATATGTGGCTATATGCATTCTATTGGATTATTCTCAAGAATGGCATCATAGTTATGAGGGTATTGACTGACAGTAGAATATTCATTCTATAATTTAAAATCTATGTCCTTTGAACATTAACATGGTAAAAGTAGAATTTGCAATGTTATCCTAAAGTGAATATTTGGATAAGCCCTGTAAATATTGTGGCTGCTGAAGAAGGTCAAGGAGCGAATTGCTTCCTAACTCCTCAAACACTTTCCCCATCTAACCTGCACAGAAGAGAATGGGATGTTCTTGAATTACGTGGATTAATGCAATTCTGGCAGTATTCAACACCTAGCAAATCCAAGCAGACCACAAGTCTCAGTGGTTCAATTTAATATCAGAGAATGTATACAGTATACAACCTGAAATCCTTACTCTTCGCAGACATCCACGAAACAGAGAGAAAAAGAATGAATGACTGAAAAAGGTTTGAACCCCAAAGCCCGCCCTCCCCCATACGCAAGCAGCAGCAAGGCATCAACCCTCCCTCCTCCCCTCCCCCACTTGCTCCAGCAGAAAGTATCAACTCCCCCCCTCCACCACTCACCAAGCAATAACAAGCCCCCAAAGTCCATCAAAAGCTACTGTTCATTCCAACACCTTGACATCTCAATAGGCGCTCTCTCTCAGTATAGAGGGAGAGAGAGGATTCGCTCCTGCCACAGCGAGAGGGGAGGCCAACAACTCGCTGTTTCAATGTTACGGTCGCTTACATCGAGGTCCCCCAACTCGAGAATCAGCAAACTCTCTCTCACTATCTAGAGAGAGAGAGAGAGAATGATCGCTCGAGTGCTGAGGCCTCTGACAGCCACGCACACTGTCTTGATGTTTTGATCTCCCACGCTGCTTCAGTCAGCAACATCAGCAAGGAATTGGGTCGTCCATAGGGCCGCACCCCGAAGGCGCACGTCTTTCAAGCCACTCCTAGAGATAGCAAAGCACAAACCACTCAGCAGGTTCTGAAGAGAACTCACCATCCGTAACGAACATAGTTCGAGTGTAGCAGTAGATCATGAACTCTGACAGAACCCCAGCCACCTTGAAAGGGAATAAACAGACATGACAACAGAGATTTAAGCTGTTTCATGGATGAGCTCAAAGAAGTCACCCAGGTTGGCAAAAACCTCTGGTGCCATCTTTATCTCTTCCCACTCCTGCCAGACATACTCACAACCTAATCATTCACAGCCTCCACCACTGGGATGGCATGGCTGCAGCAGATACCCTCTACAATATCCACTGGAGAAAGTTATCAACATTTCTTCATCAGCATTTCTCATACCCACAACATACCAGCTGAATGTCAAGAGCAAAAGATTCATGGAAATTACAATGGTGTTCATTTGGTGTTACCCATAAGACCATAGCATATAAGAGCAGAAGCAGGCCATTCAGCCCATCAAGTCTGCTTGCCATTCACTCATGGGCTGATCTAATTCTTCCAGTCATCCCGACTCCCCTGCTTTCTCCCCATACCCTTTGATGCCCTGGCTAATCAAGAACCTATCTATCTCCACCTTAAATACACCAAATGACTTGGCCTCCACAGCCGCTCGTGGCAACAAATTCCACAGATTTACCACATTCTAACTAAAGTAATTTCTCCACATCTCTGTTCTAAATGGACGTCCTCCAATCCTGAAGTTGTGCCCTCTTGTCCTAGACTCCCCTACGATGGGAAATAACTTTGCCGTATCTAATCTGTTCAGGCCGTTTGACATTCGGAATATTTCTATGAGATCCCCCCTCATTCTCCTGAACTCCAGGGAATACAGCCCGGAGCTGTTGGACGTTCCTCATACGGTAACCCTTTCATTCCTGGAATCATTCTTGTGAATCTTCTCTGAACCCTCTCCAATGTCAGTATATCCTTTCTAAAATAAGGAGCTCAAAACTGCACACAATACTCGTGTGGTCTCACGGGTGCCTTATAGAGCCTCAACTTCACATCCCTGCTCTTATATTCTATACCTCTAGAAATGAATGCCAACATTGCATTCGCCTTCTTCACCACCGACTCAGCCTGGAGGTTAACCTTTAGGGTATCCTGCACAAGGACATCCAAGTCCCTTTGCATCTCTGCATTTTGAATTCTCTCCCCATCCAAATAATAGTCTGCCCATTTATTTCTTCCACCAAAGTGCATGACCATACACTTTCCAACATCGTACTCCATTTGCCACTTCTTTGCCCAGTCCCCTAAACTATCTAAGTCTCCCTGCAGGCTCTCTGTTTCCTCAATACTACCCGCTCCTCCATCTACCTTTGTATCATCAGCAAATTTAGCCTCAAATCCATTAATACTGTAATCCAAATCATTGACATACATTGTAAAAAGCAGCGGTCCCAACACTGACCCCTGTGGAACTCCCCTGGTAACCGGCAGCCAGCCAGAATGGGATCTCTTTATTCCCATTGTCCGTTTTCTGTCGATGCTCCACCCATGCTAGTAACTCTCCTGTAATTCCATGGGCTCTTATCTTGCTAAGCAGCCTCATGTGCGGCACCTTGTCAAAGGCCTTCTGAAAATCCAAGTACACCACATCTACTGCATCTCCTTTATCTATCCAGCTTGTAATTTCCACAAAAAATTGCGGTAGGTTAGTTTTGCCCCCCAGTGTTTGCTCAGAGGAAGAACAAGCTGGACCAGGGCAACTCAGAGCCTTGGACTGTATCTTTTTCTTATTGCTTTGTGACTGTATGTTTATTTTTGAAACTGTAACCATATGTCCTATATATGCTGGTAATGTGTTTTACACCTTGGTTCCAGAGGAATGCTGTTTTGATTAGCTGTATTTGTGTAAGGCTGATCGATAATTGAACTTGAAACTTGAACCTTCTGTGAGTCAGACTGGTGTCATAGTGCCGATCTCTTCACTCTGAGCTGATACTTCTCATAACACCTATCTAACCTCCCTTTGCCCTCGAACAGGATATCCTAGATGCCTTCTCTTCAGCTCCCTTCTCAATCGTTGAATGAAAGGGATGAAAGAAGAATGTTTCATAATACTTTACAGAGTATTGGTTAAGAAAGTTAAAAATAAAATGGAAGGAAAAGTAGGCTTAAGGTCCAACAGTCATAAAGGACACCAAAGTTATTTGACAATCAATGATCCCTTGCACCATCAATCTACAGGGCATGACACTCAATGACTTGGGCTATACTATTTATTTTTTAATACTTTTGCTACTATATATTTTCTGCTATCATGATTATATGTGTTATATGTGCTGAGTGTGACTGTTGATACTGTGTTCTGCGCCTACACCCCGAAGGAACACTGTTTTGTATTCACGTGTATGGTTGAGTGACATTTAAACTTGAACTTCATAGTATGATAAGCCCAGTGAAGAAATGAGATGTTCGTAAGAAGATCAGAGGCAAATTATCCAAAATTATGTACCAAAAAAAGTGGAAAAGGCATTTATTTTCAATATGAGTATTTAATTGTGACTGCATAATTGTGTAAACCCTAGTAAGAGTCCATAATGGGACCTTGGAAAACGTTGAACACTCCAGACTGCAAGAGTCACCTCAAAATAAAGGCAAATTTCGAGGTTGAAATTTACCATCATTTTCAGTGCCAACAGAGTCTTTCAGAAAAAGTGTGCTTGACAACCATGCATATGGAAAACTGGGCCGCAGTGCATCCTGAATTCCTGTGCACTTCTGAAACAAAGGCAGGCATCTCAAAGCACCGATGAGGTATCACCAATGTTGTCTCTACAAAAATCTCCAAATCCATTGCCGGGCTAAGTAAATAACTCTCTTCCTAGCTATCACCCCATCATTGAGACTTCAGATACATTCTGCTGCCTCTCTGATCAACAGACCATATTGTTTACATTGATCGGTGCCATTCTCTTGAAACAGGTACTCTATTCCAATTTCTGTCACAGCAGGAGACTGCCTGGTGCACAGAGAAAATGATTCAAGAATGCTTGCAAAACCACCTTGGTGAAGTGTAATGTTCTTAGCTCTAGATGTCTCAAATTTAGAAGGAACATTTTAGGATGGCGCTGAGAGGTTTAAGTTGCTTTGTCAGGAACACACAGAAGCTCACCATTTCTGGTGAAAGTATCATGCTACCCTTCACTTGTCCACCTGATCAGACATCTCCTGCCTCAGGTGTGGCAGGTTATGGAACCCACATTGGCATCATTTAAGCCCAGAGAACTGCCCAAGAAGAGAACCTGCTAGCAGCATACTGGAACTCCATTTAGCCGTACTACATGTCATAGAAAAATAACCTTCTAAATTCTGATAGCATCTATTGAAGATTGGGTGTAGCCTTTCGGCTAAAAACCTAAATAAGAGCTTAAGAAATTCATAGATTATAGTGAGGAGAGAGAAGCACGGTGGTGGTAATTAAAGTGTTAAGACTTTCTGAATGTTGTTAGTTGTAGTCACTTAGTTTACAGAGCTTAAGCACTGCAAAAACAAAAGAAATAGCTCGGAAATGTAATAGTATTCCAAAGAACATAATTTCCAATGGAGGTTAATCACTATGCTTTTGAAATCTCTGAACCATGGATAACCGTTAAGCCACTAGCCTAAAGCAGGGAGAATCCTGTGTTTTCTAACAACCTTTCCTTTCAGACAACTGAGAACTTCACTGCCAAATCCTGGCTAGGGTCTGATGCAACCTGATGGCATCCTGAAGGCGTATTGAGGCACACAGAGCCTGAAAGAGGCCCTGCAGCTCAATGACTTGCATCAAGAACATGTCATTGAATTCATCGTGTCATCCAGAAACAAATTAAGAGGAGTGAGAGCTGCCATTTACAGCAGTTCTGACAACAATTGCACTGATCACTGAGATTTAGGATTGCTTAAACATAACTGGCACCAAGATGGTCAATTCACATTGTTTGTGACAGGACGTCACTCCTAACCTTGTCTGATCTGAATGATAGAGTACACGAATATCAACTGAGGCTATAACCCGACACAATACCGTGCATGAGTTCAGAATCATACCAAGTGCTTTCCTCAAAGGAATTCAAAAGGTGAAGGCTCTACATGGCTGACAGCTCGGCTGCATTAATGTTTCATAGAATGTGAATGTATCTGTGCAGCATCTTTCAAAGCAAAAGAAAATTCACCATTTGTTTGCAGTGGCTTATTTTGCCAGTCATCCCCAGATTATTGACTGATAGTCAGAAGAACCTTTATTATAGCTGTTTTTACAATTTAGCTGCACTTTTGCATTCGTCCTTCAGAAAGAAAAAAATAACTTTTTGATTATGGATGATTTTCTCTTTTCATTCGTTCTTATTAAAGATTTTTCTTCCACTAGCTTTAATATCTATTTTTTCCTTGATCAGTCGATGCAGTTTTCAGGAGCTAATATGAATTAGACCACTTTATTTTTGTAAGTTAGGAAATTCCACCCAGCTAACCAGAAACATCGGATAACTGGCATCAGAGTTGGGAGAGGAATGATGGGAATCTGCTGCAAAAGCATGAATGTTCCTCTGAGAAAAATATTAAGGCCATCCTTCACTTTCAAGAACTAATTTTTAAAGGAAATTGTATTGTGGCAGGTCAACTTCCTCAGATAAAATATATTTTTCCCATCTGATTGGTGTTCATGCTTCATTAATTTTAAGGAAACAACTAATTAATCATCAGGATGCTTTTTTTTCATTAGTGAGGACTTTACCCACCATCAGCATACATCCATTGCTTGCAATGTCACAGGCAGTGTGAGTTTCCTGACACATGCTGGCAGCAGGGAAGATGTTTCACCATTGGCACAAGAAAATTTCAGATAAGTGTGAATATTGTTGTGGAATTTGAGTTTAATGAAAAATACATTCATCTGTTTTTTTTATGTGATTTTATCCAGGTCAGCCAGTATACATTTGCAATGTGCAGTTATCGGGAGAAAAAGGCTGAGCCACAAGAATTGCTGCAACTGGATGGGTACACAGTAGATTACACTGACCCACAGCCAGGTGAAAGGCTTCACTCCACAACTATTAAATTAATCAATTCAGCCCTGACTTCTAGAGAAATTGATACATCATCACATGAAACCACTGGTTTAGCAAGTGACTTTACTATGGCAATTTTCAGCTATTATCTTGTAATGTAATAACCATAATCTTTTAACAATATATGTAATTGTAACAGTATTGTTTACATGAGAGCATAGCCTTTTTTATTCCCTACCATGACCGTAATATGGCATAATTAATAATAGTAGAGCCCACATGGTAGAAGTCCATCTCAATCACTGTTTGCTACTTTTACTAAGTTTCTGTCAGCAACAAGTTGATTTGACAATTTGCAATATCTTCCACTTTTCCTCACCTTGCATCTGGAGCTCCTCCATCTGCACATGTCGTTCATATTCTCTATGGTCCCCACTTCTGATGTTCCTTGCCTCTCCTCCCAATACATACTTTGTAACAAAATTTCAACCTTTCTGGTCCTACACTTTAGAATTCTTATTTTGCTGTCTTCCTGTATCTTTCAACATATTCACAGTCATCCTTAAAGTCTACCTTTTTACCTCATCAGATGGTCTCCATTAAATCGTGTAAACTCAGTCATTCTCGCATCTGTAAGCCACTCTGACACTCGGAAACATTAGGACTACCATATAAAGTACAGAAGTACAGATCAAAGTTTAATCAGTGGGCTTTTATCTAATAACATTATCAGAGACTTTTCTTGAAAAGGTTTGTTAAAACCCAACTAAAATTTCAACTTTTGCCTCTTCACTGATTGTATTTCTTACCTAATACATAGTGTGTGTACATGTGTATGTACTTTTGTGTTTCCAAAATCTTTCTTCCCGTTATTATGTTTTTACCACAGTTTCCTATAAATTCCACTGTATACTGTATTTCTATGTCCACCTTTACAAAGTAAACGGGTGCTGTAATTATACCCTCCCACTAGTAGTCGTGCTATAGTTCTTCAGTTTTGCATTTTCCAGCTCAGCTTACCACAAAATACATGAGCTCCACTTATTGCCACTTTGGTGTTTCTCAGGTTACTAGGTTTTTGACATTTAACTATAAATAATATTAAGCCAAAATATATTGCATACATAAGGAATGAATATTTGATTTTAAACTGCGTATTGAAATACATCCTGCTGTTATAATTGTTTCATGCCCTCGTTTTGGGGCTATAGGTTGTCTTTACAACTATACATAATATTGTTGGAGATCCACAACCAATATATTAGAAAGTTTCAAAAGCTACGTCAGAAGAGAATTGAACAAAAATACTATGAGGCTGTGTGAGATTATCTGATGTGATGTCACACTGTTTTGACTGGACTCCAGGAAAAGAATAGAATGGATTGGCCCAGCATAGTTTGTTATTATACTGAGGGTTCACACAGTAAGTTGTTGATAATCTGCTGAAAATTTCATTGCTAAATCTGGACTGAGGTCCTAATTAAACATTTCATAGATGTCAAATTGTCAAAACCGTGCTTAAGTATTAAACTCTAAACAAATGATATTTATTGCAGTTTGAAATTGGAAATAGTCTGGCAAATGTTGAAGGATTATAAAATAGAAACCTTAGTTTTAATATGCTAAGTGTTATGAAGTTCACATAAGTGGTATCTCTTGTATATGCCAATGAAGTTTCGAAAACTTCCAAAAGTGATACATTTTCATGTGCTGTATTTGTGTACAGTGGATTCTATTGTTTCCACAGTGAAATTTACGAAGTATTTTCATTTTTATTTAAAAATGGAGCTAGTTTTTAAATATTGGCATCCTGTTTGTAAATAGATGTCATTTTAAGAGGGGAGATGCAAAGGTGTCAATAGCTGTGTGAATTTTGAATGCTGTCCTTGCACAGCATTAAAGATGGATTTTTCTGTCTGCTGAGTTAGAAATCAAGTTTTACAGTCTCCTTATACAGCTGTTGAATAATTCATCATCTAGGTCTGGAGGGCGGTAGAGCATTCTTTAATGCAGTTAAAGAAGGAGACACTGTGATCTTTGCCAGTGATGATGAGCAGGATCGGATCCTTTGGGTTCAGGCAATGTACCGTGCTACTGGTCAATCACACAAGCCTATCCCTCCAACTCAAGTCCAAAAACTCAATGCCAAGGGAGGAAATGTACCCCAGCTGGACGCTCCCATCTCCCAGTTTTGTAAGTTATTAATCATATTTGCTTTACAATTGCATGCTGTTTGACTGAATTGTCCTTTTGGTAAAAGACTAAAGGGCAAAATACTGGAATAATTGTTTGTATGTTCTGTTAGTACAGAATGGGCTTTCCATGTCCCTCAGGTATTTTAAGATATTTTAAAAGTATGTGTTTATACTAGTACTTAAACTGAGAATTTATAAAAAGAAATTTATTTGAAGAATTTTGCTGCTTGGAGAGAAACATGATTTGACAAATTGCTTTATAATCAATAATGTTCTAAAGAAAGTTACCTGAAACTTATTGGTGCCACTAAGCTACAAATTGTTGCTCAGTTTTATGCTTTCAGAATTGACTGTAGATCAATACTTTGTCTAGGATACCAATTCCAGTAATATCAAATTTTGTTGAGCTTCCTTTCAGAGATACTATACATGCTTACAGTCTTTTTTTTAAATTGCATGTGTTTTTGCTATCTTATCATTTATCAGTATCAAATACCATTCATAAATAGTTTGGTCAGCTTGGAAGATCTTAAAATAGACACTGGTCTATAAGTACCCCCCTCTCAGTTTGATTCCGGGACATTGCACTCTCTTGTCTTCCAGTGCAATTCCCTCTTTTTGCTGATTTTATATTGGAGCCTATAGTACATATGTTTTACCACAGTGAGTACCAGATTAGTTTCAATGTGGCCTGTAGGGCACTAGTTGGTGGTGTGGGTTATGTCGTACCCCATATTGTGAGGCTGTCAACGAATGCACACTAAATCCACCGGAAGTATATAAGGTAAACAGATTGTGACATCAATGTTGTTTTTGACACTAACACTCCCGCATTGGAGCTAGTGTCCTCCCTTAATTCATTCAGCAGCAACCATGCTCCTCTCCCCTCCCCTACTACGGCTATTAAAATGGATCACAAGCTGCTTTCAGGTTTGTTGCTGATGGAATGCTGCTGGCTGATGCTATGATGCTACAAATCCCTGTTCTTTTTAAAAGTTTATTTTTAATGAAGCAGCATCATTTTTGCATGTACAGCCTTTAACATAACAAAATATCCTAAAACGTAATCAAATAAAATTTAATAACATGCTGCAGAAGGAGATTTTAGAGCAGGCAATCAATGCTTGCTATGGTCTGATAGCTTAAGATCTATCCACTGTTTGAGAAGTGATTAAATTTACAGATGATCAAGAGGCCAGAGTCAAAGGTGCACAAATATCTTTAGGATATAGTGCCAAAGATGGCTACAGAGATGGGAATGGGTGTGACCGTGGAGAATTTTGAAAGGAAAGATTACTTTGGACATTACTTAAACAACCAGAGGTAGCAACCAGAGGGGTGATGGAAAGACAAGTCCTAATACTTATTAAAACATGGGCAGTGGAGTTTATGATGACTTCCAGTATTTGTAGAGTAGAATTGGGAAGCTTTAAGTGGCAACATTGGAATAATCTAATATAGAATTTAACAAAGGGATATATCAGCTTCTCAGCAGGTGGTGCACTGAAGCAGGGGCAATCATGTATTGTTGCAAAGATGTATGTATTCAGTCTAACCTTTTGGTCTGAGTCTCTTGAGGTTAGATACTAAACCAATATTGTGATCAGCTAGCTGTTTCAGACAGTAGCCAGGTAAGGGATGGAATCAACAGCCAGGATAAAACTGTAAACAATGTCTTTGACCTCACTGGAATTCAGTTTGACAAGATTTTCACCTGTGCTAATGTTGGCTATCGGAAAAACTGCCCAATAGTTTAGATGTAGCAGAAGGTTCAAGAGATACATTCTTGATTCACTGTTGGATCCATTAATGTGCTTATGAAAGTCAGTCCTGAGAACAAGCAGCATGTAGCTGAGGAAAAGGAAAGGATCAAAGATAGACCCAAAAATAATGGAATGAATGTAGGAATGGAGGAAATGTAAGTGATTCCATGATTATATTGAATAGGATGAAAGCAGAAATGCCTATTCCCTTCCAGGTGATGACATGGAAGAGGGTTCGAGGGAGACATTAAAGACTTAAAAGTGATTTGTGAACAACCAGAGTGATACATTACTTTTGTTGTAGCCTTACTGGATGTCACTCACAATACTGACCAGAGGTTTTTAAGTACTATGCCAGGATTCACTCTGGGCAGATTATAGCAAAAAGTTAGAGGAATTTGTGAGCTTAGAGCACATTGGAAGACTTTGAAGAAAAGAATTGATATGAAATGGAAATTTGAACAAATGAGGAAATCCAGACATGTTCTATTTTACCAAGATGTCAAACCAACCTAAAAGGATTCTGTTTAGTCAATGTCTAGAAGGTGTGAGACCATTGTAAATTTATCATGCAAATTAGTACCAGGCATCCTGGAAAATTTTATGTTTTTCCTTCATTCTATGGCAATGTGTGTGCAGGTATATTTTGGACAGAGCTCCAAATCAAAACTGCAGAGCGATGAGGCCACTCTAGCAGCAACACTGCACCTGTCCCAGAACCCATTGCAATGTGGACATCATACAAAGAGCAGAAGCAATGATACCAGACAGCTAATAATAGAATGTACTTTTGCCTATCCAAAGAATAAAAAGACTGCGATAGGTCCATGGCATACCAGGGAGTGTGAGGTGACTCTTCTGTAGCTTGTAATTCAGAATGGATTTTGATAAATAGAAATGAGATGTCAGGAGATTGGATATATTGAAACCAACATCACCATAACTTCCACCCCATCACTGACCGTGATCTGGATAATGGACCATACAGTGGTCATGAGCAATATCCCCTTCCTCTGGCTGAGGTGTTGAAGGCACATCTAGCCAATCATGTCCGTGTGTTGTGTGACATCCTGTCGTGCAAAAGAGAGAAAGAGATAAGTGCTTTACTGAGTCCCATACAATATGGCTCTCATTGTTAAATATCTGCAGATGTGAACATCTTAATGCAAATGCATCAGAGTGTGGTGGAAATTAGGTATGGATCCTATTACCTTAAATTGTTCTTAACTGAGTAATTATGGTGTGGTGAGCAATGGCTGAGGTTCACAGTGTGATGGAGAAGATCTGACATTAGAAGACATCTGCTTGGCTATAACTATGTAAACATTGAGCTTCTAGCAGTGACTAGTCCACTGATGTCTTTGGCAAAGCTGGTAGAGTCACGGTCTCACATCTCCCAAAACCTGGGTTAAATCTTGAACTTGGGTGTTGTCTATATAGAATTTGCACATTCCCCCTGGGATGATATAGGTTTCCTCCAGCATGTCATAAGATGTGAAAGTTGGTAAGTTGGTTGATAAGTGTAAATTACTGCTATTGTGCAGGTGAATGTTAGAATCTGGGGTGAGTTGATTAAAATATGCATAGAATAAACATATAGGATTAGTGTGAATGGTGATTGATAGTCGGTTCATAGGGCCTGTTTGGGTGCTGTAAGCCTCCATATTGAATGTGCCTGTCCTTTGCTCCATTATTTGTGTCGGTATTATCTGTGCAGTGCTACAAAATCTTTGAGTCCATTTTTCTGTGTGTGGTGCCACGCACAGTCTTTTGAGAAAACCATATGCTGCAGTCACAATGCATTATATAAATGCTACCAACTGGCTCCCTGCTGAACTGCTCATAGAACTTTGATTGCAGAGTTCAATCATCCAGGAACAATGTTGGCATTCAGCCTGTATCTGAAGTATTAGGTGTAGGTTAATTCCTCTTTGCATCAGATTTAGCCCCAGAACTTTGTCCTTCTGTAGGATTTTGGAGTACAGTGGAAAAAAGAGGAAAACATTGCAAAAAAAAGTTATCAGAATTAAGAGGATGCAACTACTAGGAAAGCTTCAGATACAGTCTTTGGAAAAGCAGAAAGTAAAGCAAAATAAAAGGACTTTTAATATGTTTACCTTTGAGAAGTATGGGTGTGTGCAGAATTGCCAATGTCTAAGACTGGAACAAACAAATCACATCAAGAATCAAGAAAAGAGCATGGTGGGAATTCGAAACTTACTTCCAAAGGAAATGAAAGGAAGTGATACAAACAAGAATCAAATCTGCATTTGAGAAGAGTTTGATGCATTGGAGAGAGGATAGGAGAGATTGGGAGGGGGGTGGGTGCTGAATGTGGAGATTGATTTAGAGAGAGAGAGAAGACACAGTACATCAACACAGTCTAGTTAGGCTGAATAGCTCTTTTTTTTCTTGCTGTGGGTCCAATATAAAGTTTAAGGATAAAGGAAAGATTAGCTTTGTTTCTTATGTTACGTACCCCGTAACTGTGTTGCCAAACCAGCAGAAATGGATCACTCAGTTGGAGTCTGGAGTACTAGAACTAAGAAAGTTTTATTAAAGAAACAAGCAACACAGTAATCGAAAGGATAATAAATGCAACAGTTCAACAATGATAGCCACACATGTGCACAGAATTAAGATAACAGCATCAATCAAGCTCTATCGTTGTCTAGGGGTAAATGACCAAATTTCAAAATGACTCAAAGTTCAGTCCAGTTCAGTTCGCAGTAATCGTTGCCATGGCGATGGACAACGTGGGGGAAGAGAGAGATAGAACAGGAACAACTGATCATTCAGAACACTGCTTCACTCACAGACCGGCGATATGGCTCACAAGCAACTTTTGGGCGGGTCCTTGGTGATGTCACCTGAGGTCACCGTCTGTGACCCCTCCTCCAGATGCGGTCGATCCTCTGCAGTGAACCCGGCACCCAGGCAAGGGCGGACACACACCGGGTTCCCGCTGATCGTACCTTTCCACCCTGGTCGTTGTCTGGTACTTCTCACCCACTCGTGAGAGGCGCACCGCTTCCAGGGTCTCATTACCTCGGGTGGCGTGTGTGTCCTGCCTTAGCGAACCGGTCCCTTTTTATCCCCCTGCTGGGGCATCGCCTGTCCATCACTTCAAACAGTTCAAGGTTCAAAGAGGGGAGCCGCTCCAGACAGCTCTCTCTCCCCCGTTCCTTCATTACACATCTCCAGACGCTGCTCCATTGTTCCTTATCTCTCCTTCCCCTGAGGGCAGGTGGCAGACCACTTGCTGATGTCACTGATGCTAACCCAGACCAGCAAACATCTTAATTTTATGTGTATTCTCATAACACTTCCCCCCTTTTAAGGATTTTTACCGGGAGGTAAAAATTACAAACATGACTACATTATTAGATACACACACAAATATGCATCTTTATCAGTTATTTGGCTAATACAGAGAATTTGAAGCTGTCAACACCTTGACAGACAGTCATCACATTTTCTGTTCCTTTTACACATGTTATTAATAATCCCTTAGACCAGGCTCCAACTCAGCAAACTTCATAGTGGCCAAAAACACTGATGAATTGCGACCAATGTAACCCCTCATTTGGTTTTGTCCCGGACCACAACAACAAGGGTCGTCCCATTCCGACTCAATTTTCTCTCGCAAGGGCTTAGTAGGAGGGGGACGGGTATTGACCGCAGAGTTATTGCAAAACTTCCTGCAGTACCCCACCATCTCCAAAAGCCTTCTGAGGGCCCTCTTGTCTGTCGGGGTTGGGAGGTCAGCGATAGCCTGCACTGTAGCTTGCATCACTGCCAGCTGCCCCTGTGTCACCACAATTCCCAGGTAAGTGACCCTCGTGTGGCCGAATTCATTTTTTTCAAGGTTCACTATCAAACTGGCTTCAGACAGCCGTATTAAATTGCCAATACACACCTCTGTGTTCATCAGCCCTTTAGTCACTGAATTACTCATTAAATATGGGTGTTGTTTACTTGGCTGCCCTATTGTAACCACCATCACCCAACGTCCCAGTTCTTTGCATTTCCTCGGGACAATCAAACACATGGGTGCGAGTCGTTTAATTACTCCTTCTAAAGATTCGCTTTGTTCGGGGATTAAGGGAGAGACCTTATCAGTAGACCTGGCCAAAACAATAGCCTTCTCCCATCTGACCGATCCCATCCTAATCTTTTCAAAATGGTTTTTTCCTCTTATCAGGGGGCCCCTAGCTTCATTGATTTCCACGCTAACACCGACTAGGTTTGTTAGCATATCAAAAGCCGGTGACCGTCTCAGTTCGCGTCGGTCATGATCAATAACATTTCTCCCCCTGGGCAGCCGGTAAATCTCTTTCATGATTCCACCAACTGTTTCCTCCAGCACCGCAAAATGTCCACCGGGGGGTACCTCGTGGGCCATGTTAAAAACCTCATCCCCATAACTCTTTTGCACCACCCCCCATTCTTCATCTGCGGGCACTGTACTTGATTTCCCTTTCTTCCTTAGCACTTCCTCCGCTACACAATAGCCTACTAGTTCCCTTGTCAAGGCTGTGTCAGAGAGAGCTGTCTCTGCAAAAACCATCAGCCCCTCGCCTCGCTCCTGCGTCTGCACAAATTCTTTCCTGGCTACTGCTACGTCCGTCCCAGCTCCCTCACTACCTCTTATCTCACGACACCCTGTCTCATACAAGGTTGGTAGAAATGTTTCAGCTAAATTTACCACCACAGCTAAATTCACTACTGCAGCCCCATGATGAACCTGTGAGTCCATGGGCGGGGCCTCAATGCTGGCAGGCTGACCTGTCAATCTCACGACTGGGAACACGATTCCTCCGGCGATGTCATTACCGAGCAAGACTTCCACCTCTTTCATCGGTAATTCGGACCTCACCCCGATCGTGACTAGTCCAGAGACCAGGTTGCTCTGTAAGTGTATCTGGTGCAAAGGGACTGACTCTGTCCCTTCCCCAACACCTTTGACCTCTACCTCCCCAGTCTGGGTCTCTGAGCTAAACTCTAATACACTCTTCAGTATTAGTGACTGACACGCTCCCGTGTCTCTCCAGATCCGCACTGGAACTGGTTTTAACCTCTCCTTCACTGACACCAGTCCGGCCGAGATAAACCTCTCGCGCCCTTCCTGGACTTTTTCAGACCTGTCCTTCCCTAGCGGTTCGCTTAACAGCTCGATACAGCCATTCAAAATTTCCGCTTTTCCTTTCCCCGTCTCCTTCCTTGGGGCAAAGCACCTGGACGCAAAGTGTCCGGCTTTCCCACAATTATAACAGACGACCCCAGGAGACTTCCTACCAGACTGCTCCCGGTCTACCTTATCCTTTTCACTAGTCCCCGGCTTACTTTCTGACTTTTCCGGCGGACTCTCCCCGCCATCCTGACTACCCTTCTGGTAGCCTTTACTCGGGGCAAACTTCATTTTATGCGTCAACGCATACTCATCCGCTAACTTAGCAGTTGCGGCTAACGTGGCTGCCTCTTTCTCATCGAGGTAGGGTCTCATACCCTCAGGGACACAACCTTTAAACTGCTCAATCAGGATCAGTTGTAGCAGTCTGTCATAATCCCCCTCTACCCCCTTTGAGGCGCACCAACGCTCACAATATGTCTGCATCTCACGGGCAAACTCCAAATACGTGCGGTCCCACTGCTTCCTCGCATTCCGGAACCTCTGCCGGTATGCCTCCGGGACCAACTCATAAATCCTGAGGATGGCCTCTTTCACCACCTCGTACCTCTGGGCATCTTCCGCGGACAAAGCTGAGTAAGCTTCTTGGGCCTTCCCTTTCAGTACACTCTGAAGTAAAACAACCCACTTATCCCTCGGCCAGTCCTGACTTATAGCCACTTTTTCGAAGTGGAGAAAGTACCGATCCACATCGGTATCGTCAAATGGGGGAACCAGCCTAACCTCCTGGGTCGCCCAGAACCCTCCACCTTGGTTCGGCACGAGCCCCTGCTCGGCCCTTATCTTTAACTTCTCCAGCTCAAATTCCCTTTCCCTCTGTTTCCCTCTCTCTTCTCGCTCCCATTGCCTCTCTTTCTCCTCTCTCTCTAACTGTCTGTCCCTCTCTCTCTGTTCTCTCTCCAACTGTCTTTCTCTCTCTTGCCTTTCTACCTCTTTCTCTTTCTCCTGCCTTTCTAACTGTTTCTCTTCGTGTTCTAACTGCCATACCCGGAACTCGTGCTCGAGTCTCAGTTTTTCAAGCTGTACCTGTACCGCGTCTTCAGCAGGTTTTTCAATAGACACCACCCCCAGCTCACCTTGGGGAAACACACCTTTAGATACATAGTGCTCTACAATAGCTCTGTGTATCTCCTCTCTCCTCATTGTCGACTTTACCTTAGCAAGATTCAACCATTTGGCCACAGCTATCAATTCCGATTTCCTGGCATCCTCTAATGCCTCCAAGGTCGGCGCCTTTATAGATTCCTCAGCCTCCATTTCTGCTGTTTGTCTTTTCTTTCTTTCGGGAATTTTAACCCAATCAATTTACTCCGTCCCAAATTTAGCGTTCAAAATCGCGGACGAGAACCCCACTTATGTTACGTACCCCGTAACTGGGTTGCCAAACCAGCAGAAATGGATCACTCAGTTGGAGTCTGGAGTACTAGAACTAAGAAAGTTTTATTAAAGAAACAAGCAACACAGTAATCGAAAGGATAATAAATGCAACAGTTCAACAATGATAACCACACATGTGCACAGAATTAAGATAACAGCATCAATCAAGCTCTATCGTTGTCTAGGGGTAAATGACCAAATTTCAAAATGACTCAATGTTCAGTCCAGTTCAGTTCGCAGTAATCGTTGCCATGGCGATGGACAACGTGGGGGAAGAGAGAGATAGAACAGGAACAACTGATCATTCAGAACACTGCTTCACTCACAGACCGGCGATATGGCTCATAAGCAACTTTTGGGCGGGTCCTTGGTGATGTCACCTGAGGTCACCGACTGTGACCCCTCCTCCAGATGCGGTCGATCCTCTGCAGTGAACCCGGCACCCAGGCAAGGGCGGACACACACCGGGTTCCCGCTGATCGTACCTTTCCACCCTGGTCGTTGTCTGATACTTCTCACCCACTCGTGAGAGGCGCACCGCTTCCAGGGTCTCGTTACCTCGGGTGGCGTGTGTGTCCTGCCTTAGCGAACCGGTCCCTTTTTATCCCCCTGCTGGGGCATCGCCTGTCCATCACTTCAAACAGTTCAAGGTTCAAAGAGGGGAGCCGCTCCAGACAGCTCTCTCTCCCCCGTTCCTTCATTACACATCTCCAGACGCTGCTCCATTGTTCCTTATCTCTCCTTCCCCTGAGGGCAGGTGGCAGACCACTTGCTGATGTCACTGATGCTAACCCAGGCCAGCAAACATCTTAATTTTATGTGTATTCTCGTAACAGTTACATGTACATCGAAACATACAGTGAAATGCGTCATTTGCGTCAAATCAAATCAGTGAGGATTGTGCTGGGCAGCCCACAAATGCTTATGTTTATGCTTATGCTGCAAACATAGCATGCCCACTACACACTAAACCTAACTATATGCCTTTGGAGTGTGGAAGGAAACCTACACAGTCACGAGGATGAACGTACAAGCTCTCTACCGACAGAAATGGGAACTAAACCTTGATGGGTGATTGCTAGCTGGCACTGTAACATGATGCATTAACTGCTACTCTACGCAAATTAGCATTTGATGTGTTAAGTTGCCCTACTTATCTGACTATTGTAGTTTCAGTTGCACCTTCTGATATTATATTTTTCACTTTGTTATTCTTCTCAATAAAAAAGCAAAGCAAGTATTATATTAATGATAATATTAAAAATGAATGAAAATATAGATGGCATGGTTAATAGGTTTGCAGATGACACCAAAATTGGTGGATTAGTGGGCAATGAAAAAGGTTATCTAGATCAACTGGGAAAGTGGGCCAAGGAATAGCAGATGGAATTTAACTCAAACAAATGCCAAGTGTTGTATTGGGGATTTTAAACCAAGGCAGGAATTGCATTGTAAATGGCTGTAGAACAGAGGGGTGTAAGTGCAAGTACATTGTTCCTTAACATCGGCCACACAGGTTGTTTGGGTGGTGACAAAAATGTTTAGCATTGAGTACAAGAGATGGGATGTCATATTAGTAAAGCTGTACGTGGGGTAATGTGTGTAGTACTGGTTACTTAGTTATATTTATAGAAAGGATGGCATTAAACTGGAAATAGTATAGGAAAGGATTTACAGGGACTTTGCCGGAACTGGAGCCTTAAGAGATAAGGAGAGATTGTAGAGCTGGGTTTGTTTTCCCTTGACCTTATAAAGATATGTAAAATCTTGAGAGGCCTACATAAGGTGAATGGTCACCTTATGTCTCTTTCCCAGGGTAGAGCAGTCTAGAACTAAAGGGCATAGGTTCAAGGAGCGAGAGGCAAAATTTAAAAAGGGTCTGAGGAGCAAGTTTTTCTCACAGAAGATGACGGCTATATGGAACAAACTACCAGATTAAGTTGGAGATATAGTTACAATCACAATCTTTAAAAGATAGGTACATGGATGTGTAACCCTGAGGTTCAGCCAGCATATGTTTGTCTAGGGTAAGACACCCTCTGGCCCAGCCAGACTGAGAAATCTCATTTGTGTGGATGTTGTGTGCTGTGTTACAAATCTGAACCTCAAAATGTCAGACGGTACACCATATGCAATTAAACGATTGAACTTTATAAATCTTAATCTGACTATAGGGTTAGTAAAGAAAAGAAAAAGGAAAAGGGCCCATTTTAATGAAACAGTCTAAAGTGCACGTTGCAGCTCACAGAATTGTCCAGTCGTCCCCCATCGACCTCCTCCAAGAGTCGCAGACCGTCGGACCCTCACTCCGAGTCCACTCCGTCCGGAAGTCTATCAACTCTTTCCATTCGTGTCTTCTCTCTTCATCTCTCGCCGACAAAAGACCACAAAGTGCCTGCTGTGAAACCCACAAAGTGCCTGCTGTGAAACCCACAAGAAAGAACAACATCCCTCTCATTGGCTAACATACATTCCCAAAGCCCCTGTTATCTCTAGTCATAACCCAAACATTGCTGCTACAGAGAAACCATTACCTTAGCAGTAAAACATTACAGAGAGGCCATTACATTAGCAGTGAAACCTTACAGTGTGTTACACTCTACCCCCACCAAATTTAGACATGTCCTCATGATGTTGAGATAATTCGCCAACCCTTCCTGCAAAACACAAAGTCCAATCCAGGTGCAAAAGACAGTAACATAGCTCCCCAAAATGGTAGGGGTCACACTCTGTTCCCCCAGTGCTACATAGGCCAGCCTATCCAGTGGTCGCCTAATTCTCTGAAACCTCTGTACCTCCTCACCTAACTCTTCAGGTTCAGACACTACTGGAGGTACTTCCAGTCTACCTAGCGAGGCCTCCCCCAACCTATCACTCGTGCCCACCTGCAACTCGAACCCCTCTGTCCCGTGTCCAAGCCCCACTTCATTCCCTGCAGGGTCCCACTGCAACCCAGGCTTCCCACAGCTAGCCCCCCCCCCCACCACTTCACCTGACTCAGTGGGAGAAGGGCTGTGAGTCTCTTCCTCAGTCATTGGAGAGTTAGTGAAAGGCAGCATATACCACACATCCAGATCATCATCCACCAAATCAGTATCCCTCTCATGGGCAGGGCCCAGCCCAGCCTCTCCTGCTGTGGGCCCTGCAGTCGCCCCGCGTTTTCGCAGAGCCCTCTTACTAGGGGTAGGCTCCAAGTCGGGCTCTGGGTCCACCTGCACCTCTTGTTCCAGAGGCAGCAGGTGGTTCCAGTGCAGAATCTTGACAGGCCCATTCCCATCCTCTGGTTTCACCCGGAAAACTGGTAGGTTTGGCATTTGGCTCTCCACCACATAGGGCTTAGCTGCCCAACGGTCCGCCAATTTATGTTTCTCAGGTTGCCCCAGATCCCTTATGAGGAACTAGAATCCCGGCAGGAGTTGAGAGAACCTCACCTTTTGATCATACCTCCTCTTACTTCCTTGATTCTGCCCGGCAGCCGCAACCCCAGCTAATTCATAAGCCCTCTTCAGCTCTCTTCTCATGTCAGACACATACTTCAGATAAGTTTTCAGTGGTAAGGCGCCCTCATCAATCCCAAAACAAAGGTTAATGGGCAACCTTGCCTCGCACCCAAACATCAGATAGTATGGCGAGTACCCAGTAGCTTCATTTTGAGTACCGTTGTAACTGTGAACCAGATGTCCAATTTGTTAACTCCGCCTGCTCTTCTTGCTGATATCCACGGTCCGGAGCATGTCGAGCAAGGTCCGATTAAGCCTTTCGAGCTGGGGATCACCCCGCAGGTGATAGGGTGCGGTCCTTGACTTTTCAACCCCAAGCATGCCCAGTAACTCATGGATGAGCCTGCTCTCAAAATCCCGCCCTGATCACTATGTATCTGCCTGGGAAGGTCATAATAAATGAAATATTTCTCCCATAACACTTTTGCCACTGTGGATGCCCTCTGGTCCTTGGTAGGAAAAACCTGCGCATTTCTGGTGTAGTGGTCAATGATGGCTAAGACATTCACTGAGTTGCTGGCATCGGGTTCTATTGATAGGAGATCCATACACACCAGGTCTAGGGGCTCCGCACTGTGCAAGTGGGACGAGGGAGCTGCCCACATAGGCAGTGTCTTCCACCGCATGCATCGAATGCATGACTTGCAGTATTCTTCAACCTCTGACTTCATCCGGGGCCAGTAAGACCGATCTCTGAGCAATCCATAGGTCTTTCCTATCCCCAAGTGTCCAGAATCATCATGAAGTGACTTCAACACAATCCTCCGATACTTCTCCATCAGAACCAGCGGGACACCCCCCAAGCCCACTCGGCTGGCATCCATATATAGTATATCCGGCAACCGAGGGTCCACAAAAGTCAGCACCGGTGCCTGGGTCAGCAGCTCCTTCAACAACTAAAAGGCCTCTTCACATTTTGCATCCATTTTGCTCCGAAGGGCTAAGATACTCTCCACCTTCCTGTCTTTTTTTTCCCTCTCCCTTTCTTCCCCAAGGGAGGGAAACTTCACAGAAGCAGATTCAATGGGTGACTCACTTTTGCGTAGCCCTTCACAGACCTCCGATAGTAACCACAGAACCTGAGGAACGAGCGCAGAGAGCTCACAGTCTGGGGTCTTGGCCAAGTCGTCACAGCCTCGATCTTAGCCGGATCTGAGCCTACTCCATATCGTGAGACTATGTGCCCAACATAGCTAACAGATGTTTTGCAGAACTGGCACTTGTCCAGGGAAAGTTTTATCCCTTCAGCTTTCAGGCGACCAAACACCTTCAGTAGCCTGACTTCTTGTTCCTCCAAGGTAGACCCAAACACCATGAGGTCATCCAGATACACCAATACCTCAAGCAAGTTCATATCCCCCACTATCTTCTCCATGACCCAATGGAAGGTTGCAGGGGCTCTCGAGATGCCCTGGGGCATCCTTTCAAACTGGAAGAGTCCCAGGGCACATAAAAAATTCATCTTCTCTTTGTCAGCCTCACTCATGGGGATCTGATAATATCCATTCCTTAAGTCCAGCACACTAAACCACTTCATACCACTCAGACAGGCCAGTGCATCTTCGATCCTCGGGACCATATACTGGTCAGGGACGGTGCGCCTGTTCAGAGCCCTATAGTCCACACATATCCATACCTTCCCATTCTTCTTCCAGGCCACCTCTGCAGGGGCCAGTCTCCATGACCTGTCTCTCTAAACTGGGTGTCCTCGGTCACCCAGATAGTGTGACGAGTGCTTTTAAAACAACCCACATCAAACCCATCAGTGGAAAAGACACCTTCCAGCATCAACATCTTCCCTACCAACCTCCTCTTCCAACCTGCAGGAACCGGGGGGGTCCCGAAAGTTAAATGACTCAGCAATCAAATTTCCCCCTTATTCCAATAGTTGCTCTCCAGCTTGTCTCAGAGGGACACTAGTCACTACCATCACCGGGAACAGATACACGAGGGGCATCCCCTGCCTGAAGGTGACCTCCCTCTTCATAGTGTTCCTGACGATCGCTGCTATTCTGCTCGCCTGTACAACCG
Source organism: Mobula hypostoma (assembly GCF_963921235.1). NCBI lineage: Eukaryota > Metazoa > Chordata > Chondrichthyes > Myliobatiformes > Myliobatidae > Mobula > Mobula hypostoma. Next base: position 47,490,484 of record NC_086111.1, read on the forward strand.
AGGGCTTCTGCAGTTCAGGCCTCACCAGTACCCGAGCAGGAAATCCCGACTCCCCTTCGTGGTCTTCCGGAGCTTCCACTAAAAGGGCCTCGCCCTCAGGCACTCCGGGAAATTTGGGGGTCCCCATCACTCTCGCTACTTCCCCAGGCCATACCACCATTGGCTTCACCTGGGTGAACCACACAGTCCCTCATCTAAAGTCGGTATCTGGCCCATTGCAGCCACGCACTTTCTCAAAAGCAGCTCGAAACACCGAGTGCGCGGACAATATTCCCAGAAAGCTTTCGCCAGCCTTCTACTTGCAGGCCCCCATGAGCCTCCTCGCAAGAGGGGTTCCCCACCAGAATTCAAACGCTGCCCTTCTCAACGGGGTCCGGACAAACCAGCACTAATGTATCAAGGACCTCAGACACTCCCACATTGGCCTCTGAAAACTCCAGCTTCACTGACAAATAACGGTCGTATGGATAATCACCAGCACTGAGACCCCAAATCTCCAGTGCCCTGAATGGTGTCAATGGTAAATGCTTCAGATACCGGTTGTAAAATGAACGGTACAATAATGTGACCTATGACCCGGTATGGAGTATGGCTTTAGCATAAATACCTGCTATCCGTAGCGACACACTGTAACATGGTCCCACTAAGCCTTCAGGAATAGGGTCTTTTGCTTTCGGGAGTTCCTTGGTATATTGCTGGGAACATGTTCCTCCAGAGACACCAGGCCATTCCCTCACTGGGCCTCCTGTAAGTTTTCCCAACAGCTCTCTCTGCTTAGGTACCCAGGGGCTCACTCTCCTTCTCGCGTGACAGGAACTGTTAGCAGCCCTCCACATTGTTCGTCCCCTTAAGGGATCCAAACCCCCCCATCAGCTCCATCATATGGGGGGGGTCACACCCGCTGATAACAGCCAAGACATCTCTGTTCTCAACCCTACCACAATCTCCTCTACTGCTCCCCAGGGCAGGCTATCCGTGGTCACTTCACCACAAGGGGCTATAACCGAGGACTGTACCCTGCTGACAGAGCCTTACCTCACCTCCGACGCGTCCTCCTCCTCCTGTACCTCTCTGATCAGCTCAACAAAAGAGAGAGAGGGGCGCATCTTACGAGACTGTCGGAGATCCAAGCAATCAGGTCCTGGGACTGGGTGCCGGTGGCTATCTGGTCCCTTCTTAACTGATCCACCTCAGCCGCCTAAATGACCCCTCTGCGCTGCAAGCAATTTAGCTGTCTCTCTAGCCGAAAAATGTAAGCAAAAAGCTTCTCCTCCTTCTCTTGATGTATATTATGACACCCCGCCATGAGTTCCACTGGGCTCCCTGTCGTACCAAAAGCACTCTCTAATGCGCCCAGATAATTAGTAAGGTTAGCTGAGGGTTGGCATGTTTTCATAGCTCTCACCACATTAGCGGCCTGCCCACTCAAACTTTCAACCAATCTCTGTTGCTTTACGTCATCAGGGCACTGCCACTCATCTAACAACTGAGAGGTCTGTTCCGCCCAAGTCTCATACTCCTCTTCCCCTTTAGGGGTGGGCGTTATTCCAGAGAACAGGCAGAGCCTACCATAGCAGGGACTTTATTCACCAGAAAGGTAAGGGAGGATACTACCTCAGAATTCTCACTTTTCACTGGGGGCCGGGGACTAATTAGATATTCCAAATCCAACCACTCCTTCCCCTCACTCCTTAGAAACGATAGAACCCTGTATTTGAAGTCTCCGCCCCCAGCTACGGGAAGCTCGACTTGTGACTCGGACTGTTCGGCTACCTATCCCTCCTCGCTGACAGTATGGACAGGCCATGGCCCCACCTCACCTGGGGCATCAATAGGCGCCGGCAGTTCCACCGCCGTTATGTCAGTGCTCGTCTGAACTAAAGCAAGGTCTGAGCCCACCATTTTATCAAACCTCCGTGCTCCAAGCTCAACTTTGCCAACAGCTTTGACGGTACTCAAATATCGAATTAACAATTCATCCGGGGTATGAATTTCCACCCCACTCAACACACATGGTAACCCCATGGAGGCACACCAGCGCTCCACCCCGCCAGCATCCATACCAGCACAGATTTAAACACACAACCCACTGGTTCAATGCTCAGGGCAATCACACAGCATCCAACAGAATCAATCCCAAACGATACCCCAACAATTATAACCCTGAAGATCGGCCAGCATATGTTTGTCTAGAGTAAACAGCCTCTGGCCCAGCCAAACTGAGAATTCTTGTTTGTGTGGATGCTGCATGATGTGTTGCCTGGTTACAAATCCGAACCTCAAGATATCAGACAGTGCACCCTATTCAATTAAAAGATTGAACTTTATAAATCTTAATCTGACTATAGGGTTAGTAAAGAAAATAGAAAGAAAAGGGCCCATTTTAAGGAAACAGTCTAAAGTGCATGTTGCAGCTCACAGAATCGTCCAGTCATCCCCCATCAACCTCCTCAAAGCATTGCTGACCGTTGGACCCTCGCTCCGAGTCCACTCCAACCGGTGGTCTACCAACTCTTTCCATTTGTGTCTTCTCACTTCATCTCTCGCCGGCAAAAGACCATGAAGTGCCTGCTCCCAGACCCACAAGAAAGAACAACATCCCTCTCATTGGGTTGCATACATTCCAAAGCCCCCGTTATCTCTAGTCATAAGCCAAAACTTGCTGCTACACAGAAACTGTTACATTAGCAGGGAAACATTACAGAGAGGCCATTACATTAGCAGTGAAACCTTACAGCGCGTGACAAATGGGAAGTGTTTAGAGAGCAAATGCAAGCAAATGGAATTAGTTCAGGTAGAGATCTTGTTTGGCATGGATAAGTTTATATGCTATATTGACTCTATAAATAACTATACAGTGTCTCTCTCACCTTAGTAACCTCATCCAATAGTATTCAGAAGGCTGTAATTTGAACGTGTTGCAGGAGGGAATTTAGGCAAAAAATCTGATCACAGGCATTAATTTACAGAGCAGAAAAGTGAGCAACAAGAGGCACCACTAAGTACATTGACATGCCCGTAGTACAATTTGGGTACAGAACAAATCCTGAGTGTGTACCCGCCATGTAAAGACTGTGACAGGTGAAATGGAAAGATAATGCACTTTATTGAAGAAAATCTGGTGGCCTAGAAATTGGATCAGATGCGCCATGTGTAAATTAAGCAACCAGTGAGGTCTCCATTATCTCAGTATTTGGGCCATATAAATGCAGTTTCCTCCATATTGGATTGGGTTTGTTATAAAGCTTAAATAAGGACCCCACACTGCAGCCACAACTGGAGCCTCCAGTCAGGGCTTTTAATCATTTATCTTTTTTTTTCAATTTGCAGTTTATCATCAAGTGGACAAAAAAACTGCATTTTAAGTGACAGCTGTTAGCAAAGGTTCTCTTGTGATGATCTCCACTACTTGGAAAAAAGATTCACTGTGGGCAGCATGGTCTCCAGGCACTAAATGTAACCATGTCCACCTGCTGGATTGCTGTAGTTTCTGAGTCATGAAACCCAAGCTTGTTGACCAGCTACCTAGCACATCCAGCATTTCTCTTTCACTCACTCTTAAGATTGGTCAGTAGACTGAGCCCTAAAAATCAGCTCTGAATTCAGTGAAGCAGATGTAGTGCAGATCCTGAGCCTTGGCACACTGTCACCAGCTATAGATTATGGCCAACATTTCATCACCTAAACCAGTGGTCCCCAACCTCCGGGCCACGGACCATTACATTGCGGCAAAGCATGTAGGGATGCAGTGGCGGCCGGAACGCACCCAGCGCATCTTTTAAGAAAAAAGCCGAAATAAGCAAGCTAGTTAATTAGGTGCCACCCAGCACGTAAATGTCAGCCCAGATCAGAGGCAACACAATCGGCAATCGCCTCTGATCTGGGCCGACATTTATGTGCCGGGCGGCACCTAATTAATTAGCTTGTTTATTACGGCTTTTTTCTTAAAGATGTGCTGCGTGCGTTCCAGCCACCGCTGTACCACTGCATTCTTTGCGACAATGTATCAGCTCATGGCCTGGAGGTTGGGGACTACTGACCTAAACCTTAACCTTACGCCCTGAAGTCATGATACTGCCTACCAGCTGCATCTTCCTCAGGTCAGAACTTGCGCTAACCTCTCACTCGCCAAAGTGGAAGAGCAGGCTCAATGGTTCAGCATTGTGAAAAGCAGTGTGCTTCTGTTGAGGCTGAATGAAATTTTCCTTGGAGAAGGAAAGGGAAAAGCTTTTGGGAGAGCCTTTCACTCTCCACAGTAAGCACCTGACCATCAGCTCCACTCCCTTCAATCCTGGGAAACAGCACGGAGGCACTTTCAGTCTCATCAGTTGCTGGCAATTTCCTTTTCTTGTATATAACCTCGATCTGCAAGAGGTAAAAGTTGTAGGTTTGTCTTCTGAGCTATTCTGAGAATCTGCCTACTGTGATCACTTTTTAAGTTGTATACAGATATGAGGTTTAGAGGAATGATGCAACCGAGGTGAGAGAGAGAGAGCTGCAGCTTGTGTGAGTAAAACGCTAAAGGAGGTTGTGTATAGTTCAGAGATTGTAAAGGAAGGGAACGCTGCGAGTGGTGAGACTGCAGGTGTCAGAAACGAGGCTTTGATGTCAGTGCTAACACCTTTACCTTTACAATTCTAGTGGGATTATTGGACTTTTATTGCCATCACAAACATATCCTTGGAGCTAAACTCCTGGCATTTACTTCCTCAGTGACCTCTATACTCGGCAAGTAGAGTTGCCCTGATGGTTTTCTAGCCTTTACCAAGATTGGTGTTGCATTAGAGAAAATAGGCTTCTTGCAGCTTTCATTTCCCAACTGTATAAGTTAGTGAGAGTGCATCGTTGGACGCTGGCACATCTCTGAACATCTTTAAGAGCCGCAGGCTGCCTTTAAGTTACATCAGATTCTGATTTCCCCATATACCTCCACATCCGCCTGCTCCCACCCTCACACCAAACAGGCGAATATTCAATAAGCAGCGTGGGTAGTGCTGGCTGCTTGCCTGATTCATTCCTTTGAGCAGCCTGTGCAAATTTCATGTCATCCTTGCGCACACATGGACAGCACAACACTTGTCAAGGCGCGATCGAATTTCTAGGCCAATGTGTCAAAAATTTGAAATGGCAACTTCGAAATCACAAGAAACAAGTAGTTAATGTAACAAAAAAAATTCAAATGGATAAAATATTGTTCCCAAATGATGATTAGCTGTATTCATAAACAATGCTAGGTTTATATATGAAATGACCTTTAGGTTTTTAAATGTTAAATTATCCAAGCATAAACTAATAGATCCTGCTATTCATGGGAGTTTAATTGTATCTATTTGGACAAGTACTCTTTGAATTATTTTGGCCGGTACTTTTTTAATATTTGAAAAGTGAACTGTCAGTTTGCATACTTAACCTGGTGTTGGGTATCTGCTGGATTTGGGGAAATTAAACAATACATTAGTTGTCACATATTTGAAAACAGTCCTACTTCATAGAACCTTTAAATTGAAATGCAATAATAAGTCAATTTATATGAGAGCTGCTACATTTAATATGCAGCATATTAACATATTGCCACTGTTAAGATGTTTAGACATTTTTAAATGACTATTTGACAAAGACTGACAGTTATTAGCATGTAAAATATTTCAGGTAGTAAATAGTTTATTAATTATATATTAAAAATGATAACAATAACATCATGTATGTTAACCCTTTGACTTCATATTAAGGTCATGAATCGTCTGCAAGATTCAGTCCTTTTTTGCAGAGAATTCAATGGCCATTTTTTTGATTAAAGTGTAACTTTGTATTTTTCATGTGAAAGTGTACTATGATTTCTGTGGATATATGGCCTTTTATTTTGCCTCCCTGATGGAATACCTAAGGGACATGCTTACATAAAAACAGATTTTAATGAATGTACGTAGCAAACCATACTCCAGTCAAAGGGTTAAAAAGGAGGCAATTCAACACAAAAGCATTTGATAACCTTTGACGAAGAGGAAAGAAATTGACTGTAAAATATTTTATGATGTGCATTTGATCCAAAAGTGGACAATTATTTATACTGATTATAGAATTTTGATAATCAACTGTTGTTTTACATTAACCTTTAAGTAATAATCATATAACAATATATTTTTCACTGTGAATATTATTGCAGATTAATGATGGAATGTCCTCCCACTTGGTGTCAGTGTAAAATGAACCCAAAAACTGTGTTCACTCCAATGGAATTGGAAAAATATATTTTAGAAAATAAAACCAATGAATAGCTAATTACAAGATTCAATCTTTCCTGCCCTTCTCCCTCATGTTATCTGAATACCTAAATATTGATTTAATAATTTAATAATGTTGAATTATTCATCATCCCCAATGGTAAACACTACCTAACTGGGCTATGCCCCTATGTAAAAACTGCATTGATATTTGTCCTATCTTATTCAAATGTTCTATGCAAACCTGTAGGGGTCAGTCATATGCTTCATTTAAGTGTCTAATGTAATTTAAGTGATTAAAAGTGACTTTAACAAGCTAAGAGTGGAGTGTTCAAAGAAAAGAGATCAAATAGATCGTGTGTGAAGATTTATATAGAGCATGTGGAAGTAGTTTAGATTAAACATTACTGCAGATGCTGACGGTCTAAAACAAACAGAACATTGGAGCGGCAAAGCCAGTCATTTGGCATCTATATTGAAAGAGATTCTGATCTTCCCAACTGAAAAATAATTGCAGAGATAGACCACTTAGCCACTTTAGCCACCTCTACCATTAATATATGACCAACTCCACATCCCTGCCTTTGGTCCGTATTCATTAATATCACTGAAAAACAGAAATCCATCACTGCTAGGTTTAAAGTTAACAACTGACCCAATGTGAGCTATTTTCTGACAAAGATAGTTGTAGACTTCTCAGCCTTTTATGTCTAACTTCGTTCTTGATTACCTAAGCATTAGTCCTATGTTTTTGTCACCTGGTCCTGTATCCTCCTATCTACCAAAATTCGATCCCTCTTAATTCTGTGAAATCTTTTATCAAATCACCCCGTATTCTTTTAAATTCTGGGGCATACAACATTAGTTTGTGTAATGTCTCCTTGCAATTTAACCTTTAGAGTTCAGGTTTCAATTGAGTAATAATTGAGCATTTCCTTCAAGAGCAGACGATCAGTTCTAAGGTGGGAACAAGCACAGTTTTCCTGACATCTAAACAGGGATTGTGATGGCTGTGGTTTACTTCTAACCCTTTGTTTTTGAAACTACTGGATATGATGTTATAGCAATATAATCAGGGAACAAGAAGAAAGGGATACATTTATGCGTACAGACACAGAGAGGAATTATGAAGGAAATAATATAACCATTGACTTGCTTAAATAACAGACAGAAGTATTGACACTAAAGAAGCAAGGTCCAGACATCAAGCAAACCTCTTTCCCATCTTTGCTTACCAGAGATACCATTCCCCACACACTTTTCCATTGTTTTTGCTTTAAGCAATTTTTCTCATGATATCTATTTTTACAAAAGCAAGAGATTCACATTTAATGCACTGAACACACTTTCCACGTTAAGAAGTAGCTCCCCTTTACTTGTCCTAATACAGCACTTTGGAGCAGATCTTCTCCCCGCACGCCAGCATTTCTGTCAGACTACCTTGGGTTTCTTCATAGATATTCAGAAATCTAGCATGGGTGTGGGCTTAAGCTGGCAGAAGCATCTTCCACAATGCTTATCGTGCTGCCAAGTGCCCCTGTACTAAGCCGGTGGACCCCCCATGAGGTCTCTCAGGCTGGGAAATCTGCCCATTGAGCCTGCGCCAGGTTAGGTCTGGCACAAGTACAGCGGCCTCATGGAAATGAAGAGGAAGAAATGATTGTGGGAGAAGTTTAAGCATATTTAGTTGCTTTTAGGTAGCTGGATGGTTTTCCGGTTTTTTCTTAATATAAAATTTTAAGTGCTTTTTTACTTTTAATGGTTCCTGTGTGTTTTTTGAATATAAATGTCAAAAGGATTCACAAACATTCAGTTTTACTAATACTTTTGGCAGCCATTGGTGCTGGAGCTGGGACATTACTAGATGTCAAAGTCATTCTGGGAGTGCAAGCAGCCACTTGCACTGGGCCTCATGGATATCAATAGGCAGTCCATTTCCCAGTGGAGTACTTGTGCCCAGGTCTTCAATGGAAGGATCAGTTGAGGTCAACTACAAGAAGTAATCTCAGGGTCAGCAGTAGATCTGCTCTATTATGTTCATTACTTTGGTCACTATGCATTGAGAAAGCTAAACAATGATAGGGCAATGCCATTTCCAAATATATCAAGTAAGATTTCATGGGTTTGCTGCAGATGACCTATTAAATCCCATCATTGATTTTGTCTGTAAGTAAATTCCATCAAGCTTGAACAATGTTGCATCATTCTCCTAACCTACCTGCAGCCCTCTGGTCTGAACATTGACTGCAATAACTTCAGAGTTTAACTTTACCCTTGAATTGAAAATATATTTTGATGTGATCCCTCAAGCAATGATTTCCGTCTCCCACATAACCAGGCAAGTCCTTCCTTGGCTACTTAGCTTTGCTTAATTAATGTATTAATGGACTGAGTTTTTGCAACATTTTCTAGCAATTCTGTGTGGAACTGACATGAAATTTTAGCATCCAAATCAAACATGCACAAACATCCTGATGGTATTCCATAGTATTTTGCCAATAATAGTCCATTATTGGAATTCTCATAGAATCCAACAGCGGAATGCCATATACCAGGTTAGACTAGGAAACAGAGGCGTTATTTATTTCAGTCAAAAAGAATGAATGTGTAGAACCCAGGTAAGTAACAGATAATTTATATTGAATTCAATTAATTATGTTTACTTAAATATTTTGTGATTTAATTTTTAGTTGGCTTATTTTGATTCTTTTTTTTATTATTTTGAATGTTTTAGGATATCAGGGATATTCAGAAGTATTCTTTTAACAATTCTAATAGTTGACTAAATCAGAATTGTGGCTTATACAGGTTGCAAAGCATTTTGTAGATTGGACTTGTTCTAGCCACATAGCATGATGCTATTTGCATCTGTAAAGTCCTGCAAGCAAAGGGCTGTCTGTAAGGATGATCAGGATGGCTTCATTGAAGTAGGTACCACAGACAAATCCATGGGTAGAGTGATTGACAACTGTGGGAGGCTTGCAAGAGGGGGCAAATTCTGAGCCAATTCTTCATTCTCTAAATTGAATGATGTCTTTTCAATCATTCCTCTTTGTATTGTAGTACCTCCATGCTAATCAGAGTGTATTAAATTAATTATTCCCCACTTATTTTTCAGTTGCAGAGGATAACACTTGAAAATTAAACATAGCTGTTCTCTTTACAGATGCTGACTGTCTTGCAATGTGTTCTCAGTTTCAGTTTCTGGTACAAGTAATGCATGTTAGATTCAAGTATTTTTGGCACATTGTTATTTTAATCAGAATAGTGGAATCCTTGGCATAATGTCTGTATACTCAGCATAACCTGCCTAACTAGACGCTGTAATCTATCACACACAATCACGAGAGTAAATAGTATTATTGTGATTTGATATTATCACTGGATTTTCATGAGATGTATCTCGATGCCCTTTCAACAAACACAGCATTGAATATATTTATACACATATAATAATAAATATAATTAAAAGATTTAGAATATGATCCAAATGTTAAAGTGTCAGGGTGAAAGTGCATTCTCAAAGATCAACAAGCAATTTCTTTTTTAAAAAATCATCGAATCTGAATCACCACATTTTGTGTTAGACTCTGTGTGACCTTTTCTAATACATATTCAGCCAGCTGTCTACTTTTCCTGTTTATTTAATGATAATTATATTCCTGCATGTAGGCATATTTCACCTTAAAGAAATCTGTTTCAAATGACATCTGTTGTGTTACTAACATACAAATATATAGTGCAGTAGAAGGGTTTCATGCTGCCAATTAGTCATATTTAATGAAAGAAGATAAAATTGCCTTTCAAAAATATTTTACATCGATTTTTGTTTGCCTCTTTTCATAGCCTACCAGAAGTTTCTGTGTTGATTTCTGACCTCCTTTAACAAGTGCTATCTTATTAACATAGTTAGTTTGTACTCATTGATTATTTTTAAAAGATTATTTTGCCTAATTATTGACTTCAGTTTTGGTCAATAATAGTTCCATAACAATAGAAATTATGTTGACCAAATAGTAGTTTACAAACTGGAACATCTTATGGTTTATGTGTTTTGTATGCAAAGCTTTTACAATTTAATCTATTTGATATAAAATTTCTTGGTGACATTAACCGCAAGAGAAGTGTTTTGCTAGATGTTTTGTTGTCTTTCTTTTTTGTTCAGTTTTACTTTGCTTGAACCCATGTACTTCGAATGACTCTACCTGCTGCTAGGTTAGGGCTCCTATTTGCTTTCATAAGCCTTGTTGCTAGTCTTTATGTTGTTCTGGTTTGTTCCTTCTTACCCTGCTAACTTCTAGCTGGATTAAAGGGTAAGTGCTTCCCTGTAGCTGGCACAGGTCAGATAATCAGCATTGATTATCTGACAAATGCAATGTGTTTTTTTTCTCAAATCTCTCATGTTTAGAATTCTGTAGTTTAATACTCATGTTTCCTGAATTTAGGTTTGACATGAAAGCTTCCATACTGCAAATCCAGATGCATGCGGTATTTGCATAATTGCCCTCTCTCTGGCTTTTATATTGTAGTCAAAGGTTCCTCCTAGTAAGACTTGAATGATTCTTAACATTTTCTAACCTCCATGCAATGTAAATGTGAATTAACATCACAAAAGACATCAGTAATATATTTGTTCAATTATCTCTACAGCTAATTGACTGTGTAATGCTTGAAAACAGATTGCCTTGCACAATGATATCATAATGCCTGTTTCTTCACAGCAATGATTAGCACCACTGTGGTAATTATAGTCTACTGCCAGGATAAGCAGAACAAATAAACTCCACATTTATCTACAAGCTCTGGTTTTCTGTATTCTTTCCATACTTATTGAACAACATGTGTTGTACCACATGAATGTTAGTATGTAAAGCGTTTAAAATCTGTGCGAAACAGAGGTATTATGACATTACACTAAATTAACCTTGGGTGATCATTCTAATGCATTGAAAATATTAAAATATCAGCCATCCCAATGCTATTTGTTCAGTAATGATACACAGCCTTTTCCCTAGAAGATATTCAACTTTATCCAAGAAAATAGCATTTTCATATAGAATATATTAAAAATTGATTAGGATGTCCAAAAAAGATTGGTATTTAAAATGAAATTCCATTATTAACATCCACTCCAGTGGATTACATTTACTGATCCACCACAACTTCTTTTATGTAAAGTTATTGCACATATGTTTTGATTTGAAAGTTATTGCATGGAGTTTAGTAATGCAGGTTTTATTCATTGGAGACAATTGTAAAGGTTATGGGAGTTGGCAAATATGTATTTGGAGTATTCCAAGTGCAGTACTGAGGAGTAGATGATGCCATCTCTCCTTATGGAAAATACTCCTGTTTACTCATAGACTTAACGTTGAATAACAGGCAGAAAATTCCAGAACTTAAGACAGATCTTATTTCTATCTGTTTGATGCCTGACAAATATTCTGTATTTTGTTTTCCTTTTGCTGTAGTTCATTTTTGGTGGAAATACAGGGTAATTTGTGCATCCGATTCCCATGTAATGAAAAACACAAGACAGTATTCTTGTATTTGCACCAAACTCTGTTGCTATCCTATTAGATTGATTTGGTAGTTTGTATGCTTTAAATGCTACATATTTTATCATCTATACTCTGCTGTAATATTTTTAGTATTTTCAAATTGCTACATCCGAGGAATGCAGTACCACAATCTAGTGAATTTAATCAATTCACTTCTGATGCATGTTTTTCTCCTGAACTGCAGTACACTATAAGCCACTTTAAAGGTATCAATCAAAAGCATGAGTGACAAATATAGAATTCTACAAATTCATATAATTCAATTTTTATTGACATTTGTGAAATAAGGAAAGAATAATGTAAGTTTTCAAAATATAAATCAATATTAAATGCAGAGCCAATGTGCCCCTGTTCATCCTAACTTTGAAAAAACTACTGGCTATCTGATCAGCCTCACATTTAAAAAAAATATTTTCCATCATTTACTTAAAACAAGCTACTTATAATTCCTTGAAGAATCCAACTAAAATTTAGCATTTCCTGGCCCACTAGGAAATGATGGTGTCCTGCAGTACGCCCGTCATGTTCTTGTTATGTGCCTTTATCGAATGCTGGGATGTGACAAGGAGAATGTCATCCAGGCCAACAACATGTATTTCAATAAGACATTAGAAATATGCCGTAATAGTTTTGTTTCATTTTTTTATTTTTTTGATGAATTTGTAAATCTCTTTGATGGTGAATACACAAAGGTATGTATCTTTGATACTTTCATTTTCAAATGCTGAAATATAATGCAGATCAGTTTCTCATTAGAGCTTCAGTCCCCACAGAACATTCTCGCAGCTAGTTACTGAAAATGGATAGCTGCCATCAATCATTGTCATTTCTTCTTTTCACTTCTCCAGCTGAGGTTGACTAGTGTCATTGCTTGTTATTGTCCAAAACAGATCTTCATTCTTTTAATGTCAAAGAGATATGACATGTACATATTTACCAGAGGACTGTGATAGAAAGTCACCTTTTTCGTGTCTGACATCTCATTGTAAACTTTGTGTAGGAAATGTTTAAAAGATTTGCATGAGGTTAATTTTCTCAATGCTGTTAACAATTTATAAAGAACTGCACTTGAAAATTTGCTGTAGATTATTATCTTAAGTAAAAAGATTAATATGTATTTGAATTATAAATTAAAGGCTTCAGTTATTTTCACATTCTCTAATATCCAAAAGATTTTAGTTGTACTATTCTTAAACCAACTTACTATAAAATTTCATAAGATGTAATTTTTTAATTCAGAGATTATTTTTATCTTTAGGGACTGATATGTGTCCATGATTAAACAGATTACAGCATACAAACCCACACTGGAGTGATGCAGTTTAATTTACTGCAATTTAAAACATTTTAATTAAGTTAAAGAAATCTCATTAATTGTGGAGCGTATCATTTGCTACCCAATACACCATACTTACATGGGAAATTTTGTCTGGGTTAACATTAACTAATAGTCTTATCTTACAAATGTACCATTTGTAATTTACTATGGGCATCTATAGTTATGTACACATTTAATAGTGTACTGTTCTGCATTCCAGCATTATCCACTGCATTCATTTCCAGTATTATTAAATAAATAAAACGCAAAAGAATTACAATGAATATCTTTATTGCAGTTTTTCACATTCTCTATTATCTCTTAGAACTAGTAGCTTGTTAGTTTAGAAAATGCATTAATCAAAATGTTGGTTTAAGTTAAAACTTTAAGCTATGTAAGCTAGTAGAACAGTAAGTTATGCTTATTATCTAAAATTATTTTCTAACAATATATAAACCTGTCAATCAGTATGAAATATTAACTTGTGTCACTTTTAATTGTTGATCATCTGTAATCATGCTGTCTCTCAAAGACTGTAGTGATATTTCTATATTAAAATAAAGTGCAATAAAATTAATCTGATTTGAGACTTCAATAACCTAAAAAATGTTATTTCATTTATTTTCTATCCTTTCTTATTATAGAAGCATATTTGAACAATGTAAATAACCAGTTTTAAAACCTGTGAAAGAGAATATGGTCCCAAAGGTTATTCTTTTCTGAAGTATACAAAAAAACCCGTGATCCGGAGGAAATATTTTAATGCTATTACATTGGATTAAAATACCAAAAAACTTGCTATAGACTTCTATTTAAATTCAATTTGGAGTAAACTTCATTGAGCGATCTGGTCACTGATTCATTAACACATAAATTGTATAATCATTTTGGTGCTTGAAAGTTATACTTAATGTCCTTAAAAATCCTCCTGGAAGGTGTTTTTTAAAGCAAATCTAATTCCCTCGGAATTCTTGTAATTATAGCTGTGGCTATTTGTAGACTAATAATGTCTCTACGTTTTTAAATGTATTGTCATAGGCTAAGCCTGCATCAGTACTGTCCATGCTGAACTATTAACTGTTATTATATTTTGAATTGTGAAACTAACATGTTTTGAGTTCTCTGAATACTTTGATGCTCAACTGCAAGGTAGCCTTATGTTTTGGTCTCTTGGTCTCCAAAATGCCACGATCAGAATCAGAATCAGGTTTAATATCACAAGTGTATGTTGTGAAATTTGTTATTTTGCAGCAGCAGTATATTGCAATATATAGTAATGAAAATCTATAAATTACAATAAGAAATATATATTAAAAATAAAATTAAGTGAGTATGCCTACATCAGTTCAATTCGTGAAACAATTAAAGTAGATAGTGTTAACGTAAATACCTATCAAATTCAAAACCATTTGTTTAGGAAAAAATTGTCTCCTAAATATTGAACTCCAGAACACAAAAATTTCACCTTATAATTTTTGAATGAGGATATTATCTTCTTGGTGGGTTGTTGAATCTTTTATTGTGAAACACTTTTAAAGAAAACTTTATTTTCTACAACTTAATATTTACTAAATAGAATAAAAACACCAAATCAAAACGTGAATTCATTGTCACTTTAACATTGAAATTTTTTTGACACATCTCAAACCAACATTTTTTTTAATTTCCAAAGCAACTTTCCATTGTTTCATCATGAATTGACTTGCCCAAAGCAGAATAATGCTCTGAATAATTAATAATAGTTGACAAAATTCATTTATCATAAATTCACTAAAGCTTACCTAAGTTGAGAAATACAAATGGAATACCTGCATGTCTAAACTGAAGGGTAGAAATATGCAAACAATGGTAAGAAAGAGACTGATTTTAAAAAAATAAGCTGTCATATTGGGATAGAATTTGAAAAACAGTTCCTGTACAAAAACTGCATGGTTTGCAATAAATTGTTCAACTTATCCTTAATTTGATTGACACTTCCAAGACATTACCAACATCTAGGGTGCACCTGACCACATCCAGAATGGTTTCTATTTCTGTTTCTTTTGCTGATTATAATCTTTTAGCTATGTATGTTGAGATTAATTAGTTACACCCTAGGTGCTTGTGCCTACAGTTTTGAATAGAAAGCATGAATGCTCCTACTTCATTAATTCATTGCAGATAGCAGATTGTAATCTTGCTTTGCCAGTCCTTTCTGTCGTTTTGTTTTGTAGTACAGACATAGTGGCAGACTGTTTTCCATTTTGAAACCATTTTAATTCACAAAGAAGAATTCTGAATAACTTCATTGCATTTAGCAGCCACGCATGGTTTTACAATTGTAGTCTTGCTTCTATCTTTTGGACAGGTTAGAATAATCATGCCTTATTGATGCCATTAATTTCACGTAAAAAATCTTTGCTTACCAAAATTGTATTTATGTATATTTAGATGACTCCAATTCATGTCACCCTTCTGCTGATTATATTGTTATCTCTTGACTGTTTTCCTCCACACAATGTGCTCTCTGTAATCCTACTAATAAATGTGATTGGGTATATGGAGAAGGTATGCAAAGATGTTGTCAGTGCAATTCCTCTGTTAATCCACCAGGAGGTACACTTGATCAAAAAGGATGGACATCCAGACATCACATGCAGATCTGAAAAATTCCTCCATTTCCGAATGTTCCTCATCCCACTCCCTCACAACTCTCACCCTCTGGCCTGTTCAGTGTCAAAGTTATGATGTCCATGGTTTGCCACTTTATTTCAGTTTTAATATATTTCTACATGATTAACTTTGGAAATGTAAATATGAAACTAATATTAAGTCTAAATATTTGCTAATATTTGAAATCTAATTTCAGTACAATTTCCCAGGACAGGATTGAGCCTCAGGATGTTGGAATTCTTGCTTTACACCAGCATATCATGTCTAAGATGGATTATGTTGTTAAGCAATTGTGATTCCATTTTTGTGATATGCAGTATGAACTCTTTCAACAAACGTAATTTTATTTAATTTATCAGAATTAAAATTTGATATCAAAACTAGAGTGGCAACAATAGACCAACAATGAAAACGATATCTCTTTTACTAGTTTTTACGATGGATAGTGCCGAAACAATCCTTAATTAAAATCTGAATTAGAATTGCATTCTGTGGAATGGCAGAATCTATTGTGAAAGGTATTATTTAGGGCCAGTGTTAAGGAACTTAATTGGTACTTAGTTGAGACCATGTAATTGTGCAGTGTACTTTATTTTGACGTTACACTGGAGATGGCTACAACAATTTAGAGGGAACCTCGTACTGCATGGAAAGTTTTGGGAAGGTAGAAATTAACAAACAATAATGTAAATGAGAGTAGTTAGTTGTGGTTGAGATGATAGGGTGTTTAATTATCCAGCTGTGTTTGATGGATTTGTTGCCTTTCTCTAAGTATGCCCTTTTCTGTATATGTGCCTGGAAACAGATGCAGACAGAGCTCAGAAACATGGAATGGATGAATTTATCTCTGCCAATCCTTGCATGTTTGATCACGCAACGCTCTTTGAAACACTACAAAGGTTGACACTGGACCACAGACTTAACGATTCGTATTCTTGTTTGGTAAGCATATTGTCAATTTATAAAATTGCAATGATTTCAGAACAGTTGGAATTATAGTTGAGATGATATTTTGCCATTTTAACCTAAAAGGCAATTTATGAGCTGTAACAGTCAAAAATTAATATGAAAATTTCTGCCAATGTGAATATTACTTCCTAACCATTGCTTTGTTCATGGATTGTTGCCATTTATTCTTGCTAAAGGTTCTTCCATGAGATTTAGGATTTTTTTTACCATGCTGGGAAGGAATCTGAGCAGTGTTGTTGCCTTTGCCTGGAACTTTGGTTTTTCTTACACCTGTTCCTGTTCCCTACCTGCTGAATAATTCTTTGGCTCCATGTTACATTCTCATTTATTATTTATTTCTTATCTGGTACTGGTAAACTGTTCCCCAGGTCCACAGCCTAAAGACTAGCAGTTATCTTCCACTGTCAGTGAACAAACCTGATAGTCATTGGTGCCTAGTAAGGGCCCCACTCTTCCACTGGTTTTCTGCAACTTCTGTCGAAAATTATCTATGTCTTGCCTGATTTTGCTTCAAAGTTACAAGCTATTCTGCCCAATAAAATAGTACCCCCCCCCCCCACCTTTCAATTGCCATTGCAAAAATACTGCCATGAATGTGTCGGATCCTGAGCTGGGCAATCGCTGGGCTGTCAGCAGAGACTGGGTTAGTGAATGGAAACCTTAGACTGAGACCAAAGGCAAGCTTGTGTAAATTCCATCCCTAGTTCTCGGCTTGCATTCTCTTTTTCTGTGGTAATAGAATTATAGAAAAAAATTACTAACGTATTTGTGAACACTGATAATATAGGTCATTATCTCCACGCACCCACACTTCCCATATTTAAATTTTGTTACCGTTAACTCCTCTTTTAAAATTAAACCCCTTTGCACACTCCATTGTTGCTTCCTGAGTCTATCTCCTTTACTTCTGCCTCTTCTCATTGCATATGATCTACCCATAGGAGCTGGCACTCTTACAATACTACACAATTCCCGTCACATGGCCATTTTTGATGCTTTGGAGTCTTCATGAGGGTTTGTTACAGTTTTCAGGGCGTTATAAAAGGGCAAGATATATAACTGTCTCTCTCTAGTTTAAACATGCTTGTCAAGTCCCCAATTTTTACTTAAGGGACAGGTAGGCAAAACTGGCACCAATCAATTGATGCCCATTAGTGGCATGTTACCATCAGCTGAAATAAAGCCCCACACAGGGGCCACTAATGCACAAAAAATGGGGTTCTGCAGCGGGGCTGAAATTTGTCCAGGATTCGGGAAAGCATTCCTGCTCCAGAGAAACACCATGTACATCCCTGCCCACAGCTTCCCCAAGTTGTTCCCATGTCCACCTCACAATAAGCTTTTCCTTCTGTAACTGCAATATGGAACAGGTTTAATTTGTCATCTGCATCTCCACATTCAAACAGTTGTCAAATATACTTATGTTCCAAAACCCCACCAACAAGTAGTTCCAAAATCATGCCTAGTTTTGACAGATTTTGAAAGTTCCTGCCTTCAATTCAGCATGCAAAGTCTCTTTTCCTCAACCAGGTGAAATGGTTTGGGTCATCTTGATTCAGACTCTTTTGGGTGCTTATACAAATGGATTTATCACAAACCATTAATCAGAATGTATTTTGCCCAAAATGATAAATTGTTCTTCTACTGATGTTAAATCCTTTCTATTAATGCCCACAAAACATTGTTCAATGAAAGTATGTTATCTTTGCTGAAAGCACATTTATAAAGTAATATATCATTTATAACTATAGCTAATCATTAGTTCACATGTTTATTATATTTTATTCTGTGGAATCACTTAATGTTATTGCCTGATTACAAAACCTTTCTTGAGGGATTTTGATTTTCTGTTCCACAGGGGTGGTTTAGTCCTGGTCAGGTGTTTGTGCTGGATGAATACTGTGCCCGTTATGGAACCAGAGGCTGTCACAGACATCTCTGCTACCTCAATGATTTACTTGAAAGGGCTGAAAATGGAGCAATGATTGACCCAACCCTGCTTCATTACAGCTTTGCCTTCTGTGCTTCACATGTTCATGGCAACAGGTAGGGTTCAAAAACAATGTGACACACGAGCCCATGATTATTGTGATAGTTAAGCTACTGGACTTTTACTGGGATTACTTGGGAAAGATAAGCATTTACAGTCCAATATTTGTCAACATTACACAAGAAGAACGTAGGAATCTTTTCCATGCAATGGTTGTATCCAAATTTTCAATTCCATGTGGCTTTGGTATTAGTATGGCCATATCCCTGGCTTTTCATCTTATTTTCTTTATAGCCAATCTAATTACTCAGGCTAGCATTAGCTGAAGTTTGCATAGCCCAAAATTAATTGTTGATTATTCAAATTGAAGTACAAAATGATCATGTAATGGATTGAATCCCATGAATGTTTGTAGCCAGATATAAGGCATTGTGGGAATTTTTTTTTCATTTTTTTAGGATATAGGAGCAGCTGGCAAGGACAGTATTTATTATTTAGCTCTGACTATATTTGAGAAATCATGAGGAGGCACCTTCTTGAATTGCTACAATCCTTCTGGTAAAATTACTCCCACAATGAATGAGTAAGGAGTGGCAGAATTGGAGAGAGTGTTGAGGAAGTGGAGATATATTTCCCGATCAGGAGGCTGTGCAACTTGGAGAGAAACAAATTGGTGGTCCTTCCATGCGCTTGAAGCCCTTGTCATTCTTGGCAGTAGATGTCATGGGTTTGGAAGGTGTTTTCAGAATAGCCGTTTCAAGTAACTCCAGTAATTTTTAAACATCTGTTCACGCTCTGGCATGACAGATTAATTTCATTAATTTCTGTTTGCTGCCCTATCACTTTTATTTAAATGCTAAGTTCTAGTTGAATTCACGCAGCTTGGGAGATACAATGGAAGATAATGTGTACATTTCATATTAGATTTTTTTAATGATTCCAACTCTTGTTTCAGGACTTCTGTTGGTTTCTGTTTGTTTTTATTTCTTTTTCATGTTTTTCTTTTGTTTCTTGTACTTTGATTTTTCTTTATTTTTTTCATGCTTCATTGGTTCTGTTTCTGGCTTTCTGCAAACCAACTATCCTTTAAAGTGTGAAAGGGCCAGAATTGTTTATGTCACAGCCAAGTGTAGAATCTGAGGGGGACATATCACTCAAAACCTCAGCAAATGAGCCAGAGATTGAATCAAAAAAGGAGAGAAAGGAATCTAGAAAAGGTTCTAGAAAGGAATCCAAGATGCAACAAAAACCTGAACCAAAAAGGTAAGTGAATTTTAAAATAGTATTGTGATAAGATTGATACTTCATATTGCAACACAAATAGCAGATACTTCTATTTACACGTATTTTCCTTCATCTTGATATTTTCCACAATTTCCTTTCTTTTGACAATCTTATAAAATTTCAGTTACTGGTCCAAAAAGATCAAGAAGACATTTTGTGTTTGTTGTTTAACTGGCCTTGAGGAGATATGTGATTCGTCTCTAATACACATGATCGCTGATTCGCCTCTTGATTAAGTCTCTCATAATTGCTCCATGCCAAGGTTTGACACCTGTCATCTTGGAGCTTCTATGTAAAGGACTATGAAGAAAACTGTATTCTTACAGAGCAGATTAATACTCCATTTTCCAGACTGTCTAATCAGCCTAAGCAGCAATTTTCACACATTCTTTATTTACTTAACATATATCTAACAGAATGTTATACATTTTGTCTGTAATGTCATATAAAAGCTGTTTTAGATGATAAAGGAAACCTGTTGTAATTGAACCTCTAAACTTGTACAACTGGAGTAACACTCTCAGATTGTCCAGGGTAGTCACTAAACCAAAATCATTTGTCAAAGTAGCATAAAAATCATTAAGTGTTTATTTGATATTCATGTTGGCAAACAAGCAGCCTTCTAACAGAAATTCTGATGGTAGTGTTGAAGGTGTGGAGACTAATTTACACTGATTGTTTCCTTTGTGTACAAAGTCGTAACACCTGTAAATTTCGAGATTTATTGTAGTAAATTAAATTATAGTTACTATGCTTAACACTTAAAATAATATTTAAATATGAATTTAAGATTTATTCAAGTCCACAATTATCAAAACATAGCTTTAAAAACAAAAAGTTGTTATTCATGCGTATGAAGGCTTCAGTTTAAGTGGAACTGTAGTCATTTATAGTAAAACGAACAGGGTCAAATGTAGGTCTAACTGCATGTAGGTTTTAATACATGCTAAGGATAAACATTATCTTTTCATGTGGTGGAGTTTCAGTAAGTTGTCTGTTTGTATTGTTATTATTGGGTCAGACAGTGAGACAACAGTAGCTTGCAGTCAGTCAGAGAGTAGAAAGCAAATGTGATTCAGATGTTACGGGACAGCCTGAAGGTCAAGACTGACAGAATGACAAGCTGTCATAAAGAAGAAACTAACTAGCTGGTATCCAAGGTTCCAGTGTATAAAAATGGTTTTACTGTTTGATCAATGTCAATGAAGGAAGTAACAAAGGTTTCTGTGCAAAAATATTGTATCTAATTATTTGCAGACCTTACATGGCAAAAAAAATTTGAATCCCTTCCCCCAAACCTTAATTTGTGGGGATAACTTTTATAAAAGTGAAAAGAAATCAGTTCATTTAAATTCATGAAATGCCGCAACTATTAATAATGAATGCAAACTGTTATTTTTTTTTAAACATGTCTTTACTCTGTCTAAATCACGCATATTTAAAAAGGTGCAGGAAACTCCACAGGAAGAAAAGTATTTATCCTGTCCTTTATATGAATAAAATATCGACAGTTGTTCAAATGATGGGTGGTATTTGTATTTCTGTAGCACTTATTTCATCTTTAGAATTCAAATTTAATATTTATAACTAAATTAACATTTTATATATAAAACATGTAATTTTGCTTAATCATGTTAAAATTTTCTTTCTATTTTGGCCAATTATGTTTTAAGGAGAATCCCAAGCGATGAAATCCATAACAAGTAGCATGGCGAGGGCTTGATTATTTGTAAATTTTGACAAAAAACATTGGAAATTTTATTATTTGTGACATGGCCTGAGATAGGAGACTGTGAGGAGAGTGAAGCTGACAGAACTGGTGCTAACCACTGTGACAAAGACTTGAAAAACAACCAACATGACATCTTTCCTATCACGCTGCCGAAAATGTCATCTTTGTGAACGGCAATGAGAAAATGGTTTGCCGAAGTTTTGAAAGGTAGAGTCGAAAGACGCTCATCATGTCAGATGTAATATAGTCCACAGCTGTTTGAGAAAGGAAATCCTAGTGGCCATGACAGGTTACAATTGGCAGGCCCTCCGAGACATGGAAACCACTCCAAAGTAGCTATAATTGACTTGTGGATTGTACTACTTTTGTGGTCAGATACTTACATCTTGGCATCCGCTTTGAAAATACTGTCAGATTTTTCCAGTTACTATGAGCCATTGCAATATAATATCAGAATCCATTCCATTTTTTTAGAATTTGTCGGCTTTATTTCGTAACATGGAATACATGTTGTGAAGGTGTACAGTAGGTTTATGGCTTCATTAAAGAAAATCAAGCCCTTTTTGTGAACAGAACTACCATTCTGAATAGAAATATAGTAATTTTGTATTACAGGTTGATAAAAGTTGTAATCTCAAGGACTCAAGTATTTTCTATCTGAATATGATAGATGGGCTTTCCATTTTGGTAAAAAAAAGCAGGTTTCTCGTTGATAAAGGATAGCCCATTTTTGTTCATACCTTAATTTTTTAAATTGCTCTTTATTGGCACGTGATGATTCCGAACTTCAAACTGTAATGGTATAAAATCTCATCTTTTTCTATTTGAATATGTTAGCTTGACAACTGAATCTCTGCATTTTAGAAGGGTCTTGAAGCACACCTCATTTATATCAGCTCCTCTGACATTTTTCTTTTTTTTATAAGAAAAAAAGCAGCTTGGTCCACTAAGCTTCTCCAAAGAGTGCAAAAAATTGCTTTCCTTGCTCCAGAGTACAATCTCATGTGGGATGATTTGTGGTATTAACAACTTTTATCTGATTGGTCACTGCAGCCCTGCAGTATAGATTGTAATTTCTGAGCCTAAGGTCACAATTGATGCTTGCAAATAATGAGAAATAAAGCTGACCAATTAACCCCTGACAGGAGGTTTATTAGAGGTTCTGTAATCCTTTATCATGCTTTTGTATTGCCAAACAGGCTGGTGCTGGGGATTTGCACAGCTTAAGATGTACACTGAAGGAGGCCCATGGAAAAGGACTGTTTATTCTATTCACAGTCTACTCACACTACAGAAAGGGAGACTGAGCTAGTGTAGGTTGGATAGTAGAGTACAAATCCCTCTCTGCATTTGACTGAAGAACCTGGTAATGTTGTTTGTCTGGGCTGTTGCTTCCTTTCGTGAAGGGATTAGGTCGGCTTCTTTCCTTCTTATTATGGATTATGGGCCGGTGTAAATAGTTAGGAGCTATCCATTTTGTTTAACCTGAAGTTGTGAAATAATAAGGAAATGTTTATTTGTGCAGGACTTAATTTGTTCTCTTTTATAACATACACTTCATCTAAAACTTAAGCCATATGGATAATAGCCTGGGAAAAACAACCACGTAGTTTTAATGATCAACTCCCTGCTTACTAAGTGCAAAAGGTCAAAAAAAGTAGAAAAGGATGTTTAAATTGTATCATGAAGAAATGTTTTTAAATCTCCCTTTTGCTCATTGTCAAAATCCTCAAATAAGTGTGAGGCAAAAAATGCAGCATTTATGTTTTAATTTTTATATTTTTTAATCAATAAAGATGAAATGAACTCTTTAAAGAGTAATTGTACAGTCTTATAAATACAATTCATTACAACACAAAACATGCTACAAAATACATTTAATAGAACTGCCAGAGTGAAATTATTCCAGCCGGTTAGCCTCTGAAACCACTAAAACATCTCATGAATGGCACCAAAAGACAATTGTGTGTCAGTTTGCTGTTTTGATTAGAAAGCTGGCACATCCAAAACATAAGCAAACCGTCCTCTATCCATCACCACCATACCACAGGTGTCCCTTAAGTAGGGGGCATAAGTACCCATTTAACAAGAATGAACACCCATTGAGCCTGAGTCAAAGGGTAAATTATTGAGTAATTTTTGGGGCTAGAGAAGCAGGTGCTTTCCTTCTGGGCATTGCCAAGCAAAGCCAGGCCAGAGCTTTGGCTTTGCCCCTTACTCTCAAGAACCCGGCCTCCACCCCACCACGCCACCCCCCCACAATAATGTGTCCTGTTCTACTTGCTGGTTGCACTCCACCACATTGTGGTGGGCTAGAGGAGACAGGCTGCCCTAGGCTGTCAATTATCTACTGTTGGTATATCTGCTTTAAAGGAAGGTCCAGTCAAATGTCTGTTTAATTGCCAGCGCTGCATTATATAATTTTCTATGCCCACATTTTGTTTGAGATCCCCAGAAGAACTCAGTTACCAAAATTCAAACTCAACAAAAAAAAATGACTCGCCTTCTCTATGTTTTATAATCAATAAACTGGTAAGGCAGTTTCTCTGTTTTTGCAGTTGTTGGAACTCATTGTAACTTAACAAGCAACATTAATAACAATGAAAACATAAAAGTGAATATAATTTGACTGTAGTTGATTAGGAATTTATTAAAAGCAGATTTTCCATGTGCAATTCAACTCTTCTGCCTTCTGCTTTAAAATGACAAAATGTTTTATTCTGCATTCCTGTCCTATCGTGGAACATCAAACAGTACAGCACAGGAACCAGCTCTTCTGCTTACAATGTCTATGCCAAATAAAACTCAATCTCTTTGCCTGAACATGATCCATATTCCTCTGTTCTCATTCACATGTCTATCTAAAAGCCTCTTAAATGCCACTATCATATCTGCTTCCACCATCCGTTCCAGGCACCTGCTATTCTCTGTGTAAACAAAAACTTACCCTGCACATCTCCTTTAAACTTTACTTCTCTCACCTTAAATGCATGCCCTCTGGTATTTAGTTTCCTCTAGTAGTTATTCTTTGTACTGAACAGAATGTTACAAATGGGAATGAATGAACTTATGAAAGAATGCAGCTAAATGTTCTTTTCCTTGCCCCCAGGCCCGATGGAATAGGGACAGTAACAGTGGAAGAGAAAGAACGTTTCGAAGAAATTAAGGCCAGACTGCGTTCACTACTCGAGAATCAGATTACTCATTTTAGGTAAATACAAGCAGATAAAACATCAAGCTGGTTGATGTATTTTTTACTTCTTTCCAGTAGTATATAAGTCTGTTTGATTTTAAGATACATACAGAAATGGTACTTCAATATTATTTTTGTATTAGTTCTGTGCAACTTTAAAGCACCAGGGGAAAAAAAAGTCATTCCAGCATCAGCTACAGGAAGAGCAATAGTTGGTGAGGATAAAAATCTGAAAAGAGTAGATACCCACACCAGGTCATGCAGCATCTGTGGAGAAGGTAGACAATTTATCCCATTATCATTGCACCATAAAATAGCCTACAATGTCCGGAGTACAAACAGGTAAATCCAAAAGATACTGTCAATGGTTCCTTGCTCCTCAATAAGAAGTGCTGGCTTACAACTTTCTCTCATCTATTCTGCCGGAATAGTGATCAAAACGTTTTATGTTTTGTTCTATAAGGTGCAAGTGAGTTTACTAATACTGTCTTCTGCTTTAACTTCTGTTTGAAAGGAAACAAGATACAAAAAAACTAATGAAACTAATCATAAATGCCTGAATTGTTATTTTCTTAAAATTCTTATATATTACTGTATCTTTGTGCTCTATAGAATGTCTTTTCTGAGTTGTGTTTTTTACATCTCCATCAAAAATTGCTGAGAAAGTGACAGTGACGAATTTGTAAAAAGATAGACTAAATAATTAACCCTAGTCCAAGAAGGCAGCAAGTAAAAAATGATATGGACAAATATGAAGGTACTAACTTTGATAGAAAGAACATAAAACAATAATTTGTAATAGAAAAGAACAGCAATTAAATATTGTCATGCAGAGAGATTTAGGTGTCCTTGTACTTTAATCACAGAAGGTGACTTTGCAGGTACAGCAATTAGGAAGGCAAGCTACATGTTCACCTTTATTGCAAAAGATTGGTGCGTAAGAGTAGCAAAGTCCTGTTACAATTGTACAAGGCTTCATTGAGATCATACCAGGAGCTTTTTAAACTGTTTTTGTCCCTTATCTCAGGATGGAAATGCTTGGCTTGCAGATAATATAACATAAATTACTTGATTTATTCCTGGGATAGGAGAGCCTAGAAATCCTATGAGGATTGGTTGAGTAGACTGAGTGTACATTCTCTAGAGAGTAGGTCATTGGAACTTATGAATCCTGAAGTGTTTTGACAGGGAAGAGTGACTTTTCTTGGTTTCATGTCTAGAACTGGGGGCACAGACTCAGGATAAAGAGTCGACTCTTTGGGACTGCGAACATGAAACATTTCTTCATTAAGAGTGTTGTGAATCTTTAAGATTTTCTACTCCAGAGACTTGTGACTGCTTGGACTTTAAGCCTATTCAAGGCTGAGATTGAGAAATCTGTGATGCAGGACTGTTCTCTTTATGAAGTGGTGGAACAGGCCTCGTGGCTTACTCCTGGCCCTGCTCCTATTCCTTGTGTCTCTAAAAATTCTTCTTTAAATAACTCATGCTGCCTGCTCTACCTGCTGATGTTGCTATTGCTAAATGTCAAAAATCACGTGGAACTAATACCTGACAGCAACTGATGTTAGAAAAGAGACCATTGTTGCCACAGAAATTGACTTAATCTCCATGGGCAGATTCGTCTGATTTAACACTAGGCACCATCACTTCACTGCTGACTGTAAAGTCTGGCCCATTGCATTGTCTAACTTGTTACTGTTTTGTTAATCCTTGCTAAAAGACTTAGATTATCTCATGCATTTTGCTTCTTTTCTGATCTCTAAAGTTAACTAAGATTATCATTGACATTTTGTCGAAAACTAATACAATCTGTCTGTCTAACAGGTATTGCTTTCCATTTGGAAGACCAGAGGGAGCACTGAAGGCTACTTTGTCGCTCTTGGAGAGGGTGAGCAGTGAACAATTTAAATTATGTGCAGTTCAAATATCAAAGCAATTTACATTTAATCCACCAATCCCATTTTACAAAAAGGTGTTTTTTTATAGCATCTTTCATTATCCGTTGAAGAATGACCGGAAGTGTTTTAAGGCTAATATAGAATAAAATTCCTTCTCAGATGTACTGACTGTTATAAAGTTGGAATTATTGCAACCAGTCTTTGCTCCATAAAATGCCCACACTCAGGCAGGGTAATAATGCTGAGGTAAATTGTTTTTAGAAAAATTGAATGAGGGCCAGGTCCTCCTGGTTCTCTTATAATACCCAGGACCCATTATGTTCCCCTGGGAGATCAGATCTGCCCTCAGTTTAATATTTCACCCCAAACTTCCTATTTCTCCACGCTGCGGCATTCTCTTGGTGTTACAGTGGATTGTCAGTGTAGTGTTTACATGCCTTGAGTCCACAACCTTTTCAGTCAAGGTGAGTGCATTTCATATTCAATCATATTCAAAGTGTATGTTAAAATTGCTTTTGCATACCAGAGTTAGAAATTCTTATCTTCAATGGACATCAATTGCTGCAAATCCTGCTTTTTCTGGTATTTGGAAAAGTCCAACAAGATAAGGGTAAAGAATATATCGCCATTGCTTCCAATTTTCCACAGGGCTTCATATAATGGACTTCCATTTCTGTCATTAAAAAGGTGCTGATGAAGGATATAGTAACCCCTGTTCCACAAGAAGAAGTTAAAGTTGTTATTCGGAAATGTTTGGAGAAAGCTGCACTTGTAAATTACACTCGACTTTCTGAGTATGCCAAAATTGAAGGTAAGTCGCAGAGTTTCGTTATGAATACTTCCACTAGATGAAGCACTTGAAACCACATTACCAAAAATCTACATGGCAATGAGTTGATTCAAAGATGTGATTTTTAAAAAACATGTTGTCTTAGAACAATATGCATTTGCTTCACAGGCAAATTAAATAATTCTTGGTGTTTATGGTTACTAAGTACCATTGAAATGAATAGCTTGTGCTCAAAGCAAACTTCAGGTTGTTATACTTGCTTCAGTTTAAGTGCAAGTAAATATCAGATCCAACAGGTAAACAATGTCATTTAATCACTGCAACCTATATCTGAAAAGGCATGAGAAAAAAATTGTGTATCAGTGAAAAATTTGAGAGTGCACTGCTTCAACACATAATACATACTCGAACCCTGTAAAGCCCTGTAATTGTAAATTACCATTATTAACATAATTGGCTCCACCTATTGGCATAGACTTGAAAATTCTTAAAGCAACATGAGGTTCATTATTAGCTAGGAATCTCAAATGCAATTTTAACAACCTTTTACTTCCATTGATGCATTTATGGAAAGAAGGTAAGCTTTTTTTTTTGGATGGCCACTGGAAAATGAACATTTCCCTAGAAAGAAGCTAACTTTGAGTCTACTGATAATTATATTCATCTTCTCAGAAGCTTGTAATATGGAAGATTGTGCAATGCTGCAACTATGTAAACGTAAATCAACGTAAACAAGTTGTATTTATGCAGCGGCTTCAACAAATAAAGGTGCACCTCGGATTGTTATCGAACAGAATTGGACCACATAAGATCACCACAGAATATTATCAAACAGAACTGGACCACATAAGATCAGCATAGAATGTTATCAGATAGAATTGGACCACATAAGATCACCACAGAATATTATCAAACATGACCACATGTATTAAAGAAGGGCAGGGGGAAACGGGTGGAGAGGAAGTGAGGGAGCTGCAACACCTAGCACCTCAGTAGTTGAAAAACTGCTGCTACTGCTGAGGCATTAAAATTCACTACATGGAAGAGGCAAGTGTTGGAGAGTTCTTAGTAATTTCTGAGTGATGTAGGGTCGGAGAACATTACAGAAGCAAAGAGGGGCAGTGCGATGAAAGGGTTTAACAATGAGAAATAAATTGAAAAGGCAATGCATTGCTTAATCAAGAACTCAATGGTGTTAGTGAATATGGATGCTTTAACAAACTCGAGTTTACAGACAGTGGAATGTGGGGTCAGGTAATGAGGGCAGGGATAGAGTTGGGTGATTCTACAGAGCCAGAAATAGTCTGTAATACTGATGGTCAAAGATCATCTCAAGATCAAGTATGGCATCAGGCCTGCAAATAGTCAGCTTCAGTATCCAATCTTATGAGTAAGAAGACTGGAGTTGGCAGGTTTGTGGTTTAGGACTTATCCAGTATTCACTGGAATTTAGTTGGGACGCCACTGAAAGTCGAGCCACTGCCTCACAGCTACAGCAACCCAGGTTTAACCTGACCTCTGGTGCTGCCTGTCTGAAGTCTACATGTGGATTTCCCTAGGTACTCCATTTTCTTACTCATTTCATCAATCTATGGTTTAGGCAGGTTAATAGGCCCTCGGGTCTAACTGAGTGCTGGAATGCAGGGAGAGTTGATGGGATGTGGGGAGAATAGTTACAGGGGAAATTAGTAGGAAATTAAGCCTTGTGAGATACCATAGAGTCGAGGGCTGAAATGGCCTCCTCCTATCATAAGGAAATGCTGCGTGTGGAAATAGGGAGATTTCTGCTCTGATGATACAGCGGATCAAGTAAGCATTCTGACAATTAATGGAAAAAGATGGGATTAAAGTAGAATTGTGTTTTTCAGTTTACAGCTGCAATGTATTGAAGTATATTACTATGTTAAGGAATGCATGTTTGACTTTCTACTCAGGCGCTGTTCCTGGTTTCAAGCATGATGTGGATAGGTGGCATTGAGGAAATCCTGAGCAAGGGAATACAAGTAGGAATGAGAGTATTCACTAAATACCATCACAGATTAAATCAGCAGATACATCAGAGTAGCACTGCTGGTAACTGAGATAGAAACACCCACCCTTCCATCCATTACACAGTTAGCGCAGGGCTACAGTAAAAGCAGGAAAGTCAATGATAGGAAGTGAGCTTCTTTATGGGCTCTTCCACTTGTCTGCCATTGTCTCTTGTAAGGACTGTAGAAACTCCAGAATAGCCAGCATTAAAACTGCTCTTCCACATTTTCTGCTGTTCTCCCACCAAAGTCACATCAGATGAACTGAAGAAACGTGTGAAATTTCACCCTCGAACATTTAAAACAGAAACATTTCAAAAACATGAAGCATAAAAGGGGAAACATCTGTAAATTGCAGTAGACATCTTAAATCAAATAATTTCATTAAAGAACGTCTGTATGAATATACTTCAATAGTGTTTGTTGAAGTAAAGCTGTGCCTAATTTGTTTATAGTTGCTGTATTCACAGATTTTTAGCTTTTTATTTAACAGAAATTTGATACTGTTAATTGAAGTTGGAAGTCTATTTATTTAACTTTCAAAACAAGTTTTGAAAGTGCTATTTTGTCTTGCAGACATTGGTCCTTTAATGCTGTTTTTCCTGCTTAAAAATTACTTCAAATGGTTGACGTTTCCTCACCCCCACTGCCTATTCTATTGCAGGTCCACAGTTTGAATGGGTGAATTATTAGTTACATGTAGTAAGACCTCTTTACCAGTTGAAATAGCGTAATGCATAGATAAGACATGCAGAACAATTCACTAAATGATAACTAATAACATTAGAAGTCTATAGGTTTTGAAAAGTAAATGTGTGTGAACTGCTGCTTAAGGATGTTAGCCTCATGCATACTTTGTAATGTGACAGTATACTTTTGTTTGGTGGTTGTTCCAATGCTGTGTACTACAGATAAAGTCATTTAGTGAGAGTAGTTATGTAACAGATGTTTGATTTAAAACTGAGTATTCAGGGCATTTTACAGAACTAGGTGGAAATTAGAGTAATTTATATTGTTTTAAAGTATATACTCTTATAATTTTTCAGCAATAAAGTTGCGAATGATATAATTAAACTAATGTCTTTTTATTGTTTGAAAATGTTAGATTCTTACTTAGCTGGTGTGAACTGCAGTTGACTGCAAGTTTAGACAGAGCTGAGTGCATTTCTAGTAAGCTTGAGCACATGATGGCTATGTGTAAGTAAAAATGCATTCAATTCCAGTGTAGATCCCATAGTGTTTGATTATTTCCCTTTTGTGCTTCAATTCTTTCTGGTT